>NC_139964.1:17634210-18994210 GCF_963993115.1 Abramis brama | reverse complement strand
TCATTGTAGGAGGAAGTGTAAGAGGGGGGGATTTCTGTTGAGACTACAGACACTCGTTCCTCATCTTTCCCAGGGGCGGGACCCGCTCACGCTACAGACCTATTACAGATCAGTGGGTGGGACTTTACTCTCTGAAACTGAAAGCAATATCCTCCATCTTGTTTGAAGCTAAGCTAACAGGCGCTGTGGAGACAGATGTAAAGTTATGACAATAGCGGAGGAGAGTGCTCAATATGATATAGAAGAAGAGGATTTCGGAAGTCTGATGCTTGAAACAGGTGTTTGTGGCTACCTTTACAAGCCGCATTATAGCGAAGAGCAGCCGAGGCAGAAGACCTGCCTGCCGCGGACGAGGAGCCCGGACTGGCTCGAGTTAGGGCGGACTGGTGGCGCCGGTGATCTCACTATGCAACTACGAACACAGAGATAGAGTCCGTCTGCGGCAAAGAATTTCAATGATGACAATTTCTCCTGGACGAAATCTCTGAATCAGACGAGGACACGGACGTTTGTGTTGTGAACTATCCTAGTTTCGCACCGCATTTGTTCTGACTGGACATCCAGGTACCATGCAATAATTCACCTTTTCGAAAGAAATACAAACGAGGAGTAATGCACTAATGAGTTCGCCAACTAACTAGACATTTTGTGTGAAATGAATTTCAAGCTCTGGTGGTAGCTAGCCTTGTAGACGGAAGAGTGATTTCTCTTATAGGCAGATATGCGCTGTTCTGGATTAGTGGGAGTGGCTTGCGGAGCTGTGCAATGTGGTGCATTGTGGGAGTTGTTGTCTTTCATATAAATGCGTCCTGAAGTTATTTTTTGTCTTTCCTCGGTCACGAAGGCACCAAATTCAAAATTTATTTTACATTTCGACTACATATATGACCCACATTAAATAAAAAACAATGTTCAAATGGGTGGAATGCCCCTTTAAGCAACAGGGAATACTATGTTTCACCGGGCACCTACACCTCCAGGCGTTATATCATTTCTTGTGGTGTTCCTCAAGGCTCAGCTTTGGGTTCTCTAATATTTAACCTATACATGCTTGATGTAATTAATCAGAACAATCTTTCACTTGCACCAGATTCCCAGCCTACTGTACTGCATAGAGAGCGTAAAACTGTGGCTGTCTCAGAGCTTTCTACAGCTAAACACAGATAAGACAAGAGGTACTTGTTATCAGTAATGACGCGCGGCGAACATCTATTGCTCCATATCTTGACTCTTTATCACTAACAGCCAGTAATCAGCTCAGGAACTTGGGAATCATGATTGACATGACCTCCGTTTTCAAAAACAGCATATGATCACCTCAGACACATCTCCACAGTACGTGACATTCTCTCCCCTCTGACAGTGAGAAACTCGTTCATGCACTTGTTACGTCTAGACATGATAACGGCAATAGTGTAGAAATCACAGTACTCCAACACTTCACTGGCCACGTGTATCACTCAGAAGTGAATTCAACATCCTCTTATTAGTTTTTAAATGTCTTCATGAATATGCCTTTCCAATGCGTTGAATAAAAATACTCCAGCAAGATCACTCCGAACATCCAGTGGTAATTTATTGGCTTTACCAAAAAACACGGCTAAAAATTGATGAGTCAGCTTTTTTAATAATGTTATTGTTACATTTTATTTTATCACCACCTTTTTTTTTTAAGTGTGCGTATGTTTTTTTTTTTCTCTTCTGTAAAGCACTTTGTAAAAGTTGCTACATAAATAAAGCTTTAGGTACTTGCTCTAAATCTAATTATGATCGCATCTCATCATAAGGTGATCGCTGGTGTGTGATGATGGTGTGCGTGTTCACCTCCAAACGCGCCCAGCAGGACTTTCTGGTAGAAAGGCATGGGTCCCTGACTGCCGCTGCCCATCATGTCTCGCACCGTCTCATAGATGGCGAACCGCGTCAGAGAATACGACATCTGCGGAGAGACACGCGGTCAGTTCATCATCATCATCATCATCTTCTGTGTTTAGCCTGTACACACTAACAACATTAATCTTAAGCCCTTAATCTCACACTTAACCATGAGAGATTTCACACTTTACACTGAAGATCCTGAGTTTCATGAATAAACACAGACTGGGAACATGAACGGCTTCTCTACAGGATCACCGATGGGAAATAATGTTTCAAAATGGTTGACTATATGGAAACGTGTAATCCAACACTTCATAATGGCCACTTTCACAAAGTTAAATCACTGGACTAATGTTTCTCGCAACCACAGCTTCTCTGAGTTTTACACCTATTGTTTTATTTATAGCTATTGTAACACTGATGTCATTTAGCCAGATCTGCATCTGAATTACACTTATTATTCCTTTGAAAAAATGTTGTGTAAAATGTGTTAGTGAATATGTCATTCTGGTGAGTATTGCATGTCGTTTATCTGAAAGATCGACTTCCTCACTATTGTTCAGGCGTTCTGCAACGTTCATGCCGCTCTGTAGATCAGTTCTGTTGATAAAGATGACGTCCTCGCTATCGTTCTGCATTATCACGGTGAACGTTCATAACATCAGTTTCGTTTTGTCATCTGCATCTTTGGCAGCATTTTTTCCAAAACACTGGCAAACCAAGAAGATTTTCAGTAAATACACTTCACGAGTTCACGAGGACACACCTCTTACATCGTTGATTGGGTTGATTAACAGAGTGTGGTCCACTCGTGTCTAATTAGGTTTGATAGTCTGAATGTGCTCCACATGTGTTTAATTAGGTTTAATTATCTGAACGTGCTCCTCCCGAACTTTGTTAATAAAACATCATGAAGTGAATTAATTAATTAATTTGTGTCCGCTTCTTCTGCACTCAAACTTGTTTTTTACATCAGTGTCTAAAGCTCACGCACGCTCAAACCGCTGTAGATCCTGATCACATGACCTTTCTCTCTCTCTAACGAAAAAAAAAAAAAACATATTAAATTCAAGGCAAAGGCTGTCTGCGTGAAAGTGGCTGGTGACATATTTCGTGTCTCCAGTTTCACAGGCGTTATCAGTGTTCAGTTTTCCCAGAATTCCCCCTGCCGGATATGAATGGGATCGGGATCTGACCTGTCTGCAGAGGGAAGCGCTGAGGCCGTTGTAGAGCGCCAGCACACCGTCGCTCTTCACCACGTGCATCGCCATGCCAACCATCCTCATCTTCACCTCCTGCTGCGTCTGCAGGTGCACCTGTTCAACAACATCATCATCATCATCATCATCATCATAAAAAACAACAAACAACAGCATTTTCCTTCACATGAGTCTGAAACGGATACAAAATACAATACAAAATGAATCAAAAAGCACACACACAACACAAAACAGTAGAGCGTTGGTGTTTGCAACGCCAAGGTCATGGGTTCGATTCCCAGGGAAAGCAAGAACTGATAAGATTGTAAAATGTGGACCTTGAAATGCAATGTAAGTTGCTTTGGATAAAAGTGTCTGCTAAATGTAAGTGTTAAACACATTTTGTGTCTGGTATATATATATACGGCCTATATAAATGAATCAGTTGAGTGATCTATGTATGTGTGCGTGTGTGTGTGTGTGTGTGCGTGCGTGTGTTTTATGTATGTTTGTCTCTTCTGTTCACCAAGGCTGCATTTATCTTTATCAAAAATACATTAAAAACAGTAATATTGTGAAATATTACTGCACTCTAAAACAGCTGTTTTCTATGTGAATATAGTAAAGTGTAATTTATTCCAGTGATCAAAGCTGAATTCATCATCATTACTCCAGTCTTCAGTGTCACATGATCCTTCAGAAATCACTCTAATATGATGATTTGATGCTCAAGAAACATCCTGATTATTATCAGTGTTGAAATCATTTGTGCTGAAATCAAGTTTGGAAAATGTTTTTATGTTTTTGAAAGAAGTTTCTTCTGCTCATCAAGCCTGCATTTATTTGATCAAAAATACAGAAAAAAAAACAGTAATATTGTGAAATATTATTACAACTTAAAATAATAGTTTTCTATTTGAATATACTTTAAAAAATAATTTATTCCTGTGATGCAAAGCTGATTTTTCGGCATCATTACTCCAGTCTATCACATGATCCTTTAGAAATCATTCTAATATTCTGATTTATTATGAGTGTTGGAAACAGTTCTGCTGCCTAATATATTTGATGAATATTAAGGTTAAAGGTTAAAAATAACTGCATTTATATAAAAATAAAAAAAAAAGTAAAATAAAAAATTCTAATAATATAAATCTTCTTTACTATCACTTTATCAATTTAACACATCCTTGCTGAATAAAAGCATTGATTTATTTAAAAAAAAAAAAGAAAGAAAAAAATTACTGACCAGTAGTGTATATTGTTTTTTTTGTTTGTTTTTTTTATTACTTTTTATTCATCAAAGTATCCTAAAAAAAGTATCACAAGTTATGAATAAATATTAAGCAGCAGAACTGTTTCCACCTTTGATAATGAATCATCATATTAGAATGATTTCTAAAGGATCATGTGACAGACTGGAGTAATGATCCTGAAAATTCAGCTTTGCATCACAGAAATAAATGATAATTTAAAGTATAATAAATTGAAAACCAATTATTTTAAATTGTAATAATACATCACAATATTACATTTTTTTCTGTATTCTTGATCAAATAAATGCAGGCTTGATGACTAGAAGAAACTTCTTTCAAAAACATTAAAAATGGTAATGTTTCCAAACTTTTGGCCTGTACTGTATAAATAAATACACGTAGTAAATATTATCTATCCAAATAGACGGACAGTTCCTGTTATACTGATGTTGAGCTCAAGTGTGTAAAATGTGCAACAATTTTCTCATTCAAGCATTACACACAGCACGCAACAGGTTATAACACATCCTCCCTCTCTCTCTCTCTCCCTCTCCCTCTCCCTCCCTCTCCCTCTCTCTCCCTCTCTCTCTCCCTCTCTCTCTCTCTCTCTCTCTCTCTCTCCCTCCCTCTCTCCCTCTCTCCCTCTCTCTCCCTCTCTCTCTCTCTCTCTCTCTCCCTCTCTCTCTCTCCCTCTCTCCCTCTCTCTCTCTCCCTCTCTCTCTCTCCCTCTCTCTCTCTCCCCCTCTCTCTCTCTCCCTCTCTCTCTCTCTCTCTCTCTCTCTGGGTTTGAATAGTGGCCAACAATAACTTCACATTTCATTCTGTTCAAAGAAGATGTTATTTGTCATTGTATGCAGTTTAATAATGCAACTGTCACTCAAAAGAGAGAGTGAACAGGAGTTTTGCAGGTCAGCGACAAACAGAAGATAAAGTGTGCAGAATATAGAGGGGAAATATTACAATATCAAGAAGAATATTTACAGAAATATGTTTGCAACTTGTATCAACCTGTTTTTACCTGTTTATTCGCAGACCATTGGTAAAACTTTATGATTCATATTAATGCAATACTAACATTACCAATGAGCAACTCATGTGTTATTGCACTTATTAATCTTTGTTAATATCAGTTCATAAAAATACAACTGTATCTGTAATGTCAGTCGTGGTCCGTTAAATAATATAATCATTTTGATTTTAATGATTTACTAGTAAATGTCAATAAATGTTTTTCATCGTTAGTTCGTGTTCACTAACGTAGTTTACTAATGTTAACAAGCGAAAGCGTTTGCAGATGATTTATAAAGGTCAAAAGGTCACGCTCAGATTGGACTCACGCTGTCTCTCTTTAAACACACAGTTGTCTGAAGGGTAACCGGGTCAAGCACCACTTCTGAACTCACAACACGCTGTTTCAACTTCAGCCAGTGTGTGTGTGAGTGTGTGTGTGCGGTTGAAGGGCACTTATCTGTGGCTTTTGTTTGGTTTTAGTGAAAAGCAGACAATCTGAGATCATTCAGCCTGTTATCTTCTCAAACACACGAGAGCCCTCAGAAGATCTGAGGCTGAGAAATGACGGATTGCTCAATAAACTCAATAAACTCGTTCTCCCTCTTTGAATTAATTCATTCGTGTTTCATTCATTGCCGGTGCTTTCCGGCCACCTGATACTTTCCTCTGTGAAACTGAGGGGAAAACACACAGTAAAACTACAGTCTCATGGAGCAGACACACACACTGAAGGTCAAAGCAAGACTAGATAGTCAAAGTCCAGCAAACCGGACTCAACTGGACACACACAGATGGCAGACATGTGCCGATCTCACACGTGTGCGACTCATGACGAATCTGGACAAAAGCATGCATGAACACACACACACGTTGATAGTGAATGAACACTTTATGTCCCATAAAGCAGCGAGAGCTGATCCTAAAATACCACTGGCCTTTAATATAAAAGTACAACATGCAGAACATTTACAGCCTTTCATTCCCACTGTGTGTGTGTGAAATACTTCAGTACAGTTCTGGAAAACAGTTAACACACACACATCCAACTCTATTATAAGCCTCGCATCCATTACAAGAACAATGGAGAAACTCGAGTAGTGTGAGCATCTGTGAACTACAACACCGTAATTAAACGCCCTTCAACAGTTTCAGGAAGTGTTTGGGAGTCGGACTGACCTCCGTCCTGTTATAATGTGATCACACACACACATTCTTCTGGTTTAGTCACACATGACATCACATGAGGACAATAAACTGATCCCAGATCAGCCCTCAGACTATTGACATCGGCCTGTCAATGATTTAAACATCTAAAGTGCAGGATCAATTTATTCACTATATTTATATAATTCATTTAAATGCTTTTCATTTAACCTTAAATTGAAATATGTTATGTACACAATTGCTTTGATAAAAAAAAGTCAAACTAACACTTATTTTACACAAAATTAGATTGAAAATGTATATCATAATTTGACAAGGTTGTCAGATTCGGGAAAGACAAATTATTTCAAGGATTATTATGTTGATATTGTTAAAATGGTCAAATATTAACCGATTTATCAGACGTAACATCTTCAAGGTTTTCGATATATTTTGCAATAAATAAGCATTTATATGTTGATAGTGTTAAAATGGACCAATATTATGCGATTTACTGGATGTAAAATGTTTGTTACAATTCGACAAGTTGTTAAAATGGCCAAATCAGTGGGGTGTAGTCTACGTGATACGCAGGTATAGCCTACGCCGTATACCCACTAGAAAAGGCCAAGGATTTCCGTATACCCACTTAAAAAAGCGTGAGGATATGTAACAACTTCGTTTTGTGTCAGAACGTTCACTTTCATTCATAAATTCACCCCGTCTGTGTTTGCGAAGCGACACCGAATCGCGGAATCCAGTCACAAATGGAGCTTGCTAAGCAGAACGTCACCGAATTTGGCTATTTTTGAATGAATAAATCAAAAGTAGGGCTGTACAATGAATCAAATCTCGATATGGACTAGTGTCTGTGAATATTAAAGTTAAAAGAGACTGCAATTGTTCTACGCGTCTCTGGGAATGAATGAGCGCTCAATGTGTGCTCCACTACACACACACACACACACACACACACACACACACTGAAGCACGCGTGATCACGCTCGTGGTGTTTTCAGCGTTTCACTGTATTGAGACATGAGCTACATGTGCACTTCATCGCAGAGCTGCTATGAGAGTCACTTCACCATTTCATTTGATAAAAGTCATTCATTCGTTTCATATAGAAACTGTAATGTCTTTACGACAACCTGTCAAAATAAAAGTTTGGTATAACTTGAAGAAATTATAACAGAAATATATTACTATTGCACAGTAGAGTATACTTCAAGTAGGCCTAATAATAAGAAGAATAGTTTATTAAAACACACAGAAACTCAAATGTTTTTTTGCAAATTTTTGCAAATTTTTTTTTGCAAATTTTTTATGCAAATTTTGGATCTGAAAAACTACAAGTAATGTTAGCCTATTGTGTCCATAGTGTTAAAATGGCCAAAGATTATCCAAATTATCAGATATAAGCTAAACAAACATGCATTGCAATTTGACAAGTGTGTGTCGGTAGATAGGGAACACACAAACTTATTTACAATGACCAAATATTGTCTGATTTATCTGACGTTAAACATTCAGTAAATTGATTTTAGAACAGACTAGCAGAATTATGATAATAGTGTTAAAATAGCCAGATATGTTCAGATTTGTGTTATCAGTCTGGCCGATATTTTCGGGCTCTCAATAAGTTTAAATATCAATTATCAAAATGAGGAACTATGCAGTTTTCTCTTCAAAGTCACACACAAGTCATGTGCTCGAGCGGATGTTGTCTTCCTCTGGGGATGAAGATTAACGTTAGACCGATTATCTGTCATTCTACCTTAACTAACCACACACACACACACACACACACACACACACTCACCTTGATCAGGTCCAGCGGGTGCGTGCAGCAAGCGGCTCCACACGACGCGATCCCACCGAAATACCAGCGCGACATGCGTTTCTCCGCCATCATCTCTCCGGTCCCCACTTCTCTTCTCTCGTGCTGGTTGCGAGCGACGCGTCCCGTGCTGCGTGCGTGGATGATCTAGCTAATCTTCCGCGAGGTCAAGAACGGAACGGTGATGTTTCCGATGTGCTCGAGACATGCCGAGTGCGTGGCGTGCGTGACCGGTGCGCGCGGACAAACAAAGCGTCGCAAAGTTCACGAGCAGCCAATTGCTCGCGAGGAATCTGGAACGGCCTCCCGGTGCGCCAGATCCTCCTACTGGCACACACACATTACAAACGCACAAAAAAAAGAGGGGAGAAAAAACATCCATCCGAGTGTTCGGTGTTCATTGAGAACGAGGGCTGGACTCTTAAAGGGACAGTAGCCGCTGAGAGGACGCAGGGACTCGGGAGCGCGCTGAGTTACTGCAGTGTCACTTTAAGACGAGGCCCTTCCTCATTCACACGCAACTTCTAGAGCAGGAATGGAGCCACTGCATTGGCACAATAGAGTTGCAATGCAGTTGTGTAAAATGTTTAGTGTGCCACAGTGCCAGTAAACGTTTGTTCTGGAGACATGACTGACTGCATGAATGACTGTATCTCTATAAAACGTCCATTTATTATGTAGGCCTGTTACCATATAGGCTAATGTCAATCGTCTGTCTAAAAAATCAGGTAAATAAATTCATCAATAAATATATAATCAATAATTATACTGAGCATTGGAAAAAAGACAATAAAAAAAGACAAAAGGAAAAAATATGCGCAATATGTTAGGCTATTATGCAACAACAACAAAAAAACAATAAATGGAGACATGGCTGACTGAATGAATGACTATCTCTCTTTAAAATGTCAATTTATAATGTACGCCATATATTTACCATATAATATTTATCGTTTTACCATATAATAAAAAAAACATATAATTTACCATCTATTACCATATAATATTTATCGTCTGTCTAAAAATCAAGTACTTTAACATTGAAAAGTTAATCTAAAGTCTCTTTATCAGCTGCCAGTTCTATGAAGAAAACATTTCTTTATTATTATTATTATTATTATTATTATTATCATCATTATCATTTGCTTAAGGGATTTGTTGCAATCAGAACCCCGATCTTTGCTTTTCATGTGGCAAAACCATGCACAAAATATATGACATATCCATAAACTAGTCAATAATTAAATATAATTATTAATATTTAACTGAGACCTTTATACTCTTTTTGAGCTTGTATCATAATTAACGTAAAATCTAAATCAAAGACAACGAGAAACTGAGAAGAAACGCTGAATAGAAAAAATAATAGAAGCTTGTTTCTGTTTAAATAAAAATCACTGGAAAAGTTGATTGGTACTTGTTTATGGGATCTTGAGCTTGACTGTCATCTTGTGGACATTTGCAGTACTTCAGTTACTCTGGCTGAAACGCTCATGCTTAAAGTCCCCATGAAATAAAAATGGAAGTTTTTTGGCTTTTAGTATGTTACTCTTACTGTTATCTACGGTTATCTAAGCTTATTTCTGCACAGAATTAAAAATAAAAAAGGTAATTGCAACTTTTTATTTCACAATTCGACTTTTTTTCCTCAGAATTGCATGTTTATATCTTGCAATTCTGACATTAATGCACAATTGGGAGACTTAAAGTCAGAATTGCATGATATAAAGTAGCAACTGCAAGTTTATATTTTGCAATTCTGACTTTATAACATGCAATTGCAACTTTATATCACGCAATTCTAACTTTATATCACGCAATTCTGACTTTATAGCTCGAAATTTGGAGAAAAAAAAAGTCAGAATTGCGAGATGTAAAATGTAGATGTAATTGTGAGATAAAAAGTCGCAAATATCTTTTAAAAATGTTTTATTCTGTGGTGGAAACAAGCTTCTATAGTTATCTATAAGATAGTTTGCTCCAAAACAATGACACAATTCGCATTTAGAAGATACAAGTATTTAAAACTTCCGCCATTCCCTCACTTCCACCAATAGTGATCAATGATTTTGATGATATCACTCTGCACTTCTGCTTCTCATCAAATTTTCTGTCCAATCAGATGCTCTCCAGAATCTGAAGCTCCGCCCCCTACACTATAAATGAATCCAAGCTAAGCTGTAGCTAAAATCGGTCAGTTGTTCACACATTTACTATTTTCTATATGCTGAATGGCACATAATGCACTATATAGGGGATAGGGAATGATTCAGACAGTGTAAATATGCTTTCCACCGGGGCGAATGAAGTTTGGTTTCATGTTAGTGTCACGTGAACCTCCGCAGCTCCGATCCAGAGACACGATACACAGAGCGGATCCTATGAGCGAGTCACCATGGACCAGAAAACATATCGGATCCATTTGAATTCAACACAGAATATTGTATTTTAAAGTGATATGAATGAGATTAGGAGGAGAAATGATTAGGAGGAAACTGCGGCTTTACTGAGCTCAACAGCCCTGGTCGAGCTGTGATATAAACTAAACGCTATTGGCTAATTTAAAAAAGGGAGGAGCTGCTTAATATGTCCCGCCCATTCTTTTCAAAGGAAAATACATCAACGCACTAAATAATGCTGCATGTTTCAAGGCACTTCAGTGTGCCTATAAATCCCTCCTTATCAATAATGTTCCCGCATAAACCACCAAGGGTTTGAAATGAACCCAGTTCAGAACGAACAGACCCTTCACTCTTTCCTGGTGTCTCTGAAGTGTTGATGTTTCTGAATTCCTCCTCCTCTCGTGACGGTTGATTCTGAAGGAGTTCTATGGAACACAAGCTCATATTCCACTGTGATGACATCATCAGACTCACAGTGGACACTGTGTCTATTGTCCCCGTGCTGTATTCTGCTATTGTGTTGTGTGATATTCTGCCAACGCATGTTGTCAACACACATCAACATGTACATGTGCACATAGTCAGTCTATTATTACACTAGGTTTATTAGACAAATAATGCACAGTAACACATCAATAAATAAAATCACATGAGATATCATCATTAATTATACTGAGCATTGGAAAAAAGACAAACAAAAACAATATGTGAGACTGTTATGCAACAACAGCAACAAAAAAAGAGTAAACTAATTACAGAGCTTAAATTGACCTCCTATAAAAGATTCATTAGAAATCAAAATAAAAGCCTTTATGAATTGTAAATGTACCCAAATTCAGTCTATGAAGGACAGTGTCAGATTTCTTAATGCGATTGGACTGTCTAAATTAAAATTTGCCGTTCCATGTCGTTCCAAACCCATGTGTTATTTCTTTCTAGCACACAAAAGTAAAAAAAAAAGAAAAAAAAAAAGAAAATTAAGAATCCATGAGAATGGATAATAAGAGTTAAATCACAGGAGCTGCATAAATTTGATGCAAAACTCTCCATTTGTGTTCCACAGAAAACAATAACCGCATACAGTTTTGGAATTACACGACAATAATGATATTCCCGAATTTCTGAAGATTAAACCTTCTATGCGACCACTTTTTCCAGGTTGATGTCACCTTTTACACAAAGACTTTCTCCGGTTTGTTCTCTGCCGTGGAGGGAGGGTTCGCTTTTCCACCTCGTCCATAAACAGGAATAGCTGGAGCTCCAGGGGAGGCGGAGCCTAAATATAGCACAGCCCCGCCCACCAGCATCAGCGCGGTCACGCCCCATCCCAGGTAGAGCGCCGATCCGAGTTCGCGTTTGAGCGGCGCGGCGACACTCGGGTCGTAGAAATCCCGAATCACGACGTACACGGTCCAAGCCACCGGCACTAGGTAGAAAAACGCAGCTACGAGGAAAAGCACCGCGCCGACCTGCGCCATCCGAGCCTTGGATTCGTGAGCGTCGCCGAGGCAATGTGTGCACTTTAGCCCGGTTACGCTGAGCGGGACCGCTAGCAGACACAGGAACAGCGACAACACGCACAGGCCGCGGCACATCTGGACGGAGGCTGTGAGCGCAAGGCCCGAGTCGTAGGCTTTACACTGCAGACGGCCCCGCTCCGACAGACACGTCATCCACAGCCCCTCCGACAGCACCTGCGACACCACCAGCTCGTCCCCCACGAACGCAGACACACGCCACCAGGGGGCGGCGCAGACCAGGACCCCGAAACCCCAGCCTGCGATGCCCAACGCCAGACCCATCACCTGTAGACTCGTGTTCGCCATGACGAATGATTGATTCAGTCTGTAAAAGACAATGGAGTTTAAAATACAGGGTATTTATTTCAAAGAAAAATGTTTCCATGTGTGTGTGTGTGTGTGTGTACATTCGTTAGGTTTGGAAAATAGTTTAATGACCCTCCCTTAAAAATATATAGAAATATAAAAATAACAAATCAATTATAACTGAATAAGATATTGATAGTTTTCATTTCAGAAACACAAATATTTAACATTTATTTATAGTACTTTTCGAATTTGCGCCTGCCTCCCACGCCGGACACGCCCGTTCGAATCCCGCTAGGGGTTGAGTAGGACCGGTTACATTTGGATGTGCGTGTAAACCTCACTCCCCCGGCCTCAAGAGGCGTGACTGAGGCCCTGTCCCAAACGGCACCCTAAACACTAGTGGTCTTCCTACGAGTCCGCACTTTCGAGACGTAATGCCTCTTTTGACTGTCGGGTAGAAGTTTGCTGTGGAGCTCGTTTCAGTGCCGGCTCACCAAAGGTGTGCATCGAGCGCAAAGAAGGGTGCTCACGGGCACCCTTCTGAAACCTAAAATGACAAATGTGACACCCTACGGTCTCACGGACTTAAAGGACACGTGCACACGGGAAACCATTGTAAGTCCACAAGACTGAAAGTGCGTATGAAGTGTGCCATTTGGGACAGAGTCTGACACTAGTGGCTTTTTTAAGCGTCCTTGTTAGCGCACACGCCTCCCACGCCGGAGACCCGGGCTCGAATCCCACTGGAAGCAGGTCGAATACCAGTTACATATATAATGCATATATTTATATTTAATGTAATGATCTACAAAGAGATGGATAAACTTAAAAAAAGCTTTTAACTTAAATTTACTTAATTTCAAAAAAGCATTTTAAACTGTACTAAGTCAATAACTAAGTTTTACAACAATTTAGTAAAATAATCTAACATTGCTAAATATTTTCATTTAAACAAATATAATCTTTTTATATATGGAATTAAATTATGCTTTATTCATGTTTGCATAATTATTATTAACTACATACAGTATTTCTAATAATTAATTTCACTATGACTATCGGTTAAGTAGAGAAACTGCTACTAATCTCTGTAATACTTTAATACAATTAGGTTCCATTAGTTACTTTTAGTTAATGCACTAACTAACAACGAGCAGCACATTTGCTACATTATTTATTAATGTTTGCTAACATTCACACCACCGTTCATTGTTTGTTCCATTAAACAATATTACCAGATACAGCGATTGATTTTAATAGTGCATTAGTAAATGCTGAAATTAACATTAACTTTGTTAGTTTGTTAGTTTATGTTACTAAAATCTCTTCACAAGAATTCTGTATGAACTCCATTACTAAAACAAAATAATTACAAAAACAACTCAGAAGTATAATTCTACTAAATGATTTTGAATGATTTCAGCAGATGAAGTGAAATATCTTCAGTACTTACAGTGTGTGAGGAGCGTCTGTGTGTCGAGCTGATGTTGTCAAACTTTCATCTGTGTGTGTAGAAACACTCTCTTTGTTCTCACATGTGGGAGTAAATCAGCATCTGAGTGACGGACAATATAATCTCATCATAATGTGAACACACACATAAATACTGCAAGCACTTATGCAAGCGCCCACACACACACACACACACACACACAAGAGCTACAGTCATGCAAACATACACACCACATACATATACTGTGCATTCATTAGAAGGCAACTAACAGACACACAAATATGTTTCTCTGTTCACAGCAGAGCAGTAGGTGGCAGTATGGAGTCATGTGAGACTATTCACTAGCAGATTCAAGACTGTCATAGTAAGAAGAAATACCTTAAGATGTTTACATCATAGCTATAATAGAGAGTAGACACCGCATTGACCGCTGTAACTGGCGCTGACGAGCCGTGAGGCCGCCTCACTGAATACCGAACTGATTTTCACACGTTTTTTTTTTTTTTCACACGAGGACGAGGACATTTCCAGTTTGACTATCAGTCTGATTGAAAAACCTAATGTTGTGTCTTCAAAAACAAAATGGGGACAAAGGTTGTGTAGTGCCTTCAGTAAGTCACTTCGGACGCCTCAGGGGTTTCAATAGATTGTTCGTTTTATTCCAGTATAGCATTTGATTCTCTCGATAAATAAACTCAAACTTGTAATAACGAAAACATAAATATGTATGACGAACGACGTAATCCATCCAATACTTCTAATATGATAAACTGTCACTAAACTGATAAATAAACCGACAAGTAAATAAATTGAAAACCATATGCCTGCTGGTGTCCATGCATTTCCAACATCCAATTCCAAACTTTCCAACACCTCAAGGATTCCTCCTTTGTCTACCTCTATGCCACTAATTGGCACAGGTGTGCAATTTTAACTCCTTCTGTTCCAAGGCCTTCTAAGGCCACAAGGTCATGATTCACCTTATAGGGGTCATTAAATTAACTTCAACATAAATGTCACAAATGGCTCCTACAGGTTGTTTTTTTTCTGTATTTAGCCAGGGACAGACAACCAAAAACGGGGACTGTCCCTGAAACCATGGACGTCTGGTCACCCTATGATATGTGATGTAGGCTATGATAGGTGTTTTGCAAATCACACACTATAAATATGATAGAGAAGCAGAAATAGAAAGTGGCAGTAAAGTCAGATATTTTAATAAGTTGAAGAAACAATATATGATGATTATTTTTATTACGGTGAATTACATGTGAATGATACACACACTGTAAAACCTAACAGTAATATGTGCTAAATAATATTGAGTTCACAGCACTCAAATATTACTGAAACTTGAGTGACTGAAACAGACATCAAGAATCAGCATATGAATCTCAACAATGGTGACCATTAAAAAATGATTCATGCTGCAATGCATGCTGGGTGCTAGCATAATACAAAACTTATCCATGGCTCCCAGCATGCATTACGGCATAAATTATTTTTTAATGGTCACCATTGTTGAGATTCATATGCTGATTCTTGATGTCTGTGTAAGTCAGCATAATACCATAGAGGTTTTTAAAATCTGTTAATCACAACAATGTGTCTTACAGCAGAATCAGTTATACTATAATGAATAATACAAGTAATACATCACCTGTCTAATCAGAGATTAGGCTCTGAGAATGATCAGAGAATCAAGTCACTAAATGATGATTTGTATTATCTTAACACAACCACATGCTCATATTTTCTTTTGGCGTATGTGCCATAACAAATGTGTTTTATAAACACTCAGTTACAGCAGCCAGAGGAAAAACTGGTGTTATAAAGTCAAGGGTCAAGAGTCCAACTAAAGCAAACACAGATCACTATCATGGTGTCTTTAAATGAAACTCAATAAATCATTATCATCTAACCCTTTGTTCATTCTCAATAACAACTTCTGTAGACGCATGACAAAAGTCAAACTGTTTAGTAATAAGTGAAGCTGGTAATGCTTTTTGTGTAGTAGTTTAATCCTCCTCTGCTGAGATCTTTAGAGATTTAAACGTCTTTTATCTTGAGTTGATTTCATCTAAGGCTGTGGCTGGAAGTCAGTTGCAGTTCTTGTGTTTCTCTTTCCTTCATTGATTCGGCTTGTTAACAGCAGGTGTTAATCACTAATGCTCAATAATCACTTAAAGGTATAGTGGAGGATTTTCTTTTTCCGGGTGGATCATCAAGACTATTGGTCCTCCTAGTTGTCAATCATTCTGGTGATATGTTTACGTAAGGCCGTCGTACGTGCTCGTCCCTAGGTAGTTTCGCTTTCTGCGCATGCACACTTTCAGGTGTATATGTGTGGTGAACTACAGTTTCAGCCATTCATTGAAGCTTGCCGTTCTCACCAGGTTTTTTCAAAATGTCTGAGGGTCGCTAGAGAAAAAGTGTCTACGAATTGTATGACAAGAAGAGAAAGGCCTCTGAAGACAGAAACAAGACCAGAGTGTTTTTAGGAGAATATTTCACACGCTGGCGTGCGCTAAAAGCACAGGTTGTGCTTCCCACTGATGCCTCAGTCGCGAAGTTTCTACTCGACAGGTAAAGTTTGGCATGCTATTTGGAGAAATCCATTTAAAATCACTGCTAGTAAAAGTTAATGTAAGCTATGATTACCGATGCTAGCCGTGGCACAAGTCATGCACCGCGCAGACACGGTAAACATCTCAATTTGTCTAAAGTAGCCTTATGACCAAATGGTAAAAGGTCAAGTTAAGTCAAGTATATTTGTATAGCGCTTTTCACAATACAGATTGTATCAAAGCAGCTTCACAGTATTAAATTAAAATAATACAACAAGGTTTGTTTCTAGTGGAATTTATTGATTGATAAAATTAAATTAAATATCCCCAAAATATAAAAGTTATCACGCTGAAATGTTCTAAAATCTTGTGTGTTCATTTTTGATAATTCCAATGTGTTCACCATAGTATTTATTACACAAATGCAAGTAGGCTTGTATGAGCCATGCCGACAGCAACTTGTAAACAGAGCGTGCCAGATACAACCAACAGTACGGAAATGTTCAATCTTACTTGTGAAAAGAAGCCCGAAAAAGAAGATTGCAAAAGACGTAGAAATCCAAATGACAAACTTCACAGAACAATGGCTGGAGCTCATACAGGAGCATTACAATATTGATTCATTCATTTGAAACTTGCAAACATCAGCTTACATTCATGTTATTTTATTTTGAAATATCCATAAACATAAAATACTGCCATAAAACACATATTAAACAGTAGATTTGGAAGAGGAAGATAAATATATAGTTATTAAGTAAATTAATAGAAATGTAACTCTTTATTCTTTTTAAAGAAGAAAAATAAATCTCATCTCTCAAGTGTTATAGTATTTTGCAGAGTTAGACACAAGCAACTAACATTACAATGATTTTGTCTCTTTAAAAGTTTTTTATAGATTTGGCTTGTTACCCCCACATTTGTATGGTCTGATACTTGACCTTTATAAAACTGAACTTATTTTTACATTTTTAAACCTATTCATTTGAGTACTTGCCATGACTAATATGACAAAGCATTATAAGACAGAGTAAACATAGGTCACAGCCCAAAACATACAGTAGTTCTGCAAGATCTTTGTATTTAGGTGTCGAAATGCAGCCAATGTGTGACGCTGCCATTTTTTTTTTTTTTTTTTTTTTTTTTACAGTATGAGCGAGTGTAGAGACACTTCCTGGGTCCGGCTCACACAAACACAGAGGGACTGTGAACGACAAGTTATAATTGCGTGAGAAAACATGATGGCATCAGCATATAAAGGTCAGTCTAAGTTAAATAGCCTAATGTGAAACTGCTAGTTTAACACCATACTGAGAAATTAATCATATACTTTTTGTTGCTGGTAGTGGACAGCATTAAACAGTAAATCAGAAAGTAAACAGTGAAGATAATCTACATTAGTGTTTAGTCGCCATGTTACAACCTTAAATTTCTACTGTTCAGTTCTACTAATTTATTTTATAAAATATATTTATGTACAAGTACTACAGAGTATCATGAATAAAATACTGTATGATGTTACTAAAATAATGATGAGGTAATGTCATCTGTCTTCTATGTCAGCAGCGCCAGAGGTGGAAAGTCCAGGGGTCAGAAAGTAAAAGTCCTGCCATATATTTATTCCACCCATGAACTCTCACAGCAAAAACTCCAGTTTTAAATGAACTCTCCTGGGAGTTTATTTGGCTCCAGACTCAAGAGTGTTAAAGTTAATGAGATAATTTAGTGATTGATTGAGTGATGATTGAGCATTATTGAAGACACCTGATGTTAACAAGCAGAATCACTGAAGGAGAAAAATCACAATTTTAGTTACCATTATGGATATCGGTGTTTGATTTAGTTGGGCGGTTGACCTTTAAATGTTTAACTTTAGATTTTGTTTGGCTGCTGTATCTGAGTTATAACAGTCAGATGAACAAAGAGAAAAGGTGAACAGGTGTTGGTTATATTCTAACATAATCATCATTTAACCTGAATCACTGAACTCATTTAGAGTCTAATCTCTGACTTAAATGTATATTGGTCATAACAGCATCACAGTGATTCTACAGAATAATATCCAGATTTGTCATTATAATCCAAATGATTTCTTAAAAGTTGTTCTGATATTAAAAAAAAAATCTTTCTTTAAGGCGCACACAGACATCAAGAATCAGTGTAAAAAAAAACAAAAAACAAACAAAAAAAACTTTTCAAAGTGTTTTGATCAGGACAACTTTAAAGAAATCTTTTGGATTATTTTGAAAATGCTGATTATATTGATAAGAGTATACTGTAGAATCATAGACTGCTGTAATCAGCAAGGTAAACCTAACTCTCTGAATGAGCTTTGTGATTCAAGTCAAAAGATGATTATGTCAAAACACAACCAAAATGACCTGATCAGCTTTTCTCTTTGTTCATCTGAGAGTTATAACACTGATAGAACAGCCAAACAAAATCTAACAGTATTCGTAAAGCCAACACTGATCACCATAATGGCAACTTAAAAAAGAGATTTTCTCCTTTGGTGATTCTGCTTGTTATCATCAGGTGTCTTCAATAATGCTCAATCATCACTCAATCAATCACTAAATTATCTCATTAACTTTAACACTCTTGAGTCTGGAGCCAAATAAACTCACAGGAGAGTTCATTTAAAACTGGAGTTTTTGCTGTGTGAGTTCATGGGTGGAATAAATATATGGCAGGACTTTTACTTTCTGACCCCTGGACTTTCCACCTCTGAGCAGTGCCAATGTCAAAAGCAAAGGCCAATGTGTGTGCATTTATTGATAGTTTGTTAATATCTGCATCTGTGTAGTTCTTTGTCATAAATGCAGTTTACATAATATGATGCGGGAGCAATTCAAACAGAATAACTGAATATTAGAAAACAAGCTACTAAAAGTCACATAAAAACAGCAGAAATAAAATAAAATATTACGAATAAAGGAAATTACTAAGACAATTCAGATCCTAATGTATTCATACCGCAATGCATGATGGGAGCCATGAATGAGTTTTGATTGGTGGCACCAAGAAAGCACTGCAACATGCTTTATTATTGTCACCATTGTTGAGATTCACAGGCTGATTATTGATGTCAGTGTGTCCAAATGAAATATATATTTTTTGTATTAGAACAACTTGTAAGAAATCCTTTGGATTACATTGAAAACGCTAAAAATGTAACAACAGTACTATAATCAGTAAAGTAAACCTTAACCAGAAACTTGACACTAAATGAGTTCAATGATTCAGGCCAAATGATGATTATGTCTAAACATAGCCAACACCATCAGATCACACTTTCACCCTGTTCATCTGGCAGTTATAACTCTACTACAACAGCAATACAAAATGTAATGTTAATAGTTTAAGGGTCATGAGCCCAACTAAAGCAAACTCTGATCACCATAATGGTGACTACCTGTGTACTTTAGTGATTTTCTCCTTCAGTGATTCTGCTTGTTATCATCAGGTGTCTTCAATAATGGTCAATCATCACTCAATCAATCACTTAATTAGCTCATTAACTTTAACACTCTTAAGTGTTCATTTAACACTAACACTCTTGAGTCTGGAGCCAAAAAAAACTCACAGTAGAGTTTATTTAACACTGGAGTTTTGCGGTGTCTATGTGAATTGTTTCTAATGTTCCTCTCCCATCTGGTTACAATGCAAAAGGGACAAAATCATGAAACAAATTGAGTAAAGAAAAATCACATTATACAATGAAATAGCACAACAGAAAACATACATGACATAAAGAACAAATAATCAGCCTCTTAGATGTAAATTTCCCTCAATATTCTCTATAAAATAAATAGGAATGTATACACTGATCACCATGTGCTCTCATTTCCACATATTAAGGCAAAAAACAAAAATATAACTCAAAAAGGGTACAATGACAAAAATAATCAAACAGGTATACGTAAAATATCAGTATACACATAAATAGGAGTGAAAATATAGATATAAAAGCAATAATTCCAATAAAGATTAAATAAGATTATCATAAGTGAAAAGAAACCAACTTATCTCATGAGAGATTACAATGCAAAAGGGAAGAAGACAGAACAGGAAGTTATAACTTCTTCTTCCCTTTTGCATTGTAATCTCTCATGGGATAAGTTGGTTTCTTTTCACTTATGATAATCTTGTTTAATCTTTTTTAATCATATATATATATATATATATATATATATATATATATTGGCTCATGACATCACAACAATTAAAGGGAAAAGCACTCATTTCAATCAGGCAGCCACACCAAATATTTGACCCTGGACCACAAAACCAGTCTTATGGGTATTTTTTTTTTTTTTTTTTTTTAATTAAAACTATTTGAAAATCTGGAATCTGAGGGTAGCCTACAGAAAAATCGAAATATTGAGAAAATCGCCTTTAAAGTTGTCCATTTCTATTGGCGATAGTGCTGCATCCATTCACAAAAATAAATGTTTTATATATTTACGGTAGGAAATTTACAAAATATTTTCATAGAACATGATCTTTACTTAATATCCTAATGATTTTTGGCATAAAAGAAAAATCGATAATTTTGACCCATACAATGTTTTGTTGGCTATTGCCACAAATATACCCTTGCGACTCGTGTGACTGGTTTTGTGATCCAGGGTCACATATATGTAAAGTATTAAATTTGTGTGAATTGTACTTAATGATACATGTATTTAACAGTATAATTTCTATACCTGTTACACTTGTGGGGTCCAGCCAAATGTCTCCACAATGTCAAAAATAACATAATTTCTCCTCTCAGTTTCAGAGCTCAGGATTGTTCTGGTGGGTAAAACTGGATCAGGAAAGAGTTCAGCAGGAAACACCATCCTGGGTCCAGAGGATTCTGATAAGCATTTTAAAACAGAAGCTTCACCACAGTCAATTACTAAAACCTGTGCGAGTCAAAAAGTAAAGATTGGTGACCGGATCATCTCAGTCATTGACACTCCAGGACAGCTTGATACATCAATGTCAGAACAAGAACTGAAGACTGAGATTGAGAAGTGTGTCTACATGTCTGCTCCTGGTCCTCACGTGTTTCTGCTGGTCATCAAAGTGGGGAGATTCACAGAAGAAGAGAAGAGTGCAGTGACATGGATTAAGGAGAACTTTGGAGAAGAAGCTGCACGTTACACCATCGTTCTGTTCACTCACGCTGATCAACTGAAGAAGAAACTCTTAGATAAGTATATCAGAGAAAGTAACGATCTCATGGCTTTTGTTAATGAGTGCAGCGGCAGAGTTCACCCCTTCAACAATGAGATGATGGAGAATCGCGATCAGGTCACTAAACTGCTGGAGAAGATTGAGAAGATGGTGAATGAGAATGGAGGAGAGCACTACACCAATGAGATGTATAGAGAAGCCCAGAGAAAGATTGAATGGGAGGCTTGGAAACAAAAAGCTAGAGATTATGGGAAAACAGCTCTAGCAGTAATAGGAACGGGAGCAGTAGCTGTAGCAGGAGTAGCAGGAGCAGGAGGACCAGGACCAGCAATTGCGCTAGCAGGACGAGCAGCAACAACAGCAGGAGCAGCAGCTTTAGGAGCAGCAAAAGCAGGCTTGAAACTCTAGGGCACAGCACTCTAATAAAAAAAAAAGAAAAAGAATATTCTGCCAATAGATGTGAACTGTAAAAAGTGAACATGTAGTTGTTGCTTTAAGGAGTTATTTATACCTGATTCTACCTAAACATTCTGATTTAGTTAAGTCAATCAGGATTACATAATATAAAACAAGAGAACGCTGTTATAGCTTAAGTGAGTTGCATTGACTCAATATGCAATTTCCATTAAAGCTCTGCATGGCTACATTTGAAACATGCACAACCTGCTGATTGATACATTTTTGCTTCAATGAGATATTATTATTATTATTATTATATTATTATTTTTTATATATTAAGAAGCATCAATGTTTTAAAACAAGAAAAAAAAAAAAAAGAAAAACACCTGACAGCACTACTCTTCAGCACAATGGTAACATACATTAACATCAACTATCAACATCTTTCCATTTACTGAAAAACACATAAAATAACTTGATTAAAATTACTGATCTATGATCAACTTATCTCACGATGATTTTGAGAAACGCACCTCTGGGCAGAGGATCTGTAGTTCCCATCAATCTTTGCAATGGACTGCATTAGGAGAGTAAATTTAGGTATTAAGCATTATTTTATGTGTTTTACAGAAACGGGAAATATTTTGGTAGCTTATATTAATGTTTAATGTTCAGTTATGTTGGACATTTAGAGGTGTTTCTGTTATTAAATGTTCTGGTTACCATTGTGCTGAAGCTTGTGCTCAGGATGTGGACACTCAGTGTTTAATATGATTGACTCTTGTCTTTATTTAGTAATTCACTGTATACATTGGTTATTATGATGAACAATACTGTTAGCCCAACCAAACTGATTTATTTTTGAAGAAACTAAATTAAGATGTATTTATTTCTGTCTTCAAATTAGTTTTAGGGGTGTTTATATATATATATATATATATATATATATATATATATATATATATATATATATATATATATATATATCAAGGTGGAAAATAACTTTCATTACATAAAGCAAAAGTTTATATCAAAAATAGCAAATAATTTTTTCTTAGCTGAAGAAATCAGGTTATATAAACTGAAAATTAGGATTCAGTAAAACCTTGTTTTTCAGGTTGGTTGAATTGAGTTATAATCAGTAATCTTAAATTATATCTTTCACTTCAACAAACCCAGTCAGTGAGTCAGTCCTAGAGCTCCTCCGGTCTGATTTTAGGGGGAAATCGGGACCATTGGAGACGTCCAATAGATTTCTTAGGTGCCGAAAGACACAGTGTAATCATGGGAAAATCTCAGCTGTGCAAAATATGATACATCGGTGTTTTGCCAGATGAGAAGTTTATCTATGTATCATCTTTTTACTCTTTTAATTCATTTTATAACTGTTTTAATTTTCCTTGCTCTTAATTTGGGATTATTTTAATTCATTTCTGTAAAGCACTTTGAATTGTGTATGAGATGTGCTATATAAATAAACTTGCCTTGCCTAAAATACATCTTTAGGTTGGATGTTATAAAACAAAATCCCCTGTAATTTGTTAATAGTGTCCATATGTGTTCACATATATATAAGTTACAACACATTGAAGAAAAATGAATCAATCATTCAAGTTGATCAACTTTATCAATATAGAAATGTGTTTTTTTTTTAAATCTACAATGGCTGAAAACAATACTTCACAAATGTCAAGGGTCAAGAGACAACCTAAAGTGAACGCTGATCACCATAATGGTAACGGCAAACGAAACAGACATTCATCAACATCTAATAATAAAACATCAACAACTAAACCCCTATTAATTCTCAATAAAACTTCTGTAGACGTCTGACAGAAATAAAGTCAGTCTGGTTAGTAATAAGTGAAGCTGGTAATGCTGTTTGTGGAGTTGTTTAATCCTCCTCTGCTGAGATCTTCACAGATTTAATGTCTTCTTTTCTCTTCAGTTGATTTCATCTAAGGCTGTGTACATGGGCGTCAGTTTGGTTTGAAATGTGCTGGGGACAGAGACGCATTCGGAAGTGCTTTTTCAAAAGTGCTGGGTACAATGACGCATTCATTTTTTTTTCTCTCTTTCACGCAGGTTATGTTTTGAAAGACAATGTTCTGTAGCTCAGGCACGGGCACGGCTCCACTTTTCAACAGGCTCACCCAAAACAAAAAAAAAAACTTTTACTATATTATAATTTTGTCAATAATTATAAAAAAATCGCCAATAAGCTCATAATTTGTGCTAAAATAGTGTTTAGTTTTAAAAAACATTTTAAAACACTGGTTATATTTTGATGTTTCTGCGCAAGTTCAGCAGACAGTGAGGTTCGGGTTTGTTCCGATCAGAGCTCGTGAGTGGAGAGCGCATTTCTGAATATTCCGCTCCGCTCGTTCATTCGGCAGGGTCGCTCGCTCAACCCAGATGTCCTGTTGCCTGGTTCGAAAATATGTGGAATAAGGGCTGCTTCCGACTAAAAGTTTTTTTTTCTAGTCGACTAGTAAACAATTGCTACCGTATTTTTTACGGTAAGGTACGGTAAATGCAACGGTAAGTTTTTTTTTTTACAGTGAAATCCGTACATTTAACAGTATATTACTGTAAAATTACATGAAATGTCCCGTGAGAGCTATTACAGTTTTTCACTGTATATAGTAAGGGTACATACCGTTAAGGAATTAACATTTATTTTCCGTTGCTTTTTTACAGTTTTTTACCGTTAAAATTACGAACATTTTTTACAGTGTAGGCTAGTTGTTCATTTAAGTCATTCGTGGACAAATCGCCCCTTTATATTAATTTAATTACTTATATAGCCTACAGGATATTGAGCATTTACGTAATATAGCCGCACTCAAGCGCACGACCACACGCTTAAAGCTTGCCACAAAGAACCGGTAAAAGTAATGATTATGAATGCGTCTAAATGTGTCTAAATACGCTGTGAATGTGAATGTGCATTAAACGCTGAGTTTCGGTTCATTTATGAGACGAACTCCAGTTCACTCGCCGGCGCCTCCATGTCGTGATTCTGCTATATTTACTTTAAGTCCAGGCAACTGGTTCATGAAACATTGATTAAAATTAAGATATAATTAATACAAAACGAAATTAAATTTAAAGAAAGCATCTGTTCTGTTTGAGGTCTCTGTGAAAGTTGTAAAGCAGTCTTTTAGTGCCGCTTTCAGAGCGCTCACGTCCGTAACCGAGAACTGACACGTTGTTTTTTCCCTCATAAATGCGAACATGAAAAATAAAATAAAATTAATATTATAATGTTTTTTTGTTGGGTCAGACAATGATTACCAGATTTCTCTCTCATATTGCTCCTCATAACCACTGAAAACGGTCAAAAAAATCGAAACAAAAGTCAAATTAATATGGACGGAAGTTAAAAGTGGTGGGTACAAAATGACTCATGACGAAATCTGGTGGGTACGCGTCCCCCCCGTCCCCCCCGTCCCCCCCGAAATCTACGCCTATGGCCGAGATACAACTATTTGAAAATCTGGAATCTGAGGATGCAAAAAAATCGAAACATTGAGAAAATCTCATTTAAAGTTGTCCATTTATGTTCACTACTGTGCTGCATTAACTCACAAAAATAAATGTTTTATATATTTACGGTAGGAAATGTACAAAATATCTTCATGGAACATGATCTTTAATATCCTAATGATTTTTGGCATAAAAGAAAAATCGATCATTTTGACCCATTTAATGTATTGTTGGCTAAATATACCCGTGCGACTTGTGACTGGTTTTGTGATCCAGGGTCACATGTTCTACCTTTGGTATGATACTTGACCTTTAAAACTGAATTAACTTATTTTTACATTCATTCGAGTACTTGCCATGACTAATATGACAAAGCACTATAAGACAGAGTAAACATAGGTCACGGCCCAAAACATACAGTAGTTCTGCAAGATCTTTGTCTTCGCGTGTCAAATTGAAGCCAATGTGTGACGCTGCCATACATTTTTTTTTTTTTACAGTATGAGGGAGTGTAGAGACACTTCCTGGGTCCAGTTTACAACACAAACACAGAGGGACTTTGAACAACAAGCACTAACTGCGTGAAACATAATGGCATCAGCATGTAAAGGTCAGTCTAAGTTAAATAGCCTAATGTGAAACTGCTAGTTTAATACCATACTGAGAAATTAATCATATACTTTTTGTTGCTGGTAGTTGACACATTAAACAGTAAATCATAAAGTGAATAGTGAAGATAATCTACATTAGTGTTTAGTCGCCATGTTACAACCTTAAATTTCTACTGTTCGGTTCTACTAATTCATTTTATAAAATATATTTATGTACAAGTAAAGAGTATCATGATTAAAATACTGTATGTTGTTACCAAAATAATGGTGAGGTAACGTCATCTGTCTTCTATGCCAAGTTTGAATCACCAAAAAGGAATGTGACACTACCTGTTAGTGGCTTGAAAAGTTGTTGTAACGTCATTCACAATGTTTCTATACGTCAGTTCTCACAATGTTACATAACCAGAAAAGCTAAACATTAATAATCTATTATTAAATCTATGACACTGTTGTTGATATTTCTAGTGTTTACAGGGATGTAAGTGTTGGCTGCTCATATTTGCTGCAGCTTGGAGAATAAAAAATGCTAATTACTCCTTATAGTGGGAAGCCTAATGAGCAATGAAGTCAATGTGATGTATATCAGTCAGAAAATGTAGGGGCTGTGCATCTGTGTGACCACCAGATGGCCACAACATACGTGGTGTTGAAATGTTTAGAGTAATGATGCGATACAGTTAATCTATGGACAGGGTGTGTGTGGTCAGGCCCATTTTTGGAGGACTTTAATCCCCCTAAATTTCCACCCAGTCCCCCTCAAAAATTAGCGATTAACTCCATTAAAACTTGCATGAAACCAGCGGCAGTTTTCGGCTCATCCCCAAATTTTAGTCTGTGCAACGTGTTATTCAATCTGCAGCAGTGCCAGTGTCAAGAGCAGAGGACAGTGTGTGTGCATTTATTGATAGTTTGTTAATATCGGCATCTGTGTAGTTCTTTTCATAAATGCAGTTTACATAATATGATGTGTGAGCAATTCAAACAGAATAACTGAATATTAGAAAACAAGCTACTAAAAGTCACATAAATCAGGGTTTTTCCTGGGTCAAAATTGGTCTTCGGTGGTGGCTGACCGACATGGTCATCCACACACAGCAAAGAGTACCCTAGTACCCACATGATCCGCAAGCCCAATATTGACAATAAATGTTACATTTAAAATAAATACAATGAAACAGTTTGTGATTTTTTTTTTTAGGTAATTTTCCTACACATTGTCATAGGCCAGTTAGAAGTCATGTTGGTTAGAAGTCTATTATTAAATAGACTTCTAACCAACATCCTCTTGTTATTTCCAATGAGCAATATAATCCTTCAGACAAAAAAACATTTTGCTGTAGCAAAATCACAAACAGTTTTTGTTCAAAAATATAGAATGATGTACCAGCAGCTCTCAAATAATGCTTTGTGGACTTATGCATATTCTGAATAATTAGTAACATACAAAGCCTCTCTTATTCACAACTAAATAATAAAGAGTTATGATTTGAAAGGTTTGCTGTATACCACAATCAAAAACAGCTTATACAAAAAAAGTGAATGAACACCTGCAGAGAGCACAGTCAAAATGTAACTTTTTGTGACTGGCATTGCACATATTGCAGGGCAGTACAACGTATGTAGCCTATAACAGATCGGTTTACAGTATATTGATGTGAAAACTAAATAGGCTACTGAAAGCAGCTTTCATACAAAAAATACTAAATAGGTAACAATGAAATTGCCAATTTTCCATACGCTAGCTTTTAACGAAGAGGGTGCCGTTCGAATTTGGCGCTCAGCCATCATGAGTCTGTTAAGTGCGCGCCACAGACTGCACGCGCACTGCACGTCCGCTTAGAGTTCCGCCTTTTGCGTTCCGTCAATATGTTATTAGAAAGAAAAAAAAAAAATTTTTTAGAGAATCGATTTTTTGACATTTGTGAATCGATTCAGAATCGTCCACGTCCGCATCGCGATGCATCTAAGAATCGATTTTTTTTCTCCCACCCCTATTTCAGATGTGTATGTTCTTCTCAGTAATGATTTGTTATACACCGATTCAGACACTGACGGGCAGACCAATTGCTTTAACCATTCATTATAATGAATCGGCTCAAAGGAGTCATTAGGTCGCGAATCGGACTTTAGCGGACGTGTTTGTGTGGGAATCCTGGCTGTTAGGACATCACGAAAGATTTGTCAACACACACACAAAAAAACCCCACTTCAAACCCACTTCCCCACTTTTTTTTTTGCGTTTATTTAAAGTTATGTCAGCTGCATGTGCGGAATGCTTGTCACAAGTTGTAAGAGAAGATAAGGCAACTTTTTTTGATTGCAATTCACACCCAGCGCTAATTCAGCAAAAATATTCTCCGAATGGACCACGTGAAACATGGATTCGGTCTTCCGACCTTTAGGATCAGTTGATTTTGATGCGAGGGAGAGAGCAAAGACAGAACTGAAGACAGAAGCTGTGTCTGAAACCGCTCACTCGTTCACTCATTCACTAATCCCTGCATAGTGAATGGCAGTTGAGTGCACTACATCAGCAAAGAGTGAACGAAAATGAGTGAGCGAATTCGGACGCTGACATAATTATCACGCGCCAGAGAGCTCGGACAATTTCGTCATAAACATTACCTACCCATCTTTAATATTTCCTTTTTTGGCTGTATGAATTGTATGTAACAATTGTATGTATGTATTTTTCACGTTTATTGCGTTATTTGATAAAAAAAAAAAGATAATAAAAACACTTATCATATTTATTTACTTTTTACATTTATATGTGAAAATAAAAGAGATCAAAACACTACACAGCACATTTGTTTATTCAAATATAGATATAACGGTATATATATATAAATAAATAACCAGGCATCTGGTCTTATAAATGATTGTTTTCTATCTCGCGTGCGCCGTTGCCATGGTGACATTTTTGTTTATTTTTCATTCGCGCTCTATCGCCTTATCGTGTTGGATTGTGGGAAATAGTGTCTCAGCAAGTGTACATCGGATGTACACTCAAATTCAGAGAGGATTGTGGGTAAAAGTAGTGAACGAATGTAGGGAATGATGTCGTTCACTCAGAATTCGGACACCACCAAAGAGTATAGAAGTAACAAGAGGCGAAACTCAATAGAACGTTCCATTGCAACAAACTCACCCATGCGCAGAGCTGCAGCTCCGCCATCTTGGACTGAACGCAACACAGCTGTCATAGAATTGAACGATACCGGTTCAAATTCAAAAGCGGTTAAATGAACTAAAAAGTAGTTTCTAGTTTTTAATATCTCTAGAGCAGACATCCCATGTCTCCCGGAAGATCCGGGAGTCTCCCGCATATTGATAGCGGCTTCCTGATGCCCACAAATTAGCTAAAATCACCCGGAATCTAGAGCGAGCGAGCAAGAGCGCGCAGCTCCAAACCGTGTAACGTTAGAGCACACGGCAGAAAGGGTGTGGAAGCGAGATATCAACATATCAACCTAAAATGTGGAACACAACTTGTTCAGATTTTTTGCTTTCATTTTCTTGCAGTTCTAGAGTAAAATATATTTTGGAATATATATATTTTATATAAAATATAATTATATTTTAAATTTGTACATTTTAATAAACTCAAACTTGTATAACTTTTTTCTGTTTCACTTTCATAATTTATTTCACTTCAACAATAATCTGACAAATTAAAACAAGACCAACCATAGGTCTAAATTCCAAAGCATTCTTGAATTACAACCATTAAGTTTGGATAGTGATTTTCATGTTTATGCGAAAAAAAGTTAAAGGGTTAATTTAGTGATAACAATGAATTAATAAAGCGGTCATTTGCCAGGTTAGGTGTTCATATATCTCTGAAAGTATGCGATTTAAAAAGCCCATTTCGAGTCTTGACAATTTCGACCAAATACATAATTAGCAAACTGTTAACTTACTGCGGTTATGGGATAGCTTACATTAACGTTACAGCACCTGTTATCGTTGACGTTAGCTCACTTTAAAGTTAATAAAAACCTTTTCTACTTTACCTCTCTGGATCTTTGGGGAATCTATGAAATGGTAGTTGATTGGTTGTACACTGGTAGTTGTTGCAGTTGATGGCAGAACACTGTTTTCTTTGTTTCCAATTATTTCCAGACATAATGTTAATGCTGTACAGTAGTTGTGCTAACGGTAAAGCCGTTGGTTCAGTCCAAAATGGCGGCCGCGCTACCGAAGCGCCACCTAGTGGCTGTTGTCAAAACTGCAACGGAGTTTCGCCTCTTGTTACTTCTATACTCTTTGACACCACTACAAAATGGCCGACACCCTAAATAGTGCACTATATAGTGGATAGGGAGCGATTTCAGACACAGCTAGAGAGTGCGCGCGGGGGTGGGGCGCTGTGATCGTTCTCTCCGTCACTCCGTCAGTAGCCTGCTTCACTCACAAAACCCAATTACAGATCAAATAAGGCTTTGGCGGGACAAAAAATCGTTTTGGCGGCCGCCAAAAAAATTTCAATGTAGGAAAAACCCTGTAAATAAAAGAAAATATTAAGAATAAAGGAAATTACTAAGACAATTCAGATCCTAATTTATTCATACAACAATGCATGATACACTCAAAAAAATAATCTGTTGAACAAACTTAATTAAATTAAGGAAAGGTTTTCCACGAAATTGAATTACATTTTTCCAACAAAATCGAATGAGTTTGAAATAATTTGTTGTAATCTTGTTGTATGAATTTAAATTAATTTAGTCATTCCTGCTAGATAAAGTTTTGTCAGGTTAGCTACATTTAGTTTTTGTCCTGCCTTAAATCACCAACATTATAATTTTAGTAATTTGACTCTACGGTCAATTCTAATGATAGACACTAATTAGTGTTCAATTGAATTAAACCATTTTTTACATAGTATTATAATATTACTTGTGCAGGTCTGCAAGTGAGGTTTACACATAGTGTATACTGAGTGCCCACAGCCTGAACACAATATAGTCAGTGTAATACTGAGCCCACAGCCTAAACACAGTCGCCACTCTTCTGCATAATGGTAACCACAAAATTCAAAAACATTACAGAAAGTCCTCTAAGTTTCTAACATAACTGAACATTAAACACTAACATTAACTAACAACATCTTTCCATTTACTGAAAAACACATAAAATAACACTTTTTCCCTAAATTGACCCTCTTAATGCAGTCCCTTGCAAAGCATGCTGGGAACTACAGATCCACTGCCCAGTTAGATGTCAACAACAATGATTCATGTAGTTTTCACACAAATGAATTAGGTTGATTGAACACAATTAAATTAAGTTGTGACAATATTAAACAATCGTGTTACTTTTGCTTATTTTAATTAATTATTTTAACAAGAGGCCAAAATTAATTTTTTGAGTGACATCCGGTTAAGACGAACGAAAAATATTCATGTTGACTCAATTAAAAAAAAATTGGTAAACCAAATTTTTTAAAAATTACATTGATTACATTTAATGAAATTAAGCTGTAATCATTTCTATGAAGGGTTGTGTCGTATATGCTCATTTTAATTAATGAAATTGAACAAAGAGCTAAAATCATTTTTTTTTTAGTGTAGGAGCCATGAATGAGTTTTGATTTGAGGCACCCAGAATGCACTGCAACATGTTTTATAATTGTTGAGATTCACAGGCTGATTCTTGAGTGACTAAATTGAGATTATTTATTTGTTTTTCTTCAGTGATTCTGCTTGTTAGCATCAGGTGTCTTTAATAATATTCAATTATCTCTCGATTAATCACTTAATTATTATTTATTAACTTTAACACTGCTTCAGTGTTCATTTAACACTCTTATTTTAACACTTTCACAATCTCGAGTGTGTTTATTTAGTTAGTTAGTTTTAGTAGTGGTGGGCAGATCGAGGCTTTGTGAAACAGTGAAACAGTTAAAAGCAAATGTGCCATATTCGAAAAACAATCCGACACCCTTCTCTACGGTGACCCCTAGTGGCCAGAAAAGTGTAAATGCAACAAAAACCCAGGCCAAACATGCATAAAAACACCTATGCATGCATACAAATCTATTGCAATTTTTTTAAAAGTAAAATCTTTTAAATGCAATTATCTAATCATCTAATACAATTGTCAAGGTTCGTTTTGTTTATTCGTCTTGTTCATTGGTTCTCAGTGACTCCTCATATTAATGCGTTCACAGAGATCATCGCCCCCAGCGATGAACCATAGAAATTTCTAAGTGTTTCTAAATGTTTATGACGTAATGAAGCCTTGTTTACTGAAATCAAGTGACTCTGGCAGTTTGATACACGCACCGAACCATTGATCCAGAACAAAAGATTCGTAAAGGTTTCGAAGCTTCATGAAGCAGTGTTTTGAAATTGCCATCACTAAGTTTAAGCTGGTACCCAGGGAGCGATTGGGGGTTAGGTGCCTCAGTCATTTCCTGAAGGTATTGAGAATCAAACCTGCATTAAACATTAAGCCCTAACTACTTATATAAATAGTTAGTTGGCTAGTTAAACATGCAGGAAAATGTTATAAAGCACTGGATGAATTAACAATTTGCATTGGTGCTTAAGTTGTACTGAGATACTGAGCAAAACCATAGACTGTAAAAAAAAATTGGACAACACACCTTCACTCTCTTCTATTGTAGAAAAGTAAAGCCGACAAGGTCCCAATATGGCGCTGACATCTCGGAGCCCGAGTCTGTGCAGTAGTGAGCGTGAAGTGGACCCGCGATATCAAGGTCCCGCCCCTCACTCCCGCAGAAACCGATGGTTAGTACAGTTTACTGCAGAACAACTCATTATGTCGGTGTGAAATAAACAGTTATGGAAATGTAGAAATTAAAGTTGAAGCTCCAATCTCCTCACGAAAATCCCGGAAAAAGTCTGTTGGTGACTCTGTGACTACTTCACTCAGAGAAGCTGTCAATCTCAGCTGTCAATCATGACGTCACACTCCCGTTTTTATAGCATCAAATAACTAACTAGAGCAAATTATTTAACTTACACTTACACTTACTCTTTAAATTAAACTTACACTTACATCAGCGTGATAAAAACGACCTAAAATGACAGAAACCATCTTTGGGAAAAATTATTTGAAGTGTAATTTGATTGTCTCACGTCAGCTTAGATTCCATGGAGAGGGTGGGGTTTGTGACCTATACTGGGACCAGCCACCGGGGGGCGATCAAAACATTTTGGCTTCACTTTTCAGGACTTGTGCGGCACATGTGCACAAAGGGTCAACAAAATGTATTTTGTACAATAACAAAAGTAACATCTCAGCACATGAGTAAATAAATGGGTGAAATAGCAAAATATTCATGGGGATGAAAAGCAGGCATGTTTAATCATCTAGAGCTCCAGATAATGACATGAACTGTTTGACAGGTGGTGCACATGATCTGAGGATTGTGTTACTGGGAGTCTGTGGAGCTGGAAAGAGTTCAACAGGAAATGCAATGCTGGGTCGAGAGGCGTTTAAAGAGAGCAGAACCAGAGAGAGTGAGATACAGAGAGGAAGAGTAGAAGACAGAAACATCTCCATCATCGACACTCCAGGATTCTTCAATACTCAACTGACTGATGAAGAGATGAAGAATGAAATAATGAAGAGTCTGTACCTCTGTTATCCCGGTCCTCACGTCTTCCTGCTCGTCATCAACCTGGGAAACTTTGAGAAGGAGCAGAGGAACATTGTGGAGCAAATTCAGGAGAACTTTGGAGAAGAAGCTTTGAAGTTCACCATGATTCTGTTTATTGGAAGAGAAAAAATAACACTTAGAAAATGGAAGCTCGTTATGGATAGTAGAAAGTTTCAGAGCCTCATCAAACACTGCAGAGGTAAATATCATGAGATCAACAGTAAAAGTGAGATTATGCCAACTCACATCACAAAGCTTCTAGAGAAGATTGATGAAATCGTCAAACAGAATGATGGCCAGCATTATGACATTTCCATTTTCTTAAGAACTCCACTAAAGAGTAGAAAAGAAAAGATAAAACAAGAGAAAGAAACGAAAGTGCAAGAGACAAAACAAGAGCAGAAAGAAATAGTGCGGGAGACGATTCACATGCACAGTGTAAAGGAAAAGAGCACAACACATTGTGTGACTGAAAAGAAAGATTATTTTTCAAAAATAGAGACAAACATTGAGAGAACTGAATTATATGAAGACAGATTCTCCAGAGTTCCACACAAAAACAGAAATGATGAAGAGGAGGCAGTAAAACAATCAGTAAAATCACAGAGAAACTCATTTGAAAATATGGGAGAAACAAATACAGTCCAGAACCCAGCAAAATATTGGAAAACAAGCGGAACAGGAAACCGGGACCAGAATAAGCAACATACAGCAAGAGAACAACATCCAACCCAAGCAGGTGAGAACTTGTACTTTATTACACTTTTCCCAAATATCACAACATGTTTCTTGAAAAGTAAATGAAACTTAATCTCTTATTTGTCTGCTCTAAAACTCAGTGTCACAGTCCATACAGAACAGACATATGAAACTTGGAAAGCTCACAGATCTCAGGATCGTGATGGTTGGTAAAACAGGAGCTGGAAAGAGCGCAACAGGAAACACCATCCTGGGACAAAAGGAGTTTAAAGAAGAATTTTCTTCAGAATCTGTAACTGAGAGATGCCAACAACATCAGCAGACGGTAGAAGGTCGAAACATCTCAGTGATCGACACTCCAGGACTGTGTGACACATCAATCAGTGAAGATCAAGTGAAGGGGGAAATAGTGAAGTGTGTCTACATGTCTGCTCCTGGTCCTCATGTGTTTCTGCTGGTCATCAGACTGGACATGAGATTCACAGATGAGGAGAAAAACACAGTGAAATGGATTCAGGAGATCTTTGGAGAAGAAGCTGCTCGTTACACCATCATTCTGTTCACTAGAGGAGATCAGTTAAAAACATCTATAGAGGAGTTTCTGACAAAAAACAAGCAAATTAATGAGCTAGTTAGAAAGTGTAAAGGAGGTTATCATGTCTTCAATAACACAGATGAAGAAAATCGATCACAGGTCACTGAACTGCTGGAGAAGATAGAGAGAATGGTGATGGAGAACGGAGGAGAGCATTACTCAAATGAGATGTACCAGGAAGCTCAGAGGAAAATAGAGGAAATAGAGAAAAGGGAGAGAGAGGGAGAGGAGAGACAGAAGTTAGAAGAAGAAGAAAAGATAAGGAAGGATGAAAGAATGAAGATGTTTACTAAGATTAAAGGAGTGGCATTAGTGGGAACCGGAGTGTGTGCAGGAGCAGCAGTAGCTGGAGGAACACTGAGTCCAGCTTTAATATCAGGAGCAGCAGTAGCTGGAGTAGCTGGAGGACTGGCCTCTGCTGCTAAAGGAGCCACACTATCTGAAGCTTTAATGGCAGGGGTCGTAGCTGCTGGAAATGCTGCACTGGCCTCTGTTAATAGTGGAACATCACTACCTGCTGCTTTCATTGGAAGCAAGAAATCATGTTAAACTAAAAGCAACTGTACACAGCAAAATCCCCAGAGTTAAATTAACTCTGCTCAGAGTACATATGGTCCCTCTCTAAAGAGTGTTAAAGTGACTCTGAATCAGAGTTAAAGTTGATGAGATAATTAAGGGATTAGCTAAGTGATGATTGAGCATTATTGATGAACACCTGCTGTTAACAAGCTGAATCACTGAAGGAAGAAACACAAGAACTACAACTGACTTCAGCCACAGCCTTAGATGAAATCAACTGAAGAAAAAAGAAGATATTAAAGATGACGAAAGCTCTATCACTGGACCATTAAGATACACGTTGATTAAATAGTCGGATCTATGTATTGGCACTGACAACATGTATTAGGCTACATCTCATTAAACAACAAATTAAACCCCATGTAACCTACTATTTAAATCGATTGCTGGACATCGTAATGTTATTGGCGTCCATCTTCATTGAATTTTTAAACCAGAGTGCTGCATAATAGCCTAAGTAGCCACGCTGTTCCCTTGGAGGGCGGGGGCAATAACAAAAGAAACAAAAGCCGGCTTATTCAGTATGGAAATACACACCGACAATGACACGCCCCTACTGCGTGCTAGAATCTCCGAAAAACAAGCCGATTTTAACCTCAAAATGTAAGCTTTTAAATATACCAATACTGTTATCTCAAACATGGAGAGGCTTCTTTGTGATCTCAACTAACAGATTCTGCAAAAAAACTAAAATCAGCAATTAAAAAAAAAACGCTTCTTGCTCATTTTGTTCGAAAGTTGTGCTGCCGACTTGTGTCACTGGATTCCGTGACGGGTCACATATGTGTATTTACATCTATCATAGCTTGGATTACAGCGTCGCGCGCGCCTGCACGTTGAACGGGATTTTTCTCCAATGAGGGGGATAAGGGGACGGATTCGGCGCAATGTTTTGACGAATTACGCCACAGCACTTATATGTTTGCACTGATTGGCTATAGCTGTGAGCAGACAGTGTCAATCAATGTATTGGAGATTGAGAAAACGGCAACCGTGACCATAGATGTTAAGAAAACGAAGTTGCTTGTCAGATTTTCCTAACAAGCAACCATTTTTTTTTTTAAAAGCCCAAAATAAGCAACCTGCAACAAAAAAAAAAAAAAGCCCAAAGTCGCGTATTATAAGCGGACTTGGCAACTATGAATCTAATGTGATTTCAGGAAAATTGACATAGGTAATTTGGTAAGACTTTGTAGGCCTATGTAATGCAGAATCTGGTGTAAAACAGTGGGGGTGGATGTAGGAGGGATATGTTGTTACACCAGATTATAAACCATTTTATTGTTTTTATTTGTTTTAATTATTTGTTTTAGGGCATTTTATTTTGAAAGAAGTTTGTGTGCTCTTACTAAAGGTAATCATCACAGTATGCACGTCGGCTGTGGTCATACGTAGGAGTGAGGTTCAAACAGCAGTGCAACCGGAGGTTCTTCCTCTTTCCTGCAATGTCACTTGAGGAGAGGTACGATTTCATGAGCTCCGTGCTCTTGATGTTAAATTGAGTTATAAGTGTTCATGTCAGGTTTAAATAATCAATTGTGAAAGAGTATTCATTGAGATGTTATATTTGACTATTAGTTCGAGTCATTAACTTGTTAAATTAAGTTTATTTGTGTGCTGTTAATGAGTGAATAGTGCATGGCGTGAAATGGTGGCATGGTGTGTGCATCACGAGTGAGAGATGTGTTAGTCAGTGCCTGTCTGTTTATATGTTTTATCACACCGACATTGTAATTAAATTCATCTTTAGCACGACCAGCTTTGTGTGGAAATCCTTTTATTCAAAACATCCAAAATAACACAATGCAGAGGAACAATGGCACTGGTACTTTGATTTGCAAACTTTAAGCGCCTGGCCTTATTCTCTTACAGTGCTGGTGTGTTTTCTGTTGTGTTTGTAACAGTACAAACACAACAACAACTGTATTTCTCCCAGTTTGCCTATGCATGATGACTTATGCACTTTCCATGCATTTTTAAAAATACTAATAAATAAGACTGTCTGAGCTTCAAGAAATCAACTCATAGCTGGATCCACCAGGACTTCTGTAAGTGAAATAACAGGATCTGCATGTCTGTGGGCAAGTCGTGCTTTATTTGAACAATGGAGGGAAATGGCTCATTTGATTAGCACAGTCACGTGATCACACTGTTCATTTTCCTGCCTGTACTTTCAGTTTGTTTTATTCCATTCAGCCCGAGAAAGAAGATTGCAAAAGATGTAGAAATCCAAATGACAAACTTCACAGAAAAATGGCTGGAGCTCATACAGGAGCATTACAATATTGATTCATTCATTTGAAACTTGCAAACATCAGCTATATGCATGTTATTTTATTTTGAAATATTCATAAACATAAAATACTGCAATAAAACACATATTAAAGAGTAGATTTGGAAGAGGAAAACAAATATAAATTTCTTAAGTAAATAAATAGAAATGTAACTCTTTATTCTTTTTAAAGATGAAAATTAAATCTCATCTCTGAAGTTTTATATTATCTTGCAGAGTTACACACAGCAACTAACATTACAATGATTTTGTTTTTTTTCAAAGTTTTTATATATATTTGGCTTGTTACCCCCACATTTGTACGTGTATTTCTACCTGTTTTAGGGAGACATAGATATGTGACCCTGGACCACAAAAACAATCACATGTGTCAATTTTCTGAAATTGAGATTTATACATCATCTGAAAGCTGAATAAATAGCTTTTCATAGATGTATAGCTTGTTAGGATAGGGACAATATTTGGTCGAGATACGACTATTTGAAAATCTGGAATCTGAGGGCGAAAAAAATCTCATTTAAAGTTGTCCATTTATGTATGCGATTGTGCTTCATTCACTCACAAAAATAAATGTTTCATATATTTACGGTAGGAAATGTACAAAATATCTTCATGGAACATTATCTTTACTTAATATCCTAATAATTTTGGCATAAAAAAATCTAGGATTTTGACCCATTTAATGTATTGTTGGCTATTGCCACAAATATACCCGTGCGACTTGTGACTGGTTTTGTGATCCAGGGTCACATATTCTACCTTTGGTCTGATACTTGACCTTTAAAACTGAATTAACTTATTTTTACATTTCAAACCTATTCATTTGAGTACTTGCCATGACTAATATGACAAAGCATTATAAGACAGAGTAAACATAGGTCACGGCCCAAAACATACAGTAGTTCTGCAAGATCCTTGTCTTAACGTGTCAAAAAGGCAGCCAATGTGTGACGCTGCCATATATATATATATATATTTTTTTTACAGTATGATGGAGTGTAGAGACACTTCCTGGGTCCGGCTCACACACACAAACACAGAGGGACTGTAAACGACAAGCACTAACTGCGTGAAACATAATGGCATCAGCATATAAAGGTCAGTCTAAGTTAAATAACCTAATGTGAAACTGCTAGTTTAAGACCATACTGAGAAATTAATCATATACTGTGCTTCTTGTTGCTGGTAGTTGACAGCATTAAACAGTAAATCAGAAAGTAAATAGTGAAGATAATCTACATTAGTGTTTAGTCGCCATGTTACAACATTAAATTTCTACTATTCAGGGGTGTGTTTCCCGAAAGCATCGTAAGCCAACTATGGTCGCAACAAGTTCTGTTGTTACCTATCAGCATAGTTCAACGAGTCGGTGTTTCTTGAAACCTTCGTTCCAACGAACATTCGCAAACAGCATTGCAAAGTTGTGTGGTTGAAACGACAGCTCTCGAGCTGTGGTTAGAAGCATAGTTATTGATTGCATGAGATGTGGAAAGCGAGAATAAAGCGAAATAACTGAGAAAAATGAGAAATAGTCCTCAGATGCCATGTCTGTAATTTATATCAAAACATCTAGCATTAATTCGATCTCAAACAGTTCTCTTACGAGAGTTCTCTCGTACTGCGTTTATCAAAACGCTACGGGAAAAGTCTCTTTTCACGAAACACTGAAGCAAAAATTATCCTTTAATTTTTCATATATGTAAAACGCGTTGCGGCAGCAGCAGACAGCTGAAGCAAGACGGCTTGTCTGCTCATTGGCTGCTCTGCGGCAACTGCATAAGCCTATCGAGCGCAGGCTGATGCAACATCAGACCAATGAGGGCGCTTCGCGTAGCACTCACCCCCTAAAAGAGCGGCGTCTTTCTAAAGATGCCTAAATCCTGCGGCTCGTGCAGAGCCCCACTCGCCGGGGAAGACGACCACGTCATCTGTGTTTCCTGCCTCGGTGAGGACCATGCAGCGCTCGCGCTCGCTGACGGCGGCTGCCCTCACTGCGAGCTTTTGCCTATGGTGGCTCTGAGGACCCGCCTGGCATCCTTCTCGAAGCCTGCATTCTCCGCCGCGATGCCGCGCCGTAAGAAGCGCCGCTCGCAGCGGGTCCCGGAACCCTCTCCACCCCGATCAAGCTCGCCGGTTCGCCCGCCAGCTTCACCGACCTCCCCCGAATCACTTCCTGATGCTCAGCGCCCGCAGCCTGCTGCCGCTTCATCAGAGGAAGTTGTTTCGGTGGCCGCGTCGGGGGAAAAGGATTCCTGTTCTCTCCTCGCTTCAGGCAGCGAGGATTGGGCGAGCTCTGAGGACCTCGCGCCTCCTGCCCGAAAGCCCTCAGTGAGAGCCAACATTGAGACGGAGCTCATGCGAGTACTCGCTTTGGCCGCGGCGAGCCTCGGCCTCGAGTGGTCTGCACCGGAGCCCCCCTCTCGCACCCGGCTCGATGGTAGCTTCCTCCCAGGTGAGCGCAATTCTCCGGAATCTAAGCCCGCTCCTTTTCTTCCTGAGTTACATGAAGAAGTTGCGAAGGCCTGGAACGCGCCCTACTCTGCGCGTACGCGCTCATCTGTGTCGCCTGCATTCTCCTCACTGGACAAGGCGAATGAACGAGGCTACTTTTCTCTGCCGCCGGTGGAACAGGCTATAGCGACCCATCTGTGCCCGCCCTCTGCTGGACGGCGGACTAAACCGGTGTTACCTTCAAAAGCCTGCCGCATGACGTCGACGCTGCTCGCGCGAATATTCTCCGCCGCTGGGCAAGCCGCGTCAGCGCTACACACCATGGCTACTTTACAGATCTTCCAGGGTGATCTCCTCCGTAAATGGGACGAGGTTGGACCTGATGCTGTCTGTATTGCGGATTTGAGGAGTGCTTCGGACCTCACGCTCCGAGCCACCAAAGCTGCCGCACAAGCCATGGGACGCTGTATGGCTTCCGCCACTGTCGCTGAGAGGCACTTATGGCTGACGCTCACGGAGATGGCCGATTCCGAGCGCATCGCGTTTCTCGACGCCCCGCTGTCTTCCGCTGGCCTCTTTGGTTCTTCTCTCTCCGAGTTCGTGGAGAGATTTACCGAAGCCCAGAAAGCGTCTCAAGCCTTCAAGCACTTCCTACCGAAGCGCTCTGGTTCCGCGGCGGGTCGAGACAAACGGACCCCGCGAACCTCACAGCCTCAGCCCCTGCCTTCAGCCTCCTCTTCGCAGCAGCCTCAACAGCGCAGCTCGAGACCCCGCTCTCGATCGTGCGCCCGGCGCCCCGCGACCGAGGATTGTGGTGAAACCAGAGGCCCCGAAGAAGTCCTAGCCCGCCTAGGAAAGCGCAGGTGTGTGAGTCCCGTTGCGGCCGGCCTCCCACCCAAGCGCCTCGCTGTCTCAGCCCCAAGCTTCGCGGCTGTCCCAGCGTTCTCTGCGAAGCGCAAGCCTGTACAAGTGCCCGCTTGCCTGCACTCAAAAGCCGTTTTTACGGCTACCCAGATATGTCTCGAAAAGAGTGTGATTTCTGGTGTCCCGGCCACGGCCGATGGTGCTATAAATGTAGTATCGATGCCCACTCCTCTGTGCCCATCCATACACATAAGCACAGCCCTGCACTCAGGGCTCGCGCAAATAAAATCGACTCAGGTCGATTGCGCCCCCCACATAGTAAAAGTGCCCACTACTCAGTGCCCACGAACACTATGTCTATCAGATCACAGGCTCTCTGTAAAAACGAGACCTGTGAGCGCGCGCGCTGCTTACACAAGCAGCGCGCCCCAAGCAGTAAATGTGCCCGCTCCCAGCCCACATCTACTCGCACACATGAGTCCCACGGGGCTCGCGCAGCCCTCCCTCACTCAGTCAAACACTGTTGTAAGGTCGAGGGCGAGCGCTCCGCCCGCTGTATTAAGCGCGCCCCCCGCCTCAAATGCCGCAGGCATAACGGCTACAGTTTTATCGACGCCCTCCGCGCTTCACAGCGCGCGTCGAAACTTCGGTACCGCTGAATGTAGCACACCTACTTCGCGCCGAAATATCAAAACTGATAAGCAAAGGGGCGATAGAGCTTGTTCCCCGAGTTCAAAGCGAACAGGGGATATACAGCAGATACTTTCTAGTCCCCAAAAAGGACGGCGGTATCAGACCCATTCTGGATCTAAGACGACTGAACAGAGTATTAGTGAAACGCCGTTTCAAAATGCTCACAACCAGCAAAATTCTCGCGCATGTTCGCCGAGAAGACTGGTTCATGTCGATAGATCTGAAGGACGCGTATTTTCAAATACAGATAGCGTCACATCACAGGCGATTCTTGAGATTCGCCTTCGAGGGTCAGACATACCAGTATACAGTCCTGCCTTTCGGCTTGTCCCTGGCACCTCGTACTTTTACGAAATGCATGGACGCAGCGCTCGCTCCTCTCAGACTCAGAGGCATGCGAGTGCTGAACTATTTGGACGACTGGTTGATCCTAGCCCAATCACGATCTCAGCTCATAGAGCACAGAGCCATTTTACTCGATCACTTCGAGAATCTTGGTATCACGGTCAATTGGGCGAAGAGTTCACTGAACCCCAGCCAAACGATTTCGTTTCTGGGTATAATTCTGGACTCACAGTCTATGACAGCGCGGCTGTCGCCACAGCGCGTGCTGAACATTCAGCGCGCGGCGATGTCTTTCCGCCGCGGCGCTTTCACCCCGCTCAGAAAATTTCAAAGGATGTTGGGTCTCATGGCCTCAGCATCGTCAGTTCTCCGGCTGGGCTTGCTCCGCATGCGCCCGCTGCAGTTCTGGTTGAAAGCTCGGGTTCCACGCAGAGCGTGGGTGTCCGGTCATTTACGCCTCAAGGTCGATCAGGACTGTGTCACAGCCCTGGTACCTTGGATGGCGAACGACTGGTACCAATCAGGTGTAAGCCTGGGGACTTCCTCGAGGGTGAGGATGGTGTCTACGGATGCATCCACCTCGGGATGGGGAGCGCTGCTCGAGGGCAGACCGTCCTTCGGCCTATGGTCGGAACGGGAAAAGCTCCAACACATAAACTGCCTAGAAATGCTGGCAGTGCACAACGCGCTGACGCGTTTTTGTCCCCACATCAAGGACCAACATGTCATAGTCCGTTCGGACAACATGGCAGTGGTGTCCTACATAAATCGCCAGGGCGGTCTGAATTCCAAACCCCTGTACAGGCTGGCGAAACGCCTCCTGCTATGGGCTCAGCACAACCTACGCTCGCTGAGAGCAGTACATGTGCCCGGGCTGCTGAATGTGGGCCCGGACAGACTGTCCAGGAACAACGTTCCTACGGGCGAATGGTCTCTACACCCACAAACAGTCCGGCTGTTGTGGGAGAGATTCGGCAAAGCGGAGGTGGACCTATTCGCGTCCCGCGAAAACGCTCACTGCCCCGCATTCTTTTCAAAGACCGACAGCGCGCTGTCCCAAAGGTGGCCGCGCTGCCCGCTATACGCTTTTCCCCCCGTCTCCCTCCTGCCTCAGGTGTTGGAACGGGTCAGGAAAACGAAATGCCCAGTGCTGCTTGTAGCACCGTTCTGGAAGAACCAGGCATGGTTCCCAGTTCTGATGCAGTTAGCAGACATCGCTCCATGGCCAGTGCCGTTGAGGAGAGATCTCCTCTCGCAGGCCAGGGGCTCGATCTGGCACCCACACCCGGAACTATGGTCCCTTCATGTGTGGGCGCTCAACGGATACCCGTTGGTCTCGCAGAGGGAGTCATGAATACCATCACGGAGGCTAGAGCGCCGTCGACCAGGCGACTCTACGCTTCAAAGTGGTCGGTTTTCTCCGGCTGGTGTACAGCTCGGAGCCTTTCACCCCTCGAATGTGAGGTAACGGAGGTTCTCTCCTTCCTACAAGAGCTGTTGGATAAGGGCAGATCCCCTTCCACGCTCAAAGTGTATGTGGCGGCTATTTCAGCGTTCTCCGGTTCAACGCTGGGTCAGTCACTAGGAAGGAATGATTTAGTCATCCGCTTCCTCAGGGGAGCTAGGAGACTGAATCCACCCAGACCTCCGTCAGTCCCTATGTGGGACCTTTCTACGGTCCTGGCGGCCATGAAAGGTGCCCCTTTCGAGCCTATCCAGTCAATCAGCCTCAAACATTTGTCTTTCAAATCAGTGTTTTTGATGGCTCTCGCTTCAGTGAAGCGCATAGGCGATCTGCACGCGCTCTCCGTGAGCCCGACGTGCTTGGAGTTTGGTCCTAATGACTCTAAAGTCATACTCAAACCTAAGCACGGCTATGTGCCGAAATCCCTCAACACGCCTTTTCGGGCTCAGGTCATTTCCCTGGCTGCCCTGCCGGCGTCGAGTGAGGAAGGGGACTCGAGTTTTCTTTGCCCTGTTAGGGCTTTAAGAACTTATATGTCCCGCTCTGCTGCCTTTAGACAGACAGAGCAGCTCTTTGTCTCGTTCAGCGGACGTTCCAAAGGAACGGCTGTTTCGAAACAAAGTCTATCCAGATGGATAGTTGACGCCATAGCGCTGGCTTATACTGCCAAGGGCATTCAATGCCCGTTGGGAGTCAGAGCGCACTCTAGGAGAGGCGTTGCCTCCTCGTGGGCTTGGTCCAGCGGGATTTCCTTACAGGATATATGTACGGCGGCAGGCTGGGCCTCTCCGTCTACATTTATCAGGTTTTATAACCTAGAGGTTCCCGCCTTACAGGCTAAGCTTTTGTCGGTGTAATACTATACCGACTATACTGGGCTGAACTGTGTAAGACCCACGTTTTCCCACATTAGTGCAGGCTCCCTACCCTGGCTATGTGATGTCATATTCGCGTCTGTGGACATGTCTATATAAGGACGGAGGAAACCCCTCCTGTCCTGTAGACTCTCCCTGTGAGGTCATGTTAAGCCTGCGGACGCTACAGTATAGGGAATTAAGGCTTCCCCCCCTTATTCCCTGACTCTGTGTGAGTCTATCTGGTGATTATGCACTGTAGGCCTGAAATAGCTTCCGGTGATCAGTGTTTTTATCCCAGCACGCACGGCGTTTTGCAAGGGGTTCCCGTAGCGTTTTGATAAACCCAGTACGAGAGAACTCTCGTAAGAGAACGTACTCGGTTACTAACGTAACCTCGGTTCTCTCTAGAAGAGGGAACGAGTACTGCGTTCCCTTGCCGTGCGTTTGGTTCACTCTGGTTCGCTTCGGCGATCAAAATCAAGTGAGTCAGCCTTCTCGAGCTCCTTTTATAGAGGTAAGCCACGCCCGTCTCGGCGGGAAGTGGCGAGGAGGGCGCGAAGCGCCCTCATTGGTCTGATGTTGCATCAGCCTGCGCTCGATAGGCTTATGCAGTTGCCGCAGAGCAGCCAATGAGCAGACAAGCCGTCTTGCTTCAGCTGTCTGCTGCTGCCGCAACGCGTTTTACATATATGAAAAATTAAAGGATAATTTTTGCTTCAGTGTTTCGTGAAAAGAGACTTTTCCCGTAGCGTTTTGATAAACGCAGTACTCGTTCCCTCTTCTAGAGAGAACCGAGGTTACGTTAGTAACCGAGTACGTTTCATTAAAAGAAGTTATTACTCCACCACGTGTGTGACGTCATAAACCAACGTGGTTGAACGACCACTTTGTGACAATATGGTTTCGGGAAACAGTCTTGACTAGCTAGTTGATTTCTTCAACGATGCATCGTACTATAGTGAAGCCTTGAGTTACGTCGTTGTACGGGAAACGCACCCCAGTTTTACTAATTCATTTTATAAAATATATTTGTATACAAGTACAGAGTATCATGATTAAAATACTCTATGATGTTACCAAAATAATTGTAAGTAATGTCATCTGTCTTCTATGCCAAGTTTGAATCACCATCCTTAAACAAAAGGAATTTGACACAACCTGTTAGCGGCTCAAGAAGTTATTTTAGCATCATTCACAATGTTTGTATTCATACGTCAGTTCTCACAATGTTACATAACCAGAAAAGCTAAAAATGAATTTTAGTCTGCATTATTCAACGTGTTCTTTAAACTGCAGCAGGGCCGGTGTCAAGAGCAGAGGACAATGGGTGTGCATTTATTGATAGTTTGTTAATGTCTGCATCTGTGTAGTTCTTTGTCATAAATGCAATTTGCATAATATGATACAGGAGCAATTAAAACAGAATAACTGAATATTAGAAAACAAGCTACAAAAAGTCACATAAAAACAGCATAAATAAAAGAAAATATTAAGAATAAAGGAAATTACTAAGATGATTCAGATCCTAATTTATTCATACAACAATGCATGATGGGAGCTTTTAAAGTTTTTGTATTAGAAACACTTTTAAGACATCCTTTGGATTACACTGAAAATGCTAAAAATATAATGCTGTACAAAGACAGTGCTGCTATAATTAATAAACTAAACCTAAATCAGAGATTAGGCTCCAAATGATGATTATTTCAATACATAACCAACACCACCAGATCACATTTTTATCTTTGTTCACCAGGTTGTTATAACTCCAAACTAAATCTAATGTTAATAGTTAAAGGGTCAAGAGCCCATATACACTGATCACCATAATGGCGACTTAAATTGTGAGATTTTTTTTTCATTCAGTGATTCTGCTTGTTAACATCAGGTGTCTTCAATAATATTCAATCATCTCTCAATTAATCACTTTATTATTATTTATTAACTTTAACACTGCTTCAGTGTTAATTTCATTTAACACTCTTATTTTAACACTTTAACAATCTCGAGTGTGTTTATTTATTTAGTTAGTTTTAGTAGTGGTGGGCAGGTCGAGGCTTTGTGAAACACTGAAACAGTTAAAAGCAAATGTGCCATATTCGAAAAACAATCCGACACCCTTCTCTACGGTGACCCCAAGTGGCCAGAAAAGTGTAAATGTAAAATAAAGTAAAAAAGTAAAATCTTTTAAATGCAATTATCTTATCATCTAATACGATTTTTAAGTGTCTATATGTTCTTTTATCAATTGTAAAGGTTTGTTTTGTTTATTCTATGAATGGCTTATCTAACGGGCCAGTAAAAGACTATTAACTACCATTATTAATTTTAATTATACTGATGTCTAATTAAAATGTCTACAAATGTATAAAACTGATCAGAGATCAGGTAAAACCCACAGACACTTGTTCATTGGTTCTCGGTGACTCCTCATATTAATGGGTTCACAGAGATCATCGCCCCCAGCGATGAACCATATAAATTTCTAAATGTTTCAAAACATTTATGACGTAATGAAGCCTTGTTTACTGAAATCACGTGACTCTGGCAGTTTGATACACAAAAACTGCATTAAACATTAAGCCCTAACTACTTATTTAAATAGTAAGTTGGCTAGTTAAACATGCAGGAAAATGTTATAAAGCACTGGATGAATGAACAATTTGCATTGGTGCTTAAGTTGTACTGAGATACTGAGCAAAACCATAGACTGTAAAAAAAGTTGGACGACGCACCTTCACTCAAAAGTAAAGCCGCCAAGGTCCCAATATGGCGCTGACATCTCGGAGCCCAAGTCTGTGCAGTAGTGAGCGTGAAGTGGACCCGCCCCTCACTCCCGCAGAAACCGATGGTTAGTACAGCTTACTGCAGAACAACTCATTATGTCGGTGTGAAATAAACAGTTATGGAAATGTAGAAATTTAAGTTGAAGCACCATTCTCCTCACAAAAATCCCGGAAAAAGTCTGTTGGTGACTCACTCAGTGACTACTTCACTCAGAGAAGCTGTCAATCTCAGCTGTCAAGCATGACGTCACACTCCCGTTTTTATAGCATCAAATAACTAGAGCAAATTATTTAACTTACACTTACACTTTAAATTAAACTTACACTTACATAAGCATGATAAAATCGACCTAAAATGACAGAAACCATCTTTGGGAAAAATTATTTTAAGTGTAATTTGATTGTCTCACGTCATATTAGATTCCATGGAGAGGGTGGGGTTTGTGACCTATACTGGGACCAGCCACCGGGGGGCAATCAAAATATTTTGGCTTAACTTTTCAGGACTTGTGCGGCACAAAAGTAACATCTCAGCCCATGAGTAAATAAATGGGTCTTGTGAAGTAGCAAAATATACATGGGGATGAAAAGCAGGCATGTTTAATCATCTAGAGCTCCAGCTAATGACATGAACTGTTTGACAGGTGGTGCACATGATCTGAGGATTGAGTTGCTGGGAGTCTGTGGAGCTGGAAAGAGTTCAGTAGGAAATGCAATGCTGGGTCGAGAGGCGTTTAAAGAGAGCAGAACCAGAGAGAGTGAGATACAGAGAGGAAGAGTAGAAGACAGAAACATCTCCATCATCGACACTCCAGGATTCTTCAACACTCAACTGACTGATGAAGAGATGAAGAATGAAATAATGAAGAGTCTGTACCTCTGTTATCCCGGTCCTCACGTCTTCCTGCTCGTCATCAACCTGGGAAACTTTGAGAAGGAGCAGAGGAACATTGTGGAGCAAATTCAGGAGAACTTTGGAGAAGAAGCTTTGAAGTTCACCATGATTCTGTTTATTGGAAGAGAAAAAATAACACTTAGAAAATGGAAGCTCGTTATGGATAGTATAAAGTTTCAGAACCTCATCAAACACTGCAGAGGTAAATATCATGAGATCAACAGTAAAAGTGAGATTAAGCCAACTCACATCACAAAGCTTCTAGAGAAGATTGATGAAATCGTCAAACAGAATGATGGCCAGCATTATGACATTTCCATTTTCTTAAGAACTCCACTAAAGAGCAGAAAAGAAAAGATAAAACAAGAGAAAGAAACGAAAGTGCAAGAGACAAAACAAGAGCAGAAACAAATAGTGCAGGAGACGATTCACGTGCACAGTGTAAAGGAAAAGAGCACAACACATTGTGTGACTGAAAAGAAAGATTATTTTTCAAAAATAGAGACAAACATTGAGAGAACTGAATTATATGAAGACAGATTCTCCAAAGTTCCACAAGAAAACAGGAATGATGAAGAGGAGGCAGTAAAACAATCAGTAAAATCACAGAGAAACTCTTTTGAAAATATTGGAGAAGCAAATACAGTCCAGAACCCAGCAAAATATTGGAAAACAAGTGGAACAGGAAACCAGGACCAGAATAAGCAACATACAGCAAGAGAACAACATCCAACCCAATCAGGTGAGAACTTGTACTTTATCACACTTTTGACAAATATCACGACATGTTTCTTGAAAAGTAAATGAAACTTAATCTCTTATTTGTCTGCTCTAAAACTCAGTGTCACAGTCCATACAGAACAGACATATGAAACTTGGAAAGCACACAGATCTCAGGATCGTGATGGTTGGTAAAACTGGAGCTGGAAAGAGCGCAACAGGAAACACCATCCTGGGACGAAAGGAGTTTAAAGAAGAATTTTCTACAGAATCTGTGACTGAGAGATGCCAACAACATCAGCAGACGGTAGAAGGTCGAAACATCTCAGTGATCGACACTCCAGGACTGTGTGACACATCAATCAGTGAAGATCAAGTGAAGGAGGAACTAGTGAAGTGTGTCTACATGTCTGCTCCTGGTCCTCATGTGTTTCTGCTGGTCATCAGACTGGACATGAGATTCACAGATGAGGAGAAAAACACAGTGAAATGGATTCAGGAGATTTTTGGAGAAGAAGCTGCTCGTTACACCATCATTCTGTTCACTAGAGGAGATCAGTTAAAAAGATCTATAAAGGAGTTTCTGACAAAAAACAAGCAAATTAATGAGCTAGTTAGAAAGTGTAAAGGAGGTTATCATGTGTTCAATAACACAGATGAAGATAATCGATCACAGGTCACTGAACTGCTGGAGAAGATAGAGAGAATGGTGATGGAGAATGGAGGAGAGCATTACACAAATGAGATGTACCAGGAAGCTCAGAGGAAAATAGAGGAAATAGAGAAAAGGGAGAGAGAGGTAGAGGAGAGACAGAGGTTAGAAGTAGAAAAGATAAAGGAGGGTGAAAGTATGAAGATGTTGACTAAGGCTAAAGGAGTGTTATTAGTGGGAACAGGAGTGGCACTGTGTGCAGGAGCAGCAGTTGCTGGAGGAGCACTGAGTCCAGCTTTAATATCAGGAGCAGCAGTAGCTGGAAGAGCACTAAGTCCAGCTTTAATCTCAGGAGCAGCAGTTGCTGGAAGTGCAGTACTGGCCTCTGCTGCTAAAGGAGCCACACTATCTGAAGCTTTAATGGCAGGAGTCGTAGCTGCTGGAAATGCTGCACTGGCCTCTGTTAATAGTGGAACATCACTACCTGCTGCTTTCATTGGAAGCAAAAAATCCTGTTAAACTAAAAGCAACTGTACACAGCAAAATCCCCAGAGTTAAATTAACTCTGCTCAGAGTACATATGGTCCCTCTCCAAAGAGTGTTAAAGTGACTCTGAGTTAAAGTTGATGAGATAATTAAGGGATTAGCTAAGTGATGATTGAGCATTAGTGATGAACACCTGCTGTTAACAAGCTGAATCACTGAAGGAAGAAACACAAGAACTACAACTGACTGCAGCCACAGCCTTAGATGAAATCAACTGAAGAAAAAAGAAGATATTAGATATCTCAAGATCTCAGCAGAGGAGGATTAAACAACTCCACAAACAATTTATTACTAACCAGATTAACATGATTTCTGTCAGACGTCAACAAATGTTCTTATTTAGAATTAACAGAGGTTTAGTCATGTTTTGAAGAATGTTTGGTCACCATTATGGTGATCAGTCTCACTTTTAGTTGGGCAGTTAGATTTTGGGCGTTTTTTGGGCGTTTTTGGTATTTGTAACAGTGATTAACAAAATACACAATTTGTTGCAAAGGAACTGTGCATGTCTTTTCCTTAAAGGGCACCTATTATGCCCCTTTTTACAAGATGTAATATTGGTCTTAGGTGTCCCCAGAATGTATTTGTGAAGTTTCAGCACAAAATACCCCACAGTTAATTTATTATAACCATTTGAAAATGTCATTTTTGGGGCCTGTTTTAAAAAGAGCTGTTTTGGTGTGTACCACGTTAGATGTAAATGAGCTGCATATCCCCGCCCTGCTGGACCCAGATGATGAAGAGAGTCCGGCAGAATAAACACGAATGAGAATGGACCAAGACGTCTCGGAATGGTTATTTGATACATTTAAGTACTTAATATAGAGTTTTAATCGCATCCCCTTTGTAATTATGGATGTGCAACACACACACACACACACACACACACACATTATGATAACTTTCGCACAATTTTTTGAAACTACACACACACAAATACTGTGATAACGTTTGCTAAGTAGAAACTAAATTATATTTATGCAAGGGGTGCTGTTGCATTAGCCTGGCAAGCCAGACCTACATCAAGATGTTAGGTCTGGAAACTCACCATAGACACGGCTCAATCCGAGAGGCGGGATAAACGCTGTCTTTCAAATTCCCTCTGCATGCAATAGGACAGCGCTACAACCAACCAGAGCGTTTTCCCAACAGCGGAGCTAGTTGATAGATTCAACTTTTGCCATATCTGGCCTGCAAAATGACGAACACATCTTCCTATTTTTAAGAATGACTTAAGTGCCGTTCTTTGCTCTTTTCTCAAAGAAAAACTTAACTCCAAGTCCTCCCGAGTCGCGGCCAAAGCCGATTCGAAAGACCGTTGTTCTCCATCAGCAGCCGTCATTCTTTATTTTCAAGTGGCAGCCGTCGCAACTCTGTCGTCATATGTTAAGCCGCCCCCGCCTACTCTATAGACGACGTGATTGGCCTGACCCAATTTAGGTTTTTGCAGCTAGAAGGTCTATTGAGAGTTGCTAGACCCCCCTGGCTGCGAAATACATTTTGCTGCCGCTAGGGTGCGTCTAGATTTCTAGGCTACTGTTGCGTCATGTTGACATTACTTGTACAGGTGCTTATGGCAAATGTGAGAAGATGGCTACAGAACCAGAAAACGTACTCGGTTACTAACGTAACCTCGGTTCTCTCTAGAAGAGGGAACGAGTACTGCGTTTTATCAAAACGCTACGGGAAAAGTCTCTTTTCACGAAACACTGAAGCAAAAATTATCCTTAATTTTCCATATATGTAAAACGCGTTGCGGCAGCAGCAGACAGCTGAAGCAAGACGGCTTGTCTGCTCATTGGCTGCTCTGCGGCAACTGCATAAGCCTATCGAGCGCAGGCTGATGCAACATCAGACCAATGAGGGCGCTTCGCGCCCTCCTCGCCACTTCCCGCCGAGATGGGCGTGGCTTACCTCTATAAAAGGAGCTCGAGAAGGCTGATTCACTTGATTTTGATCGCCGAAGCGAACCAGAGTGAACCAAACGCACGGCAAGGGAACGCAGTACTCGTTCCCTCTTCTAGAGAGAACCGAGGTTACGTTAGTAACCGAGTACGTTCTCTTACGAGAGTTCTCTCGTACTGCGTTTTATCAAAACGCTACGGGAACCCCTTGCAAAACGCCGTGCGTGCTGGGATAAAAACACTGATCACCGGAAGCTATTTCAGGCATACAGTGCATAATCACCAGATAGACTCACACAGAGTCAGGGAATAAGGGGGGGAAGCCTTAATTCCCTATACTGTAGCGTCCGCAGGCTTAACATGACCTCACAGGGAGAGTCTAAAGACAGGAGGGGTTTCCTCCGTCCTTATATAGACATGTCCACAGACGCGAATATGACATCACATAGCCAGGGTAGGGAGCCTGCACTAATGTGGGAAAACGTGGGTCTTACACAGTTCTGCCCAGTATAGTCGGTAGCGCATTGCGCCTGTAATTAGATTACACCGACAAAAGCTTAGCCTGTAAGGCGGGAACCTCTAGGTTATAAAACCTGATAAATGTAGACGGAGAGGCCCAGCCTGCCGCCGTACATATATCCTGTAAGGAAATCCCGCTGGACCAAGCCCACGAGGAGGCAACGCCTCTCGTAGAGTGCGCTCTGACTCCCAACGGGCATTGAATGCCCTTGGCAGTATAAGCCAGCGCTATGGCGTCAACTATCCATCTGGATAGACTTTGTTTCGAAACAGCCGTTCCTTTGGAACGTCCGCTGAACGAGACAAAGAGCTGCTCTGTCTGTCTAAAGGCAGCAGAGCGGGACATATAAGTTCTTAAAGCCCTAACAGGGCAAAGAAAACTCGAGTCCCCTTCCTCACTCGATGCCGGCAGGGCAGCCAGGGAAATGACCTGAGCCCGAAAAGGCGTGTTGAGGGATTTCGGCACATAGCCGTGCTTAGGTTTGAGTATGACTTTAGAGTCATTAGGACCAAACTCCAAGCACGTCGGGCTCACGGAGAGCGCGTGCAGATCGCCTATGCGCTTCACTGAAGCGAGAGCCATCAAAAACACTGTTTTGAAAGACAAATGTTTGAGGCTGATTGACTGGATAGGCTCGAAAGGGGCACCTTTCATGGCCGCCAGGACCGTAGAAAGGTCCCACATAGGGACTGACGGAGGTCTGGGTGGATTCAGTCTCCTAGCTCCCCTGAGGAAGCGGATGACTAAATCATTCCTTCCTAGTGACTGACCCAGCGTTGAACCGGAGAACGCTGAAATAGCCGCCACATACACTTTGAGCGTGGAAGGGGATCTGCCCTTATCCAACAGCTCTTGTAGGAAGGAGAGAACCTCCGTTACCTCACATTCGAGGGGTGAAAGGCTCCGAGCTGTACACCAGCCGGAGAAAACCGACCACTTTGAAGCGTAGAGTCGCCTGGTCGTCGGCGCTCTAGCCTCCGTGATGGTATTCATGACTCCCTCTGCGAGACCAACGGGTATCCGTTGAGCGCCCACACATGAAGGGACCATAGTTCCGGGTGTGGGTGCCAGATCGAGCCCCTGGCCTGCGAGAGGAGATCTCTCCTCAACGGCACTGGCCATGGAGCGATGTCTGCTAACTGCATCAGAACTGGGAACCATGCCTGGTTCTTCCAGAACGGTGCTACAAGCAGCACTGGGCATTTCGTTTTCCTGACCCGTTCCAACACCTGAGGCAGGAGGGAGACGGGGGGAAAAGCGTATAGCGGGCAGCGCGGCCACCTTTGGGACAGCGCGCTGTCGGTCTTTGAAAAGAATGCGGGGCAGTGAGCGTTTTCGCGGGACGCGAATAGGTCCACCTCCGCTTTGCCGAATCTCTCCCACAACAGCCGGACTGTTTGTGGGTGTAGAGACCATTCGCCCGTAGGAACGTTGTTCCTGGACAGTCTGTCCGGGCCCACATTCAGCAGCCCGGGCACATGTACTGCTCTCAGCGAGCGTAGGTTGTGCTGAGCCCATAGCAGGAGGCGTTTCGCCAGCCTGTACAGGGGTTTGGAATTCAGACCGCCCTGGCGATTTATGTAGGACACCACTGCCATGTTGTCCGAACGGACTATGACGTGTTGGTCCTTGATGTGGGGACAAAAACGCGTCAGCGCGTTGTGCACTGCCAGCATTTCTAGGCAGTTTATGTGTTGGAGCTTTTCCCGTTCCGACCATAGGCCGAAGGACGGTCTGCCCTCGAGCAGCGCTCCCCATCCCGAGGTGGATGCGTCCGTAGACACCATCCTCACCCTCGAGGAAGTCCCCAGGCTTACACCTGATTGGTACCAGTCGTTCGCCATCCAAGGCACCAGGGCTGTGACACAGTCCTGATCGACCTTGAGGCGTAAATGACCGGACACCCACGCTCTGCGCGGAACCCGCGCTTTCAACCAGAACTGCAGCGGGCGCATGCGGAGCAAGCCCAGCCGGAGAACTGACGATGCTGAGGCCATGAGACCCAGCATCCTTTGAAATTTTCTGAGCGGGGTGAAAGCGCCGCGGCGGAAAGACATCGCCGCGCGCTGAATGTTCAGCCGCGCTGTCATAGACTGTGAGTCCAGAACTATACCCAGAAACGGAATCGTTTGGCTGGGGTTCAGTGAACTCTTCGCCCAATTGACCGTGATACCAAGATTCTCGAGGTGATCGAGTAAAATGGCTCTGTGCTCTATGAGCTGAGATCGTGATTGGGCTAGGATCAACCAGTCGTCCAAATAGTTCAGCACTCGCATGCCTCTGAGTCTGAGAGGAGCGAGCGCTGCGTCCATGCATTTCGTAAAAGTACGAGGTGCCAGGGACAAGCCGAAAGGCAGGACTGTATACTGGTATGTCTGACCCTCGAAGGCGAATCTCAAGAATCGCCTGTGATGTGACGCTATCTGTATTTGAAAATACGCGTCCTTCAGATCTATCGACATGAACCAGTCTTCTCGGCGAACATGCGCGAGAATTTTGCTGGTTGTGAGCATTTTGAAACGGCGTTTCACTAATACTCTGTTCAGTCGTCTTAGATCCAGAATGGGTCTGATACCGCCGTCCTTTTTGGGGACTAGAAAGTATCTGCTGTATATCCCCTGTTCGCTTTGAACTCGGGGAACAAGCTCTATCGCCCCTTTGCTTATCAGTTTTGATATTTCGGCGCGAAGTAGGTGTGCTACATTCAGCGGTACCGAAGTTTCGACGCGCGCTGTGAAGCGCGGAGGGCGTCGATAAAACTGTAGCGAGAAGCCTCTCTTTATAATGCCTAAGACCCAGTCCGAAACCCCTGGAAGCGCTGCCCATGCATCTGCATGGTTGGCTAAGGGCCGGATACAGAGCGCGCTCTGTTCGCCGTGCGACAGAGGTGCTACGGGGCTCACAAACATAGGCGTTATGCCTGCGGCATTTGAGGCGGGGGGCGCGCTTAATACAGCGGGCGGAGCGCTCGCCCTCGACCTTACAACAGTGTTTGACTGAGTGAGGGAGGGCTGCGCGAGCCCCGTGGGACTCATGTGTGCGAGTAGATGTGGGCTGGGAGCGGGCACATTTACTGCTTGGGGCGCGCTGCTTGTGTAAGCAGCGCGCGCGCTCACGGGTCTCGTTTTTACAGAGAGCCTGTGATCTGATAGACATAGTGTTCGTGGGCACTGAGTAGTGGGCACTTTTACTATGTGGGGGGCGCAATCGACCTGAGTCGATTTTATTTGCGCGAGCCCTGAGTGCAGGGCTGTGCTTATGTGTAGGGATGGGCACAGAGGAGTGGGCATCGACACTACATTTATAGCACCATCGGCCGTGGCCGGGACACCAGAAATCACACTCTTTTCGAGACATATCTGGGTAGCCGTAAAAATGGCTTTTGAGTGCAGGCAAGCGGGCACTTGTACAGGCTTGCGCTTTGCAGAAAACGCTGGGACAGCCGCGAAGCTTGGGGCTGAGACAGCGAGGCGCTTGGGTGGGAGGCCGGCCGCAACGGGACTCACACACCTGCGCTTTCCTAGGCGGGCTAGGACTTCTTCGGGGCCTCTGGTTTCACCACAATCCTCGGTCGCGGTGCGCGCGCGGGGCGCCGGGCGCTTGATCGAGAGCGGGGTCTCGAGCTGCGCTGTTGAGGCTGCTGCGAAGAGGAGGCCGAAGGCGGGGGCTGAGGCTGTGAGGTTCGCGGGGTCCGTTTGTCTCGACCCACCGCGGAACCAGAGCGCTTCGGTAGGAAGTGCTTGAAGGCTTGAGACGCTTTCTGGGCTTCGGTAAATCTCTCCACGAACTCGGAGAGAGAAGAACCAAAGAGGCCAGCGGAAGACAGCGGGGCGTCGAGAAACGCGATGCGCTCGGAATCGGCCATCTCCGTGAGCGTCAGCCATAAGTGCCTCTCAGCGACAGTGGCGGAAGCCATACAGCGTCCCATGGCTTGTGCGGCAGCTTTGGTGGCTCGGAGCGTGAGGTCCGAAGCACTCCTCAAATCCGCAATACAGACAGCATCAGGTCCAACCTCGTCCCATTTACGGAGGAGATCACCCTGGAAGATCTGTAATGTAGCCATGGTGTGTAGCGCTGACGCGGCTTGCCCAGCGGCGGAGAATATTCGCGCGAGCAGCGTCGACGTCATGCGGCAGGCTTTTGAAGGCAACACCGGTTTAGTCCGCCGTCCAGCAGAGGGCGGGCACAGATGGGTCGCTATAGCCTGTTCCACCGGCGGCAGAGAGAGGTAGCCTCGTTCATTCGCCTTGTCCAGTGAGGAGAATGCAGGCGACACAGATGAGCGCGTACGCGCAGAGTAGGGCGCGTTCCAGGCCTTCGCAACTTCTTCATGTAACTCAGGAAGAAAAGGAGCGGGCTTAGATTCCGGAGAATTGCGCTCACCTGGGAGGAAGCTACCATCGAGCCGGGTGCGAGAGGGGGGCTCCGGTGCAGACCACTCGAGGCCGAGGCTCGCCGCAGCCAACGCGAGTACTCGCATGAGCTCCGTCGGGGAGCGAGGAGAGAACAGGAATCCTTTTCCCCCGACGCGGCCTCCGAAACAACTTCCTCTGATGAAGCGGCGGCAGGCTGCGGGCGCTGAGCATCAGGAAGTGATTCGGGGGAGGTCGGTGAAGCTGGCGGGCGAACCGGCGAGCTTGGTCGGGGTGGAGAGGGTTCCGGGACCCGCTGCGAGCGGCGCTTCTTACGGCGCGGCCTTCTCGAGCTCCTTTCAGCCTTCTCGAGCTCCTTTTATAGAGGTAAGCCACGCCCGTCTCGGCGGGAAGTGGCGAGGAGGGCGCGAAGCGCCCTCATTGGTCTGATGTTGCATCAGCCTGCGCTCGATAGGCTTATGCAGTTGCCGCAGAGCAGCCAATGAGCAGACAAGCCGTCTTGCTTCAGCTGTCTGCTGCTGCCGCAACGCGTTTTACATATATGGAAAATTAAGGATAATTTTTGCTTCAGTGTTTCGTGAAAAGAGACTTTTCCCGTAGCGTTTTGATAAAACGCAGTACGAGAGAACTCTCGTAAGAGAACATATGCTGCAGGGAGATAGACGTTTATATACTTTCTATGGAGATAGAGCTGTATTAATCTATTTACATTTGTAATTGCTGCAAAAAATTATACGTGACTGACGTTGTTTGTTGAGACATCCTATGGCATCCTTTGATGACGACAATAGCTTTAGACGCATTTGTTGATGAACTGACATTGATTGAAATTACTATTTGCTCAAAAATCCTAAAATACACTTACTTCTTCTGGAGGTGACGTTGGATCGCGAACAGTAGGCAACGATCCACACTTGAGGATTAACTTTGACCCTCGTTCACTAAACAGTCAGTCAGAAAATGATTTGCGCAAACATAAACGTATTTAGGAAGTTTAAGTGGCTCCTTTTCTTCATAAATAAAATCCATCCGCTGTGTTTTCAGTGGCTCTGGTGTCAGAGAAGACTACTATGTCCATTCTTACATCCCAAAATCAGTGGCGGTCTTAACAAAGAGGCATAGGTAGGCGGCTGCTTGGGGCCCCCTACCAGCGGTCGTAGTAGGGGGGCCCCCAACCAACCTCAAAAAAAAAAAAAAAGCCCCTTATCATCATGAACGCTTCAAAAGCATGGTAAATTGTATTAATATTCTTAAGAAATACGTTGAAACGTTGAAGTAGTAGTTAAAATGTCCAGTTCATGGTTATCCGTCTCTAGACACCCCCAACTTTCACAATGAAATGGACTAGCCCGTAACGGTGCGCGGCGCGAAAGATAAACACGCAGTGACAGGAAGACTGGGAAGTACACAAACAGAGACGAAACAAGACGAGTCTAAACGCGAAAATAAAAGAAAAAAGCGAAAAGACGCCGATAAGTATTTGGCAATGCTGCCAAAGACAAACTTTTTTACGGCTACTGTTGGGGATACAGACAGGAACAACAATGTCCAAAGCGTTGAACATGCCTCTACAGGAGCAGCATCTAACGTTAAGTGGCGCTAGGTGAGAATAATGTTAACACACTCACATGGATATACGTTGATTTGCTTGGAGCAAAATGCAACATCACCTCTCCCAAGTTCGCCCCCCTTACTATAAATACCGTTTTGGCGCTTGTAAATGTGACGTGACAGATCCCTGGCGGCAGGTGAACCGAATCGATCATCTCTACTAGCTAATAGTGAATAAACACGAATGAACAATGTTGAAAGATACAGTACAACTTACCGAATTGTATATATTCCTCATACATAATATCGATCAATCAGTGTTTTTCAACCGTGGAAAGACGTCAATAAAACAGCTGGAGAACAATTATGTCACATAACACATTCCATTACCTCAGGAAAGCCGTTTAATGACCATATGTTATAGCATGTTAGTTGGTTAGAAAAAAGAGCTATATAGTATTTTGCTAAATATGTGTAATATATTACATATTTAGTATATTTTTTACCTATATTATTAAAATTGTTATTATAATAAAAACGCATTGTTTAATTTGAGTTATTTTTAACCTTAATACCAGCTGATAGGGCTCTCTGTATGTTACAGCATTATGTGAGGTTTTTTTTTTTCTTGAGAAAAATTAACGCCTATCTTGTGTACCTAATATTTATCCAAATGAGTCAATATTGAATCAAATCACAAGAATTGAATTGAAATCGTGAAATTTGTGTCAAGCAATAATAAAAAAACGTAGCTTACCAGAAATTGTACGATGTAAACATTGTAATATGTTTCTGTTTAGTTACTAAAATGTTTTGACAATCACAATACTTATTGTGATGCAAGATTTTTCAGGTGTTATCTGAAACCTTATTCTCTGTTGGGTGCCATCGTGACTATTAGTTTGTGTAGTGCTACACTTTGTGTGTTCTCTGCTTTCCATCTTCATTTTGGAGTAAAGAAATGTATGCAGGATTTAAAGGGAAAGTTTTTTTTTACCTCTCCAACATTCACTTCCCTGTAGATTAGCCACAATAGAACACCGGCTGTCGTTGAAACAATGGCGATGGTGTACAGATCACAGAGGGCGGGGTAACCACAGTGTCAATCAAACCAGTCGGTGAGGCTAGCACAATTCTACGTCACAGTGAGAGCAATCTTAGAACAGCTTGTTCTGAGACAGTGCTTATGATTTATTGAGATTATAAAAAAAAACACTGGCTGGATTTTTATCATTCTAGGGTGGTTTTGCTCACACACTGCCAACACACATTTATGTTCAAACACCATGTAAAAGTGCATTTTGCATAATAGGTGCCCTTTAAGCATTTCTGGTACTGCCATTCTTATAATCCAGATTTGTCAAAACAAATTTAGTAGTTAAACACTTTAAAAATAAAGAGCTATGACTTAACTATTCAGCAAGCCTCGAATGATCAACAAATTCTGTTCATCTACCAGAAATAAATGCATGCAATATCCTACAATTGTTTGTACTGAACATATCCAGCCACATTTAGTGCAGTTCCTGGGTCCACTTGTCATTTCACTATCATTCATTAAGAGCAGCACTTGGACTCAGAGCATTAACAGTACTGGGTCTAAAGCGTTGGAAGATAGACAACACAATGTGAAGTGTGTATTTACAACTTAAATACTTCAGAAGGTTTACAAAAACTAATATAAATGGTTTCAACAATAGAATAAAATCAGAACTGTATCATGTTTTAGTACGATGTTTACAATATGTTTACTCCATGCAGTGCACAGATTTGAGACTCAGAGTTTTAAGCAATCACTTGTGCTTTGGTAGTTTAAATATGTGATACGTTATTCTCTTCGTATTAAAATAATGTATTATTTATTAATTCTATTTTGGGAATTGTAATGAGATCAAAGTGATTTTCGTCAAATACATTCTTCATACAGCATGCATTGTACGAAAGACTTGAATTTGAGTTGATGAGTTACAAATTACAACAATTGCTCACACTCAAGGTGCCTTGGCCAAAATCATACTTCTGCATTCATGTCGAGTAGCCTCATTGCGCCACTGCCCTGTGTGTGTCTAAATATATAAAACATGCAGGCCAGCGTGAGGGAATCAGCGGTCTCAGTTTCAATGGCTCTGAAACAAGTTTATGGCAGTTTATGAGAGTTATCGGTACGCTAGAATCTGCCTGAACAAACACTGGGACGGGCAATATTTGCTCTTTAACAGGTTCATCAGGTAAACAACACAGAAAAGTGACACGAGAACACACTCTCGCTCCAGAACCAGAAAAAAACACTAATTGGTTGATATTATGTATACTTTCGGTAAGTTGTACTGCATCTTTAAATAAAAAAGTAACAGATGATCGGTTCACGTGCACTTGAACTGAGGCGCTCAGCGATCTGTCACGTCACATTTACAAGCGCCAAACGTATTTTTGTCTGAATTTCGTAATAAAATGGACGGAATCTAAGAGCTGGGAATTAGTTTAATATTAAAAGTACCTTTTTGCTCCGCAATTTTTCTGTGCGTGAGAAAATGTATGTGTGGCGTGAGAGCGTGTGAAAAGTGTCAATTGCGTGAGTCTCACGCTCAATGTGTGAGTTGGCAGCCCTGGACACATATGTACACTGAGGAGTGTTAATTTAACACTGGGGATTTTGCTGTGTACTATTCATTTGAAACTCAAACCATTTTAATCTGTTTGTTGCAGGTACTTTGATTTACCAACTTTAAGTGTCTGTTGAGCTTCAAGAAATCAATTCATAGCTGGATCCACCAGGACTTCTATAAGTGAAATAACAGGATTTGCATGTTTGTGGGCAAGTCATGCTTTATTTGAACAATGGAGGGAAGTGGCTCATTTGATTAGCAGTCACGTGATCACACTGTTCATTTTCCTGCCTGTACTTTCAGTTTGTTTTATTCCATTCAGCCAGAAAAAGAAGATTGCAAAAGATGTAGAAATCCAAATGACAAACTTCACAGAAAAATGGCTGGAGCTCATACAGGAGCATTACAATATTGATTCATTCATTTGAAACTTGCAAACATCAGCTATATGCATGTTATTTTATTTTGAAATATTCATAAACATAAAATACTGCAATAAAACACATATTAAAGAGTAGATTTGGAAGAGGAAGACAAATATAAATTTCTTAAGTAAATAAATAGAAATGTAACTCTTTATTATTTTTAAAGATGAAAAATAATCCCATCTCTGAAGTTTTATAGTATTTTGCAGAGTTACACACAGCAACTAACATTACAAGGATTTTGTTTCTTTAAAAGTTTTTTTATATATTTGGCTTGTTACCCCCACATTTGTACGTGTATTTCTACCTGTTTTCGGGAGACACATATATGTGACCCTGGACCACAAAACCAGTCACATGTGTCAATTTTCTGAAATTGAGATTTATACATCACCTGAAAGCTGAATAAATAGCTTTTCATTGATGTATGGCTTGTTAGGATAGGACAATATTTGGCCGAGATACGACTATTTGAAAATCTGGAATCTGAGGGTGAAAAAATCGAAACACTGAGAAAATCTCATTTAAAGTTGTCCATTTATGTTCACGATTGTGCTTCATTCACTCACAAAAATAAATGTTATATATATTTACGGTAGGAAATTTACAAAATATCTTCATGGAACATAATCTTTACTTAATATCCTAATGATTTTTGGCATAAAAGAAAAATCGATCATTTTGACCCATTTAATGTATTGTTGGCTAAATATACCCGTGCGACTTGTGACTGGTTTTGTGATCCAGGGTCACATTTTCTACCTTTGGTATGATACTTGACCTTTAAAACTGAATTAACTTATTTTTACATTCACTCGAGTACTTGCCATGACTAATATGACAAAGCATTATAAGACAGAGTAAACATTGGTCACGGCCCAAAACATACAGTAGTTCTGCAAGATCCTTGTCTTTAGGTGTCGAAATGTGACGCTGCCATTTTTTTTTTTTTTTTTTTTTACAGTATGAGACAGTGTAGAGACACTTCCTGGGTCCTGTTTACAACACAAACACAGAGGGACTCTGAACGACAAGCACTAACTGCGTGAAACATAATGGCATCAGCATATAAAGGTCAGTCTAAGTTAAATAACCTAATGTGAAACTGCTAGTTTAACACCATACTGAGAAATTAATCATATACTTTTTGTTGCTGGTAGTTGACAGCATTAAACAGTAAATCAGAAAGTAAACAGTGAAGATAATCTACATTAATGTTTAGTCGCCATATTACAACCTTAAATTTCTACTGTTCGGTTCTACTAATTCATTTATAAAATATATTTATGTACAAGTAAAGAGTATCATGATTTAAATACTGTATGATGTTACCAAAATAATTGTGATGTAACGTCATCTGTCTTCTATGCCAAGTTTGAATCACCATCAATAAACAAAAGAAATGTGACATGACCTGTTAGTGGCTCGAAAAGTTATTTTAGCGTCATTCACAATGTTTGTATTCATACGTCAGTTCTCACAATGTTACATAACCAGAAAAGCTAAACTTTAATAATCTATTATTAAATCTATGACACTGTTGTTGATATTTCTAGTGTTTACAGTAGGGCTGGGCGATATATCGCACAATATTGTTATGCGCATCTCGTCAGTAAAGCCGGTTCCTTGATTAGTAGTAAATCTTGTTTATACTTTCGCCTGGCTCCGCAGCGTGAGTCTCCGCAGACTGCGCGTTCACCTCCCCAAACGACGAGGCGTTTATACTCGACGCGCTCGCTGTCGTACTATTCTTTGAAACGATGGTTACGATGGTTAGGCCAGGGTTAGGCCCGGCAGGTGCGCACGGACTGGGTTCAGTAATGAAAGGCTTTCAATGACCAAAAAATAATTCAGACTGACAAAATAATAAAAATAGTTATAAATAATAAAAATGACATTCTTCTTCTTTTAAATAATAATAAAATAATAATAATAATAATACACAGCAAAATCCCCAGTGTTAAATTAACACTCATCAGAAGCAGTGTTGAAGTTAATGAGATAATTAAGTGATTAATTAAGTGATGATTGGCCATTAGTGGTGACACCTGATGATAACAAGCAGACTCACTGAAGGAAAGAGAAACAAGAACAGAAAAAAGAGAAACACAAGAACTACTGACTTTGAACCATTATTGCACTTATTATTTTACCAGTTTGACTTTATTTCTGTCATACATCTACACACGGTCTTATTTAGATTTAACAGAAGTTTAGATGGTAATGTTTTATGGAATGTTTTGTTTCATGTCACCATTATGGTGACCAGTGTTTGCTTTAGTTGGGCTCTTGACCCTTTACTATTGAACATTAGTTTTTCATTGCAAGCCTAATTTGATCGTACAGACCATTTGTTGCAGTTGGTCTGCAATCAAGTTAGGCTTAAGATGCTTTTGGGAAATTCAGCCCTGGTTATGTTTTGATGATGAAATTACTAGTGACCTGATTCAATAACGGCACCCATCATTATAAACTGATTATCTAATTGTTTTATTAATTTTTCACTACAGTAGTTACTTCCAGGAATGTTTTAGGAATCTGAAGGTTTTAAAATCACACACAGACATCAAGAATCTACATATGAATCTCAACAATGGTGACAATCAAACAAATGCTTAATGTTGCAGTGCATGATGGGAGCCACCAATCAGAACGCATCAATGGCTCCCATCATGCATTGCAGCATGAATAAATTATGCTGCTGAATTGTCCTGTAATTTTCATTGTTTGCTTTTATTTTGCTATTGTTTTGTTCTGACTTTAGTAGCTTGTTTTGTGATGTTCAGAGTTGATCTGTTCGTCACTAGTTTGTTTATTGTCACCATTGTTGAGATTCATATGCTGATTCTTGATGTCTGTGTGTCTAAACACAATAACTCGTGTGCACAAAGTATTTTCAAAATGTTTGAAATTGCTGTTGGATCTCAAACTGTAGAATCTCAGAGCTACAATCACCAATACTAAATGAGACATCAAACATATAGTCAAAGATTCATGCTGATAATGTCATTATCATCAAAACATATTGTGAGCAGGTCATGTTTTCTCTTGCAGTAACAAATGTGCTTTATAAACACAATGTTGGAACAGTCAGAGAAAAACTAATATTAACAAAATGAAAAGGGTCAGGAGCCCAACTAAAGCAAACACTGACCACCAAAATGGTAACTTGAAAAGAAAAATTCCATAAAACATTACCGTCTAAACTTCTGTTGAATCTCAAGAACTTTTGTCGATGTATGACAGAAATAAAGTCAAACTGGTAATAATAAGTGCAACAATGTGTAATGACTCGAAGTCAGTTGTAGTTCTTGTGTTTCTCTTTTTTCTGTTATCGTTTTTTCTCTTTCCGTCAATGATTCTGCTTATTAACATCAGGTATCTTCAATAATGCTTAATCATCACTTAATTAATCACTTAATTATCTCATTAACTTCAACACTGCTTCAGTGTTAATTTTAACACCCTGTAGTGTGGACACATATGTACTAGGGCTGGGCGATTTAAATCGCGATATTGTTATGCGCATCTCGTCAGTAAAGCCGGTTCCTTGATTATTAGTAAATCACCATCACCTGCTTTCAGATGGCGCGGCATTTAGGGCTGATGAGATAATTAAGTGATTAATTTAGTGATGCTTGAGCATTATTGAAGACACCTGATGTTAACAAGCAGAATCACCAGGTAACACTTTACGGTAAGGGTACATGAATTATCATGAATTCATGTATAAATTCATGCATGAAATATGCATTCATTCATGCATTAATATCTCATGAATCATCAGGAACTAACATGAGTTCAACGTTTTTCATTCATGACTTCATGGATGAACAACACCTTAATTAAAACATTAACTAAGATGAGTACATCATCATGAATTATGATTTATTACGCATGATCATGATGTTTTCTTTGTTCACACAAAAAATTGGTCTTTACCACCCATTGTGGATACAGCTATGGTTATGGTACATGAATCATCATGAATTCATGCATAAAAAAGTATTAATTCATGCATGCAAGACTGCTCTTCGAATTATTAAAGGAATGTACAAAAATCCACATTATCTAATGCATGCATACAGGCTAGAACAGTATATCAATTAATGTTCTTTTTTTCTGAATTATGATCTGAGTTTCCAAGCATGTTCATGTCTTCTTCATAGCCTGCAGGTAAATGGACAGAGCCCAAAATTGGCCAATCACAGCACATAACATACGAATTCTGTTGGCATTCAAATACAGTAGTCATCATTAACTAAGCATTATTTATCAATGACTTCATCATGTGTGTGGCCCCTCAACTAAAGTGGTGACTTGGTACTTTGAAACTGATGAACAATGTGGCATAACTGTGAAATGACATGAATATGAACATGAAAGTTCAAGTCTTTGCAAACAATGTACTGTGGACACAAATGGACTTTGATCTTAACTGTAGGCCTACTGCTTTATTCTTAAACGGTATAAACCAGTTAAAAACCATAAAGCTGTTTAAAAAAAAATGTTTCACAAACAGCTTGATCTCTTTTTGGGTAAAGAGTCACCTTTAAGCTACTGATGTGACTCCTCCATATCATGAAATTGTAAAACAGCTTTATGGTTTTGTAAAGAGTTTTCAGATATACAGGCACTTAAAATAAAGTTCATGGTGTATGTACTGAATTCCTTCTCAGCTCTTTCCAGCTGTTGATTTAACTGGTTTATACCGTTCAGAATAAAGCAGTAAAGTTACATAACATTATTACGATTTTACAGCTAAAAAATGTACGTTAAACTATTTACGAATATTTCATATTATAAAGATATCTGTATAATTTCCCTTTTACCATTTTATAGATTATAAATGTAAGATCCCTTAAACCTACTCCCACACCTAAACATACCCATTTTATAGACAATATCAAAAGGATAAAACGTAATGGACAGATAGGCCTATGTGTAGGGAAATGGCAGTTTTATTAACAATATAGCATTAAAAGATAGTTTGAGCCACTAATCCTACCCCTACCCCTAAACCTAACCATTTCTTAAAACTACGTAACTAAAATTATAAATTAAAACAACAGACAGACACAATCATTTATTTATTGAGAAAATGTCAAAACCGGTACCAAAAGTCGTTCACATGACGATGTGTCGCAGTCCTCTCTGGCAGTAACGTTATAATAGTTTTGTATGAGGTAACGTTACAGAGCAGAATTTAAGTTATTAATCCATGAAAATGTTAATCCGGTTTCGGTTTGCTGTTCGCTCTGTGAAGGCGCGTGCGCTTCTCCATTTCAAATGTAGTACACAACTTAAACACGGCATGTCGCAATCTGTGACGAAGCATGCGAGAGCCAATGAGCGTTTGATATCACTGCCGTAAAACATGTTGTAACCAGTGGGTAAGGGTTTCATATTACTTTGAAGGTACCCCCGGGAGCCGCCATTGGCTAACAAGCCTTCACCTGCTGTTAGCATCCCATTGACTCCCATTCATTTTGGCGTCACTTTGACAGCGAATAACTTTACATCTGAGGCGTTTAAAGACTCCATTTGTCCATGGTTTATTTCTAAAGAAACACGACAATGTATAAAAGGCTCCATTACCTTGTATCTTACGTTATGCCCCGGTAGAAGCAGTTTTTGTAAAAGTAGGCTAACGATTGCGTCATAACCACGCGACTCTCTGGAAATTACCGTAGAGACAGGAAGAGAAGCTCGCATGCAATCGGGGGGACGTGGAGGCATAAAGTCCGATAAAGTCAAGAGTCCAACTAAAGCAACCATTGATCGTCATAACGGTGGCTTACAATTTGAGATTTTCTCCTTCAGTGATTCTGCTTGTTAACATCAGGTGTCTTCAATAATGTTCAATCATCACTAAAATAATCACTTAATTATCTCATTAACTTAAACACTCTTGAGTGTGGACTCATACACTCCCAGGAGTGTTAATTTAACACAGGAGTGTTTGCTGTGTACAAAGAGCCGTAGTTAACTGACAAGCTGAGCCATATCGCATTAAATATCGCTGGCGATACGTCCGAGATATTGATGTGATTTGGCTCAGCTTGTCAGTTAACTACGGCTCTTTGTAGTAAATGCCGCTCCATCTGAAAGCAGGTGATGGTGATTTACTACTAATCAAGGAACCGGCTTTACTGACGAGATGCGCATAACAATATCGCGATTTAAATCGCCCAGCCCTAATATGTACACTGAGGAGTGTTAATTTAACACTGGGGATTTTGCTGTGTAATAACGACATTCTTCTTCTAAATAACAATAAGTGTCATTAATAATAAAAATCATAATAATAATAATAAGACTATTACAAATTGTCATGCAATTATTAATGTGAATGAATGGTACTCCACATCACATCATCATCACTATTGTACACCCCAATACATGTGACGTGATACGAAATTAAATGCTAATTGTTTCAAAACACGTGCTATAAAATAATGCATTGTGATAGGTCATTTGCTCATCCAAGTTTCTCTTCTTTGCCATCTTCCGTGTGTCCATGGCGTAAAATGAGGGCATGGGGGAAGCGGAGACTTGAATATATAGGGGCGTGTTATTCTAATGACGATCATTTTCAGCCGCGGCATTTATCAAGCGCAGGTATTGCGAACACCTGGATTTCAAAGGTACGCACAGTTTCATAAATCAGGCGGTGAGAGGAGTGTAAGCATAATCTTACGCCAACATATACGCCCGTTTCTACATAAGAATGATAAATGAGGGCCAATTTTCTGAAATTGAGATTTATACATCATCTGAAAGCTGAATAAATAGCTTTTCATTGATGTATGGCTTGTTAGGATAGGACAATATTTGGCCGAGATACGACTATTTGAAAATCTGGCATCTGAGGGCGAAAAAATCTCATTTAAAGTTGTCCATTTATGTTCACGATTGTGCTTCATTCACTCACAAAAATAAATGTTTCATATATTTACGGTAGGAAATGTACAAAATATCTTCATGGAACATTATCTTTACTTAATATCCTAATAATTTTGGCATAAAAAAAACATTTTGACCCATTTAATGTATTGTTGGCTATTGCTACAAATATACCCGTGCGACTTGTGACTGGTTTTGTGATCCAGGGTCAGGTCACATATTCTACCTTTGGTATGATACTTGACCTTTAAAACTGAATTAACTTATTTTTACATTTCAAACCTATTCATTCGAGTACTTGCCATGACTAATATGACAAAGCACTATAAGACAGAGTAAACATTGGTCACGGCCCAAAACATACAGTAGTTCTGCAAGATCTTTGTCTTAACGTGTCAAAATGCAGCCAATGTGTGACGCTGCCATATATATATATATATTTTTTTTTTACAGTATGAGGCAGTGTAGAGACACTTCCTGGGTCCGGCTCACACACACAAACACAGAGGGACTGTAGTGTAAACGACAAGCACTAACTGCGTGAAACATAATGGCATCAGCATATAAAGGTCAGTCTAAGTTAAATAACCTAATGTGAAACTGCTAGTTTAAGACCATACTGAGAAATTGGGGTGCAAACAGCTCGCTTTTCGGCGCCTCCCGCTTTTTTCACGTCAGTTTGGGTGACTTGTGTGAATCGTGCAGATCCGAAGTTTTTTTTTAAGGAGGGGAGGGGGGGGGGGGTGATTTGAGAGGGTCTGATTATAATTTAACCAACAGTAATTCTGGATTGCGTCCACCAAATAGGAAATAAGCGAATTAGAACACTGCGCGCCAAACCAGCAGTAGCCTATGTGCGCAAGCATGAACCACTAGACAGTGTTTCTGTCTCACTCTCACTCTGGAAGTCTGGATCTGCCACTGCATCACATTTCTCTCTGCGTGGCGTGGAGTGTCCGTTTTTATGTCGGCTCTCATGTTAACTAGTTAGAGCTTGTGTTAGAGCACAATGCCTGCGTGACACACACACTTCTCGAGCCGCGCCGAAACCGCGTGCTAGAAATAGAACCGCAACTGACGCCTATTTTTCACGCGACACGCAAGAGTGTTGGAAGTTTTCAGACATGTGCACGAAACACTGGACACGGACACTGGCTTATTTTTTCGTGCACATGTCTGTTCAAACACAAATAGCTAAGAAAGAAAAGGGAATTCGGTGTTCACGAACTTCACGTGCTGTCTGCGACTGCGTGGCTCGAGAAGTGTGTGTGTCACGCAGGCATTGTGCAGTCAAAATAAAACGGATGCGTGTCATTACCGGTATTAGATACGCGCATTCGTCTTAAAGGGACAGCACCCAATATACCTGCAGCTGTTTGTGTCACCAAAGTTAATCAAACAACAAAAGAGAAAGAGAAAAATCACGTTTTGTCAAAAGATAAACTGTATTAATACTTAATACAGTTAATTTACCTGAAAAACATAAAGCACTGCTTTATTTCTCGTGTATTTGTGTTTTATTGTATTTATATTTGTATTTTGTTTATTAGTTTCTATGCAAATGCACTAGGCCTACCCTACACAATTACCCCAATCATCCTAGAATTATTAATTCTTTACAAAAAGAGCTATTCAAATCATCAGGTGAAATTGTTTTCAGGAAGTAGCAGTAAAGCAAGAAGAAGAAGTGCAAGATAGTTTTTCTAAATTTCATTTGACTCTATGTGCCTATAGGGGTGGGTTGGGGATGGTGGCAATGTAGTATCTGGATATTTGCCGCGGGACGAGGGCTTCGATTACCTCTCTTTTTTGACCAAAAAAGTCAAAAAGTTTGTGTTTGCACCCCTGCATATACTTTTTGTTGCTGGTAGTGGACAGCATTAAACAGTAAATCAGAAAGTAAATAGTGAAGATAATCTACATTAGTGTTTAGTCGCCATGTTACAACATAAAATTTCTACTATTCAGGGGTGTGTTTCCCGAAAGCATCGTAAGCCAACTATGGTCGCAACAAGTTCTGTTGTTATCAGCATAGTTCAACGAGTCGGTGTTTCTCGAAACCTTCGTTCCAACGAACATTCGCAAACAGCATTGCAAAGTTGTGTGGTTGAAACGACAGCTCTCGAGCTGTGGTTATAAGTATAGTTATTGATTGCATGAGATGTGGACTTAATAAATCCTTATCTCGAACAAAATAAGCAAGATGACATTCAGTACAACCTGTGTCTTTTGTTTAGAATACATACAAATGTCATTTACGTATTTGAGTTTGTCAAGAAATTTTAAAGCAACGTTTTTGAAGACTGCGCATGTGCGAACGTGCTCTACTAAGTAAGAATGAGCCTATGATTTAATCTGGAAATAAAGCGAAATAACTGAGAAAAATGAGAAATAGTCTTAAGATGCCATGTCTGTAATTTATATCAAAACATCTAGCATTAATTCGATCTCAAACAGTTTCATTAAAAGAAGTTATTACTTCACCACGTGTGTGCCGTCATAAACCAATGTGGTTGAACGACAACTTTGTGACAATATGGTTTCGGGAAACAGTCTTGACTAGCTAGTTGATTTCTTCAACAATGCATCGTACTACAGTAGTGAAGCCTTGAGTTACGTCGTTGTACGGGAAACGCACCCCAGTTTTACTAATTCATTTTATAAAATATATTTGTATACAAGTACAGAGTATCATGATTAAAATACTCTATGATGTTACCAAAATAATTGTAAGTAATGTCATATGTCTTCTATGCCAAGTTTGAATCACCATCAATAAACAAAAGGAATGTGACACAACCTGTTAGCGGCTCAAGAAGTTATTTTAGCATCATTTACAATGTTTGTATTCATATGTCAGTTCTCACAATGTTACATAACCAGAAAAGCTAAAAATGAATCATCTATTATTAAATCTATGACACTGTTGTTGATATTTCTAGTGTTTACAGGGATGTAAGTGTTGGCTGCTCATATTTGCTGCAACTTGGAAAATAAAAAATGCTAATTAACTCCTTATAGTGGGAAGCCTAATGAGCAATGAAGTCAATGTGATGTATATCAGTCAGAAAATGTAGGGGCTGTGCATCTGTGTGACCACCAGATGACCACAACATACGTGGTGTTGAAATGCTTAGAGTAATGATGCGATACAGTTAATCTATGGGCAGGGTGTGTGTGGTCAGGCCCATTTTTGGAGGGCTTTAATCCCCCTAAATTTCCACCCAGTCCCCCTCAAAAAATTAGCGATTAACTCCATTAAAACTTACATGAAACCAGCGGCAGTTTTCGGCTCATCCCCAAATTTTAGTCTGCATTATTCAACGTGTTCTTTAATCTGCAGCAGGGCCAGTGTCAAGAGCAGAGGACAATGTGTGTGCATTTATTGATAGTTTGTTAATATCTGTATCTGTGTAGTTCTTTGTCATAAATGCAATCTGCATAATATGATGCAGGTGCAATTAAAACAGAATAACTGAATATTAGAAAACAAGCTACAAAAAGTCACATAAAAACAGCAGAAATAAAAGAAAATATTAAGAATAAAGGAAATTACTAAGACGATTCAGATCCTAATTTATTCATACAACAATGCATGATGGGAGCTTTTAAAGTTTTTGTATTAGAAAAACTTTTAAGACATCCTTTGGATTACACTGAAAATGCTAAAAATAGAATGCTGTACAAAGACAGTGCTGCTATAATTAATAAACTAAACCTAAATCAGAGATTAGGCTCCAGATGATGATTATGTCAATACAAACCCACACCACCTAGGGCCCTATGAAATCCGTTTTATTTTTTCTCAAATTCCGTTTTATTTTTGTTTTTTCAAATTTCGTTTTTTTGGATAATTTTTAGCCTTTTCGGATTTTTCTTGTTTTCTTTTCACTTCTAAGCAGTATTGACCTTTAAAAATTTACTTACACAAACTCACAACTCAGCTTTTTTATTTAAACTGTTAATATATTCAGCAAAGCACATTCAAAATTCTTCAAAATTCAGCCAAACCTTCAACAAATCTAATAGAATCCAAAAATAACCGTTACAAGGTAGGAGTGATGAGTATTAAATTAAAGATTAAATTAGCTTTTAAATCATTTTTTCACAAATAATGTTTTATAAAAAGATAAACCTCGCATATTTAAGCATTTAAATCACTTTTATAAAAAGAATGTGTCAAAAAAGATAAACATTTACAATGATACTGACATTTACAAATGCATATTAGCTTAGGCAATCTTTTATTATTAATAGTAAAATTCGGTCCTATTTTCCCGTGGCGTCTGACGTTAATGCAACCATGCACCGCGCTCTCCACAACGACAAAGAAGTTTTAGTAGCTAATAGATTTCCACCACCGAAAAACGCTTGCTGTAGCTCTGCTACAAGATTTATTTACGGAGAAGAGAAAAACACCCGTAGTGTTTGTGGTGTGCTAGTACCCCCATTCTTTATGTTGACTGAGCTTTCAATGTTGTTACGGAAAGGGTGAAGTTGATATGTTGGTTCTTGTCTCATGAACTGCGGTGCGCTTGCGGCAGTCTGAAAAGTTGAGGTGTTTTCATCTCGCTGCGCCTGGAAAAAATGAGCGCGTCGGCGCTTCACTTATGAGCGCGCTTGCCGCGCGCCTACATTTGAAATAACGAACTTGAGCGCGCAAAAGGTTCACGCTTGCACTCATACTGAAAAGCGCACTGTTTGCATCCCTGTATTAATTGTATTGACAGATGTCTCTCTATATGGCTCTGGGTTTAGGTACACTGTTAGACCTTACCGGGTTTTTTTACAGTAAAATACTGGCAACACTGTTGCCAGTAAAATACTGTTAATTGTACAGTTCTTTACTGTAATCTAGTTTGTTTCTGTAAAAATGCACTAAATTATAGTTAACTAATTACACTTGCAGAAACCGACTGCCTTAAATTGACCAACTATCATTTAAATGTATTAACTACAATTTATAATGCATTAATAATGTGAGCAAAGTATTACAGTGAACTTCTTTCATTTGAGACCACTAAAAAACTATTGAACATAAAAAGATTTCCACTGGATCAGCAACTACACAGTCACCGCCTGTTAAATAAAGCAACATTCAGCAAATCATCAATGTTTGTAGATCTTCTCCTGGACTGAAGCACAGGCTCTACTCTTCTGCACAATGGTGACCCAAAAAAAATTATTTTACAGTAAACTACTGGCAACAGTGTTGCCAGTATAAACCTGTTTTATAACTTACAGTTTATTACTGTTAAAAAACATTTTGTGGGTGTCTCTTTTTATCTTACACACACTGTTAGACCTTACCGGGTTTTTTTACAGTAAAATACTGGCAACACTGTTGCCAGTAATTTACTGTTAATTGTGCAGTTCTTTACTGTAAAAATGCACTAAAACTCGAGTTAACTAATTTCACTTGCAGAAACCGACTGCCTTAAATTGACCAACTGTCATTTAAATGTTTATAATGCATTAATAACATGAGCAAAGTATTACTGTGAACTTCTTTCATTTGAAACCACAACAAAACTTTTGTAAATAAAGAGATTTCCACTGGACCAGCAACTACACAATCACTGCCTGTTAAATAAAGCAACATGCAGCAAATGATCAATGTTTGTAGATCTTCTCCTGGACTGAAGCACAGGCTCTACTCTTCTGCACAATGGTGACCCACAAAATACATTTTACAGTAAACTACTGGCAACAGTGTTGCCAGTATATACCTGTTTTATAACTTTCAGTTTATTACTGTTAAAATACATTTTGTGGGTGTGTCTTTTTATCTTACACTGTTAACCCTTTCAACCCCATAGGGAAATCCACACTACAAAGAGTAAAAAGTAACATTGAGAAAGTGTTGCAGTGAGATAATTAAGGGAATATGTAAGTGATTGTTGAGCATTAGTGATGAACACCTGCTGTTAGAACAGAAAATAGAGAAACACAAGATCTACAACTGACCTTTTAGCCATTACACATTATTATACTTATTATTAACCAGTATGACTTTATTTCATACATATACAGAAGTTGTTATTGAGATGTTTAATTGAAAATGTTTGGTTTGAAGTTACCATTATAGAGATCAGTGCTTGCTTTAGTTGGGTTGCTGATGCTAAATATTAGTGGTTCTGTTGCTGCGTGAGCTGTGTTTTTGCAAGTCACACTTGTGCACACATACACAGTTTATGAATGATTGTGGTTATAATGATTATGTTGACAAAATCATCATATTGCCTGGTCATTCACTAAGGAATTCATCCTCAATCAAAAGTGTTACATTAGCACCACTGTTAAACCATAACAGTAAATTACAGTGATTCATTTTTTTAACACATCATGCATAACCAGAGAAGCAGAGCTACACTGTCTTATAGAAACACAGAGATATCACAATTTAGCACATGAATCTCAACAACGGTGGCAATTTTTTTTTTTATTCTTGCAGCAGTGCATGCTGGGAGTTTTATATTATCCTGGAACCCAGCATGCATTGCGACATGAAACTTTTGATTGTCACCATTGTTGAGATTCATGTGCTGATTGTTGATGTCTGTGTGTGTCTGAGTCAAGCAGGAATTCAAAAATGTTTTAATGCACTATATGATTACGATATTCTTCAGAAGACCTTAATATAGTATTGATTTTATGTTGTAGATTTACAGATATATGCTAAATATGAAATACCCATAAAGTCAAAGAATAAATACAGAAAAAATCAGAGATTCAGACATGTCCAGGATGATTGTAACATCATCACAAAAGCCCAAAACACCTGATCATTTTCCTCTTGGCTCTTTCTTGCCATAACAAATGTGTGTTATAAACTCACTGTTACAGCAGCCAGAGGGAGATGAATGGTAAGAAGTCAAGGGACAAGTGCCCAACTAAAGCAAATACTGATCTCCATCATGGTGACAACAAACTTTATTATTAACTATATCTCTGTTAATTCTCAACAAGAACTTTTGTACATGTATGAAAGAAATAATCAATTGTAGTCAATTGTAGTTTTTGTGTTTCTCTTTTTTCTGTTCTTGTTTCTCTGTCCTTCAGTGATTCTGCTTATCAGGTTTTCATCAGTTTCTCAATTCACTCACTTCTTTTCATTCACTCTGTCAAGTGGACAATATTAGTGAACTAATGTAGGGAATAGTGAATGAGGGTATAGGGTACGATTGTGAAAACAGCCTCTGAGTGTCGATTTTGAGCAATGTTAATTCACAGTATATTCCTGTAGGCTAGTTTTGTTTTCTACGGTATATTACTGTTTTAATGGAAAATGATATAATATTGTCAGAATTTGGCCCTTTTTTACAGCAAGGGTTAACAGTGCAGTTAACCCTTTCAACCCCTCAGGGAAATCCACACTACGAGTAAAAAGTAACGATGCAGTGAGATAATTAAGGGAATATGTAAGTGATTGTAAGCAGAATCACTGAAGAAAAGAGAAACACAAGAACAGAAAATAGAGAAACATAATAACTACGACTGACTTCCAGCCATTACACATTATTACACTTATTATTAACCAGTATGACTTTATTTCTGTCATACAGAAGTTGTTATTGAGATGTTTAATTGAAAATGTTTGGTTTGAAGTTACCGTTATAGAGATCAGTGCTTGCTTTAGTTGGGATGCTGATGCTAAAACATTAGTTTTTCTTTTGCTGCTTGAGCTGTGTTTTTGCAAGTCACACTTGTGCACACACAGTTTATGAATGACTGCAGTTATAATGATTATGATGACAAAATCATCATATTGCCTGTTCATTCACTAAGGAATTCATTCTCACTTATTCAGAATTTAATCCTCAATCAAAAGTGTTACATTACCACCACTGTGAAAACGCAGCAATAAGATACAATGACTCTTTTTTTTTTTTTTTTTTTTTTAACACATGATGCATAACCAGAGAAACAGAGCTACACTGTGTTTTAGAAACACCGAGATATCACAATTTAGCACATTAATCTCAACAATGGTGGCAATATTTCTTTTTTATTATTATTATTATTATTCATGCAGCAGTGCATGCTGGGAGATTTATATTATCCTGGAACCCAGCATGCATTGCGACATGAAACTTTTCACCATTGTTGAGATTCATGTGCTGATTGTTGATGTCTGTGTGGGTCTAAGCCAAGCAGGAGTAAAATAAAATTGAATGCACTATATGATTACAATATTCTTCAGAAGACCTGATTACAGAAATATTGAGTTCGTTTTGTAGATTCACAGATATATGCTAAATATGAGATGACTATAATTTCAATGACTATATACAGGAAAAAACTGAAAATCAGGCATGTCCAGGATGATTGTGACATCATCACAAAAAAACAAAAAACACCTGATCATCTTCCTCTTGACTTTTTCTTGCCATAACAAATGTGTTTTATAAACTCACTATTACAGCAGTCAGAGAAAGATGAAAGGTAAGAAGTCAAGGGACAAGAGACCAACTAAAGCAAATACTGATCTTCATCATGGTGACAACAAATTTTATTATTAACTAAATCTCTGTTAATTCTCAACAAGAACTTTTGTACATGTATGAAATAAATAATCGTGAACTGGTTTGTAAACTGGTTTCACACTCAGTGTGGCTGGAAGTCAGTTGTAGTTTTTGTGTTTCTCTTTTTTCTGTTCTTGTTTCTCTGTCCTTCAGTGATTCTGCTTATCAGGTGTTCATCAGTGTCTCAGTTCACTCACTTCTTTTCATTCAAGGGGACTATATTAGTGAACTAATGTAGGGAATAGTGAATGAGGGTATAGGGTGTGATTGTGAAAACAGCCTCTGAGTGTCGACTTTGAGCACTGTTAATTCACAGTATATTCCTGTAGGCTACTTTTATTTTCTACAGTATATTACTGTTTTAATGGAAAATGGTATAATATTGTCAGAATTTTACAGCAAGGGTTAACAGTGTAGAGACCTTTCTACGTTTGTTGTTTTAAACTGAAAAAATGAGAAGGAAGTAAAAAAAATCGTTTATTTAATATGTCAACAAAACATATGCAAATTCCATGCATATAAGAGAATTCCGTTTTCATGTGTAAATTCCGTGATTCCGTCCGCGTTTTCCACATCACGGAAATCATAGGGCCCTAACCACCAGATCACATTTTTATCTTTGTTCACCAGGTTGTTATAACTCCAAACTAAATCTAATGTTAATAGTTAAAGGGTCAAGAGCCCATAGACACTGATCACCATAATGGTGATGTAAATTGTGCGATGTTTTTTTCATTTAGTGATTCTGCTTGTTAACATCATGTGTCTTCAATATTTAATCATCTCTCAATTAATCACTTATTTATTATTTATTAACTTTAACACTGCTTCAGTGTTAATTTCATTTAACACTCTTATTTTAACACTTTAACAATCTTGAGTGTGTTTATTTATTTAGTTAGTTTTAGTAGTGGTCGGCAGGTCGAGGCTTTGTGAAACACTGAAACAGTTAAAAGTAAATGTGCCATATTCGAAAAACAATCCGACACCCTTCTCCACGGTGACCCCTAGTGGCCAGAAAAGTGTAAATGTAAAATAAAGTAAAAAAGTAAAATCTTTTAAATGCAATTATCTTATCATCTAATACGATTTTTAAGTGTCTATATGTTCTTTTATCAATTGTAAAGGTTTGTTTTGTTTATTCTATGAATGGCTTATCTAACGGGCCAGTAAAAGACTATTAACTACCATTATTAATTTTAATTATACTGATGTCTAATTAAAACGTCTACAAATGTATAAAACTGATCAGAGATCAGGTAAAACCCACAGACACTTGTTCATTGGTTCTCGTCGACTCCTCATATTAATGGGTTCACAGAAATCATTGCCCCCAGCGATGAACCATATACATTTCTAAGTGTTTCAAAACATTTATGACGTAATGAAGCCTTGTTTACTGAAATCACGTGACTCTGGCAGTTTGATACACGAAAACTGCATTAAACATTAAGCCCTAACTACTTATTTAAATAGTTAGTTGGCTAGTTAAACATGCAGAAAAATGTTATAAAGCACTGGATGAATGAACAATTTGCATTGGTGCTTAAGCTGTACTGAGATACTGAGCAAAACCATAGACTGTAAAAAAAGTTGGACGACGCACCTTCACTTAAAAGTAAAGCCGCCAAGGTCCCAATATGGCGCTGACATCTCGGAGCACAAGTCTGTACAGTAGTGAGCGTGAAGTGGACCCGCGATATCAAGGTCCCGCCCCTCATTCCGACAGTTAGTACAGTTTACTGCAGAACAACTCATTATGTCGGTGTGAAATAAACAGTTATGGAAATGTAGAAATTTAAGTTGAAGCTCCAATCTCCTCACGAAAATCCCGGAAAAAGTCTGTTGGTGACTCAGTGACTACTTCACTCAGAGATGCTGTCAATCTCAGCTGTCAATCATGACGTCACACTCCCGTTTTTATAGCATCAAATAACTAGAGCAAATTATTTAACTTACAATTACACTTTAAATTAAACTTACACTTACATCAGCGTGATAAAATCGACCTAAAATGACAGAAACCATCTTTGGGAAAAATTATTTGAAGTGTAATTTGATTGTCTCACGTTATATTAGATTCCATGGAGAGGGTGGGGTGGGGTTTGTGACCTATACTGGGACCAGCCACCGGGGGGCGATCAAAACATTTTGGCTTCACTTTTCAGGACTTGTGCGGCACAAAAGTAACATCTCAGCACATGAGTAAATAAATGGGTCTTGTGAAATAGCAAAATATACATGGGGATGAAAAGCAGGCATGTTTAATCATCTAGAGCTCCAGATAATGACATGAACTGTTTGACAGGTGGTGCACATGATCTGAGGATTGTGTTACTGGGAGTCTGTGGAGCTGGAAAGAGTTCAACAGGAAATGCAATGCTGGGTCGAGAGGCGTTTATAGAGAGCAGAACCAGAGAGAGTGAGATACAGAGAGGAAGAGTAGAAGACAGAAACATCTCCATCATCGACACTCCAGGATTCTTCAACACTCAACTGACTGATGAAGAGATGAAGAATGAAATAATGAAGAGTATGTACCAATGTTATCCTGGTCCTCACATTTTCCTGCTCGTCATCAACCTGGGGGACTTTGAGAAGGAGCAGAGGAATGTAGTGGAGCAAATTCAGGAGAACTTTAGAGAAGAAGCTTTGAAGTTCACCATGATTCTGTTTATTGGAAGAGAAAAAATAACACTTAGAAAATGGAAACTCGTTATGGATAGTAGAAAGTTTCAGAGCCTCATCAAACACTGCAGAGGTAAATATCATGAGATCAACAGTAAAAGTGAGATTAAGCCAACTCACATCACAAAGCTTCTAGAGAAGATTGATGAAATCGTCAAACAGAATGATGGCCAGCATTATGACATTTCCATTTTCTTAAGAACTCCACTAAAGAGCAGAAAAGAAAAGATAAAACAAGAGAAAGAAACAAAAGTGCAAGAGACAAAACAAGAGCAGAAAGAAATAGTGCGGGAGACGATTCACGTGCACAGTGTAAAGGAAAAGAGCACAACACATTGTGTGACTGAAAAGAAATATTCTTTTTCAAAAATAGAGACAAAAATTGAGAGAACTGAATTATATGAAGACAGATTCTCCAGAGTTCCACACGAAAACAGGAATGATGAAGAGGAGGCAGTAAAAAAATCTGTAAAATCACAGAGAAACTCTTTTGCAAATATGGGAGAAACAAATACAGTCCAGAACCCAGCAAAATATTGGGAAACAAGCAGAACAGGAAACCAGGACCAGAAGAAACAACATACAGCAAGAGAACAACATCCACCCCAATCAGGTGAGAACTTGTACTTTATTACACTTTTCCCAAATATCACGACATGTTTCTTGAAAAGTAAATTAAACTTAATCTCTTATTTGTCTGCTCTAAAACCCAGTGTGTCATATGACATATAACAGACATATGAAACTTGGAAAGCACACAGATCTCAGGATCGTGATTGTTGGTAAAACTGGGGCTGGAAAGAGCGCAACAGGAAACACCATCCTGGGACGAAAGGAGTTTAAAGAAGAATTTTCTACTGAATCTGTGACTGAGAGATGCCAACAACATCAGCAGACGGTAGAAGGTCGAAACATCTCAGTGATCGACACTCCAGGACTGTGTGACACAAAAATCAGTGAAGAACAAGTGAAGGAGGAACTAGTGAAGTGTGTCTACATGTCTGCTCCTGGTCCTCATGTGTTTCTGCTGGTCATCAGACTGGACGATAGATTCACAAAGGAACAGAAACACACAATTAAATGGATTCAGGAGATCTTTGGAGAAGAAGCTGCTCGTTACACCATCATTCTGTTCACTAGAGGAGATCAGTTAAAAACAGCTATAGAGAAGTTTCTGACAAAAAACAAGCAAATTAATGAGCTAGTTAGAAAGTGTAAAGGAGGTTATCATGTGTTCAATAACACAGATGAAGATAATCGATCACAGGTCACTGAACTGCTGGAGAAGATAGAGAGAATGGTGATGGAGAACGGAGGAGAGCATTACACAAATGAGATGTACCAGGAAGCTCAGAGGAAAATAGAGGAAATAGAGAAAAGGGAGAGAGAGATAAAGGAGAGACAGAGGTTAGAAGAAGAAGAAAAGATAAAGGAGGATGTAAGAATGAAGATGTTGACTAAGGCTAAAGGAGTGGCATTAGTGGGAACAGGAGTGGCACTGTGTGCAGGAGCAGCATTTGCTGGAGGAGCACTGAGTCCAGCTTTAATATCAGGAGCAGCAGTAGCTGGAGGAACACTGAGTCCAGCTTTAATCTCAGGAGCAGCAGTAGCTGGAGTAGCTGGAGGACTGGCCTCTGCTGCTAAAGGAGCCACACTATCTGAAGCTTTAATGGCAGGAGTTGTAGCTGCTGGAAATGCTGCACTGGCCTCTTTTAATAGTGGAACATCACTACCTGCTGCTTTCATTGGAAGCAAGAAATCCTAAAAGCAACTGTACACAGCAAAATCTCCAGAGTTAAATTAACCCTGCTCAGAGTACATATGGTCCCAATCCAAAGAGTGTTAAAGTGACTCTGAGTTAAAGTTGATGAGATAATTAAGGGATTAGCTAAGTGATGATTGAGCATTATTGATGAACACCTGCTGTTAACAAGCTGAATCACTGAAGGAAGAAACACAAGAACTACAACTGACTTCAGCCACAGCCTTAGATGAAATCAACTGAAGAAAAAAGAAGATATTAAATATCAGATTTTAGAGGATAGCAGAGGATTAAACAACTCCACAAACAATTTATTAATAACCAGATTAACGTTATTTCTGTCAGATGTCAACAAATGTTCTTATTGAGAATTAACAGAGGTTTAGTTGTTGATGTTTTATTGAAAATGTTTGGTCACCATTATGGTGATCAGTCTATCTTTTAGTTGGGCAGTTAGATTTTTGGCTTTTTTTGTAAGTTTTTGGTCTTTGTAACAGTGATTAACAAAATACACAATTTGTTGCAAAGGAACTGTGCATGTCTTTTCCTTAAGCATTTCTGGTACTGCCATTCTTATAATCCAGAGTTGTCAAAACAAATTTAGTAGTTAAACACTTTTTTTAAAAAAGGGAAAAAAGCTATGACTTAACTATTCAGCAAGCCTTGAATGATCAATCTACCAGAAATAAATGCATGTAAAATCCTACAATTGTTTGTACTGAACATATCCAGCCACATTTAGTGCAGTTCCTGGGTCCACTTGTCATTTCACTATCATTCATTAAGAGCAGCACTTGGAGCATTAACAGTACTGGGTCTGAAGTGTCGGTACAAGTGTGTATTTACAACCTTAATACTTCAGAAGGTTTACAAAAATTAATATAAATGATTTCAACAATAGAATAAAATCAGAACTGTATCATGTTTTAGTACGATGTTTACAATAAGTTTACTCCATGCAGTGCACAGATTTGAGACTCAGAGTTTTAAGCAATCACTTGTGCTTTGGTAGTTTAAATATGTGATACGTTATTCTCTTCGTATTGAAATAATGTATTATTTATTAATTATATTTTGAGAATTGTAATGAGATCGAAGTGATTTTCATCCAATACATTCTTCATACAGCATGCATTGTACGAAAGAGTTGAATTTGAGTTGATGAGTTACAAATTACAACAATTGCTCACACTCAAGGTGCCCCAGCTAGCAGGGAACGTTCTCGGAACGTTGGCTAACATTCCCTACAAGTTTGGTTAATGTTTTAAAGGTCAACTTAATCAAATATAGCTTATATTTTTAACCCTTAAATCAAAAGTTTGTAGCATGGACGTTTAATAATCTAATAAATATTTGTAATAAAAAAAAAATATATATATATATTTTTTAATTCTGTGAATCAGAACTACCATGGAATTTAATTTAGCCTAATAAAAACTAATTATTATCAATTAGTATTACTAGCTGCAGTGTGTGAGGTTGTTTAATTTAGACTGTATAATTTCACATCCTGATGCCATTATGTCCTGCAGTTCAGCGGTTTGTTTCGTCAGAGTCTCTTCGTCTGTCACTTGTGACTGTATGAACTGAATAACAGTAACTGAAAGTGTATAAGTTGTTTTGCATCTTTTATTGATTTAAAATTCTCAATTGAATATGATCTACAACGTGTATCTTTCCTTGACATGTGGATTGAGTTAAAGGATGGAGGCCTCATTACCACACTATACAGGAAACCCACTGACCGTAACACCTTCCTTTTGGCAAGTAGTGCCTATCCTAAAGCCTTGAAAAATGGCTTACCTAAGAGTCAGTTTTATAGACTGAGGCGCATATGCCATTCTGATGAAGATTACATAGAAAAGTCTTTGGAAATGAAACAAAGGTTTCTATAAAGGGGTTATTCTGTTCAGTGTGTTGAGGATGCCCAGCAGGCTGCCCTGTCGAAACCAAGACAGATCTTAAAAGAGTATCCAGGAAGAAAACAATTTTTCAGTAACCTGTATTACCACCTATACCCCTCAGGCTCACATGTTTAAGAGTACCATCCTTAAATATTGGCACATTTTGACCTCAGACCCAGCTCTCATCCAACATTTTAAAGATCCACCCCTTTTTGTTTACAAAAGAGGGCCAAACCTACAAAATAAATTGGTTAGAGCCAATATATTACCAAGTCCCAGACAGACACTTTTAGCTCCCCTCAAACATGGAAATTACCCTTGTGGTAACTGTGCTCAGTGCCACAATACGTGGAAAACGAACACTTTCACACATCCTAGAACAGGGAACCTTTTTCCAGTAAGAGGGGTTATCACATGCAACACTAAAAATGTTGTATATATGCTTAAATGCACGTGTGATATGATCTATATTGGTAAAACTACTCGCCCTCTGAAGCAAAGAATTAGCGAACACAAAAGTTCAATAAGACGAAATGATATGAATTATCCTGTTGCCCGCCACTTTAATAACCACTCGCATCCTCTATCCTCCCTCAGGTTTCAGGGAATAGAACAGGTTACTTCTCAGAGAGGGGGTGATGTTGACAGGCGACTATGTCAGAGAGAGCTGTATTGGATCTATTTGTTAGAAGCTCTACAACCACTGGGTCTCAGTGAGGAGTTTGATATGAGCGTGTTTCTTTAATTTCATCACTATAGACTATTCTATGCTCTATGATGGTCATATCCTGATATTTGCATAGAATAGTGGTTTCTTTTTATTTGTGTCGATGCAATGTAATCTTGATCCAAGTAATGTATTTATCAATTTGAAGTTTTGATGTAATTTATGTTTTTTGTTTTCCGTAGACCCTGTATCAAAGGCTATACTTGATATAGGCTATGTTGAACTACATTCCCCATGTTCCCTATCCCTGTAGCCTTAGCCATGTTAACACAGGTGTCTGACATTATGCAATCAGGAGAGGTGATTGGCAAGAGCCCTTTTGTATGGCCACATTCACTTTGTTTGTATGCCTGAAGAAGGTCGCAAGACCGAAAGCTTGCTAATAAATTGATCTTGCACAGTGTTTGAGTGTGCGGCTGCTGTATTTTTACAATTTTCAATGAAGATCTAGTTTAGCAGCACCTCACTACAAGACTTTCTTGACGGATGAGCGGTGTTTTTTTCTATTAAGACAGTTTAATGTAATTTAAATTGAAACTACTTTAACATCCAAGTTGATTGTACTTAAACATTGAAGGCAGATTTTTTTTTACAGTATACTATGCCTTACTCAAAAAACCCAAGTTAAGATTACTTGATTGGTCTAGTGGGGCAATTCTTAATAGACTTTTTCACTCGTGTCCTCCACTTCTGCTGTTATTTTTCTCTGTTTGCATTCACTGATTTTCCAACTTTATCTTAAATTTTGAATCGTCAGTACGACTGAAAAATTTGAGAGAACATTGTAAGAACTGATTTTCCTGCTAAAACAAAAGCTGAGATAAAACTCACCCTTGCAATAAAGCAATAAAATGCACCCTGGACAGAAGATCGCAAAGACAGAGCACAGGACATTGTCTTCTCCAAACTTATCTCCTTGTTTATATATGCATCCCCCTCTCCCTCCTCAAGTCACTAAAAGTTCACTGAGGTTGTCTATATCAGTGGTTCCCAAATCTGTCCTGCCGGCACCCCAACACTGCACATTTTCTTTGTCTCCCTAATCAAACACACCTGATTCAACTCATCAGCTCATTAACCCGTGTGATAATGAGCTGATGAGTTGAATCAGGTGTGTTTGATTAGGGAGACAAAGAAAATGTGCAGTGTTGGGGTGCCGGCAGGACAGGTTTGGGAACCACTGGTCTATATATCACATATGATGTATCTTGTGAATCTATTGTTTTTTCTTTTCATGTTTGGTATCATTTTAAATGTCTCAGTGCGATTGGTAAAATGGTCTTAATTTCATTGCAGTCATTGGTATAATGAGAAAGATTGAGAACTTAGGAGATGTTCTCCTCTTTGGGTGATGTCTCTTCAAGATATCTCTCCTCTCCCCCAAAACCAGGTGTTACCCCCTCGGGTACATTAATTGACCCAAAACAACCCTAAAAAATATTGGTATAACCCTTTTGTTCTGGTCTGGGTATTTAAGGGTTAAAACACATTTAAGTGACCAGGTGTAAATGGAATCGTTTTGATAAAACGCATGAAGTGGCCAGGTGTAAACAGCCCCTGTGTGTCTCTGTCAGGAATGCATTGCTTACTTTTAGAGTCATCTTTGAGTAATTGATGTCATGTATTTATTATTTCTGAATTTAATCATTTACTTGTGTAATTGGCATGATACGTTTTTACCTGACAAATAAATGTTACATCCATTTATTTCTGTAGTTTTCTGAAATCATTATTTTAGTAGATTATGAGGAGGCTGGTGCTACCGCAGCTCTGTGTCCAGGATAAGGTCAAACTAAAGGCGCAGATGAACGGAGCAGTAGCACGTCATCTGAAGACCTTTTGATTTCTGTCTATCACTGACTTGGCAAGTTGTACGGAAGTGGCTAAATAAACTATACTTTTTTGTACGAGCGAGCAGTAGGCAACCGACTTAAGAGGTATTAGCAAACCCTGCACCCTCTGACCAAGATCAGAACTGACAAGTTTGTGTCCGTGAGATCCACGTAAACCCGGGGCGTGTGACTCTGTGCGGCATTGGATCCATAATGAAAGAATAATTGAAAATATGGATACTCAAAATAATCAAAGATCTAAATTAAATAAAAATGTATGATTATTTTCTAATAAGAAACACAATATAAATGTGATTATCATTTGAAATTAGAGTCAGATTAAGCGTAAAGCTAAAGTAATATTGAAACTAAATTCTAATAAATTAAGTGAACTTCACTGGAGCACTGAAAAGGCATACACGCATTATATTCCTTCGCCCAGACCGTTGGACACTGTTTTTGGGCCAATGGGTGGTCTTTACAAAATCACATAAGCTGTGACAGGGTCTATGGTCCACAAGTATTCTTAAAAAGCCGGTTGGGAAAAGCCTGATATACTGATACATTAATCACAAAGTGTAATGACGCAACAGTTTGGCAGATGCTATTCATGCTTTTGACCAGCAGATGGCCACAGCGTACACCATGTCGAAATGCTTCCAGCAAAGAAGTGACAGTAAAGCGCTTGAATCAATAATAGAAACAGGACAATGCATTTCAAATGGTCAGCAATGTGAGTTTGTATAATAAAAGAAGAACTTTGGAGGAAGAAGCTACTGTACCCGTAAAAGTTCAGTTTAGATTGTAACTGTGGCATGGCAAAATGTAAATATAAGTTTAATGTGAGTTGATGAGCTACAAATTACAACAATTGTACACATTCAAGGTGCCTTGGCCAAAATCATACTTCTGCATTCATGTCAAGTAGCGTCATTGCACCACTGCCATGTGTGTGTCTAAATATATAAAACTATGCAGGCCAGAGTAAGGGAATCAGCGGTTTCAGTTTCAATGGCTCTGCAGCAAGGAGAGATAGAGTAGAGAGTACAACGGCAGTTTATGAGAGTTATCGGTACGCTAGAATCTGCCTGAACAAACACCAGGACAGGCAATATTTGCTCTTAAACAGGTTAATAAGGTAAACAACACAGAAAAGTGACACGAGAACGCACTCTCGCTCCAGAACCAGAAGCATTCGGGTGGAAAAGAGAGACACAAAAGACGAAAACATCATTAACTGTTGGAAAAGCAACAGATATGGCAGATCAGTGTCTTCTCGGGGTAATTGAGGTGACTGGAGCTTTAAGTGCCATTGGATTTCCAGTGCTTTTGCTGGGTGTCAGTGCTAGATTGGCTTACAGTGCACATGGGGAAAGTGGACTTTCACTACTATGGAGTGGACTTCAGTCTGTGGGCGTCTTCAGAGGCAGTTTGGCTGTGATGGCATTACCGGCTGTCGGCTGTGTGGCAGCGGTTGCAGTGGTGAGGATCTCCGGTGTGAATGGTGTCTCTGCAGTCGCTGTAGCAGGAGTAACTGGAGCAACTGTGTCAGCCATCATATCAGCAGTCGTAGCAGCAGAAACGGCCCGAAGTATAAGCCAAACAGGAGGCTGAAGTCGAAAGCTTCATCTATACAGTGGGCTGTGGGGTTTTGTTGGGGATGGGGATGTCATTTATTTTGGGGCGCAGAAACAGAAATGGAGGAGGAACAAACAGAAGTAGTGAGGGTGAGGAGGAGGAGGAGGAGGATGAAGATCATGAGATGAATGCTGAGGACAAACACAAGAGAAGGAGAAAGAGAAAGAAAAGAAGGAACAAAAAGAAAATTAATTCCGTGACTGATTCGAAGAACATCTTTTAGAGATCCTAAACAATAATATCATGTGTGTTTAGTGCTATAAGAATGTTAAATTTAGATGTTTCTCTAACGGTTTCTATAACAGTTTTTGTTTATATGTTCATATTTTTAGGTGACAACTAAATGGTGTTACACTACACTATGACAATCATTTAAACTGGGTTTTGTCAAATCCTGACTCCTTAAACTTACCATATAACACCGCCCAGTGTTCATATGTGTGCACACTAAAATAACACTTAAGCAGTGTTGAAGTTATTGAGATAATTAACTGAATATGTAAGTGATGATTGAGCATTAATGATGAACACCTGCTGTTAACAAGCAGAATCACTGAAGGAAAGAGAAACAACATTCATAATTATGAAACACTTAAAGAGATAGCATACTCATTGTTTTGAGTATACATGTTTATGCCATGCAACAGAAATGAGGCATATAGGCCCTAATACTATTTTATGTTACCAACAAACTGTGAGAATAAATTTGATCTTTTAAAATCCAAAAGGTCACACTGAGTTTAATTGTCTTGTAATTCCTCTTATAACCATTACACAATTTTGCCATTACACAATATGAGCCATCCTCATATTGTGGAAATCTATCATAATAAATTAAGCAACTATCCTCAGTTTGAAAACGAATGAAAGAACAGAGTCTCTCAGTTATACGTCCCACGAGAGTCTATACGTGGACGCAACAAAAATAAAGCCACAGCACCACAAACAAACAAATGATCTTTATTAGTGAAAAATACACCAGATAAAAGTTGAAATTTTATGTCAATGTTCATCTTGTTGCTATAGGCCAATTATGTACATCAATGGACTATTTTTTTTTCTTAGTGGAATGTCAAGGTACACTGTAATATAAAGTAAAGGTTAAAATGGGCTAATTTAAACTCAAACAGTGGTTCTCAAATGTATATTATTTCTGCAAACCAATATAACACACAAATGGCCATTAACCAACAATAAATTCATACTGTTTAATTGAAAGTCACTTATGCAAATGTATACAAACACCAGCACCAAATAAAAGTCTACAGGAGTTGATCAGCATCTGTCCATCATTTGACCACCACCAAATCCGCTAGAAGTGTCTCTTAATATCATTGTTATCCTGGAAAGCTCAAAATTATAATAATAATCGACTACAGAATTCTGCTCGTCAATTATACCACACACCATATGTAATCTAACATTTGACTAACTAAACAATAAAATAATATCTGTGTCATTCAGACATCAAAAGGAGAGAAAGAAGAAGACATTGATTTCTCACTACAGCTAAAGAATGTTTTCAGACTCGTTTTCATGTGAAATTCTATAATTCCTTGTGAACTATTTTCTTTGGAAATTCTGGCCTTCAGAGCATTTTTAGTTCCTCTCACACTGTCTCTACTGAGTTGTATTCAGACATTACTGTAAGAGATTTTCATCTTTTCATTGATTTGTTATTTAGTTTATTTTGATGTTTTTGCTAGGACTGTGTTTGTATGTACGGATAACATTGTCTTTATGATGTTTAACATTCATAATGACACTAAAGCCGTCCTGATGTTGATTGTAGTTTGTACTTCTGTTGTCTTTGTGTTGATGATGTTCTGGATGTGAAACTCGTCCTGAACGCTGCAGCGTCTCCACAAATCCATTCACTCCGGACAGATTAAACACTTCTGGAAAAAAACATTGATTGACATTAAATATTTGTTGTTTTAAGTAAAAATATCTACACATCCTTACTTCTTGCATCCTTTCACAAAGTTAGTTTACTTCTAAAACATTTTTTTTTGAGAATATATCAATATAATTATGTTTGGTTTTCTTACTTCATCAGCTTTTTTTTTTCTTTCTTAAGTCAAAACTGTAACAACATAATAATATTAATAACAATGGGATGAGAAAAATATAATTAATTCAAGATATTTCCTCCGGAAACAAATCAATGATCCTACTTAAGGATGCAAGTAATTTCTAAAGATGTTTAGATATTTCTGCTGAAAGATTAAATATATTAAGCACATTTTTTTTCTGCAGTGTAAATCTGTTTCCCCTGTTAGTTTGATTCTTGTCTATTTATATGGACAGTAGAAAGTGTTAGTACAGTAAGTATTAGATTTTTGTGACTAGAGCACATGTAAGCATATGTTTGACACAATTTGCTTTTGTTACAATAAACATTGATTAAAGTTTCATCTGCAGAACAAATAAGAAAATCCACATTTTAGGAAGCAAATGTTTCTCAATCAAACACGTTTCTCACCTGTCTGAACACGTTCTACAAATTCTCACAGAATACAGCAGTCTAAAATGTCTCCTAAACAGCCACTATCACCACCGTCCGAGCCTGACGTGTCATAGTTTGTGTCGACTCTCACTCTTGGTCTGGGTGTATTTTGACTTCTATGACAAGTGCATCTGCATTAGTAATTGCAGCGCTGAAAGCAACTCCTACAGGAAACTCTGCCTCTATTCGGAATCCATCGCTTGTTGGTTCGTTTCAGCCGGTGAGATGATCTGGAGACATCAGATCTTCACCCGTCTTTATCTTGTGTGATCAGACTGTGATTTGCATATGTACAGCCCTACTCATGCAGCCAATCCACTGCTCTCACTCAACTAAAATTAGCATAAAATAAATCTGCCCAAAACTGTGTATATGACACATGATGGTTTGTTTCAAAAGGATCATCTTCTCTGCAGCCACACAGACATGTACACTGGAAAAAAAATGGTAACCTAATAAATGGAAACATCTAAATTAAATCATATTATTCAAGTCAAAAATATTATGTAATGCCACTGAATCAACCTAAATACTTAATTTTGTACCAGGGAAACTACATTATAAGGGTTAAATCAGGTAGAAATACCTTGATAAAGTAACAATTGGAGGTTAACACTAGTTGCAGTCGATTATTTTCCAAATTGTCTGATGAATGAATGTGATGTCAAAATGCCATCATCGTAAATCTCTGCCGGGATCTGAAGATTTGTTTGAGCATTCAATGGATGAAAGTATCTTTAAATGATTGAAACAAGAATAATGAAATACTGAAGCTCATTAATGTTACCATGAACTGCAGAGGAACAAAAAATACTTTAAAGAACCACATTTACTGAAAATAATGCAGTTCGATTCATGGAGATCTCCAGTTCATTCCTATGGGATGTTCTGTACGGCTTGTCTAAATTAGCAACAGTAACTAAAGGGCGGAGCTTAGGGTCAATTGATCAATAATATTTACAGTATGTATTTACATATTTGCATATTGAACAATCATGTAGGTGCATGTAAGAATATGTAAACTTACAAGAAATGAGGAAAATGCAAAACATTTTAAGAAAAGCAAAACTTCCTAAGAAGTTCTTGATAAGACCGAACAGGTCGAACCGCATGTTGAACACATCGCTTCAGGACAGAAAGTGTTTTTTTGCTCTGACAAGGACGTCTTATTCAGAAAAATATTCAAATACTTTCAACATGAAAATCTTTGTAGAACTTGATGGGTCATGATGCTGATTGAAATGTATTTTCTCAGGGATGTATTTAAAAACCCAGCAAGCAATTGTTTGTTCTAGAACGTTTTCCAAACTTTCTGTGTTGGTTATTAAAATGTTCCGCTTTCTTAATGTCAGTGGAATAATTTTTGAAGGTTATGTTCCTGAAGCTTTCTTTTCACCAAATTTTATAAACAACTCAACATTCTACACAATAAAGTCCTCCTAAAAAATAAAAAAATAAAAAAAATCTTTACAAATTAATAGAATGGACATTTTTACAACCCTGAAGATATTTAATGATTAAAGTTTGATTTTATTTCTGTCAGACGTCTACTAAAGTTCTTATTGAGAATTAACAGAAGTTTAGACGTTGATGATTTATCGAATGTTTCATTTCACATCACCATGATGGTGATCAGTGTTTGCTTTAGTTGACCCTTTGCCTTTGTTAGTTTACTTTATTTCAGCAATTCAATAGTGTTTTCAGGAAACATTTCTAGATTGATAAAGAGAGACATTGATGAAAAAGCAGATGCTTGCTTCAATGACAATTAAATGGCTACATTAAAGTAGTTTAAACAGCTGTAGTTTCACTACTGACCTAAATAATTAGTATGTTGAAGCATTAATGATTGGAAGCAAAAACATATATAATTTAGCCATCATTACTGTAATGATTCAATCAACACTCATAAAATCCTCAACAATGGTGACAATTGACAAAATAATTCCGCTGTATTAATTTATTATGTGCCGCAATGCATACTGGGAGCCACGAAGGTGTTTTGTAAGCTGGTACCCATCATGCACTGCAGCGTGTGTGTCACTTGATAAGAAACAACTTTACACCAGTCCTGAGATCGGTTGCACTGCAAAAACTCACATCATTTGATTCATTTGTTCAGAAAACTAGACTTAAGTCACTTAGCTTCTCAAGTAAATGTGTCTTGATTTAAGAATGTTTCGATATTTTTACTAGAAAACTAGACAAAATACAGAGTATAGACATGGTTGCAAAATATGTATTTATTACTAAATTCTAGGGGAAAACATTACGAAATGAAAGGCAAAGAAGACCAATCGCCCATCCAGGCCAGGTGTTCACAATATCACAAACACAGGCGGACAGTGACAGTGGATGACAGACAGAAAGAAAAGCAAAACCAAAAGAAAATAACACGCTAAGACTGTGAAAACACTTTATCAAATGAAACATCCAGACAAAAGTCGAATACATATGTTGAAACCCTGAAAGGTCAAGAATGTTGTGAGACTTCATTTCCTACAACCTACAGAAATGAATGAAAGGCATTTTCAGTTCATCTCTCTCACACACACACACTCTCTATCTAAAGAACTGAAAGAATGAAATATTTTTATTCTATTTGTTATTTAGTTTGTTTTCTGCTTTTTCATCTTTTTGGCTTTATGACATTAAACAATCATTTCATATTGAAAACGCATTGATGTTTGCAGAATTTCAGTTTTAAAATAATTTGTTATTTCGTTATTTTTGAGTATTTGGCTGCGACTTTATATGCATGCAGTAACATAACACACACACACACACACACACACACACAAAAAAAAACAACAAAAAAAACAAGAGATAAGTGTTAAGAGGTAACGGAGAGCACAGAACATGTAATTAAAAACAAACAGTTGATCAGTATCAGTGAAGATGATGAAGGATGAACCATTAAATTGATCCCTTTAAATGGGTTTAATAGTTATAGTATTTCTAAGTTACATTATTACATTGAGATGAATATCATTAAATGGTTATGAAAGCATGCCCTCATGTTGTTCTGAAGCTGAATCTAAAGCTAAACTCTGGTGAACTCTTTGCATACTCTTGTTGTTATAGACAAAAACACTGCTTCATATATGTGTTCTGCACTATGAGTGGCATTTCCTCATATTTCGTGTGTGACACTTTCAGTTACTCTTATTCAGTTCATACATTCAGACAAATGCTGAGAGACTCAGAGTGACTGCAAGAGACACGACGACATCAAGATATACAGGTCAGTGTAAACTAAATAAGCTAATATGACACTCACATAGTATAGTTACTGAATACCCCAGCAGGTTATTTTGTTGTTGTTGTTGTTGTTTATTTGCTCTATAGTCACGCTCTCAGCTAAGTTATTTTTTTTATTTTTTATTTTTTTTGTGTGTTCCCAGTACGTTTTCCTAAAAGGTACACAGCAAAATATCCATAGTTAAATCAACACTGCTCAGAGCACCTATGGTCCCACAATACAGCGTTAAAGTAAGAGAAAGAGTCAAACTTTTTAAGTCACCATGATGGAGATCAGTGTTTGCTTTAGTTGGGTTCTTGACATTTCATTTCATAATATTAGATTGGATCTGGCTTTAGTACTTTGGCACAGAGTAAATATCTCCAGGTGTTATGTTTTAGTAGCTGATAGTATTTTAATACCTATCTCTGATTATATGCGATATGTTCATTTTACATTATTGATTACAGCTGCCCTGTGATGTCACAGCATGAGATTCTGCTCTAAAACTGTTTGAACTACTTTATTTTTTTAGATACAAACACACAGACAAAAAAAGCATTAAGTGCGGGTGCAAAAGTGATGTTGATTCAATGTGGCTACACTTGGACATTGTTGATATTAAAATCAACCCAAACAAACACACCCGTCTCTTCAATGCTCCGCCTCCAAAATTCACACTCCAATCCTAACGCAGTCTTGAACGCGACTCTCTCTGACTGGCCTCCGTTACACACACAATCCGAGAGTAGATGTCTGTTTATCATAGCAGAAGCGCAACAAAATAATGTTTCACGAAAAATAAAGCACATATGATGAACGAATGACAAGGAAACACAAAAAAATAAACACACAGTACACAATAGTAATTACAAACAAGAGGTGGTTGTTAGTTGCCAACAGCACAGAAGCTCCATGATTTGAGATCAGTGTCTGCTTTAGTTGGGCTCATGACCCTTGAGTTTTTAACTTTTGTTTTTCTCTGGCTGTTTTAACTGTAGCCTGGGTTTCCCCATGCTACCTTGAGCGCAGCGCGATTTTATTCACGCTGCTAGGCAGCCTGGATACCATGGACCAGATTTTCCCCTCAAAAAGGGAACCAATCACAGAACGGGTAGGGAGCAGCAAGACGATGACGACGTCTATGCGACACACCGAAGCAGTTTGTTTATATCTATGGATCCAACATGACAGCAGACACGAAGTTCGATGCAGCACAAACGGCAATAGTCGCTGATAGCCATCGTGTACACTAGAGTCCTGCACGGGTTCGGGTACCCGACGGGTGACCCGCAAATTTTGCTCAAACGGGTGAAAAATATCCAACTGTGTCGGATACGGGTGCGGGTCGGGTCGGACACGGGGGAAACACGGGTCTAAACACGGGTTTAAAACAATCACATGCAAATGTAAAAATATATGCATATTTTTAGGAACACATCTACAAAAATATGCCTGTATTTCAAGTTGATAAAATACTTTAAAATCCACATTAGTTTATTTGTGCCGACGCGCCACGCCCTCCCAGGATCTATAACGTTACCTAGGCTACTTTCACTTTTAAAAATTCCTCATAACCGCGCGCGCGATCTGCTTGCAGTTGTCGAGATGGATGCTGAGGAGTTGAAGAAAAGAATAGCTAGTGGAGATGGTAAAGTTGTCGACAATACGTCATCAAAAATCAAGTCCAGTGTGTGGGAGAAATTTGGAGTTATCTGAAGAAAATATTGTAAAAGGCTTTGCTGCATGCATTTTCGTGTTGGATAGCTGCGTGCAGGACTCTGGTGTACACATAAATCTCTGACCCATCGTCTTCTTCTTCGTCGAATATCTGTCGCTCTACATACGTCATCTGGTATAATTGAAACGATTGGCTATACGCTATGTACAGGCGCATTTGATAGACATTGTAGCGCCTAATAAACGGCTCTGTGCATTCGTAAACCACGCCTCAAATACAAGAAAATGAACATGTGGTTCCCACACAGCAAAATCCCCAGTGTTAAATTAACACTCCTTGGCAGAGGTGGAGAGTCCAGGGGTCAGAAAGTAAAAGTCCTGCCATATGTTTATTCCACCCATGAACTCACACTGCAAAAACTCCAGCGTTAAATGAACTCTCCTGGGAGTTTATATGGCTCCAGACTCAAGAGTGTTAAAGTTAATGAGCTAATTAAGTGATTGATTGAGTGATGATTGACCATTATTGAAGACACCTGATGTTAACAAGCAGAATCACTGAAGGAGAAAAATCACAATTTAGTCACCATTATGGATATCGGTGTTTGATTTAGTTGGGCAGTTGACCATCAAATGATTATCTTAAGATTTTGTTTGGCTGCTGTGTTATTACAGCCAGATGAACAAAAAGAAAAGTTGATCAGGTGGTGTTGGTTATATTTTGACATAATCATAATTTGATCTGAATCACTGAACTCATTTAGAGCCTAATCTCTGACTTAAATGTATATTGGTCATTACAACATCACAGTAATTCTACAGATTAAGATCCAGATTTTTCAATATAATTCAAATTATTTCTTAAAAGTTGTTCTGATAAAGAAAAGGAAAATCTTTCTTTAAGGCACACACAGACATCAAGATTCAGTGTATGAATCTCAACAATGGTGACAAAAAGAATATTCAATTAGGAAAACAAGACAATTCAGATCATAATTTATTCATACCGCAATGCATGATGGGAGCCATGGATGAGTTTTGATTGGTGGCACCCAGAATGCACTGCAACATGCTTTATTATTGTCACCATTGTTGAGAATCACAGGCTGATTCTTGGTGTCAGTGTGTCCAAATAATATATTTTTTTAAAGTCTTTTGATCAGAACAACTTTCAAGAAATCTTTCTGATTACATTGAAAATGATTAACATGGCATAATATTAGAATCGCAGGCTGCTGTAATCAACAAGGTAAACTTAACTCTCTAAATGAGTTTTGATTAAAATTATGATTATGTCAAAACATAACCAACACCACCTGATCAATGTTTCTCTTTGTTCATCTGAGAGTTATAACCCAGATACAACAGCCAAACAAAATCTAAAGTTATTAGAGTCCAACCAAAGCAAACATTGATCGTCATAACGGTGGCTTACAATTTGAGATTTTCTCCTTCAGTGATTCTGCTTGTTAACATCAGGTGTCCTCAATAATGCTCAATCATCACTAAATTAATCACTTAATTATCTCATTAACTTTAACACTCTTGAGTGTTAATTTAACACTTTACACTCTTGAGTGTGGACTCATATACACTCCCAGGAGTGTTAATTTAACACTGGAGGTTTTTGCTGCGTAGTAAATGCCGCTCCATCTGAAACCAGGTGATGGCGATTTACTACTAATCAAGGAACCGGCTTTACTGACGAGATGCGCATAACAATGTCATGCGATATATCGCCCAGCCCTATGATCAGAGGTGATCTGTTTGTCACCATTGCTGAGATTCATACGCAAATTCTTGGTGTCTGTGTGTGCCTACATAAAAACTTTTTTGTACATTTTTTTTTTTTTTTTTGATTTGATCATATGGGTTTCATTGAAAAGGATAAAATTATGATGATGTACAAGGACAGTGCTGTTATAATTAATAAAGTAAACCTAACTCAGAAATTGGGCTCTATATGAGTTCAGAGATTCAGGTCAAATGATTGTGAAATAATGATTATGTCAAAACATAACCAACACCATCAGATCACCTTTTCTATTTGTTCATCTGGCTGTTATAACTCAGGTACAGCAGCCAAACAAAATCTAAAGTAAGTGATTTAAGGTCAAGAGCCCAACTAAAACACACACTGATCACCATAATGGTGACTTAAATTATGGTTTTCTCCTTCAGTGATTCTGCTTGTTAACACCAGGTGTCTTCAATGTTGGCAATAAAAAAATAAAGAGTTCTTAATTCATCTTTGATGTCTGTCTGTTATTCAGATATTTTTGTTTTAAAAAAATTACATTTTACTCATTTTAAATGGTTAACTTTTAAGGAATTAATTTGATTAATTATTACTCAATTCTAATTTAAAATCTAATCTAAATAATAATATTGCTTGTAATCTGTTGCCACAATTGTATTGAGTAGATATAACGTATTCATTATATGTACTATGTATTTGCTACATTACAGTCAGCAAAATGCCCAGTGTTAAATTAAAACTGCTCGGTGTCTCTACTCTACAGAGCTTGCCTAGTTTGTGCTGAATCTGTGCAATGACACTTCTTTCATTAATATGTTTATTAGCAACTGAAAAAAACACAAATGTCAGGGCATGTCAAAACATCTCAAGGGACCCAAAACACCCTCAGACCCGAGAGGGTTAAACCAGTGCCAATCCAAAATTAAGCTGAATGAAAAAAAAAAAAAAAAAAAAAAGTAAACTGGACAAACACTTTATGAATTGACCATTTTCAATTGATTTTTTTGACTGAGTGAATTTTATATTTATAGAATCAAAAGAGGAAATGTCGGACACTGATGGAGATGATTATGGTGATGATGATGAAGAAGAAGAAGAAGAAGTAGTAGAAGAAGAAGAAGAAGAAGAAGAAGAAGTAGAAGAAGAAGAAAAAGAAGAAGAAGAAGAAGAAGAAGAAGAAGAAGTAGAAGAAGAAGAAGAAGAAGTAGAAGAAGAAGAAGATGATGAAGAAGATGGTGATGATGATGATGATGATGATGAAGATGAAGATGATGATGAATATGACGATGATGATGAATATGATGATGATGAAGATGATGAAGATGATGATGATGAAGATGATGATGATGATGATGAATATGATGATGACGATGATGAAGATGATGATGAAGATGACGACAGTGAGGAAGATGATGATGATGAAGATGATGACGATGATGATTCGGAAGATGATGATGATGATGATGATGATGATGATGATGATGATGATGATGATGATGACGAAGATGATGATGATGAAGAAGAAGATGATGATGGTATGTGGATACATGAATGCAAATGATTAAAGGTGCTCTAAGCGATGTCACGAGTTTTTTAGGCCAAACATTTTTTGTCACATCCAGCAAACATCTCCTCACCATCCACCTTAGCTTTCTTTGCTGCTGTAAATGTGTTTGACAAACACACTGTCACAGTGGCCAAAAACGACAAAAAATATAATAAGAGTTAAGAGCTCAACTAATGGAAACATTTATCACTGTTATGGTGACTTCAAATGAAACAGAGTTAAACCTCTGTTAATTCTCAGTAAAACTTCTGTAGACGTCTGACAGAAATAAAGTCAGTCTGGTTAGTAATAAGTGAAGCTGGTAATGCTGTTTGTGGAGTTGTTTAATCCTCCTCTGCTGAGATCTTCACAGATTTAATGTCTTCTTTTCTCTTCAGTTGATTTCATCTAAGATTGTGGCTGAAATTACTCCATATTTAATATACACAGATTTTGTGGCTACGATAAGGTCCAGTTCTGGTTTATTTCTTTGCTCTTGGCTGACATGTGACATTGCTATGCAGAGGTGTAAAGTCCAGGTTCAGAAAGTAAAAGTCCTCCTCAGTATTTTATTCCAATCACCTGGATTTGCTAATTCAGCAGGAGAGAGAACTAATTAGTGAAATCAGCTGACTGAGTTCATGGGTGGAATAAACATATGGCAGGACTGTTTCAGGAAACACGGAAGGGAGGGGGAGGAGATGGGAGGAGACGGGATGAGGAGGAGGGAGGGTCGAGCTAGCCTCCGTTTTGTTTGACAACGACTTTAAACGTCAACAATTGTGACGTCACCCAACATCTCTTAGAGGACCTTTAAACTATCTTCCATTTTAATTACTGCATCAGTTCTACATATGAATGTGCTCATATTTCCAATATGTTCTCAAATAGTTACTCACTGTAAAAAAAATTCTTAGCTTCATATAAAACAACGCGAGTTTGTTTAATTATTAGATTATGTTTTATGCTATTTTGTTTTTCACCTTTTTTCAGTTTTTTTATCTCAACATTTGTTTGATTGAATGTGTTGCTTGCTTGCTCTTTCTTTGTAATTGTTTGCAAAATTTACAAGCAATTTCTGAATGAAAATTGTTTCTAAATTTTGTTTTAGTGTAAAGTGTTAAATCGGACCGGCACATAGTCGCGCTGTCAGTCTCTTCAGCACAAACTGCTTCCTTTATATATAAATTAAGCTCGCTATAGATTGAGTCTTATTCACAAAACTTTCTGCTATCTTGCTTTTATCACCCGCATGTGAAGAAGAGGAGAATGAGTGCGAGGAAGAGCGGAGACGGCGATTGGAAAAGAAGAAGAAAAGACGGAAGAGGAATCTGAAGAAGGCTGCATTGAAAGCCGAGGAAAAAGAGCGGAGACGGCAATTGACAGGGGAGGAAAAGAAGAGGATGAAAAAGAAGAAGAGGAAGAAAAAATGTAAGAAGATCCTGAAGCAGGTTGCAAAGGGAACCGGTGTTGCATTAGGAGTCACTGCATTAGCAGCTGTGGGTGTAGTCGCCACTGTTCATGGAGTCCCTGCAGTCGGGAAACTGACTAATATGGCAAGTAAAGGGTTAATTAACAAAGCATACAAGAAGACGTTGGCAAAAAACAAGAAGAAAAAAAGGACAGTAAGAAAATTAGGTAGAATAGCTGAAGGAATAATTGACATGACAGCATAATTTTACCACACTTATCATTTGTCATGCTAACTTGATAAGTGTCATTCTTCTGTACAAATGCTTTTGATACAACATTATTGCCCTGAATGGTCACTAGTCAGAGTGTGTTGTGTTGTCTTTTATTCAACACAGTCTCATATCTGTTTGTAACAATTTATTTAAACAACAAAATTAAATAAATTCTATCATATGACTTCAGTATTAGAAATACTGTTATCATTAAATAAGAGCTAGACTAAAGGGATCAATATAATGATTCAACACAAATAGTCTTCACTCGGAAGAGAGGAACATCGTTCATCATCTTCATTGATACTCACATCTCTCGCTGTTGATTTCTGAGCAACATCTAATACAGAGAAAGCCTTGAATGACTGTCCACCTGCTCTCAGCGTGACTCCTTCCACAGCATCAGTCACATATTAACACTATAGTGTGATATTCAGACTTCTAGCAGATACTGTCACCAATAATGTGGCATGAAACCTCAACTAACAGTTACTGTTGAAAACTGATTAATCTGTTGATTATGTCTTCAATTAATTGGATAAAAAAACTAAAAAAACATGTTATGTATTTTACATGCATTTCACAGCATATCACCATTGTTGAGGTTGATATGCTTATTATTATTATGTATGTGTTTTGATCCATGATTTGAATGTTTTTAAAGTTTGTTTTATTGCAATTGATGCATCATTCAGACACACACACAATAATCAGCATATGAATCTCAACAGTGCTGACATGCGTCTGGGAGACACCATAGTATAAAACTCATGGATCCCATCTCAGTGTTCATATGGGAACTACCAGCAGGGTGTTAAAAGTAACACTGAAGCAATGTTAGAGTTAATTACACAAGAACTACAACTGACTTCAGCCACAGCCTTAGATGAAATCAACTGAAGATAAAAGAAGACATTAAATCTGTGAAGATCTCAGCAGAGGAGGATTAAACAACTCCACAAACAGCATTACCAGCTTCACTTATTACTAACCAGACTGACTTTATTTCTGTCAGACGTCTACAAACGTTTTTATTGAGAATTAACACAGGTTTAGTTGTTTTGTCGCCATTATGGTGATCAGTGTTCCATTAGTTGGGCAGTTTGACTCTTGGCTTTGTATCTGAGTTTGGGACAGGGTTTACCAAAGCACATAATTTATTGCAAAGGAAACCATGAACAAAGATGATAATAAAATTTTAGTCAACATAAAGAACAATTTGAGTGGTCAATTAATTTCATTAATGATCAAAAAGATGTATTAGTTGTTAATAGTTGTATTGTAGAGTTGTTTAATCCTCCTCTGCTGAGATCTTCACAGATTTAATGTCTTCTTTTCTCTTCAGTTGATTTCATCTGAGGCTGTGGCTGAAGTCAGTTGTAGTTCTTGTGTTTCTCTTTCCTTTTTTAACATTAACACAGCCTTTGTGTGACTTTGGTGATCCTCAGATAAACATTGGGGAATTTACGGTGTACAAAGATTTTCATGTCAAAAGTTTTAGAATATTTCTGAGAAAACACAAAAAAACATGCTGCCCTGAAGTGATGTGTTCAACGTGCGGTTCAACCTGTTCGGTCTTAACAAGAACTTCTTTGGAAGTTTTGCTTTTCTTAAAAACAGCTGCATTTTTTTCTTGTAAGTTTACATATTCTCTCTCATATGGAAAACTACATGATTATTCAAGATACAAGTAAATATATATAACTTATTGATCAACTGACCCTTTGCTAAGCTCCGCCTCTTAGTTTCTGTCATTTGTGTGGCTAATTATTTGCTATATGATATTTAATTATTACGTATATATTTACATTATGTTTTCTTTCTTTGCAGTTATGGTAATATTAATGATCTTCAGTATTTCAGATTATTGTTTCGCTTATATTTGTTCAATAAACAGTGTGTTGGGTCACCAGTCCTGAAGAAACCTAATGACAAACACTGATCTCCTGTTTTCTTATGTCTCGACTCGACTCTAAGTTCTTATTTAATGATTTATTAAACACTCATTCAAAGTTACTTTCATCCATTGAATGAACAAACAAATCTCCCAGCTCCAGACAGAGGTAAATGGTGATGGTATTTTGACATCACATTCATTCTTCCATCACAATCCTTACAAAATACAACAGGCAATTTTAGAGAATAATCCACAGCAAAAAGTGGCAAACTTACTTTAGAGATTTAATGATATATAGACCCTTATAATGTAGTTTTCAGGAATAAATCAATGTATTGAGGTTGAGTCAGTGACATTACATCAAATCATTGAATTTAGATGTTACCATTTTTAGGTACATTTAAATTTATTTCAGTGGGTTGCAGAGAAGGGCAGATGTATTTTATGCTAATTTTAGTTGTGTGAGAGCAGTGGATTGGCTGCATGAGCTCAGAACACACCTGTAGGGACGTACATATGCAAATCACAGTCTGATCACACAAGATAAAGACTGGTGAAGATCTGATGTTTCCAGATCATCACACCGGCTGAAACGAATCAACAAACTAGACAAGCCATGGATTCAAATAAACACAAAAATGCCTGTGGGAAATGCAAGGCTCATTGCAATTCTAAATGCAAATGCTCTTGTCATAAAAGTGACGCAGCATCTGAAGGAACAGGGGAAGTGGACCCTGAAACGGCCTGTGATATTCTTCTATGCTGTACTGATTTGATTGACTGCAATATTATGTGACAATTTGCAGGACGTTCTTCAGACAGGTGAGAAACCTTTGTTTGTTTGAAAAACATTTGCGTCCTAAAATATGGACATTTTCTTAATTGCAGATAAACCTTTAATCCATGTTCATTGAAATGAAAGCAAATTGTGTTTAAAATTATTACATGTTGTCTAGTCACAAGCAGTGTTCAGGGTGTCATCCGCTATTAATGGTACATGTTTGGCACTCTTTATTGCCATGCATTTCGCAATTTTTCTTTGCTGTTCATTCCAACCAAAATTTGACGTCTGTCCAACATTGGAGCTTGGACCTGAATATAATTTTCAACCCAAATCCAACTTCTGACCAATGTTGGAGTCTACATGCAGAAAAATCTTTCTAAATCCTTAGAAATTACTTGCATCTTTAAAAAGAATTGACGTGTCCGGAGAAAATATCTTGATTTTATTATATTGTTCTCATTCCATTGGCTTAAACATTATGTTTTGTTATAGTTTTGATTTAAAGGTGCTCTAAGCAATGTCACACGTTTTTTTTTTGTCACATCCAGCAAACATCTCCTCACTCTCCGCTAGCTGCCAGTCCCCTGAACACACTGTAAAAAAACACGGTCTCTGTAGACAGCCCAGGCTCCACGAACGGCAACAAAAACAAACTGGCCCAGCCTGGACGACGAAACATAACAAACAGTGTTCCAGCCAATAACCGACAAGAAGGATTTGGGGGTGGGGTTTGGTGCGTGGATGAGGAGGAGGGAGGGTCGAGCTAGCCTCCGTTTTGTTTAACAATACTTTGAACATCAACAAGAAGTGACGTCACCCAACATCACTTAGAGCACCTTTAAAACAAGATTTTTTTTTTTTAAAAGCTGATGAAGTAAGAAAACCAAACATAATCTTACTGATATATTCTCTGAAAAAAAAAAAATGTTTTAGAAGTAAACTAATAACTTTGTGAAAGGATGCAAGATTTGAGTAAGGATGTTTTAATCTTTTTACTTTTAAATCAATAATATTTAATGTCAATCAATGTTTTTTCCTGAAGTGTTTAATCTGTCCGGAGTGAATGGATTTGTGGAGACGCTTCGGCGTTCAGGACGAGTTTCAGATCCAGAACATCATCAACACAAAGACAACAGAACTACAAACTACAATCAACATCAGGACGTCTTATTATGAATGTTATACACAAATACAGTTCCAGCAAAAACATCAAAATAAACTAATCAATGAAAAGATGAAAATCTCTAACAGTAATGTTATGTCTGATTATAAAAGCGTGAGAGAAACTTCATAGAAAATTGTTTAAATTTCACATGAAAACGAGTCTGAAAACATTCTTTAGCTGTAGTGAGAAATCAATGTCTTCTTCTCTCTCTCTCCTTTTGGTGGATGTTTCATTTGACACAGATTTGGTTTTCTTGTTTAGTTAGTCATATTTTAGAGCATGTAGTCGGTGTGTTGAAAACTTGAATTCAACAGTTGAATTCTGTAGTTCATAATTAGTATAATTTTGAGTTTTCCAGGACAACAATGATATTAAGAGACACAATGATTAGGTGGTGGTCAAACATTGGATAGATACTAATAAACACACTCCTGTAAACACTTATTTGGTGCCGATGTCTGTTTACATTTGCATTAGTGACTTTCATTAAAACCCCTTACCATACAGACCCAATTTTGGCAAGTGATGCATACATGACATACCCAAAATAAAAAGGTTGCTGCTCATAAGTCATTCTGAATAGACACATAACCAACATTTATTTAGAAATCCAACCCTTGAGAGTTTACAGTTCAAGACTCAAAATTAACCAGACTGTTTAGCCTGGGTTTCCCCATGCTGCCTTGTGCGCAGCGAGATTTTATTCACGCTGCTAGGCAGCCTTAGCCTGGTTAAAACCAGACCCTTCTCAGTTGAAACTGAGTGTAGGGTCTGGCGAAGCTATGTAGACAAATCATTTCCAAAGGGGCGTCACCAACCGACGTAGCTCAAATTCCTCTGGGCGCAATTGGATAGTCTTAAAACCAATCAGATCGATGAAGGAGATGACGTATGCTTCGAGTGTTGTTCTTTGCTCCGGTTTTAATGAAAACGGTAAGTTTAAATCGCTCAAAACAGACGCGATAACTGATTCGTTTATATACTGTCTATGATTCGAACGAGTGATGTTCCACGGCGGCATCCATCTTTGTAATGAAATCTCCTTCAGCGTCGCTGCGCTGTCGTCATGATGTAAATCCCTCCCCAAATGTTTCTGATTGGTGCCGCGATTTCAGCGGCACAGAAATGAGTTTGAATGGGCTCTTCTCCAGACTATCCTGGAGAGAGAATTAAAATTCGCCGGAAGTAGTCTGGGTTTTCCCAGGCTAAGGCAGCCTGGATACCATGGACCAGATTTTCCCCTCAGCGAGGGGACCAATCACAGAATGGGGAGGGAGCAGCAAGACGATGACGACGTCTATGCGACACACTGAAGCAGTTTGTTTATATCTATGGGTCCAACATGGCTTCAGACGCAAAGTTACTTTTCGATGCAGCCTTAGATAGTGTTCTAAGTAGTTTAGAACGCAAGTTTATTTCGTCTTCTTCTTTGTCGAATTTCTGTCGCTCTACATACGTCATCTGGTAAAACTGAAACGTTTGGCTATGAGATACGTGCAGGCGCATTTGATAGACATTCGTAGTGCCCAATAAACGGCTCTGGGCGTTCGTAAACCACACCTCAAATACGAGAAAATGAACGTGGTTCCCAGACCACATCTCAATGAGAAAGAGATCTGACTCAATCCACTGTGTGTCTCAATCCACCGACAGCTGTAGGACGATTCAACCTCCACGGGCAGTTCTTAATGTTTTAACAGACAATAACTCAAGATTTTGCTTTAGTATAATTTTCGGGACAATTAGGGCCGGATTCGGGATTCAGGACAACAGCTTATTTCGGGACTGTCATGAATTTTTCATGACAGTTATCACTTATCCAGTGATAACTGGACAGTTATCCTAGTTATTACGGATGTCTGAATGAGGAAGTGTACACAGGACCGCGTCATGCAGAAAGGCAGGATTCTGGTCACATTGAACCACGAGAGATGATTGACAGCTGTACAGCGAACGATAGACATAAATCAAGAAGAGGAGAGACAGATCTCACTGTTTTCACTGTAAACAGCTCTTCAGATCGCATAATTCAGTGGAAAATGAATAGAAATGTTATTCTGTGTGACCAAATATGTTACAAACATGTGATTATGAATCATTATTTCTCCAAATATGTGCACCATTGGACTAATGGCCCTGGCCGATGCTGTATATTGCATGTATTTGAACAGAAATAAACCGGAGAAGACGTGAATGACTGCTTTATAAGTGATGATTTCTATTCAAAATACGAATGTCACAGATTAATTATTTTGCACTCCTGGCATAAATTAAGAAATTAATGTCAATTCTGTTATTTCTGCATTTTATTCATTTTACATATTCTTAATGAGTTGAATATCGATTTTATTAAATCAAAAAACGAATGAACGACCTACACAATCCATGTATCATTCGTTCCGTCTTTTTTTTTATTTAATATTGAAAGAAGAATAATGAGAAAACGGTTCCTTTTTAATTTTTTCCAAAAAAACCGAAAAACAAGAATTCAGCTTGATTTTTCGTTTTTCGTTCTAAAGTAGAAAAATTAATGAAGAGCTTGAATATTCGATTTCTACACGTGGGTGGGAATGAAACGCCCCTTTCCTCTGATTTGTCAGCCGAAGATCAAACTGTCCCGTCATCAGTTCTTCCTCAGTTCTGCACTGCAGAATAAGAGTCCTCTGTTGTGTGGATTCTTAACGCGTTTATTGCAACTACATTTCATCTTTTTCTCATCAAACAATCAGACTAACGAATGGCTCGACACAACCCGTACTGGGGAATAGACTAGACAGGGCTTTCTTCTGTGTAGATATAAATTCACCTATGCTTTGAATCAGCTGGGAATGCACTATGCAGGGTAAATGATGGCAGTTCGCCTACCATGGTCGCCCTAGCCCAGTAATGTTTAAAAAATAATAAATGAAGATATAAATCAATATAATTAGTTGTAAATTAAATATTTTTAACACAAATACAAAAAGAAAAGAATAATGCATTGACTATATAATAGGCCTATATTAACTGATATGGGATTATTTTTGTGCCTTTAATACTGAACGTAACTTTTCAAGAAATAAATGAAAATATAAATTGAAACTGAATAAAATGTCTTTCAAACCTTAAAAAAATAAATCGCAGGCAAATTTTTTTACTTTCTTTTTAATACACTGCACATTTTACTAACTGTTTTCTACTCTTTCTTTCGCTGATCTTTAGTTACAAATGCACTTCCAGAGTTTTCATTTACGCTTCTGAAGTTTTCATTTACGCTCTCTGAGTTTTCGTTTGCCATTCTGGCACATAACTCTCGTGGGGGCGGGGCTAATCACGGTGTGTTCTCATTGGCTACTGAGTTTTTCATTGACAGATTATTGACCAGGAAGTGAAGACGTCAGTATTGTGTTTACATGTGAGCATTTGTAAGCGTATTTCTACTAAATTATAGTGATATAAAGTTATGACTAGGAGTTTTGTTTTTTAATTGTTTCTGTATTTATCTACTGCTACACTACATTGTTGAGATGAGTTCTTAGGAATAGCACAGACAAATAATATCATCATCATCAGTTGTCGTTATCAGGATAATGGAGATACTGGAGACTCGCGGTAAGTCAGTATTTTTATTTTATTTTTCAAAGGTGGAGAAGTGTTTTATAGCTCATTGAGAGCCCACAACATTATACAGCAGTTTTGTCTTTATTAAGCCCAATCATTACACAACATATCTGCATACAATTGCACAGTCTTTCTTTGATTACATCATATTGCAAGAACATAAGGAGGTTCAGTAATTAGCCTATGCAGATTGCCATGGAGAAAGAAAATGTTGTATTTTATTTACCAGTCTTTTACACTATTTATGAATAGGCTAATAATAAAATGCGTTTGTTTCCTTCTCAACATGACCCGGTGCGCTGCGCACAAGCGCACATCTTTGAGATATAAATGAACAAATTTAAAATAAAACACAAGGCCTACATCATAAAACTCAGAAGAGCATGTATTTTAATATCTCTGTTGTTCTCTGTTCTCTGGTTGTTAGATAGTCAGTCTGAATGACAGTTCATGCGTGGGGAGACATACAATCTGCAGAGCTGGGGGTTTCCAGGACAGGTGTGAAAACTCCTGGACTGATCAACCATTATCTTGTGTATATTGTATAAACTTGATGAAACCAGGACATGGACACCAAGATATTCTGAGGGTATCACTAAATTTAACCACAGTTCACCTCCAGGTGGAGCTTAAACCCTATGATCATTCATCATGAATATTAACAACTGAAGTGTTAACAGCATAATAAGTGTCCTTACTTTAATTATTCAGAGGTTACCAAGTTGTTGTCTATATTGCAAAGTTTTATATTGCACGTTTACATGAGCTTACACGTATCATTTTATCTAGTCATGTAAGATCTCAGGATCGTACTGGGTAAAACTGGAGCTGGAAAGAGCACAAACAGGAAACACCATCCTGAGAAAAAAGTGTTTGAAGAAGAACTTTCTCCTAAATCTGTGACTAAAATACAGAGGTGGGAAATCCAGGGGCCAATGAGTAAAAGTCCTGCCATATGTTTATTCCACCCATAAACTCAGTCAGCTGATTTCACTAATTAGTTCTCTCTCCTGTCTGAATTAGCAAATCCAGGTGATTGGAATAAAATACTTAGGAGGACTTTTACTTTCTGAACCTGGACTTTACACCTCTGCATAGCAATTCCACATGTCAGCCAAGAGCAAAGAAATAAACCAGAACTGGACCTTATCGTAGCCACAAAAAATCTGTGTATATTAAATATGGAGTAATTTCAGCCTCAGATGAAATCAACTGAAGAGAAAAGAAGACATTAAATCTGTGAAGATCTCAGCAGAGGAGGATTAAAAAACTCCACAAACAGCATTACCAGCTTCACTTATTACTGACCAGACTGACTTTATTTCTGTCAGACGTCTACAGAAGTTTTATTGAGAATTAACAGAGGTTTAACTCTGTTTCATTTGAAGTCACCATAACAGTGATTAGTGTTTCCATTAGTTGGGCTCTTAACTCATAAGAGTTTATATATTATATATTATATATTTTGTCTTCTTTGGCCGCTGTGACAGTGTGTTTGTCAAACACATTTGCAGCAGCAAAGAAAGCTAAAGTGAAATGAGATCAGGTGATGATGGTTTCCTGTTGATGGTTTTATAATCATCATGAAATGGCCTGATTCACTGAGGTTTTTTATAATCTAACAATTATGTTGTTCCACTAATATTTTCACATCACAAACCCTGTGTTACTGCACTACCTTATAGGAAATTATACATGATGCTGTGTGGAAGGTCTCTAAAAATAGATTATGCAAAAGACACTGGAAATGTGAGCCATTCTTATGAATACGTATACAAATTTGAATTTAATAAGGAAACAGTGGACTTGAGCTCATATTTCCTATCAGAATAATGGGCAGATAGCTTTTCATTGAACATCTCAACATAAACAATATTGTCTTAGTTAAGCAGTCAGTTGTGTCAGTTAAGCATCACTGTATATCAGCACATCAGGTAAGATCTTCTTTCTGCTCATAATGATCCTCATCAGTCTCTGTATATTGAACACATGTTGATGTGTGATCATGTGTGAAGTTGTAGTTGAGTAATTAGAGTAATGTTCTAACCAGGTCAAGGCTCTTAAACCCTTTTAACACCTTAAGAAATGTACAAATTTTGACAAACTTTTTTTTGTAAAAACCGAAATGGATATATTTAACTCAAAAAAAGGATACTGTATTTTAAAGAATTTCATGAAATTCAAATAAGCTTTACAAATCTTTATTGGAAAGGGTTTAAACAATGTTTAAACTTGTTCAATGAACTATAAACAAATATTGCATATGCATCTGTGAAACAAACCTTTGTAACAAAAAATGCTATGTTGGCTTTAAATAACTTTTTCATGTCAACAGTTTCCACGTAACTAGGTTACGTTGAATTTATGTAACATTATTTATTTCAATTAACTTAAGTTAATTACATAAGGTTAATCCAATGCCGTTTAGTTGAATAAGGTTAACAGTCTTAATTTTGTCCAAAACAATTAAGTTAATTAAGTTCAATTATCCTAAAATTAATATTTTTACATTCAACCAAAACAAATAATCCAAACTGTAATTAACTTAAGTTAATTGAAATAAATAATGTTACATAACTCCAACGTAACTAGTTACGTGGAACCTGTTGACATAAAAAAGTTAATTAAAGCCAACATAGCATTTTTTTGAGTGCCAGTGATCTAAAAGTGTAACCTCACAGCGCTCTCACTGTGTGCTCAAACTATGGCCACACTATGATCTCATCCCAGATAGAAATGTGTTTTTATGTTCTTGTAATGTTTTCTGTAGCTAATTTTATGTTTGTTACCAGAATGTTCTCCTAAAAGGTAGGATAAACATTTTAAACGTTTAGTGATAACATTGATGGAACATTATCCTCTAACATTCAAGTTTTAGCGGGAAGTTTCATGCCGCAATGCATTTTGGGAGCCACTGATGAGTTTTGTATGATGCACCCAGAATGCATTGCTGCATGAAGCATGTCACCATTATTGAGATTCACTGATTTTTTAGGTTTGTCTCAATTAAGTAGTTTAAACGTAATGTACACGATTAGTGTTTTTTAATTTTTTATATAGAGTGGGTACAGAAAGTATTCATACCCCCGGTAAATATGATCAAAAATGGCTGTAAAAAATAAATCTTTCGTTCAAAAAATTTGATCTTTCATTCAAAAAATTGGCAAAAATCTAACCTTTCATTGAAGTAAAAGAATTCAAATTGGGGGGGAAATCACATTATGAAATAAATGTTTTTCTCCAAAACACGTTGGCCACAATTATTCATACCCCTAGAATGTTTTATGAATAAAATATCTCTGAAGTATATTCCCATTAATATTTACTTTTTTTTTAGCACACCAGGGGGACTAGGAACATGAAATTGTCCAGCCATGACTTCTTGTTTCACAGGATTTTAAATATGAGGAAACACAAAGGTCAAATTCCCTTAATCATCCATCACAATGTGTAAAACCAAATAATACAGTTCTGATTTGCAGCAAAAGATTGTTGAGCATCACAAAATAGAAAGTGTCTGTAAGAAAATAGCTAAATAATTGAAAATCCCCATTTTGACCATCAGGGCAATAATTAAGAAGTTATAATCAAGTAAAAATGTTACAAATCTGCCAGGAAGAGGACGTGTGTCTATATTATCTTAATGCACGGTGAGGAGGAAAGTTTGAGTGGCCAAAGACTCTTCAATAATCACAGATGGAGAATTGCAGAGATTAGTTGAGTCTTGGGGTCAGAAAGACAACCCGCACAGGGTTCTGTGGTCAGATGAAACAAAAAAAAAGAGCTTTTTGGCAGCAAACACGCTAGATGGGTTTGGTGCACACAAGGATAAAAAGTACTCCATGTGTACAATTTAATATACCACTGGATCTTTAATGTTGTGGGCCTATTTTTCTGCTGGAGGTCCTGGACTTCTTATTCAGATACATGGCATCGTGGATTCTATCAAATATCAACGGATCAAAAAATCCAAACCGGGCGGCTTCTGCTAGAAATCTTATAATGGGCCGTGGTTGGATCTTCCATCAGGACAACGATCCAAAACAAACATCAAAATCAACACAAAAATGTGTTTCAGAGCACAAAAAGCATCTGCCATGACCATCCCAGTTCCCTGACCTGATGAGTGGAGTGAACTGAAGAGAAGAAGCGCCAACATGGATCTGGGAATCTGAAGGATCTGGAGAGATTCTGTATGAAGGAATGATCGCTGATCTCTTGTCAGGTGTTCTCCAAACTCATCAGGCATTACAGGAGAAGACTCAGAGCTGTTATCTTGGCAAAAGGAGATTGCAAAAAGGTATTTACTAAAAGGGTATGAATAATTGTGGCCAACGTGTTTTGGAGAAAAACATTTATTTCATAATGTGATTTCCCCCCCAATTTGAATTCTTTTACTTCAATGAAAGGTTAGAATTTTGGCAATTTTTTGAACGAAAGATCACATTTTTTGAATGAAATATTTATTTTTTAGAGCCATTTTTGATCATATTTACCGGGGGTATGAATACTTTCCGTACCCACTGTATATATTTTAGATTTTCAGATTAATACAGAAGGATATCATGTGTTTGAAATTCTGGATTGTTATGATTGATCATAACAAATATATCCATTCAATTGTTATTAACTGATGCCAGAGACTAGTCCATGGAGGGAATCAGGCCAATACTTAATGATACTGTCTTTATTATTAACAAGTAGCCAATACTTGATCACATTTTCTCTTGCTATTACACTTACAACAGCCAGATATAAACTAACATCAAGTAGTAAAGGCCAAAGAGTCCAACTTGCACTGACCTCCACAATGACCAAACCAAACTATTACTTTTAAACAAACTCTTTTAAGAGGTTCAGTCCTGTGTCTGCTGGGAAACTTCCCGCTAAAACGTTAGAATGTTATGGGATAATGTTCTATCAATGTTATCTTTAAACATGTTTAAAATGTTTTTAAAGAGTGTTATCCTACCTTTTAGGAGATCATTCTGGTAACACAAATAAAATGAACTACAGAAAACAATACAAGAACATAAGATAATGCTCTCAAAACATATAGAACATTTCTAGCTGGGATGAGCTCATATTGTGGCTATAGTTTGAGCACACAGTGAGAGCACTGTGAGGTTACACTTCTAGATCACTGTGAACTCAGATTGCTGACGGTGTGACCACATGGTGACATCACTGTGAGATCAATGTGTTGACTGGGATGAGGAATGTCTATCCTCACAAACATGATAAAGATCTCCATAAACAGGCTTTTCTGCTGCTGGAATGATTATTTCTGATACCTCATGCTTCTACAGTTTAGCATTTAAATCTGCTAATGAATTCAATCTGCTTCAATTAAAACTTAGATGTGTTTTCTTAAACATTTTGTGCAACTACAATTCTGACTGTGATAAGAAATAACTTAACACCAGTCCTGAGATCGGTTGCCCTGCAAAAACTCACATCATGTGATTCATTTTTCAGAAAACTAGAATTAATATCTTAAGTCACTTTGCTTCTCAAGTAAATGTGTCTTGATTTAAGAATGTTTAGATATTTTTACTGAAAACAAGACAAAAATACAGAGTAAAATCATTTTTGCAGTGTAACTGATCTCGGGAACTAAATGAGAAACATACTGTTAAAGTTCGGCTCATAACTGCAACAAAAAAGGCTTACTACAAAATAGACACGGTACCTAAAACAAATGAAACATCCAGACAAAGTCGAAGACATATGTTGAAACCAGGGGCGTAGCCAGAATTTTATTTTTGGGGGGGCCAATCTTAAAATGAGGGGGCAACTAATATATATATGTATATATATATATATATATATATATATATATATATATAAATTCTGGCTACGCCCCTGCTGTGAAGCATGGTGTCCAAATGTTCAGTGTTTCCTTGTGAAAAAAAAAATATATATATATATATATATAACCTATGCTATTGCAGCCTACGACATAGCTCGGCGATTATAAAAAGTGTCAATGATGTCATCTTACTCAGAAAATATATGAAGAGTTTGGTTCCAAAACGTGATAAACGTTAAATATATATATATATATATATATATATATATATATATATATATATATATATATATATATTCCCGCAAAAATCTGTATTGTATCTGGTCGGTTTTGAAAAGTCCATTTTTAATTTTACGTAAAATGCGATATCCGCCGTGTTATTCTGTCATGTTTTCTCTCTTTCCTTTTCCCTTTCTCTGCAGAATGCGATACATCCGCTCAACTAATCACAGCGCAGTGAGCGCACCATTCCACGCTTTGTAAACCGTAACGGCGCGCTTTGAATACACCCGGCATATTTTCCTTCTACTTTGTGATCCACAATTTTTTTATTTTTTTTTAAATAATAATTTTGACGGTATTGGTAACCCTGTGGTGGTTTCTGCGGTGGGGAAGAAACGTAAACCATCAAAATCTAATAATTTAGGCTACTTGAGGAGATTAAGAAGATGAGGCACGCGGGAGGAGGAAAAATGCCGACTGTTGCTTGTTCTCAAACGACGACAGCATCAAACTTCTGTCACGCTGACACTTTCACCCCAGGGGATCTTTTGAAAAACTTTCAATTGTTTTACTCAAAGTCAACGAAAACCGAGCAGGACTAAGCCATTTTACAGCTGATCGCCGTAAAAAAAGTTCAGGAGGTATTTCTTAGCGATGGTGATTTAATGTCGGCTATTTTTAGTCCAGTGCCTGCACTGTAAAAAATAATACATTGATTTTATTAGTATCTAATTAATAAAAATGAGGCAACAGATTACAAGCAATATTATTAATTAAATTTAACAAATTAGAATTGAGTAATAATTAATCAAATGAATTCCTTAAAAGTTAACCATTTAAAATGAGTAAAATTTACAAAATATCTTTTATTGCCAACATTGAAGACACCTGGTGTTAACAAGCAGAATCACTGAAGGAGAAAACCATAATTAAAGTCACCATTGTGGAGATCAGTGTGTGTTTTAGTTGGACGCTTGACCCTTAAATTGTTAACTTTAAGTTTCGTTTGGCTGCTGTACATGAGTTATAACAGCCAGATGAACAAAGAGAAAAGGTGATCTGATGGTGTTGGTTGTGATTTAACATAATCATTATTTCACAATCATTAGACCTGAATCACTGAACCTCATATAGAGTCCAATTTATGAGTTAAGTTAACTTTATTAATTACAGCAGTATAATATTTTTAGCCTTTTCAATGAAATCCAAATGATCAAATCAATAATAATAAATAAATAAATATAAATATATATATATATATATATATATATATTTTAGGCACGAACACACATCAAGATTTTGCGTATGAATCTCAGCAATGGTGACAAACAGATCACCTCTGAACATAAGCTCATTATTTATTCATGCAGCAATGCATGATGGGAGCCATGAATGAGTTTTGATTGGTGGAACCCAGAATGCACTGCAACCTGCTTTATAAATGTCACCATTGTTGAGATTCACAGGCTGATTATTGATGTCTGTGTGTCTCCCTTTTATGTAAGAGAAACTTTTTAGAAATTATTTGCCTTACATTGTAAAAGTTAAAAAATATTATGTCGTACAAGGCCAGTGCTGCTATAATTAATAAAGTAAACCTAACTCATAAATTGCACTCTATGAGTTCAGTGATTCAGGTCTAATGATTGTGAAATAATGATTATGTTAAAACACAACCAACGCCATTACATCACCTTTTCTCTTTGTTCATCTGGCTGTTATAACTCATGTACAGCAGCCAAACAAAACTTAAAGTTAATAATTTAAGGGTCAAGAGCCCAAGTAAAACACACACTGATCTCCACAATGGTGACTTTAATTATGGTTTTCTCCTTCAGTGATTCTGCTTGTTAACACCAGGTGTCTTCAATGTTGGCAATAAAAGATATTTTGTAAATTTTACTCATTTTAAATGATTAACTTTTAAGGAATTCATTTGATTAATTATTACTCAATTCTAATTTGTTAAATTTAATTAATAATATTGCTTGTAATCTGTTGCCTCATTTTTATTAATTAGATATCAATAAAATCAATGTATTCTTTTTTACAGTGTGTAAGCTATATAAGATTAGTATTGACCAAGTTCAGAGGCTGTCATATGTGGATCAACTTACTTTGTTGTGTATTTTCAACAGTTAAAATATGAAAAATAATTGCATTTTGGAAAAAAAGTGTCATGAATTAATTGCATTTTGGGGGAAACTAATCCTTTTTTATAATAAATATTTGAAAATCAAAATCTGGATTTGAAATTTTTATGTTATTATAACCTAAATATGCTATGTGAAAGTTTGAAACAAAAAATAGTGGTTTTCATCTTTCCACTCTCTTGGTAAAGAAAACACATTAGCCTATTACTCAAAATAATCATAATTTATCGCGTTTTGAAACCAAACTCTTCATATAGCCTACAACAGATATAGGCTATACAGGAAATGTGGTCATCACTGGTTGTAAAGGCGGTTCATCAATTGCAAACAAATCATTGCGCATTGTGCTGATCTGAGTCGAAGTCTCACCGCTATTCCTGTGATGAAATATGTGCGTTTCTGTCTCCTAGCCGCTTCACTCGCTGTCGTCTTGTAGTAAGCTGAAGCAAACTCAGACGTAAATGGCTTATTTTCTCCTTCTCGCTCATCTTTTCGTGTGTAATATTGTACTTTGCACAACGCTGCCATTTTCACCGGCACCGCATGAACTCTCACGCGAAGATGACAGCGTAGGTTACGCACAACACGTCAAATCATGTTTGAAAACAGCCGCATTTTACCGCGCAGTATTTTGATTGGTCAATCTATCAATTAGACTAACATATCAACAATTTCTTATTTTTATTATTTTATTTTAGGCAATCAGAAATCTGAGGGGGCCAGACATGTAAATGATGGGGCCTAGGCCCACCCAGGCCCCCTCGTGGCTACGCCACTGGTTGAAACCCTCAAAGCTCAAGAATGTTGTGAGACTTCATTTCCTATAACCTACATAAATGAACCTCACACACACCCTCGATCTAGATGTATAATCTAAAGAAATGAATGAATATGATCTTTTATTTGATTTGTTTTTTTGGTCTTTTTGGCTTTATGACAATAAACAATCATTTCATATTGAGAACAAAGACGCATTGATGTTTGTTGAATTTCAGTTTTAATTTAATTTGTTATTTAGTTATTTTTGTGTAATATATTTGTGTAATTGTTATTTAGTTATTTTTGTGTAAATGTAACTTTATTTGCATAATGTACATAAAACAATCAACAAGAGGCAAGTGTTAAGAGGTAACAGAGAGTACAGAACATGTAATCAAAAACAAACCAGTATCAGTATCAGTGAAGATGATGAAGGATGAAGCACAGTGTTCCTCTTTTCTTTGTGAAGATTAACAAAGGGAACTATTTGTGTTGAACCATTATGTTGATCAGTATCCCTTTAGTTCTTGTTTAATGGTAACAGTATTTCTGATGCATTCAGCTGAAGTTACATTAGTATATCATTAAGTCTAATTATTATTATTAATATCATATATTTATCATTAAATAGTATTAAGTGGTTATGAAAGCATGGCCCTCATTTTGTTCTGAAGCTAAGGCTAAACTGGTGAACTTCTTGGCATACTCTTGTTGTCATATTGCCAAAAACACTGCTATAAGTGTTCTGTATGTGTTCTGTATGTGTTCTGCACTATAAGAGGCATTTCCTCATATTACGTTTGTTACACCTTCAGTTACTCTTATTTAGTTCATATTCAGACAAATGTTGAGAGACTCAGAGTGACTGCAAGAGACTCAACGACATCAAGAAATACAGGTCAGTATATACTAAATAACCTAATATGACACTCACATACATCTAGTTAATACTGAATGCTGCAGCTAGATTTTTTTTTTTTTTTTTGTATTAGTCATGTACTCAGTGGCAAATTATTATTATTATTATTACTATTATTATTATTATTATTTTCACAGTATGTTTGACTAAAAGGTACACAGCAAAATCCCCAGTGTTAAACTATAGGCTGTTTACACAACACCATTTTCAACTAAAAACGTAAAACTTTGTATCTGTTTTGGCCGTTCATTTACATGACAGCAGTGTTTTGGGTGCCTGAAAACACAGTTTTAAAATTGTGTTTCAAAGTGCAGGTTTTAAAAAACTGTTTCTCTAACTTTAAAAAAAAGTTTTTGTATCAAAACAACTTTTAAGAAATCCTCTGGATTACGTTGCAAATGCTAAACATATTATGCCATACAAGGACAATGCCGCTATAATCAATAAAGTAAACCTAAATCAGAGGGTAGGCTCCAAATATGTTCATCGATTCAGGTCAAATAATAATTAAGTTTAAACATAACTAATACCATCAGATCACTAGCTATTATCACTCAATTATAGCAAACAAACCAAATCAAAATTTAAGAGATAAAAGCTCAACTAAAGCAAACACTGATCATGGTTATGGTTATGGTTATACTTTAGATTTTCCTCCTTTTTAACACTTTAAAACTCTTGATTGTGGAGCCAAATAATCTCCCAGGAGAGTTTAACACTTGAGTTTATGCTGTGTAGCAATACACTTACAATCAGTTACAGCCCATAAGATATGTGATTGTAAACTGGACCAACTGAGATAAAAATGTCAATAAGAATGTTCACTAAACATGATGTTTCTTTATATTGAAACAAAAAAAATGTTTGTACATTATTGATATGCAAGCTTTGACTTTATGATCACCATCGGGTTGGCAACTCCATGAACATCCTGAACCCATGTGATATAAATAGGCCTAAAGTTTGGGCATATATAAGGTTGGTCAGACACACACATGCTCATTGTCCTCCTAAAGGACCTTTTACTTCAGTGACATTCTGATCACTCATATATTGAGAATATTTTCCAGATCTGCTCACTGCTTCCAATTGTGAAGTTAAACTTGCAAGTCATGGGTTGTGTGAAAAGCAGAGAAGAATGTGAGAACTGCCAGGACAACTGCGGTAACGGATGCAGTTGTGAATGTCACAACAGGACCTGTGTGGATGGGAAAAAGATATGCAAATGCTGTTTGGAAAATTGTTGCGACTTTTGGACTGGGTGCTTATTTGAAGCACTGGGATCATGCGATGAATGCTGTTCAGAAATGTGAGTAACATTATCTTTATAATGACTATTTATCACTGTTTCCCACGAAAGGAACATTTTCTTAAATTCCATCTAGATTGGGAATTTTAATAAACTTTAATACATGTTTATTAAAAATTAAAGCACAATCTGCATCTAATCATGAGTGATGCTGACAACTTTAACAGGCCATTTAACAGTTACAATAATAATAATAAATAAAAATAAAAATAGGAAAAATATATACACTGTTTTCCATTAAAAATAAAACTAAGCTATGAATTTATGTAATTTCAGATTCCAAAAATACATCTTGAATTATGTTAAGTTGTCTAACCCCATAAAACATTACATTTTTTTTATTACATTTATTCTTTAAACAAGGGGGAAAGCTACAATTTGTTGATAAAGAAAATAAATATAACTAATAAATAATATTTGGGAAACACTTTCTGATATATTATTTTAGGTACATTTTAAAGGTAGGTAAAGTTTATTTTATACTTTTAAGGAAGACAAAAAAAGTGTGTATGTACATGTTTTTCTATCCCGGTGGGGACTTCAACCAGAATACACACAGACGTCACTGTGGGACCTAAATTGAGGTACATGAGCTTATAATTCATACAGAATTACTTTTTTTGAAAATGTAAAATGCAGAAAGTTTTCTGTGATGTGCAGCTTTAGGGGAAGGGTTAGTGTAAAGTCCGGAACACACTGTACGGTTTTCAGCTGTCCCAGGCGAAAGATTGCCATTGCGAAACAATCATGGTGATTTCTGTGGTCGTCTCTGTGGTCCCAGCTAACAGACTTTTGTTATAAGAATGTTCTCCAAGTATTCAGTGTTGGTTCTGGAAACGTGAAAAATGTCCAGTTTTCTTGACGTTAGAGGAACGTGTTTTAAAAGGTATAATGTTCCTCAAACGTTCTTTCAACTTAATTTTGATTTAAAATTCAACATTATACACAGCAAAATCCCCAGTGTTAAATCAACACTGCTCAGAGCAAATATGGTCCCCTCTACAGAGTGTTAAAGTAACACTAAAGCAGTGTTAAAGTTAATGAGATAATTAAGTGATTAATTGAGTGATGATTGAGCATTAGTGATGAACACCTGCAGTTAACAAGCAGAATCACTGAAGGAAAGAGAAACACAAGAACTACAACTGACTTCAACTAGTCAGAAAAAAAATCAACTGAAGAGAAAAGAAGACATTAAATCTGTGAAGATCTCAGCAGAGGAGGATTAAACAACTCCACAAACAGCATTACCAGCTTCACTTATTACTAACCAGACTGACTTTATTTCTGTCAGTCGTCTACAGTTCTTATTGAGAATTAACAGAGGTTTAGATGTTGATGTTTTAAAATCACCATTAAAAAATCACCATTATGGTGAACAGTGTTGCATTTAGTTGCGCAATTTGACTCTTGACTTCTTATGAGAGTTTATGGTCTTTGTAACAGTGTTTACTAAAACACATAATTTGTTGCAAGGAAAGCCAGAATCAAAGGCAGTCAGGTGATAGGCCTATAGTTTTCAACATCATAAAGTTTACAAATTTTATCATTGACTGAAAGTGGTTATTTGTTATTAATATATATTTTTTAATAACGTTGACTTCTTTCTTCAGATCAGACATCAAGCTGATTTTTTTAATTTTTTTTATTATTATTATTGGGAAAGTAATCTTTGGACAAACACACAGACATCAAGAATCCACATATGAATCTCAACAATGGTGACATGCTTTTTATGCCGCAATGCATTCTGGGAGGCACCATAGTATAAAACGCTTGGCTCCCAGCATGCATTGCAGCATGAAGCATGTCACCATTGTTGAGATTCATATGCTGCTTCTTGATGTCTGTTTGTTCCTAAATAAAAGAAAATAATAATTCAGCAATGTATTTAAAAATAAAAATGTCTGCTCTGTATCAAGAAATGTGTAAGCTATTTTTTAATAACAAATGACAACTTATGATCAAGAAAAAGATTAGTGAATCACTCTACTTTATAATAATGAAAACTAAACCACCTGAACACCTTTGTTTTTGGCATTCTTTGTAACAAATTATGTACTTTGATAAATACTGTTACAAAGACCAAAATTGTACTTAAAATGCCAAGATTCAAACTGCCCAACTAAAGGAAACACCGATCACCATAATGGTGGCCAAACATTTTAAAACATCAACATCTAAACCTCTATTCATAGACATATGACAGAAATAAAGTCAGTCTGGTTAGTAATAAGTGAAGCTGGTAATGCTGTTTGTGGAGTTGTTTAATCCTCCTCTGCTGAGATCTTCACAGATGTAATGTGTTCTTCTATCTTCATCTGATTTAATGTGACTGTGACTGGAAGTCAGTTGTAGTTCTTGTGTTTCTCTTTCCTTCAGTGATTCTGCTTGTTAACTGCAGGTGTTCATCACTAATGTTCAATCATCACTCAATTAATCACTTAATTATCTCATTAACTTTAACTCTGCTTCAGTGTTATTTTAACACTCCGTAGAGTGGGACCATATTTGCTCTGAGCAGTGTTGATTTAACACTGGGGATTTTGCTGTGTAGGAATGTTGATTTCTAACATTCCAAGAACATAAAAATGTCCAGTTTCCTTAATGTTACTAGAATGTTATTTAAAGGTTAGTGTGATGTTCCTGAAACATTCTTTCAATCATCTTTCGAAGGAGTAATAAGAACACAAACTACAACTTTATTCAGACACAGCCTTAGATGAACTGAAGATAAAAGACATTAACTCTCTCAAGATCTGATTAAACAACTCCACAAACAGCATTACCAGCTTCACTTATTACTAACCAGACTGACTTTATTTCTGTCACACGTCTACAGAAGATCTTATTGAGAATTAACAGAGGTTTAGATGCTGATGTCTTATTGAAAATGTTTTGTTTGAGGTCACCATCATGGGTGTTTGCTTTAGTTGGGCTCTTGACCTTTGACTTTCTATAAGTTTGTGTTTTATCAGCAATTGCAGGTGTTTATGGAGAACATTTTTGCATTGATAAAAATACAACATGAAATCAATGCAACATGGTGCTAAAACTTAAAACTTAACCTCAAGCTCTTTTCCCTTCCTCTTTCGCCGCTTCCTCTTTTTTTCAGCGCACATTAAAACTACAACTGCCAAAGTGTGATTCATCTTGCTCTATTTGTTTACCATTAGCGCACACTGATGACGTTTATTCTTCTGTAGAAACTTGTATCGTAGCCTACGAGTCAATAGGAGTCATCATCATAGTCTACATACATGTCGTCCTCAAGTTTATTAGATCCATGTCATACAGTGTGATTTGTAATGATCTTATAATTCCTAAAATTGTACAGTCTGTACCAAGCTTCAAGGGAGAGAATATACAGTTTGTATGGTACAAAAAACATTACCTCTATGTGTGTGTGTGTGTGTGTGTGTGTGTGTGTGTGTGTGTTTGTTGAGGCATAACAAACATTTAATATTGAATCTTTTGTTTTTCAGTGAAATTGACGAGTGAATGGAGTCCTGCGGTGATGCAGCAGTCGGGACGGGTTACGGCACCAGTGGGAAACATCATCCAGTTCCTAAAGAAAATGTAATCTGTACAAATACCCTTCCAGCCAGAAGCTCAAAATAAACAAAATAACACATCAATTCAAAGCAGAAATTCTTTGAAAATTTAAAAGTATGAATGAATGAATGAGATTGATAAAGGCTAGTGGAGGCAATGTGGGTAAGACACCGGGGTTACATCCCTACTCTTTACCAGAAGTGCCATAGGATTTTTAATGACCACAGAGAGTTTAATGTCGGTTTAATGTCTCATCTGAAGGACAGTGCTTGTTACAGTATAGTGTCCCCATCACTTTACTGGGACGTTAGGACACACACAGACCACAGGGTGAGCAGCGCCCCCTGCTGGCCTCACTAACACCTCTTCCAGCAGCAACCTAGTTTTCCCAGGTCTCTCATCCAGATACTGACAGACTCAGCCCTGCTCAGATTCAGTGGGTGACCAGTCTTGGGCTACAGGGGGAATATGGTTGTGGTACACAGCAAAACTGAAATCCGGTAATTAACACCATTAGTTAAATTAACACAGCCAGTGGCTCCCATATAAACCACATTTGAAGTGTTTAAATGAACATTTGGTTGGAAAGTGAAGAATCCTCTGTGTAAATAAACACTGAGTGTTTCTCTGAGTACTTGCGCTCCCATGTAAATGTCATCAGTCACAGATGTTAGTGACGGAGAAGATGGCTGATGGCTGATACTGGTTAGTATCATAAACACGGTCACCTGCTCAAATTTGTCCAAAACTCATGCATTAAAGTTAACTCCAGAGTTTATCTATGTTCTTAACACAACGCAGTCAACACGGAGACCTCAGACTTAAATAAGTTATTTGCAAGCATGTACAGGGAACCCTAGCAACATTGTTTTGGCCCAGATCCGGCCCACATCTGGCACATGTGTAAAGATGATCTGGCCCACATGCAGCGTGGAATGATGGCACTTGGGTGGGCCACTCCTGTTTTCCAGATCTGGGCCACAAGCAGGCCATAGCAATGCCAGATGTCAGCCAAGAGCAACGAAATAAACCAGAACTGGATCGTATCTGAGCTACAAAATCTGTGTATATTAAATATGAAGTCATCTCAGCCTTAATAAGCCTGTTAACAAGCAGAATCACTGAAGGAAAGAAGAGAACAGAAAAAGAGACGAGCAGAAACACAAGAACTACAACTGACTTCAGCCACAGCCTTAGATGAAATCAACTGAAGAGAAAAGAAGACATTAAATCTGTGAAGATCTCAGCAGAGGAGGATTAAACAACTCCACAAACAGCATTACCAGCTTCACTTATTACTAACCAGACTGACTTTATTTCTGGCAGACGTCTACAAAAGTTTTTATTGAGAATTTAACAGAAGTTTAACCATTTGAAGTCACCATAATTTTTTTTAAATCTTTTGTCTATTTTGGCCGCTGTGATGGTGTGTTTGTCAAATTACATTGCAGTCTGGGAGTGGGATGTGAGAGAGTGACAAATAGTGATGGGCAAATGAAGCTTTGGTGAAGCACTGAACCACTTAGAAGAATTGTATTGAAAATGGGTTCATTACTCGAAGCTTCAGTAACAGCGACCTCGCCTGGTGAAGTTCCAAGGCTGCATCTAAATTATCCCGGCTAGATAGTGGACAGGAGGCTTTAAGACGAGTGCTCTAAGAAGTTTTTGCTCACAACCTCTCCCCATTTAGAGAAAATTCGTTCAGAGAACATCACCTTCAGAGATATTTTCATCATTATTTGTAAATAAAAAAGCATTTAGAGTCTTCAAAGAGCCTAAAGGCTGCACTAATCATATAGGCCTAAAATGATAAAGTTGGCTAATGTTTTTATAGAGACTTGAGACAGCTATTACTATAGGCTACTGATAGTTACAGTTCTATAACTCTACTTTTAGCCTAATATTTAATAATAATATTTAACAGCCAGCGCACATACCTTATCAGGAGCGATCAGAAAGTTTTCCCACGTCAGAACATCCTCTCTTCCTAGATGCTTCCATAGTAGGCTAATGAAAGTAAATAGATATGAACAAACTAATGCTTGTCACAGTAGAGGGTACTACGAACCAAACGCAATGTTGTGCATTTAAGGTTTTATGCTTTGAGCGCTACAATTCAGACTTGAAACGATGCGGTGCCAGTTGCAGTGGCAGCACTGACTGGTTTGTGTGTGGTGGTGGCGCTGCGAACAATTCAGAGAATGAAGTAGTTGCTGCTTCGGACGTCATATGTCATGTGATTTTTCTGTACCAAAGCAATATTCGGAGCAGTGGCCATCACTAGTGACAAATACTTGAAAACTGGTTGATCTAAAGTCACTTGACGATTTTGCATAAGATGCAGTTCAAAGAGTTTTTCAAAATGAAAGTGACGTGAGTCTCAAAGGACTCAGATGAACTGGTGCTTCTTCACAGATATACGTGCAAGAGCAAAGAGCAAAAGTGTTTTCCCATTTATCTTTGATTTGTTTATGATATTTTGAAAAATGTTACATAAACTAAAATTACTTAACACTTGGATCAAATTCACAGTGACCCTCCTCTTCTTCTTCTGGCTCTATACTGCTGCTTCTTCGGGTTGATGTATGTGGGGATGTATTTTCTTCAATCCAACTCAGAAGAAAACTGCAACCTTACCATCACTGAATGAGCAACGATCAACTCTTGGCCTTCTCGGTACGTTCAGGGAGCCGTGCTGTCCAGTGTGGCCTCAGCAGGCCCCAGGGCAGCAGGCTTCGACTCACAACCAGCCATGTGCTCATCCAGGAGAGAGAGGACTCTCTCAACCACAACAGAATCAAGGACAACCTCAGGAGTTTGGACAACGTCTTCTTTCAATGCAGAAGTCCATCGCAAATCCCACCATTTGCTCTGCGTGTCCTCTCCGGCCCAGGGCCGGTAGGCCACAATCTGCACTCCAGCCATGAGAACAGAGTCGAACTAACCATGCAAGTTCATCATATCTTCTTCATCCAACGGAGAAGAAAACGATTGCAACTTTACCATTTGACACTCATGGAACCAACAACTTCAAGAATTGTGTCCGTGGGAAATTCGAGCATATCTTTGCATCATTACTTCACATCTGTACACATAAAGAAGAGTCTCGGCTAGTAGGCTATATTGCGTGTGAGGGTGTTGGAGGTGGAGATTTATAGCCTTTTCTCACAGCACTTGATATAATTAAATTTATCAATTTGATGGCGGATCTAGAAACAACTCTAGTGACAACTGGAGATTCACCCGCTGTAAAACGCGAAAGACTTCGGACTTCGGAGAAAAAAAGAGACCTCAACCGGCCCATGCGAAAACAAGGATAAATATCGGAAAAGCATTAAATGTAGTCACGCAATGCTGATGTTGTTAACATTAACAATTCGAGAACAAAGTATAATTTGCACGGTTTGACGTGATATAATAAGTGATTGTTAGATTTAATCGGCGCGATTTACTGCAATGCTTTTTTCCCCTTAGTTGGTCAGAACAAAAGTGTATGTTACTTACTTGTTCAGACGACATTTTCCGGTGAAAATTCTTATGTTGGTCATACTTCCAAAAAGTATAATCTGTGATTGCGAATGACAGTGTCCACACCACCAGCGCGGTGATTGACAGCCACACATTCCCCTCAAAACATTGGATTCATCTGCGCTGTGCCATGCTGAGGCACAACACACGTAAAGTTGATAATTCCACGAATAACTGCAATTGCAGATTTCGAACAGAGATGGTGACAAAGAGGAAAAATGGCGGACTGCAGCTTTAAGTAATATAAACAATAAAATAATAAATATGTAATTCTCATGATATGTTTAAAGCCCCATCACAAGGGCTGTGGATATATTAACTGGATTTAGATTTAGTTGAACTTACTTTAAAGGAACACTCCACCGTTTTTTGAAATAGGGCTTATTCACCGTCTTTCCTACATTTAGATAGGTGGGCAAATGCATTTTTGTCTCAGTGCATTCATTGTTTTAGTTTAACAGGGTCGGTGCTAGCTTAGCTTAGCATAATGAATGGAATCCTTTGTTGCCAGCTAGCATGTCCTGAGTAAAAGTGATATAAAAAAAAATAAAAAAAACACCTAATTACTTCTTGTGGCCTGCGTATTCACAACAAGTACAAATAGCGATGCAGATTAACACTAGGCGATTTCCTAGGCAGATATTGACTTATATATTAAGGACTATATTAGGGGGAAGCATATCTCTGCGCCCAAGTAGCAGTGCTTCGCCTGTGGTTCCCCCTAATATAGTCCCAAGTCAATATCTGCCTAGGAAATCGCCTAGTGTTAATCTGCATCACTATTTGTACTTGTTGTGAATACGCAGGCCACAAGAAGTAATTAGGTGGGTTTTTTTTTTTTTTATATATCACTTTTACTCAGGACATGCTAGCTGGCAACAAAGGATTCCATTCATTATGCTAAGCTAAGCTAGCGCCGACCCTGTCAAACTAAAACAATGCATGCACTGAGACAAAAATGCATTTGCCCACCTATCTAAATGTAGGAAAGAAGGTGAATAAGCCCTATTTCAAAAAACGGTGGAGTGTTCCTTTAATGCAATCAGTTTTCTTTTTGCATACATCTGTAAATATGAGTCCAATCAACAAAGTGTAAAAAGAAACACTGAAGCTTTGTTAAAGTTATTAAGATAATTAAGTGATTAATTACATATAGATTATACTGATTTATAATTTGATTATAGATTCCAAGTGAGATCAGTTAATCGGACCAGTAGTGTTGTTACGCCTGTATTGTTTTAGTGAAATTACATCACCCGTGACGTTCGAAGCCTCGTTTGACTGCAGTGCTTCGAGAAGATTAGAGGGGGAGTTTTTCCCCTCTCATGTTACACAAGCACATTCTCTTCTCTCTGTCCAGTCCACCTTAATCACTTTCAACTTCTTTTATCCAGTCTAAAGAACTCCATTTCTGTATGTTCAACAAAAGCACTACAAAATTATGAAACATCATGACACTGAGCATAAATACTTCACATAACTATTTATTTATTTATTTATTTATGTATGTATGTATGTATGTGTTTGTGTGTATATGTTAATGTATCATGAAACATGTAACACACAATTTAGCACTGTCACACAATATTTTTCCTGCACCATATTTCCATTGACAAGCAGGTGCATTCAAAGGCTTGGGAAATTAACCACTTTTCAACACATCTGACTGAAAAAGCTTCCACAACAAACCAGTACTTGACAATGTCATCGTCAGTAAAGGTCTACTCATATTTTTCTTTTACCATAATAAAGGTGTCTTATAAACACAATCCACAATACAATATATCAAAATGTCATGGATCCAATAAAGCAAACACTGTTCACCATAATGGTGACTTCCAATGAATAATTTTCAATAAAACATCCACATGCCTGTATATACCCAGCCTGAACTCATGAAAATGTGTCTCTATAGCACGCATTGTGTTTATCGTGCAATTTATACGCAAAAAATGAGTTTTTACGTGCATATGATACGCAGTTTTCGCGTGTATTTGATACGCACTTTATTGCGTGTAATAAACACGCACCCCGCACCACTAATCCTAACCAAACGTATAATACACACGTACCCCACACCACTCCTAATCCTATCCTAAACCTACCCATGCGTATCATATGCACGTAAAAACTCATTTTCGCATATAAATTACACGATAAACACAATGCGTGCTATAGAGACGCATTTAGTGTGACCGGGTTGATATACCACTGTTAATTCTCAATAATTATTAACTGGTAACACTAATCACTGTTATGGTGACTTCAAATGAAACACATTAGAGTTAAACCTCTATTAATTCTCAATAAGAACTTCTGTAGACGTCTGACAGAAATAAAGTCAGTCTGGTTAGTAATAAGTGAAGCTGGTAATGCTGTTTGTGGAGTTGTTTAATCCTCCTCTGCTGAGATCTTCACAGATTTAATGTCTTCTTTTCTCTTCAGTTGATTTTATCTAAGGCTGTGGCTGAAGTCAGTTGTAGTTCTTGTGTTTCTGCTCGTCTCTTTTTCTGTTCTCTTCTTTCCTTCAGTGATTCTTTTTGTTAACAGGCTTATTAAGGCTGAGATGACTTCATATTTAATATTCACAGATTTTGTGGCTCAGATAAGGTCCAGTTCTGGTTTATGTCTTTGCTCTTGGCTGACATCTGGCATTGCTATGGCCTGCTTGTGGCCCAGATCTGGCAAACAGGAGTGGTCCACCCAAGTGCCATCATTCCACGCTGCATGTGAGCCAGATCGTCTTTCCACGTGTGCCAGATGTGGGCCGGATCTGGGCCGACACAATGTTGCTATGTGGGAACAACACTCATAATCAGTGATTTAACTTCAGCTGAGATCAGTAAACTTCATGACAATTATCAGCAGTAAAAAAAAAACAATAATCATAATCATGTTCACCAGCATCATCTGATCTCAATAAGCTTTGCTTCCTTGATCAAAACAAACAAGCATGTTGCCACAACAGACAAAGGAATTTGAACATTAAAACATAGGAGCAAAGTGCTTAGCCAAAGGCAACACTAATCACCATAATGCATTAACATTGTTTAAATGGTTGCTTGCTATATCTGGAACCACAAACAACAACTGTGTAACATTCTTCAAAAATCTTTTTTCCATTTACAAAAAAACAAAACAAAAAAACAGACCAGACAAATTCTAACGTAAAGTATGCCATTCCTTCATTAATGTTAATGATAAGCACAAAATATTTTAGTTAAATTGCATATTTATGTATTCAATTATATGTCTATTAAAAAAACAAAAAAAAACATATACTGTATTAGACAAACTGGGAAAAAACTGGGAACACTTGCATATTGTTGCCATATATTTAGTTTCTTTGCTTCTTTTGCTTTCTATTGGATAAAAGTGTCTGCTAACAATAGCTGTCAGTGATGTTAAAACAACATTTTCCACCATATAACCTTTTTTTCTTCTTCAACTAATTAAATAATGAAATTGTCTGTAGTTGCATTGATCTGGCTATGCAATGTCACCTCAAAACACATGATTTCAATGGCAATTTACTTTATAACAATACACCTAAAAAAATCTTTAGTAGATACAAGAAGATTTTCCTTTCCTATGCATTGAGTTTAATGCCATCAGAATATTACATATAATTACACTCTAATTTATAGGGCTAATAAAATTGATAAGAAATAATGAATTCTCCAATTTTATAATTCAGCTTTCTGAAAAGAAAACCTATTCGTGCGATGTGATAGACAATAATGTGCCTTCTCACGAATGTCAAATATAAAACCAACTTTTACCACACAGATCACGAACTGGAGGCAGATATGTGCTTGTATATGACTGAAATTATATCACACATGCAATAAATGTACAGTTACAGCCCATTAGATATATGATTGAACTGAGATAAAAATGCCCATAGGAATGATAACCAAACATGATGTCCCTTTAAATTGAAACCAGAAATGTTCATATATTATCGATATGAAGCTTCGACTTTATGGGCACCAGTGGGCTGGTAACTCCCATGTGGCCATTATAAATAGGCCTAAAGTTTGGGCACATAAAAGGTTGGTCAGACAACCCTGTCATTGTCAATCTAAAGGACCTTTTACTTCAATGACATTCTGATCACTCATATATCGACATAGAATATTTCCAGATCTGCTCACTGCTTCAGATTGTGAAGTTAAACTTGCGAGTCATGGGTTGTGGGAAAAGCAAAGAAGGATGTGAGAACTGCCAGGACAACTGCGCTAACGGATGCAGTTGTGAATGTCACGACACCACCAGTGTGGATGTGGTAGACATATGTTGCAAATGTTTGGACTGTTTGAAGTGTTTGAAAGACATCTATGACGGTCTGGGATTAGGCACTGAATGCTGTGCAGAAACGTGAGTAACATTAGCTTTATAATTACTATATTAATCACTGTTTCCATTATTTTCTTAAATTCCCTCCAGAGTGTGAAACTTTAATATATGTATATTAAGAATGAAAGTAATATATAATCATGAGTGAAGCTGACACCTTTAACAGGCCATTTAACAGTTACAACAATAATAATGAGAAAAATATATTCACTGTTTTCTAGTAAAAAACAAAAACAAATAAACAAACATTAAGAAGCATTACAACAGTAGCATGAATTTAAGTAACTCCATATTTCAAGCAATACATCTTGAATTATGTTAAGTTTTCTCACCCCATAAAACATGATTACATTTTGATACATTTATACATTTAAACAGGGGGGAAAGCTACAATTTATCGATTAAGAAAATAAATATAGCTATAAAATAATATATGGGAAACACTTTCTGAATTTTTTTAGGTACATTTTAAAGGTAGGTAAAGTTTATTATATACTTTTAAAGAAGACGAAAAAAGTGTGTATGTACATGTGTTTCTATCCTGGTGGGGACTTCAACCTGAATACACACAGACCCATGTCTAAATTGAGGTACACAAGCTTATAAATCATACAGAATGTTTTTTTTATAAAAATATAAAATGCAGAAAGTTTTCTGTGATGGGCAGGTTTAGGGGTAGGGTTAGTGTACAGCCCGGGACACAGTGTACAATTTTACGAAATGTTGCCATCGTGAAACAATCGTGGTGATTTCTGTGATTGTGGATTCTAATCGCTGGTCCTTCATTGCACAGTGAGAGAAGCATAAAGGCGGCCGTTGTCACGATCTTGCGACCAAAGAAAGCCTACGATCATTTTCTGACAGTGTCAGATATTCAGCATGATTATCTCACAGTGTGTTTGCTGCTACGACCTACAGATACTGACCAGCCAATAAAAATACAACATGAAATCAACGCGACAACTCTAAAGCTTAAAACTGTTAACCTCAAGCTCTTTTCCCTTCCTCTTTCGCTGCTTCCTCTTTTTTTTCAGCGCACATTAAAACTACAACTGCCAAAGTGTGATTCATAATGGTCTATTTGTTTACCACTGGCACATGCTGATGATGTTTATTCTTCTGTAGAAACTTTCATCATAGCCTACGAGTCAATAGGTGTCATCATTGTATAGTCTACATACATGTCGTATCCAAGTTTATTAGATCCATGTCGCACAGTGTGATTTGTAATGATCTTATAATTCCTAAAATTGTACAGTCTGTACCAAGCTTCAGGGGAGAGAATATACATAATAATATACATAATATACATATATAATGTGTGTGTGTGTGTGTGTGTTTGTTGAGGCATAGTAAACATTTAATATTGAATCTTTTGTTTTTCAGTGAAACTGAAGAGTGAGTGATGCAGCAGTCGGGACGGGTTACGGCACCAATGGGAAACATCATCCAGTTCCTAAAGGAAATGTAATCTGTACAAATACCCTTCCAGCCAGAAGCTCAAAATAAACTAAATAACACATCAATTCAAAGCAGAAATTCTTTAAATGTATGAATGAATGAGTGAATGAGACTATATATATATTAATTGCTATGCAATACTGTACAACCAAAGTGCTTTACAATCATATCAGGGGATCTCTCCTCAACCACCACCAGTGTACATCCACTTGCTATATGGAGAGGAGAGAGTAATAGAGCCAGTTCAGTTGATGGGGATTAGTAGGAGGCCAAGATTGATAAAGGCCAATGGAGGGAATGTGGGTTACATCCCTACTCTTTACCAGAAGTGTCATGGGATTTTAATGACCACAATATAGTGTCATCATCACTTTACTGGGATGTTAGGACACACACAGACCACAGGGTGAGCAGCGCCCCCTGCTGGCCTCACTAACACCTCTCCCAGCAGCAACCTGGTTTTCCCAGGTCTCTCATCTGGGAAAGATGGGTGATTTTTCATTGTTGAGATTATTGTGCTGATTGTTGATGTCTGTGTGTGTCATCATAGATCAGCATTTCGTGCTCACGTCTGTTAAGATCTTCTAACTAACTGTTATAATATTGTTGGATTTAACACATATATGTGCACACAAGGTCAGTGAATGCAGTTTGTTATGTTTTGATGATGACACAATGTTCACATAGCTTCTTAAACAATTCTCTGATCTCATTCAGTGCTTAATTCTATATCATTACAACCACTGTGAAACTGCAGCAAGAGTTCCAACAGCAATCAGATAATGTCATTTACACGACACACACACACAGATATAAAAAATCAGCACATGAATCTCAACAATGCTGGCATTAAATTTTTTTTTTTTTTTTTGTGTGTGTGTGGAAACACATCAGCTGCATAATTTGTTCATGCAGCAGTGCATGCTGGGAGTTTTATACTATCCTGGAACTCAGCATACATTGTGGCATGAAACTTTTGATTGTCACCATTGTTGAGATTAATATGCTGATTGCTGATGTCTGTGTTTGTCTAGGTCATGTAGTATAATCACATAGACGCTATGGGCTATAAATGTTAAAGGCCAATAAAATCAAAGATTAGACACAGAATGATAAGTTAGACAAGTCTGTGATGATTATTGGTACCTTGTCACAAAAGCCAAAAACAACTTCCTCTCTGCTTTTTCTTGCGATAACAAATGTCCTTTATGAACTCAATGTAATGGCAGTCGGCCAGTTTAAAGCAGTCAGTTTCTGTGGATGAAATTAGTTAACTTGAATCTCAATTTAGTGCATGGCATTTTTACAGTAACATACTAAATGACTAGCAACAGTGTTGCCAGTATTTTACCATTAATTTGTGGGACAATGTTTTACAGTGAAGTGGGATGTGAGAGAGTGACAAATGAAAACTGGTTACGGTAAAAGCAACAGCATGATCTAAAGTCACATGACGACTTTACATAAGATGCTGTTCAAAGAGTTTTTCCAAATGAAAGTGAGCCGAGTCTCAAAGGATCTCCTGAACTCAGATGAACTGGCGCTTCTTCACTGATATATACGTGCAAGAGCAAAGAGCAAAAGAGTTTTCCCGTTTATCTTGATTTTGGATCAATGAAATCAAAGGTGCAATATGACATCAATGCCCATTTAAGTAACATAAACAATAAAATAATAAATATGTAATTCTCATGATATGTTTGGAGCCACATCACAAGGGCTGTGGATATATTAACTGGATTCAGATTTAGTTGCAAACTGCAATCATACATCTCATACGTTTCTTTTTGCATACATCTGTAAATATGAGTCCAATCAACAAAGAAACAAGCTTTGTTAAAGTTAATAAGACAATTAAGTGATTAATTATGCATAGATTATACTGATTTATAATTTGATTATATAATCTAAGTGAGATCAGTTAATCAGACCAGTAGTGTTGTTACGCATGTATTGTTTTAGTGAAATGACATCACCCGTGACATTCGAAGCCTCGTTTGACTGCAGTGCTTCGAAAAGGTTCACTTTAGGCTGAAAAATTTGTTTTTTCCCCTCTCATGTTACACAAGCACGTTCTCTTCTCTCTTGATCAACTTCTTTTATCCAGTCTAAAGAACTCCATTTCTGTATGGTCAACAAAAGCACTACACAATTATGAAACATTATGAAACAACACTGAACAAAAATACTTCACAGAACTATTTATTTATTTATTGCGTTCACAACAAACCAGTACTTGACAATTATGTCATTGTCAATAAATGTCATATTTCCTCTTACCATAATAGATGTGTCTTTTGTGTCTTTGTGGAGTTGTTTAATCCTCCTCTGCTGAGATCTTCACAGATTTAATGTCTTCTTTTCTCTTCAGTTGATTTCATCTTAGACTGTGGCTGACCAAAATTTGACGTATAGATCGATGTTGGAGTCCATGTCCAGTAACACTTCTAGCTGGGGTGATTAACATTGTGGCCATAACAGTGAGTGCGCTGTGCGGTTACACTTTTAGCTCACTGTGAACTCACAATCTGATCATATGGAGAGATCTCTGTGAGATCAGCGTGTTGACTGGATAAGAATCACCAGAACGGCACTAATTTATATTTATTAAAAACACAGGGTTGATGGGTAGAATATGAAAACACTTAAAAGTTGTTTGCAATCTGCCATTAATCAAGAAGAAGAAGAAGAAGAAGAAGAAGAAGAAGAAGGCATAATTTAGCTTGCGTATTATTGCAGCATTAAATCTTTACACAGAAGTTTAAAGGGATACTTCACCTCTGGAAAGATGAATGTGTATTTAAAATGGGTCATTTATGTAGAAGAAATTATTTTTGAATTTGGAGCTTTCTAGACTGAGAAAAGCCAGAAAATGTATTTTTGGCTGATGTAGATGAAAGACAACAACTCCTAGAATGCACTTGCTTCGCTGCCCTAGGAGGCCACTCCCAAGCCATGCCTACCGGTAAGAGAGTGCAGTTGAAAACAACAAGGTTAGGCTACTATTGAGACTCCGTGATGAGTCTGCCTGGGATTTTGAGATCGCCCAAAATGTCCGGGATTCGGCTTTTGCGTTCTACAGTCACCATTCATTGTGTTTACTGTGGCGAGCAGGACGAGGCTGAGGGGTGCAGGAGAATGGCGGGAGGCTGGTGGTGTGATTACTGATGAGCGACACCTGTGAGACGAGACGGAGGAGCGGGAATTTTCTTAGCAATGCTAAAACACACATCAACCGATCACTTATTTAGCGTTCATGTAAACACTACATTCAGATTCACCAATCGGAATGAATTCAGTTAGATTGAAACAAAAGGTGTGCATGTAAACAATGAATGGCGACTGCAGAAAGCAAAAGCTGAATCCCAGACATTTTGGACGATCTCGACGGCCGGGAAAAAGAGGATGGTAACCGCTAATATTCAGCTTTCTCCTACTACTCAGCTTTCTCCAACTACTCAGCTTTCTCCACAGAACAAGAGCCTGCAAGCTTAGCTTCCAAAAAAAGACTGACTGTGTGTACATTCTGTGAGTGAGATCCCACCCTCTATGGGCGGGTTGAAGACATGCGGGACAGCTCCTCCTACTGGCTGTAGTCTTTAGCCTCTGGCCAGAAAATCCTTTTTCCAGACAAAAAAATACATAAATCTCTCGTCTCAGGGGGATATGAGGGTGGAAAGCACGGTAATTCGAAAATACTACAGGTTTTCTACTAATACAAAGCTTAATGCTAAATCCTGAAGTATCCCTTTATTGCAGCATTAAATCTTTGCACAGAAGTTTAAGCAGGCACAGAGCAGCTTTAACTCTGCTGTCTAAAAGCACCCAGAATTCAATCAACCATTTTTTGTCTCATTTAACCCTCTGGGATTCTTCGTAAAATAGTCACTTAGCTTCCTCCCGCCCGAAAACGGGCGAAGCCTTAAAATTTTACTTTACTTTTTCCCAGGATAACCAATCAAATATATTTTTGTTCTATAATGTTTCTGATTATTATTTAGAATTTTTTGGATTTTTTATGATACTTTGCATTAATTATATAATTTTTATGAGCTATTTTTTCCATTAGAATTAATATATATATTTTTTTATTTTATTTTTTTATTATTTTTTTTTTCAATAAATGCAACATTTCACATCAAAATAGAGTGCAGGCCTAAAAAAAAATTTTTTTTCAAGTGAGAAGAGCGCCATCTAGTGGCTTCAAAATGTATTTGTGTCATGTCCTATAACCGCCTATAGGCGGCCTATAGCTTTTTTATTTTTTTATTTGATTTATTCCCATTCGGAAAGAAAAAAAAATATTACTAAGCAACCACTGAATGGAACAACACAAATTATAATTTTAAAGCTTAGGATCTCAGCTTTTTAATGCATCTAATTACGTTTATTAACTCCTAACGAGTGCTGAGTAATCCCTCTAAAACCGAGTGTACCGCCAGCAGGCGCCACCTAGCTGCGAAAATATTCTTTACCATATTTTTAAAAAATCTTGCCTTGATTAACACAAAGTTGATGTCATTTGAAAGCTTAGAGTCTGAACTTTACAGTGAATGTATCCACTTTGAAAAACTCTTAAGTATTGCTGAGTTATTTGCTGATAAATAGAATTTCTTTTTTTTTCATAATCTATAAAATAATGTACTGCAATGTGTCAAAAACATCATACAGCTCATGAAACATTCTCAGATAATTGAAAATGGCACTTCATTTTTTACAGCATATTATTACAATTAAAATGAGCCCAAAATAACATAATCTATTGCTTTTATGACAAGATATTCTTCATGGAGAAAAAATTGCCCATGAGGGGGTGTCAAAGACTGTACAAAAAGGCTGTCTCTTTTCCAAATGCTGTAACTTTTGATTCCTTTATCCAAAAATTATTAATTTTTTATCCAGATGCAGCTAACATGTAGGGGGACTTCACTAAAAAAGAATTTTCCTCCTACCTTATTTCCTTCCTGAGTTATTCCATGACAAATAAGAAAGATATGCAAAATCATAATAAAAATTATATATATATATATTGTCTTTTATCCGCTGTTTCTTGGCAGGACAATGTCCAAATGTAATGTAATTTATATTTTCAAAAAACTTAAAAAGAGTTATTTCAAACGATACCTACCTTTTGACTCTCCTTGCTATAGTTTTGGAGTAATTATGATTATATATTTTTTATATAGTTTGGGGCAAAATTTGCTGTTTCAGTCTTACCAGTTCATTTCTCTGTGTGTGTGTGTGTGTGTGTGTGTGTGTGTGTGGGGGGGGGGGGTGTCTTATTTGCACTCTTGATGTTTTAGAGTGTCACCCCTTCATTGCTGTACACTTTTTTTCAGCACAGTGGCTGATCTGTAGCTTGTACCACCAAAAGTTTCTCTGAGTTTTCCTATTTTTTCGTATTTCCCATTCATTTCCTATGTCGCCCGTTTTCGGGCGGGAGGAAGCTAAGTGTGACTTTTTTTTTTTACGACCCTTTAACATATCAGAATCATCTCCTTAAATTTTTTTGTGTGTTCATATAGGTAATAAAACAAAAGTCACCAAGTTTCACCCCCATCCGATGAAGCAACAATTCGAAACGTTCAAGTTTTCGCCCGTTTTCGGGCGAAGAAGCCTAGATGGTTAATAAGACACTTTTTTAGACTGTGACTATAAAGTATTTTTGACAGAATGTATACTGTGTTTCTCCATCCAGACTAGCATTTTCAAACATTTTCAAAAGTTCTCTTATGAGAGGTCTCTCGTACTGCGTAAGTATCTTACGCTAGGGGAAAACCTCTTTTCCGCGAGATATTGAAGCCAAAAAATTATCCAATAATTTTGTATCAATGCAAAACGCGTTGCAGCAGCATGCAGCATAGGCGAGACAGCTCGCGCGCCCATTGGCTGCTCTGCGGCAACTGCATCAGTGACGTCAGATCCAATGAGGGCGCTTTGCGCCCACTGCGTCACATCCCGCCGAAACGGGCGTGGCTTAGGCCTATAAATAAGGCTCGGAGGCAGCTGATATCTGATTTTTCATCTCTTCAGCGAAGCTCACGCATCGTTGGACCCCGAGAGAGAAGCCGCGCCGTCTGAAGAAGCCTTTCAGCGGGACGAGCCATCACCTGAAGCCGCTGGCCACGCCGCCTTCTACCGCCGCTCCCGCTGCGCTATCCGGCGCCTATATCCTTTCTCTGCTACTGTGTTTTGTGTACACTGTAAAAAAGAATACATTGATTTTATTGATATCTAATTAATAAAAATGAGGCAACAGATTACAAGCAATATTATTAATTAAATTTAACAAATTAGAATTGAGTAATAATTAATCAAATGAATTCCTTAAAAGTTAACCATTTAAAATGAGTAAATTTACAAAATATATTTTATTGCCAACATTGAAGACACCTGATGTTAACAAGCAGAATCACTGAAGGAGAAAACCATAATTAAAGTCACCATTGTGGAGATAAGTGTGTGTTTTAGTTGGGCTCTTGACCCTTAAATTATTAACTTTAAGTTTTGTTTGGCTGCTGTACATGAGTTATAACAGCCAGATGAACAAAGAGTAAAGGTGATGTAATGGCGTTGGTTGTGTTTTAACATAATCATTATTTCACAATCATTTGACCTGAATCACTGAACTCATATAGAGTCCAATTTATAAGTTAGGTTTACTTTATTAATTATAGCAGTACTGGCCTTGTATGGCATAATATTTTTAATTTCTACAATGTAAGGCAAATAATTTCTAAAAAGTTTCTCTTACATAAAAAGGAGACACACAGACATCAATAATCAGCCTGTGAATCTCAACAATGGTGACATTTATAAAGCATGTTACAGTGCATTCTGGGTTCCACCAATCAAAACTCATTCATGGCTCCCATCATGCATTGCTGCATGAATAAATAATGAGCTTATGTTCAGAGGCGATCTGTTCGTCACCATTGCTGAGATTCATACGCAAAATCTTGATGTGTGAGTGTGCCTAAAAAAAAAAAAAAAAAAAAAAAAAAAAACCTACATATTTATTTATTTTTTATTATTGATTTGATCATTTGGATTTCATTGAAAAGGCTAAAAATATTATACTGCTGTAATTAATAAAGTTAACTTAACTCATAAATTGGACTCTATATGAGGTTCAGTGATTCAGGTCTAATGATTGTGAAATAATGATTATGTTAAATCACAACCAACACCATCAGATCACCTTTTCTCTTTGTTCATCTGGCTGTTATAACTCATGTACAGCAGCCAAACAAAACTTAAAGTTAATAATTTAAGGTCAAGAGCCCAACTAAAACACACACTGATCTCCACAATGGTGACTTTAATTATGGTTTTCTCCTTCAGTGATTCTGCTTGTTAACACCAGGTGTCTTCAATGTTGGCAATAAAAGATATTTTGTATATTTTACTCATTTTAAATGGTTAACTTTTAAGGAATTAATTTGATTAATTATTACTCAATTCTAATTTGTTAAATTTAATTAATAATATTGCTTGTAATCTGTTGCCTCATTTTTATTAATTAGATATTAATAAAATCAATGTATTCTTTTTTACAGTGTATGTGTGTGTGCTCGCCGCCGCAACACACACTCTCATTGCACTAAAAGAGCCGGGCGTCTTTTTCAAGACGCCCCTTTTCCTGAGGATCACGCAGCTCTCGTGCTCGCTGACGGCGACTGCCCTTACTGCGAGCCAGTTACTGCCTATGGTGACTCTGAGGACTCAACTGGCATCCTTCTCCGAGACTGCTCCTTCACCCCCCGCAACCCGTAAAGCTCGCCGGTTCGCCCGCTTGCCTTGCCTGCTTGGGGGATGATACCTGCTCTCTCTCTGTTCGAGCCGCGCAAACCGCACTGTTCACAGAGGATGTTAGGAGCGGATGGTCACGGGGCTAGTTTTCTCTCTCCCTCTGTTCGAGCCGCGCAAACTGCGCCGTTCACAAGGGAGGTTGGAAGCGGACGGTCGGTGTTAGTTTTTCTTTACGTTACAAGAAAGCTACCCTGCCCCTGCGCCCTATTCATGCGTCACTCACCGGCGAAAGGAGAAAAAAGTGTTTTAGTCCCGCCAAGGCCGGACTGACCTCATTTTCTCACACATTTCTCAGTTTCCTGATCAGGCGACTGGAAATATCAATATTGCAGCAAACAAGCCTGTTATAAAACACGCACGCAAACGCCGAAGAAAACATGTTGACGCTCTCTTATATGCTCGTGCATCTGAAAGACTGTGTGTTCCCCCCCTGTGGCTCAGTGGCGGAATCATAGGTTTTTCGCACGAGAGAACGGTGTTCGAAGCCCGGTCTAACGGCAGATATATTATGCCGCCAATGCTTCGCTCTGTCAGTTCCCTGAAAGGCGACTGCAGATGTGCATTTTGCAGCCAACGAGCGCGTGGTACAACCCGCTCGCCTGCACCCAAACACCGTTTCTATGGTTTCCGTGCGTCACTGGCGAAAGGAGAAAAGAGAGTGTTCTAGTCCCGCTGCGGCCGGGCCAACCTCCATTTCTCACGCATTTCTCATTCCCCTCTGAAGTTTAGGCGATTGGAAATGTCAATATTGCAGTGAACGAGCCTGTTGTAATACACGCACGCCTGCAAACAAATGCCAGCATGTTGACGCTCTCTGTTTCTATGGCAACTTCTCGCTCGTTCAGTTCCAGTAAATGCGACTGTTCCAGTGTATTCTGCAGTAAACAAGTCGGTGACACAGCCCGCTTGCCTGCACACAAACGCCGCTTTTACGGCTACCCAGATAAATCCCATAAGAGTGTATTTTCTGGTGTCCCGGCCACAGCCGATGGTGTTATGAGTGTAGACAAAATGCCCACTGCCCAGTGCTCATTCCTACACACAAACACAGCCCGTCACACAGGGCTCGCGCACATGAAATCGACCCAGATCGATTGCGCATTAAACGTGGTAAATGTGCCCACTGCCCACAAACACTACGTTCTGCATGTCTCGAGGTTTCTGTAAAAACGAAACCAACGTGCATTCGCTCTGCTCAGGCGGACAATGCTCTCAGTGTTGTAAATGTGCCCGCTATCCCGCGCCCACATTCAAACATAGACATGACAGGTCCTACGGGACTCGCCCAGCCCTCCCCCTCTCGGTTGACCACCGCAGAGGAGTCGAGCGCGGGCAATCTACCCACTGTTATCAGTGCGCCCCCTGCCTCGAATGTCATAAGCACGACGCTTATGTTGCAGCACACCGAAGCCCCTCTGTCGCTGAGCGACCAGAGCGTGCTCCACATTCAACCCCTAGCCATTCGTGCAGATGCAAGGCTACCCGGGGTTTCGAAGTGGGTGCTAGACATTATAGAAAGAGGCTATTCGCTACAGTTTCGCCGACGCCCTCGCCGCTATGCGCGTCGAAACTACGGTAAAAACAGAAGTAGCACACCTACTTCGAGCCGAAAATTTTAAACCGTTGAGCAAAGGGGCCATAGAGCCTTTATCTCAAGCTCAGAGCGAAGGAGGACTATACAGCAGATACTTCCTGGTACCGAAAAAAGACGGGGGTCTCGGACCCATACTAGATCTAAGGCAACTGAACAGAGTCCTTGCGAAGCGACAGTTCAGGATGCTCACGACCAGAAAAATCCTCACACAGATTCGCTGAGGAGATTGGTTTGTGTCAATAGATCTGAAAGACGCGTATTTTCAAATACAGATAGCGTCACGTCACAGGCGATACTTGAGATTCGCCTTCGAGGGCCAGGCATATCAGTACACAGTCCTACCGTTCGGCTTGTCCCTAGCACCCCATACATTTACGAAGTGCATGGACGCAGCGCATGCCCCTCATACTGAGAGTCTTGCGTAGTGCGCTGGATGTGGCAGCAACCGTGGCGTTTTCCATGGGATCCCAATTACGTCGTCACGTCGATGTTACGTCTCCCGTTCCCTCCTTCGGGGAACGAGGGTTACATCAGTAACCGAGACGTTCCCTTTCAGTCGCTCACGTTCGACGTAACGTCGACGTGACGACGTAATTGGGATCCCATGGAAAACGCCACGGTTGCTGCCACATCCAGCGCCCTACGCAAGACTCTCAGACCCCCAACTGCTGGGGCGGAAGACCTGCGTAGAGGGAGTTCAACTGCTGTTCCATTATACCCCACACAGTGAAACTCTTGGATAACACTGGGAAAGCGTACCTTTCCAGGGGAAAGAACGCTGCGGAGCCACATCCTGCCCGAAGGAAGGTAACATGTGGAGAATACACATATGGACTGGCCGAAGGGGCAGTGCGACATATGGAATGTCACTGGGGTGGCTCCAACCGAAGGGGGAGACAACACCGACAGTGACGGCAGAGCAGACTCTGCCAAGGGAAGACACAGGCTCACCGCAGGGAGCTGGTCGTGGAAGAATACGCATATGGGATCGCCGCAGGGATCGCACATATGGAACCCAGCCTAGCACAAGTTACACAAGCATATGAGCACTAGGCCAACTAAACTACTGAAGGAAGTGTTACCTGTAGTGGAAGAGCCTCTCCTCAATATTATTAACTCGTCTTTATCTTTAGGTCATGTTCCAAGAACATTTAAACTGGCGGTTATAAAACCTCTTATTAAGAAACCACAATTAGATCATAATAATCTAGCAAATTATAGACCCATTTCAAATCTACCTTTTATGTCTAAAATACTAGAAAAAGTTGTGTCCACTCAACTGGGCTCTTTCTTGCAAGAAAATGATATCTATGAAAAGTTTCAGTCAGGATTCAGGCCGCATCATAGCACTGAAACTGCGCTCGTTAAAATCACAAATGATTTACTCTTAGCTTCTGACCAAGGCTGCATCTCAATACTAGTTTTACTTGATCTAAGTGCTGCGTTCGATACTATAGATCATACAATACTCTTAGATCGACTACAAAATTATACTGGTGTTCAAGGACAAGCATTAAGCTGGTTTAGATCATACTTATCAGACCGCTACCATTTTGTCTATTTAAATGGAGAAAAATCTATCATAATTCCAGTAAACTATGGAGTGCCGCAGGGATCTGTGTTAGGCCCTCTATTATTCTCAATATATATGATGCCACTTGGAAATATTATAAGGAAACATGGAATTAGTTTCCATTGTTATGCTGATGACACTCAAATATATATTTCATCACGGCCGGATGAAAACGCTAAATTATCCAAATTGACAGAGTGTGTTAAAGATATAAAAGATTGGATGACGCGTAATTTTCTATTATTAAATCCAGACAAAACAGAGGTAATACTTATCGGTTCAAAAAAACGCCCACAGAACCTCTCACAATACAACTTTGACATAGTAGGATGTCCTGTTACTTTATCCTCTACAGTAAAAGACCTGGGTGTTATACTCGATTGTAACCTGTCTTTTGAAAATCATATTTCGTATGTTACAAAAACAGCCTTTTTCCCCCTTAGAAACATTGCTAAGCTACATAATATGCTATCAGTTTCTGATGCAGAAAAGTTAGTTCATGCATTCATGACCTCGAGACTAGATTACTGTAATGCTTTATTAGCCGGTTGTCCTGCATCCTCAATAAACAAGCTACAGTTAGTTCAAAATGCAGCTGCTAGAGTTCTTACTAGATCAAGAAAATATGATCATATAACACCGATTTTATCATCACTACATTGGCTACCTATAAAGTTCCGTATTAATTATAAGGTATTGCTACTGACTTATAAAGCCCTAAACGGCTTAGCTCCAGTCTATTTAGCGGATCTTCTATCACCCTATAATCCATCGCGCTCTTTAAGATCAATAAATTCGAGGCTTTTGGTCATACCTAAGATATCCAGATCAACCAAAGGAGGGAGAGCATTTTCACATTTGGCTCCGAAACTCTGGAATAGCCTTCCTGATACTGTTCGTTGCTCGGACTCGCTCTCCCAGTTTAAAACTAGATTAAAGACGCATCTTTTCGGCCAGGCATTCATATAATATTGTTAATCTCACAGTTCAAACTACAATCCGGCCTCTAGTTCATAAATGCCAGAGGAGAACTGGCCCCCGACTGAGCCTGGGTTCTCCCAAGGTTTTTTTTTCTCCATTAGGTCACCTGATGGAGTTTTAGGACACCATTAGGTCACTTGATGGAGTTTTTTCGGTTCCTTGCCACTGTTGCCTTTGGCTTGCTCAGTTGGGGATATTTTGGCGATATTTAATTTTATTCTATCAATCAATAAATTCCACTAGAAACAAACTTTGTTGTATTATTTTATTTTAATACTGTGAAGCTGCTTTGATACAATCTGTATTGTGAAAAGCGCTATACAAATATACTTGATTTGATTTTGATTTGATGTTATGTTCATATATTAATTATTATATAGTAATTATTATATGTGAATTACTGTATGATTTTTTCTTAGACAAATTATTGTTTCAACAATAAATGTAACAAAATGTAATGATAAGTAATTGGGTGGGAAAAAACTGAACTGAAAATACAAGATATATTTGGAATTTGGTAAATTCATCATGTTGTTATTGTAAGGATGCTTTATTATGTCTATATTATTATTATTATTATTATTATTATTATTTGTAAATAATAAGTGTCATTTGTGATATAGCTTTTTGATTTTTTTAAAGGTCCCGTTATATGCCCCTTTTCACAAGATGTAAAATAAGTCTCTGATGTCCCCAGAGTGTGTATGTGAAGTTTGAGCTCAAAATACCCAACAGATCATTTTTTACAGCATGTTTAAATTGACATTTTTTGGGGCTCAGAAAAACGCGCTGTTTTAGTGTGTGCCCTTTAAATGCAAATGAGCTGCTGCTGGACGACCCAGGGGGCGGAGCTTCATGAGCTCGCGCTCAGTCTGTCAGGACAAATTCATCTCACGGAATGATGATAATATCAGAAACTCTCAGTAATGGCGTTCATTTCGAGTCGGACAATAATGCCTACAGAGTCAGAGTGCTGTATAGAGATGAAACAGGTATGGTTTAGTAGTTTAATTACGGTTATTATAACGTATTTGTCATCTGCTTGTATGTATCCATTATTTATTAACAGCCTACAAGTCTGCTGTTTCGGACCAGGTCCGAATGATGATCAAACATGTACTGATTAGTTTAATAAAGTTTATTGTACATCACACAAAAGATGAAGCGTCAGTTTTACTTCAGAAAATCACGGTAAGAGCTGAGTAAACACAGTAGCCTAAGTTATAAGAAGTGCCAAGTAGCCAGTAGAGTTGAGGGAGCATTCCTGTGCAGTGTTGCCAACTCTTTTCAAAGGAAAGTAGCTAACGCCTCCCCTAAAAGTCGCTAAATGTCGCTAGATGACGTCATACGTCTATTAGCATATTCATGAGGTCATCGCGGCGTACTTGCGTTCTGCCTGCCTAATGTTTTTTCTCATTAAAATCATGCTCACATACTGTATTTTAGTATAACATAATAATATAATAGCCGAATGTCCAATAAAGCTGTTCTAATTTACTATATTTTTTTGTCAGACGAGTATTGAATTACTATTTTTTATAGGTGTAAAATTATCTGAATTGAGAGAGTTCTGGAACTGGGTGAACTAAAGCACTGTTATAGTGAGTATGCAAGTGATAAGCACAAGAAAAGAAAGGAAAATAAAATGGTCAAACTAAATTCTTTAAATATGAAACAAAGTGATAAGTCCGTGAAACAACATTGCTCATTCACGTCTGTAAGCTGCCGTGCTGCTGCTCCTCTCTCAGCCATTCACTGAACAGGGTAGACGCAGACAGAGGTGTGTGACGGCAGGGAGAAAGCAAAACTCGCACTCGCAGGACTCATGCTGGCAACATTTAAAGGTTACTGAGGTTTGTCCAAAAAGTAGCTAGATTTGTCGCTAGTCGCTTTTTTGAAAAAATGTCGCTAAGGGGGTCTGAAAAGTCGCTAAAAATAGTGACAAAGGCGCTAAGTTGGCAACACTGTTCCTGTGGGCGGAGGTTAGTCTAAACACGGTTCTGGTGATGTCACTAATGAAGGAAGTAGAGGGGTGTAGTCCAATCGAGCCGTTTTATGTAGTCAACTTCTGTTAAATAAAATATCTCACTTGGCATTGAACTTTGAGCTTTATAATTTTACAGATATTATTTATACTCTAACAACAACATTACACACTAACTAAAGTTTGAAACATGGGATCACGTAGAACGGGACCTTTAATAAACAGTGATTAAAGTTGCACAATGTGGAAAGAACATTTTAAAAATGTCCAAATTGTTAAAAGCAGTGGATAAAACAGAATTGAAATCATTACTTACATTTGTTGAACACATTCACCACATGCTTGCAGAAACTCCAATATCGCAGTAAAACACTCCAGACAGCTAGCACACAACGAAACAGCGTCCTCGGCAGTTATTTCATGACAACTGCAACTGCATTCATTATTGCAAGTCTCCATGCACTCACAACCCATAATTTTGTGTGAAAATGTCAAGACTTTGAAGCAGTGAGCTGATTTGGAAAAATTCTCAAGTCCTATAAGTCCCAAAGTATTCACCTTGAATGAATCAGAATGGCCCTCATTTATCATTCTTGTGTAGAAACGGGCGTATATGTTGGCGTAAGATCATGCTTACACTCCTCTCACCGCCTGATTTATGAAGCTGTGCGTACCTTTGAAATCCAGGGGTCTATACCATGAAGCCGGATTAGGTGGCTAGCCAGCTATGTTTCAGTTTAGTTTCCGCCAACCCTGGGTTTTAGGTACTATGAAAGTAGCTTGGCTTTAATCGGTGTTCGTTGCCATGGTATCTTGCGCTGCACGGCTAACCTGCTCCGGGGCAGGTTATGTTCTGGATTCAAGATCTCAGACTGAAGTTCGACCAATCAGCTGAGAGCAAAGAAACATATAGGTGACGTAACTTATTCCCAGTGTCTGTTACAATGACTTCACCTTTTCTTCCAAATCCGGTGGACATCTCAGCGCAAATTGTTTGACGAGCACATCGTAGAGAAAGAGTTTTTAGCCAGACAAAATCCCCTTGCCTTTCCTGATAGTTATTTGTATGAAAGATACAGATTTTCCACGGAAGGAATGTCTTATCTTTGCAAACTTCTTGAGCCGCACATAAAGAATTTAACACGTCGAATTCATGCACTTACTGTACCGCAAATGGTATTGCGTTGCATTTTTTTGCAAGTGGTACATACTTGCACGGTGGGTGACGCACAGAAGCTAGGGGAAAACACGGTTTGTCGAACCATTCGCAAGGTGGTCCTCGCTCTGCAGGAGTACATGAATAGTTTCATTAATAGTGTTCCCCGGACATTTATCGACCATGTCCATAAAAGAGGGCTTTTATAAAATTTCCGGTAAGATATTGATAGGGTGACATCACATGAACACTTTTTTTTTCTTTTTCAAAAAGCAAATTTCACAAATGTACTACTATACAATATAATACATGTTAAGAATTATTTTAAATCTTTTTTATTATTATTCTGTTAATCTTATGATAGGATTCCCAAGTCATTGCAACATGTATGCAGTCTATTGCTCCAGTCTCCACTGCTCTAGGGGAACATGAGGCAGATTATGTTAATAGGAAGTCCTATCACAGCCTTAATGTTCAGGTAGAGATGATGTGAATATGAGATCATTATTTTCTGTGAGATGAATCTTTAAATTAATAGTAACATTAACAGATATAACAATGATCTACTAAACATTTCATCTGCAGACGACTTGTGGTCATGAACGTATGATCACAAGTTTGTATGCCAAATGGCCTGGCTCCAGTGCTTGTCTCACAAATTTTCCATGAGTCTGTGTTGTGTCAGCACTTTGAGGAAAGCAAGTTAAATTTGGTACAGTACAAAACACTTAATTTGAACTGAGATAGAAAAACCTACACAATAACCCCCTATCATGACCCTCAGACAGGGCCACAGCACTGCTTCAATGTGGCCCTCAGTAAAACCAGAGTGAAGATAGAGATGACCTTTGGCATCCTAAAGGCACATTTCATCTGTGTTCGGCCCTTAAGAGTCACCAGAGCGGGCATCACAGATAGTGGCTGCATGGGCCATTCTGCACAATATAGCCACCAGTAGAAAGGAGCGAGAAACACCACAAAACCAGCTTCTCCCCGATGACACTGACCTGATCACACTTGACCACCCAGCTGGTGCAGATGTAGATGCAATCACCATACAATATTACACTTAATAAAAGCACATTGAAACTGCAGATAGGTCTCAAACTGTTTTATTGGTTTTGTGGGATGGGAGGGAGAAAGAGAGCAAGAGAAAGTTGCATTAATAAATATTCATAAAGTGTTACTTGGTTAAATAAGTCCACATACTGAGATCAGTTTTATCCAGCTGTTTGATCTCCAATTTTTTTTTGGAGCCTCCTCAGCTCACAGTCCAGCTCCTTTAGTGTGCAGTCTAGTTCAAGTCTCCTTTAGTGTGCAGTCTAGTTCAAGTCTCCTTTAGTGTGCAGTCTAGTTCAAGACTCCTTTTGTATAGGGCCCTGACTGAGTCTGTTTCCACCTGAAACATAATTCCACCACAAACATGATCATTACAAGTTTTCTGGAGGCTCATCAAATCACAAAAAGTTCCTTGACTTCCTACAAACACAGGACTGACTGTAATTTATGTCAAGGGTTTTAAATCCTTACCTTGTTCACATTTCTTCTGAAGCCCATTGAGGTAGAGGCCTCAGTTTCTGGGGCAGGTTGTGAACAATCCTACAATAAAAGAGATGTGTTAGGGCCAGTCCCTTTTTTATGCCACACATTCAAATGTTTGCCATAATAAAAAGCCCAGTGCATTCACATCAGCAACTGTCTGAGAACACACAGACAGAGTGTCTTCCTTTCCTCCACCCTAATAAATAAAAATAAAAATAGGCCAAAATAGGCCAGTGTTTTCTGGTTTTCTGAATTTAACTCTTTATTTCTGTTTGCTGCAAACAAGTGTTTGTGATAAAATGTTCACAAAAGTAATAAAAGGTTGTGGTAAATACTCACCACTTTGAATTATATTTTTATATTTTGTCTTTATCTGCTGCCAAGAACATTTGGAGTTGGGGTTGCATCTAAAAGTCTAAAAATCAATGAATATTAATTAGTACATACATGCACATTTTTTATATATTATAAAAATAGGCTATAGGCTATATTACACATATAGGCTACACATACATATATATACATACATAATTTTACATAAATATAGAACGTATTTGTTTAACTTACACATTAACAATCAGCAATCTTTCTCCAACAGTCTTCTCTTGCTTTGGCAGAGACCGTATTGTTTCGAGCTTGAAATACATATTTAAATTAATCGTAATTATGAATGATTATCTCTTGCTCCCCCGCGGAAAAATATATCGCTCTCGCTCTACTACCCGCGATTGGTTGTTCAGTGTCGACGTCACTCTTTTATGTGTACGCGGCTGAAAACGATCGTCATTAGAATAACAAGCCCCTATATATTCAAGTCTCCGCTTCCCCCACGCCCTCATTTTACGCCATGGACACACGGAAGACGGCAAAGAAGAGAAACTTGGATGAGCAAATGACCTATCACAATGCATTATTTTACAGCACATGTTTTGAAACAATTAGCATTTAATTTCGTATCACGTCACATGTATTGGGGTGTACAATAGTGATGATGATGTGATGTGGAGTACCATTCATTCACATTAATAATTGCATGACAATTTGTAATATTCTTCTTCTTATTATTATGATTTTTATTATTAATGACGCTTATTGTTACTTAGAAGAAGAATGTCGTTATTATTATTATTTGTATTATTATTATTATTATTTAAAAGAAGAAGAATGTCATTTTTATTATTTTGTCAGTCTGAATTATTTTTTGGTCATTGAAAGCCTTTCATTACTGAACCCAGTCCGTGCGCACCTGCCGGGCCTAACCCTGGCCTAACCATCATTTCAAAGAATAGTTCAACGGCGAGCGCGTCGAGTATAAACGCCTCGTCGTTTGGGGAGGTGCGCAGTCTGCGGAGACTCGCGCTGCGGAGCCAGGCGAAAGTATAAACAAGGCTTGAAACGTCAGGTAAAGCGCACAGGCTCGCAACTGAAGGAATACACACTCTTAGACAGAATGTGTTAAAAATGACACAACCTGTGTTAAATTTTGACACATGTGTGGGTGAGCTCCAGGACTACTAGTTTTGTGTTAATTTTAACTCATTCACTGTGTAAGTCATTTTAACACACAAATTGTGTCATTTTAAAAAATAAAGCGAAAGGGCCAGATGCAACAATATTAACCGTTTAATCAATAGTCGAGTACAGAATGCATGTGCACACAAAGTACAACACAATGTTTCAAGCTCAATGACTGGACAGACTCACTGTACTGGACATTATTCAGTTATTTACACTTCAACCCCTAATTGATAATGCTGCTTTTGACAAAAGTTCATGGAGAGATAACAGTTCACCGAGTTTGCACTTTGAATTTAATTAAAATGTAGCAACTGACAAAATATTGTATATAAATAACTTGTATTTCCACTGGCCTGTTAGTTTGAGAACATAGCAAACACTGCATACCATTCACAGTGATGATGAGTGTCGGCACTCAAAATGATGAGTTGAAAACAACACAACCTCTAAAAAGAGGTTATCTAAAGCTTATCTAATCTGTCTCAGCTGCTGCCTGAACCCAAACAAACAGATGAACTAGAAGAACTAACTAGCACTATGAGCACCATTCTCTCTAGAACATTGGATGTTGTTGCACCCATTAGATTAAAAAAGGTCAGAGAGAAAATTAAAGCACCATGGTACAATAATACTACGCATGTTCTAAAGAGAGAAACCCGTAATTTAGAGCGTAAATGGAAACAAACTAATTTAGAGGTCTTTAGAATCGCGTAGAAAGACAGTATGTCACGTTATAAAAAGGCCCTAAAAGCGGCCAGGGCTGAGCACCTCCGCAAACTAATAGAAAACAACCAAAACAATCCTAGGTTTTTATTTAACACCGTGGCTAGACTAACAAATAAACAGACGTCACCCGAACAAAATATCCCGTTACAGTTTAGTAGTAATGATTTCATGAACTTCTTCACTGAGAAAATAGAAAACATCAGAACCACAATTGTAAACGTTCAATCCTCAATCGCACCTTATAATTCAGCCTCAATTATCACCCCTCAAGAACAATTACAGTGCTTTACAACTATAGAACAAAAAGAGTTAAATAAATTTATCACTTCATCTAAAACAACAACATGTTTATTAGATCCTATACCAACTAAACTACTGAAGGAAGTGTTACCTGTAGTGGAAGAGCCTCTCCTCAATATGATTAACTCATCTTTATCTTTAGGTCATGTTCCAAGAACATTTAAACTGGCAGTTATAAAACCTCTCATTAAGAAACCACAATTAGATCATAATAATCTAGCAAATTATAGACCCATTTCAAATCTACCTTTTATGTCTAAAATACTAGAAAAAGTTGTGTCCACTCAACTGGGCTCTTTCTTGCAAGAAAATGATATCTATGAAAAGTTTCAGTCAGGATTCAGGCCGCATCATAGCACTGAAACTGTGCTCGTTAAAATCACAAATGATTTACTCTTAGCTTCTGACCAAGGCTGTATCTCAACTAGTTTTACTTGATCTAAGTGCTGCGTTCAATACTATAGATCACACAATACTCTTAGATCGACTACAAAATTATACTGGTGTTCAAGGACAAGCATTAAGCTGGTTTAGATCATACTTATCTGACCGCTACCATTTTGTCTATTTAAATGGAGAAAAATCGATCATAACTCCAGTAAACTATGGAGTGCCGCAGGGATCTGTGTTAGGCCCTCTGTTATTCTCAATATATATGATGCCACTTGGAAATATTATAAGGAAACATGGAATTAGTTTCCATTGTTATGCTGATGACACTCAAATCTATATTTCATCACGGCCGGATGAAAACGCTAAATTATCCAAATTGACAGAGTGTGTTAAAGATATAAAAGATTGGATGACGCGTAATTTTCTTTTATTAAATCCAGACAAGACAGAGGTAATACTTATCGGTTCAAAAAACCGCCCACAGAACCTCTCACAATACAACTTTGACATCGTAGGATGTCCTGTTACTTTATCCTCTACAGTAAAAGACCTGGGTGTTATACTCGATTGTAACCTGTCTTTTGAAAATCATATTTCGTATGTTACAAAAACAGCCTTTTTCCACCTTAGAAACATTGCTAAGCTACGTAATATGCTATCAGTTTCTGATGCAGAAAAGTTAGTTCATGCATTCATGACCTCGAGACTAGATTACTGTAATGCTTTATTAGCCGGTTGTCCTGCATCCTCAATAAACAAGCTACAGTTAGTCCAAAATGCAGCTGCTAGAGTTCTTACTAGATCAAGAAAATATGATCATATAACACCGATTTTATCATCACTACATTGGCTACCTATAAAGTTCCGTATTAATTATAAGGTATTGCTACTGACTTATAAAGCCCTAAACGGCTTAGCTCCAGTCTATTTAACGGATCTTCTATCACCCTATAATCCATCGCGCTCTTTAAGATCAATAAATTTAAGGCTTTTGGTCATACCTAGGATATCCAGATCAACCAAAGGAGGGAGAGCATTTTCACATTTGGCTTCAAAACTCTGGAATAGCCTTCCTGATACTGTTCGTTGCTCGGACTCGCTCTCCCAGTTTAAAACTAGATTAAAGACCCATCTTTTCAGCCAGGCATTCATATAATATTGTTAATCTCACAGTTTCAAACTACAATCCGGCCTCTAGTTCATAAATGCCAGAGGAGAACTGGCCCCCGACTGAGCCTGGGTTCTCCCAAGGTTTTTTTTTTTTCTCCATTAGGTCACCTGATGGAGTTTTAGGACACCATTAGGTCACTTGATGGAGTTTTTTCGGTTCCTTGCCACTGTTGCCTTTGGCTTGCTCAGTTGGGGATATTTTGGGGATATTTAATTTTATTCTATCAATCAATAAATTCCACTAGAAACAAACTTTGTTGTATTATTTTATTTTAATACTGTGAAGCTGCTTTGATACAATCTGTATTGTGAAAAGCGCTATACAAATATACTTGATTTGATTTAAAAAGAGATGTTAAAAATTACACATGTTGTGTAGATTTTAACACATGTAGTGTGTGTGCTCAAGGACAACACATGTTGTGTAGATTTTAACACATGTAGTGTGTGTGTTCATGGACAACACATGTTGTGTAGATTTTAACACATGTAGTGTGTGTGCTCAGGGACAACACATGTTTTTTAGATTTTAACACATGTAGTGTGTGTGCTCAGGGACAACACATGTTGTGTCAAATTTAACACACAACCTGTGTCGATTCTTAACACATCTCTGTGTTTATAAGGACTACACATTTTGTGTTACCTTTAAAGGGTTACTTCAGGATTTAGCATTAAGCTTTATATTAGTAGAAAACCTGTAGTATTTTCGAATTACCATGCTTTCCACCCTCATATCCCCCTGAGACAAGATATTTATGTATTTTTTGTCTGGAAAAAATGCTCCGATGACGCAAAAATCGTCATTTTGCGTCATCGGAGGATTTTCTGGCCAGAGGCTAAAGACTACAGCCAGTAGATGGCGTTGTTCCGCATGTTTTCAGCCCGCCCATAGAGGGTGGGATCTCACTCACAGAATGTACACAGTGTCAGCCGTCTTTCTTTGGAAGCTAAGCTAGCAGGCTTTTGTTCTGTGGAGAAAGCTGAATAGTAGGAGAAACCTGAGTAAGTAGGGGTTACCATCTTCCTTTTCCCGGACTTGTCTGGCGGGCGAGATCGTTCAAAATGTCCGGGATTCAGCTTTTGCTTTCTGCGGTCGCCATTCATTGTTTACATGCACCCCTTTTGTTTCAATCTAACTGAATTCATTCCGATTGGTGAATCTGAATGTAGTGTTTACATGAATGCTAAACAAGTGATCGGTTGATGTGCGTTTTACCCTTGCTAAGAAAATTCCCGCTCCTCCGTGAGAGATGGGAGACCCGGCGCGTCTCAGTAATGATGCCACCGGCCTCGCGCCGTTCTCCCGCGGCCGTCAGCCTCGTCCTGCTCGCCACAGTAAACATAATGAATGAATGGCGACTGTAGAACGCAAAAGCCGAATCCCGGACATTTTGGGCGATCTCTAGAGATCCCTGGCAAACTCATCACGTAGGCTAAGTTAGCCTTGTAAGCCTTGTTGTTTTCAACTGCATACTCTTACCGGTAGGCGTGGCCTCCTAAGGCAGCGAAGCAAGTGCATTCTGGGAGTTGTTGTCTTTCATCCACATAAGCCAAAAATACATTTTCTGGCTTTTCTCAGTCTAGAAAGCTCCAAATTCAAAAATTTCTTCACATTTCTTCTACTTAAATGACCTATTTTAAATACACACTCATCTTCCCAGAGGTGAAGTATCCCTTTAACACAACCAGGGCCTGAAGTTAACTTTTTTGACCACCAGCCACTGTGGCAGGTGGATTTAAAAATCCACCCGCCACAGTGACTTTTTACCAGCCAGATTTTTGTTTTGTTTTTTGGCCTCATAAAAGGTGAAAAAAAGGAATTGCACAAACATTTGTTCTTTGACTTGTAAGAATACACATTTAAGTGCTGTCAAGTTATTAACGAGATCCATACAAGTATTAACTCTTAGAATACAGATATAGACCTAGTGCAGCTCGTATGTAAACGAATCACACGCGGCTGTGTTGATCGCTGGGCAGCTGTTAGTTACAGCATTCAGGGACCGTTAAGCAGAACTAAATTAATATTGTTATTACTGGTAAAGTTACAGGGTAGGCTACCAGACATTTTCTCACCGGTCTCAACTCCCAACATCTGTGCAACTGTCATTGTACTGTAGCCTATGTCAGCATTGCATTATCTCATCTCATCTCACCAACAGTTTAATACTTTACTCACACATTCAAACGTAGTCAGAGAAGGGCCTCATCTTTCTCTCCGATCACATATACGTTCCGAAACACTCAAACTGCGCTGCTTTCACAGATGCTCCAGTAATGTTCCGCCACATTTTTAGCTAAAATCCAACGAAATGGCTGACTTCGTTTAAATGTCAAAGAACAACAGTTGCAAAAAAAAAAAAAAAAAACGCAAAGACCCGGCCCCTTTAGTTACTGTTGCTATGTCCGACAAGCTACACCGCGCGCGCTCACGCCAAACCATGATCTCACGCAATGAAAAACACATCGCGCAGCAGAGACACACAACACGCTGACAGACAAGACAGTCCACAGGTTACTTTTGATATTAAACAAAGTCTCAACGTTAAAATTCGGTAATTTTTAAAGAAATTTAGACAATACCGTGTTGTGGCTCTGTAATGTGTCTTGACAGATCGCTGTGGTGCCTCAGTTAAAGCTGCTCGTGAACTGATCATCTCTTCCTTCTAGTTAATTTATTATAGCATCAAATAAACATGAATGAACATAAGAAGGAATGTAGTTTTAACTGCTGTCAGTAGCCTAGGTCTACTCTACACTCCGTTTTTTCAAGTTCAAATCATCCAACGTTGAACTCTCCTGACTGCTTTGTCGGACAAAAAAGGCGGATTCAGCGGATTATGATTGGCCAGATCGCCTGTCAATCAAACTCCCCGCGAAGGGTCGATTCTCATTGGCTACCTGCCAATGTGGCAGGTAGATTGACAGTGTTACCCGCCAATTGCAGAATTCACCTGCATTTGGCGTGTGGTCGGGTGTTAATTTCAGGCCCTGAACACAACTAATGTGTTATTCCTCTTACACAGAAGTGTGTTCAAACCTTTTACACACTAATGTGTTATAGTTACACAACTTGTGTCAGATATGTGTCACATGAGACTGTAATGTTTTGTTTAGACTCACCGTTATGATGATCAGTGTTTCCCAAAGAAAAAAAAACAAAAAGAAAAACACAGTCAGAGCATCATTTGAGTAATCTGTGTATTTTATTGCTTTCCAAGCAGAATGTACATAAATGGGGCAAAAAACCCTCTCAAAACCAGCATTCCCTTTCCCTATGCTTTTTTTGCTGGGGAGAGGTGAAGCTTTGCATGCGACTGTTTTTACAATGCAAGACAAATCTAATGCAACATGATTTACATGATTTAAAATAGTATGTTATTGAAAAGTAATAAAAAGTACAAAACACAAAAGCAAAAAAATATTGATCTACACAGCAAAATCCCCAGAGTTAAATGAACCCTGCTCAGATTACATATGGTCCGACTCTAAAGATTGTTAAAGTAACAAAGTTAATGAGATAATTAAGTGATTAAGTAATGATTGAGCATTAGTGATGAACACATGTTGTTAACAAGCAAAATCACTGAGGGAGAGAGAAACACAAGAACTGACTTCAGCCACAGCCTTAGGGGCTGTTTACACGACACCGTTTTCAACTAAAAACGACATTGAAATGGCATTTGGGGTGCCTGAAAACGCAAAGTTTTGAAAACGGGTTTCAAAGTGCAAGTTTTTGAAAACAGTCTTCTTGTAAACAGCAAAAACGTGAATCTCTGAAGACGATGACGTCAGGCACATGTGTATTACGTGTTCAGTATATAGTGTTTCATCGCCATCTAATGGCCTGAATGACCAGAATATAGAGTTTTTAGTCGTTTTCGCGGATCAGTGCAAATGGGGATTGTTTTGATAATGGTGTCATCTGTATGCGGAAAAATCAAAGGAAAAAGCATATCGTTGTCATGTAAACGTACCCTTAGATAAAATCAACTGAAGATAAAAGAAGACAAGGGTGTATTCACACCAGGAAATTCTGCTAGTTCACTTGCTTTGGTCCGAACCAAATAAAATGTTGATTGGTTTTCGCTTTTCACACTGCCCTTTTTGCAAGTGAACCAAAATTTGTAAACAAAACCGCATGTGTGCTAAGATTATCCATTCACTGAACAGAAATTTTCAAGCAGGGTTTTGCAGGTGTTATCAGCTACTAATGCAATATCAAGAAACTTATGAGCATCACATGATACAGTGTCATCTATACATTTTTTTAATTAGGATTTTGCAAAGATGTGCTGCAAGAAAGTTGTGGCGGAGAGAGCATGCTCTTAACTGATAAAGTTCAAATATAATTAAAAACAAGTGAACAGTCAGTAATAAAATATGAACAAATACACAGATTACAATCAGAGATGAATAGTAAATAACAAAGTTACAAAGTCTAACAGTAGTATTCAGGTACAGAAATGAATAATTAATTAAACATTACCGTCTAAACTTCTGTTGAATCTCAAGTAGATGTATAACAGAAATAAAGTCAAACTGGACATTTTAAGTGCAATAATGTGTAATGGCACGAAGTCAGTTGTAGTTCTTGTGTTTCTCTTTTTTCTGTTATTGTTTTTTCTCTTTCCTTCAGTGATTCTGCTTATTAACATCAGGTGTCACCACTAATGGCCAATCATCAATGAAAAAAGTTGGATGAGTTAGAATAAAAAAGTTAGAATAAAAAGGCATGACCCTCCCCTATTTTCCTCCAGTGGTCCATTCCATAAATACCGAACAGTCCCTAATTTGTTGCAAAGGGAGCCAAAAAAAAGTTAATGAGGTGATTTTTTGTAAGCATCATAACATAGTTATGTATTAATAATTATATAATCATATTCCTGACCAAAGGTGATTGTTTGTTATTGATAGATTATCTTCACCAACAATACTTTCTTGCCACAAATCAGACATTTTGAATATACATTTTTAAAATGCATTACGGGAAAGAAATGCCACATGATATAGGGGAGGCTTGGTGGGGTTTTAGTTCCAAAATGTTGAGAACCCATCTTTTAAGACAATCATGTTTTTTTTTTTATGGTTTTTTTTAGTATACTACTTAGACTTTACAGTGAGGTCAGTACTGCATTTCCAGCAGCTACCACTCCTGCCTTTAAAGCTTCAGATACTGTGGCTCCTTTAGCAGCAGAGGCCAGTCCTCCAGCTACTCCAGCTACTCCAGCTACTGCTGCTCCTGAGATTAAAGCTGGACTCAGTGCTCCTCCAGCAACTGCTGCTCCTGCACACACTGCCACTCCTGTTCCCACTATTGCCACTCCTTTAGCCTTAGTCAACATCTTCATTCTTTCATCCTCCCTTATCTTTTCTTCTTCTTCTAACTTCTGTCTCTCCTCTCCCTCTCTCTCCATTTTCTCTATTTCCTCTATTTTCCTCTGAGCTTCTTTGTACATCTCATTTGAGTAATGCTCTCCTCCATTCTCCATCACCATTCTCTCTATCTTCTCCAGCAGTTCAGGGACCTGTGATCTATCTCCATCTTTGTTATTGAACACATAATAAGCTCCCTTACACTTTCTAACTAGCTCATTAATCTCTTTGTTTTCAGTCAGAAACTCCTCTATAGATGTATCTAACTGATCTCCTCTAGTGAACAGAATGATGGTGTAACAAGCAGCTTCTTCTCCAAAGTTCTTCTTAATCCATTCCACTGTGTTTTTCTCCTCATCTGTGAATCTCACGTCCAGTCTCATGACCAGCAGAAACGCATGTGGACCAGGAACAGACATCTCCACACACTTCACTATTTCCTCCTTCACTTGATCTTCACTGATTGATGTGTCACACAGTCCTGGAGTGTCGATCACTGAGATGTTTCGACCTTCTACCCTCTGCTGATGTTGTTGGCTTTTCACAGTCACAGATTCAGAAGAACATTTTTCTTTAAACTCCTTTCGTCCCAGGATGGTGTTTCCTGTTGCACTCTTTCCAGCTCCAGTTTTACCAACCATCACGATCCTGAGATCTGTGTGCTCACTGGGTTTAGAGTGCTCTGAGACTGAGGCACAGACAGGTTTAGAGCAGAAAAAATAAGACAAAAATTCACATTTCAGGAAATGAATCATGATATTTGGGAAAAGTGCACTCTAAAAAATGTTATGTTGACTTTAATTAACTCTCAATTAAGTCAACAGGTTCCACGTAACTAGGTTACGTTGGATTTATGTAACATTATTTATTTCAATTAACTTAAGTTAATTACATAAGGTTAATCCAATGCTGTTTAGTTGAAAAAAGGTTAACAGTCTTAATTTTGTCCAAAACAATTAAGTTAATTAAGTTCAATTATCCTAAAATTAATATTTTTACATTCAACCAATTTGTTTTAGTTGAATGTAAAAATATTAATTTTAGGATAATTGAACTTAATTAGCTTAATTGTTTAATAAAACTTAATAAATAATGTTACATAAATCCAACGTAACCTAGTTATGTGCAACCTGTTGACATAAAAAAGTTAATTAAAGCCAACATAGCATTTGTAAGAGTGTGTAATAAAATAGTTACCTGTAGGCTTTGATTGTTGTTCTGTCACTTCTTTCTTCTGGTCCCATTTTCCTGTTTGCATTTTATTTATTTCCTGAACCAATTTAGCTTGCTGTATTTCTCTGTAATTTTTTTCCTCTGTGTTTTTCTTTTCTTTTCCGCTCTTTATTTGGTAATTAAAGTAAATCTTGTTAACATTCTGTTTGACTTTATCAATCTTCGCTAGAAGCTTTGTGATGTTAGTTGGATCAATCACAGTTTTACTGTTGATCACATGATAATTATTCATGCAGTGGCTGACTAGATCCTGAAATTTAAGACTAAACCGAAAGTCCAACCATTCTCTCTTTGACATTTTTTCTCTTCCAGTAACCAGCACCATTGTGAACCTCAAAGCTTGAGCTCCAAAGTTCTCCTGAATTTGCTCCACAATGTTCCTCTTCTCCTCTTTAAAGTTCTCCAGGTTGATGACGAGCAGGAAGACATGAGGACCAGGATCAGAGAGATCCAGACTCTTCATCATCTGCTTCTTCATCTCTTCATCAGTCAGTTGAGTGTTGAAGAATCCTGGAGTGTCGATGATGGAGATGTTTCTGTCTTCTACTCTTCCTCTCTGTATCTCACTCTCTCTGGTTCTGCTCTCTTTAAACGCATCTCGACCCAGTATTGCATTTCCTGTTGAACTCTTTCCAGCTCCAGAGACTCCCAATAACACAATCCTCAGATCATGTGAATCACCTGTTTAAACAGTTCATGTTAATATCTGGAACTCTTGATGATTTATAAATGCTTCTGTGATTCTAAACACGGATGCTTTGTATTCCCAGATATATTTTGCTATTTCACCAGACCCCTTTATTCTCTCATGTGCTGAGAGGTGCTACCCACTAAGCACAATGATGTCCAAAAGACTTCTTTTCAACATCTTTGTCAGTAAAGTCGTATGTTGAAAAGACGTTCACTGAGGAGCCAGAATGAAAGTTTTTATGACGCCTTTTTTTGAAGTGTTCTGCACGTCTGATATAGACGTTCATGGACCTTTCATACAAGATTAAAAACTAGTTCAAATGTGGTCATTGTGGACATATTTTCAACATCATTTATGGTCTCATTTAGATATAATTTATACAATTTTTTTGGGACCAAATAAACACTCTTAGGATGCATTAAATGAAAAAAAAAAATGTTTATTTCAATGTAATTTCCTTTTGTAATTGCAAAGCAACTCACAGACAGTTTGTGTTTGTCCAAAAATCATGAACTTGTTTATGATCATGAATCATAAAATACAGATACTTTGACTATTTCTGTCAGACATCTATAGAAGATCTTAGTGAGAATTAACAGAGGTTTAGATGTTGATATTTCTTTCATTTGAAGTGTCACCATCGTGGTGATCAGTGTTTGCTTTAGTTGGGCTCTTGGTCCCCGTCCTTTTTGCGTTAGCTTTTCTTTGGCTGCTGTAACTTTGTAAATCACAATTGTTATGGCAGAAAAAGCCAAGAAAAAGTAAGATCAGGAGTTATCAGCTCCTTGTTTATGATGACATAATTATAACAAAATTAGCATCTAATGATGTGTTTAAAGTTTTGTGTTTATATTTGTTTTTTATAACCGCCAACCTTGTGGAACTGCAAGATTTGTATCAACAGCATTTAAATAATCACTTATTTAGATAAAAAGGATGTGCACATGATGTTTTGGGCAAATGTATCATGTAGTCACACACAGACATCAAGATCAGTCAAAACAAAAAAGATTGGGAATCAAGGATGAGTTTTGTACTATGAAGGCTACCCATCATGCATTGCAGCATGATGTTTTTTTATTTTTTTGTCGTCACTATTGTTGTGAATCATATGCAAAATCTTGATGTCTGTGTGTCACTACATGATGAAAATGCTCAAAACATTGTGTGCACAACCTTTTTATAATAGATACATAATTTAAATGATATTGGTGCCAATTTTGCAGTTCCACAAGTTGAAGCTATAAATGCCAAAGCATCTGACAATATTCAGTGCTTGTTTTGTGAAGATTTTGTTGATAACAACTAATTTTGCATTATCTTGGCTTTTTTTGCCACATCAACTGTGTTTTACAATCACAGTTATAGCAACCAAAAAAAATCTAAAGCAAATCACCGGGGACCAAGAGCCCAACTAAAGCAAACACTAATCACCATGATAGTGACACTTCAAATGAAATAAATATCAACATCTAAACCTCTGTTAATTCTCACTAAGATCTTCTATAGATGTCTGACAGAAATAGTCAAAGTATCTGTATTTTATGATTCATGATCATAAAAAAGTTCATGATTTTTGGATAAAATGATTGTATAAAATGCATTTTGTTGTTGTGCTCAGTATCTCAGTACAACTTGAGCACCAATTGAATTCTTCGTCTGTCCAGTGCTTATAACATTAACCTGCACAGTGTTCACTAAAGGGATGGTTAAACTAAAACCAACTAACATTCAACTAACTAAAAACTAACCTGCAAACTACAGCTAAAATGATCTAACTAGCCAGTTAGAGGCACAATATGTAATTTTGCCCCTAGAGGTCACTAATTCAAAACAAAGGTGTAGATTGTTAATCCCGTGAATGAGCGTGGAATCATGGGAGATGTCATCTTCACCTCCACATCCGATGGAAAGCATACCGATGGGAGTTAATGTATTAAAGTTCAATAATGTTACTGTGGTATGAAACCGGTTGGGGCTGAGAACCTGGGACATTTTACATTGCTGTTTTTATTGTGCTTATATGCCGCAGTCGGCCACTGTTTCGCTTCTTCAGGCCTTTATTAACCCTCTGGGGTCTGAGGTGTTTTCTGGCCCTGGTGGTGTTCTGTTACGCATGCCGCGCTACGTCATTTTTGTTCTTGCGTATGTTGCTGCATATGCTGTATGTCTGTGTACTATTTGTTTCAGGTGTGAAGCTCGATTGGAGAGTCCACCTGTCAATCTGCTGACGTAGGATGTTGATGTTTGGAAACGCATGTCGACGTGCAGTTTATGAATGGCTCTTACTTCAATGGCGACAGTCGAGATAGACTCTGCACTCTCTGTGAGGACGCTTTTCTCGTTCGAGAAACCACTCTGAGAGACTGATCAGTGTCTGGGGTTCGCTGCTTTTATGATCTGGCAGTTAGATCAGTTCTCTTTGTTTGTGCTCGAATGTGTTTGTGCTCCTGATGCGTGTTTTGAGGTGCCTGCTAAATGTTTGTTGCTGTCATGAAACCATTACATCAGTTCACCGTCCAACATTGTGTAGACTGGCGGGAGAGGTTGTGAGTCAGGTAAGCAGGTCGCGACCTACATTTGCACACGTAGGTTTCTATGACATGTTTTAGACGCACTAGTGTTAGGAGTGGTGCTAATTATATGTTACTTGTGACATTTTCATGGCTAAAGTCTGATTACACTGTATTCAGCACAAACTCTGCTACAATAATATATCAGCAGCTTGTATGTAAAATTTTGTAGTTTTGAGATAATGACATTTATGCGTGGTTAAAAAAATAAAATGTCACTGAAATAAGGTCATGAACCCCATACTGATTATTTCTTCACAAGACTTTTGAAAATTGTATCACTTAGCCTAGAATATTTGCTTCAAAACTATGTGAAAATCATCCTGACTGCTCATTCAGATAAGACAATATATTGATTTAAAAATGGTAAGACGTGTTTTGTTTAAGAAAGCTTTATGCGAAAAGTTTTCACACCTGAGAAAGACAAAGACCCTCCCCTAGTAGACGGGCTCTGGAAACACTTGCCTCTTGTAGCCGTCACTGATTATGGCCCCCCTGGAAACATTTCTGTTGTGTCTTTGCAGTTTGCAGTTCGTTTCCCTATTTGCTCGTGCTGTGAATATTTGCAGCGCACATGATGTGAAATCGACGAATTTGTTTTCTGAATATGTAGATGTTGTGGCGGCGTTTGCATGTGTTTTCTGAATTTGGAGGTGTTTTCTGCATATGTAGTTGTTGTGGCGTTTGTTTGTTTTGTGACCCTTCTCGACCACCGTAAAAAATAGACTCTGTGTGGAAACGATCTCTGCACTGCTGTATACGCACCGCTCCTGGCTGGACCGCATTGCCGGACCGCATCCGCGTGCAGTGTGAAAGCTCTAACCTGTTTACATGGGTGCGGAAAAAAATACGCACTGCAAACGGAGTATGTGTGAAACGGGTGTGACAGAGAGAAAGGGACCAACATGTATGTGTGTGTACTTCTAACATGTTTGGTTGGTAAAATAAATGTTGTAAATTCAAATCAGAGCGTCTTCCGTGTCTGGAATGGATGTATTCTTGAGTCTGTAAGGTAACAATAATATAATAAGATAACCTTGTTTGAAATGGGTTTGGCTAAAAGAAAATTTTGGTTTTATCCAAGTACTTATACTATGTTGACTGGGTTAAATCGAATTGCATTACTAAAAAGAGACTAAAATACAATTTTCATTGACTAAAACTAGACTAAATGTCATAAGTTTTCGTCAACTAAAACTAGACGAAAATAGTTGTGGATAATTCTGACTAAAATAAGTCTAAAGTGCTCAGACTTTTAGTCGACTGAAACTTGACTAGACTAAAAAGAGTATGAACATGACTATAACTAATAAAACTAAAATGACAGCTTGTCACAAAAACTAGACTAAAATATAAATTAAAACAGGCCGCCAAAAACAACACTACAGTCAACATTTACATTCCTGTAAACACCAGAAACATCTGTAGTGCCAGTTCTGAATAAATGTAATGGATGATTCATTTTAGCTATTTAGGTTCGCTAAGTTAGTGAGAACTGACATGTGAGTTAGTGAGAATAAAAACATTGTGAATGATGCCAAATTTTTTAGCCACTAACAAGCTTTGTCACATTCCTTTAGTTTAAGGATGGTGATTCAAACTTGGCATTGAAGACAGATGACAATCCCTCATCATTAATTTGGCAACATACAGTATTTTAATCATGCTACTTGTACAGATACATTTTTTCAAATGAATTAAAACCCCAGATAGCAAGCAACCATTAAAAAAAGTTAAATCAATATTAATGTGTCATTGTTAACCACATTGATTCAACATCACTTTTGAAACAAATCATGCTTGCTCTCTCACTGAAGAAAAGAGAAACAAAAGAACTACAACTGACGTTCAGACACAGCATGCACTAAAAAATGATTTTTTGGTGAAGTAAATACTACTGAAAAAAACAATGTAATTTACATGAAAAAGTTAGTTCAGGCAAGAATTTAAAAAACTAAGTAAATTCCATATCAGTACATAATTCAAGCAAGTAGAAATGAAAGCGTAAATATCAACTCAATAAAATTAAGTAAAAATTACTCAACTTTTCTGATACTGGCGTTCCCATCATGCACTGGACCTTGAATAATTAATGAGGTTAATTTTTTACTGTTTTCCAGCTGTATTTACACTGTTTTATCATTGCTTTTGTTGTCAGGATTAGTAACTTGCCATTTTGTGACATTTCAAGTAAATTTTCTGCTCAAAATGACACATTCAAACACAAAAATGATCCATCAAATGTTACCGTCATTGTGTATTGTCTACCAAGTATTGAGGTCTTTGCATTCACATGAGACTTAACATTTGACATGATGTAGTATAAATTACTTAGATAATCTAAATAAAGCACATACTATAAATGACTGGTATAATTCAATATTATTGTTTGAGTGAAATGTAATGCAAAGGAAATTTCAACTAAATCGATATTAATCAATCTTTTACTAGCCAAGTTAAAAATACTTATTTTCTTTGTTACTTTCACTTAACTAGGTTAAGTAAAGTTTACTTAATTCCATATTCCAAGTAAATTTAACTTAAAGATTTCTAATTAAAGCTACTGATAAATATGTTTAGGTTTTTACTTGGCAAACTTTGTAAATTTACTAAGTAAATCCTACTCCAAATTTTTTTCAGTGTGTGTGTGTCTAAAATTATTTTCCCCACAATGTATTTTTAAAATCAAAATTCAGTATACCTGATCGGTGGCAAGAAATTATTCTTGGTGAAAATAATTTATTAATAACAAATAACCATTTTTGGTCATTGATGATATTAGCGAATCATTCTACTTCATGATGGTTCAAACTATAGCACCTGATCATCTTTGTTTCTGGTTTCCTATGTAACAAATTATGTCTGTTGTCACTGTTACAAAGACCACAAACATGCACAAAAAAAGCTAAGAGTCAATCTGACCAACTAAAGGAAACACTAATCACCATAGTGGTGACTTTACAAAAACTATTATTTCCAATAAAACATCAACATCCCCACCTCTATTAATTGTAATTGATAATAAGTGAAGCTGATAATGCTTTTTTTTGGAGTTGTTTAATCCTCCTCTGCTCAGATCCTGAGAGATTTAATGTCTTATTTTATCTTCAGTTGATTTCATCTCCGGAAGTCAGTTGTAGTTCTTGTGTCTCTTTTCTTCAGTGATTCTGTTGTTATCATTAGGTGTCTTCAATGCTCAATCATCGCTCAATTAATCACTTAATTATCTCATTAACTCTAACACTGCATCAGTGTTACTTTTAACCCCCTGCTGGTGGTTCCCATATAAACACTGATCGGTGTTAAATTTAACACCAGGGATTTTTCTGTGTGGGCGTGGCTTATAGCTATAAAAGCCCATCTATTTCACCATAACAACACGTTTAAATCGACTGAAGCGAATGCACCTGACAGATTGCAATAGTGCGGTAGGCTACGCAATACTCGTTCCCTACTCTCAGGGAACCGAGGTTACGTTATTAACTGAGTACTTTCCATTTCGAGAACGGTCACTTCGTATTGCGTAGCTAATATGCAGTGGGGACACAATGTAGAACGCTGCACTATTAGCAATTGACTACGTCCTGCACCGGAGCCTAGGGCACAGCCTGAGACTCACAGTAAATCATGTGTAGAGTACAGTAAAAGACTCATGAATCCCAGAAAGGAATTTCGAATGGAACCAGGCCTAAGTTTGGTCCTTATGACATAAAAGGAGGGATTGGCCAAGGGTCAATTCACTCCAAAATATTACCACATAGGACAATTAGTGGTTTATGACAGTAAATTGTGTTTAGACTGACTAGACCACAGATTGTCACATCAGATCCTTCACAGAGAGGACTTTAGTCTATAAACAGGGTACCTCCATATTACAAAACCTGACAAATGTGTACGGTGAGGACCAGCAGGCTGCCGCACATATGTCTTCAATGGGTACACCACTGGACCAGGCCCACGAAGAGGCAGTGCCTCTTGTGGGGAGTGCAGCTAAAGTGATGACCTGTGCTCTCAACGGCGTAGAGAGCACCTAGGGCACACAGCCGTAGGGTAACTCTGGAATCACCAACCTCAAACTCCATGTAGGAAGGGCTCACAGAGAGCACCTGCAAATCACCTAGGGGTCACACATGGAGGGCCCACAAGTTGGGGCGATCGGTCCTGTTCGCCTGTGTAAGGAGGTCTTTCCTCATCAGCATCGGCCAGGGGGCTGAGCTCAGCATTTATGTCAACCCTGGGACCCACACCTGGGTTTTCCAGAGGGAAGCTATTACAAGGAATTTGCTTCTGCTCTCCCTGATTCACTCGATAACCTGAGGGTTCATTGAGACGCGAGAAAAACGCATGGAGGGGGCTACTGGGCCAGACATGGGCCAGCGCATCCCTGCTCCCCGCATCCGGACGCCCGGAACGTGAGCAGCTCTCAGAGAGTGCAGGTTGGCTTGTGCCCAAAGGAGGAGGTTTCTGGCCATGGCATATAGTTTGCCCGATCTGAGGCCGCCCTGGTGATTTATGTAGGACACCATATATATATATATATATATATATATATATATATATATATATATATATATATATATATATATATATATATATATACCTTGCTCACCTCAGGGACCTGACGATCAAATCACACTCCGTTTGAATCCACTGCCTCATGACGTGCGTCAAATGAAGAAGCCACATCATTTTGAGGTGGAGGGGACAGCCTCACTCCAACCACAAGCAGTTTTTAAAAAGGAGCACTGAAGTGATCGAACACCTTCGGGATCTCCTCAAGGAGAGAAGACTCAATTCAATGAACAGGTTCGACTTCTATTAGAGGAGCAAGCATCTTTCTAGAGGGTGCTCACAGAAGTGATGGTCTCTACTGCATAACAATTCTTGCGATAGACTAGAACCACCACGTCCCGTTCTTACTAGAACCAGATCTGAAATCTTCCAAGATCTAGACGTGGGTGCCATGGTACCACCTCCACACTAGAAAAGAGAAACTCGGAATTGGGGCGAGATTACTCTTTCCCAGTTGACCTGAGGACCCAACTGGCTATGGAGCACTCGAAGGGTAGGACCAATGTACTGATACTTCGTACCTTCAAACGCAAGAACACAGTAAGTCTATGGAGCAGAAGGATAGAGATCTGAAGTACACGTCTTTCAGGTCAAACGCTGCAGACCAAGCTTGGGGACAGGGCATTGAAAATGCAACTCTGTGTTTACAAGTGAACGGAGACTTTTGAAAAAGGGCCCGTAATAGTTGACACAGAACCAAGATGGTCGTAGCCCACCACATAATAAGGGTACAATGAAGTACAGACGCTGAAGCCAAACTCCATACTGGCTGGAGGGAATGGCTTGCACGCGTCCTTCGCCAGTAGGACTGCGGCGCACACACACAGGACAGGAGCTCTGCTCAACACCTAGGTGTGATGGATCTCACAAAAAAATATTTTAGGAGCATTTCTGCTCAACATCTAGGTATGATGAATATCACTGAGCCTGGGCGGAAGCCGAGCGAAATGAGTTGCAAGCCGGGTCTGAAGGTACCGAATGAGGCCAGGCTGGGCATCGGTTGGAAGTGTTTTAGACTTCGACAAAACCGGACCAGGGCCAGGAACCACAGACGTACCCGAGGTGGGGCAGCGAGGTGGAGGACAGGAATCCGGCTCAAAGGCGGCCCGAAGCGGGATCTGAGTGTGCGGTGCAACACTTACTTGACTCCACTGGGTGGCAGGGGAAGCGTGAGAAGGTGGATGACTGGGTCCTCAAACGTGCCCAGCTGCCAGCTGGCGAACAAGAGGGGGCTGAGGGGTGTAAGGCTTTACAGGGTCACACACCATCAGACTAGCCATCTTGGGACCCAGGAACAGAGGAATTACTCTTCTTTGAAGTGTGGGTACCGTCTGCTCCATTTTGGGAGCCAGCGGTGGAACAGACACACACACAAAGACTCCACCTGGCCCTCAACCGGGGGGAGGGAGTGGATGACCAACTCCAAAGCACCCTCCTCCATCCCTGAGCAGCCCATCCCAGGGCTGGGCGTCCCTACTGCGGTCGGCTCTATGCTGAGGCCTGACTGGAGGCTGCTGCGGTGGCAGAAAAATAAGTTCTTTGTGACATGCAAGACTTATTGTAATACAATTTAAATGCAAAAGAAAAGGCATGAGAGTCGGCTGTTTTTGTCAATTTTAAGTTTTAATTTAAAATGTTTGCGATTTTAATAAATGTACATGGTTAAACATTTGACCACTTGCTTGATCTATTTAATATAAGTAGAAGTAATGCATGAAGTAATAGGCCTACGTTGTTTAAATTGTGTTTAAACGTGTTTAAACGTGCAAACGGAGTATGCCCGTTTCACACACTCCGTGTGCAGTGCGTATGCGGTGCGTGTTGTGGTGCAGGATTTTTTTCCAGGATAAAAAAAAAAAAAGGGATACATTTTAATACACTAAATCTTGCATGTCACAAAGAACTTGTTTTTCCACCTCCATGAATGAGACGAGTTTTGTTCATTATGTCGCCTTGTTGAGGTAAATTGTAGTTTTCCTTGCTTTTCCGCGGTCTTAAAGTAAGATGACTGTGGAAAAAAAAATAGTATTAAATTAAATACATTTATGGTGAGATTACTACATTTTATTTAATTAAACGCATTTAAGGTAAAATTACTACATTTTCAGGTCAATCTGTGTTCATTTTGACCACGGACCATGCGCTGTCACTTTAATTCAGCGTTTGCAGCACCGCAAAAATAGACTGTGTGGAAACGATCTCTGCACTGCTGTATACGCACCGCTCCTGGCTGGACCGCATTGCCGGACCGCATCCGTGTGCAGTGTGAAAGCTCTAACCTGTTTACATGGGTGCGGAAAAAAATACGCACTGCAAACGGAGTATGTGTGAAACGGGTGTGACAGAGAAAGGGACCGATACATGTATGTGTGTGTACTTCTAACATGTTTGGTTGGTAAAATAAATATGTTGTAAATTCAAATCAGAGCGTCTTCCGTGTCTGTAATGGATGTACTCTTGAGTCTATAAGGTAACAATAATATAATAAGATAACCTTGTTTGAGTTGGTTTGGCTAAAACATATTGGTTTCATAGGTACTTATACTATGTTGACTGGGTTAAATAGAATTGCATTACTAAAAAGAGACTAAACTAGAAAAAAAAAAAAAAAACTAGACTAAATGTCATCAGTTTTCGTCGACTAAAACTAGATGAAAATAGTCGTAGATAATTCTGACTAAAATAAGACTAAAGTGCTCAGACTTTTAGTCGACTGAAACTTGACTAGACTAAAAAGAGTATGAATGTGACTAAAACTAATAAAAACTAAAATGACAGCTTGACACAAAAACTAGACTAAAATAAAAATTAAAACAGGCCGCCAAAAACAACACTACAGTCAACATTTACATTCCTGTAAACACCAGAAACATCTGCAGTGCCAGTTCTGAATAAATGTAATGGATGATTCATTTTAGCTATTCATGTTCGCTAAGTTAGTGAGAACTGACATGTGAGTTAGTGAGAATAAAAACATTGTGAATGATGCCAACTTTTTTAGCCACTAACAAGCTTTGTCACATTCCTTTAGTTTAAGGATGGTGATTCAAACTTGGCATTGAAGACAGATGACAATCCCTCATCATTAATTTGGCAACATCATACAGTATTTTAATCATGATACTTGTACAGATACATTTTCTCAAATTAATTAAAACCCCAGATAGCAAGCAACCATTAAAAATAATGTTACATCAATATTAATGTGTCATTGTTAACCACATTAATACACCATCACTTTTGAAACAAATCATGCTTGCTCTCTCAGAAAATTAAACACATTTCTGTGTGGCTTTAAGTCAGTTATAGTTGTTGTGTTTCATTTTCTGAGAGTGCAAGCATGATATTGAACCAGTATTACATTATAAGATTAATTTAATGCCATCAACATAGGTTTTTGATGACATTTAAGATTTTTTTTTTTTTTTTTTTTACATTAATTGCGGGTGCAAAAGTGATGTTGCTTCAATGTGGTTTACATTGACATATTAATAACATTATTTCATTGGTTGCTTGCTATCTGGAAAACATTCACATTCTGAATATAGTTAGAACCTTAAGGTTGTATATTGGCCACAAAATAGTAATGAAGATTATCTTAACTATTTACTTTCTGATTTACTGTTTAATGCTGTCAACTACCAGCAACAAAAAGAACAGTATACAGTATGATTAATTTCTCAGTATGGTCTTAAACTAGCAGTTTCACATTAGGTTATTTAACTTAGACTGACCTTTATCTGCTGATGCCATTATGCCTTTCACAGTTAGTGCTTGTCGTTCAAAGTCCCTCTGTGTTTGTCTGTGTAAACCGGACTCAGGCAATATATCTACACTCATACTGTAAAAAAAAAAAAAAAAAAAAAAAATCTGTCAGCATCACACATTGGCTGCATTTTGACACCTGAAAGCAAAAAAAAAACTTGCAGAACTACTGTTTTTGTTTGTTTTTTTGTCCGTGACCTAGCATTGTTTACACAGTAAATTCCCCAGTGTTAAATTAACACAACTGTTTATATGGGAACCACCAGCAGGGTGTTAAAAGTAACACTGAAGCAGTGTTAGAGTTAATTCGATTATGAAGTAAGTAATTGAGTGATGATTGTTCGATTATTGAAGACACCTGATTATAACAAGCAGAATTACCAGTGCTGCCAACTATTTTCAAAGGAAAGTAGCTAACGCCTCCCCTAAAAGTCGCTAGATGACGTAATACTTCAATTAGCATATTAATGACGTCATCGCGGCGTACTTGCGTTCTGCCTGCCTAATGTTTTTTCTCATTAAAATCATGCTCACATACTGTATTTTAATACAATATAATATAATGTAATACAATACAATACAATACAATATAATATAATATAATATAATATAATATAGCCGAATGTCCAATAAAGCTGTTCTCATTTACTATATTTTTTTGTCAGACAATAGAACGAGTAGCTATTGAATGACTATTTTTTATATGTGTAAAATTATCTGAATTGAGAGAGTTCGGGAACTGGATGAACTAAAACACTGTGATAATGAGTATTACATGATAAGCACAAGAAAAGAAAGGAAAATAAAATGGTCAAACTAAATTCTTTAAATATAAAACAAAAGATAAGTGATAAGTCAGTGGAAACAACACTGCTCATTCACGTCTGTTAGCTGCCGTGCTGCTGCTCCTCTCTCAGCCATTCACTGAACAGGGTAGGCGCAGAGAGAGGTTTGTGACGGCAAGGAGAAAGCAAAACTCGCGCTCGCAGGACTGTGCTGGCAACATTTGGAGGTTACTGAGGTTTGTCCAAAAAGTAGCTAGATTTGTCGCTAGTCGCTTTTTTGAAAAAATTTCGCTAAAGGGGTCTGAAGTTGCTAAAAATAGCGACAAAGGCGCTAACCCACTAAGCAAAATGATGTCCAAAAGACGTCTTTTCAACGTCTTTGTTACAAAAATCGGACGTTGAAATGACGTCCACTGAGCAGCCAGAATGAAAGTTTTTATGACGTCTTTTTTTGACGTGTTCTGCACGTCCGATATAGACGTTTATCGAACCTTCGTACAAGTTTAAAACTAGTTCAGATGTGGCCATTGTGGACATATTTCAACATCATTTATGGTCTCATTTAGACATAATTACTTTGACTATTGCTGTCAGATGATCTTAGTGAGAATTAACAGAAGTTTAGATGTTGATATTTGTTTAATTTGAAGTGTCACCATTGTGGTGATCAGTGTTTGCTTTAGTTGGGCTCTTGGTCCCCTTTCCTTTTACTTTAACTTTTATTTGACTGCTTTAACTGTGTTTTTAAAACACAATTGCTGTGGCAGAGAAAGCCAATAATAAGTAAGATCAGCTGTTTTCAGCTTATTGATGATGATGAAATCATCACAGAACAAGCATCTAATGTTGTCAGATGTTTTGGCATTCATAACCACCAACCTTGTGGAGCTGCAATATTGGTGCCAAAAGCATTAAAATTATCACTTATTTGAAGGTGTATAAAAAGCATGTGCAGATGATGTTTTGAGCAAGTGTATCATGTAGTCACACACAGACTTTGGATATGAATCACAACAACGGTGACAATCAAAACAAAAAAAGCTTGGGAATTAAGGATGAGTTTTGTACTATGAAAGCTACCCATCATGCATTGCAGCATGAATCTTTTATTTTATTTTAAATTGTCACCATTGTTGTGAATCATATGCAAAATCTTGATGTCTGTGTGTGACTATATGATACATTTGCACATGCTTTTTATACACCATTCAAATAAGTGATCATTTTAATGCTTTTGGCACCAATAATGCAGTTCCACAAGGTTGGTGGTTATTAATGCCAAATATAAACACAAAACTTTAAACACAATATTAGATGCCCATTTTGTGATGATTATGTCGTCATCATTAACATTGAGCTAATAACACCTCAAACTTTTTCTAGGCTTTCTCTGCCACAACAATTGTGTTACACAAACACACTGTTACAGCAGCCAAAGAAAAGTTAAAGAAAGAGGACCAAGAGCCCAACTAAAGCAAACACTGATCACCACAATGGTGACACTTCAAATTAAACAAATATCAACATCTAAACCTCTGTTAATTCTCACTAAGATCATCTGACAGCAATAGTCAAAGTAATTATGTCTAAATGAGACCATAAATGATGTTGAAATATGTCCACAATGGCCACATCTGAACTAGTTTTAAACTTGTACGAAGGTTCGATAAACGTCTATATCGGACGTGCAGAACACGTCAAAAAAAGACGTCATAAAAACTTTCATTCTGGCTGCTCAGTAGATGTCTTTTCAACGTCCGATTTTTGTAACAAAGACGTTGAAAAGACGTCTTTTGGACATAATTTTGTTTAGTGGGAAGTTGGCAACACTGAGAATCACTGTCAAAGTCAAAGTCAAGTTTATTTCTAGAGTACATTTATAACAACAGAAGTTGACCAAAGTGCTATACATCCCAAATCATGAGCCAACAAACAGCAACAAAAATAAAATTACATCAAAAAGACAAAAACACACACCTCTCAAACTGAATTAAAAGCCAAGGAAAATAAATGTGTTTTAAGACTAGATTTAAAAGCAGATAGTGTTGGGGCCAGCCTCACAGACAGTGGTAAATTATTCCATAGTTTAGGGGCCGCAACTGAAAAGGCCCGATCTCCCCTATGTTTCTGCCTTACTCTAGGAACAGCCAAAAGCATGCAATCTGCCGACCTAAGAGACCTAGATGGAACATGTTGTTGTATAAGGTCAGAAAGGTAGGTCAGGGCTAGACCATTTAAGGATTTGTAAGCAAACACTAAAATTTTAAAATCAATCCTAAACCGTACTGGCAGCCAGTTAAGGGAAGCCAGTATGGGAGAAATGTGGTCACGCTTACGTACCCCTTTTAGTAGTCTAGCTGCAGCATTCTGCACCAACTGCAGGCGTGAGAGAGATGCCTGGCTGACACCAGCATAGATGGCATCCCAGCCAGCACAGCCATGTGAGCCCCAAATGGGTTTGCCCTGGGCTATCTAACTGGGACCCAGACAATTTTGTCCTCAGTTTCCATGTTGTCCCCACATGGGTTTGCCCAGATGAAATGAACACTGCTCAGTGTGCACACTAAAGGCTGTTAAATGTAACACTGAAGTGTTGGCGTTAATGAGATAATTAAGTGATTGAATAATGATTGAGCATTATTGATGAACACCTGCTGTTAACAAGCAGAATCACTGAAGGAAAGAGAAACACAAGAACTACTTCCAGCCACAGCCTTTTATGAAATCAACTGAAGATAAAATACATTAAATCTCTCAAGATCTGATTAAGCAACTCCACAAACAGCTTTACCAGCTTCACTTATTACTAACCAGACTGACTTTATTTTTGTCAGACGTCTACAGAAGTTCTTATTGAGAATTAACAGAGGTTAAGATATTGATGATTTATTTAAAATAATAGTTTTATTTGATGTTACCATTATTGTGACCAGTGTTTGCTTTAGTTGGGTCAACAAAATGTTGTCTTTCATATTTCGCCTGACTGTAACGTTGTTTTTATGAAATATTAGGGCATATAAATGTTAATTTGCAGTTTAATACGTTGCTTATACAAATAACCTATATTTTATTTCAACATATTTCAGTCGATTTTTACTCATCTCAGTATAGCAATACAGTTTGCTAAAACATCATCATCATTCACACACAGCAACGCGATTTAAATTTAAACTGTCTTTTTGCGAGCTGTGGTAAACAGCGCGCATCTCTGCCGTTCATTCATCACACACAGAAATGCAATTCACTTGAGAAGGGAAAAAAACTTACTACAGTATTCCTCAGCTCAGTCGGATCCTTGCTCCTCGAAATACCAGCACGGTCAGGGTATTTTCTGGCAAACCGTTTAGACCTCACCGGGTTTTTTTTACAGTAAAATACTGGCAACACTGTCAATGGTGACGAGCAGAATATTCAATTAGGAAAAGTAAATTACATAGACAATTCAGATCATAATTTATTCATACCGCAATGCATGATGGGAGCCATTAATGAGTTGTGATTGGTGGCAGCCACTGCAACATGCTTTATTATTGTCACCATTGTTGGGATTCACAGGCTGATTATTGATGTCTGTGTTTTAAATGAATTTATCCGAATATCTTTTGATCAGAACAATGTTTATTAAATATTTTGAATTAAAGTACTGATAATCGTAGGCTGAAGAATCACAAAACTGCTGCTAACAAGTTAAATCAAACTATCTCAATAAGTTTCCTTTTTCAGATCACAGCATGATTATGTCAAAACATATCCAACACTGTCAGATCACATTTTACTTTGTTCATTTAACTGTTATAAATCAATAACAGCAGACAAACAACAGTAAATATTAAAGTAAACTTATAATGGTCTAGAGCCCAACTAAAGCAAACACCCATCACCTTAATGGTAACTTACAATTTGTGATTTTCTCCTTAAGTGATTCTGCTTGTTAACATCAGGTGTCTTCAATAATGCTCAATCATCACTAAATTAATCACTTAATTATCTCATCAGCCCTAAATGCCGCTCCATCTGAAAGCAGGTGATGGTGATTTACTACTAATCAAGGAACCGGCTTTACTGACGAGATGCACATAACAATATCGCGATTTAAATCGCCCAGCCCTAATTGAGACAGCGTTGCAGTGAGATAATTAAGGAAATATGTAAGTGATTGTTGGGCATTAGTGATGAACACCTGCTGTTAACAAGCAGAATCACTGAAGGAAAGAGGAACACACAAACAGAAAATAGAGAAACACAAGAAATACAACTGACTTCCAGCCATTACACATTATTACACTTATTATTAACCAGTATGACTTTATTTCTGTCATACAGAAGTTGTTGTTGAGATGTTTGGTTTGAAGTTACCATTATAGAGATCAGTGTTTGCTTTAGTTGGGATGCTGATGCTAAAACATTAGGGTGTCTTTTGCTGCTTGAGCTGTGTTTTTGTGCAAATCACACTTGTGTACACACACAGTTTATGAATAATTGTGGTTATGTTGATTCTGGTGATAAAATCATCATATAGCCTGTTCATTCACTAAGGAATTCACTCCTACTCATTTAGAGTTTAATCCTCAATCAAAAGTGTTACATTAGCACCACTGTGAAACCACAGAAATAAATTACAATGACATATTTTTTTAACACATCATGCATAAACCAAAAAAAAAAAAAAACAGCTTTGCTGTCAATTAGAAACACAGAGATATCACAATTTAGCACATGAATCTCATCAATGGTGGCAATTTTTTTTATTATTCATGCAGAAGTGCATGCTGGGAGTTTTATATTATCCTGGAACCCAGCATGCATTGCGACACAAAACTTTTGATTGTCACCATTGTTGAGATTCGTGTGCTGATTGTTGATGTCTGTGTGTGTCTAAGTCAAGCAGGAGTTCAAAATGGTTTAATGTACTATGTGATTACAATATTCTTCAGAAGACCTGATTACAAAAATATTGTTTTCATGTTATAGATTCACAGATGCATGCTAAATATGAACAACCCATAAATTCAAAGAATACATAGAGGACAGATCTGAAAATCGTCCATGTCCAGGATGATTGTTAAATCATCACAAAAGCCAAAAACATCTAATCGTCTTCCTCTTGACTTTTTCTTGCCATAACAAATGTGTGTAGCGACTGGGCTATTTGAATCATTCGTTCGTTTTGTTCTGAATTAACAAATCCGGACTCTCTGTGTTCTTTTCGGTACATTCCTTCACAATTACAAATCATACGCCGGCTCCAGAGAGACTGGAGCAAATGGACTTTTACGACACTTAATAGCACCCTAGACACACTGCAGAACAACGTTCTGCATTCCAAACCCCCTTTTTCTCTCTGCACCAAAGAGATAACAAAACTTTCTAGAGTCATCCCACACACTATAAACAGCCAACATCATCTGATCTCATTTTCTCTTGGCTTTTTCGCTGCAACAAATGTGTTTTATAAACACATAATTACAGCAACCAGATACAGTTTTATATTAAAGAGTCAAGGGTCAAGAGTCCAACTAAAGCAAACGCTAAACACCATCATGGTGACTTAAAATACAACTATTGATATCATTCAAACGGAAATGAAATAAAGTCAGTCTGGTTAGTAATAAGTGAAGCTGGTAATTCTGTTTGTGGAGTTGTTTAATCCTCCTCTGCTGAGATCTTCACAGATTTAATGTCTTCTTTTCTCTTCAGTTGATTTCATCTAAGACTGTGGCTGAAGTCAGTTGTAGTTCTTGTGTTTCTCTTTCCTTCAGTGATTCTGCTTGTTAACAGCAGGTGTTCATAATTAATGCTCAATCACCACTTAATTATCTCATTAACTTCAACACTGCTTTAACTCTGTAGTGTGCACACATATGAACACTGAGCAGTGTTAATTTAACATGGGCGTTTTTCTGTGTACTATTACATAAATTTCACCCGTTTCATTTACATATGACTAACAAATATGAATCACATTCAGTTTATTAATACAATTATATAAGTCTTATCTGTTTAATTTATGTATGACTTAAAAATATGAATCACATTCAGATTATTGATTGGTTTATGTTAAAACTATGTAATCCAAATGGATGGAAATTTTGTATGCAATTTAAATACATAAATCTTATGTTTAGACACAATTTTTTTTTGGAGTGTGAGGCCAAGAACACTAGCACTGTTAAACATGCGTGACAATAACTGTTCCAATTCAACTCTGATGTGATTGAGCTTGTTTCACATATAACTGTAAATTATCACAGTAATAAACAGTTCACTTGCATTTGCTAGCTAACTATTGAAATTTACGATATACTAAAACATTTTGGTACTCTGCTGATGTGAACAAAAACTGCATGTTTTCATTAAAAAAAAGAAAAGAAAAGGAGAACAAAATATTAAGACATAAAACAACACCGTCTGTTTTCTGGATCAAACCTAAAAGACAGACGCCTAAAACACTGGTGTCAAAGTATTGGCATGGACAGAAACATTGCACCTTTCACTTAAAATTACTACTTATCAACTGTAGTTCATTTACTTAACAGTTGTTTAGAGACATAGACAAAAGAACTGTGTATCTATGACTGTGCAGTGAAATGCAGAGTTTTAAGTGTAATAGTTCGAAAAGTTTGAAGTGTAATGGTTGAATAGGTAACAGAAAAACGGCATAACTCACTTTTCATGTTGGTTCATTGTGTCTTGCGATCCCACAGCGTAGATAAACCAGAAAGATGTCCTAAAATAAATTTCATTTGTTTAGTCTCAAGCAGTGTCATGTAGAAGGACTGACATTTAATTCTCAAAATGCGGTATTTGTTCATGTTTTCATTATTCCTATGAACATGTTTGACCATGCTCAGAGACTAGTCTTTACAAACTGTATAAAACAGAGAAACTAAATGTAAAGCGGGTCATCGATTAGTGGAAAAATATCATTTTACATACTGTATCGACATAAACTTTCACAATAGACCAGGAGAGAGGATTTCTGTATTCTTTATGGCTAATTGTCTCTTTTCCTATATGCCTTACACTCTTTCGTAATAAACTGACCTCTTGAATTTACTTTTGTGCACACATAAATCCTGTATAACGAATATGTTTGAATTTTATTCATAGTCTTTACAAGGACATGTAACTTTATAGTTCTAAATGAGTTTGCATTACAACAGTGTGGCATAGTTCCTCTAACAAATCTGACAGAAGAGCAAAAAATGCACAAGGATTTTAAGCACATATATTTATTTGAGTCAAAGAAGATGGTGATAACAATTGAAAACAAACTATAATTTTTAATGTTAAGCGGGACGTTGAAATAAACTATTCTGCGGATGTTAAACAACTTAATATAATATTAAGTATAATGTAATATAATATGAAATACTGATTTGTCAAAAAGAGAAAGCTCAGTCATATATTTAAAAAGCCTCTTAAATGAAAGGCCTGCGTTTATCACACACGTTTTCCCATGTGCGGAATAGCATGAACTTACATCGGTTTGTCTTCGCCTAAAACAAAACACAGACCAACAAACAAAGAAATGTGAACAGTGTCATCTCAACAAGATGATCTAGTGGTGTAATAAAAAGTCATTTGCAAAACCATACTTACAAACGTGTAACAAACTTACAAATTGCTCATCATTTGAGTTTTCTATATTCTGTATGCATCATTAACAATTTTTGTATGGCCTAACTTATTTTCTTAGTGATTTGGGGTCTTAATTTTACATGGTGATTTCTTCACACGTCATTTTTTTATTTTATCTGCAGGTTTTACCAGAGTGTGGCACTTTGTTTACCAGTCTCAAACGTTAATGAATGTGCAGCTCTCAGTGCAATAGTCAGATGTGATTCAGTTGTAACAGATTAAGTGTAAAACAGAATAACTTACTTTTCGTGCTGTTGCTTCATGTGATCCCACATCATAGATAGCTGTAAAGTTGCACTAAAAAATATCAACTTAGTCAAACACTCTCAAGCAGAAAGACTACCACTCAAATTCTTAATTTGCATTTATTCCTATAAACACCGAATGTTGACAGTTCTCAAAGGAGAGTCCAACAAACAAAATAGTGCTATCTGAATAAGATGGACACTAGTGGAGTGATAAAACAACACTTACAAGACAAAATTAACAAACTTTCACAATTGCTCACGAATGGATTTTGTGTATTTATTATAAATGTTACTTTTCAATGTATGCTGTGCCCTCTTTTCTTACTGATTTGGTCTTTTGAATTTTACAGGTGTTTTGGACACACATACAGTAACTCCTGTATAAATATTATGTTTGAAAGTTATTCAAGAATGTGAACACTTTGCATCAGAGTGGTGTGACACACCCCTGACAGAATATGTTGGCGTGTAAAAATACACACAAAGAGTTTAGCACAACTATTCACACACACACACACACACACACACACACACACACACACACATATCTAACGTACTCGGTTACTAACGTAACCTCGGTTCTCTCTAGAAGAGGGAACGAGTACTGCGTTGAAAACGCTAGGGGAAAATCTCTTTTTCCACGAATACTGAAGCAAAAAATTATCCTTTAATTTTGTAATAATGTAAAACGCATTGCAGCAGCATGCAACCATGGGCGAGACGGCTCGCTCGCTCATTGGTTGCCCTGCGGCAACTGCATAAGCCTATCGAGTGAGGCCTGTGGTGACGTCAGGCCAATGAGGGCGCTTCGCGCCCTCCTTGCCACTTCCCGCCGAAACGGGCGTGGCTTAGCCCTATAAACAGGGATGTAGTGGAGGCTAAACGCACATAAACGCCGTTTACGCACCTCCCAAAATTCGGAAATAGCGTTTGCCCACCTCCAAAGTGCATTTATCCACCTCTACATTGCGTTTATCCACCTCTAAATTTCACGTTATTTGAGCGAACTTTGTTTTTCCAGTGCGTTATCGCCGATCGGTACATGATTCGAGCATTTGAGCCGTTAACGACAGAGCAGAACGCGTAGCACAAACACGGAGCAGAGAGCGCAGCGCGCCGACACACACACACACCCACACACACACGGAACAAAGAGAACGGCGCACACACGTAGCAGAAAACACACGCTCGTGAAGTTACTAAACAAACTGCGTGAGAATGAAACTTGATCGCAGCCGCAACAGGACATCATTAAAACAATGCAAAAAAGGGATTTTTTAATTTCATTACAGGCAGCTGGTTTAATGTAGGGAGCATGTCAAAACCCAACTGTACAAGAGATTCAGAGGGAGTCAAGCCTGCACCAGGTTTAAGACTTTTCCCTCTACAGGGAAACACTGATCCACATTTTTCTGATAGACCAAAAAATTTATCAATTAATCGAGGAAATATTCAGCAGATTAATCGACTATGAAAATAATCCCAAATCACTAATCATTATGCACAAGTGCATTGCATTGGAAGCCCTGGATATAAGCCTCCCTCTCGATCTCTCTTAAATATTTTTGATCTCTCTGTTTTGTCATTTAGTAAACTTTATAGATTTCAACCATATTATTCCTTTTTGAGTCTCTTTAACAAGAACTTAGATTAATGTATGAATTGAATAGTAATTGTGTGACCTATGATGAGGGAACAACCAGTGATACCCTTGGTACCATCAAATGATAGCCTATAGCGATGTCATCAGGATACACGTCGTGGTCCACCAGAATTTATAGTTTACCCACCTCTTTTTTTACCACTACACCACTGCCTATAAAGGAAGCTCGATAAGGCTGATTCACTGATTTTATTCATCGCTGAAGCGAACCAGAGTGAACCGTACACACGGCTAGGAAACGCAGTACTCGTTCCCTCTTCTAGAGAGAACCGAGGTTACGTTAGTAACCGAGTACGTTCTCTTACGAGAGGTCTCTCGTACTGCGTTGAAAACGCTAGGGGAACCAGTGCAAAACGCCGTGCGTACTGTGATTAATCACCCATAAACCTGGAATCCAGGATTTATAAGCACAAATCACTAGAGGGACTCACAGAGAGTCCTGGGACAGGAAGGGAACCCCTGTGCCCCTATATGGTAGCGTCCATAGACGCGGTAACATGACATCACATAGACAAGGCGCTGAGCCTGAACTAATGTGGGAATTTGTGGGTCTTACGCAATACCGCCCATATGGTAGCCGACAGCGCACTGCGCTCGCGGCTTCAGAGTCCTAATCAGACCACTGACTGATTATACCGACAATAGTTTAGCCAGTAGAGCGGGAACTTCTAGGTTATAAAACCTGATAAATGTAGAGGGCGAGGCCCAGCCTGCCGCCATACAAATATCTTGTAAGGAAATCCCACTAGACCAAGCCCACGATGAGGCAACGCCTCTCGTGGAATGCGCTCTGACACCCAACGGGCACTGAAGACCCTTGGCAGTGTAAGCTAGCGCTATAGCATCGACTATCCATCTGGACAGGCTTTGTTTCGAAACAGCCATTCCCTTGGAATGTCCACTGAACGAGACAAATAGCTGCTCAGTCTGTCTAAAGACAGAAGAGCGAGACACGTAAGCTCTCAAGGTCCTAACAGGGCAGAGAAAACTTGAGTCCCCTTCCTCGTCCGACACCGGCAGGGCAGACAGGGAGATAACCTGAGCCCGAAACGGTGTGTTGAGGGATTTTGGCACATAGCCATGCCTAGGTTTGAGTATGACTCTTGAGTCACCTGGACCAAACTCTAAGCATGCTGCGCTCACCGAGAGCACGTGCAGGTCACCTACGCGCTTAACTGAAGCGAGAGCCAACAGAAACACTGTTTTGAATGACAGGTGTTTGAGGCTAGTCGTTTGGATGGGCTCGAAAGGGGGACCTTTCATGGCCTCCAAAACTGTAGAGAGGTCCCACATAGGGACCGAGGGGGGCCTGGGGGGATTCAGCCTCCTAGCTCCCCTGAGGAAGCGGATGACTAGATCGTTCCTCCCTAATGACTGACCGAGCGTTGTTTCAGAGAACGCTGCGATAGCCGCCACATAGACTTTGAGCGTGGAAGGGGCTCTGCCTTTATCCAACAGCTCCTGTAGGAAGGAGAGAACCTCCGTTACCCCACAATCGGGGGGTGAAAAACCTCGAGCCGTGCACCAGCTGGAGAATACAGACCACTTTGCAGAGTAAAGCCGTCTAGTTGACGGTGCTCTAGCCTGAGTGATAGTGTTTAGCACCCCTACTGAGAGATCAGCGGGTACCCGTTGAGCGCCCACACGTGGAGGGACCACAATTCCGGGTGAGGATGCCAAATGGAACCCCTGGCCTGCGAGAGGAGGTCCCTCCTCAACGGCACTGGCCACGGGGCAGTGTCTGCTAGCTGCATCAGGATTGGGAACCACAGCTGGTTCATCCAGAGCGGCGCTACGAGCAGCACTGGGCATTTCGTTTCCCTGATCCGTTCTAACACCTGAGGCAAGAGGGAGACCGGGGGGAAAGCGTAGAGCGGACAGCGCGGCCACGTTCGGGACAGCGCGCTCTCGCTCTTGGAAAAGAATGCGGGACAGTGAGCGTTTTCGTGGGACGCGAACAGGTCCACCTCCGCTCTGCCGAATCTCTCCCACAACAGCCGGACTGTTTGCGGGTGTAGAGACCACTCGCTCGTAGGAACGTTGTTCCTGGATAGTCTGTCTGGTCCCAGATTTTGGATCCCTGGCACATGCACTGCTCTCAGCGAGCGCAAGTTGCGCTGAGCCCATAACAGGAGGCGTTCCGCCAGCCTGTACAGGTTTGGGGATGTGAGACCGCCCTGGTGATTTATGTAGGACACCACAGACATATTGTCCGAACGGACTAAGACGTGTTGGTCCTTGATTTGGGGATGAAAACGCGTCAGCGCGTTGTCTACTGCCATCATCTCCAGGCAGTTGATATGTTGGAGCTTTTCGCGTTCTGACCACAGGCCGAAAAATGCTCTGCCCTCGAGCAGCGCTCCCCATCCCGATGTGGAGGCGTCTGTCGACACCACTATCACTCTCGAGGAAGTCCCCAGGTTTACACCTGATTGGTACCAGTCGCTCGTCTTCCAGGGTTTTAGAGCTTTCACACAGCTCTGATCGACCCTGAGACGCAACGAGCTGGATGCCCACGCTCTGCGCGGCACTCGCTCTTTCAACCAGAACTGCAGAGGGCGCATGCGGAGCAAGCCCAGCTGGAGAACTGACGATGCTGAGGCCATAAGACCTAGCATCCTCAGAAATTTCCTGAGCATGACGGTCGCGCCGCAGCGAAAGAGTTTCGCCGTACGCTGGATGTCTAGTACGCGCTGTGGTGACAGCCGCGCTATCATAGACTGCGAGTCCAGAACTGTGCCCAGGAACGAAATCGTTTGACTGGGGTTCAGTGAGCTCTTCGCCCAGTTGACTCTGAGACCAAGATTCTCGAGGTGATCGAGTAAAATGGCCCTGTGCTCCGCGAGTTCTGATCGCGATTGAGCTAGAACCAGCCAGTCGTCCAAATAGTTCAGCACTCGCATGCCTCTGAGTCTGAGGGGTGCGAGCGCTGCGTCCATGCACTTCGTAAATGTACGAGGTGCCAGGGACAAGCCGAACGGCAGGACTGTATACTGGTATGCCTGGCCCTCGAAGGCGAATCTCAAGTATCGCCTGTGACGTGACGCTATCTGTATTTGAAAATACGCGTCCTTCAGATCTATCGACATGAACCAGTCTCCTCTGCGAACTTGCGCGAGGATTTTCCTGGTCGTGAGCATTCTGAAACTGTTTCACTAATGCTTTGTTCAGTTGTCTTAGATCCAGTATGGGTCTGAAACCCCCGTCTTTCTTGGGGACCAGAAAATATCTGCTGTACAGCCCCTCTCCGCTTTGAGCTCGCGACACGGGCTCTATAGCCCCTTTGCTCAACAGTTTTGATATTTCGTCGCGAAGTAGGTGTGCTACTTCCGAATTCACCGTAGTCTCGACGCGCGCTGTGAAGCGGCGAAGACGTCGACAAAACTGTAGCGAGTAGCCTCTCTTTATAATGCCTAGCACCCATTCCGAAACCCCCGGAAGCGCTGCCCATGCATCTGCATGGGTGGCTAAGGGTTGGATGCGAATCGCGCTCTGTTCGTTGGGCGACAGAGGTGCTTCGGTGTGCTGCAACATAGGCGCAATGCCTGTGACATTCGAGGCGGGGGGCGCGCTGATCACAGCAGGCAGAACGCTCGTCCTCAACCCGACTACGGTGCTTAACCGAGTGGGGGAGGGCTGAGCGGGTCCCAAAGGACTTATGGTGTCTGTGAGTAAGTGTGGGCGCGGGGAAGCGGGCACATTTACTGCTTTGGACGCGCTGTCTGCCTGGGCAGAGCGAGCGCGCACCGGTTTCGTTTTTACAGAAACCCTGTGACATGCATGACATAGTGTTTGTGGGCACTGGGGAGTGGGCACGTTCACTATGTTGTTTGCGCGATCGACCTGAGACGATTTTATGGGCGCGCGCCCTGTGTGAAGGGCTGTGCTTGTGTGTAGAGATGGGCACTGTACAGTGGGCATCAGTACTACATTTATTGCACCATCGGCCGTGGCCGGAATACCAGAAAATACACTCTTTACAGGATTTATCTGGGTAGCCGTAAAAACGGCTTTTGTGTGCAGGCAAGCGGGCAGCTGTACGGGCTTGCACGTTGCAGAAGACGCTGAGACAGTCGCAATTCCTGGAACTGAGACAGCGGCGCGCTTGGGTGAGGGTCCGGCCGCAGCGGGACTTACACACCGGCGCTTTCCTAGGCATGCTAGGATGTTTTCGGGGCTTCCGGTTTCACCGCAATCCTCGGCCGCGGCCCACGCGGAGCGGGGCGGCGGTTGGCAGAGCGAGAGCGGGGTCTCGAGCTGCGTTGTTGTCGGTGTTGTGACGAAGCAGCAGGAGGAGGAGGCTGTGGCTGAGAGCTCCGTGGGGTCGGTTTAGCACGACTCGCTGAAGAGCTAGAGCGCTTCGGAAGGAAGTGCTTAAAAGCTTGCGACGCTTTCTGGGCCTCGGCGAATCTCTCTACGAACTCGTTGACAGAGGATCCGAAGAGGCCATCAGGAGACAGCGGGGCGTCGAGGAACGCGGTGCGCTCAGACTCAGCCATATCCGAAAGCGTTAGCCACAGGTGTCTCTCAGCTACAGTGGCGGAAGCCATACACCGTCCCATGGCTTGAGCAGCGGACTTAGTAGCGCGGAGAGTGAGATCCGAAGCGCTTCGTAAGTCCGAGAGGCAGATCGCATCAGGTCCCATCTCGTCCAGCTTGCGGAGGAGATCTCCCTGGAAGATCTGCAGGGTAGCCATGGTGTGTAGCGCAGATGCGGCCTGCCCAGCGGCGGAAAAGATTCGCGTGAGCAGCGTCGACGTCGTGCGGCAGGCTTTGGACGGCAACACCGGTTTCGTCCGCCGTCCGGCAGAGGGCGGGCAAAGGTGGGTCGCTATCGCCTGTTCTACCGGCGGAAGAGAATGGTAGCCTCTGTTTTTAGCCCCGTCCAGGGTAGCGAATGCTGGCGAAACCGAGGAACGTGTTCGGGCTGAAAAGGGAGCGCTCCAAGCCTTCGCAACTTCTTCATGCAGCTCAGGAAGAAAGGGGGCGGGCTTGGATTCCGGAGAAGTGCGCTCACCGGGGAGAAACCTACCATCCAGCCGGGGGGCTGGGCTCCGGGGCGGACCGAGAGGGGGGCTCCTAGGCGAGAGGGGGGCTCCGGGGCGGACCACTCGAGGCCGAGGCTCGCCGCGGCCAGCGAGAGTACGCGCATCAGCTCCCTCTCGATGTTAGCTCTTCTGTTAGGTGTACGAGCAGAAAGCGCGAGATCCGCAGAGCTCGCCCAGTCTTCGCTGCCCGAGGCTAACAGAGAGCACGAGTCATCATCCCCCGACGCGGCTTTAGAATCAACTTCCTCCGCTGAGGCGGCGGCAGACGGCGGTCGCTGAGCGTCAGGAAGTGATCCAGGCGAAGCCGGTGAAGCAGGCGGGCGAACCGGCGAGCTTAGTCGGGTTGGAGAAGGCTCCGGGACCCGCTGAGAGCGGCGCTTCTTGCGGCGCGGCAGTGCAGCGGGAAATGCAGGCTCGGAGAATACTGCCAGGCGAGTCCTCAGAGTCACCATAGGCATAAGCTCGCAGTGAGGGCAGCCGCCGTCAGCGAGCGCGAGCGCTGCGTGGTCTTCACCCAGGCAGGAGACACAGATGACATGACGGTCTCCCTCGCTGAGTGGGGCTCGGCACGAACCGCATTTAGAAGGCATCTTGAAAAAGACGCGAGCTCTTTTACCAGTGTGTGACGCAAGGCGAACACACACACACAAACACAGAGAATGGTAAAGGATATGGGCGCCGGAAAAGCGCAGCAGGAACGGCAGTCGAAGGCGGCGTGGCCAGCAGCTTCCGTGACTCGTCCCGCTGAAGTGCTTTCAGACGACGCGTTGCTTCTTCTCGTGATCCAACGATGCATGCGCTTCGCTAAAGAGATGAAAAATCAGTGAATCAACCTTATCGAGCTTCGGCGGGAAGTGGCAAGGAGGGCGCGAAGCGCCCTCATTGGCCTGACGTCACCACAGGCCTCACTCGATAGGCTTATGCAGTTGCCGCAGGGCAACCAATGAGCGAGCGAGCCGTCTCGCCCATGGTTGCATGCTGCTGCAATGCGTTTTACATTATTACAAAATTAAAGGATAATTTTTTGCTTCAGTATTCGTGGAAAAAGAGATTTTCCCCTAGCGTTTTCAACGCAGTACGAGAGACCTCTCGTAAGAGAACTATATATTGTGTCGCTTTGATAGAACCTTGATATCACCCGTTTTTGGGGGTCAAAGATGATGGTAATAGTCGAAACATCCTAAGCTCATCTCTTTAATTTTGTGCTGGATGTTGAAGTGATTTCCATGATATTTTCTAGCATGAAGCTTTGTCTGGATCACTCAACACAAAGTTTTGTGTTCTGACCACACTAAAGCCCTATTCGCACGGGATTAGTATTACCTAGGGACCTCCGGTAATTTGTAATAATCGCAGAGGTCGTCTGTGATTTTTATCCCGAGCGAATCTGCCATGTCTGTAAAAATGTCTGTAAAAATTCCCCCGAAAATTACCTACCGTATTTCGGGGTCCTCTGATAATACCAGTCCCGTGCGAATCCCCATGTCTGTGATTTGGGCTGTTTTTCTGTGAGCCTATCGTTTCCTAAAGAATGTAATAACCATTATGGGCCGTTTAACAGTCCATTTTACGTCTGTATTAAAACTATATTAACAATAAAATCTCTCGATATGCTCTACTCCAATCCGATTATAGTTTTTCTCCAATAAAAACTATGAAGTGCTGCAAAAGAGAAAACAAACTACTACTACGGACGTGATCCGGAAGCTCAACTCGGACCGTTGTCATGGAAACGTCAAATTAAGTATTTTGGCGCAACATGGAAGCTCTTTTGGAAAGTTTGGACGCTTTTTGTGGTAGGATAACTTCTGTATCGTGGAGCATTTCTTTGTCTCACACGGCCTCTAAAGACGTCCATCCTGTAAGTATCTCAAGAAATCAAAGTGTGAAAGAGTAAAAATGATATAAAATGAAATAAACCAAATAAAATGAATAGAAAAACAAGCCTATCGCGACGTTTCGGTATTTATAATACCTTCTTCAGGCAGGCTTGTTGTAAATTTGGACAAAGAATAAAAGAAAAAGAAGATATATATTTATACAATAATATGATATTCTATAATATATTATAATATATTTCTCTAATAAATTGGTTTTAAATAAGTTCTTTTTTTGAATTGCAATACTGCAGCGCGATCTTCGTTTCAGCACGTTCAGCTAGTGAAGTGTGAATGGGTGGGCGCGTGCTGTAAAGTCCGTAAACTCGAGGGAATTACGGACATTTATTTGCCCGTGTGAATGAGCCACCAAAAATACAGACGTCAGGGGGTAATTTCCTAATTACAGAGGTCCAGGGGTAATACTAATCCCGTGCGAATAGGGCTTAAGATTAGATTTCTAGAGTATTGGATTGGATTGGAGTATTGGAGTATTGGTTTGCACTGTACCCGAAACGTAGGCATCAACATGTATCCCTTGTGGTTGTTACACACACAGAGGTATAATTTGAAATGTAGGTTTGTCAAAAGAAAAAAAGGTACATGCATACATTTAAAAAGTTTTCTAAGTGAAAATTGTGTTTTACTCGTGAGGAAACTGCTCGGCTACAGTACTAATAAAATATGCTGGTCATCAGTCTGTTTTAAAGAATGAAATAAAGTAAAAGTTTTATTTAAAGGAAATAGACAACTTTTCTTGCTTTTTGTATGGCAAACAAATGTATAAAATGTTTGAACATTTAAAATCCCTGTGTGTCTTATTTTACTCAGAATTTTGTAGTAAAAAATGTCAATTTGTTGTTTTGCAACACACACACACACACACACACACACACACACACACACACACACACACACACACACTATGGGTTGGGTTAAAAACTAAAACATTTTCTTTAAAAATACTAAAATAACAAAAGTAACAACCAAATTTATATACACTAAAAATATGTTTTTGTGTGCGAGCCCAGAGAATCACCAGAAAGCTTTTGATGAAGTGTCATTCTTTAAACATCTAGGCTAGCCTAAGCAACTGTCCTAAAACCATTAACAAACCCATTTAGGATGCACTCTTCCCCCGCCAGTTCCACTCGCAAACACCTTCACTGTGAGTTAGATAAATGTTTTGATTCTTTGTCTTTTTAACACTGATCCTATTGGCGTCGGGAAACAGATACAGATGTTCTAGAAAAAACGACACCTTTTCTTGTTGAGAAGAATATAGCACGGGGTGTGTGGGTAATTAGGACTCCTTGGCTTGATGAACGTGTCTGATTCTTTGTCTTAGGCATTAACATAAAACCTAAAGTTCAGGTACTACTGATCCTACTGAGGTGCACACACACACCACACACACACACACACACACACACACACACACACACACACAATTGTTCTTAAAAGAACATTTACCACTCTACAGATAAGGCATTGTCGGGAAAATTCGTTTCGCGTACCTACCCCGAAGTGACAAAATAAAATAAAATTCTGTATCAAAATTTATAAGGAAAGACCAGTACTTTGTTTAGGCTTGGTTTGTAGGGAATTACAAACCTGTGCACATATATTCAAACGCACATAACTATAGAACCAATTCTTAATGCGCATGTGAACGCCATCAGCGTTTCTCACAGGTTTGCGTTTAAAGTCTGTGTAGAGAGAATGGTGTCGTCTTAGCGGCCCCTAATTTAATAACAAATGATCGTTGTGACGGAAGCGAATCAATCAAAACTAACTTTAGCTGGAAAATAACTTTATTAAAGAACCGCTATAAAGCCAAAACAATCTCTGTTACCATAAATTATACGTTTATCTCTGTAAAGCTGCTTTGAAACAATCTACATTGTTAAAAGCACTATATAAATGAAGATGACTTGACTTAAAAGAACATCCCCAGACATGTTATTTGAATGAATATAGCCAGTGTGGTGTAGGGGTAATGGTATTCCTGAATGTCTTGACTCAAATACTTTGACTCAGTTAATAGGCTACCCTATTGATCAAACAACAATGATTTTGACACTCAGGGTGTCAACATTACGTAATACCTGCTTGGGTGAATTTCACCCCCAACAATCAAAGGAAAATACAATCAGCAACAGTTTCTCCCATACAGACGTTCCCCCTGTAAAAACATTTGACACCCACTGACCAGTCAGTTTGAGTGACACATGGATTCCCTGTCAATCACTAGTGACAAGGGTCATAAATCAATCACAGTGGTCATAAATCAACCAAAAGTGACACAAAGTATATGTTAATACTACTCAGGTCAAATTATGATTAAGTCAAAACATAACCAACACCACCTGATCAACTTATTTCTTTGTTCATCTAGCCATTATAACTCAGATACAACAGCCAAACAAAACCTAATGTTAACAGTTTAAGGGTCAAAAGACCCAACTAAAGCAAACACTGATCACCATAACGGTGTCTTAAAAAATATATTTTCTCCTTCAGTGATTCTGCTTGTTAACATCAGGTGTCTTCAATAATGCTCAATCATCACTCAATGAATCACTTAATTAGCTCATTAACTTTAGCACTCTTGATTGTTAATTTAACACTCATATTTTAACACTTTAACACTCTTGAGTCTTGAGCCAAATAAACTCCCAAGAAAGTTCATTTAACACTGGAGTTTTTGCTGTGTTATAATGATTTAATATCAGTAAATTGACTTACAAAACTTTTATTTCCTTTATTTCAAGGCTACTCAAATATAGTGATAAGTTAAAATCTACCTTAAATGATTAAGGTATCATTAAAACCTTTAAAAAAAAAAAAAAATTACTTAGCAGAGGCTGTCTTTTGATATTGTACCTTAACCTTTAAAAGAAACGGTATATATTTGTACCTTTTAATGCTTGGGGACATATATGTACCTTTTTGACCCTCAAAAAGGTACATATATGTACCTTGGGGGACAGAAATGGACTCCTACTGTACCCATATTTCTGAGAGTGTATATGTTATTACTTCTCCTTGTCTGTGAATAAAACTTCAAAACAGAATCAGTTGCATTTTCTTTGTGAATGTACTGTAGGTTTGCTCAATTCACAACTTGACCAATTCAATATCTCCATATCTCCATATGTTGTGGTAAGCTTGTAGAATTGAACTAAAACCTTATGAAAGTGCTGCAGGGTTGCTATTGCACAATCTCATCATGATTCTTCTAGCCATAGAGCATTGTGTGTTTTCTGGAAAAAGTTTGGGCACCCCTCAGGGACTGCATAATAATTCGACTTTTCTTTATAAGAAAAGATTGTGGTGATATACCAATCAGTTTCTAGTTCATTCAGTTTTTCAGACAAAAAAGCTTAAGTGTAGCAGTATTGAGTTGTATGCAATAAAATCAGCTTTGCAATAGTTTGGGTATTGCATTTGAATGCATGTTGTCACTTAATACTAATTGGCTCAATACACCTTACACTGCAAACACAAGTGCAACAAATCATGATTTTTTTTTTTTTTTTTTGCATTAATACATGTCCTTATGTCTTGAAGTTATCATGGTCTGATTTCTTACAGCTTTGTTATTATTGTGTGTGTCCAATACCACTCACCGTCAATGATGAAGTCACGTCTTTACACCTTTTACCATACTTAAAGTGATGGTGTTTTAAATTCATCAGGCTGTAGGCCTTATTCAAGCATATTTCTGCATATTAGATATATATTCTACAATTCTACAGTATCAAGTAAATGAACATTATCAACAAAATGTGATGCAATTGGATTCAGTGAAGTGAATGTGTAAATACATGAAAAACATTTGGCTAATGTAAAAAAACAAAAACAAAGTTACCATCCATCTTTACTGCATATTTTTTTTAAATAGCAGACTAATGTTCTTCTGAACGTGTTACACATATATTACATTTAAATCTCAGGGTGGATAAATAATTTTTTTTCAATGAATAAAATCATGTACAAGTCACTCAGAATTGATTGCAAAAGTGTTTATTTTATTTGATTATTTTTAGTCTTTTTATTTTTTTTATTTGTAAGGACACTATATCAGCTCATTAGAACTGATCTGCATGCAGTGAAAACTACAAAATCCAGGGTGGAAGGTTTCTGAATAAATGCCCTGGAGCTCACCTCGCTTTCCCTTCCCAGCATAACCTGGTGGATACACAAGAAGCACAATAAGAACTAGGGTTTATAGTTGACATTGAACATTTACAAACATTAAGAATAATTTCTCAGCTCTGTAGGTCCATGCCATGCAATTGAATGGTGTCCAGAACTTTTAAACTCCAAGGGATGACATAAGTAAATTAGATTTTTAGTTTTCCTTTAGACTAACAAGTAGTTTATTCATCACCAATTTACACAAAACGTATACCAGGTGTGCAGCATTTGTACTCAAACCCACACTCCAAACAAGTGGAGATTGAGTACATCCTCCAGAAGAGCTGTTTGTAGTGAGACAACTTATTTTTCCAGCATGCAACACCTGAGGTGAAAAAAAAATATGAACATAACATTTAACATTATCAATGATGTTCTTTGTTTTATTTTTTATTGTCAATATTTACTTTCTGGCCATAAGAAGCACAATAACATGCGTTTCACAATTATTTCACTGATTGTTATGAGTAATCCATTTTTATAAAATAATGATATTAAAACAAATGTTTCAATTACATTACATTACATTGTGGATTACGCAGAAAAAAGCATAACTACAATGAAAACAAGTTTTAAAAGAATTGCATGCATTGTACAATTAAGTTAGGAGTTGTATTCTAATATCAAATCCATTTACAAAACGTTTAAGACATTTACAATTTGAAAATCAATGCAGTCCTAAAACGTACAAAAATTACACTGCCACAATACCTTATTATGGTCTTCAGAATCCATAATCTGGAGAGCAAATTGTAGAAATGGAATGCAGAAAAGATATTGTCATGCACGTTACAGATTTTGTAATTTGTGTGCTACTAAAAAAACTACAGAAATTTATTTGGATACACTTTACCCTTATTCTTTTTTAATACATCAAGACTAAAAACAGTGTACAAACGCCATTATGAAATGGTCTTTTTCAGAACTTATAATGCTTTTTCACAAAACTAAAAACTGTACAACAAGCTTACCCCTTCATCTCAAAGGCACGCTGACATGTGAAAGCCATAGATAGACAGTATAAGAAGAAAGCGGTTTTCTGATGGATCGCAACAAAACGTACACATTACCGCCACCAACTGTGGAGCATAAACCAATAGCTACTACAACACAGGTGATACTAAATAAACCAATCAAAATCCTCTGGAAGTTTGTACAGCCCACTTGCGGCTAAAGCTCCACCCACTTGCTGCTAACCCACCCATTTGCAGCTGGCTCCGACCTCCGTTTATACCAAGCGGCAGCATCCTGATCTGAAAAATGAAGCCTACCCTGAAGTGCGAAAAATTGCAATACATCGAAAATCCACTAGGGGAAGGTCCCAAAAGGGAGCAAATGTCCATAGCCCCCAAGTTAAAATGTCCGTTTTCACAGCATAAATTCATGTTTTTACAGGTTGGTCCCATGGACTTTTATTGTATTTTTCGATAGTTTCCGAGTGCCTGACAACCATGAGGGCTGTGAATTTTTTTCTAACTCGTTAGTTTAGATCGTATTTAGATATAAAATGTATGACAATAAGGGCGTGGTTAACTTTGATTGACAGCTTGATTGACAGCTGACAAGGCAGCGCCACGGAGAATGACAACATAAGAAGCGCCATTTTTTATTAGTACAGTTGACATATAATACTACTGTTTCTGTATCATGAAATGTAGTTTTAAGAGTTTTTCAGGCGAGAATGTAGTTGTTTAAAGCTCAAATCTGTGGTTTATTTATAAAGATTTATGAAAATTGTATCCAGCTGTGAGATCCCGCGATGACCGGGCGCTCAACGCTCATGTACCCCGCCTGGAGCAGCCTTTCCTCGGCTAGACGTTCTGAGGTTTGTCGCTGTCTCTGGCGTCTCTGTAGTGGTAAACATGAGATATAATTCGTCTTGTCTTAGGGCTGGGCGATTTAAATCGCGATATTGTTATGCGCATCTCGTCAGTAAAGCCGGTTCCTTGATTAGTAGTAAATCGCCATCACCTGCTTTCAGATGGAGCGGCATTTACTACAAAGAGCCGTAGTTAACTGACAAGCTGAGCCATATCGCATTAATATCGCGGACGTATCGCCAGCGATAATTAATGCGATATGGCTCAGCTTGTCAGTTAACTACAGCTCTTTGTACACAGCAAAAACTCCAGTGTTAAATTAACACTCCTGGGAGTGTATATGAGTCCACGTGTTGAAGTTAATGAGATAATTAAGTGATTAATTTAGTGGTGATTGACTATTATTGAAGACACCTGATGTTAACAAGCAGAATCACTGAAGGAGAAAATCACAAATTGTAAGCCACCGTTATGACGATCAATGGTTGCTTTAGTTGGACTCTTGACCCATATATTATTAACTTTAGATTTTGTTTGGCTGTTGTATCTGGCTTATAATCGCCAGTTGAACAAAGAAAAAAGTGATCTGATTTGGTTATATTATGACAATCATCATTTGAACTTGATCACTGAACTCATTAAAATCCTTCTTTCTGACTTCGATTTATGTTGTTGGTTACAGCATAACTGTGAATCTGCATAAATGCCCAGAATTTTTGATATAATATAAAGGATTTCTTAAAAGTTGTTTAAAAAAAAAATCATTCTTTTAGGCACACACAGATGTCAAGATTCAGCCTATGCATCTCAACAATGGTGAGGAGCAGAATATTCAATTAGGAAAAGTAAATTACATAGACAATTCAGATCATAATTTATTCATACCGCAATGCATGATGGGAGCCATTAATGAGTTGTGATTGGTGGCAGCCACTGCAACATGTTTTATTATTGTCACCATTGTTGATATTCACAGGCTGATTATTGATGTCTGTGTTTTAAATGAGTTTGTCCGAATATCTTTTGATCAGAACAATGTTTATTAAATATTTTGAATTAAAGTACTGATAATCGTAGGCTGAAGAATCACAAAACTGCTGATAACAAGTTAAATCAAACTATATCAATAAGTTTCCTTTTTCAGATCACAGCATGATTATGTCAAAACATAACCAACACTATAAGATAACATTTTACTTTGTTCATTTAACTGTTATAAATCAATAACAGCAAACAAACAACTGTAAATATTAAAGTAAACATATAATGGTCTAGAGCCCAACTAAAGCAAACACCCATCACCTTAATGGTAACTTACAATTTGTGATTTTCTCTTTCAGTGATTCTGCTTGTTAACATCAGGTGTCTTCAATAATGCTCAATCATCACTAAATTAATCACTTAATTATCTCGTCAGCCCTAAATGCCGCTCCATCTGAAAGCAGGTGATGGTGATTTACTACTAATCAAGGAACCGGCTTTACTGACGAGATGCGCATAACAATATCGCGATTTAAATCGCCCAGCCCTATCTTGTCTATATCTAACAGGCGATTTTTGGTTTCGTGAATCTATAATTTGTTCCCTGGCCAATCGTTTTGGCTGAGGGGAAGTTTCATAACTTTATAAGCTATTTAACTTTACCGTTGTATTGTTAGACTAGAACGCTGACTTTGTATGTTTGTATGTATGCTTTATTTGTATAGCTTCTTGTAACTTTACCTTTTACTTTTATAATGGCTAATGTTGATAAAAGTGAAATTTAACAAAAAGAGACTGGGTTGAGTTTTGTCATTTTAAATTTTAATACAACGAATATGATCTGTAATGTTGTTTACTGCAACATCTGTTGTTTAGTACAAATGCACATATTGCCTAGAGTAGACCATATTAAAATGTTTAATATTTTTATATTATATTTAAAACGAAAAGAAGCAGGTTTGTGTTTTATATTTTGTTTTTTTTATAAATAGGCAAATGTTATGTGCAGTGAATATAATCAATACGCGTTGCCTGAACCACATTTGTGTGGCTATAATGTTTAACATTTCTTTAAATGAAAACGAAAAGAGTTAGTATGGTGTTTTATAACATATTTCGTTGCCTAAAATATACACAGAGATAACCGGAGTAGCAGCAGAGTGAGCTGAGTGACGCGCGCTGCGTCAGAAGGTGGGCGGGTTAGGATTTCCCAAGATTTTCCAAGATGGCGCCGCCCATACCCCCCATAAATGGCTTCAAACCCGTTCTTCAGAAAGTCTATGGGTGACGTCACAGACGCTTTGTCCATATTTTTGTCTATGGTTTATACCCTACTCGATGTCTTTGGAACAATTGAGCTGATCCATTAATATTTCACATCACAAACCCTGTGCTACCTCAGCATGATATCTAACGATATTATAACAGTCAGTTTAAACCTTTTAACAAACATGAAATCAAACAATATGCTTATGCTGACACAAACAGACATCAACAATCAGCGTATGAATCTCAACAATGGTGACAATCACAAATATTTAGATAAACAGATTAATTCAGAACATCACTAAAAAGCTACTAATTCACAACAAAAACAACAGAAAAAAATAAAAGCAAACATTTAGAATTAATCAAAATTATAGGACAATTCAGCTGCATAATTTATTCATGTTGCAATGCATGCTGGGAGTTTTGTACTATGCTGGTATCCAATTGTCTTTTATGAAAGATATACAGTGAGGAAAATAAGTATTTGAACACCCTGCTATTTTGCAAGTTCTCCCACTTAGAAATCATGGAGGGGTCTGAAATTGTCATCGTAGGTGCATGTGCACTGTGCGAGACATAATCTAAAAAAAAAAATCCAGAAATCACAATGTATGATTTTTTAACTATTTATTTGTATGATACAGCTGCAAATAAGTATTTGAACACCTGAGAAAATCAATGATTTTGTACAGTAGCCTTTGTTTGCAATTACAGAGGTCAGACGTTTCCTGCAGTTTTTCACCAGGTTTGCACACACTGCAGGAGGGATTTTGGCCCACTCCTCCACACAGATCTTCTCTAGATCAGTCAGGTTTCTGGGCTGTCGCTGAGAAACACGGAGTTTGAGCTCCCTCCAAAGATTCTCTATTGGGTTTAGGTCTGGAGACTGGCTAGGTCACGCCAGAAACTTGATATGCTTCTTACAGAGCCACTCCTTGGTTATCCTGGCTGTGTGCTTCGGGTCATTGTCATGTTGGAAGACCCAGCCTTGACCCATCTTCAATGCTCTAACTGAGGGAAGGAGGTTGTTCCCCAAAATCTCACAATACATGGCCCCGGTCATCCTCTCCTTAATACAGTGCAGTCGCCCTGTCCTAGGGCTGGGCGATTTAAATCGCGATATTGTTATGCGCATCTCGTCAGTAAAGCCGGTTCCTTGATTAGTAGTAAATCACCATCACCTGCTTTCAGATGGAGCGGCATTTAGGGCTGATGAGATAATTAAGTGATTAATTTAGTGATGATTGAGCATTATTGAAGACACCTGATGTTAACAAGCAGAATCACTGAAGGAGAAAATCGCAAATTGTAAGTTACCATTAAGGTGATGGGTGTTTGCTTTAGTTGGGCTCTAGACCATTATATGTTTACTTTAATATTTACTGTTGTTTGTCTGCTGTTATTGATTTATAACAGTTAAATGAACAAAGTAAAATGTTATCTTATAGTGTTGGTTACGTTTTGACATAATTATGCTGTGATCTGAAAAAGGAAACTTATTGAGATAGTTTGATTTAACTTGTTAGCAGCAGTTTTGTGATTCTTCAGCCTGCGATTATCAGTACTTTAATTCAAAATTGCATTGCAGATTCACAGTTATGCTGTAACCAACAACATAAATCGAAGTCAGAAAGAAGGATCTTAATGAGTTCAGTGATTAAATTCAAATGATGATTGTCATAATATAACCAACACCATCAGATCACTTTTTTCTTTGTTCAACTGGCGATTATAAGCCATATACAACAGCCAAACAAAATCTAAAGTTAATAATATATGGGTCAAGAGTCCAACTAAAGCAACCATTGATCGTCATAATGGTAACTTACAATTTGTGATTTTCTCCTTCAGTGATTCTGCTTGTTAACATCAGGTGTCTTCAATAATGCTCAATCATCACTAAATGAATCACTTAATTATCTCATTAACTTAAACACTCTTGAGTGTGGACTCATACACTCCCAGGAGTGTTAATTTAACACTGGAGTTTTTGCTGTGTACAAAGAGTCGTAGTTAACTGACAAGCTGAGGCGATACGTCTGCGATATTGATGCGATATGGCTCAGCTTGTCAGTTAACTACGGCTCTTTGTAGTAAATGCCGCTCCATCTGAAAGCAGGTGATGGTGATTTACTACTAATCAAGGAACCGGCTTTACTGACGAGATGCGCATAACAATATCGCGATTTAAATCGCACAGCCCTACCCTGTCCCATGTGCAGAAAAACACCCCCAAAGCATGATGCTACCACCCCCATGCTTCACAGTAGGGATGGTGTTCTTCATCATTCTTCTTCCTCCAAACACGTTTAGTAGAATTATGACCAAAAAGTTCTATTTTGGTCTCATCTGACCACATGACTTTCTCCCATGACTCCTCTGGATCATCCAAATGGTCATTGGCAAACTTAAGACGGCCTTGACATGTGCTGGTTTAAGCAGGGGAACCTTCCGTGCCATGCATGATTTCAAACCATGACGTCTTAGTGTATTACCAACAGTAACCTTGAAAACGGTGGTCCCAGCTCTTTTCAGGTCATTGACCAGCTCCTCCCGTGTAGTTCTGGGCTGATTTCTCACCTTTCTTAGGATCATTGAGACCCCACGAGGTGAGATCTTGCATGGAGCCCCAGTCCGAGGGAGATTGACAGTCATGTTTAGCTTCTTCCATTTTCTAATGATTGCTCCAACAGTGGACCTTTTTTCACCAAGCTGCTTGGCAATTTCCCCGTAGCCCTTTCCAGCCTTGTGGAGGTGTACAATTTTGTCTCTAGTGTCCTTGGACAGATCTTTGGTCTTGGCCATGTTAGTAGTTGGATTCTTACTGATTGTATGGGGTGGACAGGTGTCTTTATGCAGCTAACGACCTCAAACAGGTGCATCTAATTTAGGATAATAAATGGAGTGGAGGTGGACATTTTAAAGGCAGACTAACAGGTCTTTGAGGGTCAGAATTCTAGCTGATAGACAGGTGTTCAAATACACAGCAAAAACTCCAGTGTTAAATTAACACTCCTGGGAGTGTATATGAGTCCACACTCAAAAGTGTAAAGTGTTAAAATATGAGAGTTAAATTAACACACTACACTGTGTAATTTTTTTAGTTGATTCTTAGCAAAAAACACTTAGTTCTTTCAAAAATATATGTGCTCATTAATGTATATTTACTTCTTTCAAGTAATAAAGTATTCTCGTAAGTTTATAATCTGCCATTGAAAGTACATACGGGTGAGGGGTTCGAATGCCGGTCGCCATGTTGCCCCTCCATCTTGAAACTACATTAGCCAAAGAGGGACATACCTGTAAATTCAAGCTTCGCCTTTCGCGCTTTACACTCAGTGACACAGAGACGAATGCGAGGGGGAGATTACTCGCGACTGCCGGCAGATTTGAAAGATTGCTGATGGAGGATCACGCCTATTTTCGAGGACATGTAGCAGAGTCGCCAAGGAAGCGAAAGAGAGAATTAAAACGTCAACGCGACAGGCAAATCAGCAAGACCAAAGTCAATATTGGAGTAACTTTTCCCAGATGGAAAGAGCTCATGAGGAGCAAAGACTTTAAAACGGATAGCGAAGTTGCCTGCTTTCTTCTCGACAGGTAATTCAGCCTATTTGTGTAAATTCGAAGTTTTATAGTTGCTTGTCTAACCATAGCATGGTTGTGCATAACGCCAGAACGACCTCTAGTATAACTTACGTTACTTTTCCTCACGTCAATGGTGAAAAATTATTGTTTACCTTGTAACATAAATCTGTTCTGCGACGGATCACAGGTGATGAATAGTTTTAAAGGCGCAATTGGACGAAGTCGAACTGGAAGCCATGTTAATCTTGGAATAATACGGCCACCGTAGGAGTTAAAACACCCTCAAAATTGAAAGGAACAAAAACTAATTTTCACTGGGTAGTCATATACAATTTCACCGCTAGATGGGGGAAATTATCACACAGTGTAGCTTTAAAGTTAATGAGATAATTAAGAGATTAATTTAGTGATGATTGAGCATTATTGAAGATACCTGATGTTAACTAGCAGAATCACTGAAGGAGAAAATCACAAATTGTAAGTTACCATTATGGTGATCAGTGTTTGCTTTAGTTGGGCTCTTGACCCTTATATGTTTACTTAAAATTTTGCTTGTCTTCTGTTATTGATTTATAACAGTCAGATGAACAAAGAGACAATGTGATCTGATGGTGTTGGTTATGCTTTGACGTAATCATGTTGTGATCTGAAAAATGAAACTTATTGAGATAGTTTGGTTTAACCCTCTGGGCGCCACGGTCGAGTTTACTCGACAAGATGCGGCACTGAATAAAACGGACGATTTTGTCAAATAGGGTGTCAAATTTCGTTCGGCCTCCCCTCCACTAGTTGGCAGACATGTCATACTTCATCCCCGACTCAAAAAAAAGTCATGCTTCTATACAAAATCTTCGAGCTAGAGCGCATTGAATCAGTGCGAACAAAAGCGGAGCTAGTGTGCGAGTGAGCCATTTTATCAGAGCAATGTTGTCAACGTCAGCGAGTATTTGCATTAGATTATTATTATTATTATTATCTAATGGCATCAATAAAGCTTACCCGCAATGAAGTGTTGGGTCTTCTATTCGCGGACCCTGATTCTGAAGGGGAATAACGTTATCTGCCTTCAGAAAATGACGGTGATTCTGAAAGTGAAAGTATAGCCCTACACCAAGCACAAACGGTGAATCCTTTGCCCATTATATATGCTCCTTTGCCCAATGTCAGTGGTGGGAACAATGTTTCCCGGGGTCGGAGTGTTCATCGCGAAGTTAGCAGGCGTGTTAGTGTTGTGGGGAACGAGGCGGCCGCGGGAGATTTTTACCGCGCGAGCCATGGTGACCGTGTGCCTCTCCGCAATCGCGGCGACAGTATTGTGGTGGAGGCTTTGTCTAATGCCACTGGGTATGTTAGAGGAGGTCAAAGTATTCATAGGACAGTTAGGGGGCAACGTGGAGGCAGGGTGGGGAGTCGCAATGACAATGACAGTAGTCCGAGCTGTGCACACTCGGCGCGCGCGCGAGGCAGATCTGGCCGCGCCCGCGCTGCTGCTCATAGCAGGAGAAGAGGCGGTGTGACACGGGGCAGAGGGGCTATTATGCATAGTCTATCGCAAGACCACACCATGAAACACTACAAGAAATGTCACCTGGATGGATAGGGAGTCATTATCTCTACAGCAAAAGCCCTGCAACAATTTTTTTTTTTTGTCTGCCATTTATTACACTGTTGATTTACTATCTATTTCCCTGACCATTTAGTAGTGTACAATATGTGTTCTTTTTTGTGTGTTCATGTCCTTGTGATGTGTGCGTCTTTGTCAGCTAAAAAAAAACAACAACCAAATAAACATCAACAAAAAACACACACACAAAAAAAAAAATACTAACATTGTCTCTCGTCTTGTCTCGTCATCTCACTCATGATCTGTGCCTTGCCGTGGCGAGTGAGCTTTTGAACTAAACAGGTATTGTCTACTTGTGTTTGTGTGTCATATGAATAATATATATGTGCCCCATACATGGAATCAGAGTGCCTACTGTATGTAGTAAATGGAAAATCTCTACAGCAAAAGGCCAACCGCTACATGCATTTGGTTTGTTTCTACCATTTATTAGTAATGATTTACACAGTTTGTTGTAGTAGCATACAGAAGGTGAGGGACATTTTGGGGGGAAAGAAGTGCTGCATTTTATCATTTAAACGTGACTTTTCATAAAAATTCTATAATCCAAGATGGCCGCCACCATATGACGTCAAAATATGCAAATTAGATGGGAAAATGTAATCCCTACATAAACTTTGGGTCATCCTTAATATTTCTCTAATTTACAGAAAGTCTCTATCTTTTATCACTTTTAAGATATAGCCTTTTGAAATTAAGATGTCAAAATCGAACGTTTTAGGAAAAAACCTCTGGCGCCTAAAGGGTTAACTTGTTAACAGCAGTTTTGTGATTCTTCAGCCTATGATTATCAGTACTTTACTTATAATTCAAAATATTTAATAAACATTGTTCTGATCAAAAGACCTTCAAATGGATTTATTTAGAAACACATACATCAATAATCAGCCTGTGAATCTCAACAATGGTGACAATAATAAAGCATGTTGCAGTGGCTGCCACCAATCACAACTCATTAATGGCTCCCAGCATGCATTGCGGTATGAATAAATTATGATCTGAATTCTCTATGTAATTTACTTTTCCTAATTGAATATTCTGCTCGTCACCATTGTTGAGATGCATAGACTGAATCTTGATGTCTGTGTGTGCCTAAAAGAAAGATTTTTTTGTTTTTTGTTTTCAAAACAACTTTTAAGAAATCCTTTGTATTATATCTAAAATTCTGGATATTTATGCTGAATCACAGTTATGCTGTAATCAACAACTTAAATCTATGTCAGAATTAAGGATCTTAATGAGCTCAGTGATCAAGTTCAAACAGTGATTGATATAGTGTAACCAACACCATCAGTTTTTTTTCTTTGTTCATCTGGCAGTTATAACTCAGATACAACAGCCAAACAAAACGTGTAATGTGTAAGGGTCAAGAGCCCAACTAAAGCAAACATTGATCTCCATAACAGTGGCTTACAATTTGTGATTTTCTCCTTCAGTGATTCTGCTTGTTAACATCAGGTGTCTTCAATAATGATCAATCATCACTAAATTAATCACTTAATTATCTCATTAACTTTAATGTCTCAACGGAATCACTGAATCACTTCCTGATCCATCTGACGATCATGGCGACAGCATTGACGTGGCAGCATTGCGAAACGGAAACAAAGTTTTGCTCAATCAATCAAAGAGATCTTGAGGTACGCTCAATTGAGGATGAACTTTCGGCCTTAGAATCACGAATACAGGGGCTACTGGAGAAACATTCACAGTTATGTGAACGGAAAAATTTGTTGGAATCTTCCCGGGTCATGGATACTTCACGGGAGAACCGCTTTGAAGCACCTTCAGCATCTACACCGTCAACACCAACACTGGGGATATTCACTCATGAGAGGAATGCACCTCGGATAAAGACGGGTCAAATTTGTTTTACACCTGCTCCGTCGTATAATGGACCTTGGCCATACCAACGCAGGAAATCCCAGTTTAGAGCCAGGACATTGGCCTCAACGATCCCGAAGTTTGATCTCACTATCAGCAATCGATTTGAGGCACTCAGATCTCCAGTTGCCACAACTATGTCGTCTCCTTCTTCACCCGGTAAAACGCTTATCATTGGCGACTCTATCATTAGACATCTTGAAGTTCAGACAAATAACACTACTGTGCAAAAACATTGCTTTCCTGGAGCTCAGGTACTTCACATTGCTAGCCAAATCCCAGCGATCTTAAATCATGACAAAAAACTGGACAAAGTTGTTCTGCATGCTGGTGTGAATAACATTAGACTCCGACAATCAGAAATTTTAAAAAAGGATTTTAATGAACTGGTGGAAGCTGTCCGCTACACATCGCCTGGAACAAGGATTTTAATCTCTGGACCACTCCCAACATATAGAAGAGGTAATGAATACTACAGCAGACTATTTGCATTTAATAACTGGTTGGAATCCTTATGTAGGAAGCAGAACTTGGGTTTCATTAACAATTGGGATCTCTTCTGGGAGAGAGCGCGTTTTTATCATGCTGATGGTATACAACCCAGCAGGACTGGAGCACAATTTTTGTCGAGAAACATCAAAGCAGCACTGGACAAAGTGTGACAAGTATGCAGCATCCCTGTAAGAAGTTATACTAGTTTGAAACCACTGATTTTAGAACAGGGATGCAAGCAGATCAACAACATTGAAGTTGTTGTCTCCTCAAGGAATAATATAAATAGACGAAATAATCATCGGAGAAAATCGAATTTATTGATGGTGAGAAAGGATTTGAATAACATATGTGAGGCTTCTTTGATAAATGAAGGAAGAATAAAGATGGCACTTTTTAATGTAAGATCAATCTCAGGGAAAACTTCTCTTATCTATGATATTTTATCGGAAAAAAGTTTAAATTGTATGTTTTTAACTGAAACATGGCTTGATCAGAATGGGGCTATATCCCTTATTGAGGCATGCCCACCAGCTTATACACTCTTGCAAAGGCCCGCTGTGGCAAGAGGAGTGGCGGAGTAGCCGCTATAGTTCTGCAGTCACTGCCCTGTAAAGAGATTGTTTTCGATGATTTTGCTACTTTTGAATATCTAGCAATAGAAATACAAGAAATTAAATATTTAGTTGTAATAATATATCGACCACCTAAGCAAACACTGTGCTTTATATCGGACTTTTCTGAACTTTTAACTCTCTGTGTTACCAACTATGATAAAATCCTGATTGTGGGTGATTTCAATATCCATGTCGATAACAAAGGTGATCGTAAAGCAGTTGACTTTTTAGAGGTTTTAAATTCTTTTAATTTTACACAACATGTCAATGGACCTACACATAATAAAGGACATACGCTTGATCTCATAATTTCACACGGCATTAATGCTAATTTAAATGAAATACATGATTTAGCAATCTCAGATCATTTTTGTTTATTTTTTGATTACAAAATTAACACCATGCTTCATCACAAAAATAAAATAATTAAAAAACGTTATTTTAATACATTGACCTCTGAGTCTTTTGTTAATGAGATTCTACAGACGCCTTTAACTTTAAGTGAAATGCCTACTGTACATGATATGGTTGATAGTTTTAATGCCTCGTTAAAATCAACTCTTGATGTAGTGGCGCCAGAGAAAATTAAAAAAAAGATCGATATCTAAAAATATGCCATGGAAAAATGAACGCATCTGTCGGCTTAAGAGGGAATGCCGTAAATCAGAGCGTCTATGGAGAAAAACTAAATTAACTGTTCACCGTGAGATTCTTGTGTTTAATATCTCAGAATATACAAAAACAGTGCGCTCTGAACGACAACAATTCTATTCAAAAATTATTAACGAAAATAATAAAAATCCCAGACTATTTTTCTCCACTATACACAGCAAAAACCCCAGTGTTAAATCAACACTGCTCAGAGCACATATGGTCCCACTCTACAGAGTGTTAAAATTAACACTGAAGCAGTGTTGAAGTTAATGAGATAATTAAGTTAACACTGAAGCAGTGTTGAAGTTAATGAGATAATTAAGTTAACACTGAAGCAGTGTTGAAGTTAATGAGATAATTAAGTTAACACTGAAGCAGTGTTGAAGTTAATGAGATAATTAAGTGATTAATTAAGTGATGATTGGCCATTAGTGGTGACACCTGATGATAACAAGCAGACTCACTGAAGGAAAGAGAAACAATAACAGAAAAAAGAGAAATACAAGAACTACTGACTTCGAGCCATTATTGCACTTATTATTTTACCAGTTTGACTTTATTTCTGTCATACATCTACACACGGTCTTATTTAGATTTAACAGAAGTTTAGATGGTAATGTTTTATGGAATGTTTCATTTCATGTCACCATTATGGTGGTCAGTGTTTGCTTTAGTTGGGCTCTTGACCCTTTCCTTTTGAACATTAGTATTTCTCTGGCTGCTCCAACTCTGTGTTTATAAAGCATATGTGTTGTGGCAAAAGAAACTGTAACTTTGGCTGTGCTTCCTGAAAGCATCGCAAGCTTAATTTGATCGTACAGACCATTTGTTACAGTTGGTTTGCAATCAAGTAAGGCTTAAGATGCTTTTGGAAATGGAGCCCTGGTTATGATTTGATGATGAAATTACTAGTGACCTGATTCAATGATGTCACCCATCATTATAAACTGATTATCCACATGTTTTATTAATTTTTCACTACAGTAGTTACTTCCAGCAATATTTTAATGATCTGAAAGTTTTAAAATCACACACAGACATCAATAATCTACATATGAATCTCTACAATGGTGACAATCAAACAAATGCTTAATGTTGCAGTGCATGATGGGAGCCACCAATCAGAACGCATCAATGGCTCACATCATGCATTGCAGCATGAATAAATTATGCAGCTGAATTGTCCTGTAATTTTCATTGTTTTTTCTGTTTGCTTTTATTTTGCTATTGTTTTGTTATGACTTTAGTAGCTTGTTTTGTGATGTTCAGAGTTGATCTGTTCGTCACTAGTTTGTTTATTGTCACCATTGTTGAGATTCATATGCTGATTCTTGATGTCTGTGTGTTTTAACACAACAGCTTCTTTGCACAAAGTTTTTTCTAAATTTGTCATATTGCTGTTGGATCTCAAACTGTAGAATCTCAGAGCTACAATCATCAATACTAAAATGAGACATCAAGCATATAGTCAAAGATTTAGACTCTGAATAACATCAGTGAATCAAGACACTACATGATGATAATGACATCAGTGAATCAGGACACTACATGATGATAATGTCATTATCATCAAAACATATTGTGAGCAGGTCATGTTTTCTCTTGCAGTAACAAATGTGCTTTATAAACACAATGATGGAACAGTCAGAGAAAAACTAATATTAACAAAAGGAAAAGGGTCAAGAGCCCAACTAAAGCAAACACTGACCACCAAAATGGTAACTTGAAAAGAAAAATCCCATAAAACATTACCGTCTAAACTTCCGTTGAATCTCAAGAACTTTTGTCGATGTATGACAGAAATAAAGTCAAACTGGTAATAATAAGTGCAACAATGTGTAATGACTCAAAGTCAGTAGTAGTTCTTGTGTTTCTCTTTTTTCTGTTATTGTTTTTTCTCTTTCCATCAATGATTCTGCTTATTAACATCAGGTGTCACCACTAATGGCCAATCACTTAATTAATCACTTAATTATCTCATTAACTTCAACACTGCTTCAGTGTTAACTTAATTATCTCATTAACTTCAACACTGCTTCAGTGTTAATTTTAACACTCTGTAGAGTGGGACCATAGGGCTGGGCGATTTAAATCGCGATATTGTTATGCGCATCTCGTCAGTAAAGCCGGTTCCTTGATTAGTAGTAAATCACCATCACCTGCTTTCAGATAGAGCGGCATTTAGGGCTGATGAGATAATTAAGTGATTAATTTAGTGATGATTGAGCATTATTGAAGACACCTGATGTTAACAAGCAGAATCACTAAAGGAGAAAATCACAAATTGTAAGTTACCATTAAGGTGATGGGTGTTTGCTTTAGTTGGGCTCTAGACTATTATATGTTTACTTTAATATTTACTGTTGTTTGTCTGCTGTTATTGATTTATAACAGTTAAATTAACAAAGTAAAATGTTATCTTATAGTGTTGGTTATGTTTTGACATAATCATGCTGTTATCTGAAAAAGAAAACTTATTGAGATAGTTTGGTTTAACTTGTTAACAGCAGTTTTGTGATTCTTCAGCCTATGATTATCAGTACTTTACTTATAATTCAAAATATTTAATAAACATTGTTCTGATCAAAAGACATTCAAATAAATTCATTTAAAACACAGACATCAATAATCAGCCTGTGAATCTCAACAATGGTGACAATAATAAAGCATGTTGCAGTGGCTGCCACCAATCACAACTCATTAATGGCTCCCATCATGCATTGCGGTATGAATAAATTATGATCTGAATTGTCTATGTAATTTACTTTTCCTAATTGAATATTCTGCTCGTCACCATTGTTGAGATGCATAGACTGAATCTTGACATCTGTGTGTGCCTAAAATAATGTTTTTTTTTTTTAAACAACTTTTAAGAAATCCTTTATATTATATCAAAAATTCTGGCATTTATGCAGATTCACAGTTATGCTGTAACCAACAACATAAATCGAAGTCAGAAAGAAGGATTTTAATGAGTTCAGTGATCAAGTTCAAATGATGATTGTCATAATATAACCAACACCATCAGATCACTTTTTTCTTCATTCATCTGGCAGTTATAACTCAGATACAGCAGACAAACAAAATCTAAAGTTAATAATATATGGGTCAAGAGTCCAACTAAAGCAAACAATCATCGCCATAATAGTAACTTACAATTTGAGATTTTCTCCTTCAGTGATTCTGCTTGTTAACATCAGGTGTCTTCAATAATGTCCAATCATCACTAAATTAATCACTTAATTATCTCATTAACTTAAACACTCTTGAGTGTGGACTCATACACTCCCAGGAGTGTTAATTTAACACTGGAGTTTTTGCTGTGTACAAAAGGCCGTAGTTAACTGACAAGCTGAGCCATATCACATTAAATATCGCTGGCGATACGTCCGCGATTTTAATGCGATATGGCTCAGCTTGTCAGTTAACTACGGCTCTTTGTAGTAAATGCCGCTCCATCTGAAAGCAGGTGATGGTGATTTACTACTAATCAAGGAACCGCCTTTACTGACGAGATGCGCATAACAATATCGCGATTTAAATCGCCCAGCCCTAGTACATATGTGTCCACACTACAGAGTGTTAAAATTAACACTGAAGCAGTGTTGAAGTTAATGCAATAATTAAGTGATTAATTAAGTGATGATTGGCCATTAGTGGTGACACCTGATGATAACAAGCAGACTCACTGAAGGAAAGAGAAACAAGAACAGAAAAAAGAGAAATACAAGAACTACTGACTTTGAACCATTATTGCACTTATTATTTTACCAGTTTGACTTTATTTCTGTCATACATCTACACACAGTCTTATTTAGATTTAACAGAAGTTTAGATGGTAATGTTTTATGGAATGTTTTGTTTCATGTCACCATTATGGTGGTCAGTGTTTGCTTTAGTTGGGCTATTGACCCTTTACTTTTTAACATTAGTTTTTCTCTGGCTGCTCCAACTCTGTGTTTATAAAGCACATGTGTTGTGGCAAAATAAACTATGGTCTGGGCTGTGTTTCTTGAAAGCATTGCAAGCCTAATTTGATTCGTATAGACCATTTGTTGCAGTTGGTCTGCGATCAAGTTAGGCTTAAGATGCTTTAGGAAATGCCGCCCTGGTTTATATTTTGATGATGAAATTACTAGTGACCTGATTCAATGATGGCACCCATCATTATAAACTGACTATCCACAGGTTTTATTTTTATTTTTTTACTACTGTAGCTACATCCAAGAATGTTTTAGGAATCTGAACATTTTTAAATCACACACAGACATCAAGAATCTACATATGAATCTCAACAATGGTGACAATCAAACAAATGCTTAATGTTGCAGTGCATGATGGGAGCCACCAATCAGAACGCATCAATGGCTCCCATCATGCATTGCAGCATGAATAAATTATGCAGCTGAATTGTCCTGTACTTTTCATTGTTTTTTTTCTGTTTGCTTTTATTTTGCTATTGTTTTGTTCTGACTTTAGTAGCTTGTTTTGTGATGTTCAGAGTTGATCTGTTTGTCACTAGTTTGTTTATTGTCACCATTGTTGAGATTCATATGCTGATTCTTGATGCCTGTGTGTTTAAACACAATAACTTCTTTGCACTAAGTATTTTCAAAAGTGTTTATATTGCTGTTGGATCTCAAACTGTAAAATCTCAGAGCTACAATCACCAATAATAAAACAAAACAAGCATATAGTCAAAGATTTAGACTCTGAATGACATCAGTGCATCAGGTCACTACATGATGATAATGTCATTATCATCAAAAGATATTGTGAGCAGGTCATGTTTTCTCTTGCAGTAAAAAGTGTGCTTTTATAAACACAATGATGGAACAGTCAGAGAAAAACTAATATTAACAAAATGAAAAGGTTCAAGAGTCCAACTAAAGCAAACACTGACCACCATAATGGTGTCTTGAAAAGAAAAATCCATAAAACATTACCGTCTAAACTTCTGTTGAATCTCAAGAACTTTTGTCAATGTTTGACAGAAATAAAGTCAAACTGGTAATAATAAGTGCAACAATGTGTAATGACTCGAAGTCAGTTGTAGTTCTTGTGTTTCTCTTTTTTCTGTTATTGTTGTTTCTCGTTCCTTTAATGATTCTGCTTATTAACATCAGGTGTCACCACTAATGGACAATCATCACTTAATTAATCACTTAATTATCTCATTAACTTCAACACTGCTTCAGTGTTAATTTTAACACCCTGTAGTATGGACACATATGTACACTGAGGCGTGTTAATTTAACACTGGAGATTTTGCTGTTTAGGTCTCTTAGGTCGGCAGATTGCATGCTTTTGGCTGTTCCTAGAGTAAGGCAGAAACATAGGGGAGATCGGGTCTTTTCAGTTGCGGCCCCTAAACTATGGAATAATTTACCACTGTCTGTGAGGCTGGCCCCAACACTATCTGCTTTTAAATCTAGTCTTAAAACACATTTATTTTCCTTGGCTTTTAATTCAGTTTGAGAGGTGTGTGTTTTTGTCTTTTTGATGTAATTTTATTTTTGTTGCTGTTTGTTGGCTCATGATTTGGGATGTATAGCACTTTGGTCAACTTCTGTTGTTATAAATGTACTCTAGAAATAAACTTGACTTTGACTTTGACAGTGATTCTCAGTGTTGCCAACTTAGCGCTTTTGTCGCTATTTTTAGCGACTTTTCAGACCCCTTTAGCGAAATTTTTTCAAAAAAGCGACTAGCGACAAATCTAGCTACTTTTTGGACAAACCTCAGTAACCTCCAAATGTTGCCAGCACAGTCCTGCGAGCGCGAGTTTTGCTTTCTCCTTGCCGTCACAAACCTCTCTCTGCGCCTACCCTGTTCAGTGAATGGCTGAGAGAGGAGAAGCACGGCACCTAACAGACGTGAATGAGCAGTGTTGTTTCCACTGACTTATCACTTATCTTTTGTTTTATATTTAAAGAATTTAGTTTGACCATTTTATTTTCCTTTCTTTTCTTGTGCTTATCATGTAATACTCATTATCACAGTGTTTTAGTTCATCCAGTTCCCGAACTCTCTCAATTCAGATAATTTTACACATATAAAAAATAGTCATTCAATAGCTACTCGTTCTATTGTCTGACAAAAAAATATAGTAAATGACAGCTTTATTGGACATTCGGCTATATTATATTATATTATATTATATTATATTATATTATATTATATTATATTATATTATATTGTATTCTATTGTATTATATTACATTATATTATATTGTATTAAAATACAGTATGTGAGCATGATTTTAATGAGAAAAAACATTAGGCAGGCAGAACGCAAGTACGCCGCGATGACGTCATTAATATGCTATTTGAAGTATTACGTCATCTAGCGACATTTAGCGACTTTTAGGGGAGGCGTTAGCTACTTTCCTTTGAAAATAGTTGGCAGCACTGGTAATTCTGCTTGTTAAAATCAGGTGTCTTCAATAATCGAACAATCATCACTCAATTACTTACTTCATAATCGAATTAACTCTAACACTGCTTCAGTGTTACTTTTAACACCCTGCTGGTGGTTCCCATATAAACAGTTGTGTTAATTTAACACTGGGGAATTTACTGTGTAAACAATGCTACACTGTAAAAAAGAGTAAACCTAACTTATAAATTGGACTCTATATGAGTTCAGTGATTCAGGTCTAATGATTGTGAAATAATGATTATGATAAATCACAACCAACACCATCAAATCATCTTTTCTATTTGTTCATCTGGCTGTTATCACTCATGTACAGCAGCCAAACAAAACTTAAAGTTAATAATTTAAGGTCAAGAGCCCAACTAAAACACACACTGATCTCCACAATGGTGGCTTTAATTATGGTTTTCTCCTTCAGTGATTCTGCTTGTTAACACCAGGTGTCTTCAATGTTGGCAATAAAATATATTTTGTAAATTTTACTCATTTTAAATGGTTAACTTTTAAGGAATTAATTTGATTAATTATTACTCAATTCTAATTTGTTAAATTTAATTAATAATATTGCTTGTAATCTGTTGCCTCATTTTTATTAATTAGATATCAATAAAATCAATGTATTCTTTTTTACAGTGTAGGTCACGGACAAAAAAAATTAAAAAATAAAATACAGTAGTTCTGTAAGTTTTTTTTTTTTGCTTTCAGGTGTCAAAATGCAGCCAATGTGTGATGCTGACAGATTTTTTTTTTTTTTTTTTTTTTTACAGTATGAGTGTAGATATATTACCTGAGTCCGGTTTACACAGACAAACACAGAGGGACTTTGAACGACAAGCACTAACTGTGAAAGGCATAATGGCATCAGCAGATAAAGGTCAGTCTAAGTTAAATAACCTAATGTGAAACTGCTAGTTTAAGACCATACTGAGAAATTAATCATACTGTATACTGTGCTTTTTGTTGCTGGTAGTTGACAGCATTAAACAGTAAATCAGAATGTAAATAGTTAAGATAATCTTCATTACTATTTTGTGGCCAATATACAACCTTAAGGTTCTAACTATATTCAGAATGTGAATGTTTTCCAGATAGCAAGCAACCAATGAAATAATGTTATTAATATGTCAATGTTAACCACATTGAAGCAACATCACTTTTGCACCCGCAATTAATGTAAAAAAAAAAAAAAAAGCTGAAATGTCATCAAAAACCTATGTTGATGGCATTAAATTAATCTTATAATGTAATACTGGTTCAATATCATGCTTGCACTCTCAGAAAATGAAACACAACAACTATAACTGACTTAAAGCCACACAGAAATGTGTTTAATTTTCTGAGAGAGCAAGCATGATTTGTTTCAAAAGTGATGCTGTATCAATGTGGTTAACAATGACACATTAATATTGATGAAACATTATTTTTAATGGTTGCTTGCTAAATGGGGTTTTAATTAATTTGAGAAAATGTATCTGTACAAGTATCATGATTAAAATACTGTATGATGTTGCCAAATTAATGATGAGGGATTGTCATCTGTCTTCAATGCCAAGTTTGAATCACCATCCTTAAACTAAAGGAATGTGACAAAACTTGTTAGTGGCTAAAAAAGTTGGCATCATTCACAATGTTTTTATTCTCACTAACTCACATGTCAGTTCTCACTAACTTAGCGAACCTGAATAGCTAAAATGAATCATCCATTACATTTATTCAGAACTGGCACAACAGATGTTTCTGGTGTTTACAGGAATGTAAATGTTGACTGTAGTGTTGTTTTTGGCGGCCTGTTTTAATTTTTATTTTAGTCTAGTTTTTGTGTCAAGCTGTCATTTTAGTTTGTATTAGTTTTAGTCACATTCATACTCTTTTTAGTCTAGTCAAGTTTCAGTCGACTAAAAGTCTGAGCACTTTAGTCTTATTTTAGTCAGAATTATCTACGACTATTTTCATCTAGTTTTAGTCGACGAAAACTGATGACATTTAGTCTAGTTTTTTATTTATTTCTAGTTTAGTCTCTTTTTAGTAATGCAATTCTATTTAACCCAGTCAACATAGTATAAGTACCTATGAAACCAACATGTTTTAGCCAAACCAACTCAAACAAGGTTATCTTATTATATTATTGTTACCTTATAGACTCAAGAATACATCCATTCCAGACACGGAAGACGCTCTGATTTGAATTTACAACATATTTATTTTACCAACCAAACATGTTAGAAGTACACACACATACATGTCGGTCCCTTTCTCTGTCACACCCGTTTCACACATACTCCGTTTGCAGTGCGTATTTTTTTCCGCACCCATGTAAACAGGTTAGAGCTTTCACACTGCACGCGGATGCGGTCCGGCAATGCGGTCCAGCCAGGAGCGGTGCGTATACAGCAGTGCAGAGATCGTTTCCACACAGTCTATTTTTGCTGTGCTGCAAACGCTGAATTAAAGTGACAGCGCATGGTCCGTGGTCAAAATGAACACAGATTGACCTGAAAATGTAGTAATTTTACCTTAAATGCGTTTAATTAAATAAAATGTAGTAATCTCACTATAAATGTATTTAATTTAATACTATTTTTTTTTCCACAGTCATCTTACTTTAAGACTGGGGAAAAGCAAGGAAAACTACAATATACCTCAACAAGGTGACATAATGAACAAAACTCGTCTCATTCATGGAGGTGGAAAAACAAGTTCTTTGTGACATGCAAGATTTAGTGTATTAAAATGTATCCCTTTTTTTTTTTTTTAATCCTGGAAAAAAATCCTGCACCACAACACGCACCGCATACGCACTGCACACGGATACTCCGTTTGCATGTTTAAACACGTTTAAACACAATTTAAACAACGTAGGCCTATTACTTCATGCATTACTTCTACTTATATTAAATAGATCAAGCAAGTGGTCAAATGTTTAACCATGTACATTAAATTAAATTAAAACTTAAAATTGACAAAAACAGCGACTCTCATGCCTTTTCTTTTGCATTTAAATTGTATTACAATAAGTCTTGCATGTCACAAAGAACTTATTTTTCTGCCACCGCAGCAGCCTCCAGTCAGGCCTCAGCATAGAGCCGACCGCAGTAGGGACGCCCAGCCCTGGGATGGGCTGCTCAGGGATGGAGGAGGGTGCTTTGGAGTTGGTCATCCACTCCCTCCCCCCGGTTGAGGGCCAGGTGGAGTCTTTGTGTGTGTGTCTGTTCCACCGCTGGCTCCCAAAATGGAGCAGGCGGTACCCACACTTCAAAGAAGAGTAATTCCTCTGTTCCTGGGTCCCAAGATGGCTAGTCTGACGGTGTGTGACCCTGTAAAGCCTTACACCCCTCAGCCCCCTCTTGTTCGCCAGCTGGCAGCTGGGCACGTTTGAGGACCCAGTCATCCACCTTCTCACGCTTCCCCTGCCACCCAGTGGAGTCAAGTAAGTGTTGCACCGCACACTCAGATCCCGCTTCGGGCCGCCTTTGGGCCTCTCGAGCCGGATTCCTGTCCTCCACCTCGCTGCCCCACCTCGGGTACGTCTGTGGTTCCTGGCCCTGGTCCGTTTTTGTCGAAGTCTAAAACGCTTCCAACCAATGCCCAGCCTGGCCTCATTCGGTAGCTTCAGAACTGGCTTGCAACTCATTTCGCTCGGCTTCCGCCCGGGCTCAGTGATATTCATCATACCTAGATGTTGAGCAGAAATGCTCCTAAAATATTTTTTAGTGAGATCCATCACACCTAGGTGTTGAGCAGAGCTCCTGTCCTGTGTGTGTGCACTGCAGTCCTACTGGCGAAGGACGCGTGCAAGCCATTCCCTCCAGCCAGTATGGAGTTTGGCTTCAGCGCCTGTACTTCATTGTACCCTTATAATGTGGTGGGCTACGACCATCTTGGTTCTGTGTCAACTATTACGGGCCCTTTTTCAAAAGTCTCCGTTCACTTGTAAACACAGAGTTGCATTTTCAATGCCCTGTCCCCAAGCTTGGTCTGCAGTGTTCGACCTGAAAGACGTGTACTTCAGATCTCTATCGTTCTGCTCCATAGACTTACTGTGTTCTTGCGTTTGAAGGTACGAAGTATCAGTACATTGGTCCTACCCTTCGAGTGCTCCATAGCCAGTTGGGTCCTCAGGTCAACTGGGAAAGAGTAATCTCGCCCCAATTCCGAGTTTCTCTTTTTTAGTGTGGAGGTGGTCTCGGTCTAGCACATCTCTCAAGTGAGGTGTGCCAGCTCAGTGCTTTCTAGAAGTAAGAAAGGGTCCCACAGAAACTTTCAGAGGCTCCTGGGGCATATGGCAGATGCAGCCGCACGGCTTCCTCCATATGAGACTGCTTCAGCACTGGCTTCATGACCGACTCCCTAAGGTGGCTGTGGCAGAGCGACACGCTCCATTGGCCTGTCGCCAAACCCTCAGCCCATAAGCAGACCTTCATTTCCCCGTGCTAGTGGCTCCTAGAACTAGTGTTCTCCAAATGATGGCTGAGGGGCCACGTATAAAGGGCATGCAGTAACAGAGCTCTGGGCGCCCTCTGACTGCATTGGCATTCGTTGTCTCGAGTTGCGTACAGTCCCTCGCTTCGAGACAAAGCTGCTCAGCGAGCTTGTACTGTTCTGACAACATTGCGACCGTTGAGCTGCGCTTCCCTTGCATATTGCAGGTCGCCCGCCACCTCCTCCTTGGAGTCAGAAGCTTCTAAGGTCGCTTCATTCCACCTATTTTTTCTGGCCTGCTCAATAGTGCTGCTCACAAGCCTCACGACAGCCTCCGGTCCGGATACAGTGGAGACTCCATCCCCAGCTGGCCAGCTGTTCGGATCACTTCGGGGCTGCACAGCTACGTCTGTTGCCCCTCTGAACTCGTCCTACGCCAGTTGTTTCTTCTCTTGTCTGAGTGGATATCCCTCGACATAGATTCTGGCCAGAAAGGCCCCAGTGAGCCTTCTTGCACTATGGTGCTTAAATCAGGAAGAGAACAAGTTCAGTGATCTTCATCACACCAGGTGTTGAGCAGGAATGCTCCTGAAGCTCAGTGAATTCCATCACACTCACGTGTTGAGCAGAGATGCTCCTGATGCTCAGTGATCCCCTTTCACATCTGGTGTTGAGCATTGCTCCTGTCTTGTGCAAAGGAGCAGGTCTTGTTAGTTGCCCCTTATTGGCCAACCAACCTCCTCCTCTCGACAGCCTTCCTGACACCTTCCTCTGAGCATATTCTCAGAGATGAGGCACGATGGCACCCGCGTCTAGACCTTGGAAGATTCCAGATCTGGTTCTAGTAAGAACGGGACATGGTGGTTCTAGTCTACCGCAAGAATTGTTATGCAGTAGAGACCATCACTTCTGTGAGCACTCTCTAGAAAGATGCTTGCTCCTCTAATAGAAGTCGAACCTGTTCATTGAATTGAGTCTTCTATCCTTGAGGAGATCCCGAAGGTGTTCGATCACTTCAGTGCTCCTTTTTAAAAACTGCTTGTGGTTGGAGTGAGGCTGTCCCCTCCACCTCAAAATGATGTGGCTTCTTCATTTGACGCACGTCATGAGGCAGTGGATTCAAACGGAGTGTGATTTGATCGTCAGGTCCCTGAGGTCACCATATGTATATATATATATATATATATATATATATATATATATATATATATATATATATATGTATATATACATATGGTGGCCTACATAAATCACCAGGGCGGCCTCAGATCAGGCAAACTATATGCCATGGCCAGAAACCTCCTCCTTTGGGCACAAGCCAACCTGCACTCTCTGAGAGCTGCTCACGTTCCGGGGCGTCCGGATGCGGGGAGCAGGGATGCGCTGGCCCATGTCTGGCCCAGTAGCCCCCTCCATGCGTTTCCTCGCGTCTCGATGAACCCTCAGGTTATCGAGTGAATCAGGGAGAGCAGAAGCAAATTCCTTGTAATAGCTCCCCTCTGGAAAACCCAGGTGTGGGTCCCAGAGTTGACATAAATGCTGAGCTCAGCCCCCTGGCCGATGCTGATGAGGAAAGACCTCCTTACACAGGCGACTTGTGGGCCCTCCATGTGTGACCCCTAGGTGATTTGCAGGCGCTCTCTGTGAGCCCTTCCTACATGGAGTTTGAGGTTGGTGATTCCAGAGTTACCCTACGGCTGTGTGCCCTAGGTGCTCTCTACGCCGTTGAGAGCACAGGTCATCACTTTAGCTGCACTCCCCACAAGAGGCACTGCCTCTTCGTGGGCCTGGTCCAGTGGTGTACCCATTGAAGACATATGTGCGGCAGCCTGCTGGTCCTCACCGTACACATTTGTCAGGTTTTGTAATATGGAGGTACCCTGTTTATAGACTAAAGTCCTCTCTGTGAAGGATCTGATGTGACAATCTGTGGTCTAGTCAGTCTAAACACAATTTACTGTCATAAACCACTAATTGTCCTATGTGGTAATATTTTGGAGTGAATTGACCCTTGGCCAATCCCTCCTTTTATGTCATAAGGACCAAACTTAGGCCTGGTTCCATTCGAAATTCCTTTCTGGGATTCATGAGTCTTTTACTGTACTCTACACATGATTTACTGTGAGTCTCAGGCTGTGCCCTAGGCTCCGGTGCAGGACGTAGTCAATTGCTAATAGTGCAGCGTTCTACATTGTGTCCCCACTGCATATTAGCTACGCAATACGAAGTGACCGTTCTCGAAATAGAAAGTACTCAGTTAATAACATAACCTCGGTTCCCTGAGAGTAGGGAACGAGTATTGCGTAGCCTACCGCACTATTGCAATCTGTCAGGTGCTTTCGCTTCAGTCGATTTAAACGTGTTGTTATGGTGAAATAGATGGGCTTTTATAGCTATAAGCCACGCCCACACAGTAAAATCCCTGGTGTTAAATTTAACACTGATCAGTGTTTATATGGGACCCACCAGCAGGGGGTTAAAAGTAACACTGATGTAGTGTTAGAGTTAATGAGATAATTAAGTGATTAATTGAGCGATGATTGAGCATTGAAGACACCTAATGATAACAACAGAATCACTGAAGAAAAGAGACACAAGAACTACAACTGACTTCCGGAGATGAAATCAACTGAAGATAAAATAAGACATTAAATCTCTCAAGATCTGAGCAGAGGAGGATTAAACAACTCCAAAAAAGCATTATCAGCTTCACTTATTATCAATTACAATTAATAGAGGTGGGGATGTTGATGTTTTATTGGAAATAATAGTTTTTGTAAAGTCACCACTATGGTGATTAGTGTTTCCTTTCGTTGGTCAGTTTGACTCTTGGCTTTTTTTGTGCATGTTTGTGGTCTTTGTAACAGTGACAACAGACATAATTTGTTACATAGGAAACCAGAAACAAAGATGATCAGGTGCTATAGTTTGAACCATCATGAAGTAGAATGATTCGCTAATATCATCAATGACCAAAAATGATATTTTTAAAAATACATTGTGGGGAAAATAATTTTAGACACACACATGCTGTGTCTGAACGTCAGTTGTAGTTCTTTTGTTTCTCTTTTCTTCAGTGAGAGAGCAAGCATGATTCGTTTCAAAAGTGATGTTGAATCAATGTGGTTAACAATGACACATTAATATTGATTTAACATTTTTTTTTAATGGTTGTTTGCTATCTGGGGTTTTAATTCATTTGAAAAAATGTATCTGTACAAGTAGCATGATTAAAATACTGTATGTTGCCAAATTAATGATGAGGGATTGTCATCTGTCTTCAATGCCAAGTTTGAATCACCATCCTTAAACTAAAGGAATGTGACAAAGCTTGTTAGTGGCAAAAAAAGTTGGCATCATTCACAATGTTTTTATTCTCACTAACTCACATGTCAGTTCTCACTAACTTAGCGAACCTGAATAGCTAAAATGAATCATCCATTACATTTATTCAGAACTGGCACTGCAGATGTTTCTGGTGTTTACAGGAATGTAAATGTTGACTGTTGTTTTTGGCAGCCTGTTTTAATTTATATTGATATTATATTATATATAGTCTAGTTTTTGTGACAAGCTGTCATTTTAGTTTTATTAGTTTTAGTCACGTTCATACTCTTTTTAGTCTAGTCAAGTTTCAGTCGACTAAAAGTCTGAGCACTTTAGACTTATTTTAGTCAGAATTATCCACAACTATTTTCGTCTAGTTTTAGTCGACGAAAACTGATGACATTAGTCTAGTTTTAGTCAATGAAAATTGTATTTTAGTCTCTTTTTAGTAATGCAATTCGATTTAACCCAGTCAACATAGTATAAGTACTTAGATAAAACCTACATTTTCTTTTAGCCAAACCCATTTCAAACAAGGTTATCTTATTATATTATTGTTACCTTATAGACTCAAGAATACATCCATTCCAGACACGGAAGACGCTCTGATTTGAATTTACAACATTTATTTTACCAACCAAACATGTTAGAAGTACACACACATACATACATGTCGGTCCCTTTCTCTCTGTCACACCCGTTTCACACATACTCCGTTTGCAGTGCATATTTTTTTCCGCACCCATGTAAACAGGTTAGAGCTTTCACACTGCACGCGGATGCGGTCCGGCAATGCGGTCCAGCCAGGAGCGGTGCGTATACAGCAGTGCAGAGATCGTTTCCACACAGAGTCTATTTTTGCTGTGCCGCAAACACTGAATTAAAATGACAGCGCATGGTCCGTGGTCAAAAAGAACACAGATTGACATGAAAATATAATAATCTCACCATAAATGCGTTTAATTAAATACTACTATTTTTCACAGTCATCTTTTTACTTTAAGACCAGGGTAAATCAAAGAAAACTATACTTCAACAAGGCAACATAATGAACAACACTCGTCTCATTCGTGGAGGTGGAAAAACAAGTTCTTTGTGACTTGCAAAATTTATTGTATGAAGATTTAAAGGTATATGAGCCTGCTCTTTTTGTCAGTTTTGTTTTATTTTAAAATATATGCGATTTTAATATAAGTACATGGTTCAATATTTTACCACTTGCTTATTATATAGAAGTAATGCATTTAATAATACATTGTCTAAAAATAATTGAATAATATGTGAATATGTCTATTAAAGAGTGTATTATGTGTACAAAGAAAATCGCAATGCTGACAAAACTTTTTTTCAATAAAAGTTGCTGATAACTTCTGGATTTGAAATAAAAATAATGAGTATGTGTTTGTGGTACATGTGGATCAGTTACGCACTGCAAAGGCAGCATATGTGAAAGCACTATAGCGAGTGCTGCTCCTGCACCGCATACGCACTGCAACAACGCAGTATGTGTGAAACGGGCATCAGACTTAACTTTGTTTGTTGTCGTTTATGCTAACTCACCACAGCTGCATCTTCTAAATAATGCCGCGAGTGGGGCTTGAGGAAGTGACGTCGCCTGCGTCTGCGCAGTGCAAACTGATGCAGCCCCTGAAGTGAGACACGGGAAACAGAAATACTGCAAAATAATAATAATAACGCGACTAATTACTGTTGCCAGTAATTTACTGTTAATTGTACACTTCTTTACTGTAATCTACAGTATGTTACTGTAAAAGTGCACTAAAACTCGAGTTAACTGATTTCACTTACAGAAACCGACTACCTTAAATTGACCAACTGTCATTTAAATATATTAACTAAAATGTATAATGCATTACTAACATGAGCAGAGTATTACTGTGAACTTATTTCATTTGAAACCACAACAAAACTTTTGTAAATAAAGAGATTTCCACTGGACCAGCAACTACACAGTCACCGCCTGTTAAATAAAGCAACATGCAGCAAATCATCAATGTTTGTAGATCTTCTCCTGGACTGAAGCACAGGCTCTACTCTTCTGCACAACGGTGACCCAAAAAACAAGATTTTACAGTAAACTATTGGCAACAGTGTTGCCAGTATAAACCTGTTTTATAACTTACAGTTTATTACTGTAAAATACATTTTGTGGGTGTGACTTTTTTTATCTTACACTGTTAACCCTTTCAACCCCACAGGGAAATACACACTACAACGAGTAACAAGTAACATTGAGACAGTGTTGCAGTGAGATAATTAAGAGAATATGTAAGTGATTGTTGAGCATTAGTGATGAACACCTGCTGTTAGAACAGAAAATAGAGAAACACAAGAACTACAACTGACTTCCAGCCATTACACATTATTACACTTATTATTAACCAGTATGACTTTATTTCTGTCATACATCTACAGAAGTTGTTATTAAGATGTTTAATTGAAAATGTTTGTTTGAAGTTACCATTATAGAGATCAGTGCTTGCTTTAGTTGGGATGCTGATGCTAAAACATTAGTGTTTCTTGTGCTGCTTGAGCTGTGTTTTTGCAAGTCACACTTGTGCGCACACAGTTTATGAATGATTGTATAATATTATATATTATATAGTATATTACAATGATTATGGTGACAAAATCATCATATTGCCTGTTCAATCACTAAGGAAATTCATTCAGAGTTTCACACACCCGTTCAGAGTTTAATCCTCAATCAAAAGTGTTTCATTAGCACCACTGTAAGACCACAGCAATAAATTACAACAACTAATTTTTTTAACACATCATGCATAACCAGAGAAACAGAGCTACACTGTTTTTCCGAAACACAGAGATATCACAATTTAGCACATGAATCTCAACAATGGTGGCAATATTTTTTTTATTTTTTTATTCATGCAGCAGTGCATGCTGGGAGTTTATATTATCCTGGAACCCAGCATGCATTGCGACATGAAACTTTTGATTGTCATCATTGTTGAGATTCATATGCTGATTGTTGATATCTGTGTGTGTCCAGGATAATCAGGAGTTCAAAATGTTTTAAAGCACTATATGATTTTGATATTCTTCAGAAGACCTGATTACAGAAATATTGATTTCATTTTGTAGATTCACAGATATATGTTAAATATGAGATAACTATAATTTCAAAAAACTGAAAATCAGGCATGTCCAGGATGAGTGTGACATCATCATAAAATCCAAAAACACCTGATCATCTTCCTCTTGACTTTTTCTTGCCATAACTAATGTGTTTTATAAACTCACTGTTACAACAGCCAGAGAGAAATTAATGGTATGAAGTCAAGGTACAAGAGACCAACTAAAGCAAATACTGATCTCCATCATGGTGACAACAAACTTTATTATTAACTAAATCTCTGTTAATTCTCAACAAGAACTTTTGTACATGTACGAAAGAAATATTGTTAAACTGGTTTGTAAACTGGTTTCACACTCAGTGTGGCTGTAAGTCAGTTGTAGTTTTTGTGTTTCTCTTTCTTCTGTTCTTTTTTCTCTGTCCTTCAGTGATTCTGCTTATCAGGTGTTCATCAGTGTCCCAGTTCACTCACTTCTTTTCATTCACTCTGTCAAGGGGATTATATTAGTGAACTAATGTAGGGAATAGTGAATGAGGGTATAGGGTGTGATTGTGAAAACAGCCTCTGAGTGTCGACTTTGAGCACTGTTAATTCACAGTATATTCCTGTAGGCTATTTTTGTTTTATAAGGTATATTACTGTTTTAATGGAAAATGGTATGATATTGTCAGAATTTGGCCTTTTTTTACAGCAAGGGTTAACAGTGTATAGTTATCGTCACATGACCAGCATTTACGTTGCGTCTCGTCTCGTTTTTGTCACGCGATAAAGGTTAATTGACGACCATATTTAGTCATTATTTTCGTTGACGAAAGCAACACTAGTTGGCTGCTCATCTATTTGCAGCAGCTTGGAGAATAAAAAATACTAAACTTTCCAAGGTGTAATCATGATCTGAGGGGCCTGATAGCTCCTAATAGGGCCATTAGGGGAGGGTCTTTGTCTTTCTCAGGTGTGAAAACTATTCGCATAAAGCTTTCTTAAACAAAACACGTCTTACCATTTTTAAATCAATATATTGTCTTATCTGAATGAGCAGTCAGGATGATTTTCACATAGTTTTGAAGCAAATATTCTAGGCTAAGTGATACAATTTTCAAAAGTCTTGTGAAGAAATAATCAGTATGGGGTTCATGACCTTATTTCAGTGACATTTTATTTTTTTAACCACGCATAAATGTCATTATCTCAAAACTACAAAATTTTACATACAAGCTGCTGATATATTATTGTAGCAGAGTTTGTGCTGAATACAGTGTAATCAGACTTTAGCCATGAAAATGTCACAAGTAACAGAAATAAGCACAAATGTCAGAGCATGTCAGAACTGTTACGTCCCTCGTTAATTAGATGTTATTTGTCTAGGAATATTATGAGGCGTAACAAAAGTTTTGCATGTGTGTGCCAATACAGTAACGGGAATTGCAAAAGAAAAGGAACAGACAACAACCCACAAAGTTGAAAGATTTTAATTCTTCAACTGCAATAAAGTGAAGTAGTAATGAAGTAATGAAAAGTATTAAAGTAATGAATATTTACTATTTTGTACAACGTAACCAGAATAATCAGATGAACAGACAATCTGGGGAAAAGGAAGGAGCAAGAGAGTGGTGCTTAAATCAAAAACTGAATATTAAAAAGCCCCTTTAACTAAAGGTAAAGAACTAAACTAACTATCAACAAAAGAGGTAGAAAGAAACATCTTCAACGTACGAGACGCTATAACTAAACTATACTAACTAAAACAAACAAAATTAATTAGCTCCACTCCTAACACTAGTGCGTCTAAAACATGTCATAGAAACCTACGTGTGCAAATGTAGGTCGCGACCTGCTTACCTGACTCACAACCTCTCCCGCCAGTCTACACAATGTTGGACGGTGAACTGATGTAATGGTTTCATGACAGCAACAAACATTTAGCAGGCACCTCAAAACACGCATCAGGAGCACAAACACATTCGAGCACAAACAAAGAGAACTGATCTAACTGCCAGATTATAAAAGCAGCGAACCCCAGACACTGATCAGTCTCTCAGAGTGGTTTCTCGAACGAGAAAAGCGTCCTCACAGAGAGTGCAGAGTCTATCTCGACTGTCGCCATTGAAGTAAGAGCCATTCATAAACTGCACGTCGACATGCGTTTCACTTTCACTAAAAATGAAAGTTTCTGAAATAAGGCCACAAAACACATACTAAATATATGTCAATAAGGCTTTTGACTAATGTCGTCGCCTAGGGTTTTTTGTTCAAAATGATGTGAAAATCATCCTCCCTTATCATTCACATAAAACAATACATTGATTTAAGTTTTGCAAAACACTTTTAGTTTGGAAAGGCAATATGCGGATGGGGCGTAAGCGATCATGCATATTTAGTAGTTCACACCTGATGAGATAGGGGTGGGCGGTACACCGGTGTCATAGTCATCACCGGTGTGACATTGCGCCACGACATGGATTTTCTAATACCGTCAATACCGTAATAAATCAATTATGTTCCTTGAACGGCTGCATTTACATTAGGGCTGTAGTCAACCAAAGAAATGCTTAGTCGACCAAAGTCCTGTCCTGCACAACGATTTAGTCGACTAAAAAAAATAAAAATAAAAAAAAAACGCGATGTTTTGCATTTTGATTGAACATTTATTAAACAATTGTCAGAGCATTTATAAAACAACAACGAAAAAACGTTTTTGTTTTTGTTTTATTGACACCTGGGATCCCCCGCGAAACGGTTCTCATTCGCGCTTGAATAAGGCCGGCGACACACTGGCTGCTGGCGTGAGAGTCTCAGCTGCGTTGGGTGTCTGTTTTTATTTCGGCTCCCATGTTAAAAGGTTGGAGTTTGCACACTGCCTGCGTGAGACACGCGTCTCAGGCGCGGCTCGAGCCACGCGGAAAACGCGTGCATGCTAGAAATAGAACCGACGCCTGAGTGTTCCTGCAACAAGAGTGTTCTCTGGCTAGAGCGCAGAACAGCGGAGTTTGTATGAACCGAAGTGCATGCCTGAGCTTGTATTGCTGCTGTTGCTTTGACATTGTGGAAAATAGAATAAACAAAATGTATTAGACTTTTTACCCGTTATTATCAATCTAAATTAATCTCGTTTTTAATTTAGGCAAACTTAATTTCGTTTTTTCTTTATTTAAATTTCGTTTTTCTTTATTTAAATTTTGTTTTTTCTTTATTTAAATTTCGTTTTTCTTTATTTAAATTCCGTTTTTCTTTATTTAAATTTCATTTTTTCTGTATTTAAATTTCGTTTTTTTCTTTATTTAAATTTCGTTTTTCTTTATTTAAATTTCGTTTTTTCTTTATTTAAATTTAGTTTTTCTTTAGGCCTATTTAAATTTCGTTTTTCTTTATTTAAATTTCGTTTTTCTTTATTTAAATTTCGTTTTTCTTTATTTAAATCTACCCTTTACTGTGTCAGTAATTTGTTAGTCAGAAAAATATTAGACTACCTTAAAAGTATTGCTTAATTAACAGACTGTGTGCGTTTTATATCACTAGTGCAGTGTCCGTTCTCGGAGAATATAGCCGCCCTGCTCGCGTGAGGTGCGCCGCTTCCCGCTCGCGCTGTTCTGTAGTTTACTATTAATTCTGAACGTGTCGCGTCTCGCGTGTCTGTCTATATTGCACCAAATGCGACACTGCACTCCCTTGTGAAGTCGATTGGATGAACGGTTCTCGAAATAATCAAAATGCAAATGGACAGACAGACACATAGAGATTACTACCTATATTCCTTACTGAGCGCGAAGCAGCAGTGCAGCCAGCCACAGGTGCGGTTCCCGAGTGTTCTACGTGGTGCGCTAAACTGTGGCGCTGTTACAAAATAGCCTAAATTAAAGCATTTAAAGTTGTGGATAAAACATAGGCTAATTATATTTAGAATACAGTAATATATAACTGCTTATAAAGGAATAAATATCAAGGAGTAAATCAATGAAAATTTCTTTATTGGTGAAAAAAAAAAAGTTATACCGTGATATTATACCGTCACCGTTCAAAAGATGAAAAATACCGTGATATTAATTTTAGGTCATATCGCCCACCCCTATGATGAGACAATGCCCCTGCATACTTAATGAGCCATTCATTCAGGTGTGTCACCTATAGCTAACTTAAATATACAAGCTTCATAAAAATGATCATTCTAGAAGAAAATTTCAGATGGCATTTAGAGGCTTTTGCATCTGAACTCTTCATATACACACACACACACACACATACATACATATATATATATATATATATATATATATATATACACACACACATATATATATATATATATATATATATATATATATATATGTGTGTGTGTGTGTGTGTGTGTGTGTGTATATATATATATATATATATATATATATATATACACAGTATATATGCATATATATATATATATATATATATATATATAAATGCATACACACACACACACACACACACACACATATATATATATATATATGTGTATATATTTATACACAAGTATTTTATATACTTTTTTTTTTTTTTTCACACATTGTGCTTGTAAATTGTATAATATCCAAGGTAAACATGTCTAGTAATTGTGCAGTTAATTCTCATACTGTATTTTAAGTTTTGGAATATTTATCCTCTCCCCAAATTTGTTACTAATAAAACACAATACAAATTATTTAAAGAAAAAAATTATATTTACCTTTTAATAGTTTGTTTACATCTACCTTGTAAATATATATTTTTATTAAAAAGGTTACAATTACAACAACATTTCAAGTGTAATCTTACAGTATATTCTACAGTAAAAACTGTACCCAAATCTAGTCAACAAAATGTTTTTTTTCATATTTCGCCTGACTGTAACGTTTGTCTTTATGAAATATTAGGGCATATAAATGTTAATTTGCAGTTTAATACGTTGCTTATACAAATAGCCTACATTTTATTTCAACATATTTCAGTCGATTTTTACTCATCTCAGTATAGCAATACAGTTTGCTAAAACATCATCATTCATTCACACACGCGATTTAAATTTAAACTGTCTTTTGCCAGCTGTGGTAAACAGCGCGCATGTCTGCCGTTCATTCATTCATAAACAGAAACCCGATTCACGTGAGAAGGGAAAAAAACGTACTACTGTGTTCCTCAGCTCAGTCTGATCCTTGCTCCTCGAAATACCCGCACTTCTGAGGGACATTTTCCATTATTATTATTCCTCACAGCGCTGCGAGACGGTGTAAACAAGTAATGATCTGAATAAACTTATGTTTTCTCGAGCTGATATGGGGGCGTTCACAGGATTGCGCCGTGGATTGCCTCAGTCATTTGCGTTTGAATAGCGCACGCTCTCCGTGGGCGTGTCACATTACATTTGAATCAGCTGTAATGAGCTCGACTGGAATTGCTCTCTTTTAATACAGATTTCACAAGATGAGAATATTTGTTTTTTTTATATAAATTACTTAATTTAAAAGAAGAGAATTCAAGCTTCATGCCTGTGTGTCTGTATGCCTGTTTGACTGAGTATTCGCTGAGTTATTGTTCATTTTCGGACGCGTTTCAGAATGGACTACACTGACAGAGAGAAGGCAGAACTCGCTTCGTGTTTATTTTTCTTTATTTGGCAAAAAGCACAACACTTTGTTTTTATTGTGAGTATACACAAAAATAATACACATTTAACAGAATCGATTGATGTATGAAACTCCAATGGAAAATCAAAGTCAACAGAGTATTTATGAGTTTCTTTTACACTGATAAAAAAAAAGCGAGCTGGTATCGCCGGCGATACCGCCGACCTCAGGGGGTTAATACATTAGCTCCCATCGGTATGCTTTCCATCGGATGTGGAGGTGAAGATGACATCTCCCATGATTCCACGCTCATTCACGGGATTAACAATCTACAGCTTTGTTTTGAATTAGTGACCTCTAGGGGCAAAATTACATATTGTGCCTCTAACTGGCTAGTTAGATCATTTTAGCTGTAGTTTGCAGGTTAGTTTTTAGTTAGTTGAATGTTAGTTGGTTTTAGTTTAACCATCCCTTTAGTGAACACTGTGCAGGTTAATGTTATAAGCACTGGACAGACGAAGAATTCAATTGGTGCTCAAGTTGTACTGAGATACTGAGCACAACAACAAAATGCATTTTATACAATCATTTTATCCAAAAATCATGAACTTTTTTATGATCATGAATCATAAAATACAGATACTTTGACTATTTCTGTCAGACATCTATAGAAGATCTTAGTGAGAATTAACAGAGGTTTAGATGTTGATATTTCTTTCATTTGAAGTGTCACTATCATGGTGATTAGTGTTTGCTTTAGTTGGGCTCTTGGTCCCCGGTGATTTGCTTTAGATTTTTTTTGGTTGCTATAACTGTGATTGTAAAACACAGTTGATGTGGCAAAAAAAGCCAAGATAATGCAAAATTAGTTGTTATCAACAAAATCTTCACAAAACAAGCACTGAATATTGTCAGATGCTTTGGCATTTATAGCTTCAACTTGTGGAACTGCAAAATTGGCACCAATATCATTTAAATTATGTATCTATTATAAAAAGGTTGTGCACACAATGTTTTGAGCAATTTCATCATGTAGTGACACACAGACATCAAGATTTTGCATATGATTCACAACAATAGTGACGACAAAAAAATAAAAAAACATCATGCTGCAATGCATGATGGGTAGCCTTCATAGTACAAAACTCATCCTTGATTCCCAATCTTTTTTGTTTTGACTGATCTTGATGTCTGTGTGTGACTACATGATACATTTGCTCCAAACATCATGTGCACATTCTTTTTATCTAAATAAGTGATTATTTAAATGCTGTTGATACAAATCTTGCAGTTCCACAAGGTTGGCAGTTATAAAAAACAAATATAAACACAAAACTTTAAACACATCATTAGATGCTAATTTTGTTATAATTATGTCATCATAAACAAGGAGCTGATAACTCCTGATCTTACTTTTTCTTGGCTTTTTCTGCCATAACAATTGTGATTTACAAAGTTACAGCAGCCAAAGAAAAGCTAACGCAAAAAGGACGGGGACCAAGAGCCCAACTAAAGCAAACACTGATCACCACGATGGTGACACTTCAAATGAAAGAAATATCAACATCTAAACCTCTGTTAATTCTCACTAAGATCTTCTATAGATGTCTGACAGAAATAGTCAAAGTATCTGTATTTTATGATTCATGATCATAAACAAGTTCATGATTTTTGGACAAACACAAACTGTCTGTGAGTTGCTTTGCAATTACAAAAGGAAATTACATTGAAATAAACATTTTTTTTTTTCATTTAATGCATCCTAAGAGTGTTTATTTGGTCCCAAAAAAATAGTATAAATTATATCTAAATGAGACCATAAATGATGTTGAAAATATGTCCACAATGACCACATTTGAACTAGTTTTTAATCTTGTATGAAAGGTCCATGAACGTCTATATCAGACGTGCAGAACACTTCAAAAAAAGGCGTCATAAAAACTTTCATTCTGGCTCCTCAGTGAACGTCTTTTCAACATACGACTTTACTGACAAAGATGTTGAAAAGAAGTCTTTTGGACATCATTGTGCTTAGTGGGTAGCACCTCTCAGCACATGAGAGAATAAAGGGGTCTGGTGAAATAGCAAAATATATCTGGGAATACAAAGCATCCGTGTTTAGAATCACAGAAGCATTTATAAATCATCAAGAGTTCCAGATATTAACATGAACTGTTTAAACAGGTGATTCACATGATCTGAGGATTGTGTTATTGGGAGTCTGTGGAGCTGGAAAGAGTTCAACAGGAAATGCAATACTGGGTCGAGATGCGTTTAAAGAGAGCAGAACCAGAGAGAGTGAGATACAGAGAGGAAGAGTAGAAGACAGAAACATCTCCATCATCGACACTCCAGGATTCTTCAACACTCAACTGACTGATGAAGAGATGAAGAAGCAGATGATGAAGAGTCTGGATCTCTCTGATCCTGGTCCTCATGTCTTCCTGCTCGTCATCAACCTGGAGAACTTTAAAGAGGACAAGAGGAACATTGTGGAGCAAATTCAGGAGAACTTTGGAGCTCAAGCTTTGAGGTTCACAATGGTGCTGGTTACTGGAAGAGAAAAAATGTCAAAGAGAGAATGGTTGGACTTTCGGTTTAGTCTTAAATTTCAGGATCTAGTCAACCACTGCATGAATAATTATCATGTGATCAACAGTAAAACTGTGATTGATCCAACTAACATCACAAAGCTTCTAGCGAAGATTGATAAAGTCAAACAGAATGTTAACAAGATTTACTTTAATTACCAAATAAAGAGCGGAAAAGAAAAGAAAAACACAGAGGAAAAAAATTACAGAGAAATACAGCAAGCTAAATTGGTTCAGGAAATAAATAAAATGCAAACAGGAAAATGGGACCAGAAGAAAGAAGTGACAGAACAACAATCAAAGCCTACAGGTAACTATTTTATTACACACTCTTACAAATGCTATGTTGGCTTTAATTAACTTTTTTATGTCAACAGGTTGCACATAACTAGGTTACGTTGGATTTATGTAACATTATTTATTAAGTTTTATTAAACAATTAAGCTAATTAAGTTCAATTATCCTAAAATTAATATTTTTACATTCAACTAAAACAAATTGGTTGAATGTAAAAATATTAATTTTAGGATAATTGAACTTAATTAACTTAATTGTTTTGGACAAAATTAAGACTGTTAACCTTTTTTCAACTAAACAGCATTGGATTAACCTTATGTAATTAACTTAAGTTAATTGAAATAAATAATGTTACATAAATCCAACGTAACCTAGTTACGTGGAACCTGTTGACTTAATTGAGAGTTAATTAAAGTCAACATAACATTTTTTAGAGTGCACTTTTCCCAAATATCATGATTCATTTCCTGAAATGTGAATTTTTGTCTTATTTTTTCTGCTCTAAACCTGTCTGTGCCTCAGTCTCAGAGCACTCTAAACCCAGTGAGCACACAGATCTCAGGATCGTGATGGTTGGTAAAACTGGAGCTGGAAAGAGTGCAACAGGAAACACCATCCTGGGACGAAAGGAGTTTAAAGAAAAATGTTCTTCTGAATCTGTGACTGTGAAAAGCCAACAACATCAGCAGAGGGTAGAAGGTCGAAACATCTCAGTGATCGACACTCCAGGACTGTGTGACACATCAATCAGTGAAGATCAAGTGAAGGAGGAAATAGTGAAGTGTGTGGAGATGTCTGTTCCTGGTCCACATGCGTTTCTGCTGGTCATGAGACTGGACGTGAGATTCACAGATGAGGAGAAAAACACAGTGGAATGGATTAAGAAGAACTTTGGAGAAGAAGCTGCTTGTTACACCATCATTCTGTTCACTAGAGGAGATCAGTTAGATACATCTATAGAGGAGTTTATGACTGAAAACAAAGAGATAAATGAGCTAGTTAGAAAGTGTAAGGGAGCTTATTATGTGTTCAATAACAAAGATGGAGATAGATCACAGGTCCCTGAACTGCTGGAGAAGATAGAGAGAATGGTGATGGAGAATGGAGGAGAGCATTACACAAATGAGATGTACAAAGAAGCTCAGAGGAAAATAGAGGAAATTGAGAAAAGGGAGAGAGAGGTAGAGGAGAGACAGAGGTTAGACGAAGAAGAAAAGATAAGGGAGGGTGAAAGAATGAAGATGTTGACTAAGGCTAAAAGAGTGGCATTAGTGGCAACAGGAGTGGCAGTGTGTGCAGGAGCAGCAGTTGCTGGAGGAGCACTGAGTCCAGCTTTAATCTCAGGAGCAGCAGTAGCTGGAGTAGCTGGAGTAGCTGCAGGACTAGCCTCCTGGAGCCACAGTATCTGAAGCTTTAAAGGCAGGAGTCATATATAATACAAGAAAGTATTGTTGGTGAAGATAACCTATCAATAACAAACAATCACCTTTGGTCAGGAATATGATTATATAATTATTAATACATAACTATGTTATGATGCTGAAAAAAAATCACCTCATTAACATTTTTTTTGGCTCCCTTTGCAACAAATTAGGGACCGTTCGGTATTTATGGAATGGACCACTGGAGGAAAATAGGGGAGGGTCATGCCTTTTTATTCTTTGTTGAGGGGAGGGTCAATATTCCCAGTTTGACTTTATTTCTGTCATCTACTTGAGATTCAACTGAAGTTTAGACGGTACACTGTTAACCCTTGCTGTAAAAAAAGGCCAAATTCTGACAATATCATACCATTTTCCATTAAAACAGTAATATACCATAGCAAACAAAAGTAGCCTACAGGAATATACTGTAAATTAACAGTGCTCAAAATCGACACTCAGAGGCTGTTTTCACAATCACACCCTATACCCTCATTCACTATTCCTACAGTAGTTCACTAATATAGTCCACTTGACAGAGTGAGTGAATTGAGACTCTGATGAACACCTGATAAGCAGAATTACTGAAGGACAGAGAAACAAGAACAGAAAAAAGAGAAACACAAGAACTACAACAGCAACACCGAGTGTGAAACCAGTTCACTATTATTTCTTTCATACATGTACAAAAGTTCTTGTTGAGAATTAACAGAGATATAGTTAATAATAAAGTTTGTTGTCACCATGATGGAGATCAGTAGGCCTATTTGCTTTAGTTGGTCTCTTGTACCTTGAGTTCTTACCATTCATCTCTCTCTGACTGCTGTAACAGTGAGTTTATAAAACACATTTGTTATGGCAAGAAAAGCCAAGCGGAAGATGATCAGGTGCTTTTCTGTAGATATTCTTTGAATTAATAGGTATTTCATATTTAGCATATATCTGTAAATCTACAACATGAAACTAATATTTGTGTAATCAGGTCTTCTGAAGAATATCATAATCATATAGTGTATTAAAACATTTTGAGCTCCTGCTTATCTTGGACACACACAGACATCAACAATCAGCACATGCATCTCAACAATGGTGACAACCAAAAGTGTCATGTTGCAATGTATGCTGGTGTAGCCTTTTTGAAAATTCAGGGCTATAAAGAAAATAAAATAATAAAAAAACACTGGCAAAATAGTGAGTTTTATGTTTGTAGTATTTTGTTTTTGTTTTGTATTTTTTTTCTCTCTCCTATTTTCTTTTCTTTCTTTCTCTCTCCTAAAACAAAATGTTTGTTTAAAGGGTTTGCCAATGTAAGCTTAAGTAACAAGAGTGTACCTTTAAGTTCTGTGAAAAATGTTGAAATTGTATACGTCTGCTCTTAACCAATGAGAGTTTGTGCTGCGGGGGTGTGTGTGGAGATACATTTTTTTTTTTTGAGGGACGGCCCACATAGCAACATTGTGTCGGCCCAGATCCGGCCCACATCTGGCACACGTGGAAAGATGATCTGGCCCACATGCAGCGTGGAATTACGGCACTTGGGTGGGCCGCTCCTGTTTGCCAGATCTGGGCCACAAGCAGGCCATAGCAATGCCACATGTCAGCCAAGAGCAAAGAAATAAACCAGAACTGAACCTTATCTGAGCCACAAAGTCTGTGTATATTAAATATGAAGTCATCTCAGCCTGTTAACAAAAATAATCACTGAAAGAAAGAAGAGAACAGAAAAAAGAGACAAGCAGAAACACAAGAACTACAACTGACTTCAGACACAGCCTTAGAGGAAATCAACTGAAGAGAAAAGAAGACATTAAATCTGTGAAGATCTCAGCAGAGGAGGATTAAACAACTCCACAAACAGCATTACCAGCTTCACTTATTACTAACCAGACTGACTTTATTTCTGTCAGACGTCTACAGAAGTTTTATTGAGAATTAACAGAGGTTTAACTCTAATGTGTTTCATTTGAAGTCACCATAACAGTGATGAGTGCTTCCATTAGTTGGGCTCTTAACTCTTATTATATCTTTTGTCTTCTTTGGCCACTGTGACAGTGTGTTTGTCAAACACATTTGCAGCAGCAAAGAAAGCTAAAGTGAAATGAGATCAGGTGATGATGGTTACCTGTTGATGGTTTTATAATCATCATGAAATAACCTGTTTCACTGATGTCTTTGGAATCTAACAATTGTTTTGTTCCATTAATATATTCTCATCACAAACCCTGTGTTACTGCAGCGTGAGATTTAGCAATATTATAACAATCAGTTAGAAGATTTTAACAAACATGAGCACGAAAAATGAAGCAATGGTGACACACAGAGATATGAGAAATCAGCACATGAATCTCAACAATGGTGACAATATATTTTTTTTAAATAAACAGAATAATTCAGAACATCACTGACAAGCTACTAAATGTCACAACAAAAACAACAGCAAAAAAATAAAAGCAAATATTTAGAATCAAACAAAATTATAGGACAATTCAGCTGCATAATTTATTCATGTTGCAATGCATGCTGGGAGTTTTGTACTATGATGGTACCCAGCATGCATTGCAGCAAGGTACTTTTGATTGTCACCATTGTTGAGATTCATACGTTGATTATGGATGTCAGTGTTTGTCATCGAACAGTAATGTTTCGTGCTCATGTTTGTTAAAGTCTGCTAACTGATTGTAATAATATTGCTGGATCTCACGCTGCAGATGTTACGTATGTATGCAGATGTATGTAATGTGAATATATTAGTTGAACAACATAATTTTTAGATTTCAAAGACATCAGTGAAACAGATTATATCATGATGATTATAAAACCATCAACAGGTAACCATCATCACCTGATCTCATTTCACTTTAGCTTTCTTTGCTGCTGCAAATGTGTTTGATAAACACACTGTCACAGCGGCCAAAAGAGACAATAAATATAATAAGAGTTAAGAGCCCAACTAATGGAAACACTAATCACTGTTATGATGACTTCAAATGAAACACATTAGAGTTAAACTCTGTTAATTCTCAATAAAAACTTCTGTAGATGTCTGACAGAAATAAAGTCAGTCTGGTTAGTAATAAGTGAAGCTGGTAATGCTGTTTGTGGAGTTGTTTAATCCTCCTCTGCTGAGATCTTCACAGATTTAATGTCTTCTTTTCTCTTCAGTTGATTTCCTCTAAGGCTGTGTCTGAAGTCAGTTATAGATCTTGTGTTTCTGCTCGTCTCTTTTTCTGTTCTCTTCTTTCCTTCAGTGATTCTGCTTGTTAACAGGTTTATTAAGGCTGAGATGACTTCATATTTAATATACACAGACTTTGTGGCTCAGATAAGGTCCAGTTCTGGTTTATTTCTTTGCTCTTGGCTGACATGTGGCATTGCTATGGCCTGCTTGTGGCCCAGATCTGGCAAACAGGAGTGGGCCACTCAAGTGCCGTAGATCCACGCTGCATGTGGGCCAGATCATCTTTCCACGTGTGCCAGATGTGGGCCGGATCTGGGCCGACACAATGTTGCTATGTGGGAAGCTGACACCTTTAACTGGCCATTTAACAACAACATTATGAAGCATCACAACAGCATCATGAATTGACGTAATTCCATATTTCAAGTAATACATCTTGAATTATGTTAAGTTTTCTCACCCCATAAACATGATAAAGTTTTTTAGCATTTATTCTTTAAACGGGGGTGGGGGGGGGGGGACCTACAATTTGTCAATTAAGAAAATAAATATAGCTATAAAATAATATATGGGAAACACTTTCTGAATTTTTTTAGGTACATTTTAAAGGTAGGTTAAGTTTATTATATACTTTTTAAAGAAGACGAAAAAAGTGTGTGTGTACATGTGTTTCTATCCTGGTGGGGACTTCAACCTGAATACACACAGACCCATGTCTAAATTGAGGTACACAAGCTTATAAATCATACAGAATGTTTTTTTATAAAAATATAAAATGCAGAAAGTTTTCTGTGATGGGCAGGTTTAGGGGTAGGGTTAGTGTACAGCCCGGGACACACTGTACAATTTTACGAAATATTGCCATCGTGAAACAATCGTGGTGATTTCTGTGATTGTGGATTCTAATCGCTGGTCCTTCGTCGTACAGTGAGAGAGGCATAAAGACGGCCGTTGTCACGATCTTGCGACCAAAGAAAGCCTACGATAATTTTCTGACAGTGTCAGATATTCAGCATGATCATCTCAGTGTGTTTGCTGCTACGGCCTACAGATACTGACCAGCCAATAAAAATACAACATGAAATCAACGCAACATGGCGCTAAAACTTAAAACTGTTAACCTCAAGCTCTTTTCCCTTCCTCTTTCACCGCTTCCTCTTTTTTTCAGCGCACATTAAAACTACAACTGCCAAAGTGTGATTCATCTTGCTCTATTTTTTTACCATTAGCGCACACTGATAACGTTTATTCTTCTGTAGAAACTTGTATCGTAGCCTACGAGTCAATATGATTTAAAGGTGCTCTAAGCAATGTCACACGTTTTTTTTTGTCACATCCAGCAAACATCTCCTCACTCTCCGCTAGCTGCCTGTACACACTGTAAAAAAACAAACGGTCTCTGTAGACAGCCCAGGCTCCACGAACAGCAACAAAAACAAACTGGGCTAACCCGCACCACGAAACATAACAAACAGTGTTCCAGCCAATAACCGACAAGAAGGATTTGGGGGTGGGGTTTGGTGCATGAATGAGGAGGAGGGAGGGTCGAGCTAGCCTCCATTTTGTTTAACAATACTTTGAACGTCAACAAGAAGTGACGTCACCCAACATCACTTAGAGCACCTTTAAAACAAGAAAAAAAAAAAGAAAAAAAACCTGATAAAGTAAGAAAACCAAACATAATCTTATTGATATATTCTCTGAAAAAAAAAAAAATGTTTTAGAAGTAAACTAACTTTGTAAAAGGATGCAAGAAATTTGTAAAGATGTTTAAATCTTTTTACTTTTAAAACAACAATATTTAATGTCAATCAGTGTTTTTCCTGAAGTGTTTAATCTGTCCGGAGTGAATGGATTTGTGGAGACGCTTCAGCGTTCATGACGAGTTTCAGATCCAGAACATCATCAACACAAAGACAACAGAACTACAAACTCTCGCTGAAATCTTGACGGATTTACAAACGTGTTGGTTTCTTACAAACGTTATTAACGTGGCTATAATTCCGAATGCTTGAACATGCATGTTATAATTATTCATATGTATGCAGTGTATGTATGCAGTGTCATAACTACATATGTGACGTTTAACTAACCCGTTTGAAAATCGGTAGAAAATTGAGCAAGTTATGGTTATTTAAAAGTATATGCACCATGTTAGGAGTGAGCGAGCACACTGTGGTAAGATGGCCACCATGTGCAGACGTCGACCTCCATTGGCCAGCAGCGCGCACAAGACATCTAGCCTTTGATATCTATGGGGAAAACAGCCTCTGAGTGTCGATTTGAGCACTGTTAATTCACAGTATATTCCTGTAGGCTATTTTTGTTTTATACACAGCAAAATCCCCAGTGTTAAATTAACACTCCTCAGTGTACATATGTGTCCACACTACAGAGTGTTAAAATTAACACTGAAGCAGTGTTGAAGTTAATGAGATAATTAAGTTAACACTGAAGCGGTGTTGAAGTTAATGAGATAATTAAAGGTGCCATAGAATGGATTATTTTATTATTTTATAATGTTTCCTGGGGTGCCCTTATAATGCTAGTATGTTTTTTAGATCAAAATTTGTTATAATTTAGAAATAAAAGGCATATTTCCTAGCCTGATTTCATCCATTGATTTGAACACTCTGTTTGAAGGGGCGTGTCTGCTGTGAAACTTCAGTGTTGTTGCCCACTGCTGTGATTGGCTGACATGCTTGCATATGAAATATCTGGCATTACATGTAGAGCTATCTGGAAAACTTTTACTATTACAGCTTTTATATGTTTTTACTATTACAGCTATCGGGATTAACGAATCATGAGAAGTTTTTTTTAAAGTATTTAGATCTATTCCCATCACATAAAAGGTTTCAGTGATGAGCACTGAGCAGATGACAGCCTGTTGATCGCGTGAATGAAGATCTTATCACTGCAACGCGATATACTGATGCATAAACAGTGTTGAACGACTTTGAAAGAAAGATTATCTGTCTGAATTTGAACAATTACACATCAGAAATTCACATAACCCACTGGTTCTCCAGAGGCTCGGATGAAGGAGCAAAAAAATATTTTTGTGTTCATTTGTACAACCAAACACTGAGCAACTGCCATGCTTCGTTCGCTCGTTTGCTCGTTTGCAAGCCATGATGTCTCTCGAGGAAAAAACAATATCGCGCAGGATCTAGATAACACAATGTAAATTATCGTTAATAAAATCCCTACTTGCCGCTTGCGGGAATATAACGTTAGTTGAAATTGCCCCCTTCGTCCGTTTGAGACGCCGAGAGAAGCCTGGCTGCTTGATATTGTTGTAACAGTCCGTGGTGAAATGGGCAGAGCAACTAAACAACTTCGAATTAAACTGTAGCGGTATCCGATTATAGATAGATAGATTATAGATAGATCTGCCATTTTCCCTATGATCCTCCTCCTGCTTGTTTCTTCACCTGCAGAACTTCTGATGATTCGGCTGTGCAGTTTCGCCTGGCACTGAGCATGGGCTGGCATATGCAAATTTTTAGAGGCGTACATATTAATGATCCCATCGGTTTCGTCACAGTTGGTGTTATGTGGAGATTCGCCCGTTTTTCAGGGGTGTTTTTCAAAAACGAGATTTAAATAAGAAAGAGAAAACTATGGTGTTTGAGACTCACTGTATGTCATGTCCATGTACTGAACTCTTGTTATTTAACTATGCCAAGATAAATTCAATTTCACATTCTATGGCACCTTTAAGTGATTAATTAAGTGATGATTGAGCATTATTGAAGATACCTGATGTTAATAAGCAGAATCATTGATGGAAAGAGAAAAAACAATAACAGAAAAAAGAGAAACACAAGGACTACAACTGACTTCGAGTCATTACACATTGTTGCACTTATTATTACCAGTTTGACTTTATTTCTGTCATACATCGACAAAAGTTCTTGAGATTCAACAGAAGTTTAGACGGTAATGTTTTATGGATTTTTTCTTTTCAAGTTACCATTATGGTGGTCAGTGTTTGCTTTAGTTGGGCTCTTGACCCTTTTCATTTTTTAATATTAGTTTTTCTCTGACTGTTACAACATTGTGTTTATAAAGCACATTTGTTACTGCAAGAGAAAACATGACCTGCTCACAATATGTTCTGATGACAATGACATTATCAGCCTGAATCGTTGACTATATGCTTGTCTTGCTTTATTATTGGTGATTGTAGCTCTGAGATTCTACAGTTTAAGGATCCAAAGGCAATATCAAAAATTTTGAAAATACTTTGTGCACAGAAGTTATTGTGTTTAAACACACAGACATCAAGAATCAGCATATGAATCTCAACAATGGTGACAATAAACAAACTAGTGACAAACAGATCAACTCTGAACATCACAAAACAAGCTACTAAATTCATAACAAAACAATAGCAAAATAAAAGCAAACAATGAAAATTACAGGACAATTCAGCTGCATAATTTATTCATGCTGCAATGCATGATGTGAGCCATTGATGCGTTCTGATTGGTGGCTCCCATCATGCACTGCAACATTAAGCATTTGTTTGATTGTCACCATTGTTGAGATTCATATGTAGATTCTTGATGTCTGTGTGTGATTTTAAAACCTTCAGATTTCTAAAACATTCCTGGAAGTAACTACTGTAGTGAAACATTAATAAAGCATTTGGATAATAAGTTTATAATGATGGGTGAGATCATTGAATCAGGTCACTAGTAATTTCATCATCGAAACATAACCAGGGCTGTGTTTCCCAAAAGCATCTTAAGCCTAACTTGATCTCAGACCAACTGCAACAAATGGTTTGTACGATCAAATTAGGCTTGCAATGTTTTCAGGAAACACAGCCCAAATCATAGTTTCTCTTGCCACAACAAATGTGCTTTATACACACAGAGTTGGAGCAGCCAGAGAAAAACTAATGTTCAAAAGTAAAGGGTCAAGAGCCCAACTAAAGCAAACACTGACCACCATAATGATGACATGAAAAAAAAATACCATAAAACATTACCATCTAAACTTCTGTTAAATCTAAATAAGACCGTGTGTAGATGTATGACAGAAATAAAGTCAAACTGGTAAAATAATAAGTGCAATAATGGCTCAAAGTCCGTAGTTCTTGTGTTTCTCTTTTTTCTGTTCTTGTTTCTCTTTCCTTCAGTGAGTCTGCTTGTTATCATCAGGTGTCACCACTAATGGCCAATCATCACTTAATTAATCACTTAATTATCTCATTAACTTCAACACTGCCTCAGTGTTAACTTAATTATCTCATTAACTTCAACACTGCTTCAGTGTTAACTTAATTATCTCATTAACTTCAACACTGCTTCAGTGTTAATTTTAACACTCTGTAGTGTGGACACATATGTACACAGAGGAGTGTTAATTTAACACTGGGGATTTTGCTGTGTACGGTATATTACTGTTTTAATGGAAACTGGTATGATATTGTCAGAATTTGACCTTTTTTTACAGCAAGGGTTAACAGTGTAGGTGTCATCATCGTATAGTCTACATACATGTCGTCCTCAAGTTTATTAGATCCATGTCATACAGTGTGATTTCTAATGATCTTATAATTCCTAAAATTTCAGCTTCAGGGAAGAGAATATACAGTTTGTACGGGACAAAAACCCTTACCTCTATGTGTGTGTGTGTGAGAGTGTGTGTTTGTTGAGGCATAACAAACATTTAATACTGAATCTTTTCTTTTTCAGTGAAACTGAAGAGTGAATGGAGTCCTGCAGTGATGCAGCAGTCGGGACGGGATACGGCACCAATGGGAAACATCATCCGGTTCCTAAAGCAAATGTAATCTGTACAAATACCCTTCCAGCCAGAAGCTCAAAATAAACTAAATAACACATGAATTCAAAGCAGAAATTCTTTGAAAATTTAAAAGTATGAATGAATGAGTGAATGAGACTATATATATAAATTGCTATGCAATACTGTGCATCCAAAGTGCTTTACAATCATATCAGGGGATCTCTCCTCAACCACCACCAGTGTCCATCCACTTGCTATATGGAGAGGAGAGAGTAATAGAGTCAATTCAATTAGTAGGAGGCCATGATTGATAAAGGCCAATGGAGGGAATGTGGGTTACATCCCTACTCTTTACCAGAAGTGTCATGGGATTTTAATGACCACAATATAGTGTCATCATCACTTTACTGGGATGTTAGGACACACACAGAACACATTGTGAGCTGCGCCCCCTACTGGCCTCACTTACACTTCTTCCAGCAGCAACCTGGTTTTCCCAGGTCTCTCATCTGGGAAAGATGGGTGATTTTTCATCTGGGTGATTTTTGTTTTTCACCATTGTTGAGATTATTGTGCTGATTGTTGATGTCTGTGTGTGTCATCATAGATCAGCATTTCGTGCTCACGTCTGTTAAGATCTTCTAACTAACTGTTATAATATTGTTGGATTTAACACATATATGTGCACACAAGGTCAGTGAATGCAGTTTGTTATGTTTTGATGATGACACAATGTTCACATAGCTTCTTAAACAATTCTCTGATCTCATTCAGTGCTTAATTCTACATCATTACCACCAGTGTGCAAGAGTTCCAACAGCAATCAGATAATGTGATTTACACGACACACACACAGATGTAAAAAATCCGCACATGAATCTCAACAATGCTGGCATTCAAAAAAAACAAAAAAACATTTTTTTTGTGTGGAAACACATCAGCTGCATAATTTGTTCATGCAGCAGTGCACGCTGGGAGTTTTATACTATCCTGGAACTCAGCATACATTGCGACATAAAACTTTTGATTGTCACCATTGTTGAGATTAATATGCTGATTGCTGATGTCTGTGTTTGTCTAGGTCATGTAGTATAATCACAGAGACGCTATGATCTATAAATGTTAAAGGCCAATAAAATCAAAGATTAGTCACAGGATGATAAGTCTGTGATGATTATAACATCATCACAAAAGCCAAAAACACCTGATCAACTTCCGCTCTGCTTTTTCTTGCGATAACAAATGTCCTTTATGAACTCAATGTAATGGCAGTCGGCCAATTTAAAGCAGTCGGTTTCTGTGGATGAAATTAGTTACCTTGAATCTCAGTTTAGTGCATGGCATTTTTATAGTAACATACTGTAGATTATAGTAAATTACTAGCAACAGTGTTGCCAGTATTTTACCATTAATTTGTGGGACAATGTTTTATAGTGCATGGGAGTGGGATGTGAGAGAGTGACAAATACCTGAAAACTGGTTAAAAGCAACAGCATGATCTAAAGTCACATGACGACTTTACGTAAGATGCAGTTCAAAGAGTTTTTCTAAATGAAAGTGAGCCGAGTCTCAAAGGATCTCGTGAACTCAGATGAACTGGCGCTTCTTCACAGATATACATGCAAGAGCAAAGAGCAAAAGAGTTTTCCCGTTTATCTTGATTTGTTTATGATGTTTCGAAAAATGTTACATAAATTAAAACTTAACTTACTTGACAATTGGATCAAAGGTGCAATATGACATCAGTGCCCATTTAAGTAACATAAACAATAAAATAATAAATATGTAATTCTCACGAAAAAAAACTCTGTGGCTGTGGATATATTAAAACAAACATATTTGAACAAAATTTAAAGTGAATGTATAAGGGTCAAGAGCCCAACTAAAGCAAACTATTTTCCAACTAAAGCTTGTATTTTATTTAAATACATTTTTTCACATCAGTATTTTGTATTTTATTTTGTTACATTTCATGAGCCAGTATTTGTAGTTTGTAAAAAAAAAGTTTTTGATGTATTTGTGCCCACCTCTGATAAAGACAATGTTATCCGTACATACAAATACGGTTCCAACTAAATAAACCAAAAAACAAATCAATGAAAAGATGGAAATGTCTTAGAGTAATGTCTGAATATAACTCTAGAGAGTGTGAGAGGAACTAAAAATGCTCTGAGATAAACTGGTATTACGTAATAATTTCCATAGAAAATAGTTCGAAATAACAATGATATTAAGAGATACTTCTAGCGGATTTGGTGGTGGTCAAATGATGGACAGATGCTGATCAACTCCTGTAAACACTTATTTGGTGCTGATGTTTGTATACATTTGCATTCGTGACTTTCATTAAACAGTTAAGAATTTGCAGTTGGTTATTTGTCATCACTCTTATATTACTTTGTAGAAATACAGTAAGCATGTGAGAAAGTGTAACCCAGGTTAGGAAACTGAGCCTTGCCAAAGTTAAAAAAGCCTAAATAAGGAATTCATTATTATAGAAATCAAGTATACACACAGCAAATCCCCAGTGTTAAATTAACTCAGCTCAGAGCACATATGGTCCCACTCTACAGATATTAAAGTAACAATGAATCAGTGTTAAAGTTAATGAGGTAATTAAGTGATTAATTAAGTGATGAATGACCATTAGTGGCAACACCTGATGATAATAAGCAGAATCACTGAAGGAAAGAGGCATAACAAGAACAGAAAAAAGAGAAACGCAAGAACTACAATTGACTTCCAGCCACAACCTTTGCTGAGATCTTGAAAGATTTAATGTCTTCTTATATCTTCAGTTGATTACATCAGAGCAGGATTAAACAACTCCACAAACAGCATTACCAGCTTCACTTATTACTAACCAGATTTACTTTATTTCTGTCATTCATAAGTTCTTATTGAGAATCAGCAGAAGTTTAGATGGTAATGTTGTATTGAAAATATTTGGTCACCATTATGGTGACCAGTGTTTCCTTTAGTGTTTGCTTTATTTGGGCAGTTTGACTCTGGATTTGTTATGTGAGTTGTCTTTATAACAGTTTTTACCAAAACACACAATGTGTAGCAAAGAAAGCCAGAAACGAAAATGATTAGGTGAGTTTTAGATTAGTTTACAGCATCATAATGTAAAATAATTTACTAATGTTTCCTCTGACTAAAAGTGGTTATTTGTTATTAAGACATTCTTAATTATGATTTTTCTTTTTTAATTAAGGGGAAAAAATCTTTAGACACTTACACACAGACATCAATAATTAGCATACAAATCTCAACAATGGTGACATGCTTCATGCCGCAATGCATTCTGGTAGCTACCATAGTATTAAACTCAAGGCTCCCAGCATGCATTGCAGCATGAAGCATGTCACCATTGTTGAGATATATATGCTGGTTCCTGATGTCTGTTTGTTTCTAAATAATAATAATAATAATAATAATAATAATTAATAAATAATAAATAATAAATAATAAATAATAATAATAATCATTCTAGCAATGTATTACAAAAATCATAATGTCTGATCTGTGGCAAAAAAGGGCCAAAATCATCTTTTAATAACAAATTATCACTTTTGGTCAGTGCCAAAAGCAGTGTTGAAGTTAATGAGATAATTAAGTGATTATTTGAGTGATGATTGAGCATTATTGAAGACACCTGATGATAACAAGCAGAATCACTGAAGGAGAAAATCACAAATGTTAAGTTTTGGTGATCAGTGTTTGGTTTATTTGGGCTCTTGACTGTTGCATTTTTAACTTTAGATTTTTGGCTGCTGTAACTGAGTTATAACAGCCAGATGAACAAAGTGAAAAGGTGAACTGATGGTGTTGGTTATGTTTTAACCTAATCATTTATTGACCTGAATCACAACTTATTTAGAGCCTATTTTGAGTTAGGTTGACTTTATTGATTATAGCAGCACTGTCCTTGTACAGAATAATATTTTTAGAACTTTCAATGTAATCCAAAGGATTTCTTAAAAGTTGTTCAGATCCATTACTCAGCAGCACCCACTCCACAAACGCATTTGTGGAGATGCGCTATAGAAAGTCTCAGGTATGCTCTTACAGTGATTGGTCCCCTTACTCTAGCTCTAGCAATTGGACAGCTGGTAGGTCCATTTCAAAAATAAAGAAGGGGCAAAAATCACTTCTATTGGTCCAGTGTTCTGTAACATTGTATGGCTACGCACAAAGAAAAAAACTCAAAGAATAGTCTTTAATTTTGCCAGTATTTTATCGTTAATTTTCAGGACAATTTTTTAACTGTGTAGAATATTATTCTAAACAAAAACACCTTTAAAATGCAATTAGAGATATTTTGTAAGACAATTTCATTCAAATAATACAGGAAACCCTGAACAAAAGCAAAATGCAATCATTCATTTGTGTTTAAAGCCAAATGAAAATACAGATTCATTTTGAATAAGACATTAGCTGTTTATTGAGTTACTTTTATAGTATATTTTAAATTTATATCACAATGCCCATAAAACCTGTAGTCCTCCATCCTGAAAATACATTTTGCATTTATATGACATATGAGGTGTATGAATATTTAAAATAATATACTGTAAAATGTGTCCTTACAGAAGAAACAGTCTAATATAACACAAACAATACAAATAAAAATATAAGATATAACATAACTGATAACATAATAAATAACTGATTCCATACTTTAAATTCATTTGTTATTTCCCTTTACCATGCACACACAAATAGTTTATTTTTTATTTTTATTGCCAACATTTACAAATATTTAAGTTTAGCTGTAGTCCTCAGTGTTGTTTGAATCCACAGCAAAGACATCTGAAGAACTTCATGTACTGCTGTCTAACCTGGACAAGAATGAGACGAGACACGAGATGAGCTGAAACTCATGAACCGTAATGGAGTTTTTTTTTATATTAAACAGGTAAGAAAAGAGACTAGATTTGCCTTTTTAGATGTGTTTCTTACGGTGATGCATTGCTGCCACATACATATTAGTTTTTTCCACTCAATTATGTCGTTATTACGAGAAAAAGATGTTGTTTTAACAAAATAAGATATCGTTTTAATGACATAAGATCTCGTTATTACGACATAATTGAGTGGAAAAACTAATATGTATGTGGAACGTAGAAATATGTATGTTGAACGTAGAAATATGATAAAGACATGATAGGCTATCAATTTTATGTGGATAAGGGCATATTTTGTACATGACTAAACATGTCCTGCGAACCTACACTGAATGGGGGCCCCAGGCAAAATTAATCAATGAGGCCCTTTTTTTAAATATATTTTATATAGGCCTATACGTTTTTTTTATATATTATATATAATATTTATTTTTGTTAATAGGCTATATCTTCATTACCTAGAGATATAATTAAACAAAAAGTAGTCAAAACACATCTAACAGATCATAGCCTATTGTTTATTTTTTTACAAAATTGTGTTTTTTCCCCCGTTTTTTTTAATTAACAAAATGTCAATCTTCGTCTTTATAACAGAAGATACAATACAATACAAAAACCTTCAAGATACAGCCTACAATCTTCACATGTAGTCTATAACAGATTGTCACCTTATAACAGTCCTTTGTGTGGTGGAATAAGCAATGCTATATAGAAATATATGGTCAGTATCTTAATTTAAACTTAATTTTATTATTTTATTAGTTAATCAATTATGCTAACTCAACTAATTTAATGTAAAGAGCTGGATACTAATTAAATAATGTCAACTATTAAATGTAGGCTATTGATTAGAGTTGCCATAGACTAAAGATTTTTCTAGACTTAATCGCACGTTTATATTCAATCCTGGGTGCATGTAGGCTATAGCCTATATTCCGCGCTCAAGCGCATGCATAAATCTTGCCGCAAAGTACCGGCAAAAGTAGGCTAATAATAATAAATGTGTCTACAAAAATAACAAAGCATTTTAAATGTTTATTAATAAACTAGTGTTTTCTAAATCAGTGTAGGCTGCAAACATATCTCCATTCATCTCCGCTGTAAAGTAGATGCGCCTTTCATACGGACAGGATTACATAATCAGATGGTAGCTACCGTATTTGCTTTCGATTGGATTTTTTCCGTTGGTGGACATTTTTTTATAAGCTTTATATAGATAGCTATTTCTCATGTCTGTGAGGCTTGTCTATACGCAGTTTTTCAGTTCATTTTTGAGACGCGCTCCAATTCACAGAGATCATGAAAGCGCGCCCTGTTCGTTTTCTTTTATTTTACAAAAGCACACCGTTTTCTTGTTGTTGTGAGTTTACACAAATAAAAGTAGTTGCGACTGATGTATTATTCTTTTCTGTATGACCAGAAATGATAGAGTATTTTAAGTTGTTTCCACTGTTGATAGGAAATTGTGAGTGATGGCACCGGCGCCTCCATGTCGTGCAGTGCATGCTCCACACTCCGCACAAACACTTGGATATGCGCTTCATAATAGTGAACATTTATCTAGGTTAACGTTAGAGTGAGCGGCCATGCCAGACGGATAAGTCCTCTTCATGTTTAACAAATCAAATTCTGTTGCATTTCCTTGTGCCAGTTTGAAAAGCGTGGCTGAAACACTTAGCCAACAGATAAACGCCCAACGCTGGTGTTTTTCTTTAAATAAATTTGTTTAGGCTTTAAAATAAATATTGTTTGTGGGCTAATTAATGCCACAATAATTTGTTTATTTTATTGGCTACTTATATGTGTCATTTTTGTTTTGCATTGAATACCATTTAAAGGTTTTGCTGTGCACCGCAATGCCATCCTCCCGTTAAAAGCCACGTTAAAAGCCACCTTTATTTTCTTTATAATAAAGGGTTTCTATGGGAGGAAAATGCTTAATGTGTAATTAAATGCGTTGCGTTCATATTCTGGGCTCATCTGCTTTTCTGTAGGATAGTATGGTTTATTAATAAGGTGTGTACAGCATTTGATCTTTATCACTGAAGTAGCCTATTAAGTCACATTAAGCTTTTTCTTTATAATAAGGGTTTTCTATGGGAGGAAAACGCTTAGCCTTATATGCAATTAAACGCAATGTTTGTATTCTGGGCTCATCCGCTAATCTGTAGTAATGAAAATATGTCGTTTTAACGACATAACATCTTGTTATTACGACATATTATGTCGTTTTAACGACATATCTCGTTATTACGACATAATTGAGTAGAAAAATAATATGTATGTGGCAGCAATGCGTCACCGTAGTTTCTTCCTTATACTGTCTCTGGAGACACTGAAATGGTTTACTTGGTAGCATTTAAAATGTCTGACCTCATCATTGAGGACACAATAGATCAGGAAGATGAAGGTTCCCTGCTGGGAGTTCAAGATCAGGAAGAGGATCTCCAGCTCCTTCCTGCCATTAGTGAAGAAACCCAGAATCCAGGAGCAACCAAGAACCACAAACTGAGCCAGTGTTTTAAATACCATAATCCTGCAAAGAAACAGAAAAAAGAGACTTAATGTTTCTTACTTGACTATATGTTCTTTTAAATAGAGCAATTCAATCATGTTTGTTACTTGGTTTGTTTCATCTGTGAAACTTCAGCGTTCAGATTTTTGAGAGTTGAGTTCAGATTGATGATGATCTTGATGAAAAGAATTGTGTTTGACTGCAAAGTAGTAAAAAAAAAAAAAAAAAAGTAATTAATCCAATTGTTTTCCACTTAATACAAAGTCATAAGCAAAATTAAACGAGAAATGTGTTTACTGATAGAATCATGCAAACCGGTCCCAGAAAACTCCAGATAAAACCTTCATCGATTTTAATCCAGCACCTGTTCAGAGGAAGATATAGTCAAATAATCAGTGAACAAACATGGAAGAAGATTTTGAGCAATGAGTCACTCAAATTAAACTCACATTTCACTTCCATAGCCTTTAGGATCCACCACAGCAGACATGGCCACCACAACCAGAGGAACCGTATATCCAATCACGCACAGGAATTCTCTGCTAAGCACCTCCTTATTAATGGAGCTGATCTGTGATATGTTTTTCACACAGATGAAGAGCAGCACAGCTTCAATGAACATCCACACAAAGCCGGAGAGAAAGAGGAAGTGCAGCACACCTGATATCACGGCACACAACACCTGGAGATCATGAGAGACGGTTATGGTGATTCTCAGTGAGACTGTGCTGAGCTGTACGGCTCCTTCATCATTCTCACCTGATGAGGGCGTATGAGGCTCAGGAGCTGTTGTGTGAGCAGGAACAGAAGGTGAGCCAACAGTAGACTGATGCAGATGTTGATTCGAGCCACATTATTTACTCTAGGACTCCACTGACAAAGGGTAAAGGTCAACAGGGCCAAACTGAAGAACACCAGCCCCACGATCACACACACCAAATTCAACAGGTCCAGCAGCTCCAGCATTGAGTCGCTCTGAGAAAACATGTCAGAGTACATGAGTGCCAAATCTGTGCTGTTTTTCAATGCTCACTATAAATGTTCTCGTACCTCTGGTGGACGGCTGGTTTGCATGATGAGAGCGAATGTGGACAGATGAACACAGGAACACACAGTGTAGCTGCTGTTGGTCTCTAAAACAGAACAACCATCTACAATCCACTCACTGATATTCCAGTACACACAGGACAGGGAACCGTTGGGGTCAAACTCCTGCAAAAAGAAGAAAGAACATGTTTTCAGATGTTCAACAGTTCTCAGGTTGGACAAAAACACATTTCAGTCTCTCACTCTGATGTGTTTGAGGGTGAAGTTGACTGGTTTGGTGAGTTTAGTGTTGGTGGTTTTGGGAAGAGTAGCTGAGATCACAGTGGACATCATGGTTTTAATCGTGTCATTTGATGTGTTGAAGAAGTCAGGCTTCAGTAGATTCTCCATTGTGTTATAACTCATGAAAGCCACAGCAGCTGATCCTGTGTGACAGAAACAGAAGCTTACATGCAATAAACCAAATCAATGTTCTTTTTTTTGTCATTAGTGATGTCTCTTTCTAGTTTTTTTGTTCATTTAATCAAACTAAAACCTGTCACATACTGTTATCGTTGTTCTTGGCAATCCCAATGAGATCAATGTCCACAGAAGAATTTGTCGTGTTAAGTCGAGGGATTTTATCTAAGGTTGCATTTGGTCCAACGATGAAGACTTGTACCTCTGATTAAAAAAAATACAGTTAATCCGTATTAACAATTAGGCCATCTAAAAAAAATCAAAAGGTCTTCTAGACTTGAGCACATTAAGTCAGTAATTTCACAGTATATCCATAGTTTGGTTTTCACTTACCCACAGTGTCAAGAGAAAAACTGACATTGGCATATGTGTCTGTCGGCTTCACCAGCATGGACACCAGCTTCTCACTGGCTTTTAACACACGGTTTCCATCTGACACCAGTTTATTTGGGTCAGCAGACGATGACACTACAACCTTCTCTGATGCGTTGAGGACCATATTAAAAATTGTTTTCACATCCTATTTTAGTCATCATATAAATAAGATTATTTGTAAACGTTGAAACAAAAGAAAGCATTGCTACAGGATAATTTATGTAAGTGACAAATAATGATTATTTTGTCATTTTTGTCTTACGGTCAAAGGCAGCACTTCATCTGTAATGTTCTCTATCCCGTCAAGAAGATTTTCTACACATCGCCCTATGGTCTGACTCTGAAATCACAACTGAGCTTTAAAAATAAACTGAAAACTGAACATGTGTGCACTGTGGAGTATTTGATGTCAAATAAAAGTTAATTGCTCTAATATTATACTACATATTATATACAACAACACTGACAATAATACAAAACAGTACACATTATTTTGCATGATTGAGCTGTTGTTACAAAAATTTACCCTGCAACAACTTACATTGCATTTGTCCTGCAGTCTGATAATCAGACCTGGAATGAGAAAAGTCTTATGAAATCATTTTAAATTTCTTTCGGAATAAAATTCCTTTTAAATTCCTTCCCTTTCATTTGAGTGGGACTGGGTGATGTTGTGGTATTCTCCGTGAAGACAATTGTTAAGAGGAGCTGCTTTTGAGAGCTACATTTCAGTCCGGCAACATGCTCACCTGCAGTAGTGGGACTGATAGATGTTGTGGAAGACATTGTCAGCAAATGACCTGTCAAATTTACGAGATGGAAATAGATGCTAAGTCAGAAATTAAATTCTGTGTTCTTCATGAAGACATTAATTATGTAGGGTTGCATTTCAATATCAGTCCAGTAAAACATCATCCTCACCTGTAGAAGTAGTAGATGTTGTGGAAGTGATGGGCTGTAAAGCAACTGAAACAAAAACAGATTGAAACCAATGTTAGATGCTGAATTATTTTGTTCTTCATGAAGACAATTATTAAGATAATCTTATTTAGAACTAGCAGCTGTTGTGGAAGTGACGGGCTGTAAAGTAACTGAAACAACAGATGTTAAATCAGACTCAGATGTTGAATTGCTGTGTTCTTCATGAAGCCACATATTAGTCCAGCAACACATTCACCTGAAGTAGTGGAACTGGTAGATGTGGTGGAAGTGACAGGCAGTAAAGAAACTGAAAAACATAACAGATGAAAACAGATGTTAAATCAAACTAAGATGATGAACTAGTGAGGGGTTTATTTTATAACTCCACATTCAGTCTAGAAGTATCCTCACCTGTAGATGTAGAACTAGTAGATGTTGTGGAAGTGACAGGCTGTAAAGAAACTGAAACAATAAAGATGGAAACATGTTAGATCAGATTCAGATGCTTAATTACTGTGTTCTTCATGAAGACAATTACTAGGAGGAACTTCTTTTGAAAGCCACATCTTAGTCCAGCAACACATTAACCTGAAGTAGTGGAACTGGTCAATCCTGTGGAAGTGAGAGGCAGTAAAGAAACTGAAATCATAACAGATGGAAACATGTTAAATTATACTCAGATGAAATATTCGTTCACCAAGAAGAAAATAATTTCTTTCTTTTTTTCCTTTTTTTTTTAAAGGTCACATTTAAGTCTAGAATCATCCTCACCTGTAGAAGTAGAACTACACAGTAAAATCCCTGGTGTTAAATTTAACACCGCTCTGTGTTTATATGGGAACCACCAGCAGGGTGTTAAAAGTAACACTGAAGCAGTGTTAGAGTTAATGAGATAATTAAGTGATTAATTGAGCAATGATTGAGCACTGAAGACACCTAATGATAACAAGCAGAATCACTGATGAAAAGAGAAACACAAGAACTACAACTGACTTCCGGAGAATAAATCAACTGAAGATAAAATACATCATTAAATCTCTCAAGATCTCAGCAGAGGAGGATCAAACAACTCCACAAACAGCATTACCAGCTTCACTTATTACCAATTACAATTAATAGAGGTGTAGATGGTGATGGTTTATTGGAAATAATAGATTTAGTAAAGTCACCATTATTATGATCGGTGTGTCATTGAGTTGTTCGGTTTGACACTTGATGGTTTTATGCAAGTTTATGGTCTTTGTAACAGTGTTTCCCAAAACACATAATTTGTTGCAAAGGAAGTCAGAAACAAAGATGGTCAGGTGATATAGTTTGAACCATCATGAAGTAGAATGATTTACTTATCTCATCACTGTCCAAATTTTTTCTTGTTATTAATAAATTATTTTCACCAATAAAAATTTCTTGCCATCGATCAGACATTCTGAATTGTAATTTTAAAAACACATTGCGGAGAAAATCATTTTAGACACACAAACACATCAAGATTTAGCATATGAATCTCAACAATAGTGACATGCTTTATGCAGCAATGCATGTTAGGAGCCACCATATTATAAAACTAATGGCTCCCAGCATGCATTACTGTATGAAGCATGTCACCATTGTTGAGATTATAAAGAAAATATAAAGAGTCAAACTGCTCAACTAAAGGAAACACTGATACCATAATGGTGAACAAACATTTGCAATAAAACATCAACATCTAAAAATTGATTCTCAAAAATATATTCTGTAGACGATTGACAGAAATAAGGTCAAACTGGTTTGTAATAATAGAGATTTCATGTATTTTCAGTTGATTTCATCTAAAGCTGTGTCTGGAAGTCAGTTCTTTTGTTTCTCTTTTCTTCAGTGATTCTGCTTGTTATCATCAGGTGTCTTCAATAATCGAACAATCATCACTCAATTAATCACTTAATTATCTAATTAACTAACAGTGCTCCAGTGTTACTTTTAACATCCTGCTGGTGGTTCCCATATGAACACCGATCAGTGTTAATTTAAAATAGTACGAATAAAGGAAATTAACAAGAAAATTAACCTCATTATTTATTCATGCAGCAATGCATGATGGGAGCCATGAATGAGTTTTGATTGGTGGTACCCAGAATGCACTGTGTGGGAATGCAAATTTGTTAAAATGTTTCATTTAGGTTTACATTGAATTTAGCATGTTAAGGTTAGGTATAAATTATGATTATCAGAGTTTTCTAGCAAACGACTCTGGTCAGTCCTGTTTTACTGAAACTCTTGGAGTTTGTGTATTAGCAAGAAAGTCCAGCCAGTCCTGTACTCGGGTCTCAGTGTTTGAATAGATATGCTGAGTGGTCTAAAACCAGTTCCTAAACCTGTCTTTTTCGGTTCCTGCCCCTAAATGTATATAAATTGTAAGAGAACATTCACGTCAGGCTTGGTGACTGCAGCTGCCGACGGCTCGTGTTCTCAATAAAGAAACCTGCTGAAGAAACAACCAAGTCTCCTGGTCGTTCGATTCTAAGTTCACAACAACTTGGTGCCGTGAACCCGGATGGAAAAAAAGAAAACTCAAAGAACTTCAAGCTCAAAGACCTGAATCCAGATTGAAACAGCAAGCTCAACAAAAGATCTGCTTTCCAGACTGCATCTTTTGGAATCCAGAGTGAAACTTCCAGCTAAACAAAGATTACCAGACTGAATCTTTCCAGCTTCCTCCAGATTGAAACTTCAAGCTCAAAGATCTCAAAGCCTGACTGAGTTCCAGAATCTTCCTTTACAACCAAGGGTTGGTGAGTTTTTTTTCGCTCCATTCAAAGAACTGCTACAGACCAGTATATGTGTTTTGCCTCTGCGCCGTTCAGAGAAGAGTTAACAGACAGCTGCAGGGTTTTGTTAACTAAGTTATCCTTTAAAAAAAAGGTTTTTTTTAGAGATGAAAGATACCCTCTGCCCGTCAGGGAAGATTAACATTACAGGTTAATATTGTGTACCCTTTGCTTTAGGCAGAGAAGAATTAGCTTTACGTGCTAGTTATTTGCAGTTGATCCTCTGTTTTTGTAGACAGGGAAGATTTTAGCGTAAATTGCTAATATTTAGTTTGATCCTCTGTTTTTGTAGGCAGGGAAGATTTTAGCGTAAATTGCTAATATTTAGTTTGATCCTCTGTTTTTGTAGGCAGGGAAGATTTTAGCGTAAATTGCTAATATTTTGTTTTATCCTCTGTTTTTTGTAGGCAGGGAGGTTAAGTGTGAAGTGTTGGTCATTTGGAAATCAATAGCCGATGTGTTAACAAGTGTACCCTAGAGAAGTTTTAGTTTTTTTGTTTATTGTGTGGTAACTAGAAAACTCACAGAAATGTTTAGAAAAAATGCCAGACTGATCCCCACAACGGAAAAGGGTGGCTTTGCGACTCCATCGTGGACAGAAAGCGAATTAAAAAATATGTTAAGAGAACAAATGGACCTAATAGTCACTGAAAAAGTTAGACAGGAACTAACTCAGAAATATGAAATTCACCCAGACAAAACTTGGTCAGTAGATGAGTGTAAAAAGGTGCTTGGAGCAAGCATCCGCAAAAACCATATGAAGGGCATTATTTGTGTTCATCGAGAATTTGTCTTAGCAAAAGCCACAGAACAGTCTAAGCGCAACGCAGAGCTAGAGAAACAGGTAAATGAGCTACGTGCTAGAATATCTTCGTTGACTAAGAAATTGAGCCGCAACAAAGCTATAGAAAAAACTGATGTAGAAGTTAGTCAGCCAGATACCATTTACCCTGACTTACAAGCTTTTTTTGAAACAGATGTAGCCATCCAATCAGTAACTGATAAGCCAGTAGATTCAGTGAAGGTGTGTGGGGCAAGGAGAAGGTCTCAGGGAATTGAGGGAACTGAAAGTGTTCCTCTCAACTCTTCTGTTGTACAAATACAAACTGTTGTCAAAGCGCTAGGACCTAAAGATGTAGAGAGACTATCCCAGAGCCTACCCTCAGCACGCACAAATTTTTCTGAATTTAGAAGAGCATTGATAAGTAAAATGCGTCTTTACGACATGTCGTTGCCAGAAGTAACACAGCTGATGTCACAAATTCTAACTGAATCTGAATTCAACAATTTTGAGTCTGCTGTTACGTCTGAACTACAACATGCCAGTAAAGGCGATTTGAGAGAAGGTGTTTTGAAAATCCTAAAGAATCTCTTAGGACCCAAAATAGACTGGTCGAAAGTTACTAGATGTGTACAAAAGAAAGGAGAGACTATAAGTGAATACACTGAAAGATTTTCTCAGGCAGCTGCAACGTACAGTGGAATAGTGGAGGATTCTGAAAGTGTACTAGATGATAGAGGAGCTCTAATCCGTATTTGGGCAGATGGTCTTATAGCTGAGTACAGATCAGCCTTGCCATTCCTACATGTTACGTGGGCTAACAGAACTCTCAGAAGTAACCTAGACAGGTTAGCTACATGGGAAAGAGATGCTGATGTTAAAAGTAAAAAAAATGGTAAATGGACTGCATTTATATAGCGCTTTCACAGACCTATGGCCACCAAAGCGCTTTACATTGCCTCACATTCACCCATTCACTCACTCATTCATACACCGACGGCGGTGTCAGCCATGCAAGGCGCCATCCAGCTCGTCGGGAGCAGCTGGGGTTAGGTGTCTTGCTCATGGACACCTCGACACTTGGTCAAGTGGAACCGGGGATTGAACCACCAACCTTTCGGTTTGTAGACAACCTACATGAACCACTGAGCCACTGCCGCCCCGGCAAGTCAAGTGAGAATAGCAGCAGCTACGTTTAACCCAACGAAACAAGAAAACAGGTGGTCTAAAAAAGAAGGCAAATGCCACTACTGTGGAAACTTAGGACATTGGGAGCGAGAGTGTAGGAAGAAGTTGCAAGATACAAAAAGAAATGCTATGCATAATTCTGCTCCTTCTCAGCCTGCCTACAATCCTGATGTAGTTCCGCCAATGTCCACTGAAACTTTAGGACAGCTCGCGCAGGCTCTTCTAAGAGCACAAAAAGAACAGGAAAAAAACTAATTGTTGGGGCTGTGAGTAGCTACCTTTCCCCTGTAATCCATCATAATGACAAAATAATTTTTGTGAAAGGTAGCATAAAAGAAAAAGAGATTGACTTTTTGCTTGATACAGGTGCAGAGATTACGATAATTCCTACAAAATTGGCTAAAGGTTTAGACATCCCGTACAAGAAAACCAAACTTTCTTTAACTGGCGTAATAGGTGAAGATTCTGTTTTGTATGAAACCCCGCCCATAGAGGTACAATTTGGCCCGAAAACTCTGACGACAAAATTGCTATGTGCTCCATTGAATACAGGTGCAATTTTAGGCATGGATCTCCTGAGACAAGTACATCTAAATTTAGACATGTCCTCAGAATCTGCTAGCATTAAAATTTCCTCAGCACACATTTCTACCAATAATGCAATCCCTCCAGAGTATGCTTTCTTACTGAATCATCCAATTTGGGCTAATGACAAGGATGATTGTGGTTTATTGACAGGTGTAGAACCAGTCAAACTGACTGGAACTCCACCCCCAGTTACCAAACAGTATCCGATCAGTAAGGAAGCCATACAGGGAATCAAACCTATTGTAGAAAAGCTGCTGACGCAAGGAGTGCTAGTTAAAACCAACAGTCCCTGTAACTCACCCATATGGCCCATCAAGAAATCCAATGGGACATGGAGACTCACCATAGATTACAGAGTAGCCAATAAAAACATTGATAAAATCACCCCGCTAGTGGCAGATCCATCTACAATTTGTAATGGCTTACCATTAGAGTGTAAGATTTTTTCAGTAATTGATATGTCTAATGGATTCTTTTCTGTACCATTGCACTCTGACAGCCAGCCATGGTTAGCTTTCACAGTTGACCATGAACAATATCAGTGGACCCGATTGGCCCAGGGATTTCAAAACTCCCCGACCATATACCATCAGGCTGTCAGACGTGATTTGTGTGACCCAGAATGTCCAGTAAAACAGTCCACTATGATCCAATATGTCGATGATATTTTGATTGCCTCAACAGATCACGAGGTACATCAAACTGAATTGGCATCATTGTTGGACTATTTGCATAAAAAAGGACACAAATGCAGCTTTCACAAAGCTCAAATTGCTAAAAAGCAAGTCACATTTCTGGGTCAAACAATTGGTGCAGGAAATAGATCCATTACACAGGATCGAGCGGCTTCAGTCAAAGCCATACCTCCGCCTACTACCATTAAAACACTACGCTCATTTTTAGGAACAGCAGGTTACTGTAGACCGTGGATTGAAGAATATGCCTCGATTGCTCAGCCTCTCTATGACTTGTTGAAAGGCCATGGTAAAGATTCAGATATTGTTTGTATGGAAGAACTTCACCTCAAAGCATTCAATGATTTGAAGAGAGCACTATGTCAAGCACCAGCATTAGGAATTGCCCAATCTAATAGACCCTTTGTGCTTTATGTCCATGAACATTTGGGCTTTATGACTGCATGTCTAATGCAAGATCATGGGGGCAGTTTACGTCCAATTCATTACTATTCTGGTAAACTTGACATAGTAGCTCAAGGTATGGGACCATGCCTCAGAGCAGTACAGGCAGTTCATCTAGCGCTTCAGGCTTCATCAGTAATGGTGTTAGGTCAGACGGTAAATGTAAAATGCCCTCATGCAGTATCCGCAATGAATCAAGCAAAAGTCACTTCTGTCACTTCCTCTCGTTGGGGAAATTGGTTAACTACTCTCACAGCCCCGAACATTGTTTTACAGCGTGCACCAGTCACGAACCCCTCATCATGTATGATGTCTGCAATGACTGAAGTTGTGTTAGAGGATGAAGGCGAAATGACTCATGATTGTGTTACGCTTACATACGCAGCGACAAGTGAAATAGCAGAAACTCCCATAGAAAATTCAGAATTTGAGTTGTTTGTTGATGGTTCAGCTCAAGAAATTGAAGGGAACAGACGAGCAGGTTATGCAGTAACGTCCACCACTGAGGTGGTAGCTTCAGGTCGCCTTCCAGATCATTTTTCAGCTCAGGCTGCAGAACTGGTAGCTTTAACTAGAGCATGCACACTAGCTTCAGGATCAGTTGCAAATATCTACACAGATTCCAGATATGCTTTTGGGGTTATTCATGATTTTGGCGTCATTTGGCAAAGCAGACAGTTTCTAACTTCTGCTGGATCCCCCATTAAGCATGCTGAATTAGTGAAAGATCTTATGTTTGCCATGAAACTTCCAAAGAAATTAGCGGTGATCAAAGTGAAAGCACATCTCACAACTAACACTACAGAAGCTAAAGGTAATGCTCTTGCAGATGTAGCAGCTAAACAGGCTTGTTTCTATGTAACTGTACAAGTGTGTTCAGGTAGTACAGCACAGAAGACAATTCTGCCTCCTGAATCTATCATTGATTTGTACAAAGATGTTCCTCTATATGAAGCATGGACATGGTTAGACAAAGGAGCCACCGTTGATTCATCTGGCTGCTGGACCAAAGGGGGGAAGTATGTTGCTCCCGAATCACTGCTGCCATATTTGGCTCAACAAATACACAATTTGGGTCACAGTGGTCCAGCAACGATGAATCACAGGTTCTCAAATCAATGGTGGAATCCAAAATTCAGACAGGTAGCCACAGAAACAGCCAAAAGGTGTGTTACATGTCAGAAAAATAATGATGTACCAGCAGCCATTACACCAGCAGCACATACCCCAGCTCCACCAGGACCATTTCGTCATTTGCAAGTTGATTACATATCGTTGCCTCGTTGTAAGGGAAAAACTGACGTTTTGGTAGTAATAGACAAATTCTCAAGATGGATAGAAACTTATCCAACAGGGCTTGCTACAGCTGCACATACTGCTAAATGTCTTGTCACTGATTTCATTCCCAGATGGGGATTACCAGATTGCATTGACTCAGATCAGGGTACGCACTTCACAGGACAGGTAGTTCAAGAAGTGTCTAAAATGTTGAAGATTAAGTGGAATCTGCACTGCCCCTACAGGCCACAAGCATCAGGACAGGTTGAAAGGGCAAACAGAACAATCAAAACCAGGCTAAGCAAAATGCATCAGGAAGGAGTACCATGGGTTGAAGCACTGCCAGCAGTACTGTGTAGTATGAGAGCGTCACCTAACAGATCAGTAGGACTGAGCCCTCATGAGATTATTACAGGACGCCCAATGCAGATGCCAGGTGTGATTGATCTTAGAAATGCTGATGTTCACATTGCCTCAGATGCCCTGATCGCTTACTGTGAACACCTTACAAAGGCAGTACAGAGTGCCAGAGAGAGAGTTGAGTCATGTTGGCAGACTCCACCAGAGGGTGGACACACAATCATCCCAGGTCAGTGGGTCATGATAAAATCATTCAGACACAAGCCGTTAGAACCTAAGTGGCATGGACCACATCAAGTAATGTTGATTACAGCAGCTGCGGTGTTGTGCCAGGGAAAGAAAACATGGACTCATGTGTCACATTGCAAAGTGGTTCCTCCCCCTACAGGGATAGGATAGGACACATGGACCAGTGAGGTGCCCAGGGAAAGAACTGGAAGCAACAGGCTTTCGGGGGCCAACCCTGCGGTGAAGATTCCCTTATAGGCCCTTCCCAACCATAGTCCATCCTCACCTCACTGTTCCTTTTTAGGTGTCTCATAAATTAAGAAATAGGGAAAGAAGGAACCACAATTAGCAGATACAGATTGAACAGAGAATACAACCCTAATTTTTGTAGTCTTTACAATGAATACTGGTCTGTTGCAGTTGTTTGTTTGTTTGTTTGTTTTTTTGTTTTTGTTTTTCTCTTTCTTAAACTCTGTGCCGACACCACTTGATGGTTATCCTGAGAACCATATGCACTGACCTACACACCTGCATATACCCAACCTCCAGAAAACAACTAGACCAACTGCAGAGACTACAACCAACACACACACACAAAAAAAAAAATACACAACGCAGAGTCACCTACGGGAACTTCAGTCATCCCTCATCATGATCAAGATTGTCGTACTACTACTAACCATCATGGACATCGCACAAAGTGTGGACCCCAGAAACAACATCTTCTTAGAGCTGATGAATATGTCAAGAAATGCCTTGTTTGCTGGAAAGAACGTTTGCATGCCACATGCACCTTCAGTAGGAGCCGGAATCCCATGGGTTGCACACCCTATCTCTGTCTACAGCATCCTACCCAGCCAATTCAACGGCAGGTGCACCCTGGTTTATGTTCTACCAGCTATCAGAGAAAATACACACTCCACCCCAAGCTCTCCACAGCTACAAAATTCAGCTCCTTCTATCAACAAAGATGGCTGCATTCCAGGACTCACTTGTGTTCAAACGTGGTGGTCAAGAACTCTTGGAGCATTAATCCCATCGTATGGTGTACCTGAGTGCTGCACCGGTTTAATGGATCCAACAGAGAACTTGAACAAAATCCAACAAGTCATTCTTGATCTTTCAACAAAATTACACCAGATGACTGAAGACAATTCTTCATGGTTCGGAAACTTGATAGGTAAACCCTGGCTGTGGATTAAAGAAATAGCAATGCTGCTGTTATTTCTCCTACTGGCGTTCTACGTATGCTTCCACAGTATCAAGTGTTTCATTCAACAAATGACTCACGCCTCGCACGAGAAAGTGACTGGTCGAACCATAAAAGAATATTACCCGTAAGAACTTCACGGACTCTAATTGCATGTTTGTTTCTGTGTCAACATGCAATTACAGATGAACAACACAGATCATGCTTTGTGCCTGTAACTTACACAAGTTACAAGATTGAACTTGCTATGTGCCTGTAACTTACACAAGTTACAAGATTGAACTTGCTATGTGCCTGTAACTTACACAAGTTACAAGATTGAACTTGCTATGTGCCTGTAATTTACACAAGTTACAAGAATTAACTTTTAAGTGTCTAAATTTGTATTTTGTGAGAGTTTTTTTAAGACTCTCAAAGGGGCAAATGTGGGAATGCAAATTTGTTAAAATGTTTCATTTAGGTTTACATTGAATTTAGCATGTTAAGGTTAGGTATAAATTATGATTATCAGAGTTTTCTAGCAAACGACTCTGGTCAGTCCTGTTTTACTGAAACTCTTGGAGTTTGTGTATTAGCAAGAAAGTCCAGCCAGTCCTGTGTACTCGGGTCTCAGTGTTTGAATAGATATGCTGAGTGGTCTAAAACCAGTTCCTAAACCTGTCTTTTTCGGTTCCTGCCCCTAAATGTATATAAACTGTAAGAGAACATTCACGTCAGGCTTGGTGACTGCAGCTGCCGACGGCTCGTGTTCTCAATAAAGAATCCTGCTGAAGAAACAACCAAGTCTCCTGGTCGTTCGATTCTAAGTTCACAACAACTGCAACATGCTTTATAATTGTCACCATTGTTGAGATTCACAGGCTGATTCTTGATGTCTATGTGTCTAAATAAAAATAAAATACAAAAATGTGCGTTATCCAAGCATTAATTGCAAGGATTGCCCCTTATACTGGAAGCGGAATGTATGAAGTGTTTCTGTGAGGTCATACATGATTTCAAAGAAGAACTGTGAATTCAGAATTTCCAGATGAATAGTTCATAAAGAATTATGTATAGTTTAACAAATAACTTTGTCTAATATCCTCTGTCTAAACATATCGCACCTTCTTTAAAGAATGATCATGTGAAGAATAATGGCAGGTGACCTGTAAATGTGAGAAAAAAACTGTTTCCATTGCATTTTTGCAAAATATTCCTTTTTCGAATTGCCTGAAAAACCACCTCATGTGAGCGTTAAAATATTGAACGTATGTTCAATTTTCATTATTAATTTGCGCAATTTCAAGGGTAATGGAAACACAGCTACTGTGAAACGGTATTGAGAATCGAACCTGCAGAGCTGATCATGTGCTGATCATGTGAAGTGTGCACTTATCTTTGCACAGTGCAAACAGACCGTCTTTTAATAAGGACAGTCTTTTCGTGCTTCGGTTTTAGTTTGTTTAACAGCAATGGCGCAAAACTCAACATTAAATACTTTTTATGTTATTTTGACAAATTTAAATCTATTATCCGGTCACCACAGTCTACTTAATGAATGGGAGGTACTGGAATCTATTTGTGGTGGTCAGGTCAATGTTGATTTGTGGAAGGCCACCACAAATAAATCAGTGTATGTGAAACACTGTATTAAATCAAACTCAGATGATGAACTGTGTTATTCACAAGGGTTTCTTTTAAAAGGCCATATTCAGTCTAGAGTCACCCTCACCTGTAGATGTAGAACTAGTAGATATTGTGGAAGTGACCAGCTGTAAAGTAACTGAAACAATAGCAGATAGAAACAGATGCTAAATCAGACTCAGATGCTGATTTACTGTGTTCTCTGTGAAGACAATTGTTAAGAGGAGCTGCTTTTGAGAGCTACATTTCAGTCCGGCAACATGCTCACCTGCAGTAGTGGGACTAATAGATGTTGTGGAAGACATTGTCAGCAAATGACCTGCAAAATTTACGAGATGGAAATAGATGCCAAGTCAGAAATTAAATTCTGTGTTCTTCATGAAGACATTAATTATGTAGGGTTGCATTTTAATATCAGTCCAGTAAAACATCATCCTCACCTGTAGAAGTAGTAGATGTTGTGGAAGTGACCGGCTGTAAAGCAACTGAAACAAAAACAGATTGAAACCAATGTTAGATCAGATTCAGATGCTGTTCTTCATGAAGACAACTATTAAGAGAATCTTTTTTGAAAGCCACATCTTAGTCCAGCAACACATTAACCTGAAGTAGTGGAACTGGTCGATCCTGTGGAAGTGACAGACAGTAAAGAAACTGAAATCATAACAGATGGAAACATGTTAAATTATACTCAGATGATGAAATACTTGTTCTTCATGAAGAAAATCATTTCTTTCTTTTTTCTTTTTTTTTAAGGTCACATTTAGTCTAGAATCATCCTCACCTGTAGAAGTAGAATTAGTAGATGTTGTGGAAGTGACGGGCTGTAAAGTAACTGAAACAACAGATGTTAAATCAGACTCAGATGTTGAATTGCTGTGTTCTTCGTGAAGCCACATATTAGTCCAGCAAGACATTCACCTGAAGTAGTGGAACTGGTAGATGTGGTGGAAGTGACAGGCAGTAAAGAAACTGAAAACATAACAGATAAAAACAGGTGTTAAATCAAACTAAGATGATGAACTAGGTTTACGTAAATCCCAGCCACCGCACTAGCCATTACTTTTAATTGAAGGTTATGTAGGCGCGTTATCCAAGCATTAATGGCAAGGATTGCCCCTTATACTGGGAGCAGAATGTATGAGGTGTTTCTGTGAGGTCATAGTACACGATTTCAAAGAAGAACTGTGGATTCAGAATTTCCAGATGAATAGTTCATAAAGAATAATGCATAGTTTAACAAATAACTTTGTCTAATATCCTCTGTCTAAACATACCACACCTTCTTTTAGAGATGCGCGGTTGGCGGTTACAGCCGTGTTCTCCGCGGATAAACCGCGGATCGGGCAGATGACGTGATGAAAAATAATATTTTAATTAAATGCGGGCGGGTGGCGGGCGGTTGAACCAATCAAATGAAAAATATATATATAATTTCATCGAATTACGGAATGAATAGAGTCGGCGTTTCTTTAATATCGAGGCTCTATAGTTTATTATATGATTGTTAGGCCTGTTGTTGGTATAAAATGAATTGCACTGTGCCTGAAAAAGACGCGCTCGCCGCTCTCTTCCCGTGCATTCAAAATTAACAGGAGTCTTCAGAACAGGCCTGTCCTATAGTCGTCACCCTGACATGACAGTGCGTAGAGTTAATTAGCCTATAATGTAAATGACTTGTTATTTTATTCGAGCTTTCTATCTATTTGCTAAAAAATAAAGTGAAATAGGCATTCATTAGTAGTAGGCTAAATAGCAGCATGTTGAAATGATGTGCTAAAATGCGTTTTATATTAGGCTACAATGAAAATACTGTACAGTAGTCTATCAGATAAGGTCAGGTTTGCCGAAGTGCGTTTAATTTAGGCTATTTATTTATTTTTGTCCCTGTGCGCCGATCGGAGACGGAGTTCACTGCTGATATTCTGAGGTAAGAGCTTTCTAGTCTCGCGGCTGTCATCAGCAGCGCCTTGCATCGCCCAATCAGCGGATGGCGGGCGGGTGCGGTTTTGAAAATTGGTCAAAAACGTTGGTGCGGATGGAGGGCGGACGGATGATGAGTTTTGTGATGCGGTTGCGGATGAAATAATAGCCCATCCGCGCATCTCTACCCTCTTTAAAGAATGATCATGTGAAGAATGATGCCAGGTGACTTGTAAATGTGAAAAAAACTGTTTCCATTGCATTTTTGCTAAATATTCCTTTTTCGAATTACCTGAAAAACCACCTCATGTGAGCGTTCAAACTTTTTCGCGATATATGGGAGTTTTTGCGAAATTACGTGTTTCCATTGGGCGTATGGTCAATTTGCATTATTAATTTGCGCAATTTCAAGGGTAATGGAAACGCAGCTACTGTGAGACGGTATTGAGAATCGAACCCGCGGAGCTGATCATGTGCTGATCGCACGAAGTGTGCACTTATCTTTGCACAGCGCAAACAGACATTCTTTTGATAAGGACACAAAGTCTTTTCCTGCTTCCGATTTTAGTTTGTTTAACAGCAATGGCGCAAAACTCAACATTAAATACTTTTTGTGTTATTTTGAGAAATTTAAATCTATTATCGGGTCACCACAGTCTACTTAATGAATGGGAGGTACTGAAATCTATTTGTGGTGGTCAGGTCAATGTTGATATTGTGGAAGGGTTTCTTTTAAAAGGCCATATTCAGTCTAGAGTCATCCTCACCTGTAGATGTAGAACTAGTAGATATTGTGGAAGTAACTGAAACAATAGCAGATAGAAACAGATGCTAAATCAGACTCAGATGCTGAATCACTGTGTTCTCCGTGAAGACAATTGTTAAGAGGAGCTGCTTTTGAGAGCTACATTTCAGTCCGGCAACATGCTCACCTGCAGTAGTGGGACTAATAGATGTTGTGGAAGACATTGTCAGCAAATGACCTGCAAAATTTACGAGATGGAAAGAGATGCCAAGTCAGAAATTAAATTCTGTGTTCTTCATGAAGACATTAATTATCTAGGGTTGCATTTCAATATCAGTCCAGTAAAACATCATCCTCACCTGTAGAAGTAGGAGATGTTGTGGAAGTGACGGGCTGTAAAGCAACTAAAACAATAACAGATGGAAACCGATGTTAGATGCTGAATTATTTTGTTCTTCATGAAGACAATTATTAAGAGAATCTTTTTTGAAAGCCACATCTTAGTCCAGCAACACATTAACCTGAAGTAGTGGAACTGGTCGATCCTGTGGAAGTGACAGACAGTAAAGAAACTGAAATCATAACAGATGGAAACATGTTAAATTTTACGCAGATGATGAAATACTCATTCACCAAGAAGAAAATAATTACTTTCTTTTTTTCTTCATTTTAAAGGTCACATTTATTCTAGAATCATCCTCACCTGTAGAAGTAGAACTAGCAGCTGTTGTGGAAGTGACGGGCTGTAAAGTAACTGAAACAACAGATGTTAAATCAGACTCAGATGTTGAATTGCTGTGTTCTTCATGAAGCCACATATTAGTCCAGCAAGACATTCACCTGAAGTAGTGGAACTGGTAGATGTGGTGGAAGTGACAGGCAGTAAAGAAACTGAAAACATAACAGATGAAAACAGATGTTAAATCAAACTAAGATGATGAACTAGTGAGGGGTTTATTTTATAACTCCACATTCAGTCTAGAATTATCCTCACCTGTAGATGTAGAACTAGTAGATGTTGTGGAAGTGACAGGCTGTAAAGAAACTGAAACAATAAAAGATGGAAACATGTTAGATCAGATTCAGATGCTGAATTACTGTGTTCTTCATGAAGACAATTACTAGGAGGAACTTCTTTTGAAAGCCACATTCTGTTTTAGTTGCTTTACAGCCCGTCACTTCCACAACATCTACTACTTCTACAACTGAGTCATGTTGTCTAAGACAAATTTCCCAGGAATGGGAAAATAAAGTATAAAGTAAAGTAAAGTATTCCAGTTTGGCAACACATTCACCTTATTATGTTAAAACACAACCAACACCATCAGATCACTTTTTCTCTTTGTTCATCTGACTGTTATAACTGAATTACAGCAGCCAAACTAAATCGAAAGCTAAAAATGTACGGGTCAAGAGCCCAACTAAAGCAGACATTGATCTCCATAATGGTGACTTAAATTATCCTTCAGTGATTCTGCTTGTTAATATCAGGTGTCTTCAATAATGCTCAATCATCACTAAATTAATCACTTAATTATCTCATTAGCTTCAGTGTTACTTATAACACTCTGATAACACTCACACACGTGTTCAATTCTAGAGATCCACAATCATTCAGACAAAACACAATTCATCAGAGGAAACATCAGACTACATTACCAGCTGAGGTCGTCTCTGGTGTGACTGTTGTAACGGTGCTGGTGATGTTAGTACCCTCTAAAAGATAATTCTGTGGCTTAGTAAATATTACAGTAATATTGACTAAACAATTATTTATTTATCTAAACAAAATATTTGAGAATGGAGAATTAAACTGATCTGTTTCAAGAAACAAAAATATTACTTAATTCAAATCAATATTATTAATATATAACACACTCTTAAGAAATTGAGTAAGTTTACTCATTTAAAACAAGGCACCCCTCCCCCACCCTCTGACGTGACACAACTCAACGGTTGAGTGAGCACGAGCTGTTTGAACTCTCTCCAGTCCAGAACAGTTCTTCTCTTCTCAGCGTCGCAGAATTGGTGCATTTCCTCTGTGAAATTCAGGTCTGTGTATGTTTTATTCTTTATTATTATCTATAAAATCAGATAATAATACCAGCGCTGATCCAGTGGAGATTGGTTAACAGACTGGTTGAGTACACTTGAATTAGGCTACCTGAATATTTAAATGTTTCATTTTTACTTCTAAAGTGTTTGTTAAATGAGTTTAAATGTAGGCAATATTGTATAGGCTACATGTTGAAACAGTGTAAAATTTGCTGTATTGCTCATCGACAATAAAGGCCAATGTCATGTATACTGGTGGTTGCATGGAATTCTATTTTACAAAGGTTTAGAGGAAATAAAAAAAGTTAATATTACATGTTAATATTTGTTGTTAGTAACAGCTGAAAAACAGAATGACTGATGAATACTAATGAATTAAACACACACTAAAAAGAGCTCATGTAAATATAAGTACTCTGTCCACCTATGATCATCTTTATCTAGAGACACAAATGCACTCACACACCAATTCCACAGATCCACAAACATTCAGACAAAACACAATGCAACAGAGGAAACATCAGACTACATTACCAGTCGTCTCTGGTGGGACTGTTGTACCGGTGCTGGTGATGTTAGTAACAGCTGAAAAAAAAAAAAAACGACTGATGAAAACCAATGAATTAACAAACACACAACAAAAAGAGCTCATGTAGATATACATAGACTGACTGTTCTATCAACACCTGAAAAAAAATGACTGATGAATACCAATGAATAAAATAAATAAATAAAAATCACAATAATACTGCGGTCAAAGGACACATGTAAATATATTTACCAGCAGAGTATGAAATAATCACCACTTTGCCTAACCAAACCTTACACATGAAAATTGTACTGAAAACTGTAATTGAAGTAAGGTTGTATTAAATCTACTGCTTGGGCACCAAATAATTCTGACAACACTATAAATCCAGTTAAAGTACTTCATGCTTAAACCCCATCAAGTAAACTATCTTCATAAATGCAGATCTAAGCAATATGAAAATATTTGTGTCCTAGAGTCTTGACCAGAGGGTAAGCAGGGGCATGCAGGCAGGTTATGAAGACTCCAGGGCGACGCCAACAACTCGGGAGACCAGGGAGGATGGTCCTTCGTGGCCTTGCTCAGGACCTCAGGTTCAGCCATCATGGTCACGGGCATATGTACTCTAGACGGGAACTGGAGTCGTCTCTGTAATCTGGACGGGGACTGGAGACGTCTCTGGACTCTGGATGGGGACTGGAGTCATCTCTGGACTCAGGACAGGGACTGGAGTCGTCTCTGGATGGGGACTGGAGTCATCTCTGGACTCTGGATGGGGACTGGAGTCATCTCTGGACTCTGGATGGGGACTGGAGTCATCTCTGGACTCTGGATGGGGACTGAAATCGTCTCTGGACTCTAGACGGGGACTGTAGTCGTCTCTGGACTCTGGATGGGGACTGGAGTCGTCTCTGGACGAGGACTGGAGTCGTCTCTGTACTCTGGACGGGGACTGGAGTCGTCTCTGGATGGGGACTGGAGTCATCTCTGGACTCTGGATGGGGACTGGAGTCATCTCTGGACTCTGTATGGGGACTGAAATCGTCTCTGGACTCTAGACGGGGACTGTAGTCGTCTCTGGACTCTGGATGGGGACTGGAGTCATCTCTGGACTCAGGACGGGGACTGGAGTCGTCTCTGGACTCTGGACGGGGACTGGCGTTGTCTCTGGACTCTGGATGGGGACTGGAGTCATCTCTGGATGGGGACTGGAGTCGTCTCTGGACTCTGGACGGGGACTGGAGTCGTCTCTGGACTCTGGACGGGGACTGGAGTCGTCTCTGGACTCTGGACGGGGACTGGCGTTGTCTCTGGACTCTGGACGGGGACTGGAGTCGTCTCTGGACTCTGGACGGGGACTGGAGTCATCTCTGGACTCTGGATGGGGACTGGAGTCGTCTCTGGACGAGGACTGGAGTCGTCTCTGTACTCTGGACGGGGACTGGAGTCGTCTCTGGACTCTGGACGGGGACTGGAGTCATCTCTGGACTCTGGACGGGGACTGGAGTCATCTCTGGACTCTGGACGGGGACTGGAGTCGTCTCTGTACTCTGGACGGGGACTGGAGTAATCTCTGGACTCTGGATGGGGACTGGAGTCATCTCTGGATGGGGACTGGAGTCGTCTCTGTACTCTGGATGGGGACTGGAGTCATCTCTGGACTCTGGACTGGTACTGGCATCGTCTCTGGACTCTGGACGGGACTGGAGACTCAGGCACGGCGGCGGCCATCTTGACCAAGGACTCAGGCATGGAGGCCATGACGGGACAAGACTCTGGAATGGCGGCAATGACGGGACGAGACTCTCACTCTAGAATGGCAGATATGACGGGACAAGACTTGGAATGACAGCCATCTTAGGACGAGACTGTGGGGAGACAGGGATGCAAAGGGAGTCCGAAACTGCTTCCTCGATGGTGTAGGACGATCCATTATGCAAATGCCACAGCCACAAAATTTTATTAATGTACCTCTTCAAGGAACAAGTGGTGGCAGCAGCTGGTAATTGCTTGAAGAGTGGATCGTCTAAACCACTCCAAAAGATGGTTTTGAGGGTCATATCATTCCAGGACACATGGTGCATGAGTTCGAGGAACTCCTCGATATATTCCTCGACCGGGCGGTGGTCCAGGGAGATGGAGAGAAGCAGTACGGCTGGGTCTAGGGGATGAGGAAGATGCCCATCTTGTTGCGGTCTGTTTTTAGGTCCGGACTTCTGTTACGGAGGTAGACTCAGACACGGAGGATGAGGCACAACAGGAGGTTTATTGACAGCAATAGAGAGGAATGTGGTAAGCAGGTTAAGATCCACAAACATTCAGACAAAACACAATAGAACAGAGGAAACATCAGACTACATTACCAGCTGAGGTCGTCTCTGGTGTGACTGTTGTACCGGTGCTGGTGATGGTGTGAGTAATCTCTAAAAAAATAATTCTGTGGCTTAGTAAATATTACAGTAATATTTAACTTTATTAACTTAATAAAATCTCTGAATATCGTTTACTTGATTGAGTTAAACATACCAAAATAATTGACTAAAAATCCAACAGTTAATTTTATCTCAAATTTACAGTTATATTTAAGTTTTTTTTCACTAAAAGAATTTAGTATTTGACTAACCAATTATTTATTTATAATACACTTAATATATTTGTGAAATTTCAATCAAAATATGTGAGAATGGAGAATTAAACTGATCTGTTTCAAGAAACAAAACCATTACTTAATTCAAATTAATATTATTAATATATAACACACTCTTAAGAAATTGAGTAAGTTTACTCAATTAAAACAATGCACCCCTCCCCCACCCTCTGACATGACACAACTCAACGGTTGAGTGAGCGCGAGCTGTTTGAACTCTCTCCAGTCCAGAACAGTTCTTCTCTTCTCAGCGTCGCAGAATTGGTGCATTTCCTCTGTGAAATTCAGGTCTGTGTATGTTTTATTTTATCTATAAAATCATTACTGTACTTTAAATCATTTTATTTAATGCAAAACAACATGGAGGAGTAATTCGACACCTAAACGAGTCATGCCTGTCTTTTTGCGTGATTGAAACGCCTTGCATAAAACACACGACTTTATTCCTAATGATAATGAATATAATTAATTTGGATGCTAAAATGTCCTCAGAACTGTGCACTGTTTGTTTATTGGCAGGTTATGTCAGTCGCTCGCAGTATCTTTCATCTATGAGTGATTTACTTTTAGTCAAGTATCTTTCAGCTATGAGCTTTTAGAGTGATAACAGCTGAAAAATAGAATGACTGATGAATACTAATGAATTAATCACACAATAAAAAGAGCTCATGTAGATATAAGTACTCTGTGTCTCTAGATAAAGATGATCAGAGGTGGACAAATGCACTCACACACCAATTCCACAGATCCACAAACATTCAGACAAAACACAATGCAACAGAGGAAACATCAGACTACATTACCAGTCGTCTCTGGTCGGACTGTTATATTGGTGCTGCTGCTAATGTTAGTAATAGCTGAAAAAAAAAAAACCGACTGATGAAAACCAATGAATTAACAAACGCACAACAAAAAGAGCTCATGTAGATATACATAGACTGACTGTTCTATCAACACCTGAAAAAAAATGACTGATGAATACCAATGAATAAAATAAATAAATAAAAATCACAATAATACTGTGGTCAAAGGGCACATGTAAATATATTTACCAGCAGAGTATGAAATAATCACCACTTTGCCTAACCAAACCTTACACATGAAAATTGTACTGAAAAAATTGTAATTGAAGTAAGGTTGTATTAAATCTACTGCTTGGGCACCAAATCATTCTGACAACACTAGAAATCCAGTTAAAGTACTTCATGCTAAAACCCCATAAAGTAAACTATCTTGATAAATGCAGATCTAAGCAATATGAAAATATTTGTGTCCTAGAGTCTTGACCAGAGGTTAAGCAGGGGCATGCAGGCAGGTTATGAAGACTCCAGGGCAGCGCTGAGAACTCGGGAGACCAGGGAGGATGGTCCTTCGTGGCCTTGCTCAGGACCCCAGGTTTGGCCATCATGGTCATGGGCATATGTACTCTAGACGGGAACTGGAGTCGTCTCTGTAATCTGGACGGGGACTGGAGTCGTCTCTGGACTCTGGATGGGGACTGGAGTCGTCTCTGGACTCTGGACAGGGACTGGAGTCGTCTCTGGACGGGGACTGGAGTCGTCTCTGGATGGGGACTGGAGTCATCTCTGTACTCTGGACTGGGACTGGAGTCGTCTCTGGACTCTGGACGGGACTGGAGACTCAGGCACGGAGGCAGCCATCTTGACCAAGGACTCAGGCATGGAGGCCATGACGGGACAAGACTCTGGAATGGCGGCAATGACGGGACGAGACTCTCACTCTAGAATGGCAGATATGATGGGACAAGTCTTGGAATGGCAGCCATCTTAGGACGAGACTGTGGGGAGACAGGGACGCAAAGGGAGTCCGAAACTGCTTCCTCGATGGTGTAGGACGATCCATTATGCAAATGCCACAGCCACCAAATGTTATTAATGTACCTTTTCAAGGAACAAGTGGTGGCAGCAACTGGTAATTGCTTGAAGAGTGGATCGTCTAAACCACTCCAAAAGATGGTTTTGAGGGTCATATCATTCCAGGACACATGGTGCGTGAGTTTGAGGAACTCCTCGATATATATTCCTCGAGTGGGCGGTGGTCCAGGGAGATGGAGAGAAGCAGTACGGCTGGGTCTAGGGGATGAGGAAGATGCCCATCTTGTTGCGGTCTGTTTTTAGGTCTGGTCTTCTGTTACGGAGGTAGACTCAGACACGGAGGATGAGGCACAACAGGAGGTTTATTGACAACAATAGAGAGGAATGTGGTAAGCAGGTTAAGATCCACAAACATTCAGACAAAACACAATAGAACAGAGTAAACATCAGACTACATTACCAGCTGAGGTCATCTCTGGTGTGACTGTTGTACTGGTGGTGATGTTGTGAGTACTGTCTAAAAAAATAATTATGTGGCTTAGTAAATATTACAGTATTATTTAACTTTATTAACTTAAAATCTCTAAATATCATTTACTTGATTGTTTGAGTTAAACATACCAAAATAATTGACTAAAAATCCAACAGTTAATTTTATCTTAAATTTACAGTTATATTTATTTATTTTTTTTCACTAAAAGAAATTAGTATTTGACTAACCAATTATTTATTTATAATACACTTAATATATTTGTGAAATTTCAATCAAAATATTTGAGAATGGAGAATTAAACTGATCTGTTTCAAGAAACAAAAACATTACTTAATTCAAATTAATATTATTAATATATAACACACTCTTAAGAAATTGAGTAAGTTTACTCAATTATGTCACGATCCACTCACAGGAAAAGAGAAGAAGATCCAATAGCAGTAAGTAATATTTATTGGGGAAATCCATACTCGTAAACAGTCCAGGCAAAGGTCAAACTCAATATAAGCAATCCAAAAATACAAGAACGGAACAAGACACAGACGATCAACAGACCTCAAAGGTGGTGTGACGAATAACAAGGACTCCATAACAAACACTAAAACAGACAGGGTATAAATACACACAGAACTAACAATCATGATGGGGAACAGCTGGGTACAATGAACAGTGATGTGTGCAGACAAGGATTGTGGGAAATGCAGTTTCTAATGAGAATGACACCGTGGGGGAAGGGGACCTCTAGTGGACACCAAGGTAACACAAACCAGACACTGTAACAAATTAATTTACTTTGCCTTTACCTATTTACTTTGTTAGCGCATATTACTAGTCTTGTGGTGAACAATTAATCCGTGCAAGTTAAAACACAGAAAAAAATTGTTTGCCGTCGTAATCTTTAATCAAAGTCTGAAAAGTTACTTCCGGTCTGGAATGGCGTCCCTTCTCTGATGACGTAGGTTTGAGGACTTGGTTTGGGAAACGCTTAACCACTCCCCTCAAATCGTTAGTCTGTAATGAGCGAGAGATGTAGAGGAGGAGCGCTAGAGTAAAACCCTGCCCTCTGTTCAATATTCCGTTTCACTGGGAAATACGTCACTAGCCTGACTACGTCAGACTTCCTACTTCCGCTCAATTTCATTTCGCTTCTGTATTCAGTCTGAGACAGCGTAATAGCTTTCCGTTTTTCTCTGGTCTGAAAACAGCCGGCCAATCAACGAACAGAGGGCGGGCTGAGAGCCGTGACGTAGATGCTGATTGTACCGTGGATGCGTAGATTTACTTCACATAATCTGCAAAAGTCGTTCACAGCCATGTTCACTCCAGTATTTCGCTCGATGGTTTTGTTTTCGCATCATACATGTGTTTACAGTGGAAGTTAGATGCGGCTGAGCATGCGCATAACACACGCCATAACCAAACGTTATGTGATTGGCTTACGGGTAACCAATGATTTTAAACTTCAGACAAGCGCCCCCCCCGCGAGAAAGAAAATGCTTTTCAATTGTGCCATGCCAGACTCTGTCTACGAAGCAAAGCGAAGTAGCAGAGTTTGGTATTACCAGGCTAATACGTCACAGCACTGGAGAAAAGTCGTTTGCAACTTCCGGTTCACGCGGACTTTAAAACAATGCACCCCTCCCCCACCCTCTGACGTGACACAACTCAACGGTTGAGTGAGCGCGAGCTGTTTGAACTCTCTCCAGTACAGAACAGTTCTTCTCTTCTCAGTGTGCAGAATTGGTGCATTTCCTCTGTGAAATTCAGGTCTGTGTATGTTTTATTGTATCTATAAAATCATTACTGTGCTTTAAATCATTTTATTTAATGCAAAACAACATAGAGGCGTAATTCGACACCTAAATGAGAGTCACGTCTGTCTTTTTGCGTGATTGAAACGCCTTGCATAAAACACACAACTTTATTCCTAATGATAATGAATTTAAAGGTGCTATAAGCGATCTTGCACGTTTTTTAGGCCAAAACATTTTTTTTCACATACCGCAAACATCTCCTCACTATCCGCTAGCTGCCTGTCCCCTGAACACACTGTAAAAAAAAACACGGTCTCTGCAGACAGCCCACGCTCCACAAACTGCAGCAAAAACAAACTGAGCAACAAACAGAGCGACCTGCAGCACGAAACATAACAAACTGTTCCAGCCAATAACCGACAAGAATGATGTGGGGGTGGGGGTGGGGGTGGGGGTGTGGTTGGGGGGTTAGTGCGCGGATGAGGAGGAGGGAGGGTCTAGCTAGCCTCTGTTTTGTTTGAAAATAATTCAAACATCAACAAGAGGTTACGCCAACCGAGATCGCTTATAGCACCTTTAATTAATTTGGATGCTAAAATGTCCTCAGAACTGCGCACTGTTTGTTTATTGGCAGGTTATGGAGTCAGTCGCTCGCAGTATCTTTCGGCTATCAGTGAAACGCAGGACGGCCGTCTGAAGTTCGAAGTTCACCCGCAGAGCACGAGTCCATCTCCGGCATGAGAACCAGCGCTGATCCGGTGGAAATTGGTTAACAGACTGGTTGATTACACTTGAATTAGGCTACCTGAATGTTTAAATGTTTCATTTTTACTACTAAAATGTTTGTTAAATGAGTTTAAATGTAGGCAATATTGTATATGTTAAAACTGTGTAAAATTTACTTCTGTATTGCTCATTGACAATAAAGGCCAATGTCATGTATACTGGTGGTTGTATGGAATTCTATTTTACAAAGGTTTAGAGGAAATTTAAAAAAAAAAGTTAATATTGCTCATAAATAAAAACAGTTAATATTACTCATAAATATTGTTTTTTAAATGTTTAAATGTTAAATTATTTCTACTCAGTATTATTTGTTAATGTACCAGATGCAGTTACTCAGATTTACTTATTCTTTTTACTTGCATTCACTCAATTCATACCGTATATTTCATTAATCTCACGGCTTTAAAATTTACTACATTTTTTGAGTGTAAAAATGTTTCACCAAAAAAATTTAGTAAATCATAGTTAAACTTTTTAGAGTGATAACAGCTGAAAAAAATAATGACTGATGAATACTAATGAATTAAACACACACTAAAAGAGCTCATGTATAAGCACTCTGGTGATGGTGTGAGTAATCTCTAAAAAAATAATTCTGTGGCTTAGTAAATATTACAGTAATATTTAACTTTATTAACTTAATAAAATCTCTGAATACCGTTTACTTGATTGTTTGAGTTAAACATACCAAAATAACTGACTAAAAATCCAACAGTTAATTTTCTAAGGATGCCCGGGATTTCGAGATCGCCCAAAATGTCCGGGATTCGGCTTTTGCGTTCTACAGTCGCCATTCATTATGTTTACTGTGGCGAGCAGGACGAGGCTGAGGGGCGCGGGAGAACGGCGCGAGGCTGGTGGCGTGATTACTGATGAGCGTGAGACGCAACGGTCTTGTATCTCTCACGGAGGAGCGGGAATTTTCTTAGCAATGCTAAAACGCACATCAACCAATCACTTGTTTAGCGTTCATGTAAACAGATTCACCAATCAGAATAAATTCAGTTAGACTGAAACAAAAGGTGCGCATGTAAACAATGAATGGCGACTGTAGAAAGCAAAAGCCGAATCCCGGACATTTTGGACGATCTCGACGGCCGGACATGTCCGGGAAAAAGAGGATGGTAACCCCTACTACTCAGCTTTCTCCACAGAACAAGAGCCTGCTAGCTTAGCTTCCAAAGAAAGACGGCTGACACTGTTTGTACATTCTGTGAGTGAGATCCCTCCCTCTATGGGCGGGTTGAGAACATGTGGGACAGCTCCTACTACTGGCTGTAGTCTCTAGCCTCTGGCCAAAAAATCCTCCGATCACGCAAAATTATGATTTTTGCATCATCGGAGGATTTTTTCCAGACAAAAAATACATAAATCTCTCGTCTCAGGGGGATATGAGGGAGTGAAGCATGGTAATTCAAAAATACTACATGTTTTCTACTGATACAAAGCTTAATGCTAAATGCTGAAGTATCCCTTTAATTTGGATGCTAAAATGTCCTCAGAACTGTGCACTGTTTGTTTATTGGCAGGTTATGGAGTCAGTCGCTCGCAGTATCTTTCAGCTATGAGTGAAACACAGGACGGCGGTCTGAAGTTTGAAGTTCACCCGCAGAGCACGAGTCCGTCTCCGGCACGAGAACCAGCGCTGATCCGGTGGAGATTGGTTAACATTTGATTACACTTGAATTAGGCTACCTGAATGTTTAAATGTTTCATTTTTACTTCTAAAATGTTTGTTAAATGTTTAAATGTAGGCAATATTGTATAGGCTACATGTTGAAACAGTGTAAAATTTGCTGTATTGCTCATCGACAATAAAGGCCAATGTCATGTATACTGGTGGTTGCATGGAATTCTATTTTACAAAGGTTTAGAGGAAATTAAAAAAAAGTCAATATTACTCATAAATAAAAACAGTTAATATTACTCATAAATACTGTTTTTTAAATCTTTAAATGTTAAATTATTTCTACTCAATTTTATTTGTTAATGTACCAGATGCAGTTACTCAGATTTACTTAATCTTTTTACTTGCATTTACTCAATTCATACAGTATATTTCATTGATTTCTCAGCTTTAAAATTTACTCAATTTTTTTGAGTGTAAAAATGTTTCACCAAAAAAATTGAGTAAATCATAGTTAAACTTTTTAGAGTGATAACAGCTGAAAAAAATGATGACTGATGAATTAAACACACACTAAAAGAGCTCATGTAGATATAAGCACTCTGTCCACCTCTGATCATCTGTATCTAGAAACACAAACACACTCACACACGTTCATTTCTAGAGATCCACAAACATTCAGACAAAACACAATGCAACAGAGGAAACATCAGACTACATTACCAGCTGAGGTCGTCTCTGGTGGGACTGTTGCTGGTCATGTTTTGAGTAGTATCTAAAAAATAATTCAGTGGCTTAGTAAATATTACAGTAATATTTAACTTTATTAACTTAATAAAATCTCTGAATATTACTTTTTTACTTAAAGCTGCAGTCCGTAGCTTTTTTGGGTTAAAAATTATCCAAAATCATTTTTTGAACAAGTACATAACCAGCCAGTGTTCAGAACTCTCTGCTTGCCGTACCTCGATTCAAAATCGTAAGCTTGTAAATACTGTTTTTAATTCCAGTGGTACTGGTGGATTTCCGCTGGAAATTCGAGCATGTTTTTGTGTTATTACGTCACATCTGTGCACACAAAGAAGAGTCTCGGCTAGTAGGCTATATTGTGTGTGAGGATGTTGGTGGTGGAGATTTATAGCCTTTTCTCACAGCACTTGATATAATTAAACGTATTCATTTGATGGCGGATCCACAAAAGGTTCAAACGACAATCACCAGTGACAACTGGAGATTCATCCGTTGTAAAACGCAAAAGACTTCGGAGAAAAAAAAGAGACTGCTACCGGGCCCATGCGAAAACAAGAACAAATATCGGAAGGGCATTAAATGTAGTCACACAATGCTGATGTTGTTAACATTAACAATTTGAGAACTAAGTATAATTTGCACGGTATGACGTGATTTGATAAGCGATCGTTAGATTTAATCGGCGTGATTTACTGCAATGCTTTTTTCCCCTTAGTTGGTCATGATTGGTGAAAATGATTATGTTGGCCATACTTCCAAAAAGTAGAATATGTGATTGCGAATGACAGTATCCACACCACCAGCGCGATGATTGACAGCCGCACATTCTCCTCAAAACATTGGATTCATCTGCGCTGTGCCATGCTGAGGCACAACACACGTAAAGTTGATAATTCCACGAATAACTGCAATTGCAGATTTCGAACAGAGATGGCGACAAAGAGGAAAAACTGCGGACTGCAGCTTTAAGATTTACTTAAACTTTTTTAAGTAAAGCATTTACTTAAAATTCAGATTTACTTAATCTTTTTACTTGCATTAACTCAATTCATACAGTATATTTCATTGATTTCACAGCTTTACAATTTACTCAATTTTTTTGAGTGTAAAAATGTTTCACCAAAATAATTGAGTAAATCATAGTTAAACTTTTTAGAGTGATAACAGCTGAAAAAAATAATGACTGATGAATACTAATGAATTAAACACACACTAAAAGAGCTCATGTAGATATACTGTAAGCACTCTGTCCACCTCTGATCATCTGTATCTAGAAACACAAACACACTCACACACGTGTTCATTTCTAGAGATCCACAAACATTCAGACAAAACACAATAGAACAGAGGAAACATCAGACTACATTACCAGCTGAGGTCATCTCTGGTGGGACTGTTGTACCGGTGCTGGTGATGTTTTGAGTAGTATCTAAAAAATAAAATAAGTGGCTTAGTAAATATTACAGTAATATTTAACTTTATTAACTTAATAAAATCTCTGAATATCGTTTACTTGATTGTTTGAGTTAAACACCAAAATAATTGACTAAAAATCCAACAGTTAATTTTATCTTAAATTTACAGTTATATTTAAGTTTTTTTCACTAAAAGAAATTAGTATTTGACTAACCAATTATTTATTTATAATACACTTAATATATTTGATAAATTTCAATCAAAATATTTGAGAATGGAGAATTAAACTGATCTGTTTCAAGAAAAAAAAATATGACTTAAGTCAAATCAATATTATTAATATATAACACACTCTTAAGAAATTGAGTAAGTTTACTCAATTAAAACAAGGCACCCCTCCCCCACCCTCTGACGTGACACAACTCAACGGTTGAGTGAGCACGAGCTGTTTGAACTCTCTCCAGTCCAGAACAGTTCTTCTCTTCTCAGCGTCGCAGAATTGGTGCATTTCCTCTGTGAAATTCAGGTCTGTGTATGTTTTATTTTATCTATAAAATCATTACTGTGCTTTAAATCATTTTATTTAAAGCAAAACAACATAGAGGCGTAATTTGACACCTAAATGCCTGTCTTTTTGCGTGATTGAAACGCCTTGCATAAAACACACAACTTTATTCCTAATGATAATGAATATAATTAATTCGGATGCTAAAATGTCCTCAGAACTGTACACTGTTTGTTTGTTGGCAGGTTATGGAGTCAGTCGCTCGCAGTATCTTTCAGCTATGAGTGAAACACAGGACGGCCGTCTGAAGTTTGAAGTTCACCCGCAGAGCACGAGTCCGTCTCCGGCACGAGAACCAGCGCTGATCCGCTGGAGATTGGTTAACATTTGATTACACTTGAATTAGGCTACCTGAATGTTTAAATGTTTCATTTTTACTTCTAAAATGTTTGTTAAATGTTTAAATGTAGGCAATATTGTATAGGCTACATGTTGAAACAGTGTAAAATTTGCTGTATTGCTCATCGACAATAAAGGCCAATGTCATGTATACTGGTGGTTGCATGGAATTCTATTTTACAAAGGTTTAGAGGAAAATTTAAAAAAAGTCAATATTACTCATAAATAAAAACAGTTAATATTACTCATAAATATTGTTTTTTAAATCTTTAAATGTTAAATTATTTCTACTCAATTTTATTTGTTAATGTACCAGATGCAGTTACTCAGATTTACTTAATCTTTTTACTTGCATTTACTCAATTCATACAGTATATTTCATTGATTTCTCAGCTTTAAAATTTACTCAATTTTTTTGAGTGTAAAAATGTTTCACCAAAAAAATTGAGTAAATCATAGTTAAACTTTTTAGAGTGATAACAGCTGAAAAAAATGATGACTGATGAATTAAACACACACTAAAAGAGCTCATGTAGATATAAGCACTCTGTCCACCTCTGATCATCTGTATCTAGAAACACAAACACACTCACACACGTGTTCATTTCTAGAGATCCACAAACATTCAGACAAAACACAATGCAACAGAGGAAACATCAGACTACATTACCAGCTGAGGTCGTCTCTGGTGGGACTGTTGTACCGGTGCTGGTGATGGTGTGAGTAATCTCTAAAAAAATAATTCTGTGGCTTAGCAAATATTACAGTAATATTTAACTTTATTAACTTAATAAAATCTCTGAATATTACTTTTTTACTTAAAGCTGCAGTCCGTAGCTTTTTTGGGTTAAAAATTATCCAAAATCATTTTTTGAGCAAGTACATAACCAGCCAGTGTTCAGAACTCTCTGCTTGCCGTACCTCGATTCAAAATCGTAAGCTTGTAAATACTGTTTTTAATTCCAGTGGTACTGGTGGATTTCCGCTGGAAATTCGAGCATGTTTTTGTGTTATTACGTCACATCTGTGCACACAAAGAAGAGTCTCGGCTAGTAGGCTATATTGTGTGTGAGGATGTTGGTGGTGGAGATTTATAGCCTTTTCTCACAGCACTTGATATAATTAAACGTATTCATTTGATGGCGGATCCACAAAAGGTTCAAACGACAATCACCAGTGACAACTGGAGATTCATCCGTTGTAAAACGCAAAAGACTTCAGAGAAAAAAAAGAGACTGCTACCGGGCCCATGCGAAAACAAGGACAAATATCAGAAGGGCATTAAATGTAGTCACACAATGCTGATGTTGTTAACATTAACAATTTGAGAACTAAGTATAATTTGCACGGTATGACGTGATTTGATAAGCGATCGTTAGATTTAATCGGCGTGATTTACTGCAATGCTTTTTTCCCCTTAGTTGGTCAGAACAAAAGTGGATGTTACTTGCTTGTTCAGACGACATTTTCGGTGAAAATGATTATGTTGGCCATACTTCCAAAAAGTAGAATATGTGATTGCGAATGACAGTATCCACACCACCAGCGCGATGATTGACAGCCGCACATTCTCCTCAAAACATTGGATTCATCTGCGCTGTGCCATGCTGAGGCACAACACACGTAAAGTTGATAATTCCACGAATAACTGCAATTGCAGATTTCGAACAGAGATGGCGACAAAGAGGAAAAACTGCGGACTGCAGCTTTAAGATTTACTTAAACTTTTTTAAGTAAAGCATTTACTTAAAATTCAGATTTACTTAATCTTTTTACTTGCATTAATTCAATTCATACAGTATATTTCATTGATTTCACAGCTTTACAATTTACTCAATTTTTTTGAGTGTAAAAATGTTTCACCAAAATAATTGAGTAAATCATAGTTAAACTTTTTAGAGTGATAACAGCTGAAAAAAATAATGACTGATGAATACTAATGAATTAAACACACACTAAAAGAGCTCATGTAGATATACTGTAAGCACTCTGTCCACCTCTGATCATCTGTATCTAGATACACAAACACACTCACACACGTGTTCATTTCTAGAGATCCACAAACATTCAGACAAAACACAATAGAACAGAGGAAACATCAGACTACATTACCAGCTGAGGTCGTCTCTGGTGGGACTGTTGTACCGGTGCTGGTGATGTTTTGAGTAGTATCTAAAAAATAAAATAAGTGGCTTAGTAAATATTACAGTAATATTTAACTTTATTAACTTAATAAAATCTCTGAATATCGTTTACTTGATTGTTTGAGTTAAACATACCAAAATAATTGACTAAAAATCCAACAGTTAATTTTATCTTAAATTTACAGTTATATTTAAGTTTTTTTCACTAAAAGAAATTAGTATTTGACTAACCAATTATTTATTTATAATACACTTAATATATTTGATAAATTTCAATCAAAATATTTGAGAATGGAGAATTAAACTGATCTGTTTCAAGAAAAAAAAATATGACTTAAGTCAAATCAATATTATTAATATATAACACACTCTTAAGAAATTGAGTAAGTTTACTCAATTAAAACAAGGCACCCATCCCCCACCCTCTGACATGACACAACTCAACGGTTGAGTGAGCACGAGCTGTTTGAACTCTCTCCAGTCCAGAACAGTTCTTCTCTTCTCAGCGTCGCAGAATTGGTGCATTTCCTCTGTGAAATTCAGGTCTGTGTATGTTTTATTTTATCTATAAAATCATTACTGTGCTTTAAATCATTTTATTTAAAGCAAAACAACATAGAGGCGTAATTTGACACCTAAATGCCTGTCTTTTTGCGTGATTGAAACGCCTTGCATAAAACACACAACTTTATTCCTAATGATAATGAATATAATTAATTCGGATGCTAAAATGTCCTCAGAACTGTACACTGTTTGTTTGTTGGCAGGTTATGGAGTCAGTCGCTCGCAGTATCTTTCAGCTATGAGTGAAACGCAGGATGGCGGTCTGAAGTTCGAAGTTCACCCGCAGAGCACAAGTCTGTCTCCGGCACGAGAACCAGCGCTGATCCGGTGGAGATTGGTTAACATTTGATTACACTTGAATTAGGCTACCTGAATGTTTAAATGTTTCATTTTTACTTCTAAAATGTTTGTTAAATGAGTTTAAATGTAGGCAATATTGTATCGGCTACATGTTGAAACAGTGTAAAATTTGCTGTATTGCTCATCGACAATAAAGGCCAATGTCATGTATACTGGTGGTTGCATGGAATTCTATTTTACAAAGGTTTAGAGGAAATTTAAAAAAAGTCAATATTACTCATAAATAAAAACAGTTAATATTACTCATAAATATTGTTTTTTAAATCTTTAAATGTTAAATTATTTCTACTCAATTTTATTTGTTAATGTACCAGATGCAGTTACTCAGATTTACTTAATCTTTTTACTTGCATTTACTCAATTCATACAGTATATTTCATTGATTTCTCAGTTTTAAAATTTACTCAATTTTTTTGAGTGTAAAAATGTTTCACCAAAAAAATTGAGTAAATCATAGTTAAACTTTTTAGAGTGATAACAGCTGAAAAAAATGATGACTGATGAATTAAACACACACTAAAAGAGCTCATGTAGATATAAGCACTCTGTCCACCTCTGATCATCTGTATCTAGATACACAAACACACTCACACACGTTCATTTCTAGAGATCCACAAACATTCAGACAAAACACAATGCAACAGAGGAAACATCAGACTACATTACCAGCTGAGGTCGTCTCTGGTGGGACTGTTGTACCGGTGCTGGTCATGTTTTGAGTAGTATCTAAAAAATAATTCTGTGGCTTAGTAAATATTACAGTAATATTTAACTTTATTAACTTAATAAAATCTCTGAATATTACTTTTTTACTTAAAGCTGCAGTCCGTAGCTTTTTTGGGTTAAAAATTATCCAAAATCATTTTTTGAACAAGTACATAACCAGCCAGTGTTCAGAACTCTCTGCTTGCCGTACCTCGATTCAAAATCGTAAGCTTGTAAATACTGTTTTTAATTCCAGTGGTACTGGTGGATTTCCGCTGGAAATTCGAGCATGTTTTTGTGTTATTACGTCACATCTGTACACACAAAGAAGAGTCTCGGCTAGTAGGCTATATTGTGTGTGAGGATGTTGGTGGTGGAGATTTATAGCCTTTTCTCACAGCACTTGATATAATTAAACGTATTAATTTGATGGCGGATCCACAAAAGGTTCAAACGACAATCACCAGTGACAACTGGAGATTCATCCGTTGTAAAACGCAAAAGACTTCGGAGAAAAAAAAGAGACTGCTACCGGGCCCATGCGAAAACAAGGACAAATATCGGAAGGGCATTAAATGTAGTCACACAATGCTGATGTTGTTAACATTAACAATTTGAGAACTAAGTATAATTTGCACGGTATGACGTGATTTGATAAGCGATCGTTAGATTTAATCGGCGTGATTTACTGCAATGCTTTTTTCCCCTTAGTTGGTCAGAACAAAAGTGGATGTTACTTGCTTGTTTAGACGACATTTTCGGTGAAAATGATTATGTTGGCCATACTTCCAAAAAGTAGAATATGTGATTGCGAATGACAGTATCCACACCACCAGCGCGATGATTGACAGCCGCACATTCTCCTCAAAACATTGGATTCATCTGCGCTGTGCCATGCTGAGGCACAACACACGTAAAGTTGATAATTCCACGAATAACTGCAATTGCAGATTTCGAACAGAGATGGCGACAAAGAGGAAAAACTGCGGACTGCAGCTTTAAGATTTACTTAATCTTTTTTAAGCATTTACTTAAAATTCAGATTTACTTAATCTTTTTACTTGCATTAACTCAATTCATACAGTATATTTCATTGATTTCACAGCTTTACAATTTACTCAATTTTTTTGAGTGTAAAAATGTTTCACCAAAATAATTGAGTAAATCATAGTTAAACTTTTTAGAGTGATAACAGCTGAAAAAAATAATGACTGATGAATACTAATGAATTAAACACACACTAAAAGAGCTCATGTAGATATACTGTAAGCACTCTGTCCACCTCTGATCATTTGTATCTAGAAACACAAACACACTCACACACGTGTTCATTTCTAGAGATCCACAAACATTCAGACAAAACACAATAGAACAGAGGAAACATCAGACTACATTACCAGCTGAGGTCGTCTCTGGTGGGACTGTTGTACCGGTGCTGGTGATGTTTTGAGTAGTATCTAAAAAATAAAATAAGTGGCTTAGTAAATATTACAGTAATATTTAACTTTATTAACTTAATAAAATCTCTGAATATCGTTTACTTGATTGTTTGAGTTAAACATACCAAAATAATTGACTAAAAATCCAACAGTTAATTTTATCTTAAATTTACAGTTATATTTAAGTTTTTTTCACTAAAAGAAATTAGTATTTGACTAACCAATTATTTATTTATAATATTTAAATTTCAATCAAAATATTTGAGAATGGAGAATTAAACTGATCTGTTTCAAGAAAAAAAAATATGACTTAAGTCAAATCAATATTATTAATATATAACACACTCTTAAGAAATTGAGTAAGTTTACTCAATTAAAACAAGGCACCCCTCCCCCACCCTCTGACGTGACACAACTCAACGGTTGAGTGAGCACAAGCTGTTTGAACTCTCTCCAGTCCAGAACAGTTCTTCTCTTCTCAGCGTCGCAGAATTGGTGCATTTCCTCTGTGAAATTCAGGTCTGTGTATGTTTTATTTTATCTATAAAATCATTACTGTGCTTTAAATCATTTTATTTAAAGCAAAACAACATAGAGGCATAATTTGACACCTAAATGCCTGTCTTTTTGCGTGATTGAAACGCCTTGCATAAAACACACAACTTTATTCCTAATGATAATGAATATAATTAATTCGGATGCTAAAATGTCCTCAGAACTGTACACTGTTTGTTTGTTGGCAGTAGAGATGCGCGGTTGGCTGTTACAGCCGCGGACTCCGCGGATAAACCGCGGATCGGGCGGATGACGTGACGAAAAATAATATTTTAATTCAATTCGGGTGGGTGGCGGGCGGTTGAACCAATCAAATGAAAAATATTATGTATACAGCAATCAGCGGATGGCGGGCGGGTGCGGTTTTGAAAATTGGTCAAAAACGTTGGTGCGGATGGATGGCGGACGGATGATGAGTTTTGTGATGCGGTTGCGGATGAAATAATAGCCCATCCGCGCATCTCTAGTTGGCAGGTTATGGAGTCAGTCGCTCGCAGTATCTTTCAGCTATGAGTGAAACGCAGGATGGCGGTCTGAAGTTCGAAGTTCACCCGCAGAGCACGAGTCCGTCTCCGGCACGAGAACCAGCGCTGATCCGGTGGAGATTGGTTAACATTTGATTACACTTGAATTAGGCTACCTGAATGTTTAAATGTTTCATTTTTACTTCTAAAATATTTGTTAAATGTTTAAATGTAGGCAATATTGTATAGGCTACATGTTGAAACAGTGTAAAATTTGCTGTATTGCTCATCGACAATAAAGGCCAATGTCATGTATACTGGTGGTTGCATAGAATTCTATTTTACAAAGGTTTAGAGGAAATAAAAAAAGTTAATATTACTAATAAATAAAAACAGTTAATATTACTCATAAATAAAAACAGTTAATATTACTCATAAATATTGTTTTTTAAATGTTAATTAACAGCTGAAAAAAATAATGACTGATGAATACTAATTAATTAAACACACACTAAAAGAGCTCATGCAGATATAAGCACTCTGTCCACCTCTGATCATCTGTATCTAGATACACAAACACACTCACACGTTCATTTCTAGATCCACAAACATTCAGACAAAACACAATAGAACAGAGGAAACATCAGACTACATTACCAGCTGAGGTCGTCTCTGGTGTGACTGTTGTACCGGTGCTGGTGATGGTGTGAGTAATCTCTAAAAAAAATAATTCTGTGGCTTAGTAAATATTACAGTAATATTTAACTTTATTAACTTAATAAAATCTCTGAATACCGTTTACTTGATTGTTTGAGTTAAACATACCAAAATAACTGACTAAAAATCCAACAGTTAATTTTCTAAGGATGCCCGGGATTTCGAGATCGCCCAAAATGTCCGGGATTCGGCTTTTGCGTTCTACAGTCGCCATTCATTATGTTTACTGTGGCGAGCAGGACGAGGCTGAGGGGCGCGGGAGAACGGCGTGAGGCTGGTGGCGTGATTACTGATGAGCGTGAGACGCAACGGTCTTGTATCTCTCACGGAGGAGCGGGAATTTTCTTAGCAATGCTAAAACGCACATCAACCAATCACTTGTTTAGCGTTCATGTAAACAGATTCACCAATCAGAATAAATTCAGTTAGACTGAAACAAAAGGTGCGCATGTAAACAATGAATGGCGACTGTAGAAAGCAAAAGCCGAATCCCGGACATTTTGGACGATCTCGACGGCCGGACATGTCCGGGAAAAAGAGGATGGTAACCCCTACTACTCAGCTTTCTCCACAGAACAAGAGCCTGCTAGCTTAGCTTCCAAAGAAAGACGGCTGACACTGTTTGTACATTCTGTGAGTGAGATCCCACCCTCTATGGGCGGGTTGAGAACATGTGGGACAGCTCCTACTACTGGCTGTAGTCTCTAGCCTCTGGCCAAAAAATCCTCCGATCACGCAAAATTATGATTTTTGCATCATCGGAGGATTTTTTCCAGACAAAAAATACATAAATCTCTCGTCTCAGGGGGATATGAGGGAGGGAAGCATGGTAATTCAAAAATACTACATGTTTTCTACTGATACAAAGCTTAATGCTAAATGCTGAAGTATCCCTTTAATTTGGATGCTAAAATGCCCTCAGAACTGTGCACTGTTTGTTTGTTGGCAGGTTATGGAGTCAGTCGCTCGCAGTATCTTTCAGCTATGAGTGAAACACAGGACGGCGGTCTGAAGTTTGAAGTTCACCCGCAGAGCACGAGTCCGTCTCCGGCACGAGAACCAGCGCTGATCCGGTGGAGATTGGTTAACATTTGATTACACATGAATTAGGCTACCTGAATGTTTAAATGTTTCATTTTTACTTCTAAAATGTTTGTTAAATGAGTTTAAATGTAGGCAATATTGTATAGGCTACATGTTGAAACAGTGTAAAATTTGCTGTATTGCTCATCGACAATAAAGGCCAATGTCATGTATACTGGTGGTTGCATGGAATTCTATTTTACAAAGGTTTAGAGGAAATAAAAAAAAAGTCAATATTACTCATAAATAAAAACAGTTAATATTACTCATAAATATTGTTTTTTAAATCTTTAAATGTTAAATTATTTCTACTCAATTGTATTTGTTAATGTACCAGATGCAGTTACTCAGATTTACTTAATCTTTTTACTTGCATTTACTCAATTCATACAGTATATTTCATTGATTTCTCAGCTTTAAAATTTACTCAATTTTTTTGAGTGTAAAAATGTTTCACCAAAAAAATTGAGTAAATCATAGTTAAACTTTTTAGAGTGATAACAGCTGAAAAAAATGATGACTGATGAATTAAACACACACTAAAAGAGCTCATGTAGATATAAGCACTCTGTCCACCTCTGATCATCTTTATCTAGATACACAAACACACTCACACACGTTCATTTCTAGAGATCTACAAACATTCAGACGAAACACAATGCAACAGAGGAAACATCAGACTACATTACCAGCTGAGGTCGTCTCTGGTGGGACTGTTGTACCGGTGCTGGTCATGTTTTGAGTAGTATCTAAAAAATTATTCTGTGGCTTAGTAAATATTACAGTAATATTTAACTTTATTAACTTAATAAAATCTCTGAATATTACTTTTTTACTTAAAGCTGCAGTCCGTAGCTTTTTTGGGTTAAAAATTATCCAAAATCATTTTTTGAACAAGTACATAACCAGCCAGTGTTCAGAACTCTCTGCTTGCCGTACCTCGATTCAAAATCGTAAGCTTGTAAATACTGTTTTTAATTCCAGTGGTACTGGTGGATTTCCGCTGGAAATTCGAGCATGTTTTTGTGTTATTACGTCACATCTGTGCACACAAAGAAGAGTCTCGGCTAGTAGGCTATATTGTGTGTGAGGATGTTGGTGGTGGAGATTTATAGCCTTTTCTCACAGCACTTGATATAATTAAACGTATTCATTTGATGGCGGATCCACAAAAGGTTCAAACGACAATCACCAGTGACAACTGGAGATTCATCCGTTGTAAAACGCAAAAGACTTCGGAGAAAAAAAAGAGACTGCTACCGGGCCCATGCGAAAACAAGAACAAATATCGGAAGGGCATTAAATGTAGTCACACAATGCTGATGTTGTTAACATTAACAATTTGAGAACTAAGTATAATTTGCACGGTATGACGTGATTTGATAAGCGATCGTTAGATTTAATCGGCGTGATTTACTGCAATGCTTTTTTCCCCTTAGTTGGTCAGAACAAAAGTGGATGTTACTTGCTTGTTCAGACGACATTTTCGGTGAAAATGATTATGTTGGCCATACTTCCAAAAAGTAGAATATGTGATTGCGAATGACAGTATCCACACCACCAGCACGGTGATTGACAGCCGCACATTCTCCTCAAAACATTGGAATCATCTGCGCTGTGCCATGCTGAGGCACAACACGCGTAAAGTTGATAATTCCACGAATAACTGCAATTGCAGATTTCGAACAGAGATGGCGACAAAGAGGAAAAACTGCGGACTGCAGCTTTAAGATTTACTTAATCTTTTTTAAGCATTTACTTAAAATTCAGATTTACTTAATCTTTTTACTTGCATTAACTCAATTCATACAGTATATTTCATTGATTTCACAGCTTTACAATTTACTCAATTTTTTTGAGTGTAAAAATGTTTCACCAAAATAATTGAGTAAATCATAGTTAAACTTTTTAGAGTGATAACAGCTGAAAAAAATAATGACTGATGAATACTAATTAATTAAACACACACTAAAAGAGCTCATGCAGATATAAGCACTCTGTCCACCTCTGATCATCTGTATCTAGATACACAAACACACTCACACATGTTCATTTCTAGATCCACAAACATTCAGACAAAACACAATGCAACAGAGGAAACATCAGACTACATTACCAGCTGAGGTCGTCTCTGGTGTGACTGTTGTACCGGTGCTGGTGATGGTGTGAGTAATCTCTAAAAAAATAATTCTGTGGCTTAGTAAATATTACAGTAACATTTAACTTTATTAACTTAATAAAATCTCTGAATATCATTTACTTGATTGTTTGAGTTAAACATACCAATATAATTGACTAAAAATCCAACAGTTAATTTTCGAGATCGCCCAAAATGTCCGGGATTCGGCTTTTGCGTTCTACAGTCGCCATTCATTATGTTTACTGTGGCGAGCAGGACGAGGCTGAGGGGCGCGGGAGAACGGCGCGAGGCTGGTGGCGTGATTACTGATGAGCAACACCTGTGAGACGCACCGATCTCGTAGGCTATCTCTCACGGAGGAGCAGGAATTTTCTTAGCAATGCTAAAACGCACATCAACCGATCACTTGTTTAGCGTTAATGTAAATAGATTCACCAATCGGAATGAATTCAGTTAGACTGAAACAAAAGGTGTGCATGTAAACAATGAATGGCGACTGTAGAAAGCAAAAGCCGAATCCTGGACATTTTGGACGATCTCGGCGGCAGGACATGTCCGTGAAAAAGAGGATGGTAACCCCTACTACTCAGCTTTCTACACAGAACAAGAGCCTGCTAGCTTAGCATCCAAAGAAAAAGAAAAAAAATCCTCTGATGACGCAAAATGATGATTCTCTTTCAAGGGAACTCGCGTTGCGTCGAGATTTGACGCTATGGGAACGCTTTGCGTGATGATGTCTTGAAGCACATGTAAAATCAGTCCAATGGCGTGGCGGAACATCAGAGGCGGGTGACGTCACGTACCAGGAAACTATAAAGCCTGCCTGAAAACAGAAAACGAAAGCTTCTGTGTCTTCAGTAGCGCTCTTTGTGAATTTGTCAGTCTTATTTGGTGTTGTCTGTCTTTATAAAGTACACAAGCACTATGGCGAGCAAGCAGCAATTTAAACAGTGTGTCCATTCCTGCCCGCGTTATTTAACGGGAGGTGATACTCACGTTTTATGTGTTGCTTGTTTGGGTGAGGAGCATGCCCAGTCAGCACTCGAGGGTGCTGGCTGCGAGCATTGTGATGCGCTGCCTTTGCGTACGCTCCGATCCTGCCGAGGCACGGCGCCGATCACAGACCTGGGGTTCGCAAATGGATGTATCAGCGGGGTTTGAGACGGGCTCAGCCTTATCTCAGCCTTCACCTGATAGATCCAGTGCCTCTTCTCGGGGTTCGGAAGCACGCGTTGCGGTTCCTTCCACCCCGATTGAGGCACCAACGCTGCAACTATCCAGTTCTGAGGAACTGGATGTTGTTAGTGTTGATGCTGAGTCTGAGGATTCGCCACCTCATTCTCATGCGTTTGAGGAGTTATTAGAGGTTGTGACCAGAGCAGTCGAAAGACTAATATTGAGTGGCCATCAGATAAGCAGGACGTTCGTTCGAAAAGCAAGCTTGACGAACGTTTTCTGTCATCCAGGTCACAGCCTCAACGTCAGAGCCTTCCGTTTTTCGGTGTGGAGATCGTGGGATAAACCAGTCTCATATAGAGTTTACACCACACAAACTTCCAACTATTCCTCTATATATAAATATAAAGAGCATGGTTATGGGGAAATGCCGAAGGTGGAGGAGACGCTCGCGAGCTATCTTTCTCCAGCAACGGCATCTTCCCTAAAGGCTCCGATGTTGCCTACTAAGCCCGTCAGAGTTACGTCTTCTCTGGTGGGCAAAGCATACTCCGCTGCTGGTCAAGCTGCAGCGTGTCTACATACTATGTCCCTGCTGCAGGCTTACCAAGCCGAATTATTGAGTGATTTGGGTGAGGGCGGGGGTATTGGTCCTGAGGTTGTGTGTGAGTTACGTAGAGCCACAGATTTGTCTCTCAGGGCCACCAAGGAGACGGCTAAATCCATCGGCCGCTCTATGGCAGCCCTGGCGGCCACTGAGAGGCATCTGTGGCTCAACCTCAGTAATATTAAGGAGAAGGAGAAGAATTTTCTTTTGGATGCGCCCATTTCTACTTCGGGTCTGTTTGGCAATGCCGTTAACACTGCTGTAGAAAAGTTTCAGGAAGCTTCTAAACAGGCAGCTGCCCTTCAAAAACTCCTCCCCCGCCGCTCTTATCACGAGGCTGCTGAGCGGGAGCAGCCTCACACATCCAAAATGAGCTCACATGCATCACACCGTGCCACTCAGAAACAGAGCGTTTCCTCCCGTGCTCCCCCACAAAAATCACGGGGACACGGAGGGCGCTCTCAAACCCAGCAGCCTTCGAGGGGTAGAACGGATCTGCGGACCGTTATTATTGCCAAGAAGGCTGCGGGGAAGAAACCCTGACGCTCAAGGGCTCAGGAAAATGAGGGTAGTCCCTCGGGTCCTCGGGATGCCCACCCCCTCTGAGGAGGGTGTTAGAGCAGTCCGTTCAGTCGTTCCCTGCCGGTGCGCCATTACAGGGCGACGAACTGATTACTCAACAACAACAAAATCCAGAAGCCAGTCTCGAGAGACTGGTACCTCTAGTAGAATCTTTGCCAGCGTGGAAGCTACTGCCAAATGTTTCTCGATGGGTCCTACAGACCGTAGAAAAAGGGTATCAAATACAGTTCAAGAAACGCCCACCTCGGTTTATGGGGGTCCTACCCACAGTGGTGGACTCCGAGCAGGTTCTGGTCATGGAACAAGAAGTGAGCACTCTGTTAGAGAAAGGGGCCATAGAATATGTACCTCCCTCCAACAGGGAAACCGGGTTTTACAGCCGGTATTTCATAGTTCCAAAGAAGGACGGGGGATTGCGTCCCATTTTAGATCTTCGAGTTCTGAACGAGTCAGTCATGCAGCTCAGGTTCAAAATGTTGACTTTGAGACAAATCGTGCCACAAATCAGGTCCGAGGACTGGTTTGTCACAATAGATCTCAAGGACGCATATTTCCATATTTCCATATTTCCATCCGTCCGTGTCATTGGAAGTTCCTGAGGTTTGCTTTCGGGGGCAAAGCATACCAATATCGAGTTCTTCCATTCGGTCTAGCTTTATCACCCCGCACTTTCACCAAATGCGCGGATGCAGCTCTGGCGCCCTTGCACCTTCAGGGTATTCGCATAATGAACTACATCGACGATTGGTTGATTTTAGCTCATTCGCATCAGATGGCGATTTGGCATCGAGATGTCGTCCTCGACCATATGAAAGAGCTGGGGTTATGGCTGAACGCCAAGAAGAGTGTGCTTTCTCCACTTCAGAGGACCACTTTTTTAGGCGTGGTTTGGGATTCAGTGTCGATGCAGGCGCGCCTGTCACCGCCACGTATAGAGTCCATCCTTGCAGCTGTGAAAAGTGTAAAGCTAGGCCAGCTACTCACTGTCAAACAGTTCCAGAGACTGTTGGGTCTCATGGCAGCAGCTTCCAACGTGATACCTTTTGGACTGCTGCACATGAGGCCCCTGAAGTGGTGGCTCAGGACCAGGGGGTTTTCCCCGAGGGGCAACCCATTTCGCACAATCAAGGTCACGCGGTGATGCCTACGTGCCTTGGTTATGTGGAAGAAACCTTGGTTCCTGTCCCAAGGCCCAGTGTTGGGAGCTCCTTGTCGTCGCAAACTGCTAACAACGGATGCTTCCCTCACGGGTTGGGGAGCGATTCTAGAGGGTCGCTCATCTCAAGGTCTGTGGGAAGACCATCATCGTTCTTGGCATATCAATCGCCTAGAGATGTTAGCTGTTTTCCGGGCTCTGAGGAGCTTTATCACAGATCTCAGGGGACACCATGTGCTAGTACATACGGACAACACGTCGGTAGTCGCCTATATAAATCACCAAGGGGGTTTGCGCTCACGCCCATTATGCAATCTGGCACGCCATATCCTCCTGTGGTCCCAGGGGAAGCTGTTGTCACTCAGGGCAGCTTACATTCCTGGGGTCCAGAATTTAGGAGCAGACACTCTGTCGAGACAGGGGCTGAGGCCCGGGGAATGGAGGCTCCACCCCGAGGTGGTGGAGCTGATATGGAGGGAGTTTGGCCAAGCACAAGTGGATCTGTTTGCGTCTCGAGAGATGTCTCACTGTCCACTTTGGTTCTCCCTCACGCATCCAGCTCCTCTGGGACTGGATGCTATGGTACAGACGTGGCCGAGGCTACGTCTGTACGCTTTTTCCCCAGTTGCTCTGCTCCCGGGAGTTCTGGAGAGAGTTCGCAGGGACCGGATTCACCTAATTCTTGTAGCCCCGCGCTGGCCGGGCAGAGTTTGGTTTCCCGATCTCGTGTCTCTCCTCGACGGGCCTCCTCTGGAGCTACCCGTCAGGAGGGACCTTCTGTCCCAAGCGGAGGGCTCGATATTACACCCCCGACCAGAACTGTGGAACCTGTGGGCTTGGCCTCTGAGGGGGCCCATGTCATAGAGTCAGGTCTCTCAACTGAGGTTGTTGAAACCATTCTATAGTCCAGAGCTCCCTCCACGAGGAAACTTTATGCCCTGAAGTGGAAAGTATTCACTTCTTGGTGTAGTGACTGTCGGTTGGACCCAGTTAACTGCCCAATTGGTACAGTGCTGGAGTTCCTGCAGGACCGGTTCACTGCAGGTCTGACCCCGTCCACTTTAAAGGTTTATGTGGCGGCCATAGGTGCTTACCACATTCCTTTGGGTGGAATGTCTGTGGGGAAAGACCCCTTGGTATTTCGTTTCCTTCGTGGCACCTGGAGGCTGAGGCCTGCAGTTCGCTCTAGGGTGCCACCTTGGGATTTGTCCATTGCGCTGCAAGGCCTTTCCCTGGCCCCCTTTGAGCCTATTGAGGAGGTTCCTGAGAAGTTCTTGACATTGAAAGCTCTGTTCCTTCTAGCTATTTCTTCTCTCAAGAGGATAGGGGATCTTCAAGCATTGTCGGTTGCTCCGTCATGCTTAGAGTTTGCACCGGGTATGGTTAAAGCTTTTCTGCATCCGAGGCCGGGTTATATCCACAAGGTCCCCACTAATGTGGCTAGACCTATTGTTCTGCAGGCATTCTGTCCTCAGAATGCGGACCAGGAGACGAATAATTTGCTTTGCCCAGTTCGTGCGTTAGACGCTTATGTCCACAGAGCTGCCCTGTGGCGTAAAAGTGATCAGCTGTTTGTATGCTTTGGGTCCCCTAACAAGGGATCTCCAGTGTCTAAGCAAAGAATGAGCAAGTGGGTGGTTGAGGCTATTTCACTTGCTTATGAAGCGGCCGGGCAGCCTTCTCCTATGGCTGTCCGGTCGCACTCTACAAGGAGTATGGCGGCCTCCAAGGCCCTTATTTCAGGAGTTTCTCTCCAGGACATGTGTGATGCGGCAGGCTGGTCCTCACCGCACACCTTTGTCAGGTTTTACTCCTTGGACCTGGACTCTACACCAGGGTCTCAGGTCCTGTCATCCTAGTGCTGCTCTTTATGATTTCACACAGGACAGACACTTGTAGCTATGGTGGCGTTGGTATAGACGTTCCCATAGCGTCAAATCTCGACGCAACGCGAGTTCCCATGAAAGGGAACGCCTCGGTTATGACTGTAACCTCGGTTCCCTGAAGAGGGAACGAGGGTTGCGTCACCTTGCCATATCTCCTTCGTGCCTGTCAGCGACTACTTCAGACTTTACGAAGCTTTCGCTTTCTGTTTTCAGGCAGGCTTTATAGTTTCCTGGTACGTGACGTCACCCGCCTCTGACGTTCCGCCATGCCATTGGACTGATTTTACATGTGCTTCAAGACATCATCACGCAAAGCGTTCCCATAGCGTCAAATCTCGACGCAACGCTCGTTCCCTCTTCAGGGAACCGAGGTTACAGTCGTAACCGAGGCGTTTTTGCATCATCTGAGGATTTTTTCCAGACAAAAAATACATAAATATCTCGTCTCAGGGGGATATGAGGGAGGGAAGCACGGTAATTAGAAAATACTAAAGGTTTTCTACTGATACAAAGCTTAATGCTAAATGCTGAAGTATCCCTTTAATGTGGATGCTAAAATGTCCTCAGAACTGTGCAATGTTTGTTTATTGGCAGGTTATGGAGTCAGTCGCTCGCAGTATCTTTCAGTGTGTGAAACGCAGGATGGCGGTCTGAAGTTTGAAGTTCACCCGCAGAGCACGAGTCCGTCTCCGGCACGAGAACCAGATGACACCGCTGATCCGGTGGAGATTGGTTAACATTTGATTACACTTGAATTAGGCTACCTGAATGTTTAAATGTTTCATTTTTACATCTAAAATGTTTGTTAAATGAGTTTAAATGTAGGCAATATTGTATAGGCTACATGTTGAAATAGTGTAAAATTTGCTGTATTGCTCATCGACAATAAAGGCCAATGTCATGTATACTGGTGGTTGTATGGAATTCTATTTTACAAAGGTTTAGAGGAAATAAAAAAGTCAATATCAACAGTCAACAGTTAATATTACTCATAAATATTACTCATTAAATCTTTAAATGTTAAATTATTTCTACTCAATTTTATTTGTTAATGTACCAGATGCAGTTACTCAGATTTACTTAATCTTTTTACTTGCATTTACTCAATTCATACAGTATATTTCATTGATTTCTCAGCTTTAAAATTTACTCAATTTTTTTTGAGTGTAAAAATGTTTCACCAAAAAAATTGAGTAAATCATAGTTAAACTTTTTAGAGTGATAACAGCTGAAAAAAATAATGACTGATGAATACTAATGAATTAAACACACACTAAAAGAGCTCATGTAGATATAAGCACTCTGTCCACCTCTGATCATCTTTATCTAGATACACAAACACACTCACACACGTTCATTTCTAGAGATCCACAAACATTCAGACAAAACACAATGCAACAGAGGAAACATCAGACTACATTACCAGCTGAGGTCGTCTCTGGTGGGACTGTTGTACTGGTGCTGGTCATGTTTTGAGTAGTATCTAAAAAATAATTCTGTGGCTTAGTAAATATTACAGTAATATTTAACTTTATTAACTTAATAAAATCTCTGAATATTGTTTACTTGATTGTTTGAGTCATCTTTATCTAGATACACAAACACACTCACACACGTGTTCATTTCTAGAGATCCACAAACATTCAGACAAAACACAATAGAACAGAGCAAACATCAGACTACATTACCAGCTGAGGTCGTCTCTGGTGTGACTGTTGTACCGGTGCTGGTGATGTTAGTAACAGCTGAAAAAAAAGTAATGACTGATGAATACCAATGAATGAATGAAAATCACAATAATACTGCGGTCAAAGGGCACATGTAAATATATTTACCAGCAGAGTATGAAATAATGACCACTTTGCCTGACCAAACCTTTCACATGAAAATTGTAAATGAAGTAAGGTTGTATTAAATCTACTGCTTGGGCACCAAATAATTCTGACAACACTAAAAATCAGTTAACGTACTTCATGCTTAAACCCCCTAAAATAAACTATCTTGATAAATGCAGATCTAAGCAATATGAAAATATGTGTGTCCTAGAGTCTTGACCAGAGGGTAAGCAGGGGCATGCAAGCAGGTTATGAAGACTCCAGGGCGGCGCCGACAACTCGGGAGACCAGGGAGGATGGTCCTTCGTGGCCTTGCTCAGGACCCCAGGTTCAGCCATCATGGTCACGGGCATATGTACTCTAGACGGGAACTGGAGTCGTCTCTGTAATCTGGACTGGGACTGGAGTCGTCTCTGTACTCTAGACGGGGACTGGAGTTGTCTCTGGACTCTGGATGGGGACTGGAGTCATCTCTGGACTCAGGACGGGGACTGGAGTCGTCTCTGGATGGGGACTGGAGTCATCTCTGTACTCTGGATGGGGACTGGAGTCGTCTCTGGACTCTGGACTCTGGACGGGGACTGGAGTCATCTCTGTACTCTGGATGGGGACTGGAGTCGTCTCTGGACTCTGGATGGGGACTGGAGTCATCTCTGTACTCTGGATGGGGACTGGAGTCGTCTCTGGACTCTGGATGGGGACTGGAGTCGTTTCTGGACTCTGGATGGGGACTGGAGTCGTCTCTAGACTCTGGATGGGGACTGGAATCGTCTCTGGACTCTAGCGGGGACTGGAGTCGTCTCTGGACTCTGGATGGGGACTCGAATCGTCTCTGGACTCTAGACGGGGACTGGAGTCGTCTCTGGACTCTGGATGGGGACTGGAGTCATCTCTGGACTCAGGACGGGGACTGGAGTCATCTCTGGATGGGGACTGGAGTCATCTATGTACTCTGGATGGGGACTGGAGTCATCTCTGGATGGGGACTGGAGTTGTCTCTGGACTCTGGATGGGGACTGGAGTCGTCTCTGGACGGGGACTGGAGTCGTCTCTGTACTCTGGACGGGGACTGGAGTCATCTCTGGACTCTGGATGGGGACTGGAGTCGTCTCTGTACTCTAGATGGGGACTGGAGTCGTCTCTGGACTCTGGACTCTGGACTCAGGCACGGCGGCAGCCATCTTGACCAAGGACTCAGGCATGGAGGCCATGACGGGACGAGACTCTGGAATGGCGGCAATGACGGGACGAGACTCTCACTCTAGAATGGCAGATATGACGGGACAAGACTTGGAATGGCAGCCATCTTAGGACGAGACTGTGGGGAGACAGGGACGCAAAGGGAGTCCGAAACTGCTTCCTCGATGGTGTAGGACGATCCATTATGCAAATGCCACAGCCACAAAATTTTATTAATGTACCTCTTCAAGGAACAAGTGGTGGCAGCAGCTGGTAATTGCTTGAAGAGTGGATCGTCTAAACCACTCCAAAAGATGGTTTTGAGGGTCATATCATTCCAGGACACATGGTGCATGAGTTCGAGGAACTCCTCGATATATTCCTCGACCGGGCGGTGGTCCAGGGAGATGGAGAGAAGCAGTACGGCTGGGTCTAGGGCAGGGAACGACAACTGGCGGCCCGCGGGCCAAAACTGGCCCGCCAGCAATATTTTCTGGCCCGCCGGATTATTTTGGAAGTCCTAAATGCTGCACAAAACTCTTCCACTACTTGAGAAAAGCCGTAGTCGCGTGGCGATTTCACCGCCGCATACTGTGTGAAACACCCATAGGGAATCATGCGGCGCGGGGTTACATTTTAAAGTATAACTGTGCGTTCACACCGGACGCGAATAGCGTGTCAAATTTGCGCCTGCCGCGTCTAGTTATACGCTTGACCACTTTGTGTGCATTCGCGCGTCAAAAGACGGTAACGGTCAGAACTCTGGTGTACTTTGGACTGAGCGGGCGGTCTGACTGACAATAGCCCACTCCCGACATCTTTTGACAGCGTATCCGCACTTAATTCTGACCACCTGTACACCTCAGAGGAACTGTTTGGTACTGAAACCATTGTCAGTCAACAACATTCTTTTTTTGCAAGGATGTTTGAAATAGTTCGGCAGAAAATAGCCTACTTCATTTGTCAGTAGGGCAATATGATTTTCGTTTATGTTGCTTAGAAATCTGAGTGATAGGCTTTGTCCTATTTAATTTATGTTAGGCTATTTATATTTCATAATTTTTTTCTGTGGCATTTTTTTTCTCTGCTGACAGTACAATGTTAAAATAGCCTAATTGACACGAACACAATTTTTGTATAGCATTTATTATAGGCTACTTAATCTCATTCTTTCCGTTAGAGACATTTGAATGTGAGATTATGGAAACGAGATCTAAATTTTGCGGACCGTCAGGTCGGGAAATAAAGCGGGTGAACACCGAGTGTATTTTAAGCGGTTGCTGAATAGAACCTTGTGGGAGCGGGACGGAAAAAAAACAGTCCCGCTCAGACCTCCTTAAACCTTAGGTGTGTAGGCTATGTGTGTGTCCCGAATAAATAATAATAAAAAAAAGGAATAAAGTTCAAAAGTCGGACTGTAAGCGAATGAGGTATGATTGCTATTCACACCTTTATTAAAATGGCTGTAATCTGTTACCACAATAGTACTTGATCTGTTTAAAATGATTTCCTTGATATATGCCTAAGGTGTTAAATTAAAAATCAAAATTAAAATTTGTCTAATCCAGTAATTCATTTTTTTCTATTTTTGATCTGAGCACAATCAGAAAATCAGAAAACCCGTCATTATTCGTTTTTCATTTTAGTTCAGGAAATAAATAATGGAAAAACAAGTCGTTTTTCATCTTTTTATTTTTGGTTTTAATTTGAAAAAACGATTGAACGAATGATCCACGGACGGTGACGGACCCATCATATGCGATTATAGGCCTATATAAGAGTATTTCATTTGTATCCATAGGCCTACTCTGTCTCTGTGTAGCTGGCCCGCCATCTACTGGCTAAAAAAAAAATATAAAGTTACTTGACGACCCCTGGTCTAGGGGATGAGGAAGATGCCCATCTTGTTGCGGTCTGTTTTTAGGTCCGGTCTTCTGTTACGGAGGTAGACTCAGACACGGAGGATGAGGCACAACAGGAGGTTTATTGATAACAATAGAGATGAATATGGTAAGCAGGTTAAGATCAACAAACATTCAGACAAATCACAACAGAGGAAACATCAGACTACATTACCAGCTGAGGTCGTCTCTGGTGGGACTGTTGTACCGGTGCTGGTGATGGTGTGAGTAATCTCTAAAAAAAAAATTATGTGGCTTAGTAAACATTACAGTAATATTTAACTTTATTAACTTAATAAAATCTCTAAATATCGTTTACTTGATTGTTTGAGTTAAACATACCAAAATAATTGACTAAAAATCCAACAGTTAATTTTATCTTAAATTTACAGTTATATTTAAGTTTTTTTCACTAAAAGAATTTAGTATTTGACTAACCAATTATTTATTTATAATACACTTAATATATTTGTGAAATTTCAATCAAAATATTTGAAGACAAGCAATTCCCGCACACTATCGTAACTTGCAAAGAAGTAATATTTATTCACACAACGTTTCGGTCACACGACCTTCATCAGGAGTATACAAATGTTCAAATTCATCTCTTTTAAGATAAACACATGACTAACTAACAAAGTTCCATCTGTAAACAATTAAGCTCATTAGTATAAAATTAGCATCACATCATAAACAGTTACAGACTATGATAGTTACAACAATCAATAAAGATCTCCCTGTAAGTTAACAAGATCATCTAAAACACATGATCAACACATCGTCATCAAACAGCATCAAAATGTTACAACAATCAGTCAGGCTCCACAGCCACTTAAACTCTTTGTGAATACATAGTAGAAACAGCACATCATTCAAATTGTTACAACAAACAGTCAGACTCCATGGCCACTCAAACTCATTGTGAATACATAGTAGAGACAACATCACATCATTCAAAACAAATACATCACTATAACATTACATGAAATGGTGCTTCATCGTTCATACCCATAGGTGATAAAGTCTGAAGGGTGTAAATCCAGAACAGTTCGCGTCTCTGTAGAAGTAATTCAATATCTCCACCTCTAGGTGGCAAAGTTACTTTCTCGATCCCACAGAAACGTAAAGAGGTAACATCGTGATTCAAATTTAAAAAGTGTACCGCAACTGGATAATTCATATCTTTTCTTCTGATCGAACTCTTATGTTCACTAATCCTTTGTTTCAATTGACGTGACGTTTTTCCCACATAGCCTATACCACAAGGACAACGTATCAAGTACACAACATGAGTGGAAACACAAGTAATCACAGATTTGATGCTATATTTTTTACCAGTTCTAGGATGACAAAAAAATGATGTTTTAAAAGTATTATTACATTGAGCACAATTCCCACAACGATAATTGCCCTTCTGTATAGGACTGAGTAAACTCTGAGATGCACGAGGACTAACACTTTGAAAACGAGCTTGTACCAAGCTATCTTTTAAATTCCTGGCACGTTTATATACAATCAAAGGAGGATGTCTAAAAATATCGTTCAACTCCGGATCAGAAGACAATAAATGCCAGTATTTTTTAAAAATTGATTTTATCATGTAGGATTTAGGTGAATGTGTTGTAATACAAGCAAAAGAATACTTTCTTGTTTTCTTTGTCTTCTTTTTTAGCAATTCGGACCGTGTCTTTTTAAAAGCTGTATCGTATCCTTCTTCGACCCAATCCAAAGGATAACCTCTGTTCAAAAATTTATTTTTCATGATTTTCGATTTCTCAATAAAGTCGGAATCAGAATGACAAATCCTCCTCAATCTGTAGAACTGACTCTTAGGTAGCCCTTTTTTTAAAAAAGTCGGATGAAAACTGGTAGCAAGTAAAAGTGTGTTACGATCAGTCTCTTTTGTAAACAAAGTTGTAGTCAAAATGCCTTGAAGCACCATTTCATGTAATGTTATAGTGATGTATTTGTTTTGAATGATGTGATGTTGTCTCTACTATGTATTCACAATGAGTTTGAGTGGCCATGGAGTCTGACTGTTTGTTGTAACAATTTGAATGATGTGCTGTTTCTACTATGTATTCACAAAGAGTTTAAGTGGCTGTGGAGCCTGACTGATTGTTGTAACATTTTGATGCTGTTTGATGACGATGTGTTGATCATGTGTTTTAGATGATCTTGTTAACTTACAGGGAGATCTTTATTGATTGTTGTAACTATCATAGTCTGTAACTGTTTATGATGTGATGCTAATTTTATACTAATGAGCTTAATTGTTTACAGATGGAACTTTGTTAGTTAGTCATGTGTTTATCTTAAAAGAGATGAATTTGAACATTTGTATACTCCTGATGAAGGTCGTGTGACCGAAACGTTGTGTGAATAAATATTACTTCTTTGCAAGTTACGATAGTGTGCGGGAATTGCTTGTCTATTGAAACGATCCACCTGGTCTTATTATCCTACGCACCTATTACCTGCAGGTGTGCGATGGAGCTTGTTTACTAATCAAAATATTTGAGAAAGGAGAATTAAACTGATCTGTTTCAAGAAACAAAAACATTACTTAAAGGGATAGTTCGCCCAAAAATGATATTTTAATGAAATGATCCGTGCAGTTTTGTCGTAAAAATATACATATTTAAAACTTTATAAACGAAAATAACTGGCTTCCGGTGGCGGTCGGTGCGCGTTCATGGAGATGGTTGCTGGCATATGACGTAGGACGTAGTGCAGGAAGCGTCGTGACGTAGACCGAGCATGACAGCGCAGCCAGAGAGCAGAGCAAAACAAAACTCTACGTTCGCTCTACATCACGACGTCATTCATCAGCGCGCCGACCGCCACCGGAAGCCAGTTATTTTATTTCAGTTATTAAGTTTTAAATATGTATATTTTTACGACAAAACTGCACGGATTACCCTCAGAAGGCCTTCGTTTATCCCCCTGGAGCCGGATGGATTATTTTTGTGAAGGATGCATGCACATTTTGGGACTTGAATCTGCTGGACTCCATTGCTTCACATTATAACCACTGAAAGATCTAAGACATGTTCTAAAATAACTGAAAATGTGTTCGTCTGAAAAAAGATTGAAATATGCATCTCGAACGGCTTGAGGGTGAGTAAATCATGGCTTAAATATCATTTTTGGGCGAACTATCCCTTTAAGTTTACTCAATTAAAACAATGCACCCCTCCCCCACCCTCTGACATGACACAACTCAACGGTTGAGTGTATGGAATTCCAAAGCTGCCAATATTAAAAATAAATAAATACATAAATAAATATACAAATAAATGTGAAAAGAAAAAATAAATAAATAAATATATAAATAAATATACAGAGAAAAGCAAAAAAACGTATTTTTAATATTTTAATAACCGTATTTTTTCCATATTTATTTATTTATTCTTTTATTTATTTATACATTTATTCATTTCTACATTTATTTATTTATACATTTATTTATTTTTACATTTATTTATTTATACATTTATGTATTTATACATTTATTTATTTCTTCATTTATTTCTTCATTTCTTCCTGCGTAGGGTAATGAGGAGGGCGTGGTTTACCTCAGACATAGCAATCTAGCTCAGAGTAAGCGAAGGGTTGAGGCCACAGTGACACCCTGTGGCGAAATACAATAAGTATAGCTGACTGACATTGATACGGTCTGTGACTGCGAGGTATATGGTCAAAATCTTAAATCTTACTGTGTGACATGGATAGGCTACTCTTTATTCCGGACATGGCCGTAGAACATCGTTTGGTCTGGATTTGTAAAATGTCCTGGGCTAACAAACATGAAACAGGGATTCTGAAACGGAAGCGCTTGATATTTTCCATTTTTCGGTCAGAACTCATGGAAAGGAAGCAGGGCACATATAGGCTACAGTGAAGTCGACGCAAGCATATTGACCAATGCTTTTGAAACGAGACCATTGCATTTTAATGTAGCCTAATTTGAATGCGAATCCGCAACCTCTCATGTCCAAACGTATCAAATGTGAATCAACCCGCTACACTAACTGGCAGTATAGTATGGCTACCATTTATACTATCATAATATATTTTGCCATAGTATTCATTTACTCCACAAGAAGGGTTAATTGCCCGCATCACATTATTGGTGTAAATCACTAATTTTATTGGATGATCTCAATAAAAGCGCAACACGCAAAACATAATCAACAGCTACAGCGGAGGGAAAAGAAAGAGAAGAGCGAAAGCAGTTGAATTTAGGGGCTGAGCTCCGTCGGGTTTGTCTTGACAAAGTCGGACCAACAACAAGATCTAAAAGCTGCTGAATTTTCTGCCGTGGCAGGCAAAATTTATTTTGAATTGCAGATTCTGACATGGTAGCCAGGGGACTAAGGTTTTCACAGATGAAATAGTGCACATAGAAATGTCTCTGTGGACAGCGCCATCTTTTATTTCAACCCGTTATATTCGCTGTAGGCTATCACTGCCATAGTTTGACCAAACTCCCCGCCACAATCATTCCCTTTAAATAGACTCCATAATGGTTTGCCAGCTGATGATGATGATGATGATAACAATAGCCTAATAATAATAATAATAATAAAAAGAAAGAAAGAATGATAATAATAATAATACAAATGAAAAAGTTATGTAGGCTACTAGCTATTTTTTTGTTATGTTTTTGGCAGTTTTTGGGCTACAGAAATTTTTACAAAATTGAACAATAAATAATTTGATTTGATCTTTGAAGTAGCCTATTAGATAGAGATAGCTTCGATATTTGATCACTATGGTTGGTTACAAAGACTTTACTATTCTGAAAATAATGTAAACCTGTAAATATTCAATCGACTTTTCTTAAATTCAAAACAAAATATTAATGCATTCGTAATTTCCATTTCTGAATAGTTGCTATATGGTCACGCAGGTTTGCGCATTAAACTCATGGCCCCGAAAAATAGCCTATCAACAATTATGTTGTTTCCCCGAACATGACCCCTCCCCACATAGCAACATTGTGTCGGCCCAGATCCGGCCCACATCTGGCACACGTGGAAAGATGATCTGGCCCACATGCAGCATGGAATTACGGCACTTGGGTGGGCCACTCCTGTTTGCCAGATCTGGGCCACAAGGGGCCAGATCTGGGCCAGATCATCTTTCCACGTGTGCCAGATGTGGGCCGGATCTGGGCCGACACAATGTTGCTATGTGGGTCTCTGCCAACTTTTGAACATTTGGTCATTTATTTATTTATTATTATTATTTAAATAACACATAGGCCTAAATAGAAATGATCAGAAACAAATCCACAGCTGAACCGCTTCAACACATCGAGTTGTTTTTGATTCGGTGTATTTTAAAGCTACAGACACCGAAACGGCCCGTCTGAAGGAAGCACATTCTGGGACTGGCTTTTAGTGGCTATAATTCTGCACCGAGTCTGAATTTTTGGAAAGAGATTTCAGATACAGTACTAGGGACCACTAAGGCCTATATTAAAGCCTACAAAAAGTAGCATGTCATGGGACCTTTAATATCAAGATGAGGAAGAGGGGGAAGCGCGGAGGAATTCGACTGAAGCTAAAAAAGTTGGGGTTTAAGCGCATCCCACTGCCCAGTATAATTCTTGCGAATGTGCAATCCTTACAGAGAAAAATAAACAAACTGCAAACAAACAAATGTGCGCTGTTTACGGGAGTACAGAGATGCTTGTATGATTGCATTGACAGTGACCTGGTTAAACGGGAGGGATTGTGACACCGAGCTGTCTTTGGACGGGTTTGGGGCACCTCTACGGCTGGACCGTGACCCTTGAAGTCTCAAGGAGGAGTTGTCTGTTTGTACGTGAACAATTGTTGGGCAAAGACAGTGATTGTACGTGAGGAAATGTGTACTGCTGATATAGAACTATTGACTGTATCTATCCGGCCTTTTTATTTGCCAAGAGAATTTCAGCAACTTTTTGTTTCAGTGGTATATATTCACCCGAAGTCTGATGTTCAGAAGGCAACGGATATCATCAGTCAGGTGGTGCAGCAGTATCAGTTGTGTTCACCGGATGCTCCCCATTTTATTATGGGGGATTTTAACAAATGTTCTTTGGAGGGAGTTTTAAATTACCAGCAATATATTGACTGTCCTACACGTCATCAAACATCAAACACTTGATTTATGTTATGGGTCAATACCGGACACATATAGATCCTTTTCCAGACCCCCAATTGGTTGTGCAGACCATAATGCAGTCACTTTGCAACCATGTTATAAACCAGTGTTGCAGAGAACAAGGCCAGTCATTAGGTCTTTTCAAAGATGGACTGATGATAATATCTTACAGTTACAAGACTGTTTTGATCGGACTGAATGGGATATTTTTAAAACTTCTTGTGTAGACAATGATGACCTAGCTGATGTTGTGAGTTCTTATATTCACTTTTGTGAAGAGTCTGTGATACCTAGGAAAAATGTAAGAATCTACTCAAATAATAAGCCTTGGGTGACAAAATCATTGAAACATGTTTTAAATGAGAAGAAACAGGGTTTTTTTTATTTATTTTTTTTATCAAGGAACAGATTTAGAAAAGAGGCAGGTTAATAAGGAAGTAAAACGAGAAATTTTTACTTCCTTATTCAGTCAGGAAATATTCAGTCAGCATGGAAAGAAATAAAAGTAATGGCTGGAGCAAAAAATAAAGAATCAACTGGAATTACTTTGACTGAGTCTAGGATAGCTAATGAATTTAATGATTTTTTTAGGCGATTCGATACACACGATTTTAATGATATGAGTAGGGATTTTTATTCTGGTTTGAAAACAGCAAAAATCCACTGCAAATTGATAAAGCTTCTGTTTTGAGGGTTTTACAGACCACCCAACAAAATAAAAGCCCTGGGCCTGATAAAGTCAGTGGGAGAGTTTTGAAGAGCTGTGCTAATCAGCTCTGTGATATCAGTCATTTCATTTTTCAGACCTCAATGAACTTACAGAGAGTACCCTCAGTGTGGAAAAAAAAATCCATTATTGTACCGATTCCTAAAAAGGCAAACAAATGAACGATTTTAGACCAATTTCTTTAACATCATTATTAATGAAGTGTTTTGAGAGAATTATTAAATTTTGGCTCGTAGAGCATATTAGTCAGCTGATCGATCCGCTACAATTTGCCTACAGGAGAAATAGGAGTGTGTAGGATGCCACTCTGACACTCTTAAATTACATATATAAACATGTGGATATCGGTAAGCAATGAGCTCGTTTATTATTTATAGATTTTTCTTCAGCGTTTAACACTATTCAACCAATTCTTTTAGCTGAACGTTTGCTTTCTGAATTTGATGTTCCTAAGGGTTTGGTGGCCTGGATTTTAGATTTTCTGACCAGAAGATCTCAAATAGTACGGGTAAATGGAGAACATTCCCGTGAACTGTATTCTTCAGTTGGCTGTCCCCAAGGCTGTATTCTTTCACCTTTATTATTTATTTTATATACAGGTAGGTGCAGAAGTCAATATCCAGACAGACATATTATTAAATATGCCGATGCTACAGTGGTGCCAAGTCTGTTAAAGCAAGGTGACACAGAGCATGGGCCCATTTTGAAATATTTTTTGGATTGGTGTGAGAGTTCTCATTTACAAATTAACGTCTCCAAAACTAAGGATATGACTATAGAATTTTATAATTCTGTCGGAACTCCATCTAAAGTAGTTATTGCGGGTAAAGAGGTTGAGAAGGTCAGTTCATATAAGTATTTGGGTACATTAAGTAAGGGTTAATGCCCGACGAGGTGTCCATTATCAGGTTTTAATGGACGACGGCGAGGCGGTTGCCTCCGCCGAAGTCCATTAAAACCTGATAATGGACACCTCGAAGGGCATTAACCCGCTTATACCATGGTTACTTACGAAAGAAAGAAATATTTAATCAATTAATAATACTTTAATGTGTTTTAGAGTAAAAATCGTGAGGGTTTTTATTTATTAAGTCGAGCGCACTATTTAATATCTCCCGTATACAGGCGTTGCCAAGCAACGTGGCCACAGCGACCCGACAGCAGCAGTTGATCAGTGAGTTTGAGCCAGCGCAATCATTTAGAACTGTCATCAGGCAAATTGACGGGACGCCTTTCCTAGGTGTCCATTATCACTTTTTAACGGACACCCTGCAGCCAATCAGAATCGAGTATTCACCCAGTCCATGGTATAATTGATGATAAACTTAGGTGGGTGGAAAACACAAATCTTATTATATCGAAAGCACAAAAACAGTTATATTTATTGAGGAAGCTTAAGTCCTTTGAAGTGGATAAATCTATATTGATAATGTTTTATAGATCTTTTATTGAAACTGTTTTGACCTTTGCTATGATCTGTTGGTTTTATGGATTAAATGATCCCAGCTTCAGCGCATTATTAATTTAGGGTCAAAGATTACAGGATCTGTACAGCTGGGTTTGTCTGCTTTGTGTGAGAGAAATGTTCTTAGGAAGTCTTTGACTAGAGGATACATCTCACATTTTGTTTTTAGAATTTGAACTGCTTCCCTCAGGAAAGCGATATAGAGTGCCCAAGTGGAGGGCCGTTAAAACTTCTAGGTCTTTTGTTTCAAATGCAGTTATGAGTGTAAATACTTAAAGATAAAGGTACCGTGAATTTTATTAGTGGCTATATGAAGAATCATTATAAATGCCCGGGGTTTGTGATGTTTTCGTAATGTTTGTGATGTTTTCTGTTTTATAAAAAATTGTATGTTTGTGAGGTTGAAGCTACTTAAATTGCCCTGTAAAGGGACAAATAAAGATTTTACTACTACTACTACTACTTCTGATTTTTTATGATGTTCAAAACGTTTCTAAGGCTACACTCAGACTGTCAGTCCAAATCAGATTTTTGTGCATATCCGATTGAAATCCGGCCAGAATTAGCTGATGTGAACAGCAAAAAAAATCTAAATCTCCGGTTCTGCTGCTGCCACAGAAGACGCAGTAGTCCAACGTGTCGGATACACATTTCCATGTTGTAAAATTTAAATAAGACAACATCTGTGTTGCAAACCCCTCCATGTTGCTGTTGTTGTTTTTGTCGTATGCCTACTAATGCAACGCCATTGCCATAGAAAACAATGCAGATATTCCCGAAAACAATCAGAACACAGACACATTCTTCATCTTTAAATATAGACAGACATGGAGACACAAATATCATGAGTGTGTAGAAAGAGCTCATGTGAATATAATTACCTGCACAGTATGCAAGATTGCAGAGAGTTGTTCTAACCAGCTCATAGACATAATGCTGTAATTGTCTGGACAGGATTTGACTTTAATGGGAAAAGACCCGTAAGCGCAGCAGTAACTCCCATCATTACCACAGACATCTCGAGTGACGACTCCATCTGTTACTGTTGGGTGTTGCTGTTTTTTTTCTTCAGTTTTTTTATTTATTTTTTTACAATGTATTTTACTGGTAGAGTAAGTATGTTATTCTTCTGACACAAGCACACATCTACAATCAACTTATGCTTATAATACTTCTGGGAAATGCAGCCCTGATCTGTAGCCTCCACACATTAGAAAACATTCAGCAAATAAGCCAATAGAGACACAGTGTGTAACATTACCAGGTGAGATGGTCACTGGTGTGACAGTTGTAGGGCTGGTGTTATTGCTGCCAGTGTCTGAAAGTTTGGATGAATAGTGATTAATGAACAGAGACACAAATATCATGAGTGTGTAGAAAGAGCTCATGTGAATATAATTACCTGCACAGTATGCAAAATCACAGCCAGTTGGACTAACCAGCTCATAGACATAATAATCGTCTGGACAGGCTTTGACTCTAATGGGAAAAGACCCGATATAGCAGCAGTAACTCCCATCATTACCGCAGACATCTCGAGTGACGACTCCATCTGTTACTGTTGGGTGTCCACCACGGATCCACAGTGCGGTATCAGTGCCACAGCTGGACTGAGCAACACACGTGTCTGGGATATGAGCGCTAGTGTTGTTAATGAAGAGACGATACCAGCCGCTCCAGGAGACAGATTGGTCACAGTTTCTGACTGAAGGATCTGTATTATTGATGGATCTCCATGTATCGTTCAGCACAGTGTAGTTGTAGCAGGGGTCTGCAGAGAGATTAACTTATGAAAACACCAATATGAAGTCATAGTCTAAATATAAATATGTCCATGAAAACACATTATATATACTGTATTATACATATATTATATTATAAATTATATATATATCTTCTAAAAACATTATGAAAACACCAGTACAAAGGTATAGTCTCAATATAAATATATTTACAAAATACAATTCTCAAATGCATAACCGAATTGATATGCACATAATTTTATTCCCAAATGCAAAACGTGGTGACATTTTTTTTAAAATAATTTTACATTTCCTGCATTTGCAAATTGTCACATATTTGTAAATCACCCTGAATTTGTGTGTAAATATTTTGGGTTGTTTTTTTTTAACCCAAAATAAAAGGATGGAAGAAAAAAAAGATGATCCCATTAGATGTGTTTTTAATCCAGCCAATCATAACAGGCCATTCTCATCCGTACAGAGTTGATGAATGAGAGATGTGTGATCAATGGTGACGAAACAATCATTCATCAACATCTAAACCTCTGTTAATTCTCAATAAGATCTTCTGTAGACGTGTGACAGAAATAAAGTCAGTCTGGTTAGTAATAAGTGAAGCTGGTAATGCTGTTTGTGGAGTTGTTTAATCAGATCTTGAGAGAGTTAATGTCTTTTATCTTCAGTTCATCTAAGGCTGTGTCTGAATAAAGTTGTAGTTTGTGTTCTTATTACTCTTTCGAAAGATGATTGAAAGAATGTTTCAGGAACATCACACTAACCTTTAAATAACATTTTGGACATTTGATAAATGTATAAATGGAAAAAAAATTATGTTCCCAGAATCAACACTGAATATTTGGAGAACGTTCTTGTAACTAAACTCTGTTTGCTGGGAAGCTTTGTGGTTTATTATAAAATAAACATTTATTTAAATAACGCTGACACACGAGCAAGACATAAAATAATGACCCTGAGAAATCACTGTATGGATTAACAAATCAATTGGAGGCAACAATATGTTGCTACTGTATTTTCTACAGTAAAGTACTGGCAACGACAGCTGACGTTTTTAATTAAAGCTTCAAAACATTTTTTTGATCATATTCAGTGAAATTGACACTATAATCCGACAGAACAACATAAATAAGGTGGTTTTAGAAAAAAACCCGAGCTTCTAACACCTGGAGCGTGTTATTTGTTTAGCAAAAATCCACCGCTCCCGGATCATCGGGTCCAATCAGCGCAGGGGGGTGTGAGATCTGACTGTCAATCACAGGTCATGCACACGCCACAGTCACAGATCCCCCCTCCCTCGCGCACGTAACAATATCACATGCACACGACACGCCTGAAGTTCGCCTGAAGATTGCATGAAGCGTGATGGCGGAGAGAAAATCTACTAACAAGCTTCCAATTCCTCGGTTATTGCTATCTATGGATAGATTAGCCAGGGCAGCCTACCTCCGAGTCCATGGTGTTGATCGATGCTGAAGAGACAGACGCATTCACTGAAAATCAGGTACACACGCACAGTGACGCACTGACGAACACGACCTCGATGGGAGGGTGCTCGCTGGTAGTGGGGGAGGGGCATGAGAGTTGTAAACATTCAAAATTTTGGCTAAGTCAACCCAATCTGCCAGACTTGCCGACTGCAGCTTTAATTATAGTGGTGCAGTAAATATTTAATTCTTCTGACACACGCACACATCTATCCAATGATACAGAGTGGCGTTTCCTAAAAGCATCGTAAGCCTAAGTTGATTATATAGACCATTGTGTCAGTTGTTCTACAATCAACTGCTTACGATGCTTCTGGGAAATGCAGCCCTGATCTGTAGCCTACATACATTAGAAAACACTCAGAAAATAAGCCAATAGAGACACAGTGTGTAACATTACCAGGTGAGATGGTCACTGGTGTGACAGTTGTAGAGCTGGTGTTAATGCTGCCAGTGTCTGAAAGTTTGGATGAATAGTGATTAATGAACAGAGACACAAATATCATGAGTGTGTAGAAAGAGCTCATGTGAATATAATTACCTGCACAGTATGCAAAATTACAGTCAGCTGGTGTAACCAGCTCATAGACATAATAATCGTCTGGACAGGCTTTGACTCTAATGGGAAAAGACCCGTAAGCGCAGCAGTAACTCCCATCATCACCGCAGACATCTCGAGTGACGACTCCATCTGTTACTGTTGGGTGTCCACCACGGATCCACAGTGCGATAACAGTGCCACAGCTGCCCCACGCAACACACGTGTCTGGGATATGAGCGCTCATGTTGCTAATGAAGAGACGATACCAGCCGCTCCAGGAGACAGACCAGTCACACTTGGAGTTATTGTAATGTAAGCCATGTGTATTATTGATGGATCTCCATGTATCGTTCAGCACAGTGTAGTTGTAGCAGGGGTCTGCAGAGAGATTAACTTATGAACATATATTAAGAAATAACACATTTCTGAAAAACATGGTTTATTACAAAATGTAACCAAAAGTGCAGCTTTAGACTTTACTTCTTCTTCTTTTGCTAATTCAGAGCGATTCATTTCGACACACACTATTTTTTCAAATGCATTTATAGGATTATTTAAACATCAATGCGTCTTAAAAAAATAAAAAAATAAATTGGAAGTAAACACGTTACATACCAGTATAATCATGTACATATTATTATTATTATTACTATTTTTTAAGATTTTATTTCCATTTCCATTAAAAATGACAAATTTAAAATTACCATTGCCAGCGGGAATCCATAAACTAATATTAAAGTAACAATCTGACATTTCCTCAATATGTTCTATGCAAATAAAAAAAAATAAAAAAATAAAAAAAAAATATTTCACTAAAACAGCAGTATTTTATTTTATAGAAAATAAGTGAGTTTCTCCGCAGCATGTGAAGTGTTTTATTCCAGTAGTGTCCTCAGCAACACTGTATCAAAGGTTTGATCCGGTCTGACTCTAAACTAGCACTATTGAGAGAGAGACAGAGATCTGTCGTTCACTCAGTGACAGTCAGTGTTTGAGCTGAGAAGAGATCAGACACGAGGTGCTCAGAAAAGTGTCACTAAAGCTCAGGATGGACAGATTCGACACATGCGCACTCCGACTGCACCAGTCCTATAGAGGGCAGTGTAGTCGTGACTCGTGTCAGCTACAGGACCTCTGCTCTGAAGGACAAAGAAGAAGAAAAGCTTTGTGTTTGGCAGGGGGTTTCGGAAAAAACTGAAGCTTCCCCGGGCGCCGCCATTGATTAGCGGACCCCCACCTGCTGTTAGCATTCCCATTGACTCCCATTCATTTTGGCGTCACTTTGACAGCGAATAACTTTACATCTGAGGCGTTTAAAGACTCCATTTGTCCATTATTTATTTCTAAAGAAACACGAAAATGTATAAAAGGCTCCATTACCTTGTATCTTACGTTATGGCCCCGTAGAAGCCGTTTTTGTAAAAATAGGCTAATGATTGCGTCATAACCACGCGACTCTCTGTCGCACAGTAGAGAGATTACCGTATGGACAGGAGGAGAAGCTCACGGGCAATCGGGGGGACGTGGAGGCAAAATGACAAAATAATTAATCAGAATACTTAGCAAAAGTTTCTCCTGCTCCTAGCTCATGGACACCTCCTACTCACACTCTCCGTCTCTGCAAGTTTCGGAAGGGAATGATTCAGATTTCTCTTGGCACAGCTACTAGAAGACAGACGGGTTGCTTACGTCACATCTACGTCGTCAAGCTCAGTTTGAGTCTGTGCAGTACACTCGACCATCAGGAAGTGAGAGCTTCTAATTGGCTTCACTTGTCTCCGTTGAAACCTATGGGGTCGCTGTGTCCAGTTTATATACTGTCTATGGTGTTTGGCTGCTCCTTGTTGATCTGTGAATTTTGCTTCATTAAGAAATTGTGATTTTGGGTTATATTATAAAACGGTTAGTTCCAGTCCTTGATTCTGATTGGTCAATAGCTCTGTTTTATTGACAATAAAAAATGGCTATGACTGGATCACCCAACAGTTCAATGTATCACTACACAACACACCTAGCAACCACTCTTAGCAACATAAACACATGTTCTCATTGATATTTTTCATTGAAGCTTAGAGTATTGTGAGAGATCGAGTAAGTGAGTGTACCTGCATTTACAGTAGATATAACATTTTTATTCGTAATAAAATATCTGTTTGAATGTCCGTTGCAATATCGCGCTCTCCGCTGTGTGTGTGCTCTCCGCTGTGTGTGTGTGTGTGTGTGTGTGTGTGTGTGTGTGTGCTCTCCGCTGTGTGTGTGCACTGTGCTCTCCACGGTGTGTGTAAAAGCAAAGTCTGCTTAAAAATGTGCTCTGGAAAATTTCTCTGGACTTGTTTCTGTTTGCAAATCTTCTGTGCTTTAACATGGTGTGTGTAGCAGTGCTGGAGAGGGGGTTCAGCGAAAAATCGGCAGCTGGCAGCAGGAAGTAGCTGCCACTGGCAGCTGACGTCACCTGCCGCTTAGCCAGGCAAATAAGTTATTATATCAATATAAAATTTTAGTACTTATTTAAATAAAATACAATACTTATATTAGTAATTATTTTATATTATTTGATGAAAAAATGTTTATCAAATATAAATCAAGTAACGAAGATCATAGACAGCCTAATACAAAAAAACAAACATTAAGCTACACTTGAAATTATGAATTTGTGCGTGTATAAATGTAATTTATGAATGAGTGTACATGTTTGTTAAATAATGAAATCTATAACTTACACAAAAAGAAATGCCTGTAATCATATTGTATATTTATTAAATAAACATAACCATTTATTAAACTTAAATTATGAGAACAGGCAAAGGCAAAATTCCTTTCAGGATAAATCTCTGTCCAAATAGGCCCTATCTTAAGTAAATTATAAATATTGTAGCTAATGTAGCCTATTTAAAGGCTTTTCATTAAAAAAAAAAAAATCAATCAATTGGAGTGTTCAATCCAGTTGTTTCAACTGGTTTTGCAGTTTTAGAGTGTTTGAGCATGTGTGTATGATTGTCAACAATTTGGCCTTATTTAAACATAAACTGCAATGTTAACGAAACGCGTTCATGCCAGCTAGAAACGAATGCGAGTGAGCAGCAGATACAGAGCGCTTTAATTCACGATCAACCTCGTTTTATTGTAGTCCTATAAGGTTAATTCAAAAAGGCATTATTTTTCTTTGAAGCAACAAAGGCTAAATCATTTGTTATAGTTATTTTTTTGTTTGTTTTTGTAATTGGTGCGGATGACACGCAGCGAAATATAATATAGCCTATTATAAATATAATATAGAATTTTATATTTATTAAATATATATTCTTTATACATATTAAAGGGGTGGTTAGGGATTTTTGACATCGGACCTCATTTTTAAGTCAGCCTGGTTGTTATTCATCAGTGGAGACATTTTTTTTTAAAAATTATCCAGTCCTTATATTTGGATAGTTAGCCGATGCTAGGCTAGCGCGAGTCAATGGTATATGTTAGCCAGCCATTAAAAAACGTTTTACCCACTCCACAGTGCACCAAACGCAAATCAATTATAACACTAGACTATCGATGTATATGTCCGTTGAGAGACCTTTCATCACATTGCATTAGTTATAATTTGTTCCCTGCAATCATAAGCCTTGTCTACAGCAGCAGCGGAGTGATATTGATTACCTAGGCAACCGAGTGAGCCGGTACACACATGACGCAAGTGTATTTACCTGCCGCTGGCACAACTGTAGTGCGCTTCTGTTCTGTGTTTACTTTTTGCCGCATTACTAACTGGAGCAAAGTAAAATTCCGCAGCTGCTGAGAAACTAGTTCCTTTGGGATCATTGAGATGAAAGGTAAGTTTGATTTCTAACATTATTCTCTCAACGGACATTTGCATCGATAGTCTAGTGTTATAATTGATTTGCGTTTGGTGCACTGTGGAGTGGGTAAAACGGTTTTTAATGGCTGGCTAACATATACCATTGACTCGCGCTAGCCTAGCATCGGCTAACTATCCAAATATAAGGACTGGATAATTTAAAAAAAAAAATGTCTCCACTGATGAATAACAACCAGGCTGACTTAAAAATGAGGTCCGATGTCAAAAATCCCGAACCACCCCTTTAAATATACAACATTTAAACTTAAATAATAAAAAAAAAAAAAAAAAACTTTGTCTCATCGATTACCTTTATTTAAAATCATATTTTGCTATCATTTAAGTTCAGTTTTACATTTGTTGTACTACATTCGTCTTTGTTTAATGAAGCAGCTGTAACTGTTGAAACAGGCTTTGTATTTGTTGTTCTGAAATCAGAATGATAGACCACAATCCTGAACTAGATGGTAAAGTTCGTAGACAAACTTTAAGTTGGCTTGAAAAGTTTGAAAAATTTTAAAAAGTGTTCTAGTATGGTTTAACATGATTTACCATGTTTTATGGTTATCGACGGCGCCACCATTGAGCATTGGCTGCTGTCGCTTGACTTCCAGTTACATGTGATTGGTTGCTACTACAGTACGTTGGACGATACTGATTGGCTGCCACGAAATGGCAGGTCCATCCTAATAGGCCTTTATCTCATTTCCTGGTTTCGGAACGTTCGAAATCGCCAAGCAGTGTACTCGCACTTCCGGTGGTTACTTAGTTACAAATTTAGATGAAAAGTAGGTCAGTAAACTTAAATAAAATCGCGATATAGACCAGTGTCTGTCAATATTAAACCGCATAAAGACTATTTAAATAGGAATCGTGCATGTTCTGCGTGTCTCTGTGAATGAATGGCACCGACGCGTTTCATTTACCACACACACACACACTGAGGCACGCATGACGCTCGCGATTTTTTTCAGCCTTACTTATTAACATTAATGCACTTCATCAACACAGCCGCTCTGAGAGTCACTTCAGCAGCATTTTTTAGCTTCATTTGAGAGAAACTATCATCATAAAACACAGAGAGAAGGTCTACACGGCAACCCGTCAAAATAAAAGTTTGGTTAGCCTTTGAAGAAATTTTTGCTTAAATCATTACATTTTAAACAATTGGTTATAACAATTTAATTAAACCATTCAAATGGAATCAAGAAAAAAAAAAAAAAAAAAACTTTTGGGAGACGCGAGAGCGAAGTAGTCCAGTGATAATTAACATGAAGCCATGGTGAATGCAATAACCGGAAGACGCTGTACACTGCTTCGCGGCTACTTCCGGCGTTCTATTGTGTTGTGATAAAGGCCTATATGGCAGGGCTTCCAGCTGTCAACGGCAGCTACTTCCTGCTGCCAGCTGCCGATTTTTTCGCTGAACCCCCTACTGCAGTGCTGGGCAACGCTGGTAAATGACGCTCTCCTCTCGTTCACTCGTCCTCTCCCTGCTTTCTGCTCACATGCTCGGATAATAATAGCGCTGTAGCACTACTCTATTTTGATAAGCATTTAAAAAATCTGTTCAATCTGATTCTGTTCAGAACTGAATGAAGAATAAGATATTCATATTAATATTTAATATTTTAAAATAGGCCTATTTCCTGTCCAATTTTTGTGTGTTACTTTATTTCATTGGCTATATCTACAGGTTCACAGGTTATATCTACTGACAGTTATGTAGCAATAAAACCTTGTTTTTTTAAGGTTGTTTGAAATCAGTTATAATCAGTAATCTTAAATAATTTATTTCATTTCAACATTTCAACCAGTTATTGTAGATGTTTCCACATGAAGTACATTTTTCTAAGTTGAACTGACAAAACATTTTTTCAGAGTACATTACCTATTTCAGTCGTCACCGGTGAGACAGATGAAAAGGCCAAGTACAGTCTTAAGACATCTAAAAAATTATTATAAATACAAATGAATCAACATGTTTAGGACACAATAAAATATAAATAAACATATATAAATATAAGCTTGTACTTAAAATAATAGTTCACCCAAAAATGAAAGTTCTGTCATCATGACTTTTTCTTTCACAGGATATTGTATTGTCTACACTAGAAATTATTATTATTCTCACACATCTTTTCCACTTAATGAAACTCTCAAGCCTTTTCTGTTCAAACTAACAAAAAAGCTCCATCATTTATCAATAAAAATTATTGCACCAAATGATTCAGGAATTCTAGAGGTTACAACAGAAAGAAAAGTAATATCTCCCAAACGGATCATAACATGCAAACAATAATTTGTGCTTGAGTGACTTGCAGAGGTGGAAAGTCCAGGGGTCAGAAAGTAAAAGTTCTGCCATATGTTTATTCCACACACACAACAAAATCCCCAGTGTTAAATGAACACTCCTCAGTGTTCTCCTGGCTCATGGGTGGAATAAACATATGGCAGGACTTTTACTCAGTTATAAGTTTAGACAAACAGGTCTTTATAATAAAACTATAATAATTATTGTATATTGTTTCCTTGCAACAAAGTATGTGTTTTGTTAACACTGTTACAAAAAACAAAAACTGATATAAAAAGCTAAGATTGCACCACCAAAACAAACACTGATTCAATAAAAACCAAACATTTTCAATAAATCATTAACATCTAAACCTCTGCTAATTCTCAAAAAGAGCTTCTGCAGATGAACGACAGAAAAAGAAAGTCATTCTGGTTTGAAATAAAGATTTAATGTATTTTCAGTTGATTTCACAGTAAGCTGTGGTTGAAGTCACAGGGTTTGTACGGGTGCTTGAAATCCTTGAAAATGCTTGAATTTTGATGTTGTATTTTCAAGGTTTGAAAAGTGCTTAAAGGGCACCTATTATGCAAAATTCACTTTTACATGGTGTTTGAACATAAATGTGTGTTGGGAGTGTGTGAGCAAAACCACCCTAGAATGATAAAAATCCACCCAATATTTTTTTTACAATCCCCATAAATCATAAGCACTGTCTCAGAATGAGCTGTTCTCATATTCGGCGCAATGTGACGTAGAATTGCACAGGCCCCGCCCACGACGGTTGATTGACACCTCAGTTTGAGCATAGACCCGCCCTGAGTGAGCTGGACACAGAGTCTGCCAGTGTTTCGACGCTTGAGCAGCTGTAGACAATAATGTCTCCTAAGCGATTGAGGTGTTTTGTTGTTGGATGTAAGAATGAACACAGCAGTTAATTTACTCTCGTTGTTACTCGAGGATGGATCTCACCAACTGTTCGTGATCCAGCTTACACTCTCCGGAGCGACAGGCCTAACGTTACTGATCACGGCAGAAGTGAAAGTGCGAGCGCGCTCTTTATGACAGCTCATCCAGTCGTTTTACGGATAGAAGGTTTACCAGTTTATTTAGCACCCACTGAAAAGGTGTGTTGTTTATATTTGTTTACTGTTAGTTCTAACGAGTGTTTTGTGTATTTCGCTGTCTATGTTGTTGATAATGAAAGGGAGAGAGAGTTTATGGATAAGACTTTAATGCTCACTTCTTATACTGTTTATTCAGCTCTTACTGTGATTTTCTGGAGTAAATCTCTACGCTTCATATTTTGTGTGATCTACAATAAACTTCACTGAACTCATCAGTATATTTTGGTCATCATTCGGACGAGGTTTGCTACAGCAGGCTTGCATTAAAAGCAGATGACAAATAAATTATAACCATCATTAAGCTAAACTATACCTGTTCTATCTCCATACAGTATATATTCTCTGGCTCTGTGGGCATTATTGTCCGACTCCGGGTCGAAATGAACACTGCAACTGAGAGTTTCTGTTTTGATATTATCAGATGAGATTGTCCTGGCTCTGAGTGTGAGCTCGTGAGGCTCCGCCCCCTGGGCCAGCAGCAGCAGTTAATTTGCATTTAAAGGGATACACACTAAAACAGCGCGTTTGTCTGAACCCAAAAAAATTACAATTTAAACATGCTGTAAAAAATGATCTGTTGGGTATTTTGAGCTAAAACTTCACATACACACTCTGGGGACATCAGAGACTTATTTTACATCTTGTGAAAAGAGTCATAATAGGTGCCCTTTAAATGTGGGATAAAATGCTTGAAAATGCTTGAAATTGTAACTGTATTTCTTTCACAACAAATACCTATCTGACTGAATTTATTAAATGAAGAAATAAAATATAGCCCTTCAGATACAGAGCGATTAGCGCTACGCTGGTCTGAGCAAAAGTAGGCGGAGTTTTCATTTTGATTTCCGCGCTTGTTTGGGTGCCCCGTTTTTATTGGCCGCGCAGGTAATCGTCACTGAGCGCAGCGGCAAAAGTTGAACTGTTTTTTACCACGGCGTGCGCGCGAGCTCGCCAATGCTTTGGTCAACGCAGCAACAAAACGTCCTCGCGCGGCACAAGCCATTGAAAAAAATGGGTTTCATAGCACAGCGCATTGTGCATCCTGTCTGAAAGGGCCATTAGTTATTGAGAGTACTTGGTGTGATAATGTAATGTTAGTATTGCATGTCAGTTATGGCACGTTCATTTGTGGAATATGCCAAAGTTACAGCACAGTAACTGTAACGTTAACTACCCGGAAAATAAAACCTGCAAACGTCAGCCCAGTGCATAACAACAATCGTTGATTGCTGAACAGAAATCGTGTCAGATGGAGTTTCATACAAGTAAGTTAGCCTACTGTATGAGGATGGCCTTATGCAATATTTACACTCTGCTCTATTCCAGTAGATACATGTATATGTCTTGGCAATGAAATACTTTTTAAAAAATTATTAATATAGGCTATTTACCAGGCAGGTGCTTGTGTACTGTCAGAGTCTTCTGGGTTCAAATGGAACCCTCCGGTTACATGAACACGTTACCGCATCAGCACCGAAAACATGGAGATTTTATTTTAGAGAATAATCACACAACCTATTTGATATTCTATAATTAAATAAACTACTCGAATATTCAAAAATCGTGACTCATCCCTGCATGGAATCTCTTGTTTCTTTTCCCAAATCTTCACTCACATCTCACCCATTTTCGAAGGGGATTATAAATGTTTCTTCCTTGGTTCGCTTTTAATTAGGCTTATTATTATGCTTTGCTGTGGTGAAGTATAACGCTATAGGACAGATAGCCTACTTTTTTCCTTACGTCAAATTCTTTTTAACACAGTTTGTGCTTGTTATTAGACATGCGGCACATCAAGTTTAATTTGTAAAGCGCGCTTCACACGCGGGTGATTTAGTTTCGCTTTCTCTGGCAGCGCAATATCAATATTAACTTATATTATAATATCAATATTAACGCAATATCAAACATAACTTAAATGTCTTGCCCTTGTGGAAGATAAAATTCGAAGATAAAATATTTACAACAAGTAGCCTAGAAAACATGAAGATATCAGAAAAGAGATCGATGGTCTCTTTCCCGCTCGTGTCCCACATCCCTCTCAGAGCGCAGAGCGCTAGGCTGTTTTTTTGTTTGTTTTGTTTTTTTAAGATAGATTTAACTTTATTATATTATTTAATTTGCCAATATTTACTGATATTTATTTCAATGCTTTACAGGCTTTAGTGTGTTGTTTCTTTGACGGAATTGGTCAAATAAACACTTTTTGCTCAAATAAACACTATTTTTTTTATTTAATAACCCCCCAACCACTGCACCACCGCCGGTAGTTGGTCCATTACCACCGCGGTGGTAAAAAAAAAACTCCCACTGTTACAGCCCTATAACCCGAAAGTAAAACAGATAATTTAACAATTAAATATTGCAATACTTTGCGCTACTGTATCGATATAATTGCGTGCACAAAATATCGCGATACTGAACAGAATCGATTTTTTCCCCCACCACTAATTTTCAGCCCTTGAAATTAGTTCAGTTTTACAGCCTGAAAATCACATTATCTGGGAAGCAATATTTGGACATTAATATAATGAAAAGTATTATTCATAGGCATTATCTACTTAGTGATACATTTTGAAAAATAAAACTTGTGATTTGCTTAAATATCTGTTTACGAAACACAATTTTGGCTGTTTATAGCATCTTTTAATGTGATAAAAATGCTAAATAATAATATTGACTATGTATGGTATGTAATTTACGGTGGTGTAAGGTGCTGGAAAAAGCTTTAAAATGGACCTTGAAAGTGCTTGAAAAGTGCTTGAATTTGACCTTGGAAAAGGTGTATGAACCCTGAAGTCAGTGTAGTTCTTTTGTTTCTCTTTTCTTCAGTGATTCTGCTTGTTAACATCAGGTTTCTTCAATAATCAAACAATCATCACTCAATTAATCACTTAATTATCTCATTAACTCTAAGGCTACGTTTACACGTGGATGGCTATTTTCATAAACGGACATTTCTCCCCTCTTCGTTATCAAAAATAACATCGTGCACACGAACCTGTGTATATGCTGTCAAGAGCATGCCAAACCTGTAGGTGGCATTGTAACGAGAAGCTCAAGCCCACCTTAGCCAATCAGAATCCCGAAAATAGTCACATTCTGTGACGTCGCTGCCTAAAACTCAGTTTTTCTCTGTTTACATGCAAACGTGCAAACGAAGATTTTCAAAATCTCCACTCTGGCCGGAGTTTTTAGAAAGAATCGGTTTCATTGGCGAATCCTCCGTTTGCGTGTAAACGAAGGGTGCAAACGAAGGGAAATGTCTCCGTTTTTCAAAATAACCATGTACGTGTAAACGGGGCCTAACACTGCTTCTGTGTTTCTTTGAACACTCTGCTGGAGTTTCCCTTATGAACACTGAGTGATGGTAATTCAACACCGGGGAATTTACTGTGTGAAGTGACGTGAAGGATAAACCAGATCTGATTCACTGGTCATTACATCAGAATACAGACAAAAGCAAAAAAACACAGTTTAGACTTACACAGAATAGCAGAAATGAGAGGATGAGTTTTTATAAAACCTGAAATATAAAGAAAAAGTCAATAAAAACAACTGAAATTGTATTGGATTGAGTCTGAGAAAACTACATTCATCATACGTTCACAGTTCATAAGGTTTTTGGGGCGATGAGAGCAAACCTTTAAACACAAGAAGAATACTCACCTTTATGAAAGGAAACCATTGTCAGTTTATTTCTGTTTATCCACAAACCAGTTCAGAGGACGAGTTTCCTTTACAGATAGAGAATAAACAAATTAGCCATTGCATTGACGCATGACTTATAAAAAGCTGTTTTCTCTTTGTTTCAAACACACATGTAAAACATTCCACAGCATTTGATTTTGGATCAGAGTTCAAATTGAGACTTTCAAAACCGTTATTGTCAAGCACAATGCAATAAAGGAAGAAACAACTTGATCAATTTCTCATAGTTTATGAGGTGGCTATCGGCTAATTCGTACAAATGACCTATCCCTGACCCCACCCCTAAACCTACCCCTGACCCCACCCCTAAACCTACCCTTGACCCCGCCCCTAAACATACCATTGACCCCACCCCTAAACCTACCCCTGACCCCGCCCCTAAACCTACCCTTGACCACGCCCCTAAACCTACCCCTCACTGGGGTTTAGACAAATCAGTGGTGCAATTAAATAATGCTCTGTTGTTTTCCTAGAAATTAAGAATCTAAAGTGCTCTGGAGTTGTTCATGAAGTTTCATCCTTGAAAATGTTAGTAAGGGTCCTGACCTGGTCAAAGCCAAAATTACTCAACTATAACTACACATAAATCAATTATAACTACACAACTGTAACACACACACACATTAATACATGTATCTGACATAAAGAGAGTGATGAGGATCATTATGAGCAGAAAGATCTAACCTGATATAATCTGATATACAGTGATCATCACCCGACACGACTGACTGAAGAAAAAGTCTGTGTGTTGAGATCAGGGATGTAGTGGAGGCTAAACGCACGTAAACGCCGTTTACGCACCTCCCAAAATTCGGAAATAGCGTTTGCCCACCTCCAAAGTGCGTTTATCCACCTCTAAATTGCGTTTATCCATCTCTAAATTGCGTTTATCCACCTCTAAATTTCATGTTATTTGAGCGGACTTTGCTTTTCCAGTGCGTGATCGCCGATCGGTACATTCGAGCATTTGGGCCGTTAACGACTGAGCAGAACGCGCAGCGCAAACACGGAGCAGAACATTGAGCAGAGAGCGCAGCGCGCCGACACACACACATACACACACGGAACAAAGAGAACGGCGCACACACGGAGCAGAAAACACACGCTCGTGAAGTTACTAAACAAGCTGCGTGAAAATGAAACTTGATCTCTGCTGCAATAGGAAATCATTAAAACGAGGCAAAAAAAGTGATTTAAAAAAAAAAATTAATTACAGGCAGCTGGTTTAATGTAGGGAGCATGTCAAAACCCAACTGTACAGGAGATTCACAGGGAATCAAGCCTACACCAGGTTAAAGACTTTTCCCTCTACAAGGAAACACTGATGCACATTTTTCTGATAGACCAAACAACTAATCAATTAATCGAGGAAATATTCAACAGATTAATCGACTATGAAAATAATCCCAAATCCCTAATCATTATGCACAAGTGCATTGCATTGGAAGCCCTGGATATAAGCCTCCCTCTCGATCTCTCTTAAATATTTTTGTTCTCTCTGTTTTGTCATTTAGTAAACTTTATAGATTTCAACCATATTATTCCTTCTTGAGTCTCTTTAACAAGAACTTAGATTAATGTATGAATTGAATAGTGATTGTGTGACCTATGATGAGGGAACAACCAGTGATACCCTTGGTAGTACCATCAAATGATAACCTATAGCGATGTCATCAGGATACACATACACCGGTAGGCAGTGGCCCACCTTACTGGGTGACCAAGTTGTGGTCCACCAGAATTTATAGTTTACCCACCTCTTTTTTTACCACTACACCACTGGTTGAGATGATATAGTGAAGTTATCTGTCCATCATTCTAATGAGGAAATATGAAACCAAGTCCACTGGTTTCCTTCCTCAAATACAACTTTCCACACAATATGTGTAATTTCCTCAGTTCCCCCTTCTCCCTATTTTTCTCAGATCGACGCAACCCGGCATGGATAATCCCAACATTCCCAACAGTCTCGTCCATCCCTCAAACTCAGATTATTGACTCATGTCATAAGTATAAATTATAAATTCTCTGATTATTTCACAGATATCTACAGTTAATACTTTTGTATGTTACATTTTAAATAGATATGTTGCAAAAGATGTCTTATTTTCATTTTTCAGCTACTAATGACAAAACTGCAAAAATGTGTAGATTGATAGAAACACTAAAGCATTTAATTCTCATTTAAGTAAAGAGAGACTCACCTGATATGATTTTCTTCACCCAACTAGACTGACTACACAGAAATATGTGTGTCAGAAGATTATATGACCGTTCTCTGTTCATCCAATGAGGAAAAAAACAAAACAGATTTTGTCAACCCTTCCTGATAAAATTCAAATTAACATTCAAATTTAGACGAATTAATGAATTCAGTGTATACAAAGATCACATTTCTAAAAACGTGGTACATCTGTACTTTAAAGGAGATTAAAAACGTACTATTTACTATAAAATTACTATGTTTTTTTCTCTATCCTTAGACCTTTATATCATCTTAGACCTTCATATTTGCCATAATGCATACTTTCGAAGTTGTGCTCAAAAAGTGGGTTTGCAAAGACGACCACAGCTTCACATTCATCTTCAATGTTTAAAGCCCAAGTTTGACCAAAGTGACCAAAATCATCATCAAACTGTTCTTCATTACAAACTTCAACATGTCTAATATTCATGACCGGTATGAATAGATGAATCCATTGTTTCTACACTGTAAAATTATCTCATAGTTTGAATAAGTCCACAGAGTCTGTTTATGGAAATATGGAATGCATAAATAGTTCTATAGAAACATACATTTCTTTATAAACAAATCGATCTCTCAAATTCTGGACACATTTTAAACCAGGTTTCCCAAACAAGCTTGTACAACATGAAGTTCTTTTTGTCAATGATCTGATTTTTAACTTGAACCACTTGAGGCCAATATTGAAAATCATACAGGTTTAGAATGACAAAAAGGGTGAGTAAATGATACCAATTTTCTCTTTAATGTGCCTTTTGACAATGTTTTGAAAGCAGGAACCTTAGATTAGAGAAATAATCAGTTTCATCTCACTACTTTACATGTTGTATCTGTATCACATATGCAAATCCACCGCAGAGTAAAAGAGTCAACCCAGGTTAACCCTAATGTTAAACTAATACAAAAGTGTTTTTATTGCTATTATTATAGCAGTATTATTGCAGCTGATTTCAGGCTGTGTGGCTTTAAATCAGTTATAGTTGTTGTTTCATTTTCTGAGAGTGCAAACATGTTGTTGAACCAACATCACATTGTAACATTGACTCAATGCCATCACCATTGATTTATGGAAGAAATTGAAGAAAAAAAATCAACATTAATTGCTGGAGCAAAAGAGATGTTGATTCAGTGTAGTTAACATTGATGCATTAACATTATTTTGATGGTTGCTATCTATCTGGGACCCTAATCAAACACATCTGAACCAGCTAATCAATGTCTTCAGGATTACTAGAAAGCTACAGACAGGAGAGTTTATCAGGGTTGGAGCTAAACTCTGCAGGACAGTGGCCCTCCAGGACAGCATTTGCCAATTCCTGCTGTACAAGGACAGAGCTGCTATAATCAATAAAGTAAACTTAACTCTGCGTGAAGTTGGCCCCCCACCCAACGCAAAACGTCATCAAAATAGGCTCAATTGTTTGTGCTGGTTTGTGCAGTAAAAAGTTTAGTTTGAGCTGCTTCGGTTTTTTAGATATTAAAATAATATTTTTTGGTCATTCTGAGGTCACTCAGCCCCCCACATGCTCCAAATTCACCCAAAATAGTCTCGTTCATTTGTGTTCCGTTTGTTCCGGTAAAAGTTTCGCTTATGCTGCGTCAGGTTTTAAAATATTAGACACTGAATGAGAGAGAATTATAGACGGTGACTATAATGATTATATCATGGAAACCATCATTATCAATGCAGAAATGTTCTCCATAAACACCTGCAATTGCTGATAAAACACAAACTTAATGAAAGGCAAGGGTCAAGACCCCAACTAAAGCAAACACTGATCTCCATGATGGTGACCTCAAAATGAAACATTTTCAATAAGACATCAACATCTAAACCTCTGTTAATTCTCAATAAGAACTTTTGTAGATGTCTGATATAAATAAAGTCAGTCTGGTTAGTAATAAGTGAAGCTGGTAATGCTGTTTGTGGAGTTGTTTAATCAGATCTTGAGAGAGTTAATGTCTTTTATCTTCAGTTCATCTAAGGCTGTGTCTGAAGAAAGTTGTAGTTTGTGTTCTTATTACTCTTCCTTTCAGTGCTTGCTCACAGCAAATGATTGAATGAATTTTTCAGGAACATCACACTAACCTTTAAATAACATTCTAGTAACATTAAGGAAACTGGACATTTTTATGTTCTCTGAATGTTACAAGTTGGAATGTTAACGTTATAACAACTTCAGCTCTTCATAAAAGGTTGAATCATTATCACAAGGGGAGTTGACTATTGTTTCCTTTTACTCTTTGTCAAACGTACTACATAAAAACAGCATGATTGCAAAGACATCAAAGACCCCAAAACAACATTGTTTTTAAAATATAAAGGCAATTTAGACCATTAGAAAGGAGTCACTTGTGCTTCAGCCTGGTTGGTGCTCACGGAACAGGACGCAAAAATCAAGAGAGGAAACCCAAGGTCTAGCTAGGACCAAGGAACAGGACCGGAGCACACAACGTTTTAAATAATTTATTATTGGTACAAAACGACTAACATTTCGACGCCCATGCGTCGTCTTCAGAGTCAAAAGCAACTTAGACCATTGTAAAGCACATGCAAACATAATGTAAATCTGTTGACTCTTTGTATAAAACTCAAACAAAATAGTCCAAATAGAGAAAGTTCAAGAGTAGGGAGTCCATGCAAGCAAAATATAAAAAACAAAAATAATACTCAAAAGTCCCGTCTCAGACCTTTTCTGCTTTGAGGTATGTAGGCAATTTAAAGACCTGATGAAAAACAATGTCCCCAAAAAGAAAAAAAAAAAGTATAAATCCACTGGTTCAAGGCCCCACAAAAACAGGTTATCTTCCAGCTGGAAAAAAGTCCCCAGAGTATAGTCCACCACGTATATCCCAGACCAGAGCATGCACATATGAAATGGCTCCAACGTCTAATACACCATGTCTCTCTTCCCAGAGATCATTTTGAACAATTTACTCTGAGCTAAGTTAGCCAAAAAACCATGCCACCTCACCAAAATGGCCGCCCCCCTTTTCCTTTACACTCTCAGAAAACAAGGTACAGAAGCCGTCGCTGTGGTGGTACCTTTTCAAAAGGTACACTTTTGTACCTAAAGAGTACATATTAGTCCCTCAAAGGTACATATTAGCAGAGGTGGGTAATCCAGGGGCCAAAGAGTAAAAGTCCTGCCATATGTTTATTCCACCCATAAACTCAGTCAGCTGATTTCACTAATTAGTTCTCTCTCCTGTCTGAATTAGCAAATCCAGGTGATTGGAACAAAATATTGAGGAGGACTTTTACTTTCTGAACCTGGACTTTACACCTCTGCATAGCAATGCCACATGTCATCCAAGAGCAAAGAAATAAACCAGAACTGGACCTTATCCGAGCCACAAAATCGGTTTATATTAAATATGGAGTAATTTCAGCCACAGCCTCAGATGAAATCAACTGAAGAGAAAAGAAGACATTAAATCTGTGAAGATCTCAGCAGAGGAGGATGAAACAACTCCACAAACAGCATTACCAGCTTCACTTATTACTAACCAGACTGACTTTATTTCTGTCAAACGTCTACAAAAGTATTTATTGAGAATTAAAGGGTTAGTTCACCCAAAAATGAAAATTATGTCATTAATGACTCACCCTCATGTCACTCCAAACCCGTAAGACCTCCGTTTCTCTTCTGAAGGCATCTTAAGATATTTTTGATTTATTCCGAGAGCTTTCCGAGTCCACATTGACGTACCAGATAACACCTCAGCAGCGTCTTACGTCAGCAGCGTCAATGTGGACTCGTGAACGCGGATGGAAAACAGACCGGAAGAGAATACAATGTTGAATAAAGTCGTAGTTTTTGTTAATTTTGGGCCAAAATGTATTTTCGATGCTTCAAAACATTCTAAATAACCCACTGATGTCGCATGGACTACTTTGATGATGTCTGTATTACCTTTATGGACGTGAACAGTGACACGTCCATTGACTTACAATGGAGGGACAGAAAGCTCTCGGAATAAATCTAAAATATCTTAAGATGTCTTCAGAAGAGAAACGGAGGTCTTACGGGTTTGGAGTGACATGAGGGTGAGTCATTAATGACATAATTTTCATTTTTAGGTGAACTAACCCTTTAACAGAGGTTTAACTCTAATGTGTTTCATTTGAAGTCACCATAACAGTGATTAGTGTTTCCATTAGTTGGGCTCTTAACTCTGATTCTATCTTTTGTCTCTTTTAGCTGCTGTGAAAGTATGTTTGTCAAACACTTGTGCTGCAGCAAAGAAAGCTAAAAGTGAAATGAAAACAGATGATGATGGTTTCTTGTTGATGGCTTTATAATCATCATGAAATAACCTGATTCACTGATGTCATTTGAATCTAACAATTATGTTGTCTCATTATCACATTCACATCACAAACCCTGTGTTACTGCAGCATGAGATCCAGCAATATCGTAACAATCAGTTAAAATGTTTTAACAAACATGCACACATAACCATATTCAATGCTGACACACACAGATATCAACAATCAGCGTATGAGTCTCAACAATGATGACAATCAAAAATATTCAGATAAACAGATCAACTCTGAACATCACTAAACAATAAAAGCAAATATTTATTATGTATTTATTATATAAATTATCTCATAGTTTGAATAAGTCCACAGAGTCTGTTTATGTGAATATGGAATGCATGAATAGTTCTATAGAAACATACATTTCTTTATAAACAAATCGATCTCTCAAATTCTGGACACATTTTAAACCAGGTTTCCCAAACAAACTAGTACAACATGAAGTTATTTTGGTCAATTATCTGATTTTAAACATGAACCACTTGAAGGCAAATTGTGGAAATCACAGGTTTGGAATGACAAAAGGGTGAGTAAATTATGCCAATTTTCTCTTTAATGTGCCTTTTGACAATGTTTTGAAAGCAGGAACCTTAGATTAGAGAAATAATCAGTGTTTTATCTCACTACTTTACATGTTGAATCTGTATCACATATGCAAATCCACAGCGGAGTAAAAGAGTCAACCCAAGTTAACCCTAATGTTAAACTAATACAAAAGTATTTTTATTACTATTATTACACTGTAAAACCTAACAGTAATATTAACTAAATACAATTGAGTTCACAGCACTCAAATATTACCGAAACTTGAATGACTGAAACAGAACTCAAACTGAATGAGTTATAGAACATTTCTAGATCCCAGAATGATAATTGTATAATTAAGTGATTAATTAAGTGATGACTGAGCGTTAGTGATGAGCACCTGCTGTTAACAAGCAGAATCACTGAAGGAAAGAGAAACACAAGAACTACAACTGACTTCCAGTCACAGCAAAATCAACTGGAGATAAAAGAAGACATTAAATATCTCAAGATCTCAGCAGAGGAGGATTAAACAACTCCACGAACAGCATTACCAGCTTCACTTATTACTAACCACTTTGACTTTATTACTGCCATTCGTCTACAGAAGTTCTTATTAGAATTAACAAAGGTTTAGAAGTTGATGATTTGAGTTTCATTTAAGGTCACCATGATGGAGATCAGCGCTTACTTTAGTTGAGCTCTTGACCCTTGACTTTTGCACTTCAGATTTTCTTTGGCTGCTATAATTGAGTGTTTATAAAACATATTTGTTATGGCACAAAAGCCAAGGAAAAGTCTGATCTGGTGTTGATGGTGCAGGATTGTTGATGACAATCATCATTTCGTGACTTGATTCACTGATTTCATTCAGAGTCTGATCTCTGATTAAAAGGGCAACATATTAGTTTCACTCAAAACTGTGATTCTACAGCATAAGAGCTAGCCATGTTGAGACATATAATCCTTCAGATAATATGAAGGATTTTACAAATAGTTGTGCACAAAAAGTTTCACAGAAAAGGTATTGCATTATTAAGATTTGAATAGACAATTGTCTATTACAGTATATAACACAGATAGAAGGGTGCCAATAAATCTGTGGTGATATACAACACGCTTTAAGAAAAGTTTATTTCCATCACACTGTAAAGTGTTTTTAGATATTAGCCTACATATAGATTACATATACCAAAGATTTTACATATAAACTGGGTCAGCATACTATTAATTACAGTTAGTACCATGGGAAGTATAGGGGTGCTGATGTGACCCCTGGAGTGGAGCCCATGAAGAAATATGGTTGGGGATAAAAGTTCACACAAACAAAACCAAAAAACTGTGGTGTTTAGCCTATAGGCATACATATTACCTGTTTGTTTTTATTTATGCTGTATTATAAAATACCCATATTATAACAAATAAATAAAATATATTTGGAAATTGCCCTTTAAAACGAAGGCTCAGTTTGTGGTTCACAATTATTTGATTAAAAACAACAAAAACAATAAAACAAAGACAAAGTCACTTATATTAAACAGTTTTTTATTGATTTTTTTTTTTTTTTTTTTTGTTAACAGAAGTTATCTAGCACCTTTAATTGCCTTCGCTATCGTCCTGTCAATCATCTGTCTCATTCTCGCGGGTCGCGGATATGATTACAGTTTCATTTCACCATCATCGTTACCCACCCTCAGCCGATTGGCATTACAGTATTTGCAATCACCATCCCGTGGCAAAACGGAGCGTCTAAAAGAAAAGTTCTGACTGCTGACTGAACATTGGTCAGTGAGCCTCTCCCGCTCGGCGCCGTCAAGCGCAGCTTCACCACACAGATTTAACTTCGCACAGCTAAATAAAACAGGCTGGTGGCAGACTAATAATTAATATCTCTGATGTAAAGATTTCTGTGAAACGCGTAAAGTTGCACAGAAGAAAGCCCAATAGGACCTGCCCTGTACAGTTTAAGAATCTGTAGCCATAGTAGAGGACTATTATTTTGTTGAACAGACCCGAGCGACAACTGATGACGTCACATGTTCAGACTTGCTTGACCAATCGGCGGAAGGGGGCGTGTCAGGCCGCCCACATGTGGAAAACGAATTTTGAAGTCATTTATTCGTTTTTTTACCTGTGAACTAAAAAAAACGAAAAATCAAGCCGAAATCTCATTTTTTCTGTTTTTTTATTTTTATTTTTTAAACGAAAAAACGAATAAAGGGGCCGTTTTATCGTTTATGCTTATTTAATTTCAAATTGGAAAACAAACTATCAAAATGACACAAATGACTTTTACACTGAAATGCCTTCCGGTTACGCTGAAATGACTTCCTTTTACACTGAAAAGTTCACACACATCCACATATGAAATCACTCGCATATACATATACACAAAGCATGCATCCACGTTTTATTTAAGCGCGAGTGTTTTATGGATGTGTATGCGCGCATCGAGTTATATATATGTGCGAGTGTTTATAGGTGTATATGCATGGAAGTTTATATGTATGTGCGAGTGTTTATAGGTGTATATGCATGGAAGTTTATATGTGTGTGCGAGTGTTTATAGGTGTATATGCATGGAAGTTTATATGTATGTGCAAGTGTTTATAGGTGTATATGCATGGAAGTTTATATGTATGTGCGAGTGTTTATAGGTGTATATGCATGGAAGTTTATATGTATGTGCGAGTGTTTATAGGTGTATATGCGTGCGTCAAGTTTATATGTATATGCAAGTTATTCACAAGTGTATATGCATTCATGACTAACATAATATGTATTGGTATGGATTTCATATTAGTGTGCACGTGTATTACATATATGTATTTTGAACATCCAATAGTATACATGTATATGCGAGTAATTTATAGGTGTATATGCACGTGTGTTATGTATGTATTGATGACGAAGTTTGATTTAAATCCTATGTGGCGCATCATACACAGCCGTCACATACACAAACTGTGGCTTTTAACACTCTGCTTTTGTCTAACACTACATAATTTCAGGAATATACTGAACATTGTTTGTGTATCCTTTACAAGACAATAAAGGGTTGTGTTGTGAAGACAGTAAGTTGAAAACCAGTATTCAAATGCTCCAATAAAGAACAAAATGTTGTAGAAGCAAATGGAGTAAAACATCCAATTTCATAACAGAAAACAGATTTGAACATCTCACCATTTTAACCCCACACTGTTAGACCTTACCAGTTTTTTTTTTTTTTTTACAGTAAAATATACTGTTAAAGGGATAGTTCACTTTGAAATTAAATTTTGGTATGTTTTAGCTTACGTCAAGGGCATCCAAAATGTAGGTGTCTTTGTTTCCGCAGTTTCAATTTTGATATTTTTAGGTCAAGCCGTACTTGTCTGTGGTCTATGGTCACTATCTCAAAGAGCATGCACAGTGAAGTCCAAATTAAACAATTCCCCATCGTAAGTACACACTGATGGCCTAAGACACGAAACGAGCGGTTTGTGTGAGAAAACGAACAGTATTTATATAGTTTTTACCTCTTGTACACAACCAGAGATCACTTCCGGCGCTTTCCGGCGCTTGCGCAGACTAAGCCAGAACGCGCGCACACGTCACACACCAGGAAGCGCGCGCGCCCTCAGATCATTTGGACGTGGTTGTGTACAAGAGGTAAAAACGATATAAATACTGTTAGTTTTCTCACACAAACCGCTCGTTTCGTGTCTTAGGCCATCAATGTGTACTTACGATGGGGAACTGTTTTAATTTGGACTCTGTGCATGCTTTTTGAGACAGTGACCATAGACCTGCATTATATGACTGACAGACAAGAACGGTTTGACCTAAAAATATCACAATTGAAACTACTGCGGAAACAAAGACACCTACATCTTGGATGCCCTTGAGGTAAGCTAAAACATACCAAAATTTAATTTCAAAGTGAACAATCCCTTTAATTGTACAGTTCTTTACTGTAATCTACAGTATGTTACTGTAAAAATGCACTAAATTAAAACTTGAGTTAACTAATTTCCCTTGCAGAAACCAACTGCTTTAAATTGACCAACTGTCATTTAAATGTATTAACTTTTTTTAAAATTTATAATGCACTAATAACGTGAGCAAAGTATTACTGTGAACTTATTTAATTTGAGAACACTAAAAAAATAGAACTAAAACACTAAACACACTAAAATCCACAATTATAGTTTTGTTGGTCACCATTGTGCAGAAGAGTAGAGCCTGTGCTTCAGTCCAGGAGAAGATCTACAAACATTGATGATATGCTGCATGTGTCTTTATCTAACAGACAGTGACTGTGTAGTTGCTGGTCCATGCTGGAATGTTTTACTGTAAAAAAAAACGTACTCGGTTACTAATGTAACCTCGGTTCTCTCTAGAAGAGGGAACGAGTATTGCGTAAGTAGCTTACGCATCGGGAAAGTCTTCTTTCTTCGAGATCTGAAGCCAAAAAATTATCCTTAATTTTGTATTCATTGTCAACGCAGTGCAGCAGCCGACAGACCTAGGCAGGCTAAATAAGCGTGCTCATTGGCTGCTCGGCTGCAACTGCTTAAGCCTATCGGTGAGCGCTCTGAACGCGGCAACCAATGAGGGCGCTTCGCGCCCTCCACACCCTTCTAACCGTCAGAATGGGCGTGGCCAGCGTGTATATATTCAGCGCTCACAGGCTAAAATTCTGGTTTTCGCAGTCTGAAGCGCAAAAGCTCGTGGCGCGACACGGCAGGTTACGCAATACTCGTTCCCTCTTCTAGAGAGAACCGAGGTTACATTAGTAACCGAGTACGTTCTCTTACGAGAGGTTCTCTCGTATTGCGTAAGTAGCTTACGCATCGGGAACCCTTTGTCAACGCCGTGTGCGCCGAGCATCCAGCCCATGAATCCCAGGGGAACCGGGGAAAACACTCTGCTGGGAAATGTGGCCGGTCGGAGAGACGGGCCAGCGCAGTACATGCACTTCATGCAGCATATGAAATAGAGCGGCGCGGCCGGTCTATAAACATAACAGTACAAACAGTAGGGCCGGCGGAGCGAGCCCATACAGTACATAAGCACTCATAAGGGTAGGAGAAAACGACATAGTCGGTCTCACATGAAGAGAAAAATTCCCGCGCGGCAGAGAATAATGCGGGCGGCCAGCAGCGCGGGCCAGCACCGATAACAGCGCGTAACGGGAAATAGGAAACAGAACGGATCAGCCGGTCTGAGTCAAACACTTCACCCTGAGTAGTTACCAGAATAGCGCCAGCATATGAACGTAGTCTGCACACGGGAGCTGGGCAGAGCATACATGTCACTTATACTGACAATATTTTTGCCTGTAGGGCAGGAACTTCCAGGTTATAAAACCTCACGAATGTTGACGGGGAGGCCCAGCTCGCCGCCATACAAATGTCGTGGATAGAAATTCCGCTGGACCAGGCCCACGACGAGGCCATGCCTCTAGTGGAATGGGCTCTGATGCCCAGAGGGCACTGCAGGTGTTTGGAGGCATAAGCTGCTGCTATCGCATCCACTATCCACCTGGACAAGCTCTGCTTCGAGGCGGCAAGACCTTTGGTGCGTCCGCCGAAGGAAACAAAGAGCTGCTTTGAACGCCTGAAAGCGGCGGAGCACGTGATGTAAACTCTCAGCGCCCGGACAGGGCATAGGAGGTTATCACTGTCCCCACTATCGGATGCTGGCAGAGCCGAGAGGGAAATAACTTGTGCCCTAAACAGGGTTCCAATCGCTTTGGGGATGTAACCGTGCCTCGGTCGGAGAATGACTTTCGAGTCATTCGGCCCGAACTCGAGACATGCAGGGCTAACAGATAGCGCGTGCAAATCACCCACTCGTTTGACTGAAGACAGAGCTATCAGAAAAACGGTTTTAAGCGACAGATACTTTAAATCCGCGGATTCAAGCGGTTCAAAGGGAAAGCCTTTAGGGCCGCCAGGACCAAGGACAGATCCCACGAGGGAACCGAGGGGGGCCGCGGGGGATTCATCCGTCTAGCTCCTCTGAGGAAGCGGATAATGAGCTCATTCCTTCCCATTTCCCGGCCGCGCGTCGTCTCAGCGAACGCTGTAATAGCGGCTACATATACTTTGAGCGTGGAAGGGGATCTGCCCTTTTCCAACAGCTCTTGTAAGAAGGAGAGCACCCGCGGGACCCCGCATGCGCGCGGATCCAGGTTTTGAGTAGCGCACCATTTAGAAAACACCGACCATTTAGACGCATAGAGCCGTCTCGTGGAGGGGGCTCTCGACTGTGTGATCGTGTTCACGACCCCTTCTGACAGGTCAACGGGTATCCGTTGATCACCCATGCATGCAGCGACCAGCGCTCTGGATGGGGATGCCAGATCGATCCAGCGGCTTGGGAGAGGAGATCCTTTCTCACCGGGATCGGCCACGGGGGTGAGTGCGACAGCCTCACTAGCTCTGGGTACCAAGTTTGGTTTTCCCATCGCGGGGCTATAAGCAGCACTGAGTGGTGCGTTTCTCTGATCCTCGAAATGACCTGTGGCAACAGGGAGATCGGAGGAAAAGCATACAGCGGGAGGCTGGGCCATGTCTGGGACAGCGCGTCCTCGCTCTTCAAATTAAAACTTCAGGCATTGAGCATTGTCTTTCGACGCAAAGAGGTCGATTTCCGCTCTGCCGAATAGGCGCCAGAGAAACTGGACTGTCTGGAGGTGCAGAGACCATTCTCCCGGGGGAATGTTGTCCCTGGACAGTCTGTCTGGACCGACATTCAGGTGGCCCGGTACGTGCGCGGCTTTCAGCGAGCGGTAAGCCCACACGAGAAGGCGTTCTGTCAGCCTGCACAGATTCCTGGATCTGACACCGCCCTGTCGGTTCACATAGGATACCACGGACATGTTGTCCGAGCGGACTAGCACATGGTGATCCCGTATGAATGGGAGGAAGCGCCTGAGCACGTTCTCGACCGCTATCATCTCCAAACAGTTTATGTGGAGGCATTTTTCCCGGTCTGACCATAGGCCAAAAGCCGGTTTGCCCTCGAACAGAGCGCCCCAGCCTGAGGTGGAAGCGTCCGTCGAGATAATTTTGCGGTGTGAGATAGCTCCCATTGTCACTCCCCGCTGGTACCAGTCGACCGCTAACCAGGGCTTCAGAGCTGAAACGCAGCTCTGAGTCACTCTGATGCGAATACCGCCGGAAGCCCATGCTCTGTGAGGCACTCGGGCATTCAGCCAGCGTTGTAGCGGGCGCATTCGTAAAAGACCCAGCCGAAGCACTGCTGCGGCTGAGGCCATACAACCCAGTAGCCTCTGAAATGTTTTGAGAGGTACGGTGCTGCCCGGCCGGAGGGACGCGGCCAGGCGTCGAATGCAGCGCGCGCGCTGTGTCGACAGGTGGGCCGTGTACTGATATACCTGACCGTCGAAGGCGAATCTCAAGAATGGCCTGTGACGGGGTATTATCAGGATCTGAAAAGCACGCGTCTTTTAGATCGAGAGATATAAACCAGTCCCTCGGGCGAATTTGCGCGAGAATTTGTCTGGTTGTGAGCATTTTGAACGGTCTTCTCATAAGAGCCTCGTTCAAACGTCTCAGATCCAAAATTGGTCTGAGTGCTCCGTCCTTCTTGGGAACGAGGAAATAACGGCTGTAAAAGCCCGACTCGCTCATGGAAGGGGAAACCGGTTCCATAGCCCCTTTGCACAGAAGTGTAGCTATTTCTGCTCGAAGTAGATGTGCTACTTCCCCATTCACTCTGGTCTCGATACGCGCTTGAAAGCGCGGAGGGCGGCGAGAGAACTGCAGAGTATAGCCCTGTTTTACTGTGCTTAGCACCCGTTCTGATGCGCCTGGAATAGTTTCCCACGCTTTTGCGTGTGCAGCCAGGGGCAGAATGGCCTCCGGGCTCCGATCGCCGCGCATCGCGGGCTCGAGAGCTCGAAACGGAGGGGCGGGCGCGGCGCGCGCGCTCTTGGTGCTTAGATACGGCAGATCGCACGCAGCGATAGCTGGCCGTTTTACACACAGTGTCCCGGTGGCTTTAGACGGGGAACATAAAGTGTGAGGCACGACGCGCGATGGCGGCGTCGGGGCGAAAATGTTCGTTAGTATGTGTGAGCGCTCGAGGGCGGGCACAGGAGTTACATTCAGGGGCGGGCGCGGCGCGCGCGCTCTTGGTGGTTAGATACGGCGGATCGCACGTAGCGATAGCTGGCCGTTTTACACACAGTGTCCCGGTGGCTTTGAACGGGGAACATATAGTGTGAGGCGCGAAAATGTATGTGTGAGCGCTCGAGGGCGGGCACAGGACTCACATTTAAAACATGACCGGTCGTGCGAGGCCGTGTGACAGAGCGGGCAGTGAGTAGGTGTGGGCACGGAGAAGTGGACACGTGACCTACTTTTAACACTAAAGCGGCTTTTGCCTGCTTCATGAGAGTGGGCTCTGTGAGAGACACGGGATGTATAGTGCTTGTGTACAGGGGTGAGCACAGAACGTGGGCACATTCACTGTACTAGAAACACATACGGCGTCAGCCGTGCAACCAGACATTATGCTCTTTTGACATTTTTCTGGGTTGCCGTGAGAACGGCGGATGCGCGCAGGCGAGCGGGTAGATACCGGCTCGTTGACTGCGGGGTAAACAGCTGCAGTAGCCGTGGCAACGGGGACTGACAGAGCGTTAAGCTTCGACGGTGGTCCAGCCGCAGGGCTGCGGGATTTAACCGTCTTTTCTTCTCTCGTGTTTAGACGCTCAAAAAATACTCGAGCACCCTGAGAAGGTGTGGTGCGAGGGGCGGGTTCGCTTTCTGTAAGTAAGAAAGACTGGCCGCGAGCTCGGAGAAGCAAGCAGCATAAATTTTATTTTCCCCGAGAGCTGGGCTCGAACGCGGGTCTCTCGCATGAAAGCGTATGATTCTGCCACTGAGCCACAGGGGAATCACATAGGCTTTAAGTTAGCGCGAGCATATAAAAAGCGACCTCATGTGTCGCGTCGGCGTTCGTTTGCAGGCGAGCGTGTGTTTAAAACAGGCTCGTTTACTGCAATAGTAATATTTCCAGTCGCCTGAACTTAAGAGGGGACTGAGAAATGTGTGAGAATTGGCGGTTGTCCAGCCGTTGCGAGACTAACACACTCTCTTCTCTTTTCGCCGGTGAGTGAGGCGCGTACGCTGAACGCTGCTCGTGACCGTCCGCTTTGTCATCCCTTGAACGGCGCAATCTGCGCGGCCCAACGAGGGAGAGAGCGGGCTTGTTTTCTGTATGTAAGAAAAACTGGCCGCGAGCTCGGAGAAGCGAACAGCATAAACTTTAACTGCCGCGAGAGCGGGGACCGAACCCCGGTCTCTAGCTTGACAGTCTAGGATTCCGCCACTGAGCCACAGGGGAGAATACATTAGTATCATGTCTTGTGACGGCTTTGCTTGCAGGCGAGCGTGTATTATAACAGGCTCGTATACTGCAATAGTAACAATTCCAGTCGCCTGAACTTAAGAGGGGACTGAGAAATGTGTGAGAATGGAGGTTATAGTCCAGGCCACGGCGGGACGAAAACACTCTGTTCCCCTTTCACCAGTGACGCGCGAGGACGGAGTAGCTTTCTTGTAACGTAAAGAGAGCTCAGACCGTCCGCTCCTGCCATCCCTTGTGAGCGGCGCAGTTTGCGCGGCTCGAACAGAGGGAGAGGAAACTCGCTCCGAGACCGTCCGCTCCTGCCATCCCTCGTGAGCGGCGTATTGCACGGCTCGAACAGAGGGAGAGGAAACTCGCTCCGGGACCGTCCGCTTCTGCCATCCCTTGTGAGCGGCGTACTGCACGGCTCGAACAGAGGGAGAGTACGGGTATCTATCACATTCTCCTCATCTCCTGACGCGGCGGCGACGCGGGCAGAGCCGGCGGTAGAGCGGCCGGGAGGGAGAGGGCGAGAGAGAGCTCGAGGGAGAGGTTCCGGCGAGCTCCTCAGTCACAACAGTCTCCGGTGGTCGCTGCGAGCGGCGCTTCTTATTGCGCGGCCCGGCAGGGACAGGCGGAGCGACAGCTTGGTCGAAAGCTTCAAGTCGAGCCCGCAGGGTCGACATTGAAAGCTCTTCGCACTCGGAGAGTGCGGTGGCGGCGTGGCGGCGTGCCCGCGGCCCAGGCGGAGAGCGCAGAGAGGTGGCGGTCTCCGTTGCTGAGCGGGGCGCGGCACGAGCCGCAAAAACGAGGCGTTTTTACAAAAACGCCTCGTGCTCTTTTAGAGTACACACAGAAACAGTAATAATGTAAAGGATATGTCGCCGGATAGCGTAGCAGGCACGGATGGCTGAAGGCGGCGAAGACGGCCGGCTTCCTCAGGCGCTGTCCTAAGCTTGCTGGTCGCTGGTTTCAACGGCGGCGGCTCTCAAGATCCAGCGATGCGAAGAGCGTCGCTGAAGACAAGAAAATCAGAATTTTAGCCTGTGAGCGCTGAATATATACACGCTGGCCACGCCCATTCTGACGGTTAGAAGGGTGTGGAGGGCGCGAAGCGCCCTCATTGGTTGCCGCGTTCAGAGCGCTCACCGATAGGCTTAAGCAGTTGCAGCCGAGCAGCCAATGAGCACGCTTATTTAGCCTGCCTAGGTCTGTCGGCTGCTGCACTGCGTTGACAATGAATACAAAATTAAGGATAATTTTTTGGCTTCAGATCTCGAAGAAAGAAGACTTTCCCGATGCGTAAGCTACTTACGCAATACGAGAGAACCTCTCGTAAGAGAACTGGTATGGTCTAACAGTGTGATGTGCTGATATACAGTAATGGTTAATTGACACAACTGACTGCTTAACTAAGACAATATTGTTTTAAAAGCTATCTGCCCATTATTCTGATAGGAATTATGAGCTTAAGTCCACTGTGTCCTTATTAAATTAAAACCTGTATACAAATGTATTCATAACAACGGCTCCCATTTCCAGTGTCTTTTGCATAGTCTATTTTTAGAGACCTTCCACACAGCATCATGTATAATTTCCTAAAAGGTTTTTGTTTATGTTGTAAGAACTGTAACACCCATACTAGGCCTGCCCACTAATAGTTGACTAGAAGAGACTTTGTCGGCTTTGTCGATTTTATTAGGTTTTTTATTTATTCAATTAGTTGCAGAAAGAAAAAGAAAACTCCACACGTGTCAGCCAAGCAAATAAATAAACCAGAACTGGAACTTATCTGAGCCACAAAACCTGTGTGTATTATGGAGTCAGCTCAGCCTTAATAAGCCTGTTAACAAGCAGAATCACTGAAGGAAAGAAGAGAACAGAAAAAAGAGACGAGCAGAAACACAAGAACTACAACTGACTTCAGCCACAGCCTCAGATGAAATCAACTGAAGAGAAAAGAAGACATTAAATCTGTGAAGATCTCAGCAGAGGAGGATTAAACAACTCCACAAACAGCATTACCAGCTTCACTTATTACTAACCAGACTGACTTTATTTCTGTCATACGTCTACATAAGTTCTTAATGAGAACTAAGTAACTGTTTCAAGTCAATTTAACATGAAGCAATCACATTTAAACCAGAAACCTGATACAATGGTGTTGAATCAACATAAATTGTTTAAATAAATTGTTTAAATAAAGTGAACAGCATCAAAAAATAACTTTTTTTTTTCTTTTTTTTTTTTTGACGTACACTTGGAACTATATTATTGTAATTCTCTTCCTATTTATGCAGTGATGCAACTAGAAATCAGTTATTTGGTTTTAAAGGAAGGGAAGTAATAAATAGATGACCTAACTTATGACTAAATCATTAAATAGTCTGTTTTTCATGTTGAACAATGATCTTGTAAATTTTGATTATTAAAACTGACGTCATAAACACTTTGGGAAAATTTTCAGTGGGTTTATATAATCCCTCTATATTTGTGACAATATCTTGCATGTGATCATGCTCAAATCACACACAGACTTCAACATTCAGCATGCAAAACACAACAGTGGTAGCAATACTAAGTCACAAGTAAATCTAATGTAAATTATCAAGTAATCTCTGAAGTATTTTTTTTAGTTACTAGAACTCTTGTGTAAGTGAACTATACTAACAAAGCATTTGTCAGTATAACATATTCCTATTTCACAAGTAATTTGGTTATTGCATGCTTTTTTTTAAGTATAACTAATTAGATTTTACAGTTACAGTAAATTAATGCAATTAGTTTAGGTCAGTCCACGACTAAAACAATTTCATTTAAACAAAGAATGGTTTGTTGAACTAATTAAGAACTAATTGCAAATCTAATTGGAACAGACTAAAATCTAACTTCTTACAAACTGTAAGAAACAACAATTTGCAATGTTTGAATGGATTTTAATTAATTAATTTCAACAGGAGATACACGTCTATCTATCTATCTATCTATCTATCTATCTATCTATCAAATCAATATCAGTCAAATCTGCTCTATTCTGGGTTGAAAATCTGTGAGGTCCCTTGATGTATCAGGGAGTCCTACAGTGTCGATGACAGTGACTGTTTGCCCGTCCAGCTCTGTGTGTGCTGCTGTACAGACCCTGGTCACAGATGAAGAAGAAAAGCGTTCTTCAAACGGTCTTCTATCTCCACCTATGATGGTGTTTCCTGACGCACTCTTTCCTGATCCAGTCTTACCCAACAGAACAATATTCACATCTGACAATGCAAATATGATTGACAGAAGGTATGTGGTTTGATTGAAAGAACAGACAGATAGATGAATGGACACATTGATGTTGGCATGGTTTTCATACTTACTTAGAAGAGGTTTGTTAATGTTTCTTCTTCATTGCATGTTGCTTATGAGTATGATTTGATCTATTGATTTTTTCTCCCTCGGTCATAAAGAAACATACTTCATTACTTTCAGTGTTGGTATAGCAAAAAATAAAGAAAGGTTCTCCCACATTCAACTGATTTATTTCCCCAGCAAATTTCGTATTTTGTGTAAATATTTATCTGAACATAAAGATTCATTCACGTCTGGGGGTCCATATGGTCACATGTGGTTTGGACTATTGAGTTGTTGATCTTATCCAGTAGTTCAGAGACTTGATTTCGATCCTCATTCTTCTCATTATTGAAGGCATGATATCTCCCCTCACATTCATCCACTACCTTCATCAGCTCTTGGTTCTTCTGTAGGAATTCTTTTATTGGTGTGTATAACTGATCAGCTCCAGTGAACAGAAGCATAGTGAATCTCGTAGCTTCTTCTCCAAAGTTCTTCTGAATCCATTTGACTGTGTTTTTCTCCTCATCTGTGAATCTCCCGAGTCTGATGACCAGCAGAAACACATGAGGACCAGGATCAGACAAACTCAAACTCTTCCCAATCTCAGCCTTCAGATCTTCATCACATGTGATTGACGTGTGAAACAGTCCTGGGTGTCGATCACTGAGATGTTTCTGTTGTCCACATTTCCCTTATGTTTCTTACAGTGTTTACTTGTAGAAACAGGGCAGGAACCAACTCTAAACGCATCTCTCCACAATACAGTGTTTCGTGTTGCACTCTTTCCTGATCCAGTTTTACCAAAACATTCCTCAGATCTTCCACTGTGAATCAAAAACAGTGCATTTCAGTGCATATTTGAATTCATGAGTTTTAATTTCGTGATTTACTTCATTTAAATCACTGCGCTATTAAAAAGGCCAGAGCTGAACCCTTTGTTATAGTATCACAGTGTTTATAATAAATTATTCAAAATACATTTTATGAGTTAATGCTCTTTTGAACCAAAATAATTAATAATTACATCATCAACAAACTTCCAACAAAACGTCCCCAATATTTCTCTTAGCTTTTATGCTACAACTGTTGCATAAACATTCAGCTACAGCAGTCAGAGACAAGGTAAGTAGAAAAACCTAAGGGAAAAGAGCCCATCTAAAACATTGATCTCCATTTTGTTAACTATTATTTTCAGTAAATTATAAAAATCTAAACCTCTGTTATTTCTCAATAAGAACTTCTGTAGACGTGACAGAAATAAAGTCAGTCTGGTTAGTAATAAGTGAAGCTGGTAATGCTGTTTGTGGAGTTGTTTAATCCTCCTCTGCTGAGATCTTCACAGATCTGTTAGTTTAATGTTCTGTTAGTGTTTAAAGTGTTTCTGTTGTGTTTTGTGTGTCGCCATTGTGTTGAAGAGTAGAGCCTGTGCTTCAGTCCAGGATGAGCAGAGAAACAGTGATGATATGCTGTGTGTTGCTTTATTTAAAGGAACACTCCACCGTTTTTTGAAATAGGGCTTATTCACCTTCTTTCCTACATTTAGATAGGTGGGCAAATGCATTTTTGTCTCAGTGCATGCATTGTTTCAGTTTAAAAGGGTCGGTGCTAGCTTAGCTTAGCATAATGAATGGAATCCTTTGTTGCCAGCTAGCGTGTCCTGAGTAAAAGTGATAACCCCCCCCCACCTAATTACTTCTTGTGGCCTGCATATTCACAACGAGTACAAATAGCGATGCTATTGCCTAGGAAATCGCCTAGTGTTAATCTGCATCTCTATTTGTACTCGTGAATACGCAGACCACAAGAAGTAATTAGGTGTTTTTATTTTTTTATTCTTTTACTCTGGCCATGCTAGCTGGCAACAAAGGATTCCATTCATTGTGCTAAGCTAAGCTAGTGCCGACCCTGTCAAACTAAAACAGTGCATGCACTGAGACAAAAATGCATTTGCCCACCTATCTAAATGTATGAAAGAATGTGAATAAGCCCTATTTCAAAAAACGGTGGAGTGTTCCTTTTAAGGCAGAAAACTTGTTTTGCTATGATGCCAATAACTTATTTTTAAGATGATGTTTACTGAGATAAGAAGAGGAGTGATTAAAGCTGCAGTAGGTTACTTTTGTAAAAATGTATTTTTTACATATTTGTTAAAACTGTCATTATGTCCTGACAGTAGAATATGAGACAGATAATCTGTGAAAAAATCAAGCTCCTCTGGCTCCTCCCAGTGGTCCTATTGCCATTTGCAGAAATACACCGCTCCCGGTCAGAAACAACCAATCAGAGCCAGGAGGAGTGTCTTAGCAGTGTCAATCATGCTTGTGTACGTGCTGATCACCCCCCTCTCTCGCACAGCGCGGCGAGCGCGCACCGTCGTTCAAAATCAAGATAGCCGGTGTGCCGCAGATGTGCTAATGAGGGACAAACAACCAAAACTGCCATTTTCTCGAGTGGCACCTGCTCATACAACAAAGACAGGTAAACGGAAAAAGACCGATGATGATAAACAAGCCCGTCGGAGCCCATTGACTCAGTGTCAAAACTCTAGCCGCATAACATACAGATAAAATGTCACGCACTGTGCAAAGCAACAATAGAAACCTGCTAATTCACTGGCTTGTCATGTTGCTTGTATGTCATGTTGCTGAAATAATGTACTAGCAAACCTTATTTAGCATTACACATCGCTAGAATAATTACTTACATACTGTAACGTTACCGTTATATTATCTTGCTAGCTATTTATAACTTATAGAAAGAGTGCAACGTTATGAAGTTACATTACATGTATTGCAAAATACGTAATGATTTGAGGACCAAGTTTGTAGTCAAAGTATGGGCATGCCATAGTCAATGTAAAGCATATTGTTGATGTTTCGTCCCTACCAGTGAATGTGCGATAACTGTTTATCCGCCGTCATCAGTGGCCCTGCTTACTAGCCTGCGCGTTCACGGCAGGCTCCGCTGTGGGGGAGGAGCTGTGGAGGGAGGGCTGTAGCGCAGCAGAGAGCGAGGGGGAGTGACCTGTAAGCTGTGCTTATTCAAATTTGCAGGCTTAGTCAACGTTTTCTAAAAACTCCCTACTGCAGCTTTAAGTGACCAAAAGAAAAATCATAATAATTGCCTCAGCACAACACGGACAGTATATGTGTAAATTTTGCTAAATTTTACATATTTTATATATATGCAATATTATTGTATTTATATGAATTCCTATGAATGACCTACTCCCTATCACTGGGAGTCAGACAAATCGCACAAATTCGTACGAGTGAGGTCATACGAATTCGTATGAATTAGCCACCTCGTAAAATACCTATAAGTCATGAGATAGTGTTGTCTTCACCTGTGTTTTGATCTATTTTGATCAGGAGATTCTCTACTCTTTCAGAAGCCATATAAAAGTGAAAATACGGAAAGACGGAAATTTCCGTCAATGGAGGGGAAAGAGTTAACTTTATAGATAAAAGAGTTAACTACTGAACCCAGAATATTTAATATTTAAGAATACTGACATTTAAAGCTGTATATTTGTGTATTTGCATAGATTAGCATTGTCCCAACACTCTTTTGTATGTTTTTATATTAAAAACTAACTTTGAGTATAGCATCCTTGAGAAATGTAAGACAATCTTTTTCCACGTTTTCTAAGTACACTCAACTAATGACGTTTTACAGTGTAAATATATTGTACAAATATTTTCCAATATATGATATATGAAAAGCAGCAATTACTTATGTATTGTTCAATATATTGTAATAAATAATGCAATATTGGTATTCATATATTTTTCAGAATATTTATATTAATCATAAATATGTTTAATATGGAATTTAATATGGAAATATATTTTATACATCAGGGAAATCACGTGATCATATTTACAGTAATCTCACGTTACCTTGTAGAGAAAAGCAGAGACAAACGCCACCCAGTGGACAGACTAGAACAAACCACAGAAAATATCTGGACTGGGATTATGCAATATTTATCATCTGAAATCAGTGGCACATCTATGAGAAAGAGTAGGCTATGTGCTGTTTTATTTTTTATATTTGTTTAAATTCTGCAAGGGAGTCATAAGGAGACAGACTCGGAGAGGTTGTATGCAAACGTATGCATTCAGCTGTTTGGCTCGAGATGAAACATACAGCAGGTAAAAGTTTGTTTAAAAGACATTTACATGTATAAAAAACAATGGACATTGTGTGTTGTGAAGTGCAAATGTCAGTCATGGTATTTATCTAACACATCCGATTTATTTAGCACTTTTAAATGACTATTTAACTAAATTAATAATACCGTAATATTCATAGATTGCACTTGGTTGTATTATACACATATTCAATTAAACTATCGTCATTTATAGACATTTGTTCACGGTATAGCCAACATCATTTTAATTAGGCCTACAGCATTTCATTATTTTAATGTTTAGCGTTACTTATCACAGGCTTATTTAGACAATATCAGCTGGATAAACTAACTAAGATTACATCACTGATATTATATAACATTAAGGTAACACTTTCAGTTTCTCTTTCCCATTCAAACAATGAGCTCTAACACACACACCTGGTAAACAAGGGTGGGGCGGGTAGGACATTTGCCTTCCCACTGTTGTGCCAGCTCGCGCTTTGCGACATGCATAATGGGCATCTTTAATTCTTGAGCAGGAGATTAATCATTTAAATTGCTAGTTGTTTCAATGCTCAACCTGAGTTGTGGCTGTTATTAGTGGCAGGAGGAAATAGCGCAACGTTCTCTTGACGTGCACGCTCTGCGCGCGCTCTGGTCTAGCGCTCGTCCACAGTTGCGGTGGCTTGCTGCATATAATGATATCTAGTGAGTACTGGCTAAATAAAGACTCAACATGTTGATTCGATCAAATAAAATGACGTTTTTTGTCCTTTTTGAAACGCCAGCGTCACTTTAAATTGTTTACATAATCTCGAGACTGAGAGCGGCATGCGTGAAGTTAGTAAATACAACAGTTTTCCTTATTTGGTCGTTTGAAAGTGTCAGCAAGAATAAAATGAATTCTAATCTTTCTAATCAGTTAAGCTTATGACAAAACAGAGTGACGCCCTGGTTACCTGTATTGAAGAGAGCATCATCACACACAGGAAGAGACAGACCGAGCAAGGTAATACTTTCACATACAAGTCACACATAACTACAATAAGGAACTATGAAAGAAACATAATAATAATTGAGTCAAATGTTTTTCAACTAGGCTAATTACCATTACATCACTGTTACCTGACATGAAATGTTATCTTGTTTTCCATAGGCCTATAATCCTTTTAATACACCTTAGTTTTGTAAATGTTTGTTGTTGTTGTTGTCAATTCTTACTTTTTTTATTTAAAACCGTACTTTGGTTTACAACATAAAGCCTCTCTAGGCTAACTTTAATTCCTTGATTACTGACTCAATGTTCTCATAACTTTGGCTAACGTTAAGGTTCTTTCAAAGTTATGAACAAACATTCTTCCAGTAACATTAATAACGTGTTTCTTCAACATTATTTGTTCATTAATAATGTTCTCAAAAGGTTCGCACAAAAATATTATTTATACATTGTTTGTAGAAGTTTCTTTAAATGTCGCCATAATGTTGGGAGAAAACATTCAAACAACTTTCTTGAAACATCCTTTAAACATTAGAATGACAACGAACTTCAAATGAATAATGTTGTGTTTGCTCTTTCAAAAGAACACTCTTGGAACGTGGGAAAGTTTTGTAGCCTGTCCCATAGTTATTGTTCCATTGTAAGTTTTTTCTTGAATGTATTTAACATTTATGTAAGCTTTAGAATTAAACACTTTCAAAACAATCTTCATGAAATCATCACAAAATGCAATTAGTATTTGATGAATGTTCTCATAATGTTGGCAGAAAACATTATTTTAACATCATTCTTCGAATGTCCTTTAAATATTAATGATCACAAATGTTCTGACTTAAAATGGCATATGGTTGGATGATACACAGCAAATCCCTTGTGTTTCATTAACACAGTGTTCAGTGTGAGCATTAGTGACGACTCTGAAGTTGCAAAAAGGACCATATGAAGGAAAGAGGAACACACATTTGAATTCACCTTTGTCTTGCTCAGTGTTTCCTGTAGTTGGGCTCTTCCCTTATACAAATAAATATATATTTCCCTATATATGAATGATCAATATATTAAATGGTTTAACAGTATATTGGAAAATATTACATAATATATATTGTGTTGATATATTACAATATATTGATTTACTAATATATCATAATGTACTTAAATATGTATTCAGTAATACACTTCATAATATACATATATATATATATATATATATATATATATATATATATATATATATATATATATATATATATATGTGATCAGTTATGGTATTGCATTTGTAATATATTGCAGATATATTTACTCATGCAGCGTAAACACACAGATAAATAATGTATTTATATTTTATAATGTACATTGTATCATGTAATATATTTTGTAGATCTTTTAATTATTAACATTGTAAATATTTAATATTTGTATGCTAGTTAACTTAAGCACACCTGTATGCACTAAAGTATTTTACCAAGAGTCTATCACTGTGCTGAGTAAACAGTCATTACTTTTATAACATAGCAATTATAATCTTACTTATCTTTGGCCAATCGTCAACCTCACCACAGGCTCCGCTCTTCAGCACAAAAACTCACTCATATCAGAAAACCTTTTAAATTCCAAAATAATAGAACATTAAACACTAACAGATCTCCCCACTATGTTAATATTGAGCAAAACACATTAAATAACACTTCATTTTAACATTTGCTCTCCTTTAACAGTCAGAAGCAAAGCATGCTGGGAAGTATTGTGTATATATGAACATACATTCACATTTATATGGGCACATCTATGTGCAATATATGTACACAATAAAGCATAACACTTTGTGAATATTATGTAATGGTATTTGTGTCTTCATTTATACATATTTTATATGTATTCATATATAGCCATACATGGTCAATGCATATATTTCAGTATATTGAAAAATATAAGCACTAGTTTCCCATATATGGAAATGTACAGTATTATGTAATATATTGCATTATATTTTGCAGTGTATTCCCATATAATTTTGTTCCGTAAGGGTTGACTCTTGATCAATTTAGTAGATTTTATCTGGCTATATTATTAGTGTGTTCAGTGACCAGATTGCCATATTGTTAAAATCAGATTTGTTGAAAAATGAAAACATGACTTAAGCATGAAGTTAATAACAACAGGGTTAGTTTGACACTCACAGACATCAACAATAAAATAAAATTTCAATAAAACATCAACATCTAAACCTCTGTTAATTCTCAATAAGAACTTCTGTAGACGTTTAACTGGAATATTTTTTTAAGTACTTTTGTCATTTTATAAGCTCATTCAATTAATTGTTGTAGAGAATGTTTACCTACGACCTATCTAAATGTGTACCTACATGTTCAGTCTTTGTGTTATTTTTATCTATACAGAAATACTGCGATCACTGGCACTGAGATAAGAAGAGGAGTGATTAAGTGACAACAAAAAATGGCCTCAGCACAACACGGTCAGTAAAATAAAAGATGTTCCCAACCAGGTTCCTGGAGCCCCCTTTTATTCTAGCTTCATGCATTTTTAAAAAAAAATTTTTTATCAACACTTAAATGTGTATAAGTTTCATAAAAAAGCAACATTTTGAGCAAAAAACTGAGCAAAAGATCTGGATCAAATTCAGAACGATGATCGAAACATGGAGTAGATCGAGTCCATCAACACCCTGAATGCTTCTACAGCTCATCCTGGGTCGACATTTAATTCAGTAACATTTGGGTAATGACCTACCCCTGACCCCGCCCCTAAACCTACCCATCACTGGGAGTCAGACAAATCGCACAATTTCGTACGAGTGAGGTCATACGAATTCGTATGAATTAACCACCTCATAAAATGCGTATAGGTCATGAAGATAGCATTGTCTTCACCTGTGTTTTGATCTGTTTTGATCAGGAGATTCTCTACTCTTTCAGAAGATGTGTAATAGCGCCCCCTACCGTATAAAAGTGAAAATACCGAAAGACCGAAATTTTCGTCAATGATGGGGAAAGAGTTAACTTGTATTGAACCCAGAGTATTCATGTTATGTGCCAAGGGACGTATGTGTGTTTTATTGCTGTTGTAGTGCTTGTCTCTGTGTATTCTCTGTCTTTCCTTGTTGCTCCTCCCACTATCCACTTCACAGGTTTGGGAGTGCCTGTGCCACCTGATTTGTGTTCCAGCTCATTAAGGTGTGAGTGGAGCAGTGTATATAAGAACCCAGAGAGTTCCAACTCAACAGAGAGACTGAGGCTTTCCTCTGAGAGACTAGGCGCGTTTCCATTACAGATTTGCTCAAAACTTTTGTGATTTTTTTCTAAATATCGATAAAAAACTATTGCGAAATGATGGCGTTTCCATTAACCGATGTTATGCGACTAAAACGTCATTTTTTCTTCTCGCGATAAGTCATTCCAAAAATCATGGCAACATACGTTGGTAGGTTTATATATATCACAGCCACGCACCGCACTAGACATTATTATTATTATTAACCCCCTGAGGTCGGCGCGATAGGCTCGTTTTTTTTCCTTATCAGTGCAAAAAAAAATTTTTTTTTAATTTTTATCTTATATGCTTGTGTTATACATCAATCGATCCTGTTAAGTGTGTATTATTTTTGTGTATACTCACAATAAAAACAAAGTGTTGTGCTTTTTGCCAAATAAAGAAAAATAAACACGAAGCGAGTTCTGCCTTCTCTCTGTCCGTGAAGTCCATTCTGAAACACGTTCGAAAATGAACCATAACTCAGCGAATACTCAGTCAAACAGACATACAGACACACAGGCATGAAGCTTGAATTCTCTTCTTTTAAATGAAGTAATTTTTATAAAAAACAAATATTCTCTGTTTATGTAATCTTTATGAAAAGAGAGAGATGTCAGTCGTTCTTCATTCAGTCATTATTTTTAATGTGACCCCGCCCACGGAGAGCGCGCGCTATTCAAATGCAAATGACTGAGGCGATCCGTGCAAACTGTGAACGCCCCCATATCAGCTCGAGAAAACACATCAAGCTTATACAGATCATTGTACTTGTTTACACCGTCTCGCAGCGCTGTGAGGAATAATAATAATAATGGAAAATGTACCTCAGAAGTGCTGGTATTTCGAGGAGCAGATGCAGCTGAGCTGAGGAATACTGTAGTAAGTTTTTTTCATTCTCAAGTGAATCGTGTTTCTGTGTGTGAATGAATGAACGGCAGAGATACGCGCTGTTTACCACAGCTCGCAAAAAGACCGTTTAAATTTGAATCGCGTTTCTGTGTGTGAATGAATGATGATGTTTTAGCAAACTGTATTGCTATAGTGAGATGAGTAAAAATCGACTGAAATATGTTGAAATAAAATGTATTTGTATAAGCAACGAATTAAACTGCAAATTAACATTTATATTCCTTATAATAAAAACGTTACAGACATATGAAAGACAACATTTCATTTTGGATAGATTATATATTTTTACTGTAAAATATCTGCCACCTCAAATAAGCTTTTGTTTGCCAATTTTTGCTAATATGTTAAATATAGTATGTTTTGTCAATGTAGGCTATATTCAAAGTAATGAATCCTTAACTTTGAAATATGTATGATAAAATGTATACTTTAGTTTTTACAAAGAAAGATTACACTTGAATTGTTGTTGTAATTGTAACCTTTTTAATAAATAAAAAAATATTTTCAAGGTAGATGTAAACAAATGTTAAACGGTAAATATAAGCCTTTTCTTTAAATAATTTTTATTGTGTTTTATTATTGACAAATTTGGGGAGAGGATACATATTCCAAAACTGAAAATACAGTATGAGAATTAACTGCACAATTACTAGACATGTTTTCCTTGGATATTATACAATTTGCAAGCACAATTTGTGGAAAAATAAAATGAAATTGAGATGCTTCCAACTGTTGCTCTTGCATTCTTTCTTGTGGCTCAGTGACACACCTGAATGAATGGCTCATTAAGTATGCGGGCCCCATTGTCTCCTCAGGTGCGAACCACTAAATATGCATGATGGTGTTGAATCGTTGACGCCCTTTGCGCATATTGCCTTTCCAAACAAAAAGTGTTTTACAAGATTTAAATCAATGTATTGTGTTATGTGAATGATTAGGCAGGATGATTTTCACATCATTTTGAAGAAAAAACTCTAGGCAACATTAGTCTAAAAAGTCATCAAAAGTCTTATTGACACATATTTAGTATGTGTTTTGTGGCCTTATTTCAGAAACTTTAATTTTTAGTTTTTTCAATAACCATGCATAAACATTATTCTCTCAAAAATACAAACATGTACATGCACGTTGCTCACATATTATGGTAGCCCTGTTTGTGCTAAATAGAGTGTAATTACACCTTTGCCATTAATATGTTTATAAGCAACTGAAAAAAGCACAAATGTCAGGGCATGTCAGAACATCTCAAGGACCCCAAAAACCCCTTAGACCCCAGAGGGTTAATGGAAGGAAACGTAGGCGTGTTATCCAAGCATTAATGGCAAGGAAAGACCCTTATACTGTGAGCGGCACATATGAGGCGTTTCTGGGTGTTTCTCCCTCATTTCTGCTCCGAGGTCTTGATTGTGGCATTTCTTTGAGGTTTAGAATCCAGTATTTCTGTCATTCTTTTGTCTTGAATTTAATTTAAATTGAATGAATTTAATAAAGAGCTCTGTCTCATATTCTGTCAAACACACCGCGCCTTCTACGTCAGGTGACCTGTAAATGCGCAAAAACTGTTTCCATTGCAGTTTTGCAAAATATTCCTTTTTCGAATTGCCTGAAAAACCACCTCATGCGAGCGCAAAAACTTTTTGCGATAAATGGGAGTTTTTGCGAAATTTCCATTAAGCGTATTTTCAATTTGCAATTTGAAGGGTTTTGGAAACGCGGCTACTGTCATCTTCCGGTCCCAGCACTTGTTGGTTTCTTGTGTTTGTAGTATCAGTTGTAGTGATTAAGTTAACGTTGAAAGAAGGTCTGCTGTGTGCTAACTTCTGTGACTTTGTGGTAACCTTGTGTTTATAGTTAACATCATCTAACTGGAGTGTTTTTTCTTTTAAGTTAATATACTGTTTGGTTTCTTTATTGGGATAATTTGTTGGGAGGTGGATGCCATTTTTTTTGAGAATTTGTGTTTTCTCCTGTTTTATATAGAGAGGAAGTAAGGGAAGTGTTTGTCTTTTGATTTATTTTACTTTTGAAGCTAGGTAAGTTATTTCTAAAAAAAGTAAGAATTTCTAACTTTAGTAAGAATTTACTTTGTTTATTATTTTGTCCGTTTCCCCTCCTGAAATCTTGTTATGTTATGTTAAATTATGTTAAAATGAAACTTGTGAAATCTTTTTACTTTATAAACTGGTGTCCTTGTAATTTTTGCTTGTACAGGGACCTGGAGACGGGAGTTCTCTCACTCTCTCGCTGAAACTTTTGTTACCTTCTTTTCCTGCCCCTAGACCTGAAACGGATCGTAACATTCCTTAATGGCATTTAAACCTATATTTGTGTTTTACCTTGAAATATCAGTTTCAGTTATGCTGATGGCACACTGACTTCTATTAAATCAAAAGGCTTCTTTCGCTGCCTATAAAAGACTGTTTTGAGACTATGTAAGTCTGGTGAGAGGATACAAAATAACGCAAAAACGGCGGACTGCTTTATGAGAGCAACGGATGCAATAATTCAATGTTTGGAATTAACTTAATTTTGTCCTGATGCTGTCTTAATCGTGAAAAAAAAAAAAATCAGTCATAAGAAAAGCATCAGCTAATTAAGTGCTAATGCCTGTTTCACAGACCCTGATGAAGCACCTGATGCACATGATCTGAGGATTGTGTTACTGGGAGTCTCTGGAGTTGGAAAGAGTTCAATAGGAAATGCAATACTGGGTCGAGAAGTGTTTAAAGAGAGCAGAACCAGAGAGAGTGAGATACAGAGAGGAAGAGTAGAAGACAGAAACATCTCCATCATCGACACTCCAGGATTCTTCAACACTCAACTGGCTGATGAAGAGATGAAGAAGCAGATGATGAAGAGTCTATATCTCTCTGATCCTGGTCCTCACGTCTTCCTGCTCGTCATCAACCTGGATAACTTTGAAGAGGACAAGAGGAACATTGTGGAGCAAATTCAGGAGAACTTTGGAGCTCAAGCTTTGAAGTTCACTATGGTGCTGTTTATTGGACGAGAAAAAATATCCAGAGGAAAATTTAAGCAAATCACTGAGAGTGAAAATATCAAAGAGTTGCTGAACTATTTTGAGAGAAGATTTCATGTGATGAACAGCAAAAATGAGTGTGATCCCAGCCAGATCACAAAGCTCCTGAAGAATATTGATGTAATGGTGGAGAACAACGAAGGACAAAACTACAGCAATGAGATCTACCTGAAGGACCTGAGAAAACTCAGAAAGCAGAAGGAGAGAGTGAAGTATGAAGAAAAGAGTCATAAACAGGAAGAAGAGAGAAAGAAACAAGAACAGGCGTGGACAAGACAAGAGGAGAGAGATGCAAAAAAGCAAATAGAAGGGGTAAATCAAGAGGAGGAAATAAAAACTAAAAGCAAAAAAGAGAGAATAAAAGACTATAATGAGAGGAAAAAAGAGGATGTGAAGGAGAGAGCACAATATATGAGAGTTAAGGAAGATCTCAGGAAACAGATGGAAAGTCGCAGAGAGAAAGAAAGACAAAGATGGGCACTGGAAAGAGGAATGACACCTGGACATTCAGGACTAGGTAAAAATTGAACCATTTGTGGTTTTATTCAAAAATACATAACATGTCATGTTTACTCAGTAAATAAATGACAGCAACCAAAAGCCTTCATTTGTAGATTAAATATCGAAATACTTCATGATCAGTGAGCTGTTGAAGTGCTTTCCAAGTGTGAAGTTGCACTTTAACCAATCGAGCCCCTTCATTTGGCTCCTTTGCAGTCTAAAGTGACCGTAGCCTTGAAATGCCGTTAATTTATTTATTTATTTTAATTTTTTTCAGGAAAAGCAATGTAATATATGTTTTGTTCAATAATATTTTTGATTATTATTTTGGGTTTTGAGGGAATTTTATGATAAACCTGTGTCAAAGTAACTCTCCTCAGAGTTTATTTTAGTCCACACTTAAGAGTGTTAAAGTAACACTGAAGCAGAGTTAAAGTTAATGAGATAATTAAGTGATTAATTAAGTGATGACTGAGCATTAGTGATGAACACCTGCTGTTAACAAGCAGAATCACTGAAGGAAAGAGTGACCATTTTGGTGACCAGTGTATGATTTAGTTGGGCTTTTGATTTTGGCTTTTTAAACTGTATCTATGAAACTGTATTTGATAGTGACATAATCATCTAGAGATCTCTGATTATATTTCACAGTATATTTCACAGGATTTCACAGCAAAAAGACATGTAAAGCACAGCCTGAAGCTGAATGTTTGTACAGTTACATTAAATGATCTTTTCCTCGATAAAAAATGTAAACTATCAATCAGACGACAGGAGTAGATTGTGTGCAGCAGGTTTTTTCAGTTTTGATCATGTTGATAATTTAGAAGCCTTATCAAATATGATTGAATTTTGTTGAATGCTGTTGAACTTTGTGTGTAAATAAAAGCATATATTTATCTAATTTAGCAGATCTAAGGTTTGTGATTCTGGGTAAATCTGATGTGGGAAAGACCTCAACAGCAAACACCATCCTGGGCAGAGATGTGTTTAGAGCGGAGGCTCATTCTGGTACTGTAACCTGTGAGAAACGAGAAGCTTTGGTGTCTGGAAGATCCATCTCAATCACTGACACTCCAGGACTGTTAGATGCGCCGTGGTACAAGCACTTTCAGCATGGACTCAAGTGTGATATTGAGGAATGTCTAGAAATGTCTGCTCCTGGTCCTCATGTGTTTCTGCTGGTCATCAACCTGAATGGCAGATACACAGAGAGTGAGAAGAACACAGTCAAATGGATTCAGGAGAACTTTGGAGAAGAAGCTGTCCGTCACACTTTTGTTCTGTTCACTCATGTGGATTTGCTAATGGGTGAATCACTGGATCAGTATATCAGGAAAAGCCCTGATCTACAGTTAGTGATTGACAGCTGTGGAGGCAGATTTCACTCATTCAACAATAAAGACAGAAGCAATCAAAATCAGGTCACTGAACTGCTGGAGAAGATTGAGCAACTGGTGAAGGACAACAGAGGAGAACATTACACCAATGAGAAGAGAAAGAAGAAACAAGAGAAGTTGAGGCAAGACAATAGTCAAGAGGACACAGAAAGTGACTTAAATGAACTGCATAAAGAAACTGAGGAACTTATGGACCTCATGATGAGACTCGAGTTAAGTGAGATGGCTCTGAGACTGCCACGAGAGAGAGCAATGGCACACAGCAATCTGTCAAGACAAGGTAAATATCAAAACATTTGTGTTTGGATTCCAAACATATAATTTTCTTGTGGTTCTGCATGTGTTACGTGTATTAGCTGAAGACATGCATTAGTAAATCACATGGGAACCTAAAGTAAATGGGACGCTTTATTTTAATAGGTTTCAGCAACATTTTAGGTTTCACAATTACATTTCTACCGGCCGAGGACCCAGCATTTTCTAATTCTTAATAACCCTAATATATCCTTCTCACTTGAACAGATCTGAGGATTGTGCTGCTGGGTTTTCTTGCAGCAGGAAAGAGTTCAACTGGGAACACCATCCTGGGCAGAGATGTGTTCAGAGCAAGTTTAAGGACAACCACTAGGAGCTGTGAGAAACAAGCATCATTGGTGTCTGGAAGAATGGTCTCAATCACTGACACTCCAGGACTGTTAGATCCATTCTTTTTCAGGCACACTCATAATCATAATAAGTCTGATGTTGAGAAAAGCTTAGAAATGTCTGCTCCTGGTCCTCACGTGTTTCTGCTGGTGATCGGGATGGAAGGGTTATCGAGGGAGGAGAAGAACCCGGCTAAATGGTTTCAGGAGAACCTTGAAAAAGATGCTTTAAATCACACAGTTATTCTTGTCACTCATGCTGATTGGCTGAATGCACTGATAGATCAACCTCTGAATGAATATATACAAAAACACAAGGATCTTAAATCAGTGATTGACAGCTGTGGTGGCAGATATCACACATTAAACAACAAGGACAGAAACAATCAAGGTCAGGTCACTGAACTGCTGCAGAAGATTGATGAAATGGTGCAGAGAAATGGAGGGAAGCACTACACCAGACAAAACATCTTTAAAAGACAAGATGATACAGGTGGTTGTAAGATACAATAAAACCCATTGATACCTAGCTAACCAATTTTTGTTCAAAAAACGGTTTCCAAACATTTTTGTTTTGGTTATGGAAACGTTCAAACGTCTAGTGGGAGAACTAATGGCAACTTTAAAAAAAGAGATTTTCTCCTTCAGTGATTCTGCTTGTTAACATCAGGTGTCTTCAATAATGATCAATCATCACTCAATCAATCACTAAATTATCTCATTAACTTTAACACTCTTGAGTCTGAAGCCAAATAAACTCCCAGGAGAGTTCTTTTAACACTGGAGTTTTTGCTGTGTGAGTTCATGGGTGGAATAAACATATGGCAGGACTTTTGCTTTCTGACCCCTGGATTTTCCACCTCTGTTAAGAGAGGAGAAGAACCCGGCTAAATGGTTTCAGGAGAACCTTGAAAAAGATGCTTTAAATCACACAGTTATTCTTGTCACTCATGCTGATTGGCTGAATGCACTGATAGATCAACCTCTGAATGAATATATACAAAAAAACAAGGATCTCAAATCAGTGATTGACAGCTGTGGTGGCAGATATCACACATTAAATAACAAGGACAGAAACAATCAAGGTCACTGAACTGCTGCAGAAGTGTAGATTTAAAAAAAATCATCATGCTTCCCCCATTATGGTTGAATAACGGAAGCTACACCAGTAACTTTTGCCAAGAGATTTATTATTAATACATATGTCAGCATAGGAGAGAAACAGGCATATAAGAATAAGGCTACATGAGAGATGGTCTTCGTTCTCCCCATTTCTCTATCTTCTCACCACATCATCTCTATGTTTCCTTCCTCTCACACCCTCATGCCTTTATGTTTCTCTGTGGTGGTACAGTAAGACTGAGCTTATTATATACATTACAGAGCGGCTTCCTTTTATGGTAACAAACTATGTTGCTTAGGTTTAAAAATGGTACATATATGTCATGCGAACACATGGCACAATTCACTTCCATATTAAGAACTATCTTTGTTGTTTACATCTGCATCAGTGACAAAATGTTACATTGTACACACCCCTCAAAGCAAAAATATAGCTTCCCTCTTGTCTCTGACATATGATCTTCACATGGTTCCATGCTATCTATAGTCTCATGCATTCAACACATGCACATAAAACCATGACTTGACAAAATACATTATGAAATTATTATGAAAATGAATAAACAAAAATAATACAGATACATAACATTAAAGATTGATGAAATGGTGCAGAGAAATGGAGGGAAGCACTACACCAGACAAAACATCTTTAAAAGACAAGATGATACAGGTGGTAAGATACAATAAAACCCATTGATACCTAGCTAACCAATTTTTGTTCAAAGAACGTTTTCGAAAAAAAATTGTTTTGTTTATGGTAACATTCAAACGTCCAGTTTTCTTGACGTTCCTGAAACATTCTTTAAACTTAATTTTTATTAACAACTCAACATTCCAGGAACGTTTATTTATAATATTCCAGGAACATAAAAATGTACAGTTTCCTTAATGTTAATAGAACGTCATTTAAAGGTTAGTATGATGTTCCTGAAACAGCATTTCAATCATTCAAACACCTGCTGTGAACAAGCCGAATCACTGAAGGAAAGAGAAACACAAGAACTACAGACACAGCCTTAGATGAAATCAACTGAAGAGAAAAGAGCTTGTGCAAACATATCCACATAGCTGATCAGATGCTTTTCTTATGCTTAATTAAAATGCTTGTTGTTTTCTCTGTTTTGTTGTGTGTTTATTTTGTAACTATGTGCTGCACACTCTCCTTTCAGTGTTATTCACTGATCTCTTTAAGGATCTAACCTCTGATTTATAGGCAGTGTCTTGTGAATATCACCTTATTGACGATAGTAGCTCTGTCAGCACATCTTGATATTAAAGGATTGTGATATTATGAAGAACAGAGAAAGTTCACTTTTTTATTTTTATAAATGCTGCTTCATTTGGACACACACAGACATCAAGAATTAGCATATAAATCTCAACAATGGTGACATGCTTAATGCCGCAATGCATTCTGGGAGCCGCCATAGTTTAAAACATTTGCCAGCATGCATTGAACTTTTTAATATTCTTTAGATTATCACACTCTAAAAAATCCTGGGTTGAGGATATATATATATATCCTATATATATATCCAGCCCTTGCGTTGTTTTTAACCCAGTGTTTTTCAGTGTCTGTAAGATCACGACTCAGCCGACATGAGACTCTACTTGACATCGGGTCCCTAATGAAAGAATAATTTAAAGTATGGGATATCCAGAATTAAAACACGACTAAGCTTATGATCTGCTGCTAAATTAGAAATTAGAATAATAATTGGAAATTGGAGTTAGCACAGAGCTACAGTAAAATTTAAACCAATTTCTAATAACTTAAGTGAACTCCGAAGAGCAAGTAAAATACCTTTGCCCACGCTGTTGGAGTGGACCATAAGGAAAATAATAAACTACAAATATAATATACTGTTACTAAATAATTGGTTAACCTTTACAATAAGGTTTCATATGGTGATATTGGTTAACTATATTAGGAGTGTCTGTCATCTGGATGGGGGCGCTACAATGTGATATGATTATGATGACATGATGTACATAATTAAAAGAGGGATTCACATGAGGATCATACCTGTAACTATGATGGTAATTTGGAGTATGTTTTACATTGGATGGGGTACCAGTAGTACTAAGGTTCAAGTTCAATTTCACATAATATTACATATTTATTTTTAATATCTTGATTTAGTAGTTGCACACTCTGAGTATAACAATTTTTATTTCAAGTAATCTTGTCTTTGTTTGTTTTTTAACATTATGTCCTAGATGTCTTGTCAAGGCTTGAATTTACATAGTCCTTGCTTAGTTTCTTTGACCTAACAAATGGAGGAGGGGTCAGAAAGTAAAAGTCCTGCCATATGTTTATTCCACCCATGAACTCACACAGCAAAAACTCCAGCGTTAAATGAACTCTCCTGTGAGTTTATTTGGCTCCAGACTCAAGCGTCTTAAAGTTAATTAGATAATTTAGTGATTGATTGAGTGATGATTGAGCATTATTGAAGACACCTGATGTTAACAAGCAGAATCACTGAAGGAGAAAATTTGCCATTATGGTGATCAGTGTTGGCTTTAGTTGGGCTCTTGACCCTTAACCTGTTAACCGTTGCCAGAGCGCGGACGCACTGAAGCGGTTTTATTTATATATAGTTCAAAGTTACTATCAGATTTAATGTTATACCTTGACAAACTATACATCATTAAAAAGATATAAGACTCAAGTTTCAGAATTTGACCACTATTGTATTCTGAGAAACTTATAGCGACAGTTATTTCTTAATTTGTGTCAGGAGTTATGAAATGAAAAAATTAGTCGATACCTTTGATATGAATTATGCGCGTCAGCCGCTTTCATTCATAAAAAAACTCCCGTGCCGTCGTCATGACAGCGATACACAAAACAACGTGCCTCAGGGCTTTAGCTCAAAAATGTGCAGATTTGGAGAAATATTGATATATTCTCATAGGTTTACATCAGATTTCTATAGACAGGAATAATATTTATTGAATTTATACCCAAATGCGTCGATGTAATCATTATGAGCGTTTGCATAACTCTGATACTGTGTTTTCAATTCATACCAATAGCCTGAGGGCGCCCTCGCCGCCCTGTGCACAGTATTAGAACATGAAGAAGTGCCATAATCATGTGACAATCCAGGAAGCCTCGAACACACACAAAGCTAACGAGATCGCGCTGTAACTATGGCTGTAACATGCAGTTTTGAAGACAATAAACATGTTTGCTATGATATTTGAGTTACCTGTGTTTTTCAATCCATGCCAGGTATTTCCATAATAATAGATTATATTTATAATGTAATGCTAATCTATATAGAATCGTTGTGCAGAACACTATCCAATAGTATATTTTATGTCTGATTTTTTATCTGAAGCCAAATTAGATCACAAAAAAATATTTAAAATACTCGATTTGCTTTATAAAGTAAGTTTATAAGCACAAACATGGTTTTAATCTCATAAATTGTCGTGTATTGATGGTGTGCTAAGCTAACATGCTAGCTAGCCCTAGGTGCACCTGCCACCTAGAAGTTATATTTTTATTATTTTTTGAATGCTTACTGAAATGTTTCTTTATTCAAGAAATGCATTTGATACAGTTTAAAATGTAAGGGTGAACTTTAAGAAAAGAAATTAGTGACTGAAACCATATGAATAGCCTGTGAATAGCCAGTCGTTAGTAACTATAATGCAGACAAAAGAAATGCATATTTAGAGCCATAACCGGGCTGGAGAGGTGTGAATGTGTGCAGGGGGAGACTGAGACTGAATGGGGCTCGTTTGCACCACAAAACAATAAAGACAATATACTGGATAGATGGTTAGAAGATGACAATAAACATCAGTAGCATTTTAGCGTCAAATCAAAATAAAGTCACATGACATGGTCTTGAAAAACATTTCACTAAATACAGAGTTTTGGACTTATTATCTTAAGATTTTAAACATAAAATGTTTAGACATGTGGCATTAGCTGTAGTGCATTTCTAGATTGCTCCAGTGCCAACTTCAATTTTTTTTTTTATGAGGATGTTTCATAAAAAATAATTTCTAATAACTTTACAAAACTTTGAAGCTATTTATAACAATTTTTGTCATTATGACAATAATTAATTCTACATTTACAATAAACTGCCAGGTGTCAGCTTTCAAATGAGATCATACTTGTGCTTTTAGTACAAAGGGTTCATGAACTGTATCTGTTTCAGTTTGGGTATGTCATTTCTTGGGATTTTTCAAAAGTGGGGTTGCAGCTTAACAGGTTAAACTAATAATGTTAGATTTTGATTGGTTGTTGTATCTGAGTTATAACTCTCAGATGAACAAAGAGAAAAGTTGATCAGGTGGTGTTGGTTATGTTTTGACATAATCATCATTTGACCTGAATCACAAAACTCATTTAGAGAGTTAAGTTTACCTTGTTGATAGGGCTGTGCGATATATATCGTGAGATTGTTATGCGCATCTCGTCAGTAAAGCCGGTTCCTTGATTAGTAGTAAATCGCCTTCACCTGCTTTCAGATGGAGCGGCATTTAGGGCTGATGAGATAATTAAGTGATTAATTTAGTGATGATTGAGCATTATTGAAGACACCTGATGTTAACAAGCAGAATCACTGAAGAAGAAAATCACAAATTGTAAGTTACCATTAAGGTGATGGGTGTTTGCTTTAGTTGGGCTCTAGACCATTATATGTTTACTTTAATATTTACTGTTGTTTGTCTGCTGTTATTAATTTATAACAGTTAAATGAACAAAGTAAAATGTTATCTTATAGTGTCGGTTATGTTTTGACATAATCATGCTGTGATCTGAAAAAGGAAACTTATTGAGATAGTTTGGTTTAACTTGTTAGCAGCAGTTTAGTGATTCTTCAGCGTATGATTTTCAGTACTTTACTTATAATTCTAAATATTTAATAAACATTGTTCTGATCAAAAGACATTCAGATCAATTCATTTAAAACACAGACATCAATAATCAGCCTGTGAATCTCAACAATGGTGACAATAATAAAGCATGTTGCAGTGGCTGCCACCAATCACAACTCATTAATGGCTCCCATCATGCATTGCGGTATGAATAAATTATGATCTGAATTGTCTATGTAATTTACTTTTCCTAATTGAATATTCTGCTCCTCACCATTGTTGAGATGCATAGGCTGAATATTGACATCTGTGTGTGCCTAAAAGAATGCTTTTTTTTTTAAGCAACTTTTAAGAAATCCTTTATATTATATCAAAAATTCTGGGCATTTATGCAGATTCACTAACCAACAACATAAATCGAAGTCAGAAAGAAGGATTTTAATGAGTTCAGTGATCAAGTTCAAATGATGATTGTCATAATATAACCTACACCATCAGATCACTTTTTTTTTATTTGTTATTCTGTCAGTTATAACTCAGATACAGCAGCCAAATAAAATCTAAAATAAACATATAATGGTCTAGAGTTCAACTAAAGCAAACACCCATCACCTTAATGGTAACTTACAATTTGTGATTTTCTCCTTCAGTGATTCTGCTTGTTAACATCAGGAGTCTTCAATAATGTTCAATCATCACTAAATTAATCACTTAATTATATCATTAACTTAAACACTCTTGAGTGTGGACTCATACACTCCCAGGAGTGTTCAATTATCACTGGAGTTTTTGCTGTGTACAAAGAGCCGTAGTTAACTGACAAGCTGAGCCATATCGCATTAAGTATCGCTGGCGATACGTCCACGATATTAATGCGATATGGCTCAGCTTGTCAGTTAACTACGGCTCTTTGTAGTAAATGCCGCTTCATCTGAAAGCAGGTGATGGCGATTTACTACTAATCAAGGAACCGGCTTTACTGACGAGATGCGCATAACAATCTCACGATATATATCGCACAGCCCTACTTGTTGATTACAGCAACCTGTGATTCTACAGCAGTGGTTCTCAAACCTGTCCTGGCGTACCCCCAACACTGCACGTTTTCTTTGTCTCCCTAATCAAACACACCTGATTCAACTTATCAGCTCATTATCACATGGGTTAATGAGCTGATGAGTTGAATCAGGTGTGTTTGATTAAGGAGACAAAGAAAATGTGCAGTGTTGGTGGTCCTCCAGGACAGGTTTGAGAACCACTGTTCTACAGTATATTATTTTCAGCATTTTCAATATAATCAAAAAGATTTCTTAAAAGTTTTTCTGATCAGAACACTTAGAAAAAGTGCTGTATTTGGACACACAGACATCAAGAATCAGCCTGTGATTCTCAACAATGGTGACAATAATAAAGCATGTTGCAGTGCATTCTGGGTGCCACCAATCAAAACTCATTCATGACTCATTCATGCTGTAATGACCAATATACTGTACATTTAAGTCAGAGATTAGGCTCTAAATGAGATCAGTGATTCAGGTCAAATTATAATTATTAGTGATGGGAAGTCCGGTTCTTTTCCGCGAACCGGTTCTTTCGGACAGTTCGTTTCAATGAACCGGTTCAAAAAAACGGTTCACCAGTTCTTTTACATCATCACGTAATGACGTCAATTCTATCATCCCGGCGGATAAATATACATTCAAATAAAGGCATTTGTAATCATAACTTTAGTTAAATAATAGTACTTATTATCATAATCGTCTTGGATAAGTTTCTTACATTAAGGTTTTGAAAATGAACCCTGTAGTAGGCCTAAGGCGATGCGCAAACACAGATGTTTTACATGTCTTAAAGATCTGAATTATCTGGTCTTCATCATTTTTATTTTATTTGTAATTAAATAAACTTACATTTCGCTGAATTACTTTACATTACTTTGCACCCTTAAAACATTTGGCAAGATTCGGCAAAATGTATGTCAACTTACTTAGAAATAAAATAAAATAATAAATGTTTAGTTTTACAATTGATTCATTGTGTTTCCAATCTTTAAAATAATACAGTGAAAAGACAGAATGTGATAAACCTGTTTCCAACATGTTTTATTTTGTTACACTTATTGATGTTCAACAAAATACTTAAGAAACATGCATTTCGTCCCTCTGAAAAATTGCGAGCATACTCAGCTCATCAGGTTCTCAGTATGTCGAACACGTCCGAAATAAACAGTTCTCGGTTCTGTACTGGTGATCCGAGAACCGCTGTACCTGTACGTTCGGTAGTGCGCGCATGCTCAGTATCCACTGCTCATGCTCATCACTTCTCTCAGCACAACATGTCTCCGCTCAGTGAACTGTTGGATTTACTGGAGTAAAATATACTCCGGGATACTGGTTTATTTTGAGTCGAAGGGACTGTCAGGACTCAGGCATGTACGAAAGTGAACAACTTTAGTAACTTGTGGATCAGTGCTGACGCAATACGCAAACTGTTTTGAACGATTCAGTCGATTTAGTGTACTGGTTCGACCAGTTCACTAAAAAGAACCAGTTCAAAAGAACGATTCGTTCACGAACCGGACATCACTACTGATTTTGTTAACACCACCTGTTCACCTTTTCTCTTTGCTCATCTGGCTGTTATAACTCAGATACAGCAGCCAAACTAAATCTAAACTTAAACATTTAAAGGTCAACTGCGCAACTAAATCAAACACTGATCTCCATAATGGTGACTAAAATTGTGATTTTTCTCCTTCAGTGATTCTGCTTGTTAACATCAGGTGTCTTCAATAATGGTCAATCATCACTCAATTAATCATTAAATTATCTCATTATCTTTAACACTCTTGAGTCTGGAGCCAAATAAACTCCCAGGAGAGTTCATTTAACACTGGAGTTTTTGCTGTGCAGCTGATTTCACTAATTAGTTCTCTCTCCTGTTTAATTAGCAAATCCAGGTGATTAGAACAAAATAGGCCTACTGAGGAGGACTTTTACTTTCTGAACCTGGACTTTCCACCTCTGCAAATAACTGATTCCATACCATGTAAATTCATTGGTTATTTCCCTTTACCATGCACACACAAATAGTTTTCAGTTTCTTTTTTTTTTACCAACATTTACAAATATTTAAGTTTAGCTGTAGTCCTTAGTGTTGTTTGCATCCACAGCAAAGACTTCTGAAGAACTTCATGTACTGCTGTCTAACCTGGACAAGAATGACACGAGATGAGCTGAAACTCATGAACCGTAATGGAGTTTGTTTATATTAAACAGGTAAGAAAAGAGACTAGATTTGCATTTTTAGATGCGTTTCTTCCTTATACTGTCACTGGAGACACTGAAATGTTTTAATTAGTAGGATGGAAAATCTCTGACCTCATTATTGAGGACACAATAGACCAGGAAGATGAAGGTTCCCTGCTGGGAGTTCAAGATCATGAAGATGATATATCCATAAGGGAAGATAGCCAGAATCCAGGCGCATCCAAGAATCACAAACTGAGCCAGTGTTTTAAATACTATAATCCTGCAGAGAAACAGAAAAAAGAGACTTAATGTGTTTTACTTGTTATTTTAAATAGAGCAATTCAATCATGTTTGTTACTTGGTTTGTTTTATCTGTGAAACTTCAGCGTTCAGATTTTTGAGAGTTGAGTTCAGTTTGATGATGATCATGATGAAAAGAATTGTGTTTGACTGCAAAGCAAAAAAATAAAAAAGAATTAATTAATCCAATTTAATCCAATCCATTTAATACAAAGTCATAAGCAAAATTAAACAAAAAAATGTGTTTACTAATAGAATCACGCCAACCGGTCCCAGAAATGCCCCGAACAAAACTTCATTGGATTTAAACGAGCACCTGTTCGGAGGAAGATATTGTTAAATAATCAGTGAACAAACATGGATGAAGATTTTGAGCAATGAGTCACTCAAATCAAACTCACATTACACCTCCATAGCCATTCACCCCAGCAGACACGGCCACCGCAACCAGAGGAACCGTATATCCAATCACACACAGGAATCCACTGCTAAGCACCTCCCTCTTTTTGGAGCTGATCTGTGATAGGTTCTTCACACAGATGAAGAGCAGCACAGCTTCAATGAACATCCACACAAAGCCGGAGAGATAGAGGAAGTGCAGCACACCTGCTATCACGTCACACAACACCTGGAGATCATGAGAGACGGTTATGATGATTCTCAGTGAGACTGTGCTGAGCTGTAGGGCTCCTTCATCATTCTCACCTGATGACGGCGTATGAGGCTCATGAACTGGTGTGTGAGCAGGGTCAGAAGGTGAGCCAACAGCAGACTCACACAGAGGTTGATTCGAGCCACATTATTCACTCCAGGACTCCACTGACAAAGGGCAAAGGTCAACAGGGCCAAGCTGTAGAACACCAGCCCCACGATCACACACACCAAATTCAACAGGCCCAGGTACTCCCAATCTAAGGGCATTGAGACGCTCTGAGAAAAAAAGTCAGAGTAATTGCAAGAGAAGATTCTTTTTTTTTTTTTTTTTATTCTTTTTATTAAACATTTTAGTTATTTCAAACAAAACATATTAATAAAAAAATAATTATAAAAAAAAACACAGCACAGAAAACAATATTAATAACCATTTCTATGGGCATGTGGACAATTTACATTTTACATACAACATCTCGTCATATGATTGTACCTACATTTTATCCAGTTTGTGTTTATGACCTTTTAATCTTCAGACACTTTAGAATATTCTCCCATTTTTTTAAACATGTGCGATTTACCATTGAGACAATACCTCAATCTTTCTACACAGTAAATTCCCCAGTGTTAAATTAACAATGCTCAGAGCACATATGGTCCCACTCTACATGGTGTTAAAGTAACACTCAAGAGTGTTAAAGTTAATGAGATAATTAAGTGATTAATTGAGTGATGATTGAGCATTATTGAAGACACCTGATGTTAACAAGCAGAATCACTGAAGGAGAAAATCACAAACTGTAAGCCACCGTTATGGTGATGGGTGTTTGCTTTAGTTGGGCTCTTGACCCTTACTGTATATTATTAACTTTAGACTTGGTTTGTCTGCTGTTATTGATTTATAACAGTCAAATGAACAAAGGAGAAGTGTGATCTGATAGTGTTGGTTATGTTTTGACATAATCATGCTGTGATCCGAAAATGAAACTTATTGAGATAGTTTGGTTTATCTTGTTAGCAGCAGCTCTGTGATTCTACAGTATATGACTATCAGTATTTTTCTTATAATCCAATATATTTAATAAACATTGTTCTGATCAAAACACTTTCAAATGTATTTATTTAGAAACACAGACATCAATAATCAGCCTGTGAATCTCAACAATGGTGACAATAATAAAGCATGTTGCAGTGGCTGCCACCAATCACAACTCATTAATGGCTCCCATTATGCATTGCGGTATGAATAAATTATGATCTGAATTGTCTATGTAATTTACTTTTCACAATTGTCACCATTGTTGAGATGCATAGACTGAATCTTTATGTCTGTGTGTGCCTAAAAGAAAGATTAAAAAAAAAAAAAAACCTTTTAAGAAATCCTTTATATTATATCTAAAATTCTGGATATTTATGCAGAATCACAGTTATGCTGTAACCAACAACATAAATCAAAAACATTAAGTTCAAATGATGATTGTCATAACATAACCAACACCATCAGATCATTTTTTTCTTTGTTCATCTGGCAGCTGTAAGTCAGATACAGCAATCAAACAAAAATTAAAGTTAATAATTTAAGGGTCAAGAGCCCAACTAAAGCAAACACCCATCACCATAACGTTGGCTTACAATTTGAGATTTTCTCCTTCAGTGATTCTGCTTGTCATCATCAGGTGTCTTCAATAATGCTCAATCATCACTCAATTAATCACTTAATTGTCTCATTAACTTTAACACTGCTTCAGTGTTACTTTAACACCATGTAGAGTGGGACCATATGTGCTCTGAGCAGTGTTAATTTAACACTTAGTCCATGAGCCAGGGGGGTCCATCGGTATCAACGGGGGGGCAAATGCTATCATTGTTTTTTGGCAAGGTATACTAGCCTGACTACGTCAGACTTCTTACTTCCGCTCAATTTCATTTCGCTTCTGTAGTGAGTCTGAGACAGCGTAACAGCTTTCCGTTTTCCTCCGGCCTGAAAACAGCCGGGCCAATCAACGAACAGAGGGCGGGATGAGAGCCGTGACGTAGACACTGATTGTACCGTGGATGCGTAGATTTTTACTTCACATAATCTGCAAAAGTCGCGCACAGCTATGTTCACTCCGGTATTTCGCTCGATGGTTTTGTTTTCGCATCATACATGTGTTTGCAGTGGAAGTTAGATGCGGCTGAGCATGCGCATAACACACGCCATAACCAAACGTTATGTGATTGGCTTACGGGTAACCAATGATTTTAAACTTCAGACAAGCGCCCCCCGCGAGAGAGAAAACACTTCTCTATTATGCCATTCCAGACTCTGTCTACGAAGCAAAGCAAAGTAGCATAGTTTGGTATTACCAGGCTAAAGGTATACACCCCTAGTATTAGAAAAATCACGATAGCAGTGCAGGGGTGGTAGCGAAATCACTTTTTTGAGCTCATGAAGTTACTAACCCCCTAAAATAAATTCCGTTTTTGAAATCTGGTGTATATCTGGTTTAGGCTCATGCTAGGGATATTATCAATATTCTATAATATGGTGCTTGGTATCGTTGGAAAGGGGACCTTTTAGGCTTTCATTTAAGCCCAGTACGGAATCTGTCTGACAAACACAGAGGTCACATGACTTCTTTTAACCAGAAATAACACACATTTTTTCACAATTTCCGCCTAAACTGTATGCTTTCTTTTATCCCTGTGGCATGAAAGAACACCATGGACACAAAACTCAACAACTTCAATACTCAAGGCACTCTGATGACTCAGAAAATGTATAATATACCCATACTATTTATTTGTGAGAGCCTTAAATTAGACTTGTGCAGCCAGCACAAGTCTTCAAAATAGAATAGAGCCAATAGAATGGACAAATAGAATACCCTATTAGTCCAGGGCCAAATGGCCTATTTATTCATGTACAGTTGTAATAAAAAGTAATTGTTTCAATAGTGTAGTCAATGGTGTTGTAAACATAACACTTCTAAGTGGTTTAACAAAATGTTTCTATCATGTATTTTGATATTCACCCACTTTCAGTTAGAATGTCAGAAAGTAGCTCATTCACAGAATATTGATGGATTTTGACAGTTTGACATGGTTTTGTCAGTTTTGTGAAAAGATTGTTGGTTCAGTTGACTGGTTATAACAACACTACCAACTATGCCATCTTCAATCAACTTCCATTGAGTTCCAGGGGTATTAAATGGAATTACAAAATACTTTTTCTCTTTTGCTTGTGAATTGGTGGGGAATAGTAGCTAATGTAAGCTTGGTGTTTTTAGCAGGCTAGCTATCTAGCAGGCTAGCTAGCTTGCAGGTTAAACAGTGTAACAGTAACTGCTACAGTGCACTCAGGGCTCTCAAGTGTCACGTGACAGTCACTCATTTCGGTCTTTTGTCACGCCCTCTCGCCACACATTGTATTTCTCACGCGGAAAAACTATTTATAATATATTTAATATGCCGCAGCGCCCAAAATGTCTCTGGTTGTGCCAGTCTCATTATGGAACCGGCAGGAATCAATCGCTGTAAAAATCTATTATTGTCTATCCATTATAAAAGTGCATCTATCCATTATAAAAGTGCATCTATCCATTATAAAAGTGCATCTATCCATCATAAAAGTGCATCTATCCATCATGAAAGTGGATCTATTCATTATAAAAGTGCATCTATCCATCATAAAAGTGCATCTATCCATTATAAAAGTCCATCTATCCATTATAAAAGTCCATCTATCCATTATAAAAGTCCATCCATCCATCATAAAAGTGCATCCATCCATCATAAAAGTGCATCTATCCATCATAAAAGTGCATCTATCCATTATAAAAGTGCATCTATCCATTATAAAAGTACATCTATCCATTATAAAAGTCCATCTCTCCATCATAAAAGTCCATCTATCCATCATAAAAGTCCATCTATCCATCATAAAAGTGCATCTATTCATCATAAAAGTGCATCTATCCATCATAAAAGTCCATCTATCCATCATAAAAGTCCATCTATCCATCATAAAAGTCCATCTATTCATTATAAAAGTGCATCTATCCATTTTAAAAGTCCATCTATCCATCATAAAAGTGCATCTATCCATCATAAAAGTGCATCTATCCATCATAAAAGTCCATCTATCCATTATAAAAGTGCATCTATCCATTTTAAAAGTCCATCTATCCATCATAAAAGTCCATCTCTCCATCATAAAAGTCCATCTATCCATCATAAAAGTGCATCTATCCATCATAAAAGTCCATCTATCCATCATAAAAGTGCATCTATTCATTATAAAAGTGCATCTATCCATCATAATAGTGCATCTATCCATCATAAAAGTCCATTTATCCATATAAAAGTGCATCTATCCATTTTAAAAGTCCATCTATCCATTATAAAAGTCCATCTATCCATCATAAAAGTCCATCTATCCATCATAAAAGTGCATCTATCCATCATAAAAGTGCATCTATCCATCATAAAAGTCCATCTATCCATTATAAAAGTGCATCTATCCATTTTAAAAGTCCATCTATCCATCATAAAAGTCCATCTCTCCATCATAAAAGTCCATCTATCCATCATAAAAGTCCATCTATCCATCATAAAAGTCCATCTATCCATCATAAAAGTGCATCTATTCATTATAAAAGTGCATCTATCCATCATAAAAGTGCATCTATCCATCATAAAAGTCCATTTATCCATTATAAAAGTGCATCTATCCATTTTAAAAGTCCATCTATCCATTATAAAAGTCCATCTATCCATCATAAAAGTCCATCTATCCATCATAAAAGTGCATCTATCCATCATAAAAGTCCATCTGTCCATCATAAAAGTGCATCTCTCCATCATAAAAGTGCATCTCTCCATCATAAAAGTGCATCTATCCATCATGAAAGTCCATCTATCCATCATAAAAGTCCATCTATCCATTATAAAAGTCCATCTATCCATCATAAAAGTGCATCTCTCCATCATAAAAGTGCATCTCTCCATCATAAAAGTGCATCTATCCATCATAAAAGTGCATCTATCCATCATAATAGTGCATCTATCCATCATAAAAGTGCATCTCTCCATCATAAAAGTGCATCTCTCCATCATAAAAGTGCATCTCTCCATCATAATAGTGCATCTATCCATCATAAAAGTCCATCTCTCCATCATAAAAGTGCATCTCTCCATCATAATGCATCTATCCATTATAAAAGTGCATCTATCCATTATAAAAGTGCATCTATCCATCATAAAAGTGCATCTATCCATCATAAGTCCATTTATCCATTATAAAAGTGCATCTATCCATTTTAAAAGTCCATCTATCCATCATAAAAGTGCATATATTCATCATAAAAGTCCATCTCTCCATCATAAAAGTGCATCTCTCCATCATAGTGCATCTATCCATTATAAAAGTACATCTATCCATCATAAAAGTCCATCTATCCATCATAAAAGTGCATCTATTCATTATAAAAGTGCATCTATCCATCATAAAAGTGCATCTATCCATCATAAGTCCATTTATCCATCATAAAAGTCCATCTCTCCATCATAAAAGTGCATCTCTCCATCATAATGCATCTATCCATTATAAAAGTGCATCTATCCATTATAAAAGTGCATCTATCCATCATAAAAGTGCATCTATCCATCATAAGTCCATTTATCCATTATAAAAGTGCATCTATCCATTTTAAAAGTCCATCTATCCATCATAAAAGTGCATATATTCATCATAAAAGTCCATCTCTCCATCATAAAAGTGCATCTCTCCATCATAGTGCATCTATCCATTATAAAAGTACATCTATCCATCATAAAAGTCCATCTATCCATCATAAAAGTGCATCTATTCATTATAAAAGTGCATCTATCCATCATAAAAGTGCATCTATCCATCATAAGTCCATTTATCCATTATAAAAGTGCATCTATCCATTTTAAAAGTCCATCTATCCATCATAAAAGTGCATCTATCCATCATAAAAGTGCATCTATCCATCATAAAAGTCCATTTATCCATTATAAAAGTGCATCTATCCATTTTAAAAGTCCATCTATCCATTATAAAAGTCCATCTATCCATCATAAAAGTCCATCTATCCATCATAAAAGTGCATCTATCCATCATAAGTCCATCTGTCCATCATAAAAGTGCATCTCTCCATCATAAAAGTGCATCTCTCCATCATAAAAGTGCATCTATCCATCATAAAAGTCCATCTATCCATCATAAAAGTGCATCTCTCCATCATAAAAGTGCATCTCTCCATCATAAAAGTGCATCTATCCATCATAATAGTGCATCTCTCCATCATAAAAGTGCATCTCTCCATCATAAAAGTGCATCTCTCCATCATAAAAGTGCATCTCTCCATCATAATAGTGCATCTATCCATCATAAAAGTCCATCTCTCCATCATAAAAGTGCATCTCTCCATCATAATGCATCTATCCATTATAAAAGTGCATCTATCCATTATAAAAGTGCATCTCTTCATCATAAAAGTGCATGTCTTCATGTTCATTTTATGAAGTATAGGCTACTTAAGTAATTTTCAAGTATATTTTTAAGTATACTTTATGTAGTAAGTATACTAATATCAATGTGTACTTGTAGTAAACTTGTGTACTATTTCAATACTGCTTGGGACTAAATTGGCCCACCTTTAGTATTTTTAGCAGAGGTGGAAAGTCCAGGGGTCAGAAAGTAAAAGTCCTGCCATATATTTATTCCACCCATGAACTCACACAGCAAAAACTCCAGTGTTAAATGAACTCTCCTGGGAGTTTATTTGGCTCCAGACTCAAGAGTGTTAAAGTTAATGAGATAATTTAGTGATTGATTGAGTGATGATTGAGCATTATTGAAGACACCTGATGTTAACAAGCAGAATCGCCAAAGGAGAAAATCTCTTTTTTCAAGTTGCCATTATGGTGATTAGCGTTTGCTTTAGTTTGCTTTACCAAATCTTCTTAGCACTTCAAACATGTAGTCCAGTTCGACACGGTCGAAAGCTTTTTCGGCGTCCATTGAAACAATGGCGCCGGGTATTTGATGATGATTGAGATGACTGATAATATTAATCAAGCGTCTTGTATTGTTTGAGGACAAACGACCGTTAATAAATCCAGTCTGGTCTGCGCTTACTATGTCTGATACAACCCGCTCTAATCTATTGGCCAACACCTTTGACAATATTTTCATGTCTACTCCTAGTAAGCATATCGGCCGATACACTCTAAAAAGAGATGTGTTAAAAAACAACACACATCATGTGTCGATGGTATTTGACACATGTTGTGTATATTTTAACACACAATGTGTTATGTAGAATAGCACTGGGTGGAGGAGAGTTTGTGTTTATGAAAAAATTATAGGTATATTTTATATAGTATCCCATAAAATGCTCTAAAATAAATAAAGCAATACATTCAAATAAATAAATTTAACGGGTTAACGGGTGTTTTTTGGCAGCCAATCACATCATGCCTCTTTTTCAATGTCTTTTTCAAATGCTGCTTTCACTTGTTATTAATAACCAGATTAACTTTATTTCTGTCAGACTCTACAGAAGCTCTTATTGAGAATTAACAGGTTTTGGTGTTGACGATTCATTTAATGCTTCATTTAAAGTCACCAGAATCGTGATTAGTGTCAGCTTTATTTGGGCTCTTGACCCTTGACTCTTTAACATTAGTTTTCTCTGATTGCTGTAAATGTGTATTTATTTTAACACATTTTAAACAGCAGAAATAATCATGAGAAAAATATGCTCAGATGATAATATTATCATCATGAACATGTAAGATTGTTAAGCTCAGCAAGAGTTTAATATTTTAAAAATAATTTATAAAAAGATTAGTGTTGCAATTAACTTAAAATTATTTATTTTTTTAATTCACAGTTCGTATAAAACCTTACAGAATATGGTTTCAAACAGACCTCAAGAATCAGCACATGAATCTCAACAATGGTGAAAAAAAAAAAAGCTTCATGCCGCAATGCATGCTGGGTGCCACCATAGTACAAATCTCATCCATGACTCCCAGCATGCATTGCGGCATGAAGCTTTTTGTTTGTCACCATTGTTGAGATTCATACGCTGATTCTTGATGTCTGTGTTTGACTGTTTTCTGCTGCAGATTAAAATTTTCAGAAAACATTTTTTTTATTTTGCCCCGCTAGATAGCATGATATAGTGTCACAAGATTGTTCTAACTAACAGCACATAAATAAATTAAATGCAAACCATCCACATAATCATAAACTTGATCAGATCAGCACTTGCTGATTTTAACATCATCTAGAAACATCTGATCATATTTCCTCTCACCATAACAAAAGTATTTTATTAAAATACAGTTAAATCAGCCAGAGAAAAACTAAAAGAAGAGTAAAGGGTCAAGAGCTCAAATAAAGGAGCCATTAATCACGATTCTGGTGACTTCAAATAAAACATTCAATGAAACATCAACATCTAAACCTCAGTTAATTCTCAATAAGAGCTTGTCTATGTAGATTCATGATGTCTAAAACATCCAAATGTTCAAACAAACTCTTTATTAAACGTCACTGGACTCCATAAACACAAGTTAACAATACGTTTCAGTGTTCATCCAAACACTCAGTTGTAAAAACACAGGAAGTGACTCTGGCAAATACACATCGACTACAGTCACATGTGACACATATCTGACACAAGTTGTGTAACTATAACACATTAGTGTGTAAAAGGTTTCAACACACTTCTGTGTAAGAGGAATAACACATTAGTTGTGTTAAAGGTAATACACAATGTGTAGTCCTTATAAACACAGAGATGTGTTAAGAATCGACACAGGTTGTGTGTTAAATTTGACACAACATGTGTTGTCCCTGAGCACACACACTATGTGTGTTAAAATCTACACAACATGTGTTGTCCTTGAGCACACACACTACATGTGTTAAAATCTACACAACATGTGTTAAAATCTACACAACATGTGTTGTCCCTGAGCACACACACTACATGTGTTAAAATCTACACAACGTGTGTTGTCCTTGAGCACACACACTACATGTGTTAAAATCTACACAACATGTGTTAAAATCTACACAACATGTGTTGTCCCTGAGCACACACACTACATGTGTTAAAATCTACACAACGTGTGTTGTCCTTGAGCACACACACTACATGTGTTAAAATCTACACAACATGTGTTGTCCTTGAGCACACACACTACATGTGTTAAAATCTACACAACATGTGTTGTCCTTGAGCACACACACTACATGTGTTAAAATCTACACAACATGTGTAATTTTTAACAACCTTGAGTGCCGACACTCACCATCACTGTGAATGGTATGCAGTGTTTGCTGTGTTCTCAAACAAACAGGCCAGTGTAAATACAAGTTATTTATATACAAAATGTTGTCAGTTGCTTCATTTTAATTAAATTCAAAGTGCAAACTCGGTGAACTGTTATCTCTTCATGAACTTTTGTCAAAAGCAGCATTATCAATCAGAGGTTGAAGCGTGAACAACTGAATAATGTCCAGTACAGTGAGTGTGCCCAGTCATTGAGCTTGAAACATTGTGTTGTACTTTGTGTGCACATGCATTCTGTCCTCGACTATTGATTAAATGGTTAATATTTTAGCATCTGGCCCTTTCGCTTTATTTTTTAAAATGACACAATTTGTGTGTTAAAATGACTTACACAGTGAATGAGTTAAAATGAACACAAACCTAGTAGTCCTGGAGCTCACCCACGGATGTGTCAAAATTTAACACAGGTTGTGTCATTTTTAACACATTCTTTCTAAGAGTGTAGGAAGAAGGCAGTTCTGGGTCCTTATCTTTTTTTGGTATTACTGTTATATTGGCAATATACATAGTCCCCGGAAGACTTGAGGATTCAAAAGATGCATTAAATACTCTCTGTAATAATTTATTAATCTTGCCTTTCAAAACCTTACAAAACTCAACAGGATATCCGTCAGCTCCAGGGCATTTGCCTGATTGGAGTGATGAAATGGCTGTATCAATTTCTAACAATGTAATGGGACCTTCCAGTAAGTTAGCCTGGTCTTCGGTTAGTCGTGGTATATTCAAGCTGTTTAAAAAGTAGCAATCTTTTAATTTGTCACAGTCAGTCTCAGAACTATACAGTTCCTCATACAATTGTCTAAAACACTCATTAATGTGCTTATTATCCATGTGGTGCTGACCATTCTCATTCTTAACTGCCGAAATAAAGAATTTAGGGGGAGCATTGTTTGCCAGCCTCGCCAAGAATGTGTTTGGTTTATTGCCAAATTCAAATAGTCTTTGTTGTGCAAATAACATATCCTTCTCAGCTTTCCTTGTCACTAAGTCACTTAACATGTCCCTGGATGTCTTTAATTCTTTAAGGACTTTGTCTGATTTTGATGCATAATATTCTTCTTCCAGTCTTTTAATTCTTATTTCAAGGTCATTTTGTAATATTATTCGTTCCTTCTTTTTACAGCTTGTATATGAGTTTATAACCCCTCTCATGTAGGCTTTATAAGCATCCCATACCATTCTAGGGTCAGTGTCCTCTTTGTCATTGATGTTTAGATACAAATCTGTCTGTTCTTCTAAAAGTTTAATAAAATTGTCGTCAAAAAGTAATAGCCTGTTTAACTTCCAATAAATAGTTTGCTTTAGTGGTCTGGGCGGTTGCATCTCTAATCTAACAGGAGCGTGATCAGAAATGGCATTAATTCCTATATCTGACTTCTCCACAAGACGGGCCAAATGCCTTGAGATAAATATATAGTCAATGCGGGACATTGATGAATGAGGTAAGGAGTGAAAGGTAAAGATTTGTGTTGAAGGGTTTAAATGCCTCCAAATATCTAACAGGCCGATTTCCTCTAATGCGTTTTTAAGCGATCTTGCAGTTTTAGACTGACTGTTCTGAGCTGGGCTCCTGTCCAAAAAAGGACAAAGAGAGCAATTAAAATCGCCTCCTATCAAAATGTTTGATGAGTCCATCTCAACAAGCCGATCAAAAAGTAAGGCAGAAAAATCATCATCATGTACGTTAGGACTGTAGATGCTACCCAGCAAAATAATTTCCCCATAAAGCATTCCTTTGGTTAAAACGATTCTCCCCTCTGTATCTTTATATGTGTCTGTAACAACAAACGGCAAGTTTTTATGTATCAATATTATTACCCCCCTCTTACTTGTTGAATAAGATGAATAATAAACCTGACCAACCCACTCCCGGAGATATTTCTTATGTTCATTGTCGCTGAGGTGTGTTTCCTGTAAAAAAAGGCTATTTGGATTTTGTCCTTTTTTAGACTGTTTAGGATAGCTTTCCTTTTCACTGGATTGTTGGATCCCTTAACATTCCAAGTAGGGCTGGGAGATATATCGCACGATATTGTTATGCGCATCTCGTCAGTAAAGCCGGTTCCTTGATTAGTAGTAAAGGTGGAGAATCCAGGGGTCAGAAAGTAAAAGTCCTGCCATATATTTATTCCACCCATGAACTCACACAGCAAAAACTCCAGTGTTAAATGAACTCTCCTGGGAGTTTATTTGGCTCCAGACTCAAGAGTGTTAAAGTTAATGAGATAATTTAGTGATTGATTGAGTGATGATTGAGCATTATTGAAAACACCTGATGTTAACAAGCAGAATCACTGAAGGAGAAAATCTCCTTTTAAGTTGCCATTATGGTGATCAGTGTTTGGTTTAGTTGGGCTCTTGACCCTTAAACTAATAACTTTAGATTTTGTTTGGCTGTTGTATCTGGGTTATAACTCTCAGATGACCAAAGAGAAACGTTGATCAGGTGGTGTTGGTTATGTTTTGACATAATCATAATTTGACCTGAATCACAAAACTCATTTAGAGAGTTAAGTTTACCTTGATGATTACAGCAGCCTGTGAATCTAATATTATGCCATGTTAATCATTTACAATGTAATCAGAAAGATTTCTTGAAAGTTGTTCTGATCAAAAGACTTTGAAAAAATATATTATTTGGACACACTGACACCAAGAATCAGCCTGTGATTCTCAACAATGGTGACAATAATAAAGCATGTTGCAGTGCATTCTGGGTGCCACCAATCAAAACTCATCCATGGCTCCCATCATGCATTGCGGTATGAATAAATTATGATCTGAATTGTCTTGTTTTCCTAATTGAATATTCTTTTTGTCACCATTGTTGAGATTCATACACTGAATCTTGATGTCTGTGTGTGCCTTAAAGAAACATTTTCTTTTTCTTTATCAGAACAACTTTTAAGAAATAATTTGAATTATATTGAAAAATCTGGATCTTCATCGTGTGCCAGATGTTGGCCGGATCTGGGCCGACACAATGTTGCTACGTGGGAAGTACCGTTTATTCATATTTCAGCTCATCACAAGACAGTTCTATAAATATAATATCAGAGCATTATAAGAGTAGCTTGTACTATTATTATTCTTCAAGAACACCCTTGGACAAGATTCTGCTGGAAGGTAAGCATAAACTTTGATCCATAGGTTTGAACTTGTAGATATGCATTGTTACACAATAGGGTTATAATATTCCTAGATTTGCTGATATATGTTAGACAAGCCAAGGGAGACTAATCCTAGAAATCTGACCTAAACAGCACAAGGCTATTCTAGATACCTTTGGTTACTATGAGGCCAATCAGGAGATGAGATAATATCAGATCTCACAACAGAGTACATGAGTGCCAAATCTGTGCTGTTCTTCAATGCTCACTATAAATGTTCTCGTACCTCTGATGGGCGGCTGGTTTGCATGATGAGAGCGAATGTGGACAGATGAACACAGGAACACACAGTGTAGCTGCTGTTGGTCTCTAAAACAGAACAACCATCTACAATCCACTCGCTGATATTCCAGTACACACAGGACAGGGAACCTTCGGGGTCAAACTCCTGCAAAAAGAAGAAAGAACATGTAGAACATGTTTTCAGATGTTCATCAGTTCTCAGGTTGGACAAAAGCACATGTCAGTCTCTCACTCTGATGTGTTTGAGGGTGAAGTTGACTGGTTTGGTGAGTTTAGTGTTGGTGGTTTTGGGAAGAGTAGCTGAGATCACAGTGGACATCATGGTTTTAATCGTGTCATTTGATGTGTTGAGGAAGTCGGGCTTCAGTAGATTCTCCATTGTGTTATAACTCATGAAAGCCACAGCAGCTGATCCTATGTGACAGAAACAGAAGCTTACATGCAATGAACCTAATCAACATTCTTAGTTTATTGTCGTTAGTGATATCTTTCTAGTTTTCTTGTTCATTTAATCAAACTAAAACCGGTCACATACTGTCATCGTTGTTCTTGGCAATCCCAATGAGATCAATGTCCACAGAATAATTTGTTGTGTTAAGTCGAGGGATTTTATCTAAGGTTGCATTTGGTCCAACGATGAAGACTTGTACCTCTGATTAAAAAATATATTCATGTAAATTAATCCGTATTAACAATTAGGCCATCTAAAAAAGTCAAAATGTCCTCTAGACTTGAGCACATTAAGTCAGTAATTTCACAGTATATTCATAGTTTGTTTTTCACTTACCCACAGTGTCAAGAGAAAAACTGACATTAGCATATGTGTCTGTCGGTTTCACCAGCATGGACACCAGCTTCTCACTGGCTTTTAACACACGATTTCCATCTGACACCAGTTTATTTGGGTCAGCAGATGATGACACTAAAACCTTCTCTGATGCGTTGAGGACCATATTAAAAATTGTTTTCACATCCTATTTTAGTAATCATATAAATAGGATTATTTGTAAACATAGAAACAAAAGAAAGCATTGGCTACAGGACAATTTATGTAAGTGACAAATAATGATTATTTTGTCATTTTTGTCTTACGGATGGGAGCACTTCATCTGTAATGTTCTCTATCCGGTCAAGAAGATTTGCTACACATCGCCCCATGGTCTGACTCTGAAATCACAATTGAGCTTTCAAAATAAACTGAAAACTGAACATGTGTGCACTGTGGAGTATTTGAAATCAAATAAAAGTTAATTGCTCTAATATTCTACTACATATTATTTACAACAACACTGACAATAATACAAAACAGTACACATTATTTTGCATTATTGAGCTGTTGTTACAAAAATTGACCCTGCAACAACTTACATTGCATTCGTCCTGCAGTGTGATAATCAGACCTGGAATGAGAAAAGTCTTATGAAAACATTTTAAAATTCTTTCAAAATAAAATTCCTTTTAAATTCATTTCCTTTCATTTGAGTGGGACTGGGTGATGTTGTGGTATTCTCCGTGAAGACAATTGTTAAGAGAAGCTGCTTTTGAGAGCTACATTTCAGTCCGACAACATGCTCACCTGCAGTAGTGGGACTGATAGATGTTGTGGAAGACATTGTCAGCAAATGACCTGTCAAATTTACGAGATGAGAGATGCCAAGTCGGAAATTAAATTCTGTGTTCTTCATGAAGACATTAATTATGTAGGGTTGCATTTAAATATCAGTCCAGTAAAACATCATCCTCACCTGTAGAAGTAGAACTAGTAGATGTTGTGGAAGTGATGGGCTGTAAAGCAACTAAAACAATAACAGATGGAAACCGATGTTAGATCAGATTCAGATGCTGTACTTCATGAAGACAATTATTAAGAGAATCTTTTTTGAAAGCCACATCTTAGTCCAGCAACACATTAACCCAGGGGTTTTCAAAGTCTAAGACAGTGGGCCTCCATTTTGACACAACTTACCCAATGGCACACAACTTAATGTTGCTCATCTTAACATTAAGTGACTTAATGGTGACTGTCATGTAAATAGGCAGATTGGATTTTCTGAAGCATTAGGCAACGTCTCCGCGCTTTAATGACGAGAGCAGCACCGACACGCATCTGCAAATGGAAGGATGGCCCGAGGAAACGTTGTGTCGTCGTAGGAGAGGAATGTGGACAAACGCCACTGCTCCTCGTTAAAGCCAATATTTAAACACAATATGCTCCCGCCAGTACTGAGATCTCTCTCGCACACAGTAACTGAAGCACATGCGCAGGCTGCAATGATGCCACTTTTTGTCCTCCTCCGCCTCAAAATCATGGTGATGTTTGGCAAACTTAGCATATATTGCAGAGCTAGCATCAAGCATTTTTCGCATTCGTCTATCTATGCAAGATAATTTAACCCTTTAAGCATGTGCGATGTTTCAGATAGAATGGCAAGTGTAAACATATGAATCGGATACAGTTGAAAGAACGTGTAAACGGACGGTCAAAAAAATCGGATAAAGGTAACAAATCAGAATTGGGCATCAAGACCTGCAGTGTAAACAAGGCCTTATTTTCAGAATAAGGCTATATTGTTTACCACTCTCCGCGCTAGAGATGCGCGGATGGGCTATTATTTCATCCGCAACCGCATCACAAAACTCATCATCCGTCCGCCATCCATCCGCACCAACGTTTTTGACCAATTTTCAAAACCGCAACCGCCCACCATCCGCTGATGCAAGGTGCTGCTGATGACAGCCGCGAGACTAGAAAGCTCTTACTTCAGAATATCAGCAGTGAACTCCGTCTCCGATCGGCGCACAGGGACAAAAATAAATAAATTATTTAAATAAAAAAAATAGCCTAAATTAAACGCGTTTCGGCAAAACTGACCTTATCTGATAGGCTACTGTACATTATTTTCATTGTAGCCTAATAGAAAACGCATTTTGGCACATAATTTAGGCTTTTTCGTTGGTGCGCCATCTAGGCTTATGCCTACAAAAGACAGATGAAATCTAATATTAATAATTGATCCATGTCGGTATACACAGCCTAATATTAAAAAAAAAAAATAGCCTATACAATCAAGATAGCCTATTTAAGTTTTAATTATTAAATCCAGGACATGGTTAGTTAATGAAACATGGATTAAAATTAAGATACAATTAATACCAAACGAAATTCGCGTTAAAGAAGGGCTTTGTGCTTTCTGTTTGAGGTCTCTGTGAAAGTTTGAAAGTCTTTTAGTGGTCGCGTCCGTAATGGAGAACTGTCACGTAACATTGTTTTTTCCTCATAAATGCAAACACGAAAAATAAATGACAAAAGACTTTTAAAAAAAGACAAACCATCAATTTTTGGAAAAAAATGTATGGATTTATAGCGTTTTGGTAAAAAAAAATGTATGGATAACCTTCTATTTCCTTTGTTTTTAATTCTCCTTTTTTGAGTTTGTCACGACACGTACCTCCTTTGCCGGTGTTACCATCTCTGATAATAACAGTCTGCATAGACTCGACTGCCTGATGAAAATTTGACTATTTCAAAGTGTGCTTTGCAAAAAATTCCAAAAGCGATTTTTTTGGATGTAGGTATAGTCAGATAACAATATCTAACAATGTATACATATATTTTTGATTTGATTGGTGCAACCGCCCGCCACCCGCCCGAATTTAATTAAAATATTATTTTTCATCACGTCATCCGCCCGATCCGCGGTTTATCCGCGGAGTCCGCGGCTATAACCGCCAACCGCGCATCTCTACTCCGCGCCTCCCCTGGCATGCTGGTCTGTGGCCTGATTTACTAAGTATAAGCTGCAGAATTTACGCAATTGTGTTTATGGCGCAGCAAGCGGCCTGTTGTATGTAATTGCTGTGAGGATACGCCGTCTACGCTATGAAAGCATTTGTGTTGTTTAGCTGCATAAGTTGAATGATGCTGTAATGGTCACCCGCTGGAGTGCCCTTGAGAGTCACCAGAGGGCACTCCACATCAGACTATTGTAATTCCCTCACAGACTCCATTCTCCATAATCCTTTACCCAGACTAATCAGCCATGATCACATTCACCTGTGTCTCATCTTGTTTACTCACCCTATAATAGCCTGGTTTTCACATTCATTCCCTGCAAAGTCTTGTTTAGTGTTACACTGCAATTCTGAGCATTCTCCCTGGTTTCATGTCTCTTGGTTTTGGATTTCTTGCCTGTTCCGTGGATTACTCTTTTGGCCGTAGCCTATTCCCTGCCTTGTTGTGTTTGTTTATATGCACTGCCTGCCTGTGTTTGACCTTGCCTGTAGTTTGTGTAACAATATGAAAATTGTTATAAGGCTTGTTCAGATTATACTTGCCACTAGGGGGCGAACAAGGGCTATCCTGGGGAGAAGTCAGAAAGTGAGTGAGAAAGTGAGCACACAAGTGAGACTGTGTTGACAGACTGTCGAATAAAGTAGGACCCAGTTGGGCCAGAGTTAAGAATATAGACTCCTGTTTTATATGAAAACACCACACTTTAACATGGTGGCAGCGGAAGTGGATTTTTGCCCAAGTTTTTGAGTGGGTTGCTGCGGAGGCGCCGGCGAAGTCCGAAGACGGTAAAGTGCTAACGTGTAGCGTGGATTAGCATCGAAGTAAACAAGCTAACGCTAAAGGCATGGACGGACTTAGACCTCCACAGACGTTGTGTCTCGACTCCAGTAACCTGTCTAAAACGTGGAAGTCTTGGAGAGACGAGTTCGAACTGTACATTGGATTAACTGTCGCCGAGGATGACGAGAAGAAAAAGGTCAGGCTTTTCAGTTATCTGGTCGGTGAGAGTGGCAGAGAGCTACTGGATACGTTAATGGGAGACACAGCTAAGTCGGACTGGAAGATTAAGGACATAATTGAAAAGTTTGATAACTACTGCAGTCCTAGAGTGAACGAGACAGTGGAGCGGTACAAATTCTTCACAAGACATCAAGGTACCAGTGAATCCATAGATGGCTATGTTACTGAACTCAAGCTGCTAGCAAAAACATGCAACTTTGGGACATTGAGAGACTCACTCATTCGGGACAGGATTGTGTGTGGGATTAACAACAGCAACATGCGGGAGAGGCTGTTACGAGAAAAAGATATGACATTGGACACTTGCATTCAACTTTGCAGAGCTGCTGAGTGGTCGCGAGAAAACTACAAGGCCATAGCGGGGCACACAGTGGAAGAAGTTCACGCAGTGCAAGGAGCTTCGCGCCTACAGCAGAAGGAAAACACTGTGGATTGCAAGTTTTGCGGCAAAACACATGAGAGGAGCAAACATAAATGTCCAGCATTTGGAAAGAAATGCACAAAGTGTGGTAAGGAAAACCACTTTGCGGTTAAGTGTAAAGCTCGCATTGAACCAAAAATGAAGAAATTTGTGCACAAGGTTACTGAATGTGACAGTGATTATGAGGACATACTGTGTGTTAGAGAGGTAGCAGAAAGCGAAAATGTGAATGCGGTGGACTCTAACAAAGGTAATGACTCCCAGTTGTTTGCAGGCATGCTCCTAGGAAAAAATATGATTAAATTTCAGATCGATTGTGGCGCTACATGCAACGTGTTGCCTATTAACATGCTGAACACAGATGCTAAGCTGGAGGATACAAATTCTGTGTTAGTGATGTACAATGGAAGCAAAGTGAAGCCACTGGGTAGATGTAAAGTGAAATTAAGAAACCCAAGAAACAAAAAACTGTACCAGCTAGAGTTTCAAGTTGTGGACAAAGACTGTTCGGTACCACTGATTGGTAAGAGAGCCAGTGAGGCTATGAAACTCATAAAAGTACAATATGAAAACATTATGGCTATTGACAGTATTGTGACAACAGAGAGAGACACAAAAGGACAATGGACAATGGAACAAATAAAGTCAGACTTTGCAGATGTGTTCACAGGAGATGGTTGTCTGGAAGGAGAATACAAAATGGAAGTGGATGAGAGTGTGAAACCTGTGCAACTCCCAAAGCGACGTGTTCCGGTAGCCATGATGAAACCGCTGAAAGAGGAGCTTCAGGACCTTGAGCACAGAGGTATTATCACACCAGTAGACTGTAGCACGGACTGGATCAGTAGCATGGTGGTGGTGCAAAAGCAAAACGGTAAACCTAGAGTGTGCATTGATCCAAAGCCCCTCAACAAGGCACTCAAGCGCAGTCACTTCCCACTACAAACCATTGAAGACGTACTCCCAGATATGTCTAAAGCTAAAGTGTTCACAGTGTGTGACGTCAAAAGCGGGTTTTGGCATGTCAAGCTCGAAGAGAAATCTAGTTATCTGACTACGTTCTCCACCCCATTTGGCCGCTTCAGATGGCTAAGGATGCCCATGGGAATAAGTCCGGCACCGGAAGTTTTCCAGCGAAAACTGACCCAAGCACTGGACGGATTACCTGGCCTATACATTATTGCAGATGATGTGCTCATTACAGGTCAGGGAGAGACGCAGGAAGCGGCAGAAGGAGACCATGATGTGAAGCTGAAACTGTTCCTGGAGCGGTGCAGACAAAAAAACATTAAGCTGAACCCAGACAAGTTCAAGCTGAGGAAGAAGGAGTGTACATACATTGGGCACCGCCTGACGGCAGACGGACTGAAAGTGGATCCAGACAAGGTTCGTGCTATTGAACACATGCCGAGACCTACAGATTTGAAAGCGGTACAGAGACTGTTAGGTATGATAAACTACTTGGCTAAGTTTTGCCCACACCTTTCAGACCAGTGTGAAGTGTTGCGGCAGTTGACACACAAAGATACAGACTGGGACTGGTCGGAGCAACATGAGAATGCTTTTGTGAAACTAAAAAAGACTATTGCAGATGCTCCTGTTCTGAAGTACTACTGCCCAGAGGAGGACCTCGTAGTGCAATGTGATGCATCAGACACAGGTTTGGGAGCTGCACTCATGCAAAAGGGTAAGCCCATCGCCTATGCAAGCAGAGCACTCACACAGACGGAGCGGGGGTATGCCCAGATTGAGAAAGAGTTCTTAGCTATGGTGTTCAGTGTAGAGAAGTTTCATCAGTACACGTATGGTCGCAAAGTTACTGTCCAATCTGACCATAAGCCGTTAGAGACCATAGTTAGGAAACCTCTTTTGAGTGCGCCCAAGAGACTTCAAAGAATGATGCTACGTATTCAGAAATACGACCTGACTGTAGTGTATGTTCCTGGGAAAGACATGTTACTGGCAGACACCTTAAGCAGAGCATATCTCCCTGAGTGCCCATCTCTGAGCTCTGTAGAAGCTGAGATCGAGTCGGTTAATATGGTGCAACACTTACCCATTTCAGGTGACAGTCTAAGCCAGATCAGGACAGCTACAAAAGATGACAAAGTGTTACAAACTGTGATCCGACTGATGAAGCAGGGTTGGTCACCGGACAAAAGAGCCGTACCTCAGGAAATCAAACCCTACTTCTCATTCCAGGAGGAATTAAGTTATCAGGACGGCATTGTGTTTCGAGGGGAACGTGCTGTTATTCCATTATCACTGCAGAAAGACATCATCCGCCACCTCCACTCCTCACATCTCGGGGCAGAAGGATGTCTTCGAAGGGCCAGAGAATGTGTCTACTGGATTGGCATGAACGACCACATAAAGACACACATAGCTCGCTGTGACATCTGCAGGTCAGTGGACGACAAACAGCACAGAGAAACGCTCAACCCACACAATGTGCCAAGCAGGCCTTGGGCCAAAGTAGGCGTTGACCTATTTTACTTTGATAACAAAAACTACCATGTATTAGTCGACTACTATTCCAATTTTTGGGAAATAGACTTTTTGCCAGACACAAAAGCTACTACAGTGATAAAGAAGCTAAAAGCTCATTTTGCTAGATACGGCATTCCCAACACAGTAGTCTCAGACAACGGACCTCAATATACATCTCAAGAGTTCCAAAGATTCAGCCAACTGTGGGAATTTGAACACAAAACCTCATCGCCAGGGTACCCACAGAGTAACGGCAAGGCAGAGTCTGCTGTTAAAACGGCAAAGAGACTGTTACACAAAGCCAAAGCTTCCGGACAAGACCCCTATCTCGCGCTCTTAGACCATCGTAACACATCGTCACAAGGGCTGGAGAGCAGCCCAGCTCAAAGACTGCTGAACCGTCGAACGAGGTCTCTGCTACCGGCGAAAAACAGCCTTCTCCAGCCTAAAGTGATTCAAGCAGAGCAGGCACTGTTTAACAACCAACAGCGTCAATGTGCGTACTACAACCGATCAGCCAGGGATCTAGATGCCCTACGACCAGGTGACACGGTCAGAGTGCAGTCATTTGAGCCTCACCCCAAATGGAAGCTGGGCAAGGTGAAAAGACCAGTTGACTCTAGATCCTATGAGGTTGAAATGGATTCGGGTGCAGTTCTAAGGAGGAACCGTAGACACCTCAGACGCGCTCATGTTGTTCCTCAAACAGAGGTTGTTGATATAGAGACAGTAAACACTCCGGAAACCCATACAGACACTGTACTATCCCAGCAGAGTCCTCAAACTCAGAAAGATACCCGCAACAGTGATGTGCCAAAGACAACCAGATGTGGTAGAGTTATTCGTCAGCCTCAAGGACTTTACTACCTAAACTGGCATTTAGGTGACGTGAAGAAGAAAAAAAAGAAAAAAAAAGAAAGTGATGTGATGTGAGATGTAAAAAAAAAAAAAAAAAAAAAACATGTGTACATGTGGAAGTTCATTCCTATTTGCAGTTAATGTTTGCAAATGTGTTACAGGGAAAGAAAACTCTAAAAGAGAAAGGATGTAACAATATGAAAATTGTTATAAGGCTTGTTCAGATTATACTTGCCACTAGGGGGCGAACAAGGGCTATCCTGGGGAGAAGTCAGAAAGTGAGTGAGAAAGTGAGCACACAAGTGAGACTGTGTTGACAGACTGTCGAATAAAGTAGGACCCAGTTGGGCCAGAGTTAAGAATATAGACTCCTGTTTTATATGAAAACACCACACTTTAACAGTTTGGATTACGTCTTTGGATTACTCTGTTCAATAAACACTGCATTTGGATCCTCAACCTTTGTGTCTCAGAGCAGTTTGTGACAGATGCGTTTATTTATTTTCAAGGGCAAAGTTTTCATTAGCTATGCTAATGTGTGCATGCAGTCCCAGCTAACAGACTTTTGTTATAAGAATGTTCTCCAAATATTCAGTGTTGGTTCTGGGAACGTGAAAAATGTCCAGTTTTCTTGATGTTAGAGGAACATGTTTTAAAAGGTATAATGTTCCTCAAACGTTCTTTCAACTTCATTTTCATTATAGGACATTATAGGACATCAACATTAGACTTTGTGTCTCAGATAAGGTCCAGTTCTGGTTTATTTCTTTGCTCTTGGCTGACATGTGGCATTGCTATTGCTGCTTGTTGCCCAGATCTGGCAAACAGGAGGGGGCCACCCAAGGGCCATCATTCTCTGCTGCATGTGGGCCAGATCCGCATTCCACAAGGGCCGGATCCGGGCCGAAACAATGTTGCTATTTCTTTCACTGTCTATGATTCCACTTCCGAAGATACACAAACCTCAAAGCGACTGCTCATGTTCCACTGTGTGTGTGTGTGCTCTGTGTTCTCCGCTGTGTGTGTGTGTGTGTGTGCGCTCTGTGTTCTCCGCTGTGTGTGTGCTCTCCGCTGTGTGTGTGTGCGCTTTCCACTGTGTGTGTGTGTGTGTGTGCTCTCCGCTTTGTGTGTGTGCTCTCCACTGTGTGTGTGTGCTCTCCACTGTGTGTGTGAGTGTGCTCTTCGCTGTGTGTGTGTGTGTGTGTGTGTGTGTGCTGTGCTCTCCGCTGTGTGTGTGTGTGTGTGTGTGCTGTGCTCTACGCTGTGTGTGTGTGAGTGTGTGTGCTCTCCGCAGTTTGTGTGTGTGTGTGTGCTCTCCACGGTGTGTGTAAAAGTAAATTCTGCTTAAAAATGTGCTCTGGAAAGTTTCTCTGGACTTGTTTCTGTTTGCAAATCTTCTGAGCTTTAACATGGTGTGTGTAGCAGTGCTGGGCAACGCTGGTAAATGACGCTCTCCTCTCGTTCACTCGTCCTCTCCCAGCTTTCTGCTCACATGCTCTGATAATAATAATAGCGCTGTAGCACTACTCTATTTTGATAAGCGTTTAACAAATCTGTTCAATCTGATTCTGTCCAGAACTGAATGAAGAATAAGATATTCATAATAATATTTAATATTTTAATATATTTCCTGTCCAATTTTTGTGTGTTACTCTATTTCATTGGTTATATCTACTGACAGGTTGGTTGAAATTAGTTATAGTCAGTAATCTTAAATAATTTATTTCATTTCAACCAGTTATTGTAGATGTTTCCACATGAAGTACATTTTCTAACTGACAAAACATTTTTTCAGTGTACATTACCTATTGCAGTCGTCACCGGTGAGACAGATGAAAAGGCCAAGTACAGTCTTAAGACATCTAAAAAATAATTATAAATACAAATGAATCAACATGTTTAGGTCACAATAAAATAGAAATAAACATATAAATATAAGCTTGTACTTAAAATAATAGTTCACTCAAAAATGAAAGTTCTATCATGACTTTTCTTTTACAGAATATTGTATTTTCTATCCTATAAATTATTATTCTCACACATCTTTTCCACATTATGAAACTCTCAAGCCTTTTCTGTTCAAACTAACAAAAAAGCTCCATTGCAGCTCTACAGTATCTATATGAAGATGTGTGTGTCATATTCAAAATCCTCTGAAGTCAAACAGCAGCTTTATGTGAAGAGCAGAATGAAATGAAAGAAGTGGTTGTTGTTTAGAGTGGTTTCTCTACACAGATAAATCAATCACATTGTAGTTGTATCAATATAAATTATTGCATGAATGACCAAATGATTCAGGAATTCTAGAGGTTTCAACAGAAAGAAAAGTAATATCTCCCAAACGGATCCTAACATGCAAACAATAATCTGTGCCTGAGTGTCTTGCAGAGGTGTATAGTCCAGGGGTCAGAAAGTAAAAGTCCTGCCATATGTTTATTCCACACACACACAGCAAAATCCCCAGTGTTAAATGAACACTCCTCAGTGTTCTCCTGGCTCACGGGTGGAATAAACATATGGCATGACTTTTACTTTCTGACCCCTGGAGTATACACCTCTGTTAATAACCAATAGTTCGGTCAGTTATGAGTTTAGTCAAACATTTCTTTATAATAAAACTATATCACTTGATCATTTTTGTATATTGTTTCCGTACAACAAAGTATGTGTTTTGTTAACACTGTTACAAAAAACACAAACTGATATAAAAAGCTAAGATTGCACATTCAATAAAAAACAAGAATTTTCAATAAATCATTAACATTTAAACCTCTGCTAATTCTCAAAAAGAGCTTCTGCAGATGAATGACAGAAAAAGAAGTCAGTCTGGTTTGAAATAAAGATGTCATGTATTTTCAGTTGATTTCATATTAAGCTGTGTCTGGAAGTCAGTTGTAGTTCTTGTGTTTCTCTTTTCTTCAGCGATTCTGCTTGTTATCATCAGGTGTCTTCAATAATCGAACAATCATCACTAAATTAATCACTTAATTATCTCATTAACTCTAAAACTGCTTAAGTGTTACTTTTAACACCCTGTTGGTGGTTCCCATATGAACACCGAGCGGTGTTAATTTAACACCGGGGAATTTACTGTGTGAAGTGACGTGAAGGATAAACCAGATCTGATTCATTACATCAGCATACAGACAAAAAGCAAAAAAAACTGTTTAGACTTACAGAGAATAGCAGAGATGAGAGGATGAGTTTTCATAAAACCTGAAATATGAAGAAAAATTGTATTGGATTGAGTCTGAGAAAATAACACCACGTGTTCACAGTTCATAAGGTTTTTGGGGCGATGAGAGCCAACCTTTAAACACAAGAAGAATACTCACCTTTATGAAAGGAAGACATTATCAGTTTATTTCTGTTTATCCACAAACCAGTTCAGAGGACGAGTTTCCTTTACAGATAGACAATAAACAAATTAGCCATTGCACTGACGCATGACTTATAAAAAGCTGTTTTCTCTTTGTTTCAAACACACATGTAAAACATTCCACAGCATTTGATTTTGGAACAGAGTTCAAATTGAGAAACCATTATTGTCAAGCAGAATGCAATAAAGGAAGAAAAAAACTTGATCAAGTTCTCATAGTTTATGAGGTGGCTAATTGGCTTTTGGCTAATTCGTACAAATGACCTACCCTTGACCCCGCCCCTAAACCTACCCTTGACCCTGCCCCCAAACCTACTCCTCACTGGGGTTTAGACAAATCAGTGGTCCAATTAAATAATGCTCTGTTGTTTTTTGCTCTGGAGTTATTCATTACGTTTTATCCTTAAAAAAGTTAGTAAGAGTCCTGACCTGGTCAAAGCCCAAATTACTCAGCTATAACCAGAGGTGGGTAATCCAGGGGCCAAAGAGTAAAAGTCCTGCCATATGTTTATTCCACCCATGAACTCAGTCAGCTGATTTCACTAATACCCCTTTTCCACCAAGGCAGAGCTGGTGCTGGTTCGGAGCCAGAGCCTAGTTTCAAATCGGTTCTTTGTTTTTCCACCGCCAAAGCACCAGCTCCGAACCAGTAAAACTGGTTCTTAAGTAGCACCAAATCATTGCAGGGTCTAGAACGGAGCCAAGAAAGAACCGCTTGCGTCAGGGGCTGGGGGCGGGGTTACCGTGACCAACAAGACGAATAGAAACTTGTGACCGCCATTTTTAAATAGCAGCTAGTCGAGCTAATAGCAGCTCGATTATAATATCCGTCTATGTAAGTTACGGCGAGCTGCACGAACGCGTTGGATTCCGATGTATTTTTGTAAACCCATGAGCATCCATAGTATTGCAACGTCCGTTATTGTTGATGGCTTATTCAAGATGCATCGGAGTGGCGAGGACCGATCAGCTGCGGGAGTGTTGTGCTTTTAGATCGCTATCGCAGTGCTTTGATGTCATGCGGCGATCGATCTGCGAGAAGCCGATGCATCTCGAACAAGCCTGGCGTGTTTGTGTTCGGCGCTACCGCACTAGCGGTTGCTGGGCAACATGAGACGTATACAGTGACGTAAGATCTGGCTCTGTTGTGGCTCTCTAGCCGGTGGAAAGGCAAACCGGTTCTTAGTAAGCTCGTCAGTCGAACCAACTCTGAACCAGCTCTGGCTCTGGCTCTGAACCAGCACCCGGTTCTTGTTGGTGGAAAAGGGGTATAATTAGTTCTCTCTCCTGCTGAATTAGCAAATCCAGGTGATTGGAACAAAATACTGAGGAGGACTTTTACTTTCTGAACCTGGAATTTAAGATGGTAATGCTGTTTGTGGAGTTGTTTAATCCTCCTCTGCTGAGATCTTCACAGATTAAATGTCTTCTTTTCTCTTCAGTTGATTTCATCTGTGGCTGTGGCTGAAATTAATCCATATTAATATACACATAAATTAAAAGTCCTGCCATGTGTTTATATTTATATGTATACTCATGAGATCATGGGTGGAATAAACATATGACAGGACTTTAAACTAATGTAAAACATAAAATGTTGCCACCATTACGGTAAAATATATATTTTTTTTTTTACTGTAAATTTCACAGTTTTTTTTTTTTTTAACCCTTTGATGGTTTTCATTTATGTCCACACGTGTTTTTTGGGGTCTCCAGAGACCCCAGACAATAACATGTAATATTGTAACAGTATAATAGTTATTTTTTTTAACAAATGTAATTTTACTCTGTTTATTAATGTTTTTACTCCACATTTGTGCAGTTTTTGGAGGATTTATGATATATTTTAAATTTATATAAATAAATTAAAAAATGTTGTTGTTTTTTTTGTTGTTTTTTTTAAATAGGTTTTTATACAAAAACAGCGTTTTATGTAAAATTCACTTTATAAAAGACCCACATTTCTAAATTGCATTTATAGGGATAGCATGAATAATTTGACATGGTTTAGTGTAAAATTTTTGCCCATATTTTGGAAAATGTAGTTTTGAAGTAAAACAATAATAATTTTAGCCACTAGATAGCCACCATTATATGCTATTTGCTATTTGACTAACTGAAAGATATCTTTTCGCAAGTTTTTCCAGTTGGATTCATATCTAAATATTATGAAATCACAATGCTAACAATAAAAATGACTTTTTTTGTCTAAGTTTAGCATTTTTTGTACTGATTTTTTTTTTCAATAATGTTACATTATGATTAGAATCAAACCTAAAAAAGATCAAAGTTGACTTTTTATAGTTTATCATTTATTTCAATCTTCTTTTTTTCATATAATTGTACAAACGTAATCTACACTTCAGTTACTAACTGTAACAGAACAGATATTTACAGTTATATTATATATTGAGTACAAATACATGACATGAACATCAAAATGCAATGAATTGAACAGCATAACAAATGAGCAAATAAAGCAGTAACTTTTGTCTCTTTCTCTCTCCCTCTCTCTCCCTCTCTCTCCCTCTCCCTCCCTCTCTCTCTATCTGTATGTGTGTGTGTGTGTGTGTGTGTGTGTGTGTGTGTGTGTGTGTGTGTGTGTGTGTGTGTGTGAGTGAGTGAGTGAGTGTTCACATTGTCGATGTGTCAGTGTCACCAAATTTATTTTTGTGGTGGTTCCGCATTTTGGACTATTATAAGAGAGCAGTTTTTATAGTGTCACAAATGTATTTCTTTGTGTGTGTGTGTGTGTGAGCATGATAATTTTACTTTGTGAATGTTTTTAGCACTGTTTTTATGTGTGTCTATCTGTGTTCTGCATTTTTTTCTGATTTTGATGATGAATTTTGTCTATTTTTTATTTTTTTCTGTTTTTTTCCCCCCCAGTACAAACATTTTTAAACTTTGACAAAAAAGTCATTTTTATTGTTAGAATTGTGATTTTATAATATTTAAATATGAATCCAACTGGAAAAACTTGTGAAAAGATATCTTTTACTTTTAAAACTACATTTTCCAAAATATGGGCAAAAATTTTACACTAAACCATGTCAAATTATCCATGTTATCTCATAAATGAAATTTAGAAATTTGGGTCTTTTATAAAGTGAATTTTACATAAAAAAAAACTGTATTAGCTGTTTTGTATAAAAACCTATAAACATTTTTTTATTATTATTTATATACATTTAAAATATAGCATAAATCCTCCAAAAACTGCACAAATGTGGAGTAAAAACATTAATAAACAGAGTAAAATTACATTTGGTAAAAAAAAAAACTGTTATTCTGTTACAAAATTACATGTTATTGTCTGGGGTCTCTGGAGACCCCGAAGACCAGGAGTGTCACTATTTTTTTCACGCTAACATAAAAACAGATATCATTACAATTTATTTATTTTTATTGTAGATTTAGAAAGGGTTGAGAGCCGTACAAAGTTTCATGCCATTTGGACAAAGAGAACTTTTTTAAAAAATTCAGCAAATGTCATTTGCGGGTCAAAAAGACCCCGAAGACCATCAGAGGGTTAAAAACTGGTTTCATATTTCCTCATTTGAATGATGGACAGATAACTCCACTATATCATCTCAACAAACAAACCTTTTCTTCAGTCAGTCGTGCCGGGTGATGATCACAGTGATTATATCATGATATATCAAGTTTGTGTGCGTTGAGATGATAGTGAAGTTATCTGTCCATCATTCTAATGAGGAAATATAAAACCAAGTCGTGTTTTCCTTCCTCAAATTCAAATACAACTTTCCACACAAAATGTGTAATTTCCTCAGTTCCCCCTTCTCCCTATTTTTCTCAGATCGACGCAACCCGGCATGGATAATGTTGCAACATTCCCAACAGTCTTGTCCATCCCTCAAACTCAGATTATTGACTCGTGTCATCATAAATATAAATTGTAAATTCTCTGATTATTTCACAGATATCTACAGTTAAGACTTTTGTATGTTACATTTTAAATAGATATGTTGCAAAAGATGTCTTATTTTCATTTTTCATTTTCATGTATGTTACATTTTAAATAAATATGTTGCAAAATATGTCATATTTTCATTTTTCAGCTATTAATGACAAAACTGCAAAAACGTGTAGATTGATAGAAACACTAAAGCATTTAATTCTCATTTAAGTAAAGAGAGACTCACCTGATATGAGTTTCTTCACCCAACTAGACTGACTACACAGAAATTTGTGTGTCAGAAGATTATATGACCGTTCTCTGTTCATCCAATGAGGAAAAAAGCAAAACATATTTTGTCAACCCTTCCTGCTAAAATTCAAATTAACATTCAAATTTGGACGAATTAATGAATTCAATTAATACAAAGATCACATTTCTAAAAACATGGTACATTTGCTTTAAAGGAGATTACAAAATTACTATTTACTATGAAATTATGTTTTTTCTCTCTCCTTAGACCTTTATATCATCTTAGATCTTCATATTTGCCATAATGCATATTTTCGAAACTCAAAAAGTGGGTTTGCAACGACGACCACAGCTTCACATTCATCTTCAATGTTTAAAGCCCAAGTTTGACCAAACTGACAAAAATCATCATCAAACTGCTCTTCATTACAAACTTCAGGATGTCTAATATTCATGACCGGTGTGAATAGATGAATCCATTGTTTCTACACTGTAAAATTATCTCATAGTTTGAATAAGTCCACAGAGTCTGCTTATGCAAATATGGAATGCATGAATAGTTCTATAGAAACATACATTTCTTTATAAACAAATCAATCTCTCAAATTCTAAACACATTTTAAACCAGGTTTCCCAAACAAACTAGTACAACATGAAGTTATTTTTGTCAATGATCTGATTTTTAACATGAACCACTTGAAGGCAATTTTTGGAAATCATACAGGTTTAGAATGACAAAATGGCGAGTAAATTATGCCAATTTTCTCTTTAATGTGCCTTCAGACAAAACAGGAACCTTGGATTAGAGAAATAATCAGTGTTTCATCTCACTACTTTACATGTTGTATCTGTATCACATATCGTTAGCCTCAACATAATTTCCTAAGTCATATTTCAATGGCAACTTATTTGAACATATTTCAAATTTCAACTTAGGCAATTATGCTATGAGGCTTACGATATGCAAATCCACCACGGAGTAAAAGACTCAACCCAAGTTAACCTAATGTTAAACTAATACAAAAGTATTTGTATTACTATTATTATTTAACCATTTATTTGTTCAGCTAAGTTGATTCAACAGGTTTAAAAAAAGCAACAAATACACAACAAAGTTAATTTCCCTTATTTTTCAGCAGCTCCGAGGAAAATTCATTTGCATTCAGTCTAGAATCACACACAGCCCTCACATACACAAACTGTGGCTTTTAACTGTGCTTTCGTCGAACACTATTTACATAATTTCAAGGAATATACTGAACATTGTTTGTGTATCCTTTACAAGACAATAAAGGGTTGTTTTGTTAAGTTGAAAACCAGTATTCAAATGCTCCAATAAAGAAGAAAATGTTGCAGAAGCAGTACAAATGGAGTAAAACATCCAATTTCATAACAGAAAACAGATTTGAACATCTCACCATTTTAACCCCATACTGTTAGACCTTACCAGGTTTTTTTTACAGTAAAATAAATACTGTTAAAAATATAAATATATATATATAAATATATATATATATATATATATATATATATATATATATATATATATATATATATATATATATATATACTGTTAATTGTACAGTTCTTTGCTGTAATCTACAGTATGTTACTGTAAAAATGCACTAAATTAAAACTTGAGTTGACTAATTTCACTTGCAGAAACCGACTGCTTTAAATACTAACAGACAGTGGCTGTGCAGTTGCTGGTCTAGTGGAATATTTTCCTGTAAAAAAACTGGTACGGTCTAACAGTGTGATGTGCTGATATGGTTAATTGACACAACTGACTGCTTAACTAAGACAATATTGTTTTAAAAGCTATCTGCCCATTATTCTGATAGGAAATATGAGCTCAAGTCCACTGTTTCCTTATTAAATTAAAATCTGTATACAAATGTATTCATAAGAATGGCTCACATTTCCAGTGTATTTTGCATAGTCTATTTTTAGAGACCTTCCACACAGCATGTATAATTTCCTAAAAGGTTTTTGTTCATGTTGCATTTGTAAGAACTGTAACATCTATACTAGGCCTGCCCACTAATAGTTGACTAAGAGACTTTGTCGGCTTTGTCGATTTTATTAGGTTTATTATTTATTCAGTTAGTTGCAGAAAGAAAAATAAAACTCCACACATGTCAGCCAAGAGCAAAGAAATAAACCTGAACTGGACCTTATCGTAGCCACAACATCTGTGTATATTAAATATGGAGTCATCTCAGCCTTAATAAGCCTGTTAACAAGCAGAATCAGTGAAGGAAAGAAGAGAACAGAAAAAAGAGACGAGCAGAAACACAAGAACTACAACTGACTTCAGCCACAGCCTCAGATGAAATCAACTGAAGAGAAAAGAAGACATTAAATCTGTGAAGATCTCAGCAGAGGAGGATTAAACATCTCCACAAACAGCATTACCAGCTTCACTTATTACTAACCAGACTGACTTTATTTCTGTCAGACGTCTACAGAAGTTTTTATTGAGAATTAAGTAACTGTTTCAAGTCAATTTAACATGAAGCAATCACATTTAAACCAGAAACCTGATACAACGGTGTTGAATCAACATAAATTGTTTAAATAAAGTGAACAGCATAATTTTTTTTTTTTTTTGACGTGCACTTTGAACTATATTATTGTAATTCTCTTCCTATTGATGCAGTGATGCAACTAGAAATCAGTTATTTGGTTTTAAAGGAAGAGAAGTAATAAATAGATGAACTAACTTATGACTAAATCATTAATTACACTGTTAGCCCTTGCTGTAAAAAAAGGCGTAATTCAGACAGTATCATACCATTTTCCATTAAAACAGTAATATACCGTAGAAAATAAAACTAGCCTACAGGAATATACTGTAAATCAGGGATAGGCAACTCCGGTCCTGGAGGGCCACTGTCCTGCAGAGTTTAGCTTCAGCCCTGATAAACACTCACCTGTCTGTATCTATCTAGTAATCCTGAAAACACTGATTGCCTTGTTCAGGTGTGTTTAATTAGGGTTGGAGCTAAACTCTGCAGGACAGTGGCCCTCCAGGACCGGAGTTGCCTATCCCTGCTGTAAATGAACAGTGCTCAAAATCGACACTCAGAGGCTGTTTTCCCAATCACACCCTATACCCTCATTCACTATTCCCTACATTAGTTCACTAATATAGTCCCCTTGACAAAGTGAATGAAAAGAAGAGAGTGAATTGAGACACTGATGAACACCTGATAAGCAGAATCACTGAAGGACAGAGAAACAAGAACAGAAAAAAGAGAAACACAAAAACTACAACTGACTTCCAGCAACACTGAGTGTGAAACCAGTTTACAAACCAGTTTACGATTATTTTTTAGAGTTATACGATTTATTATTTAGTTAATAATAAAGTTTGTTGTCACCATGATGGAGATCAGTATTTGCTTTAGTTGGTCTCTTGTCTCTTGACTTCTTACCATTCATCTCTCTCTGACTGCTGTAACAGTGAGTTTATATAACACATTTGTTATGGCAAGAAAAAGCCAAGAGGAAGATTATCAGTTTATTTTATTCTTTTGTGATGATGTCACAGTCATCTTGGACATGTCTGATTTTCAGATTTTTCCTGTGTATTTTCATTGAAGTTATGGGTATTTCATATTTAGCATAAATCTGTGTATCTACAAAATGAAATCAAAATTTCTGTAATCATGTCTTTTGAAAAATAACAATCATATAGTGCATTCAATTTTATTTTACTCTTGCTTGACTCAGACACACACAGATATCAACAATCAGCACATGAATCTCAACAATGGTGACAAGTTTCATGTCGCAATGCATGCTGGGTTCCAGGATAATATAAAACTCCCAGCATGCACTGCTGCATGAATAAAAAAATAAAATAAAATATTGCCACCATTGTTGAGATTAAGGTGCTAAATTGTGATATCTCTGTGTTTCTAAAACATAGTGTAGCCTTTTTTTTGGTTTATACATGATGTGTTAAAAAAAATGAGTCATAGCAATTTATTGCTGTAGTTTCATAGTAGTGCTAATGTAACACTTTTGATCGAGGCTAAAACTCTGACTGAATAAGAATTAATTCCTTAGTGAATGAACCGGCAATATGATGAATATGTCACCATAAGCACTACAACCACAATCATTCATAAACTGTGTGCGGACAAGTGTGACTTGCAAAAACACAGTAGCAAAAGAAGAATGAATGTTTTAGCATCAGCATCCCAACTAAAGCAAGCACTGATCTCTATAATGCTAACTTCAAACAAACATTTTCAATTAAACATCTTAATAACAACTTCTGTAGATGTATGACATAAATAAAGTCATACTGGTTAATAATAAGTGTAATGTGTAATGGCTGGAAGTCAGTTGTATTTCTTGTGTTTCTCTATTTTCTGTTCTAACAGCAGGTGTTCATCACTAATGCTCAACAATCACTTACATATTCTCTTAATTATCTCACTGCAACTGTCTCAATGTTACTTTTACTCTTTGTAGTGTGGATTTCCCTGTGGGGTGGAAAGGGTTAACAGTGTAAGATAAAAAGTCACACCCACAAAATGTATTTTAACAGTAATAAACTGTAAGTTATAAAACAGGTTTATACTGGCAACACTGTTGCCAGTAGTTTACTGTAAAATCTAGTTTTTTGGGTCACCATTTTGCAGAAGAGTAGAGCCTGTGCTTCAGTCCAGGAGAAGATCTACAAACATTGATGATTTGCTGCGTGTTGCTTTATTTAACAGACAGTGACTGTGTAGTTGCTGGTCCAGTGGAAATCTCTTTATGTTCAATAGTTTTTTTTGTGGTCTCAAATGAAAGAAGTTCACAGTAATACTTTGCTCACATTATTAATGCATTATAAAATTTAATTAATACATTTAAATGACAGTTGGTCAATTTAAGGCAGTTGGTTTCTGCAAGTGTAATTAGTTAACTTGAATTAGAATTTAGTGCATTTTTACAGAAACAAACTAGATTACAGTAAAGAACTGTACAATTAACAGTATTTTACTGGCAACAGTGTTGCCAGTATTTTACTGTAAAAAAAACCGGTAAGGTCTAACAGTGTAGTCTGTTTTTCATGTTGAACAATGATCTTGTAAACGTTGATTATTAACAATTATGTCTTAAACACCTAATGAAACATTTCAGTGGGTTAATATAATCCCTCTATATTTGTGATAATATCTTGCAGGTGATCATGCTCACATCACACACCAACGTGATCTCATGAGAATACGTGTGTATTTTTACGTAAAGTGTAATTCTACCATACGTACATTTACTTACGTTTTATACACACAGAAACGTATAATACTGACGTATTTACAGCTCTAAAACGTAAAATATTTACGTATAAACAGCAAAAAAACATCAATTATTTACGTATGAACAACTCTACCGACGTACATATTTGTACGTATTCTTATGCATATTAAAATCGTGGCATTAATGTTTTGACTCTTTTGCATTCAAATGTCTTATCAATTACGTTTTCAGTCGCATTTATTATTATTAAATGCAGTTTACTCAAGAAATAGGCTAAAACCATCCAGCCGTGCCTTCTGCTGCAAACTCGTTTCGGAGGATTACATGCAGTTACACAAGAATACACTTTAAAACCTTAAAAATACCTTATTTAATTGTTTAACCATTTTGTAATATTTAGTTTATTTACAGTGAGATACAAAATGCGTTTTCTCCAATAGAACAATAATACACCAAAACCCAACATAAATTCACAAAAGACATCAATTTTATTAGCTTGATAATCCAAATCTTTAGAATCCATACGTTTGCAAGAAAGAGATCCAAATTCAGCCCTTTATCCAGTGAGTGATCTTCATCTCCATTTCACAGGCTATCAGCAGCGCAGTCCGTAACCGTCAAATCCCGCGCTCGTGATGAATTCAAATTCAAAAATTGCGCCCTCAAGAAGCGTTACGACATGTTTTACGGCAGTGATATCAAACGCTCATTGGCTCTCGCCACAGATTGCGACATGCCATATTTCAGTCGGTAAACTATACATTTGAAATGGAGAAGCGCGCGCGCTTGCCGAGCGAAGCCGGATTAACATTTTCTTGGATTAATAACTTAAATTCTACCTCATTCAAAACTATTATACTGAAAGAGAGGACTGTGACTGCAACACATCGTCATGTGAACGACTTTTAGTCCCGGTTTTGACCAAGCGTGCCGCACAAGCCCTGAAAAGTGAAGCCAAAACGTCTCGATCGCTCCCCGGTGACTGGTCCTAGTATAGGTCATAAGCCCCGCCTCCCCGTGTTATTCAACGGGACGCGAGACCAACTAAACAATTAAATTACACTTCAAATATCTTTTTCCAAAGGTGGTTTCTTTCATTTGCTGTCGTTTTTATCACGCTGATGTAAGTTCAAGTGTCTGTTTCAAAAATAAGTTGGTTTTTAGTTAGTTACGTGATGCGGTGGTGTAACGTCATGATGGACAGCTGTGATTGACAGATTCTCCGAGCGAAGTAGTCACTGAAGCACCAACGGACATTTATTTCGGGATCTTCGGAGGACTGAGGTGATTGTATTTACTTTATTTTAATAAGCCTCTTGTCGTACTGCAATCAATTTTTTAAAAAGTGTGCAGAATGCACTTTCCCTGCGAGAGTGAGGGCGGAGCGTTGATTTCGCGGCTTTACTTCCTGCTCACTACTGCGCAGGTCTGGTCCCGAGATCGCTACTGCGCAGACTCAAGTTCCAATATGTCAGCGCCATATCGGGACTCTGGCGGCTTCAGTTTTCATCAATGGAAGAGAGCGAAGGGGCGTCGTCCATCTTTTTTTACAGTCTATGGTTTTGACATGTTCGCAATAAATAAATTATTGTGATTACACGTATGTTGTAATTTTTCTTCATAATTGTAGCCTATGTAGTTTTTAAGAAATTGTTATGGGTAGGTTTAGGGGTAAGAGTAGGATTAGCTGCTAAAAAATCTTTTAATGCTATATTGTTAATAAAATTGCCATTTCCCACATATCTCTGTACATTTTGTCCTTTTTAAATGGGTAATGTTTAGGTTTGGGAGTGGGGTTAAGGGATCTTCCATTTATCTATAAAATGTACGTTTATATCTTTGAAAATTACGTATTAAATACTAACTTACGTATTAACAATGAGACCAAGGCTGTCATGCATTTATGGATATACGTTGAATCTATACGTATTTTAAGTTGTAATACGTACATATAGATACGTATCGAACCTGAAATAACATCCATATGATACGTAAAAGTCACTTTAATACGTAAATATATATACGAATTGGATCGTTTTTATTTACGTCTAAATATGTACGTTTCGTGTGTGAGATCAGGCTGCACACACAGACTTCAACAGTGAGCATGCAAAACACAACAATGGTAACAATACTAAGTCACAAGTAAATCTAATGTAAATTATCAAGTATTTTTTTTAGTTACTAGAACTCTTGTGTAAGTGAACTACAGTATACTAACAAAGCATTTGTCAGTACAACATATCATTCCTATTTCACAAGTAATTCGGTTCTTGCATGCTTTTTTTAAAGTATAACTAATTAGATTTTACAGTTACAGTAAATTAATGCAATTAGTTTAGGTCAGTCCATGACTAAAACAATGTAATGTAAATAAAGAATGGTTTGTTGAACTAATTAACAACTAACATGCAAATCTAATTGGAACAGACTAAAATCTTCTTACAAACTGTAAGAAACAACAATTTGCAAAGTTTGAATGGATTTTAATTAATTAATTTCAACAAGAGATACACATCTACATCTATATATATATATATGAAGAGTTCAGATGCAAAAGCCTCTAAGTGCCATCTGAAATGTTCTTCTAGAATGATCATTTTTATAAAGCTTGTATATTTAAGTTACGTAATTTCACTTAAATGACAATTAATAGGTAATTTGCATTGCCATTTAAGTGAAATTATTGAACTTAAATGTACGAGCTTGATAAAAATGATCATTCTAGAAGAAAATTTCAGATGGCACTTAGAGGTTTTTGCATCTGAACTCTTCATATATATATATAGGCTAGTAGTCGCTGTGCGTATAAACCTCACTCCCCTGATCTCAAGAGGCGCTGTAGCGAATGACGAGAGACTGCGGTCTTTATCCTCCTTGTTAGAGCGCCTGCATCCCATGTGAACGGCCTGTGTTTTTGAGTCCTGTTAAGAGCGGACGGTTCTAACTGGAGGAGCTACATGAACAAAAAACCAAACAGATTTACTTCTTACAACAAAAATCACTCATACTAATAGGTCAGTTATCTTTTTCAACAAATTGTGTGTCTATTTGTTGATCTGAGACTGTTGATCTTTACAGAAATTGAAGAGTCTAAAAAAAAGAATTAAGTCGGAGAACAGCCTAATATTTACCACAGTGTATGTGACATTTGCTAAATACATTTCAATTTTAAGTTGTACTTTCAATCTCCAATATACTAGCATCATAATCCATAAACAATCCATAAATATATAAACAAGTTATTTTGTTAAATAAAATAAAAAAAACTGTTTGTATAGTGCATACAATTTTTTTTCCTCCATTTGACATTTCTCACCACAGCATGGCACAATGACGATGTAGCTGCAGTGTATATATTGTTTTGCTTTCTATAGTAATTTTATTACAGAATAACTTAATAAAAGCAAAAAGTGAAGTATATGATGTACATATGTATAGTGATGTAGATAGTGATGAAAAGTTAAATGCATAGTTTTAAAAGTTTCCCCCTTGACAGTGTGATAAAGTTCATTAACAGCGCCACCTACAGGTCACACTCTTACAACAGCATAATGCACTTGATACATACTGATATGACTTTTTTTATTTACAAATTTCATTATTCAATTATTAATTACTTTATTTTCAAATAATTCAGTTTGATTTTGATTTTATTTTTTACATGAGAAGAGTAGGGTACAATAATGTACTTTTTGCATTTACATTCTTTTATTGGTTCGCTCAGATATCTCTCTATTGTCTCATGTAACAGATCTCTGTGAGTAAAGAGCACAATTGTGTGATTTAAGAGCACCAACATTATTCTGGATCCGTTTCTCAACATTCCTGCTCTCCTGTGTGAATGTCTCACCCAGTTTGATCACCAGTATCAGGGAGTCCTACAGTGTCGATGACAGTGACTGTTTGCCCGTCCAGCTCTGTGTGTGCTGCTGTACAGACCCTGGTCACAGATGAAGCAGGAAAGCCTTCTTTAAATGGTCTTCTATCTCCACCTCTGATGGTGTTTCCTGACGCACTCTTTCCTGATCCAGTCTTACCCAACAGCACAATATTCACACCTGACAATGCAAATATGATTGACATACACTGTTAGACCTTACCGGGTTTTTTTACAGTAAAATACTGGCAACACTGTTGCCAGTTCTTTACTGTAAAAATGCACTAAAACTCGAGTTAACTACACTGTTAGACCTTACCGGGTTTTTTTACAGTAAAATACTGGCAACACTGTTGCCAGTAAAATACTGTTAATTGTACAGTTCTTTACTGTAATCTAGTTTGTTTCTGTAAAAATGCACTAAATTCTAATTCAAATGAACTAATTACACTTGCAGAAACCGACTGCCTTAAATTGACCAACTGTCATTTAAATGTATTAACTAAAATTTATAATGCATTAATAATGTGAGCAAAGTATAACTGTGAACTTCTTTCATTTAAGACCATTAAAAAACTATTGTACATAAAAAGATTTCCACTGGACCAGCAACTACACAGTCACTGTCTGTTAAATAAAGCAACATGCAGCAAATCATCAATGTTTGTAGATCTTCTCCTGGACTGAAGCACAGGCTCTACTCTTCTGCACAATGGTGACCCAAAAAACAAGATTTTACAGTAAACTACTGGCAACAGTGTTGCCAGTATATACCTGTTTTATAACTTACAGTTTATTACTGTTAAAATACATTTTGTGGGTGTGTCTTTTTATCTTACACTGTTAACCCTTTCAACCCCACAGGAAAATCCACACTACAAAGAGTAAAAAGTAACATTGAGACAGTGTTGCAGTGAGATAATTAAGGGAATATGTAAGTGATTGTTGAGCATTAGTGATGAACACCTGCTGTTAATAAGCAGAATCACTGAAGGAAAGAGAAACACAAGAACAGAAAATAGAGAAACACAAGAACTACAACTGACTTCCAGCCATTACACATTATTACACTTATTATTAACCAGTATGACTTTATTTCTGTCATACAGAAGTTGTTATTAAAAATGTTTGTTTGAAGTTACCATTATAGAGATCAGTGTTTGCTTTAGTTGGGTTGCTGATGCTAAAACATTCGGTTTTCTTTTGCTGCTTGAGCTGTGTTTTTGCAAGTCACACTTGTGCACACACACAGTTTATGAATGATTGCGGTTGTAATGCTTATGATGACAAAATCATCATATTGCCTGCTCATTCACTAAGGAATTCATTCTTATTCATTCAGAGTTTTATCCTCGATCAAAAGTGTTACATTAGCACTAGACTCTTTTTTTTTAACACATCATGCATAAACCAAAAAAAAACAGAGCTACACTATTTTTTAGAAACACAGAGATATCACAATTTAGCACATTAATCTCAACAATGGTGGCAATATTTCTTTTTTTTTTAATTATTATTCATGCAGCAGTGCATGCTGGGAGTTTTATATTATCCTGGAACCCAGCATGCATTGCGACATGAAACTTTTCACCATTGTTGAGATTCATATGCTGATTGTTGATATCTGTGTGTGTCTGAGACAAGCAGGAGTAAAATAAAATTGAATGCACTATATGATTATGATATTTTTCAGAAGACCTGATTACAGAAATATTGATTTTATTTTGTAGATACACAGATTTATGCTAAATTTGACTTACCCATAATTTCAATTAATATATACAGGAAAAATCTGAAAATCAGATAGTCCAAGATGATTGTGACATCATCACAAAAGAACAAAAACACCTGATAATCTTCCTCTTGACTTTTTCTTGCCATAACAAATGTGTTTTATAAACTCCCTGTTACAGCAGCCAGAGAGAGATGAAAGGTAAGTAGTCAAGGGACAAGTGACCAACTAAAGCAAATACTGATCTCAATCATGGTGACAACAAATTTTATTATTAACTAAATCTCTGTTAATTCTCAACAAGAACTTTTGTACATGTATGAAAGAAATAATCATAAACTGGTTTGTAAACTGGTTTCACACTCAGTGTTACTGGAAGTCAGTTGTAGTTCTTGTGTTTCTCTTTTTTCTGTTCTTGATTCTCTGTCCTTCAGTGATTCTGCTTATCAGGTGTTCATCAGTTTCTCAATTCACTCTCTTCTTTTCATTCACTCTGTCAAGTGGACAATATTAGTGAACTAATGTAGGGATTAGTGAATGAGGGTATAGGGTGTGATTGGGAAAACAGCCTCTGAGTGTCGATTTTGAGCACTGTTCATTTACAGTATATTCCTGTAGGCTATTTTTGTTTTCTACGGTATATTACTGTTTTAATGGAAAATGGTATGATACTGTCTGAATTACGGCTTTTTTTACAGCAAGGGTTAACAGTGTAATTTCACTTGCAGAAACCGACTGCCTTAAATTGACCAACTGTCATTTAAATGTATTAACTAAAATTTGTAATGCATTAATAACGTGAGTAAAGTATTACTGTGAACTTCTTTCATTTGAAACCACAACAAAACTTTTGTAAAAAAAGAAATTTCCACTGGACCAACAACTACACAATCACCGCCTGTTAAATAAAGCAACATGCAGCAAATCATCAATGTTTGTAGATCTTCTCCTGGACTGAAGCACAGGCTCTACTCTTCTGCACAATGGTGACCCAAAAAATTAATTTTACAGTAAATTACTGGCAACAGTGTTGCCAGTATATACCTGTTTTTTAACTTACAGTTTATTACTGTTAAAATACATTTTGTGGGTGTGTCTTTTTATCTTACACTGTTAACCCTTTCCACCCCACAGGGAAATCCACACTACAAAGAGTAAAAGTAACATTGAGACAGTGTTACAGTGAGATAATTAAGGGAATATGTAAGTGATTGTTGAGCATTAGTGATGAACACCTGCTGTTAGAACAGAAAATAGAGAAACACAAGACCTAAAACTGACTTCCAGCCATTACACATTAAACACATATTATTAACCAGTATGACTTTATTTCTGTCATACATCTACAGAAGTTGTTATTAAGATGTTTAATTGAAAATGTTTGGTTTGAAGTTACCATTATAGAGATCAGTGCTTGCTTTAGTTGGGATGCTGATGCTAAAACATTAGTTTTTCTTTTGCTGCTTGAGCTGTGTTGTTGCAAGTCACACTTGTGCACACCCACAGTTTATGACTGATTGCGGTTATAATGATTATGATGACAAAATCATCATATTGCCTGTTCATTCACTAAGGAATGCATCCTCAATTAAAAGTGTTACATTACCACCACTGTGAAACCACAACGATTCATTTTTTTTAACACATCATGCATAACCAGAGAAATAGAGCTACACTGTCTTTTAGAAACACAGAGATATCACAATTTAGCTCATGAATCTCAACAACGGTGGCAATATATATATTTTTTTATTCATGCAGCAGTGCATGCTGGGAGTTTTAAATTATCCTGGAACCCAGCATGCATTGTGACATGAAACTTTTGATTGTGACCATTGTTGAGATTCATGTGCTGATTGTTGATGTCTGTGTGTGTCTGAGTTAAGCAGGAGTTTTTTAATGCACTATGTGATTACAATATTTTTCAAAAGACCTTATTACAGAAGTATGGATTTTATGTTGTAGATTCACAGATATATGCTAAATATGAAATACCCATAATTTCAAAGATTAATACAGAAAAGATCAGAGAATCAGACATGTCCAGGATGATTGTGACATTATCACAAAAGCCAAAAACACCTGATTATCTTCCTCTTGACACTTTCTTGCCATAACAAATGTGTTTTATAAACTCACTGTTACAGCAGCCAGAGAGAGATAAAAGATAAGAAGTCCAGGGACAAGTGAACAACTAAAGCAAATACTGATCTCCATCATGGTGACAACAAACTTTATTACTAACTATATCTCTGTTAATTCTCAACAAGAACTTTTGTACATGTATGAAAGAAATAATGTTAAACTGGTTTGTAAACTGGTTTCACACTCAGTGTTGCTGGAAGTCAATTGTAGTTTTTGTGTTTCTCTTTTTTCTGTTCTTGTTTCTCTGTCCTTCAGTGATTCTGCTTATCAGGTGTTCATCAGTGTCTCAATTCACTCTCTTCTTTTCATTCACTCTGTCAAGGGGACTATATTAGTGAACTAATGTAGGGAATAGTGAATGAGGGTATAGGGTGTGATTGGGAAAACAGCCTCTGAGTGTCGATTTTGAGCACTGTTCATTCACAGTATATTCCTGTAGGCTAGTTTTGTTTTCTATGGTATATTACTGTTTTAATGGAAAATGGTATGATATTGTCAGAATTTGGCCTTTTTTTACAGCAAGGGTTAACAGTGTAAGGTATGTGGATTGATTGAAAGATCAGATAGATGAATGGATATATTGATGTTGGCATGGTTTTAATACTCACTTAGAAGAGGTTTGTTAATGTTTCTTCTTCTTTGCATGTTGCTCATGAGTTTGATTTGATCTATTGATTTTTTTCCTCCCTCTGTCATAAAGAAACATACTTCATTAATTCCAGTGTTGGCATAGCAAAAAAAAAAAATTCCATCAGTTGCAAATTGGAGCAAATTTTGTATTTTGTGTAAATATCTGAACATAAAGATTCATTCGCGTCTGAGGGTCCATATGGTCACATGTGGTTTGCACTATTGAGTTGTTGATCTTCTCCAGTAGTTCAGAGACTTGATTTCAATCCTCACTCTTCTCATTATTGAAGGCATGATATCTCCCCTCACATTCATCCACTACCTTCATCAGCTCTTGGTTCTTCTGTAGGAATTCTTCTATTGGTGTGTCTAACTGATCAGCTCCAGTGAACAGAAGCATACACTGTTAGACCTTACCGGGTTTTTTTACAGTAAAATACTGGCAACACTGTTGCCAGTAAAATACTGTTAATTGTACAGTTCTTTACTGTAATCTAGTTTGTTTCTATAAAAATGCACTAAATTCTAATTCAAGTTAACTAATTACACTTGCAGAAACCGACTGCCTTAAAATGACCAACTGTCATTTAAATGTATTAACTAAAATTTATAATGCATTAATAATGTGAGCAAAGTATTACTGTGAACTTCTTTCATTTGAGACCACTAAAAAACTATTGTACATAAAGAGATTTCCACTGGACCAGCAACTACACAGTCACCGCCTGTTAAATAAAGCAACATGCAGCATATCATCAATGTTTGTAGATCTTCTCCTGGACTGAAGCACAGGCTCTACTCTTCTGCACAATGGTGTCCCAAAAAACGAAATTTTACAGTAAACTACTGGCAACAGTGTTGCCAGTATAAACCTGTTTTATAACTTACAGTTTATTACTGTTAAAAAACATTTTGTGGGTGTGTCTTTTTATCTTACACTGTTAACTCTTTCAACCCCACAGGGAAATCCACACTACAAAGAGTAAAAGCAACATTGAGACAGTGTTGCAGTGAGATAATTAAGGGAATATGCAAGTGATTGTTGAGCATTAGTGATGAACACCTGCTGTTAATAAGTAGAATCACTGAAGAAAAGAGAAATACAAAAACAGAAAATAGAGAAACACAATAACTACAACTGACTTCCAGCCATTACACATTATTACACTTATTATTAACCAGTATGACTTTATTTCTGTCATACAGAAGTTGTTATTGAAAATGTTTGTTTGAAGTTACCATTATAGAGATCAGTGCTTGCTTTAGTTGGGATGCTGATGCTAAAATATTTGTTTTTCTGTTGCTGCTTGAGCTGTGTTTTTGCAAGTCACACTTGTGCACACACAGTTTATGAATGATTGCGGTTGTAATGCTTATGATGACAAATTCATCATATTGCCTGTTCATTCACTAAGGAATTAATTCTTATTCATTCAGAGTTTTATCCTCGATCAAAAGTGTTACATTAGCACTACTGTGAAACTACAGCAATAAATTACTATGACTCATTTTTTTTTTAACACATCATGCATAAACCAAAAAAAACAGAGCTACACTATGTTTTAGAAACACAGAGATATCACAATTTAGCACATTAATCTCAACAATGGTGGCAATATTTCTTTTTATTATTATTATTCATGCAGCAGTGCATGCTGGGAGTTTTATATTATCCTGGAACCCAGCATGCATTGCGACATGAAACTTTTCACCATTGTTGAGATTCATGTGCTGATTGTTGATGTCTGTGTGTGTCTGAACCAAGCAGGAGTAAAATAAAATTGAATGCACTATATGATTGTTATTTTTCAGAAGACCTGATTACAGAAATATTGATTTCATTTTGTAGATACACAGATTTATGCTAAATATGACATACCCATAATTTCAATGAATATATACAGGAAAAATCTGAAAATCAGACATGTCCAGGATGATTGTGACATCATCACAAAAGAATAAAAACACCTGATCGTCTTCCTCTTGACTTTTTCTTGCCATATCAAATGTGTTTTATAAACTCACTGTTACAGCAGTCAGAGAGAGATGAATGGTAAGAAGTCAAGGGACAAGAGACCAACTAAAGCAAATACTGATCTCCATCATGGTGACAACAAACTTTATTATTAACTAAATCTCTGTTAATTCTCAACAAGAACTTTTGTACATGTATGAAATCAATAATCGTAAACTGGTTTGTAAACTGGTTTCACACTCAGTGTTACTGGACGTCAGTTGTAGTTCTTGTGTTTCTCTTTTTTCTGTTCTTTTTTCTCTGTCCTTCAGTGATTCTGCTTATCAGGTGTTCATCAGTTTCTCAATTCACTCACTTCTTTTCATTCACTCTGTCAAGGGGACTATATTAGTGAACTAATGTAGGGAATAGTGAATGAGGGTATTGGGTGTGATTGGGAAAACAGCCTCTGAGTGTCGATTTTGAGCACTGTTCATTTACAGTATATTCCTGTAGGCTACTTTTGTTTTCTACGGTATATTACTGTTTTAATGCGAAATGGTATGATACTGTCTGAATTACGCCTTTTTTTACAGCAAGGGCTAACAGTGTAGTGAATCTCTCAGCTTCTTCTCCAAAGTTCTTCTGAATCCATTTGACTGTGTTTTTCTCCTCATCTGTGAATCTCCCGAGTCTGATGACCAGCAGAAACACATGAGGACCAGGATCAGACAAACTCAAACTCTTCCCAATCTCAGCCTTCAGATCTTCATCACATGTGATGGACGTGTGAAACAGTCCTGGTGTGTCCATCACTGAGATGTTTCTGTTGTCCACATTTCCCTTATGTTTCTCACAGTGTTTACTTGTAGAAACAGGGCAGGAACCAGCTCTAAACGCATCTCTCCACAGTGTTTCCTGTTGCACTCTTTCCTGATCCAGTTTTATCCACCAAAATATTCCTCAGATCTTCCACTGTGAATTAAAAACAAAACTCACCCTTTTCAGTGCATATTTGAATTCATGATTTACTTTATTTAAATGACTGCACTATTAAAAAAAGGCCAGAGCTGACCCCTTTGTCTTAGTATCACATCATTTTATGATTTAATGCATTTTTAAACAAAAATAATTAATAATTACATCATCAACAAACTTCCAACAAACTTTGTTGATGTTTATTTAATTTATTCAGTTAAGTTTCAGTTGAATAAATATATAAAAAATATATGCTTCTATTCCATAAGTCAGCTAAACAGAAAGAGCAGTTGTTTAAACCATTTTAATGCATTCACTTGACTGTCATCAATGCAGAATTGTTGCAAAAAATTTAAAATTCCTGAAGAATAAAATTTCAATAAAACATCAACATCTAAACCTCTGTTAAACCTCTAAACTTCTGTAGACGTCTAACAGAAATAAAGTTTTTTAATTTTTTTTATTGAGTTCTCTATTGTCACTCGAGGCCCAGAGAGAAGGAAATGAAAAGTGGAATAAAGTCGTTATTTTTGTTTGTTTTTGTGCACAAAAAGTATTCTCGTCGCTTTATAAACTTAAGATTGAGCCACTGAAGTCACTTGGACTATACGATGTCTTTAATACATTTTCTGGGCCAGCAAGTTTCAGTCCCTTAGAAGCCTATGGAGGAGTGATCCAGCTCTCAGATTTAATCAAAAATATCTTAATTTGTGTTGCGAAGATGAACAAAGGTCTTACGGGGTTGGAACAACATGAGTAATTACTGACAGAATTTTCATTTTTGGGTGAACTAACCCTTTAACTTGTATTGAATCCAGAATATTCCTTAATGACATTTAAAGCTGTATATTTGTGTATTTGCATAGATTAGCATTGTCCCTCCCAACACTCTTTTGTATGTTTTTATAATAAAAACTAACTTTAAAGTAGGCATCCTTGAGAAATAAGGCAGTCTTTTTCCACATGTTTTCTAAGTACACTGTTAACCCTTGCTGTAAAAAAAAGGCCAAATTCTGACAATATCATACCATTTTCCATTAAAACAGTAATATACCATAGAAAATAAAACTAGCCTACAGGAATATACTGTGAATCAACAGTGCTCAAAATCGACACGCAGAGGCTGTTTTCACAATCACACCCTATATCCTCAATCCCTATTCCCTACATTAGTTCACTAATATAGTCCACTTGAATGAAAAGAAGTGAGTGAATTGAGACAGTGATGAACACCTGATAAGCAGAATCACTGAAGGACAGAGAATCAAGAACAGAAAAAAGAGAAACACAGAAACTACAACTGACTTCCAGCTACACTGAGTGTGAAACCAGTTTACAAACCAGTTTAACATTATTTCTTTCATACATGTACAAAAGTTCTTGTTGAGAATTAACAGAGATTGAGTTAATAATAAAGTTTGTTGTCACCATGATGGAGATCAGTATTTGCTTTAGTTGGTCTTTTGTCCCTTGACTGCTTACCATTCATCTCTCTCTGACTGCTATAACAGTGAGTTTATAAAACACATTTGTAATGGCAAAAAAAAGTCAAGAGAAAGATGATCAGGTGTTTTTAGCTTTTGTGATTGTTTAACAATCATCCTGGACATGTCTGATTTTCAGATCTTTCCTGTATATAATCTTTGAATTTATGGGTATTTTATATTTAGCATATTTATCTGTGAATCTACAACATGAAATTAACATTTCTGTAATCAGGTCTTTTAAAGAATATTGTAATCATAGAGTGCATTAAAACATGTTTAACTCCTGTTTGACTCAGACACACACAGACATCAACAATCAGCATATGAATCTCAACAATGGTGACAATCAAAAGTTTCATGTCGCAATGCATGCTGGGTTCCAGGATAGTATAAAACTCCCAGCATTCACTGCTGCATGAATAATAAAAAAATATTGCCACCATTGTTGAGATTCATGTGCTAAATTGTGATATCTCTGTGTTTCTAAAAGACAGTATAGCTCTGTTATTTTTTGGTTTATGCATGATGTGTTAAAAAAATAAGTAATTGTAATTTATTGCTGTGGTTTCACAGTGGTGGTAATGTAACACTTTTGATTGAAAATAAAACTCTGAATGAGTAGGAATGAATTCCTTTGTGAATGAACAGGCAATATGATGATTTTATCACCATAATCAACATAACCACAATCATTCATAAACTGTGTGTGTGCACAAGTGTGACTTGCACAAAAACACAGCTCAAGCAGCAAAAGAAACACTAATGTTTTAGCATCAGCATCCCAACTAAAGCAAGCACTGATCTCTATAATGGTAACTTCAAACCAAACATTTTCAATTAAACATCTTAATAACAATTTCTGTAGATATATGACAGAAATAAAGTCATACTGGTTAATAATAAGTGTAATAATGTGTAATGGCTGGAAGTCAGTTGTAGTTCTTGTGTTTCTCTATTTTCTGTTCTAACAGCAGGTGTGCATCACTAATGCTCAACAATCACTTACATATTCTCTTAATTATCTCACTGCAGCACTGCGTCAGTGTTACTTTTTACTCTTTGTAGTGTGGATTTCCCTGTGGGGTTGAAAGGGTTAACAGTGTAAGATAAAAAGACACACCCACAAAATGTATTTTAACAGTAATAAACTGTAAGTTATAAAACAGGTTTATACTGGCAACACTGTTAGTTTAAAGTTTTTACTGTTAGTTTACTGTAAAATCTTGTTTTTTGGGTCACCGTTGTGCAGAATAGTAGAGCCTGAGCTTCAGTCCAGGAGAAGATCTACAATCATTGATGATATGCTGCATGTTGCTTTATCTAACAGGCGGTGACTGTGTAGTTGCTGGTCAAGTGGAAATCTCTTTATTTACCAAAAATTTTTTGTGGTTTCAAATGAAATAAGTTCACAGTAATACTTTGCTCACTTTATTAATGCATTATAAATTTTTGTTAATACTTTTAAATGACAGTTGGTTAATTTAAGACAGTCGGTTTCTGCAAGTGAAATTAGTTAACTCGAGTTTTAGTGCATTTTTACAGTAACATACTGTAGATTACAGTAAATTACTGGCAACAGTGTTGCCAGTATTTTACTGTAAAAAAACCCGGTAAGGTCTAACAGTGTACACTCAACTAATGACATTTTACAGTGTAAATATATTGTAAATATATTTTCCAATATATGATATATGAAAAGCAGCAATTACTTATTATTCAATATATTGTAATAAATAATGCAATATTGGTCTTCATATATTTTTCAGTATATTTATATTAATCATAAATACATGGAAATATATTTTGGTTCGGTAAGGGAAGATCCATGTCTACATCAGGGAAATCACGTGATCATATTTACAGTAATCTCACATTACCTTGTAGAGAAAAGTAGAGACAAACGCCACCCAAAATATCTGGACTGAGATTATGCAATATGTATCATCTGAAATCAGTGGCGTACCGCACATCAATGAGAAAGAGCAGGCTATGTGCTATTTTATTTTTTATATTTGTTAAATTCTGCAAGGGGGTCAGAAGGAGACAAAGTGGTTGTATGCAAACTTATGCATTCAGGTGTTTGGTTCGAGATGAAACATACAGCAGGTAAAAGTTTGTTTAAATACATTTACATGTAAACAAAATAATGGACAGGCCCATTGTGTGTTGTGAAGTGCAAATGTAGGCCTAAGTCATGGTATTTATCTAACGCATCCGATTTATTTAGCACTTTTAAATGACTATTTAACTAAATTAATAATACCGTAATATTTATCAATTGCACTTGGTTGTTCAATTAAACTATCGTTATTTATGTAGTGTGTAGTGTGTCGTCATTGGCTGATTACATGACTGCTTTGATGGCATGCACCTGTGAATGGAGGACAAAGGGGACTTTAAAAAAGAGGTGTGGTGCAACCGAGCGAGGTGAGGTGGTGACTGGTTGAGAACGTTTTGGCTGTCTCTCGGGGACAATAGGTCCTCCGGAGATGAAGATAGCTAGTTAGCTAGCTGCCTTTGTTTGAGATAGTTGAGTTGTAGAGGGGGGGAATTAGTGTCACCGACTACCTCAGAATATTTCTCGGTTGACGCCCATGTGCTACCGAGACTCTATGAATGAATGCCCACGTGCTACCGAGGTTCTATGAATGAATGCCCACGTGCTACCGAGACTCTATGAATGAATGCCCACGTGCTACCGAGGTTCTATGAATGAATGCCCACGTGCTACCGAGACTCTATGAATGCCTTGATGCATACGACGGAGGGATTTTATGAATGAGCTGTAAGTTCCGCACCTGGACGGCAGAGTGACGTCCTCGGCGGGAAGACGGGTTGCTGCTCGCACTACTCACCCCCTACAGATGGGTCTTCTCTGCCCCGCGAGAGGGAAGTGTTTTTAATCTATTCCTACATGAATTGTGTGACTGTGTGTTGTGTAACGGACAGCGGGTTAGAGAGGGAGGTTGGGGAATTTAGAACGGAGGAAACACGCCTTACGTGTGTTCATGGTGTGCTGTGCAGGCTGGGGTGCTATGTTGAGTATTAAACACTGTGTGACGTATTGAGCGTGAAAACTCACTGTGTGAAGTGTTGTGCTTTGCGGAGTTTCCCGTGTTTCTCTTCCCTGGCTGACTCCATACCTTGCCTGTGCCCGTATGAGTTTTAGCCTCTGTATTTGAAATAAAGTGTTCTCTTTGATTAAACCGGCTGGCTGTTCTTTGACCACCGTAGGGCTGTTTTGAGGTTTATTACATTTATATACATTTGTTCACGGTATAGCCAATATCATTTAATTAGGCCTACAGCATTTCATTATTTTAATATTTAGCATTACTTATCACAGGCTTAGACAATGTAAACTGGATAAAGATTATATCTCTGATACTGATATAACATCAACGTAACTTTCAGTTTCTCTTTCCCATTCGAACAATGAGCTCTAACACACACACACAAACACACACACACCTGGTAAACAAGGGTGGGGCGCGTATGGACATTTGGTCATTTGCCTTCCCACTGTTGGGCCAGCTCCCCTGCTGAAAAATCCAGCTAAAACCAGCCTAAGCTGGTTGGCTGGTCTTAGCTGGTTTAAGCTGGTTTTAGCTGGTCTCCCAGCCTGGGTTAGCTGGTTTAAGCTGGTTTTAGCTGGTCTGCCAGCCTGGCTTAGCTGGTCAAGCTGGTCTCCCAGCCTGGATTAGCTTGTCTCCCAGCCAGGGTTAGCTGGTCTCCCAGCCTGGGTTAGCTGGTCAAGCTGGTCTCCCAGCCTGGGTTAGCTGGTTTTAGCTGGTCTCCCAGCCTGGGTTAGCTGGTCAAGTTGGTCTCCCAGCCTGGCTTAGCTGGTTTTATCTGGTCTCCCAGCCTGGCTTAGCTGGTGTTCAGCTGGTCTCCCAGCCTGGGTTAGCTGGTCAAGCTGGTCTCCCAGCCTGGGTTAGCTGGTCAAGCTTGTCTCCCAGCCTGGCTTAGCTGGTGTTCAGCTGGTCTCCCAGCCTGGGTTAGCTGGTCAAGCTGGTCTCCCAGCCTGGGTTAACTGGTCAAGCTGGTCTCCCAGCCTGGCTTAGCTGGTGTTCAGCTGGTCTCCTAGCCTGACTTAGCTGGGTTTAGCTGGTCTCCCAGCCTGGACAATTTGGTCGTCAGGCCTAAAAACAAAAGTTTGGTTCCGGTTGGTTGTCAGTTGAGGTCATGGGTCGGTAGGGAATTTTTTTTTTTTTTTTCAGAGGCAGCAAGAGATAGGTAGGAAATTATTATAATATTTTTAATTTTACTTTACAGTAGCGATGGATACTCAATTTGTTCATAACATAGCCTACCTATACTACATGTAGGCTACATGTACCTACACCTTGTGTGTCCCAGCATGTTACACACACACACACACACACACACACACACACACACACACACACACACACACACACAAACACGCTGATTTTAAATGTGCATACTTTTTTCTACTCCAAAAAAAACCCAGACATCTCAAGCAATGTTTCATCTAATACCTTTAATAGTATTAACCTCAATACAAACGGGGGAAACACGGGATTAAAACAATCACATGCAAACGTAAAAAATATATGCATATTTTTAAGAACACATCTACAAAAATATGCCTGTATTTCAAGTTGATAAAATAATTTAAAATCCACATTAGTTTATTTGTGCCCACGCGCCACGCCCTCCCTGGATCTATAACGTATAGACTGTAACAAAAATAGAACGTTACCTAGGCTACTTTCACTTTTAAAAATTCATCATAACCGCGCGCGCGATCTGCTTGCAGTCGTTGAGAGGGATGCTGAGGAGTTGAAGAAAAGAATAGCTAGTGGAGATTGTAAAGTTGTCGACAATAATTAATAAAAAATCAAGTCCAGTGTGTGGGAGAAATTTGGAGTTATTTGAAGAAAATATTGTGAAAGGCTTTGCTGCATGCATTCTCGTGTTGGATAGCCGCAAATGTGGAACATCATCGCTGAGGAAGCACAGATAACTGGTAACAAACCAAGCTCTATCGAACAGTATTTTTCAAATTTAACATTAAGTATGTGTGGTGTGCAGGGCGTGTTTGAACCCAAAAATGGCAAATGCAGCTAGACGAAATTGCGTGGCAGATATAGTGTTGTAGCCGCGTCTGTTCGATTGGTAAGATGTTACAAGGCTACTCAGTTTTGCGTTAGTCATGTTCTTCATGTACCGGCCTTTTGACAGCTTCGGCTGAAGTTGTCCTTGTGTTAATTGTCCTGTAATAACTTCTGTATGACCTGCCGAGTGGCGATAAACATTTTTGTAAGTGTGTCTATAATGTGATTGGCTAAACTTTTAATTTAATTTAATGCCATGTAATCGCAAAACTAGATAAACTGTACAATATCTTAAGACACAAAACACAATACACAATCTGATACAGGTTTATTTTACTTTGAGTCCCATTCATAAATTACACAAACATACATTTTTGTATTCAATTTTTGCATTTTATATTAAAATATACCATTTTGTTTGTCTTCTCTGGTAGAACACTTTGTTCTATTAGGTTACATATATTTTAGTTATATCCAAGTACACATTCCCACTATAAACACAAGCGAAAGCTTCAAAATCAATTGTGTGGTGCTGAAGTTTGTATATCAATTAAACACTTATTATAAAGCACAAATCACATTTATTTTTATTTATTTAAGTTTACGATCAAAAATATTCACAAGTCAGCTACCTCCATTGTTTAAAGTTATAGAGGGCATAGAGATTGCTCTATATTTTATACATTTCAGCCTCAATAGTAAAGGACATGTTTAGTGATAGTAGTGAGGATCTGAAAGTTATACATTCCCCCTCTTACTCATCGACACCCCCACACCCAAACCTTCCACAACCATACACCCACCTACCCACCATCCCGCAAACCCATTCATGCCACCACACTTTCCTCACCCATCTCACACCCATACAGCCTTCATACCCCCCACAAACATCCACACCCCTACACACCCCTCCCATCAAGTACCCCTCAACCCAACCCATTCGTTCCACACATGTATACCCTGTATCTGTACACCACACTCTCTCCCTTCACCCACTAACAGTGTGACTCCAACCCATAACCCACTCACTAACATCCCCTACGTCTACCCATGCACTCACTAACATCCCCTACGCCCACCCATGCACTCAATAACACCCATGCACTCACTAACATCCCCTACGTCTACCCATGCACTCACTAACATCCCCTACGCCCACCCATGCACTCACTAACATCCCCTACGCCCACCCATGCACTCACTAACATCCCCTACGCCACCCATGCACTAACATCCCCTACGTCCACCCATGCACTCAATAACACCCATGCACTCACTAACATCCCCTACGTCTACCCATGCACTCACTAACATCCCCTACGCCCACCCATGCACTCACTAACATCCCCTACGCCACCCATGCACTCACTAACATCCCCTACGCCCACCCATGCACTCACTAACATCCCCTACGCCACCCATGCACTCACTAACATCCCCTACATCTACCCATGCACTCACTAACATCCCCTACGCCCACCCATGCACTCACTAACATCCCCTACGTCCACCCATGCACTAACATCCCCTACGTCCACCCATGCACTCACTAACATCCCCTACGCCCACCCATGCACTCACTAACATCCTCTACGCCCACCCATGCACTCACTAACATCCCCTACGCCCACCCATGCACTCACTAACATCCCCTACGCCCACCCATGCACTCACTAACATCCTCTACGCCCACCCATGCACTCACTAACATCCTCTACGCCCACCCATGCACTCACTAACATCCTCTACGCCCACCCATGCACTCACTAACATCCTCTACGCCCACCCATGCACTCACTAACATCCCCTACGCCCACCCATGCACTCACTAACATCCCCTACGCCCACCCATGCACTCACTAACATCCCCTACGCCCACCCATGCACTCACTAACATCCCCTACGCCCACCCATGCACTCACTAACATCCTCTACGCCCACCCATGCACTCACTAACATCCTCTACGCCCACCCATGCACTCACTAACATCCTCTACGCCCACCCATGCACTCACTAACATCCTCTACGCCCACCCATGCACTCACTAACATCCCCTACGCCCACCCATGCACTCACTAACATCCCCTACGCCCACCCATGCACTCACTAACATCCCCTACGCCCACCCATGCACTCACTAACATCCCCTACGCCCACCCATGCACCACCCATGCACTCACTAACATCCCCTACGTCCACCCATGCACCACCCATGCACTCACTAACATCCCCTACGCCCACCCATGCACTCACTAACATCCCCTACGCCCACCCATGCACTCACTAACATCCCCTACGCCCACCCATGCACTCACTAACATCCTCTACGCCCACCCATGCACTCACTAACATCCTCTACGTTAGTGAGTGCATGGGTGGGCGTAGGGGATGTTAGTGAGTGCATGGGTGGGCGTAGGGGATGTTAGTGAGTGCATGGGTGGGCGTAGGGGATGTTAGTGAGTGCATGGGTGGGCGTAGAGGATGTTAGTGAGTGCATGGGTGGGCGTAGAGGATGTTAGTGAGTGCATGGGTGTTATTGAGTGCATGGGTGGGCGTAGGGGATGTTAGTGAGTGCATGGGTGGGCGTAGAGGATGTTAGTGAGTGCATGGGTGGGCGTAGGGGATGTTAGTGAGTGCATGGGTGGGCGTAGGGGATGTTAGTGAGTGCATGGGTAGACGTAGGGGATGTTAGTGAGTGGGTTATGGGTTGGAGTCACACTGTTAGTGGGTGAAGGGAGAGAGTGTGGTGTACAGATACAGGGTATACATGTGTGGAACGAATGGGTTGGGTTGAGGGGTACTTGATGGGAGGGGTGTGTAGGGGTGTGGATGGTTGTGGGGGGTATGAAGGCTGTATGGGTGTGAGATGGGTGAGGAAAGTGTGGTGGCATGAATGGGTTTGGGGATGGTGGGTGGGTGGGTGTATGGTTGTGGAAGGTTTGGGTGTGGGGGTGTCGATGAGTAAGAGGGGGAATGTAAATGTAGGTGTGCCACAGTGCAGATGTTTTGGTGTAGTGCTGCTATGTTTCTGTCTAACTGTTAGTTGTTCTCCCCTCGCTGCCCCACACATACACACACAACCCACATTCGACACAGTTTAATCTCGCTCAATTGAGTTTGGAAAGGTACAAATAAAGATCTTGTCTGAAGATGCTATATTGAAACATTTATGTTTGATGCTGCTTGCTGAAACCAAATGTAGAGGGGACTGGCTGTCTGTAATGAGATTAATATGTGGCACAAAACCAGAGGTTTGAGTAAGTGAAAAGTGGGGCTGTGAATCAAATCTCTTGAAAAACAGAGCAATCTCTGTTCCCTCTTCCACTGGAAATGATATAATGCTCTTTATTTCACCCTGCCATCCATTTGTCAATCTAATGTAACACTCTCTTCTTCTCTTAGTACGGCTATAGTCCCTGCTGGTGTAAATCAGACCTTTGTGTACCATTCTATTGTGCATCAGTACAGTTTCCGGCACTTGTCTCTCTGCTGGGATGAAGGAATCTATCTCCTCGCCTATGAGTTGTTTAGTTGTGCCACTATCTAAGACTGTGGTTTCCTGCCACCTCAGACATTTCTGCACTCTTGGATACTCGCTACATTCTCGGCAGAAGTTTAAAACACTATCACTGATTGAATGTTTTGTTGCGAAACATGCCATGGCTTTATGCAACAGAAACTTGTTAACAATCTGAATCGCAACACTTTTGGTTCCATGGACCAACTTCAACAGGCTGCCGTTTGAGCTTTCAAACACAAAAGCAGAGTGTGCCCACAGTGGACCCCACAGTTTCACTGACTTTGCAAGGTGAGTGAGGAGATGCACATTGAAAGTCATAGCTGTCTCTCCATAAAGTAGCTGAAATTTAACAACAAATTCAAGCAGCAGGATGTCTGCTTTGTTGACTTCTTCATAGGAGATGGACTCCTGTAAAAGGATAAAGACAGCTGCGACCAGCAGACTGAGATGCTTCATGTACCGAGAATCAAGCAAGCCCTCAAGACACGGTAAACAATAAAAAAGCAACCAAGATCTCCATTCTGATGCCTTCCAGTATCTGTACTCCTCAATTGGTCTAGGCAAGCGGGTAATGACATGTGGAGGCCGGATGTTTTTGATGCGATTTTCTATTACCCTTAAAGTGTCTGGTCTACCAATGTAATAAGGCTGGTCACTACTGTGAAGCAAAAGCTCTGTGATCTGTCTGGTTACGCCAAGAAGGACAGCATGCATATAATCAGGTACGAAGCCCCATACAATGTCAAAGTATGGCATGTTCATAAGTTGTGAAGGACCTTTAACACCTCTGACAGGCTTACCTTCAACTAAAGCTACTTCCATATCTTTTAGCATAGACTTTGAATCTCTGTCATGTCCTGAGGCTATCACCGTGTACTTGACTTGTCTTTCAATTAAAACACCGGGATGAAGACAGAAACCACACCCATAATACCCATTAAACTGAGTAGTGTTCTGCATTGTAGGTCTTGCTTTGGAGTCTACACAGCAGCAGATGCCAACAACTTTGCTTTTCACTTGAGCACCATTTTTTCTCCACAACACACCTTTAGAACTGAGTGACTTTGCTTGTTCTGTAAATGGTTTAAGGTAGACTTGCATAGATGGTTCATGGGTTCCAAACCACAGACCAGCAAGGATTACATGCTTAAATCTCATTTTGGGGGGCAGTTCATTCAAGTGTAGCTGTATAGGCCATATAGAGAATTTTGAAGATTTGTATACAGGGGACCCATCAGAATTAAAATTGTATGAAAAGTTGTTAGGATCTGAAAGAATTTCACCAGGTTGTGACAATTTTTCATACATGACTCCATCATAGATATCTGAGATAACATTTTCAATCCTGTTTGGCCTGTCAAATCGATAACTGAGGTGCTCCTGGATTTCTGGATTTTCCAGAAGGTTCTGGATCTGCGGTGCAACTGGCACATTGATAAAGAAGCTACCATTATTTAAAGAAGTGATCTCAACTGCTTCATTACAGGATGGACACTGTGTAATGTTCTGGTCAGTAACTAGTTTCTGTGTTCCAATGTGAGATTTACAGTTTCTACAGTAAAGATGAAACTCAACTATCTCTGAGTTGTTCTTGAATACCTTATTGAACATATGCTTGGACCCTGGTACTACATCATTACCAAAAAGAAAATTAATGAGCTTCAGCAAGTCGTCCAGTTGACAGCCAGTAATATTATGTACAGCAGCATGACTCATTATCAGCAGCAGAGCCTCTGCCTTTGTGATGGAGCCTGTTGATTTGAGAACTTTGTCCATCCCTGTGTCTGTGCCAATTTTGTGAAGTGGATCATCTGTTGGGGTTTCAACCTCACTTTCACTATCCGTTCCATCTGTATCTTCAGAAGATGTGCTAAAAGTGTTCTCATCCAATTCATGCAAATCTGACAAAGCCTCACCCTATAGAGAATTTCAAAAATGTATTTTAGTAAGATACAGGACAAAGAACTATGTTTAAATATTTAATGATTGTTAAAGCTGAACCATGGAAGATTTTTTGGTTGAAAAAATAAATAATTGAGCAAGCTCATAAAAAAGTCTCCTAGCCTTACTACTGAGGTAGTTACTGTTACTTACTACTGAGGTGAATCTTAGCAGCAATTAATTGTCATATTGAGCAAGTCATTGAGTCATTTATTCAAATTATTCGTTTAAACCAGTGAATCATTTAGTAGCAAAACACCAAGCTGAGTGTTGCTTTCCTTTGGAATTTAGGTGGTAGGTGAAATAGAACAAAAACAGTCAATGTTGTGTCTAAAATGTAAGTAAATTAATATTAACTACTTGTTTATTGAACTATAAATTCAATGAAACATTTGCAGTCGTGATGATGTTCACCATAACAGCTCCCTTAGTCGTGTTATGTGTTACTTAAGTATAATAAAGTGTAATATTTTTATAAATAAAAAATGTTTTTGTTATTTTATTTATATATTTTTACACAAAAATATATATATTTTTATATATTCATGCTTATTTTTCACTCTGTGACCATACTGTTCGCAATTCTGATAAATTTGCAATATATATTTTTAGGTTTTTGCAATATAGATTTTATATGTTTTTATTTTTTGATTAGTGCGCACAATACTTTTGGTGGAAAATTTCTCTCAAACTAAACCTTCCATACTGCAGCTTTAATTGATTTATTTTTAAAATACTGTCATTAAGTAATAGTGGTAAACAATCTTACTTGGAAGCCCAAGAAAAGGTTACAAAGGCTACGTTTACATGCAACCAAATAATCCGTTAGTAATGTGATTTTAATGGCTCAATGAGATTGAAAAGCCTTCATGTAAACACCTTATTTACTGGTTTTCGTTGCTAGAGAATGACGTTCTTGCCCGCCAGCCAGTACAACTGACGTCACATGCAAAGTATCAATAATCCTCCATTCACTGAATCTGTGTAGTGGAGCAGGACAACGGCCCACCAGTGTTTGTTTCAGATTCTCATCTACAGACGACTGGTTTTGGGCATTTTTACTGCGTGATAAATATAGACAGCACGGCACAACGGTTCATATGCTCATTGTTTCCAAAGTTATGACCAGAGACGGATATTAAGTCTGCTGTTTAAAAAAAAAAAAAAAGAACCAATGTACGAGAATAGTCATTATGGGCAAACAGCAGGAAACTGTATATTCGTGCAGTGTGCGCATGTCTCAAAATCTATTCCGATTTGAAGATTCATCAATCGGAATGAATTCAGTCTGACTGAAACAAACGGTGTGCATGTAAACGTAGCCAATGTCATGTACAAAATGCACTTCCTAAATATTTTTGGAAAATATTTCACTCAAAATGTAGGATGACTATTATTTGGTTTAAATAGTTGCTTTTGCTTTATGTTAAAGTCATTCTAAACCCACACTTACAGCTGAAAACCCTCCACAGAAGTGTTTGTGTGGGCTCCCACTGGTGGGAAAACAATACCTCTGAGTCTGAGGTAGACATGTGAGAGGGGGCCACTCCTGTGTCTGCATGGGGCTGTCCTGTGTCCACTGAGGTCTGGTCAACAGTGGTGCTGTTTATCCTTAAAGGTTCTCTCACCTGTCAAACCACACACAAGACATTCATATACTGGATTCAATTCTAGACTAATAGGCCTATATCACACTTCCTGCTTCCGGAACACGGAGTAGGGATTCAGAACTTCTGGTCAACATTATTTCTCGATAAGGATTTAGATCAGCAGCCATTATGTCTAAACCATCCGAGATAGACTGACCACGAGCTATGAGGTTGTGAAACGAAGTTTTTTGCTCCTGTAGAAGCTATAAGTTCGTATGAAATCAACCTTGTTTTAAAGGTCCCGTATTATGCCCCTTTTCACAAGATGTAAAATAAGTCTCTGATGTCCCCAGAGTGTGTATGTGAAGTTTTAGCTCAAATTACCCAACAGATATTTTTTTACAGCATGTTTAAATTGTCATTTTTGGGGGGCTCAGAAAAACGCGCTGTTTTAGTGTGTGCCCTTTAAATGCAAATGAGCTGCTGCTGGACGACCCAGGGGGCGGAGCTTCATGAGCTCACGCTCAGTCTGTCAGGACAATATCATCTCACAGAATCATGATAATATCAGAAACTTTCAGTATATAACATGATAAATACTGAAATTAATGATTTTATTGACACTACGTTATACTTTTGCGCAAAAAAACAAAAAAAAACGGACGTGGGCTTCCTAAACATTGATTTCAATCGTCTCTGGGTTTATTTCGCGTAACAACACTGCTGATTCGTATATCAATCGGTTCAGGAACTTCTTTTCTGTGTATTTTCTATTAGAAAGAGTAAAAACAGACTTTAATATCAATCCGCGAGCTCCGGTAATCAGGTCAACACAATGCAAAAAAGAGAGAGATGTTAGCCGCGATTAGATGTCTGTGGTGATTTTTTCTTGTCATAGCCAATATTTTTAGAACTGCTTATTTGTTTTGTAGCTTAGTATTCTGCCAATAATATTCAACTCATTTTAAGGACATTTTTGGCCTGCTACGTGTTATTTGCTGGATGATGGTAACGTAATGCGTTGTTTTGACATCTGACATGGCCATGGCTTCGCCGGCGACACCGAAGTATGAGCAGGAACGGAAAATAGCTGCTTGCTTAAACAGCTAGCTTGATATTAATCTCGGTGGAATTGAACCCAAATTATGATTTAACCGGTTTTATTGCGGATTATTTTCTGGAGGATGATTGTGATGATGAACAGGACACTTCTTTGACGAAACTGACGATGAATTTGACGGTAAGTTTTTGTTATTTTTTTTTATGCTAAATATAAATGTATACTGTCAGTGTCCAGCCAATGTAATGCTAACACATATCTGTGATGCAAAAATAGTGGATTTAAATGTGTATTACATTTGTTGATTGGGATTTAGTCAGTTTAAATGAATTACGTTTATGACATGATGTTTATTTGTTTCATTACACTGGATTGAAGTCTGCTTACCACCTATAGGCTGTTTCTTGTTCCTATGCCCTCCCCTCAATTAATCAGATCCAGTCTGACTAAACTGAAAAAATATTTTCTGCTATTTTCATATAAAATGCTTCACTATCCATTTTAAATGTGGAATTAAACCCACTTCCCATTCTTGCATGTTACACAATCATGTTTTTAGGTATCTTGCTTTGAATTAAAAAAAAAAGATCTTTGCTTTTTCAGGCAGTGACCAACATGATGAGGAGGACAAGCCAGTTTTGGTGATTGAACCCCAAGCTATTTGTCTGGCGAACATTAAGAGGGAACACCAGCAAGAAGAATTTGCTTCGAATGCTGGAAGTCCAGATGTGTAACTGAAAATCAGTTTCTCTTGCAACTGCAAGTATTTCAATGGGGAAAAGTGTTCTTTATTTTTCAAGGAGGGAGAGTTGCTGTCACTCAGGATTTTATTTTGCATCTAGACAATTTTAGAATGTGTACAAAGTTTGAGACTGACCTGTTAAAGGGATAGTTCACCCAAAAATGATTTACTCATACTCATACTCACCCTGATGTTGTTCCAAACCTGTATAAGTTTCTTGCTTCTGTTTAACAAAAAATAAGATATTTTAAAGAATGTTGGTAACCAGACAGCGGCACCTGTGGAAGTCAATGGGTGCTGTCCAATGTCTGGTTACAAACATTCTTTAACAACATCAGGGTGAGTAAATGATGACAGAATTGTAGTTTTTGGGTAAACTATCCCTTGAAATTGTATTTATTTTTTACTCCAGATTTACTCAATGTTAAACCGTGGGCCAGTAAGAGAATGATCATTTCAGAGAATGAGAAATGTTATGTTATTTAATTGATATATTATTGACATTTGACTGATATTTCATTTTACTAATAAAGTTATACAAATCATTCCACTGAATTGACATGGTAATTGTTGCTACGATCAAGCTCTTGTGGTACCCCCATTCGTTTCAATGTTTTTATGCTTTTAGCTTTTTGGACATGCACATCATAATAAATAGACCTGTTTTACAAAACTTTAATAATTTTTCCACTGATGTGTCATATATCACTAAAAAGGGGAGAATCTCAGCTTTAATGTGTTATAAGTCACATATGCAGGATAACTATGGATCAAATGTGTTGCACTTTTAAAAAATAACTTATCTTTAAATTGGAATTTCTCAAAAATATGATTTTCTGAGGCCGAATTTGAGCAAATCTTTGACATGGCCTTACTCAGTCAATATTAAAGATATCAAGGTTATATTTTCACAGAATGTTCTTTACATTGTGTAGGATGATTTTATGTAAAAAACACAATCACAAAAAAATGACTTTAGCTGGGTTTTCACAGGCAGGGTCACATATACTGATGAGTTTAATAAAGTTTATTGTACATCACACAAAAGATGAAGCGTCAGTTTTACTTCAGAAAATCACTGTAAGAGCTGAGTAAACACAGTAAGTTATAAGAAGTGCGCAAGTACATAAACAAATTTCGGTAGAGTTGAGGGAGCATTCCTGTGGGCGGAGGTTAGTCAAAAGAGGTTAGTTCTACTGACGTCATTAAAGAAGGAAGTAGAGGGATGTAGTGCAAACGGCAGTTCGATGTAGGCGACTTCTGTTAAATAAAATATCTCGCTTAGCATTGAACTTTGAGCTTTATAATTTTACAGATATTATTTATATTTTAAACAACAACATTACACACTAACTAAAGTTTGAAACATGGGATCACGAAGAACGGGACCTTTAAGAAAAACATGTTTTATCCGCGATCTTATGAAAAAAACCCTCAGCTTTCACGCTTTTCCACTTGAGAGTTTTCATTGACCATCCGAACCACATCGTATGTGTCTTCAGGCAGGTTGCGGAGAGATTTGGTCCAGCGGTATCTATCGGACTCTATCGGACATTGTAAAAAGCTAACCGGAAGAGCCGTATCCCTACTAAAAGACGTACTTCCGGTCTTCAATTTTTCCGTGACATGGGCCTATTCCGACTAAATCAACATGTGCTGTGCATAAAGTTATAATCCATGACCAGGTAAGGATTAATTTTTCTTATTTTTTCAAAAAGCTTTTTTCTCCTTTAAGGGGCGGCAATATTATAATAATGATTTCCTACAACAAAAGGGGAGTGAAATCTGATCGGCTCATTTTTTGACATGCTTGCAGAGAAAGGCTTACCAAAACAAAGTTACTGATTTTCCCTTTTCACGTTTTCTGGGTTAGTAGAAGCACCGGGGTCACAATTATAGCACTTAAACAATGAAAAAGATTTTTATGACGTGCCCTTTAATACAGCTGTCACAAGCAGCATTTCTATGTGACTTGAATGAAAAACTATTAGCTTTTTTCTGCTATAAAAATATTTTGAGTTGGGTAGTTACCAGGGTCTGAAGTGTGCAGTAGACACAACCATCTTAAAGATTTCTATATTTCACTTGATCATAAACATTATCCTAGAAACTACGGATGCAGCGAAATTTCAATATGGTCACTCAATCACTTTTGTGGTTTCACCACTGGCTGGCAATTTATAATTCCATGAGAAATCCAATCATAAAAGATCAGTGGGATATTTTAACTACCTCTGAATCTGAAGAGACCTCATTTATGTCCAAAAAGGACTCATCTGTATCTGAACAGGTCTGGTCTGTAAGCAAAAGGGCCTTATTTGTCTCCTTAACACTTTCCACCTTTAAAAAAAAGAAAAAAATTAATTGTTACAATGTGATTTTCTTTTTTTGCCACTTAAGTTATACACAATGAATGCAATATGCAAAAACAAAAAAAATATGAAACAAAAAGAAAACAAATATGCTGTTTACTACATTTTTATTAATTATTTGGGTTGTTACTCCATATAGCATAGCTACCACTGAACCTGAAAATAATTTACTTACCTTCAATGAGGACTCGTCTGAACAGGTCTGGTCTGCAAGCAAAACGGCATTGTTTCTGTCTTCTACCTAAAAAGAAAAAAACATGGACAATATGCAATAACTACATTCATAATGTTAACAATTCTTCTTAAAATTGTTTGATGACTGATCATTTGGCTAAATGTACATGGCTGACTGTAACAGGACCATTTTTTTCCCCTTAAGAAGCAATCTCTGAATTTAAAGTCAACTCATCTGGGAGCGAAGAAGGTTACCATACTATGTCAGAATGGTAGGTGATATAAGGTGATAATTAATAGCAACATATAGCTACCTCTAAAGCAGCCTTCTTCTCAAGCCTCTGACTGGTTGTGACTGGTATCATGGACACACTGCCAGGCTCCAGGTATGTTTTATATTTTCGTTTCGGCATCTACACAGAGAAATTCAAATATGTAACCTTATATGCAAACTAAAATATATATACTTAAAAAAAAGTATATATATATATATATATATATATATATATACATTTTTGTTGAGTTTTTTTTGAAAATGTAAAAATGCAGAAAGGTGTGTGGGATGGTTGGTTTAGGGGTCAAGTGTGTGTGTGTGTGTGTGTGTGTGTGTGTGTGTTGGGACAGATGTTGGATAAAAAACATTAATTACGTCATGGAGTCCCCACAAAGCTAGTAACCAGACTGAGAGTCTGTGTGATATATATTCTGAAACGGGATTGGCTGATTTTTAATCGTGCGCGAGCTAACTTACTAACGTTACCCAAGCAAGGGCATTTAAGCGCTCTCACGCCAACGGTTTTTTTCAAAACAACGACATTTACACATACCTCAGACATGTTTGCCTATGTGCGGTATTCAGACGGACACAAACATATTGTTCCCATAGAAGACATAAAAAAATTTGACCCTAAAAATTATAAACAGGATTTTTTATATCTTGTTCGCTGGGAAAATACATATTATCAAGCTCAGGTACTTCTCATAAAAGGTAAGGTTAAATGAAGTAAATTTAGCGTAATTATGTCAATTGAAATGTCTGTTTGAGCTAATGCTAACTTAGCTAAAAATGTAACTGTTAACTTACTTACATTAATTGTGGTTTAATTGACCTCCTCCAGAGACCCGTAAAGAGATGGAGGACGAATTGGCCAAACCATCCAAACGGATCAGAACAGCAAAAATCCTAAACCAGGATGACGAAGAGGACGAGACGGCAACTACAAAAGAAAAAGGAGAACTGAAGAAGAAAAACGTATGTTTTTAAAAGCTTACTTTGATTTTTAAATCTGAGAACATGACTTACCTGGTGGATAGACAAACTTTTCCTCGCGTTTAATGTGTAGAAACTTCCGGTTCGCAAAAAAAAAAATCTTTCAGATTGAACTCGAAATGATTCATGAAGAGTCATGTCGCAAATCGGTTCTTTCGAACTCAATCGGGATCATATACAGTACGCACATCAGTTTGTTTTTAATTAATATATTTTTAATGCTAATTATATTTATAAATTATTCGTAAATTTATATTTTAAATAATTTTAATATATTCCTCATATTTTTTTAATATTATAATTGTAAAGATGCATTCTAAATCTTGTATTTGCTATTAAAAGTTATGTTATTAAACCCCATAAGTATTAAAACCCATTATCATCCAATAACTTCACCCAATTTGATGTCTTATGTTTTTGACTGCTCTAGTAGCTATACCATGTCTAGCATGTGGCAATACAAAGCATTATGGTAAAAGTATTTAATGAGAATATATAATCCACTACTGTGTATTATAAGACATTACAAATAACCTTCTAATTGATATTATAGTTTTTGAAGTTGTCAAAAAAGGTCTTAAAGGGTTAGCCCTAGCTCAAACTTCTGTGATCATTTACTCACTCTCATTGTTCCAAACCTGTATGACTATTTCTTTTAGCCTCAGTCACCATCTTTTTTAAATGAACTGAAAGCAAATGGTGACCATCAGTCCGTTACATCCAAATATTATATAGCAGTATTTTGGCTGAACCTTTAAATATTGACAGTATAACCTTTTGCAGAAAGCTGGTGATTTATTACCAATTTTGTACATTCATTGTTACATTTTATTGATGATATAATAATAACAATAATAATAATAATGCTTTACAGAAAACGCTTAAGACAGTTGAGGCTTCTGAAAAAAGAAAAAACCTTTTGAAAATTCTTGAAGAAAGAAAGGCAAAGAAGAGAGAGGCCCCACTTTTTGAGACAGACCCAAAGAAAAAGAGAGAGGAGTGTTCTTCTGACGATGAAGATGGAGGAGTTGTACCTCAAAAGATATATGAGGATTTGCAAAGACGATACCGCTACATAAAGAAACAAAAACATGATGTGGAAGAAGAGCTTGAAGAATGCAAACATAAGTAAGAGTTTATGAATAATATATGCTTTCTTATTTACAAACATAGTAATATAATAAGAGATTCTTAATAATGAAAGTTTAGTGATTAATTTCAGAATCTTAGAATATGAGAATCTGATGAGAAAAACTTAAATTTCTTCTCTGTTTCTTGTTCTAACATTAAAGATGTGCTGAATTAGGAAAGGAGAAGGAGGATCTTGTTGCAGAGCTGACTACATACAGAAGCCTCAACATTACACTGCAGCACAACATCAACAAAGTGCTACAAAGAGCCTTCTCAGAAACAAGTATTGCTCTAATCATCTAAAGCACATTCAGAATATTTAGATATGTATTCAGAGATTCATATTCATTTGTTCACATTTTAGTTGCAATTTATGCTAAAATGCTTTAAATCTATCTATCTATCTATCTATCTATCTATCTATCTATCTATCTAATGTAAAGTTACAAAAACTTCATATAAATAAATAAATAACATGATTTATCAAAAAAAGGGCCATACCACTAATGTTGAACACATGACTGCTGCTTCAATGTTTATGTTGAAAGGATGAATTATTTTTTAGAGTGTATTATATTTAACTAGAATAGGACTTTACCTTTTATTTGAAGGCTATAATATACATGTCCCTATCATTGTTTGTTTGGTTGCAGGTCCATCTTTTCTTAATGGAACATCCACACCTGTTGAGAGCACACCTGACAGAAGACCAGATGAGCTGCCCAATAGTTCAGAGGGCATCAACACACCTCTGAATATAAACACCTCTGAATCACCTCTGAGCCTTCATGAAATAAAGGATGGAAAGGTACATTAGTGTCAAGGCTTTTCACACAACTTTGGTTTTCATTAAACGCACACGTCAAAAAGTTGAGCCGTGGGAGCAGAACGAGACTGGTGAAGCAATTTCTAATCAGAGACACCTGCACAATTCACCATTGCACATTACAGTGAGCTAGCCTAACTCATTATTAGAATATAATATTAATAAAAGCTGGATGACTAAATGCTATTTGACATACAATTAAATTGAAAACACATTTATGTGGTGGAAAAAATGCTGTATTACTTTTACTACAAATAAAGCTCTTTCTGATTATGCTATGTTAGCCACTTAGTGTAAAAATAGTGTTGTCTCGGAGGCATGGTAAAAATGTGATACTCCTTGTAATTCAAGAATTACAAGGAGTATCACAGAGAAATCCAGAGAAATCCAGAGCTGATTTCTCTGGATTTAAAAATTGTTGGAAACATTTGGGATAATGTACGCAAGTACACAAGTCAACAAAATATATAACAATAATTTGTTAACAGACAGGTATTCATTACTTCAATGAGCATATTATTTTAGCTTTAAATGATTACATTACTAACGGTGTGATTTGTATCGGTACATTTCTGAAATACATAACTTCTCTGATAAAAGATCACTCTAAATTGAAATCTAGACTCACGCATTTTCTGTAAAGCAGCTTTGAAACAATGTGTATTGTGAAAAGCGATATACAAATTTCAATTGAATTGAATATTACAGGTTTAGTGGTTTTTGGATATTTTAATACAAAAATCTTAAAATCATATTGTGCCTTTAATTCTAAATCAAAGCTACTGCATTTAAAAAAAACATGGGTGGTGTAAGGCCCGGGGAAGGTCTCACGTGTTCTGTCCTTACTCGTGCAAAGTATTGGTTGGTTAAATTTACAATACATTTAGTTATGTATTCTCTCATTAATTCATCTGACTCCATAAATGAAAGGTTTTAATAATATCTGTGCCTCACTAAAAGTGAGTGAATGTTTGACTATTCTGTTTAACTCTTCAATGAAAATAATATCAAAGTCAGTTAGAATAATCAAATGTAACAATTTATTACGTCAGGTAAATGTATCAGGCCAATTTCATAATCAATTCAAAGATAATCGATACAAAACATCAAATTCTCTGGAATAAAGAAAAGAGATGCATACCCAACATTTAAGAAATACGTTAGGCTGAGAGATCTATATCTCCCAGCCTAACGGACCCATCTGAGGTACAGGAAAGGCCTCGATCTCCCTGCTGCAATTCCTTAAATAGACAAGCCTTTTACCTGGAAACATGTAACAATAGAAATTTGCATGCAGTGGTCGCATCTTCATGGGGGTGTGGGACCATTTGCTTAGAGACCACCTTCCTTTGTAAGTCAGTTATCCATAAGCTCTTAAAAACCTTATTACCTTTTGTTTTATCTATCTGGATATGAGATATCTGTACCAGTCGCACTGTGACATTTTAAATGATACCAAACATGAAAATACTCTGTGATAATCATTCACATTAAACTATACATTTTCTTGGGTGATTTCAGGTGATCATCCTCTCATGAGAGAGAGGGGTGAGGGGAGAGGGAAAAAGATGTAGATTAGATGACTCGGAGGTGAGACTTTCGTCTCGATGGTGCATGAGAGCCAGTTCAAATGCTAATCTCCAGAGAGGTCCTTTTGTCCTCTCAGGGCCTGGTCACCCCCAAAACAGACTGTTTGGAATTTCCTAATTTATCAATTCTTACAGTGGTGATGATGTAAAAAAGATCCAGCACATTTAGATGGTACAACCTTTTGAACTGACTGTATGCATATCCCACACAGCCTCATTTCTGATTCACTTGGAATTAAATATGGCATCTACCCAGAATAAGGTTGCTTGACATGCTGAAAGGTTCCACACAAATTGTTAAGATCTCACTTGAATGACTAGATATCTTTGTAGGAAAAAATACAGCTTATTTTTAATATTGAGATCTTTAAAAAAAAAGCAGCTCTTATGTGGTAGCCAAAGTAGGAGTAACGTCACAACATTTACAGCTACCAACTGGAATATATTCTGTATATGTTTCTTTCTTCTGTAGAACATAAAAGAAGATATTTTGAAGAGTGTTTTTTTTCCATACAATTGAAGCTCATTTATGTTTTGTCTTGAAGATCCACATAGGAAACAAAATTTGGATCAGAGAAGAGGCATGGAGGAAGATTAATTCAGCTACGAAGGATTCTCTATATGTCAAAGAGATGGCTGTGGCACTGTGGGGGACAACCATTTTAAAGAGCAGAAGTGTGTCAGGAAAAGAGTGTCCCACAAATAAACATTCTGCAAAGCCTCCCCTGACACCCTCCAAGCTGCAAGTTTTGAGAGGTAATCTATTCATTCATTCATTCATTCATTCATTCATGTACTTTATGTAACCATAGTCAATTTAGTTCAAATGGTTTTTACATTTGTTGATATTTTTAATGTTTGTAAAACTGTCAATGTTTAGATATCCTTATTTATAGTAATCCATTTATACTCGCCTATTGGTCATTAAAATATCTAGGACATAATTAAACACCTTCAGATGTATATTTAATTTCATTGGCGTATAAAGAATAGATTACTTTACATAAACTTTCTCTTTATAATATAAAAAGAAAGTTTATGTAAAGTTATCTATATTTATAAGTAATCTATAAAATACTGAACACATTTATTCAAGAAAGGCAAACTATATTGTCACATATTTGTTCAATATTTCCCTTTTTTTAGAAGTAGTAGCCTACAGTTGACTCTGATAGTTGTTTCTTGTGTATATTGCTAATATACACAATAATATTGATTAGCAATATACACAAGGAACAACTATCAGAGACAACTGTAGGCTACTACTTCTAAAAAAAGGGAAAATATTGAACAAATATGTGACAATATAGTTTGCCTTTCTAAGTTTTACTAGTTGAAAAGTGACAAATTAATTTCTCTTCAACAAATTATTTCTCTTTCAAGTCTGCTTCAGTGACTGGCTCAAACAAAGAGAACCTGAAAAAGGAGAGAGAGAGAAGAGGGAGAAGCAAGTGGGATATTACATATCCCAGAAAATCCAAGACGTCATAAAAAAAGAAAAGAAAAATGAAAATGTATCTCAATAATTCTGTTATTGTTCACCTTTACAGTTACTTCTGTATATAGTTTTTAGCATTTTAATCATTTCAATTATTTTGCACATTACTGTTAGCATATCGATGGGTTGTTTTAAGGGGCTGCAATATCAAAATAAAAGGAATTTGTTTGAATGGTTGCCTGTGCTCCTGAAGATTATTTAAAGTATACTTGGAATTGTTTACATTATTTGTCACAATACCCAGTGGCAGGAAAAATAGACCAGTCTGACCAGCTAAAAACAGCCTGACCAGCTAAGACCAGCTAAAACCAGCTAAGACCAACAATGACCAGCTAAGACCAGCCTAACCAGCTAAGACCAGCCTAACCAGCTAAGACCAACAATGGCCAGCTAAAACCAGCTAAGACCAGCCTGACCAGCTAAGACCAACAATGGCCAGCTAAAACCAGCTAAGACCAACAATGACCAGCTAAGACCAGCCTGACCAGCTAAGACCAGCCTGACCAGCTAAAATCAGCTAAGACCAACAATGACCAGCTAAGACCAGCCTGACCAGCTAAGACCAGCCTGACCAGCTAAAATCAGCTAAGACCAACAATGACCAGCTAAGACCAGCCTGACCAGCTAAGACCAGCCTGACCACTAAGACCAGCCTGACCAGCTAAGACCAGCCAGGCTGACCAGCTAAGACCAGCCTGACCAGCTAAGACCAGCCTGACCAGCTAAGACCAGCCTGACCAGCTAAGACCAGCCTGACCAGCTAAGACCAGCCAGGCTGACCAGCTAAAACCAGCTAAGCCCAACAATGACCAGCTAAGACCAGCCTGACCAGCTAAGACCAGCCTGACCAGCTAAAAAATGTTCAAAACCCCTCTAAAACCAGCCTGATAAACCAGCTAAAGCCAGGCTGGGAGACCAGCCAAAACCAGCCTGACCATCTTAGGCTGGTTTAAGCTGGATTTTTCAGCAGGATCGCGCTTTGCGACATGCATAATGGGCATCTTTAATTATTAATTTAAATTGTCGTCCGGTGCTTTAACTAATTGTTTCAATGCTCAATCTGAGCGCTTCTTGTGGCTGTTATTAGTGGCAGGTGGAAATAGCGCAACGTTATCTTGACGTGCACGCGCTCTGGTCTAGCGCTCGTCCACAGTTGCGGTGGTTCGCTGCATATCTAGTGAGTATTTATAAAGACTGTTTGTCCTTTTTGAAACACCATCGTCACTTTAAATTGTTTACATAATCTCGAGACTGAGAGCGGCATTTGTGAAGTTATTAAATGCAACCTTTATCCTTATTTGGTCATTTGAAAGTGTCAGCAAGAACTGTCGTTTAATCAGTTAAGCTTATGACAAAACAGAGTGATGCCCATGGTTACCTGTATTGAGAGCATCTTCACACACAGGAAGAGACAGACCGAGCAAGGTAATACTTTCACATACAAGTCACACATAACTACAATAAGGAAATATGAAATAAACATAATAATAATTGAGTCAAATGTTTTTCAACTACTAGTTACCATTTCATCACTGTGTTTCCTGACATGAAATGTTATCTTATTTTCCCCATAGGCCTATATTCCTTGTAATACACCTTAGTTTTGTAAATGTTTGTTGTTGTTGTTGTCAATTCTTACTTTTTTAAATTTAAAAATGTACTTTGGTTTACAACATAAAGCCTCTCTAGGCTAACTTTAATTCCTTGATTACTGACTCAGTGTTCTCATAACTTTGGCTAACGTTAAGGTTCTTTCAAAGTTATGAACAAACATTCTTCCAGTAAAATTAATAAAGTGTTTCTTCAATGTTATTTGGTCTTTAATACTGTTCTCAAAAGTTTCGCACAAAAATATTATTAATACATTGTTTGTAGAAGTTTCTTTAAATGTCGCCATAATGTTGGGAGAAAACATTAGAACAACTTTCTTGAAACATCCTTTAAACATTAGAATGACAACGAACTTCAAATGAATAATGTTGTGTTTGCTCTTTCAAAAGAACACTCTTGGAACGTGGGAAAGTTTTGTAGCCTGTCCCATAGTTATTGTTCCATTGTAAGTTTTCTCTTGAATGCATTTAACGTTTATGTAAGCTTTAGCATTAAACACTTTCAAAACAATGTTCATGAAATCATCACACAATGCAATTAGTATTTGATGAATGTTCTCATAATGTTGGCAGAAAACATTATTTTAAAATCATTCTTCAAATGTCCTTTAAATATTAAGGATCACAAATGTTCTGACTTAAAATGGCATACGGTTGGATGATACACAGCAAATCCCTTGTGTTTCATTAACACAGTGTTCAATGTGAGCATTAGTGATGACTCTGAAGTTGCAAAAAGGACAAAAATTTAGTAGATTTTATCTGGCTATATTATTAGTGTGTTCAGTGACCAGATTACCAAAATCAGATTTGTTGAAAAATGAAAACATGACTTAAGCATGAAGTAATAACAACAGGGTTAGTTTGACACTCACAGACATCAACAATCAGCATATGAAACTCAACAATGGGGAAATGTTTCATCAGCTTACAAAACTCATTCATAGCTCCCAGCATGCATTGTGGCATGAATAAATCATGCACCTGGATACTATTTGTATTTGATGATTTTTTTATTTTATTTTAACCAGTTTTGAGGTTTGCATGATGAGTGTTTATGTCTATATGTCTCAACTTTTTATCTTATAAGAAGTTTTGGGCAATCTCACACAGATCACTTGTCACAGTGTTACAAGTTATCACATCAGTTGAGTTTACAACTTTCTTTTCAATAATGCTTCAATTCCATAAGTCAGCTAAACAGAAAGAGCAGTTGTTTAAACCACTTTAATGCAATCACTTGACTGTCATCAATGCAGAATTGTTGCAAAAAAAAAAAAAAAAAAAAAAAAAAATTGCTGAAGAATAAAATTTCTATAAAACATCAACATCTAAACCTCTGTTAATTCTCAATAAGAACTTCTGTAGACGTCTAACAGAACTAATTTTTTTTTTTTTTTTGTCATTTTATAAGCTCATTAAATGAATTGTTGTAGAGAATGTTTACCTACGACCTATCTAAATGTTTACCTACAAGTTCAGTCTTTGTGTTATTTTTATCTATACAGAAATACTGCGATCACTGGCACTGAGATAAGAAGAGGAGTGATTAAGATAAGAAGAGGAGTGATTAAGTGACAACAAAAATGGCCACAGCACAACACGGTCAGTAAATGTGTAAAATAGAAGATGTTCCCTACCAGGTTCCTTGAGCCCCCTTTTCTTCTACCTTCATGCATTCTTTTTTAATCAACACTTAAATGTGTATAAGTTTCATAAAAAAGCAACATTTTGAGCAAAAAGCTGAGCAAAAGATCTGGATCAAATTCAGAGCGATGATCGAAACATGGAGTAGATTGAGTCCATCAACACCCCGAATGCTCCTACAGCTCGTCCTGGGTAGACATTTCATTCAGTAACAAGTAAGAATTTTGTTTGTTTGTTATTTTGGCAGTTTCCCCTCCTGAGGGGTATTGCACAAAAGTAGAATTAAGAAAGCCAGGATAACAGAACAGTCGCGGCTTGACCAAGTTTAATCAGTGCATCCTGGCTTAATCCGTTGCACGTTTGCTGAGCCAGGATGAGAACGCGCGGATATGTCAAGCCGGGTGTATATAGTTTGGATAAATGCACGTTCACGGCATTCTTAAAAAGATCACGAAATCGATCACAGAATCACCGATGCAAAAATGGACAAAACCCGTGCGGCATACTTTTCGCCTAATGAGCAAAAGCTTCTTCTGGAAACGTATGAAGAAATGAAACATATAATATGTAAAAAAGGCAACACAGCTGCTGTAATAAAGCAAAGAGAGAATGCTTGGCAAATAATAGCGGACCGATTGAATGCATAAGTAGGCTAGTCCAAATAACCAGTGCTCCACTGAAACCCTCATAATTACAATTCAAGGAGTTAGGCCCTACTAGTCATTTTCAAAAATAATTGTATACTTTGCCTTAAATGTGACCAGTGGACATGCATTTAACATGTAGAATAATTGCAAACACCTACCCACTATGTGCATCTATTTGATCTATTTAGTTTATTTTATGTCAATAATCTTTTTACTCTTATCAATTTGTATGTAGGTTTTGTTTCTAATTGATTTGATGTAATCTATAATCAGATAATTTGCTCTATTTTTATCCATCTAATAGCCCCACATCATCACATAGCCTTCACCATACCTAGAGATTGGCATGGAGTTCTTTCCATAAGATCATCTCTCAATGCAAATCATTAGGCTAACTGAAATAAAACCATGCCAATCTCTAGGTATGGTGAAGGCTATGTGATGATGTGGGGCTATTTTAATTCCAAAGGCCAAGGGAACTTTATCAAGATGCATAGTATCCTGGCTCCATGAAGTAACTGGCCTTTAAAAATAAAAATCTGCCTGCATCTATGGGAATTTAACATAGGGGTGTCCAGACTTATGCACCCTGTATTTTAAGGAAGAACATTTATTTATTTACGATACATTATTCATTCACAAAGAAAATTGGTGTCCTTAAAGGTTGGATTTTTCCTAATTTTTTTAATTAAGGCATTAAGTTCAATTTCCAAAAGATTATTTTTTTATTCCTCTTTTTAGCATGGGTGTCTAAACTTATGCATAGCACTGTATCTCATCAACTGCAATAAAATATAATATATTGATATTTTTTCTCATTCAACAGTACATTTCTACTCTATACTTGCATATATAGATATACAGTCTATATTCTATTTCTCATATTGTATTGTATAGTTCTTTTGCACTGTGTTGGCATTCATTGTGGACAGTAAAATAATAATTGCTCAGGAAAATCTGCTTTCCTCACTGGGTGTATGACAATAAATGCTTTAAATCTCGAATAATATTCATCAAACCTCTGACATTGAAATGAACAGCAGTTTTCAATAATAACTAAAATAACAGTACGCATACTTGGATGAATGACAGTATATCTAGTATTTTAATGCAGGACCATGAAGTGACTAAAACACATTAATATCTAGTAGGATTTAGGGAGGAACTAGCCGATCAATCACTAGGATTAATCTTAGCCTGGTTGTTAGCCTGCTCCGGAGCAGGCTAGCTGCAAAGTGTAAATCTCCATAGTAACTTAATGTAGATTAATTTAGCCTCCCTTCATGCAACCGAGTCAGGGCTAAATTCAGCCAGGATAACTGGAAAATCCCAGCTTAATCCCTTATCTTGCTTTTGTGCAATACCCCCCTGAAGTCCTATCTTTATATCCCATTGATTATGTTAAAATGAAACTCGTGAAATCTTTTTACTTTTTACTTAAACTGGTGTCCTTGTAATTTGTGCTTGTCCTGGGACCTGGAGATGGGAGTTCTCTCACCAAAACTTTTGTTACCTTCCTTTCCTGCCCCTAGACCTGAAACTGATTGTAACATTCCTTAATGGCATTTAAAGCTATATTTGTGTTTTACCTTGAAATATCAGTTTCAATTTTGCTGATGGCACACTGACTTCTAATAAATCAAATGGCTTCTTTCGCCGCCAATAAAAGACTGTTCTGAGACTATGTAAGTCTGGTGAGAGGATTCGAAATAACACGAAAAATGTGGACTGATTTATGGGAGCAACAGATGCAATAATTCAATGTTTGGAATTAACTTCATTTTTGCTTGTTTCAGGATTGTGACTGATCCTGAAAAAAAATCAGTCACAAGAAAAGCATCAGCTAATTAAGTGCTAATGCCTGTTTCACTGACCCTGATGAAGCAGCTGATGCACATGATCTGAGGATTGTGTTACTGGGAGTCTCTGGAGTTGGAAAGAGTTCAATAGGAAATGCAATACTGGGTCGAGAGGCATTTAAAGAGAGCAGAACCAGAGAGAGTGAGATACAGAGAGGAAGAGTAGAAGACAGAAACATCTCCATCATCGACACTCCAGGATTCCTCAACACTCAATTGACTGATGAAGAGATGAAGAAGCAGATGATGAAGAGTCTGTCCCAGTCAACACTATGATCTCACAGTGATGTCACCATGTGGTCACAACGTCAGCAATCTGAGTTCACAGTGATCTAAAAGTGTAACCTCACAGCGCTCTCACTGTGTGCTCAAACTATGACCACAATATGAGCTCATCCCAGCTAGAAATGTTATTGTTCTATGAATGTTTTGAGAGCATTATGTTATGTTCTTGTAATATTTTCTGTAGCTAATTTGATTTTTGTAACCAGAATGTTCTCCTAAAAGGTAGGATAACACTCTCTATAAACATTTCAAACATGTTTAGTGATGACATTGATAGAACATTATCCCCCCTAACATTCTTAGACAGTTATAGCGGGAAGTTTCGATGTTTAGAAATTATGTTTAAGAGGTTTACATGTTGAAGTTTGTTTGAAGAGTTTGGTTTGGTCACCATTGTAGAGGTCAGTGTTTGCTGTATTTGGGCTCTTTGGTCTTCACTAGGGCTGGGCGATTTAAATCGCGATATTGTTTTGCGCATCTCGTCAGTAAAGCCGGTTCCTTGATTAGTAGTAAATCGCCATCACTGGCTTTCAGATGAAGCGGCATTTACTACAAAGAACCGTAGTTAACTGACAAGCTGAGCCATATCACATTAATATAGCGGGCGTATCGCCAGCGATAATTAAAGCGATATGGCTCAGCTTGTCAGTTAACTACGGCTCGTTGTACACAGCAAAAACTCCAGTGTTAAATTAACACTCCTGGGAGTGTATGAGTCCACACTCAAGAGTGTTGAAGTTAATGAGATAATTAAGTGATTAATTTAGTGATGATTGAACATTATTGAAGACACCTGATGTTAACAAGCAGAATCACTGAAGGAGAAAATCACAAATTGTAAGTTACCGTTATGACGATCAATGGTTGCTTCAGTTGGACTCTTGACCCATATACAGGGACGTGCACAGACATTTTGAGGGGCAGGGGCTCAAGTGAAATAAAGGGCACTTCTCATAATTACGGGGTTTTTTTCTTTTTTTAAACAAAAAAGTATATATTTTAACGCAACTCTGACTTCCTTTTTAAAAAAAATATTTATAAATTTAATTAATTTTATCTTCCTCAAACTCACGCAATTGTTTCATTTTCAAAAGATGTCTACAAAATAATCAGTTCACACAGAAACCATGGTCTCCTTAGTATTCACTAGGTTTAGGAAACCATTCCACAATGTGCATGTTTTGAAAACATTTTCTATGCTACTAGTTTCAAGTATATATGAAGAGTTCAGATGCAAAAGCCTCTAAGTGCCATCTGAAATTTTCTTCTAAAATTAGCATTTTTTTTCAAGCTCGTATATTTAAGTTCAGTAATTTAACTTAAATGACAATTAATAGGTAATTTTCATTGCCAGTAATGTGAAATAAGTGAACATAAACATACAAGCTTGATAAAAATGATCATTCGAAGGAAATTTCAGATGGCACTTAGAGGCTTTTTCATCTGAACTCTTCATATTTAGAATAACCTAAATAACTGCATCAAGCAGAGGGGCGTGTTTTACTAATAATTTGTTTATTTTTGCACAAGGCACTAAATCGTTTTAATTATTTTGGTGTTATCAGAATACATAACACTTTAAAATTAAACTTACCAAAATAATTGAGGTAAATTCAATAAAAGCCAATGTCATATATGTATTTGTGGTTGTATGGAATACTATTTTATAAAGGTTTAGAGGAAATAAAAAAAGTTAAATTACTCATAAATAAAAGTTAATGTATAAATATTGTTATTTTTAAAGTTTAATGTTAACTTATTTCTACTTAGTTTTATTTATTAACCCCCTGGGGTCGGCTATCGCGCCGGCGCGATAGGCTCGTTTTTTTCCGTATGAGTGCAAAAAAAAATAAAAAAAAAATATTAATTTTTATCTTATATGCTTGTGTTATACATCAATCGATCCTGTTTAGTGTGTTTTTTTTTTTTGTGTATGCTCATAATAAAAAGAAAGTGTTGTGCTTTTCGCTAAATAAAGAAAAATAAACATGATGCGAGTTCTGCCTACTCTCCGTCAGTGAAGTCAATTCTGAAACCCGAAAATGAACTGTAACTCAGCGAATACTCAGTCAAACAGGCATACAGACTCACAGGCATGAAGCTTGAATTCTCTTCTTTTAAATGAAGTAATTTTTATAAAAAACAAATATTCACAGTTTATATAATATGTATGTAAAGAGAGAGATGTCAGTCGTTCTCATCTCAGCTAATTAAGTTTTAATGTGACTCCTCCTACGGAGACCGCGCGCTATTCAAACGCAAATGTGAGGCGATCCATACAAACCTGTGAAACGCCCACATCCGCTGGATAAGGCCGGTGAAACACTGGATGCGTGGCGTAAGCGTCTCAGCTGCGTGGCGTGTCCGTTTTTATTTCGGCTCCCATGTTAACAGTTTAGAGTTTGCACACTGCCTGTGTGAGATGCGCGTCTCAGGCGCGGCACGAGCCGCGTGGAAAACGCGTGCATTCTAGAAATAGAACCGACGCCTATTTTTCACGCGACACGCAAGCGTCTTGGAAGCGTTTCCATGCAAAATTGAATAGGAAAATCTGTTTATTTGTCATTTTGACACGAATACATATTAATAAATGTCCTTTTGATGTTTAAAAGTGTCTAGGTTTTGACATAAATGCAAATATAAATGTAATTTTACAAAATATGATCGATTTTCAAATACTGCTGTATTGAATGAACAGCTTTTAGCAAACTCTATTGCTATACTGAGATGAGGAATATATACTGTATGTGTTTTGTCAAAAAATAAAGTCATCAATTAACTAATGAATCCTTTACTTTGAAATACGTATGATACAATGTAGGCTATACTTTAGTTTTGAAAGACGTTGACTAGTTTTGAAAAGATTATAAAGTATGTATGTACATGCATATATATATATGTGTGTGTGTATATATGAAGAGTTCAGATGCAAAAGCCTCTAAATGCCATCTGAAATTTTCTCCTAGAATGATCATTTTTATGAAGCTTGTATATTTAAGTTAGCTATAGGTGACACACCTGAATGAATGGCTCATTAAGTATGCAGGGACGTAGTCTCACCAGGTGTGAACTACTAAATATGCATGATGCTGTTGGAGCGTTTACGCCCCATCCGCATATTGGCTTTCCAAACTAAAAGTGTTTCACAAAACTAAAATCAATGTATCGTTTTATGTGAATGATTAGGCAGGATGATTTTCATATCATTTTGAAGAAAAAACTCTAGGCGATAACATCCATTAGTCAAAAGTCTTATTGCCACATATTTAGTATGTGTTTTGTGGCCTTATTTCAGAAACTTTAATTTTTAGTTTTTTCGATAACCATGCATAAACATTATTCTCTCAAAAATGAAAACATGTACATACATGTGGCTCACATATTATGGAAGTCCTGTTTGTGCTATATAGAGTGAATTTACACCTTTGCCATTAATATGTTTATAAGCAACTGAAAAAAGCACAAATGTCAGGGCATGTCAGAACATCTCAAGGACCCCAAAAACACCCCAGACCCCAGAGGGTTAATTTACCAGATGCAGTTACTCAGATTTACTACATTTTTTAGAGTGTATCCTCCATCTGTTTGCATCTGTAGATTTCTTCTAAATTCACCCATTTAGATTTCTAAATTTCAGGGGGAAAGACTCTTGATGTAGGCTAATTAAGTCATTAACTGGGGACGTTCTGTATGCAAATTAGGCATCAACTAGTTAAAATGCGCACATTTGCATCTAATTGACAGGGCAATGCAGGTAAATAGGATAAACAAAATAACTAAAGCATATCACCTGGTGGTGATATATGCTTATTTTATTACTAACTTATTTTATTACATGGCTTGGTTGAATTCAAATGTAGAATGGGGTCTGTTATTTCTTGATAACAGACCGCTGTGCGGAGTATAACAGACCGTTGCCATCAGTGGTGTAGTGGTAAAAAAAGAGGTGGGTAAACTATAAATTCTGGTGGACCACGATGTGGTCACCCGGTAAGGTGGGCCACTGCCTACCGGTGTATGTGTATCCTGATGACATCGCTATAGGCTATCATTTGATGGTACTACCAAGGGTATCACTGGTTGTTCCCTCATCATAGGTCACACAATCACTATTCTATTCATACATTAATCTAAGTTCTTGTTAACCCTCTGGGGACCAAAAACGCGCCCGCGCGTTTTGCTCGTTTTTTTTTTTTAGCAATGAAAATAAACACTAAATGCTCTGTTAATTTTGATCTTTCATTTTCGTGTAATACATCAATCGATCCTGTTCAGTTTCTATTTTTTTTCTGTATACTCACAATAAAAATAAAGTGTTTTGCTTTTTGACAAATAAAGAAAAATTAACATGAGGCGATTTCTGCCTTCTCACTGTCAGTAAACTCCCATTTGAAACGCGTTCGAAAATGATCTATAACTCCGCGAAAATTCAGTCAAACAGGCAAACAGACCCACGGGCATAAAGCTTGAGATCGCATCTGTTAAATGAAGTAACTTATATAAAAAACAAATATTCTCATCTTCTGTAATCTGTATAAAAAGAGAGCGACTCCAGTCGACCTCATTACGAGCTAATTCACAGTAATGTGACCACTCCCCGGAGAGCGCGTGCTATTCAAACGCAAATTCTGAGAACTATTGAAGATCTGTGAAACGCCCACATCAGCTGTAAACAAAGCGCGTCGCGATCGAGTGAGGCATAATATAGCCTACCTTATGGAGAAAAGATTCCTCAGAACAGTGCTGATATGAGGAACAATATATCCTGATATGAGGAGCAGATCCCGCTGAGGAGTGAGGTAGGCTGTTTTCTTTTCTCAAGAGTGGAATAACGTTATGGAATAACGTTAGTGTAGGCCTATGCAAACCGCAAAAAGATGAATCGCATTTCTATAATATGACTCGCCTTTCTGTGAGATGAATGAAGGGTACATATTTGTAAAGACTGTTTAGCCTAAATATAAATCGCGCGTCTGTGTGTGAAAGAATAAACTGTTTTGCTGTAGCCTACTGAGATGAGTAAAAATCGACTGGAATATGTTGAAATAAAATGTATTTGTATAAGCAACGTATTAAACTGCAAATTAGCATTTATATGCCCTAATATTTCATAAAAACAACGTTACAGTCAGTCACTTGTTGACTAGATTTGGGTACAGTTTTTAGGCTACTGTAAAATATACTGCCACATAAAATAAGCTTTTGTTTAGCAATTTCTGCTCATATCTAACGTTTTATATATATATATATATATATATATATATTTGTCAAAAATAAAGTCATAGACTAAGATGTTAGATGTTCCAATGTTGGCTATATTCAAACTAATGAATACATATGATAAAATGTAGGCCTATAATCTTTTTTCTTTTTCTTTTTTACAAAGAAAGAGTACACTTGAAATATTGTTGAAATTGTAATTATTGTTGTAATTGTAACATTTTTAATAAAATAGCAAAACATATTTACAAGAGAGATGTAAGCAAAATCTTAAATGGTCAATATAAGTCTTCTTCTAAATACATCCTTTGTCCTTGCATTGTGGCTCAGTCAGTGTCACACCTGAAAGAATGGCTCATTAGGCAGAGTCATTATGCAGAGTGGGTGGGACAAGGTGTAAACTGCTCCTCCCCCTCGCATATTGGCTTTCCAAGCAAAACCTGTTTTACACTATTTAAATCAATGTATTTTTTTTTTGTGAACGATAAAGCAAGACTATTTTCATATAATTTTGAAGCTAGAACTCAAAGGGACCACATCCATTAGTCAAAAGTCTTGTGGACACATATTTAATATGTGTTTTGTGGTCTTAATTCAGCAACTTTCATTTTTATTTTTTCCAATAACCACGCATAAACATTATTCTCTTAAAAATACAAACGTCTACATACAAGTTGCTCGCATATTATGGTAGCCCTGTTTGTGCTATATAGAGTGAATTTACACCTTTGCCATTAACATGTTTATAAATAACTGAAAAAAGCACAAATGTCAAGGCATGTCAGAACATCTCAAGGGCCCCAAAAACACCTTGGTCCCCAGAGGGTTAAAGAGTCTCAGGAAGGAATAAATCTATAAAGTTTACTAAATGACAAAACAGAGAGAACAAAAATATTTAAGAGAGATAGAGAGGGAGGCTTATATCCAGGGCTTCCAATGCAGTGCACTTGTGCATAATGATTAGGGATTTGGGATTATTTTCATAGTCGATTAATCTGTTGAATATTTCCTAGATTAATTGATTAGTTGTTTGGTCTATCAGAAAAATGTGGCTCAGTGTTTCCCTATAGCCTAGAGGGAAAAGTCTTTAACCTGACGCAGGCTTGATTCCCTCTGAATCTCTTGTACAGTTGGGTTTCGACATGCTCCCTACATTAAACCAGCTGCCTGTAATGAATAAAAAATCACCTTTTTTGCCTCGTTTTAATGATTTCCTGTTGCGGCTGCGATCAAGTTTCATTCTCGCGCAGCTTGTTTAGTAACTTAACGAGCGTGTGTTTTCTGTTCCGTGTGTGTGTGTGTGTGTGTGTGTGTATGTGTCGCCACGCTGCGCTCTCTGCTCAATATTCCGCTCCGTGTTTGCGCTGCGCGTTCTGCTCTCGTTAACGGCCCAAATTTTTCGAATCATGTATTCTACCGATCGGCGATCACGCACTGGAAAAGCAAAGTCTGCTCAAATAACGTGAAATTTAGAGGTGGATAAACGCAATTTAGAAGTGGATAAACGCAATTTAGAGGTGGATAAACGCAGTTTGGAGGTGGGTAAACGCTATTTCCGAATTTTGGGAGGTGCGTAAACGGCGTTTACGTGCGTTTAGCCTCCACTACATCCCTGGTTGCCATGAAAAACAGAGCGTTGCTATGGACTCACAGGATTCTAACCGTAGAGACGGAGCGTACTATTTTCTTTAGCGGAAGCAATACGGGGGGAGAGAGAGAGAGAGGGAGCGCTTCAGAACTCATGACCTGATATTTATATATACTATTCTTCAATAAATATATTTGTTTGACAGGGAAGCTGTGCACAAACAGAAATATATATTATTTTTCAAAAATAAAAAAAAAGCACCCCAGAAAAAAGGGCACTTTCTTTCCAGGAATAAAAAGGGCAGGTGCTCAAGCCCCCTTTGATGTCTATGTGTGCACGTGCCTGGGTGGAACACTCAAAAGATTCGTTCCCCGGCCCTCCACCGGGAGAGAGCAGCTCCACCCATCTCCGGATCACCCATCTCAGGGGCGATTGTTTCACCGACCACTTAAACAGCGACTGAGACGGGCGGTGTCATCCTCCTGCAGCGGACACAGTAGAGCAGGCTGTGCCAGAGTGTTTTTTTTTTTTTTTTTTGCAGGGGATGACACCCTTGGCGAGGAGTAGACTGAGGGGCGGCCCACGAGGCATTCTGGTGGTATGTTGGGGGAAGCGCTTCAGTCTGCTACTGACTGCGGAGAACTGCTGGGCCAATTCTCAACAGTGTCGCCGAAAAGGCCACCTTGTGAGATGGGAGCATCGAGAAAGCGTACTTTGACGACCTCTCGCACCTCTGCAAGGACAGCCAGGGGCGCTACTGGACCACCAAGGTGGACATCGTCTGGCCGAGGGCCTGCGCTATGACTTGAACACGGTCATGCAACAAGCGCAGCTCAACTCCGGCTCAGAACTACCCTCGTGCAATAAGAGTGCCCTGGCCTCAAATGCAGAGCAGAGGTGGCTCGCCAGAGGCACAGCCACCCCACCATCGAGAGTAGCGAGAGAGGTGAAAACTTATGCAGAATTTGGCACTTTTGGTGTTCCATATTTTGGCACCAATGTAGCTCCATACTGCTAAGTTTTCAATGCACATCCGAGAAAGACCCGGGAAAGCATGGCTGTCAGTTCTGAATCTGATTCAGCATAAACACACACCTTTTACAGTGGGAACTCAGCATCACCCTAATTTCCAGAACGAAACAGGCCCTTCTCTCCGATGCAGCAATCGACATCTGCCCTCAGCTGGAGCCTTGAATGAAACGCTAGGTTCCTCCAATTTTGAAGGACCAGCAATCCCATCCAGAATCTGCACAACTTGTGATGCGCAAGAGAGGGAGAAGCCATAGGGGGTTGGTTCCCCGAAGGAGAAGCTCTCAGCTCTCAGATCACCCAAGCCATTCTACTGAAGTAGACCTCTCCTGGTGGCCACCAGGAAGGGTGCTACAATGGAGAATAGACAAGGAGACCGCGCACCTAGAGCGCCGAGCGAGCGCTGGGTTGCCATGACAACCCGCGCTGCAGCCCGGCAGCTCGACGGCACACGACACGCTGAGGAGTGAGAGACCCAGCGTGTTTTGCCCGGCGGGAACTCTCGCAGATCTCCACAGTCTCCCAGAGTGTTGAGCAGACCTGCAGTTGTGCTTTTACACACAAGCAGTGGCTGGCCAACAACAGAGGGTACTCAAGCTTTCCAGAGAAAGAAGATTTGACCGGCATGCCGATGTGGTCATGTTTCCATGCGAAAACATGAACCACCCACAAACACAGTCTCACATGTTTCCCAAGCATGCTCGTGGCCGTCAGTGAGGACAGGAAACGACCGCAACCAGAAACACACGGGTGAAATGTCATCTTTAGAAGGACGCAACTCACACCCATGTAAGCTCTTTCAGGGGAATACTCTCCTTGGTACTGAAGCACGCAGGGGAACGGTCGCAGCGGACACAGACAGGAAATATGCAACCTGTCGTTCGCTGTCTCTCTCCATGGCGGTCTTACCAGCCGTAAGAACGGCTATTCAGCGCTCTTGGCGCACGGTTACCAGCTGTGAAAACAGCTTTTTTGTTTTGCTCAGTAACACAAAAACAAAAGAGAGAGAAAAAGAAAGTCGACCCCGCTGATGCACTGTATCGCCCGCATCAGACACGAGAGATCCTCTTGAAGAGCTTGCTCGTTGTTTGATCACTCAGTAGATTAAACAGCATCGAAACGCTCGGCTCCGAAGCAAAAAGCTGAAGTGCAATCGCACCAGCTGCTCGTTAAATACCCGCGCTGCGAGGCTGCACAGCTGATGCAAATGACTGCACGCCAATATGCATTGGCTCGTTTAGTTTCACTCAAAGTAGATTGGCCTCTCTAGCGAGATTCCTATTCGTCCGTCACTAGACGACGTACGTCATAGTGACTGGACGATAGGGAATCAATGTTAGCGCATCAACCACATTATTGAATCATTGTTGAAACTTAACCCTCTGGGGACCAAAAACGCGCCCCCGCGTTTTGCTAGTTTTTTTTTTTTTTTAGCAATGCAAAATAAACTCAAAATGCTCTGTTAATTTTGATCTTTCATTTTCGTGTTATACATCAATCGATCCTGTTCAGTTTCTATTTTTTTTCTGAAGTGTTTTGCTTTTTGCCAAATAAAGAAAAATTAACATGATGCGAGTTCTGCACTCTCTCTGTCAGTAAACTCCAATTTGAAACGCATTCGAAAATGATCTGTAACTCCGCAAAAATTCAGTCAAACAGGCAAACATACCCACGGGCATAAAGCTTGAGATCGCATCTTTTAAATGAATTAATTTATATAAAAAACAAATATTCTCAGCTTCTGTAATCTGTATGAAAAGAGAGCGATTCCAGTCGAGCTCATTACGAGCTCATCAACTTTAATTCTTTCACGCCTACTCACAGAGCGCGCTATTCACAAGATGATGTGTTAAGCCATCTATGCAAAACAGGTAAACGGCTGCCTCACTTGATGGGCCATTAGCCATTGGGGGAGTGTCTATGTCACACCCCTGGTCTGAATCTCATTAATATTGATAGGCCATTACCACTCCCACGCATAAACCTCTTCTGACAAAAAAACTGTCTTACAAAGTTTAAATCAATGTATTGTTTTATGTGAACGATTAGGCAGGGTGATTTTCACATTATTTTGAAGCCAGAACTCGAAGCGACAACATCCATTAGTCAAAAGTCTTGTGGACACATATTTAGTATGTGTTTGTGGTCTTATTTCAGCAACTTTCATTTTTATTTTTTTCAATAACCACGCATAAACATTATTTTCTTAAAAACATGTACATACATGTTGCTCACATATTATGGTAGCCCCGTTTGTGCTATATAGAGTGAATTTACACCTTTGCCATTAACATGTTTATAAATAACTGAAAAAAGCACAAATGTCAGGGCATTTCAAAACATCCCAAGGGCCCTAAAAACACCTTGGTCCCCAGAGGGTTAACATTGATTTTTCATCAGGTCTGCACCCTGAAATAATGTTATTTCAACAATGAAAAATAGATTCGCTCTCTCTGGATGATTCCCCCTCATCGGTTGTTACGTCCCAAGATGATTTAATTTTGTCTAAAGACATTAAGGGAGTAACGTTTATTTTGTCACTGAATATCTTTAGAAAGTACAATGCAAACAGTGGTAATAATTATAAAGCAGATTAATTCAGAGTACGAACATTGATTTTTTCATATTCCCAGCCCATAAACACAATGGGAAAATAAACTTTAAATGATTCCAAATATAAGTAGTCAAACTAAGATAAAGAAAAATACAATGAAATTCACAAAATAAAATGAAGAGCACAAGTGTTCCCCAAATCAAAGAACTAAATAAAACAAAACACCTCTCACACCCAGTTCACGCAGGCGGACCAGCACCCCTCTATGCGAGCGGCAGGTCTCGTCTCCTTCGGAGCTTCAGACGATGATGAGGACAAGGATGACAGCCTTTCTCTCGCTGCATTTGACTGTGATGACTGAACGGGCTCCACTTCCGGCCCCGCACCGTCGACCCAAGCCAGCACAAGAGCGAGCTTGGACGCTGAGATCATTCGTGTTCTCTCCAGGGCCGTCAAAGACCTCGGGATCGATTGGTCTTCCCCGGAAGAGCCTGCACGCAGCAGACTAGACGAGTGGTTCCTGCAGGGGAGCCGGCAGGCCCCTCAGCAGAGACCCGCCCCGTTATTCCCAGAAGTCAGTCCCTCCAGGATTTCGTGATGTTGCGATCGCAACTATTAACGCAACTTCAACAAATCCCCGTGAATTCAGTGCGACTTGCAATTTTGACCAATCACCGCAACTTTTCTGCAACTTTGACCAATCATCGCGGTCTCCAGCAAAGCGTCGTCCACTCTCCTCACACAACGAGTGACCCACATTCCTCACACAGTGGCTCACTCTCCTCACACATCGGGCGGCTCACTTAACGGGCGACTCACTTTCCTCACACAGCGAACGACTCACTTTCCTAATATTAAAATAAAATATCTACCCTTATAAAATCCTGTGGTGGTGCAATAACCAACTACTTCAGTAAAGTGTTCAATTTTTGTGTTGTAAAAGTCATTTATTCTGAACCAATAATCTTAAATTGATTCTCATTGCATTTTTTTAAACATTTATAAAGGCAATTTCCCCCTAACTGTCATCTTTCATGTCAAATTCTATACGTTAAGTCACTACATGGCTTTTACCAGTCAACTTGACTAGTATCAACAAAAAAATGTTTTCCCACTGCAGAGAAAACAGAATCTGCATCAGAGGTGGCATTTATAAAAATGTCAATATGCAAAACAAGAATAAAACACATTGTTTGGCCACTTTAAAATAAACACCCGTAAACTTTTGTGGATTTTATAACTTATCTTTAAAATAGAATATTTTAAAAAAGTGACATTAACATTTTTGCTGATTCACATTGATATCAAAATAGGTAAAACACATTTCAAAGTTACATACAACATTATGTTTTGCAGCTAGGCTAGCATTATAATGTGTGTTACAAAGTGAGCACATTTGTCTCTGAAGTAAAGGCTGGACTACAATAGAGCAGATGGTGAACAGTGTTTTCTGTGGGACATGGTAAGTCTCTTTGGGGTGGACTTTGGGCTTTTTCACTTTGTAAACCTATAACATGCACAAAAAAAGATATATAACAATAAAGGAAAGGGGAAAAGCCAAAAAGTATAATATGAGCACTTTAAAGGGATACTTCAGGATTAAGCTTTGTAGCAGTAGAAAACCTGTAGTATTTTCAAATTACCGTGCTTCCCTCCCTCATATCCCCCTGAGACGAGAGATTTATGTATTTTTTGTCTGTAAAAAATCCTTCATTGACGCAAAAATCGTCATTTTGCATCATCGGAGGATTTTTTGGCCAGAGGCTAAAAACTACAGCCAGTAGAAGGTGCTAGATCCCCATAGAGGGTGGGATCTCACTCACAGAATGTACAAATAGTGTCAGCCATCTTTTTTTGGAAGCTAAGCTAACAGGTTATTATTCTGTGGAGAAAGCTGAGTAGGGGTTACCATCCTCTTTTTCCCAGACATGTCCGGCCGTCAAGATCTTCCAAAATGTCCGGGATTTGGCTTTTGTTTTCGGCAGTCGCCATTCATTGTTTACATGCACACCTTTTGTTTCAATTTGTTTTCTGCAGTCGCCATTCATTGTTTACATGCACACCTTTTGTTTCAATCTAACTGAATTCATTCCGATTGGTGAATCTGAATGTAGTGTTTACATGAACGCTAAACAAATGATGGGTCAATGTGAAATTTTAACATTGCTTAGAAAATTCCCGCTCATCGTTCTCCCACGGCCCTCAGTCCCGTCCTGCTCGCCACAGTAAACATAATTTTGGGCGATCTCGAAATGCCTTGCAGACTCGTCACAGAGACTCACTAGTAGATAGGCTTGTTGTTTAACTGCGCTCTCTTACTGGTAGTAGGTCGTGGCTTGGGAGTGGCCTTGTAGGGCAGCGAAGCAAGTGCATTCTGGGAGTTGTTGTCTTTCATCCACATAAGCCACAAATACATTTTCTGGCTTTTCTCAGTTTAGAAGGCTCCAAATTCAAAAATAATTTCACATTTCTACTACATAAATGACCCATTTTAAATACATATTCATCTTTACAGAGGTGAAGTATCCCTTTAAGTAAAAATCTATCTACCTTTGCCGTTTTAACCGATAAAAACAAATGCCGAAGAACATCGCAACTTTCATTGCAACTTTTTAGAAAAGTGGCCGCAACATCAGGCATTTTAGGCCGCAACAATCACAAAAAAGGCCCCCGAAATCCTGGAGGGACTGAGAAGTACACGACGAGCTCACTAAGTTGTGGAAGGTGCCACACTCAGCTCGCCTTAAGCACTCTTTTTCCTTGACGCTGTCCTCTGTGGACGGCACAAAGGATAAAGCCTATGAGGCGATTCCTCCCCTCGAAGAGGCCGTAGCCGCTCACTTCTGCCCGCCCACTGCTGCCCACCCACTGCTGCTGAATGGAAGGCCAAAGCCTCTCATCCATCTAAGCCCTGCCGCACTACTTCAGCTCTCGCTGGCCGCGCATACGCCGCCGCCGGTCAAGCTGCGTCAGCACTTCACACGATGGCTGTCCTCCAAGTGTTTCAGGCAGCACCGAAGGTCACTCAGCCCCGGCCAGGGACTGAAGTCCGTCACCGCTCTAGCTCTGATATGCGCCGACAGGTCTCTGAAAGGCGGGGACCCCGACCCAAGATTGTGTTGGACGCTCACTCTCCGCCCAACCAGCGCGGGAGAGACAATAAAAGCAGATTGTGTGCCCACTCTTCAGTGCGCACATCTACACATAAAAACATAAAATCAGTTTTCCCATAGTGTAAGCTACTTACGCAATACTCGTTCCCTCACCTCAGGGAACCAAGGTTACGTTACCCCCAATTTCCACTAACTGCGGAACGGCGGCGGAGTCAATAGGTTTCCATTAAAGTCGATGTGTGTATTTTCACTGACTGCGGAACGGCTGCGTTCCGACTCCGGCGATCCGCAGCCCTCCGGAGCAGATACGCAGAGCTTCTATTTTTGCCGGATGCCAGAGAGCTCCGCAGCAATTCAGCACTTATATCGTGTGATCATACGTGAATTCGCGAGATCTCGTGGGTCCTTATGACTTCAGCTGTCAGTCATGACCGCAGCTGTTCCGCAACAAATCCGGACCTGGTGGGTATTGAAGGACAGCGGAGCACGGAGCCGACACACAGCGGAGCCAATCCACAGCCGTTCCGCAGTTGGTGGAAATCCAGGGTTAGTAACCGAGATGTGTTTCTGCTCATCTCTTTTTCTGTTCTTTTCTCTCCTTCAGTGATTCTGCTTGTTAAAAGGCTTATTAAAGCTGAGATGACTCCATATTTAATATACACAGATTTTGTGCCTCAGAAAAGGTCCAGTTCTGGTTTATTTCTTTACTCTTGGCTGACATGTGGCATTGCTATGGCCTGCTTGTGGTCCAGATCTGGCAAACAGGAGTGAGCCGCCCAAGGGCCGTCATTCCACGCTGCATGTGGGCCAGATCATCTTTCCACGTGTGCCAGATGTGGGCCGGATCTGGGACATCAAAATGTAAGAATGAAAATAAGAATGAACCCGGTTATTAAACTATTGTTAATGGAGATGATGATTTTTGCAATCATACTGCCTTGATTAATGCTTGATTTGCTTTAAAATGATGTAACCTAAGTAATAATAATGCTTTTGCTTAAGTAGATATATGTAACCCAATTATTAAGGCTGAGCAGAAAATGTATTGTGTGATTTGTACTATTAAGAAAACTACTTACTTGCATGAAATGTATGTATTGACTGATTTAGAGTAGAAAGCATTTATGTATTAGAAATTGTTTTTATGATAAATGAAAATGTATTAGTTAAGGTATATGTTACAGACGATTAAGAGAAGGAAGAAGAGAAAAAATAAAAGAATACACCGTAAGCAACTGAGGGCTTTGGTGAAGGATTTGGCAGCACTCCATGTGATGACGTCAGAAGAGAGTTTGACTGCATTGGACTGTCTACGTATAAAAGACTGAGAGAGAGACTGAATTGTCGGATACTGAATAGGGCAGTGTCCCTCAATGCCTGATACCAGCTGATTGTACCTTGATTGAAACTTATTATTGTAACTTTACTATTGTACTTTTATATAACTTTTGTTAACTTTAATAAAACTTATATTATATTATTGGCAAGTTGTTGTCTACCAGTGTAGTAATTGAAAAGCCTGAAGCAGGAACTGACCACAGGGAAGTCTGCTGAACAGTTTGTAAGTACCTTTTGAATACTTATAGTATTGTCCAGGCTCGACTTTCCTTACCTACCTGAGAATAATAAATGAATAGGTAGAAGGTGTAAAGATTAAAGGTCACACCATAAAACACTATAAATGTTACCGATAACATTAACCTAAAATTAACTTGCATTATGCAAGTAACAATAGTACAAACTTACAAGTTGCCCTAGAACAGGTCAGAGGGAAAAGTGTTCACATGACCCAAGATGAAAATCACTTGATTTCACGAGGCTGATGGCACCTCTTTCCCATCAATGAATATGCACACACTAATAAAGAACGCTTTTTTTCCCTTCCTTCCTAGCAGCTTCAACCAACAGCCATCTCTTCATCCTCAGCGATATTGAATCTTCTGTGAATCTCAGCTTGTGACTCCTCAAATATTCAGAGAGCTTGGCCTGCTGCCAGATCAGGTCCAGCATAGATCTTCTCACTAAGCAAATGAAATGATCACTGGTCTTGGTCTATTGGCCTGCTCTTTCAGCTTTCCCAGTCAATCCACATAATCTATGTCATCTTTGAAAGAAACTTTTGAGTCCGGGACACGATGACTTTTTGCTAGAGGTTTCATCTCCGCTGATAGCGTTCAGCATCTTTCAGTCTTTGCTTAAGTTTGTGGATTTTGGTGCTGTTTAAGTTGGCGGTAGTTTTGCAGCTTTTCAAGTCTGTTTTCAAGGCATTTACTTCTATAAACACAAAGTCAATTGATGTCTTAAGGCCCTCAATGCTCACCGTGTTGCTGGTAATCATTTTGCAGAGGTCGTTTGCTCTTTCTTTAATCCTGGATGTCAATGCCGCAGTGACATTATCTTGCAATTTTGACAGGAAAATTTCACCTTGAGATTTCTTTTGTTGAGGTTTCAAAGGCATATCTAGGTCGGAGTCATGCACGATCTCCAGACTTGGGCTTTCAGACCTGGTGAAAGCATGAACACAAGTTTAAGTTTTGTGCAAAATAATTTTTTTATGTGTTTTTATTCATGCTTGTTATTTTTTTTTTATTATGATTAACGCTCATTATATTTTGATCTGTGACCACGTTGTTTGCTATTCTGATCATTTTGCATTATTTTATTTTTTTTTCAGTTTGTGCAAAATATTTTTACATTTGTTTTTAAATGTTTTATTCACAGTTATTATTTTTTGATCCATGGCCAAAATACATTTGCCGGGATATTGATCCCATAGTAGGAGTGTTAAAAAAATTGACTTTTAAAAATGAGTACTTTTGAACTTTTACTTAAGTAAAAATGTAATAGAGTAATATTTGACCAGTAGTATCTGTACTTTCAATCAAGTAATAAAGTTGTGTACTTTGTCCACCTCTGCCTGCTTGTTAACATCAGGAAGTGAAGTGAAACTTGGTGGAGCTCATCTTAATTCTTTACATTAAGGTGAGTAGATGTTAAATCTATAGGGTATTCAGTCATGTATTGGTGTTCATATTGGTCATAGTTGTATATGACACTTTTATAATTTGTTCAGTTTTGTTGAGTATGTTGACATTGGTGTTGTGTTGGTGATCAGAGCGATTATAGGCCTATACGCACGTCATACCAAGTGTGCCTAAACACACATATTGTCAAAACAAGCACTGGAAGTTATTTAAATTAGATTAACATCACATCATGAAAAGTGCTACGGTAAAATAATCTTTTGAAATGCAAGTGACTGTACTGTTATCTGCCTGTAACATGCTTTGTATTGTTGATAAGTGTGTTAGTGTAGGGGCATTAGGAGCTCAAAAATGAAAGTAGGCTATTAAAAACTATTTCTACTTTTACAAATGCAAATAATGAAATGCAGGTCTGTTTTGATCCGACAAGCCAGTGAAAGTAATGGACTTTGTCATTATTTTGATGGCTGTAGACCATTAGTGCCATATTGGCGCTCGTGCTTCAGTTTTTGACGCAGAGGAGTGAGGACAGGTTGTCCTTCTGCTTATTTTCTTTCTGATCGATTAACGATGAACTAGTTTAAAGATTAACTAATGCACATGAACGCCACCACAGTCTTATTACCACTGCTAACTGGGGATTTTAATAAATTTTGATTAAAGGCACACTGTGTATTTTTTCAACGTTCATAATATATTTCCAAGACCCTTTTGATGGTACATCGACTTACAATAGGTTGAATGACACGTCTGCCATAGCCTGACGGGGTCTCTATCGCTTTTACTGGCACTATGTAACTTCGGGTAGTAACCAGAGCACACAAAGAACTACAAAATTCGACTGCTTTACGGCATACGTCACTAGCTCCCTCTCCCCCTCCCCCTGGCTCTCCCCCCCGCCTCTCCCTCGTCGTCCTCCGCGTCCTCCTCGTCCTCTCCCTGTTTCGGGAGGGGACTCTGAAGATTTTTCTATTGGCGATGAAAACGATGACTGAAAATAAAACATAAACATCGGCATAAAAGTGAATATATAATGTAATATTTACTGTGAAGTCGGGAAATCGTGTAACAAAACTGATATAAGTCACAACATACTGCCGTTATCAGTCGACTTCAGTTTGTTTGTCCTTTTACACACATATATTTGTGTATTATTAGTGGCTTATACGATTTTAGATACAAATGTGTATGATCTCACATAATTATCAGGACATAAATAAGCCTAGAGGTTGTAAATAGTGTAAACGATCACAATTTGCAAACTATTATGATAAATTGCAATAATCATGTCTAATAACATCATAACTGGCAATGTTATGAAATAATGCGACATACTTTTAACTTTATTGATGTCATCTGGCATTTTGTAATGTTTACATTACAATCAAAAAACACAAATTAAATTATACAGTAGGCCTAGACTATAGGCTATTTACTTGTGCTTTACCTGCAATCATGTAAAAACGTTATAAGCCAGCAAATGCGGTAGGCTACTTTATTATTATAAAGTAGTCTAACACTTGACATAAACTTATTATTATCCTATTAAATTCATCATTAGTTCGGTAGACTATGCAGTATGCCGTATAGCCTAATATTTGTATGAAATCATGAAACATTACCTGGTCAATATCTATCTTGTACAGGGTGGGGGTGGGGGTTTTGGTGGGTATTTACGACAGTGCAAGTATTACAAAATATGGGAAAATATATTTGGGGTGTAACGGTACACAAACATGACGGTTCGGTAGGGGTTACTAATGTAACCCTCATTCCCTGAAGGAGGGAACGGGAGACGTAACGTCGACAGAGCGAGCCAATGAATGTTGGCGTGCGTGAATCGCGTCACGCCCCCCGCCCCGCAGCGCGGGTATAAACAGGAAGCAGGCGCACGCACACATTGTTTTTCGCTGAGGAGCCGAGATTTGTGACGGCCATGCAGTGATGGTCAGCAACGGTGGCGACGGGACCACGTCTCCCTTTCCCTCCTTCAGGGAATGAGGGTTACATTAGTAACTGAGACGTTCCCTTTCAGTCGCTCATGTTCGACGTAATGTCGATGTGACGACGTAGTTGCTGCCACATCCAACACCCTATGCAAGACTCTCAGACCCCCAATTGGCTGGGGCGGAAGACCTGCGTAGAGGGATTTCAGCTGCTGTTCCATTATACCCCATACAGTGGAACTCTTTGGATAACACTGGGAAAGCGTGCCTTTCCAGGGGAGAGGGACGCTGCGGAGCCACTTCCTGCCCAAAGGGAGGTGCCATGTGGAGAATACACATATGGACTGGCCAAAGGGGCAGTGCAACATATGGAATGTCACTGGGGTGTCTCCAGCCCGAAGGGGGAGGCTACACCGGAGAGTAACGGCAGAGCAGACTCTGCCAAGGGAAAGACACGGGCTCACCGCAGGGAGCTGGTCGTGGAAGAATACACACATGGGATCGCTGCAGGGATCACACATATGGAACCCAGCCTAGCACAAGTTACACAAGTATACGAGCATTAGGCCTGGTGTCGCATACTCCGCAACGTCCGACTGCCGGAGGGGTGCGGAGGAACTCACAGGGTTCACCAAGTGGGGAACTCGACTGGAGCAAAAAAGCGCACGTATCCGTTCCGAGGAAGAGAGTGGCGCAGCAAGCCGACACTTAGAGCAGGAACTTCGGTGTTACCGGCTAGTTGAAGCGAGCACACAGGAAGAAACCGGCTCAACATGTAAGCTATAAAACCTAGTGAACGTGTTAGGTGTCGCCTAGCCCGCAGCTCTACAGATGTGTGTCAGCGAGGCGTCGTGTGCCAGCGCCCAGGAAGAAGCGATACCCCTAGTGGAGTGGGCTCTCAACCCGGGCGGGCAGGGCACGCCTTGGGCTTCATAAGCCAAGGCGATGGCATCCACTATCCAGTGGGCCATCCTCTGCTTGGAGACAGCCTTTCCCTTCTCCTGGCGTCCGTAACAAACGAAGAGCTGACAGCAGAATGAGCCAGTCGTCGAGGTAGTTGAGAATGTGAACACCACGCTCACACATGGGAGCAATGGCCGACCTCCGGGACTTTCGTGAAGACGTGGGGCGACAGGGCCAGCCCGAAGGGTAAGACCTTGTACTGATATGCCCGTCCCTCGAACGCAAAGCGAAGAAACGGTCTGTGTCGAGGGAGAATCGAGACATGAAAGTATGCGTCCTTCAGGTCGATCGCTGCAAACAATCTTGGGAACGGATGCATTTGAAAATGCGTTTCTGCGTAAGCATCTTGAACGGTAGCCTGTGAAGGGACCGGTTTAGGACGTGCAGGTCCAAGATTGGTCGTAACCCACCACCTTTCTTGGGTACAATGAAGTACGGGCTGTAGAAGCCGGTCTTCATATCGGCTGGAGGGTCCGTGCATCATATCGTGCATCCAGGTCACAGCCACTGCTGCCCGCTGGCGATGAAAGAGGGGATTGGGGGTGACAAGGCATAGCGTCGTTGAGCGCCAAGCACGCCCTCTTGGGGCCCAGAGGTTTCAGAAATTGCTCTTTTTTTGAAAAAGTGCCGAAACAAAAAGAAAAGGAAACAAAAGATTCTCCGCCCGGCCCTCCACCGGGGGAAGGAGTGGCGCGTTCGCCATCTCCTGAAGAGCAACTTGATCCACCTCTGGGCCGCCCGTCTCAGGGTTGTTTGCATCATCACTTGCCTCTTGGTTTGGCAGCGGTCTGGACGGGCGGGGCCGACTTCCTGCGGCTTGCTCCACACTGAGCCTTCGGTGGTTCCTGCTGCTGTGGCTTAGCGGGAGCGGAGGACGCCGCAGGAGGCCGACCTCGGCAACGAGTAGACGGAGGGTCTGCGGCCGGCGGACGGGTGGGAGCAGCAGGGGTCCGCCGGGCAGGATGTGCCGTTTGGCCTCCGTCTACTTCTGTGCGGCCGAGAACTGGTTCTTCCTGTTCCTTTTTTTTTTTTTTTTTTTTTATTCGTTCATGCACGTAATGAATGAATGAATGAATTAATGAAGTTATGTATGACTTGTGCAATAAATACAAAGGTCTCGACCGTGTCGCTGAACAACCCAAGCTGGGAAAGAGGGGCATCCATGAACCGATATTTATCAGTGTCCCTCATATCCACTAGGTTGAGCCAAAGGTCACCAAGGTGGACATCGCCTGACTGACTGAACGTGCAGTTTCCTTCATCGCCCAGAGGGCGAGGTCTGTTGCCACACGGAGCTCCCGGAGGAGCTCTGGGTCAGAACCACCCTCGTTCATGTCCATGAGCGCCTGGGCTTGGTGGACCTGCAAGAGCGCCATGGCATGGAGGGCGGAAGCAGCCTGTCCACAGGCCTCATAAGCCTTCATCATTAGGCCGGACGAAAACTTACAGGCCTTGGACGGGAGGCGTGGATTACCCCGCCAAGAGGAGGCGGACGCCGGACACAGTTGCATCGCGACAGCCCGCTCCACTGGGGGGATATCCACATACCCCTTAGCTGCCCCGCCGTCGAGGGTAGCGAGGGGAAAGGAGGAGCCACGAGGATGGGTTCTGGCGATATACGGTGCCGCCCACGTCCTAGAAAGCTCCTCATGCACCTCCGGAAAGAAAGGTACCGGGGCGGCGCACTGAGAACCAGTACGGCCCACCCCGAGAAACCAATCGTCCAACCGAGAACGTTCGGGACGTGGTGGAGGGTTCCACGCAAGCCCAACCTTCTCGGCGGCCCGGGAAAGCATTGCCGTCCATTCTGGATAGGTCTCGGACAACGCTACACACCCCGGGGGGGTAACGCAGCCAAGTCGTCATCTCCAGAGGACTGAAGCTCCCCCTCCGATGGTGCAATCGACATCTGGTCATCAGCTGGAGCCCCAAAGGAAGTGGTTGGTCGTTCAGAATAAGGACCAAGACGTTCACTAAGGGGCTCCAATGGCAGCAGCGCTTGTGAGGCGTGAGGGGCCCACAGAGATTGTCTCGACGGGAAAGCCCTCACGGTAATCCTCAGATCACCCTGGTCATGCACAGAAATAGGTCTATTCTGCGGGGCAGAATAAACACTAGATCGGGGCATAAGCGAGGGGACTGCACCTCCCTTCAGGTAGGCGAGTCTCAATCTAAGCGCTGAGATATTATATCATATTACCGCAATGGGAACATGAACTATCCACAAAAGCTGCCTCAGCGTGTTGAATGCCCAAACACGAGAGGCAACTACTGTGGCCATCTGCTGAAGCCAGGGAACGACGGCATCCAGAAACGCACAAGCAGAATGACATCTTGAAAAAGATGCAGGGTTACACTTGTGTTGCTCTTTTAGTGAAAACAAAAAATAGAATAGAACTCTCTCAGTGTTGAGGCACCCAGGGGTAGCCACAGTGTGAATAACACACAGGGGGAAACACCCACCGAACCGACACACACACAATACACAAAACAGTAGTGCTGTGAAAACAACAGTTGTGAGCTGCAATGCTCGCGGCCACCGCTGATCGCGCCGTCACACCAACACAAATGAGAGTCTTCTCGTTCTCAAAGGCCGTCTTGTAATTTCAGAAGTCAAACACAAAGCTCGGTTCCGAAGTGAAAGACAATGTGTGCGTGCGCCCGCTTCCTGTTTATACCCACGCTGCGGGGCGGGGCGCATGACGCGATTCACGCACGCCAACATTCATTGGCTCGTTCTGTAGACACTCGAAGTCGATAGGGCTCCCTGAAGTGATCGAACGTGAGTGACTGAAAGGGAACACAAAATTGCTTATTTTTTCTTTTTTTAATAAACTGTTTTTTTGTTACAAATGTGTTTATGTGTTTAAATTAATTCTATTAAAAAACAATCTTAGCTAATGCCGTAAACTATAGGGAGCCCTAAATTTCACATTTAAATTAAAGGCAACAGTTGCCAACAGAGCCCAAATTATTAAATTCAGTTGCTATTTATTTTTAGATCAACATGTATTGCACACAAGGCAGGTTTTGCATTAACTTCTAAATATAATTTGGCTATAAATGTTCTACTCCAATTCATTTTTGAAATATAATAATTTACACAGTGGCTGTCATAACTTGTTTTTATGATACATTTATTTAAACATACATTAAATACTCTAGACACTACTAACAGGTTAAATAAATATAATGAATAGGCTAATATAGTATAAGAAATGCTTCTCTCTAGAGTTCATTTCTCTAGCGAACTAACCTGCCGTCGACACTAAATGCCTGAGGTAAATGTAATGCTATACGTGAGATATTATTCTCAAGCTGTTTTATTGATATCTTTCCACAGTTGAAACACAGGTTGAGAGATGTAACATATCGATCGATCGTCTCTTCTTGCTTGATTTAATTTGTTAAACATGAAGAGGACTTATTCGTGTGGCATGGCCGCTCACTCTAACGTTAATTTATGAATGTGCACTATTATTAGGTTCATCTCCAAGTGAAGTTACTGCATGACATGGAGGCACCGGCGTGATCACAAATTTCGAATGGAAAACATATTCTCTCTGTTTATGTAATCCGTTCAAGTGGCAACCTTCCGTTCTCTCTTGAATCCAACTTCCAATCCTGGATTGCCACTGATGTCACTACTAGCCGTTTGTCTGCTGTCTGTTAGCCGTTAGGTCAACTCAGCTAATCCGCCTCTGCCCATTTTCGGTTATCCGGGAGTGATGGCAACGGCCGGCTCCGCCCACTTTAATTTTCAAAAAATGCTTTTCAAAAACCTACAGGTGACGTCACGGACACTACGTCCATATTTTTTTTACAGTCTATGAAAGGTGCATTTCTTTTTGGCAAGCTTTATGCGTGCGCTTGAGTGTCGGAATACACACATATTCCTCCATGCACCCAGGATATATTTAAGCAGCCTAATTAAATTAATATTAACATGCGATTAGTTGGCTAATTGCTTAAAGGAATGACTACTATTCGACTAGAAAAATCTTCAGTCTTGGCAGCCTTAATCAATACATTTACTTAGTTGATATTATTTAATTAGTAATTAGTTTTTTCCAGATCTTATACGTTAAATTAGTTGAGTTAACATAATTAGTTGATAAACTAATAAAATAAAGATTAAATAGCTTGTCCCTGTCACCACCTCACAAAGCACAGTTTTTATGGTGACAGTCCGTTATAAATATAAAGATTGTACTTTATCTTGAAGTTTGTTTTTTATCTTGAAGATTGTATTGTATCTTCTACTATAAAGATGAAGATTGACATTTTGTTAAATAAGCACTTTAATGTTATACAAAACCTATTTATGTTCTGTTAGATGTGTTCTGTTAGATGTGACTACTTTTTGTATGTTGTATAATTATGTCTAGGTAACAAAGATATATTAACAAAAAATATTTTAGAAAGGCCTTATTAATTAATTGTGCCTGAGGCCCGACCTTAATGCAGGTTCGCCTCTGCATGTACCATTATATATATATATATATATATATATATATATATATATATATATATATATATATATAAACTTAAGCTGTGTAAAGAAGCAGCAGGTTTAATTCATTTAATTAACAAAATATGTTTCCTCGTAATAGAGAGAGAGAGATGGAGAGGACACAATCTGTTCCACTCACAGGCAAGATGCGGAGACGCAGGCGCAGCATGGAAGAACCTCCTGATATGAGTATTATGCAGTTGGGCTCGACTGGATCAGGAAAGAGCGCTTCAGGAAACACCATCATAGGTGTTAGAAAACCATTTAAAGAAGATTTTTCTCCAGAGTCTGTGACCAGAACCTGTGAGTCAGCACAAACAGAGCTGGATGGACAAACAATCACAGTGATCGACACTGTAGGATTCTCTGATACATCAGTGAAGATTAAAGATGCTGAATCTCAAATAGAGAATATACTTACTCTTCATAGTGTTGATGTGTTTCTGCTGGTGATCAAACTGGGTGAGAAATTCACAGTGGAGAACAGTAAAGTTGTGAAATGGATCCAGGATCATTTTGGATCAAAGTTCTCAAAACACACAATAGTGCTCTTTACTCACGGGGATCTGTTACATGAGCGCATAGTGAGATATCTGAGTAAACACGAAACACTGCGTTCAGTGGTTGATCAGTGTTCAGGAGGTTTTCATGTTTTTAACAACAAAAATGAAGATCGATCTCAGGTCACTGAGCTCCTGAAAAAGATTGAGTCACTGAGGATAAAGAATGCATACAAGAGATACACAGAACAGGACTATAAGCAGACTCAGAAAGCTCTTCTACTCAAGAAATGTGCAGCAGGAGCAGCAGCTATTGTGGGAGCAGTGGGAGCCTTGGTAGCATATCTAGCAGTAGGACGAGAAGCACCAGAAGCATCTATGATGGAAAAATTAGCTGCATTAACAGGAGTAAAAGCAGCAGCAGCAGCAGGATCAGGACTAGCAGCAACTGTTGGGAAAGCAGCATTAATAGCAGCAGGAGGTGCAGCTCTGGCAGTAGCAGTGGGTTATGGAGTCTATTTATTGGCAAGTAATTATAGCTCTAAAGGAAAATATAAAAGTAATTAAAAGACTGTACAAGTATCATTATAAGATGTAAAACAGACTCATTTTAAATAAACACATTTACTTCCATATTGAACACAGTCAATGCTTCAAAAGAAATAACTCAAATAACAGAATCAATTTTTCAAATACATTTTTATATTGTATTATACTATCCTGAAGAAATGGTGTAATGTAATTTGTTTTGTTATCATCATTTTCAAGATTTTAGTGTTTTCTATCAACTTACTATGTGTGTGTGGCTCTCCTGTTGTCCTTTATTAATTATTGAATGCTTACTTTAACTTTTTTTTTCTTAGGATTCATGTCATGTTTGAAAGTTATGTTCCTTGTTGTGTCTAATATAGCATATAATCATGCAAAAAATTTCTCTTTGTTGAGTTATGTCCGTCCACACTGAGACGGCGTTTTTGTCCAGTGAAACTGAGCTTTTTGAAAAAGATGAGGCATGTTTAGTCATGTGACGCATATTGAACTGATAGATTTCTATGTTTATATCGATATTGTGTCTGTTATGTGCTATTCACTTTCACACTGTTGCTAAAGATATTATACACTCTTCATATCTCAGTCCTGCAAACATGAAATTTACTCGCAATTGCTGTCCTGTATGGGATCAAATATCCCGTCTAAAGTATTGCGGTCACGGATCAAAATATAAGAAGCGTGAATAAAAAAATTACAAGCATGAATACAATTTTTAAACACATTTAAAATTATTTTTTACAAAACTTAAAGGATTAGTTCACTTTCAAATAAAAAATCCCTGATAATTTACCCCCCCCCCCCCCCCCCCCCCCATGTCATCCAAGATGTTCATGTCTTTCTTTCTTCAGTGGAAAAGAAATGAAGGTTTTTGAGGAAAACATTCCAGGATTTTTCTCCATATAATGGACTTCAATGGGGTCCAACGGGTCGAAAGTTCCAAATGTCATTTTCAGTGCAGCTTCACAGTCTCGACACAATCCAGCCGAGGAATAAGAGTCTTATCTAGCGAAAAAATCGGTCATTTTCTAAAATGCCTGTCTTGTCCACAAATGCCTGTCTTGTACCATCTCTGAGATGCGCCACACATTACGTCATCACGTTGGGAAGGTCACATCTTTTCTGTACACAGTATACTTTATTAGTATGATGTTTACTGAGTTTGGTCTTTTGCATAGAACAGAAAACCATGTGCAGACGTTGCGATCTCTGTGCTGTTAACTTTCAGAACCTGTACAAATATCAACTGGGTTTTCATGAACATGCTGGTGATTCTGTGCTCTTAGTTTGAGGATTTTTATTTTTTATTTTTTTTTTATTTTAAGGTTGTAAACCTGACATCTGTTTCCTTTTGTTGTTCTTCTTTAATTTTTAAAATTGTGTTTTACACATTATTTGCTTTTTGTTATAATAAATGTACATAAAGTAAATAAAGTATGTGGTGGATTTTAATTAATCAACGTTAATTAATCAACTAACATTTGTTTTTCTTGCAGGAACATCATGCTTTTAATGTTTCCAAACTCTTTGGGGAAAAACTTGTGACTTTGAGTATGTGTCTATGGGTAAAAATAACAGTTTTGGGAAGTTAAACTAGACAGTCTGTTAGAACAAATGAAGTCATCATTAAAACCTCGTGATAAGTAATCACAAGATCAGAGTTTGCTTTACCTAGTAACAGAGGGGTTTGCATATGAAGAACCAATCAAATAGTGGGGAAATTATGTAATGCAGCCTGAAATTTATGCCATACCTCTATACTATAAAAACTGTGGTATATGTGTTTTACGGGGGGATTCTCAATGGAATTTGTCTGAGATCCTCCGGCCTTGCTTCTTGGGAGAGATTCCCTGAAAACTGCTCGGGAAGATCTCCTGGCCGTGATTAAAGCATTTAAAGGACATTTGCAGGTCTGTTTGTCAATTTATTCCTGCGCAGGAAGCTAGTTTAGGTAGGAAGCTAGTTTAGAAAACTAGGTTTAGGGAAAACAAGTTAGATTAGGTAAGATTTCAAAGTGAGGACGTCGCCAGGAGACGATACTCAGAAATCAGCTACCCGAGTAGGGACGTCGCCAGGAGACGAGACCTAGGTAGTTAGGTAGTTAGGTTAAGTTAAAAGCTGGTGATCTATAGAGTGGGGACGTGAAGAACGGGAACCAATAAATAGAGCCAGGTAGTCCGGTGATCTATAGAGTGGGAACAGAGGGACGGGAACCAATAGATAGAGCCGGATAGTTAGGTTTACAATATAATTAAGTACAATATTTTTTTTTAGATATTTATGTATGTTTTTATTTATGTTAAGATTTTAGATGTGCAATTTGTTCCTGTTATGTTCATTTTTCATTTAATTATAGAAATGTGTCATACAGGCACACAGAAACTCCCAGTGTTAAATGAACAGTAGCACTGTTTGAGTTACAGACAGGACTGACGCTGGTTATAATCAGGCTATCAGCTTGTGAATGTGAGGCACAATTTAACATGGACAAACATAAAACATAATAATACTCACCGTTACACACCAAATAAACACCTATTTTTAACAGCTCGATTAATCTGGTAATCATCCAAAAAATCTGATTTGGTTTGCAAATGTACATCACTGAACTTACAACACGTGACCGTTGTAAACATTTATACATAGTGAATGTCACACAGTTTGCTATATATGGGAGGAAATTATTCTAATAAGGAATAACCTAGTTGATAAAAAAAAAATAAAGTTTTGTCATCATTTACTCATGTTGTTCAAAACCTGTATGACTATTTTTTCTTCTGTGAAACAATAGCCATTTTCTGAATGTTCAATCTGCTTTTATAATGTAATTTAACACTTGGGAAATTTTCTTGAATTGTGACATAAGATGAGACTGGACTTTCTCAGGGTGGTTTGAGGTATATATTGAGGTTAAATTGTTAATTAAAGCAACATGCAGCATCTCATCAGTGTTTGTAGATCTTCTCCTGGACTGAAGCACAGGCTCTACTCTTCTGCACAATGGTCACAAAACTCAGACAACAGAAACACTTTAAATCCCAACAGAACATTAAACACTAAAATATCTCCACTATATCATTATGTGCAAAAGGTTTTTAAACATAAAAACATTTTAAACAGTGTTTCTCAGGATAATTGTAACTTACAATAATAACTAACAAGAACAATTGGTAATCACCAAAACTGTTTTTTAAATTTTCTATAATCTTACAGTTTTATTGGTGAATTAAAGATGTTACAGTAATACAGGCTACAGTTGGCACATTAGAAAATATACTTTACAGATTTTATGTCGGTTATGCATAAGTTGAGGAGCATTTTCCTGAGCTGAGATATTAAGGTTTACTTTAAACACCTGTATAATCACAAATTGTTGTGTGCAATGACACAATGAAGCCAAGTTAAACCAAGTAAAATAAAAATTAAAAACTGGTATTTTGCAATACCAATATATTGAGTAATCACTCTATAATTAGAAATATAATGGTCAAGCAACCGACTTAGTAATTTGTTGACCACATGAGATGGATTGACTCATTGTTTCAGAAGAAACAACTGAGGTGAGATCATTTAATGGGTTTTTCATGTAGTTATGTACACACGAGGGCACTATTTACACACACAAACGTCTGTTTTCCACATTTAGAAAGTGTTATAGCCTGTCCCATAGTTATTGTTCCTAACTTCCCAGCTAACAGACTTTTGTTATAAGAACGTTGTCCAAATATTCAGTGTTGGTTCTGGGAACGTGAAAAATTTTCTGCAGTTAACACCTGCAATTACTGATAAAGCATAAGCTTAGTGAAAGCCAAGGGTCAAGATCCCAACTAAAGCAAACACTGATCTCCATGATGGTGACCTCAAACCAAACATTTTCAATAAGACATCAACATCTAAACCTCTGTTAATTCTCAATAAGATCTTCTGTAGACGTGTGACAGAAATAAAGTCAGTCTGGTTAGTAATAAGTGAAGCTGGTAATGCTGTTTGTGGAGTTGTTTAATCAGATCTTCAGAGAGTTAATGTCTTTTATCTTCAGTTCATCTAAGGCTGTGTCTGAATAAAGTTGTAGTTTGTGTTCTTATTACTCTTTCGAAAGATGATTGAAAGAATGTTTCAGGAACATTACACTAACCTTTAAATAACATTATAGTAACATTAAGGAAACTGGACATTTTTATGTTCTTGGGATGTTAGAAATCAACATTCTTATAATGTTGAATTTTAAATCAAAATTAAGTTGAAAGAACGTTTGAGGAACATTATACCTTTTAAAACACGTTCCTCTAACGTCAAGAAAACTGGACATTTTTCACATTCCCAGAACCAACACTGAATATTTGGAGAACGTTCTTATAACAAAAGTCTGTTAGCTGGGCAGCACCAATGAGTTTACAGCCATAACACTCAGCCATAACAAAAGAAAACAATTAATATTGTGAACGGTATTTCTCACAACTCGACCAGAACAATGATGGTATGCATTTGTACATTTTATACATTTAAAATATGATATTAAATGAATACACATTCAAGCGATGCTTCTTCTCCATTGCTTTATCATGAATGAAGCGTATCGCGAGAACTCCCTCTTCTAATGTAGGATACACAATGACGTGCACATGCACGTATAACCAATTACACACATCCATCTCCAGCAACAATAATATAAAGTATTCATTTGAAGCAATAACGCTTAATTATTATAGAACCCAAAATATTTGTAAGAAGCATGCTGTATTTTTCATGAAAACAATAATGATAATAATCATCATATAAATCTGTAAATAATACCTTAAAGCAGAAACACATGAAAATCAAAGAAGTACATAGGGAAATCATGACTATGTGTAACAGATGTGGAGTGACACACTCACACGTGGATTCTTTCAACTCTGATTTATTCATTTAGATTGTACAAAAATAGTACATAATATGTTAACTGAAGAGAAACTACTGCAAACATTCATAAAAGACTAGACAAATAGAAATTACACATTCACTCAACTCAACTCTTAATAAAAATAATTGTCAGTTTAAGACATAGACACAATGACCACCATAACTAGTTCACGCTCGTGTGACGCACGTGTAGCCTAAACTCAATACATTATCAAAAACTGTGTTAAAGAGCATTATCTATAGATATATTATATATTATATATCAAATATATTTGTTCAAATACATGTATGAAAGAAATTGCGTCGAAAAGATTCACTTAAATCATTATAACCCATATGAAAAAAACCTGCATGGTTCATATACAGCAACCATATATCTTCCTTACTTAAATCGGCCAGAATTACCTTCTGTGTTTCATATAAGGCCAATACATGTCCTATACAAAATCAGACCGATTATGGCCCATTTCATACTAAATAGCACACATACAACTTGTAGGGGATTTTTGCGTTATATATGAATTCTGTTAAAAGACTTATATGAGTTTTACATGACAAAAGTATGCAAATGTGTATGGTATTAGTAGAAATATATAAAACTCATATAAAATTCATATATAAATCATTTAAAGTTCTTATATTGAATCATATGCTAGTCAAATTAAAGTCATATAGAATTTATACACGTTTTGTGTCATTTGTTTATATGTTTCATACAGATTTCATGTTTTGATGACCAACATCTGATTCACTTATATGCAGTTGGCAAATTTTTAAAGGGATACTCCACTTTAAAATGAAAATTCTGTCATCATATACTCACCCTCATGTTGTTTCAATCCTTTATGAATTTCTTTCTTCTGCTGAACAGAAAGGAAGATATTTAGAAGAATATCAGTAACCGGACAGTTTTTGGTCTCATTGACTTCCATACTATATTTTTTCCTACTATGGAAGTCAATGAGACCAGAAACTGTCTGGTTACTGATATTCTTCTAAATATCTTCCTTTCTGTTCAGCAGAAGAAAGAAATTCATAAAGGATTGAAACAACATGAGGGTGAGTATACCCAGATAGCACACGTACGTCGGGCCGACGTTGGCCCGATGTACAAAGTTCCATCGGCACGATGTCGCTCAGAGATCGTTTGCTCATCGGCAATATGTCTCCTCGACGTCGGCCTTTGATCGCAAATGATCTCCGGCCGATGTCTGAACGATGCAAAGCTTTAAATCTTTTGGCAGCTCTGCATGGGTTTTATAGGACCTTTATTTATAGGTCGGACCTTTCGGGCTACTCTTTACATTATGCGCTGCTTTCATTGACGCACGCACTTACGAACACACACACACACACACACACACACACACACAGAGAGCGGAGATCGCGCTGCAATACTCACTCAGCAGCACATAAACTGTAGTCAACATTGCCCCGAGACTTAAATTGATAAAATAGCTTTGATACTGAACACATGCAACTTTCATCACTCAAAATGGCCATATTCAAGAAAAAAAGTGGAGTAGTACAATTCCATCTTACCTCGCACTCTTTCAACGTTAAACTGATGAAATACATGCTCTGCTTCTGTGAACAGTAAACCCCGCCTTCTATGATTTGATTGGCTATCTATTTGGATGGTCTCTGTAAGGTAGACCAGCCTAAAATGTAAGTTTTAAACCTTTTTGCCATCCTAAAAACAGAGCGGAGCAAGAATTTCCAATATTGAATTTCCAGTTTGGCCATTTCTAACTATTGACATACTACTGTTATTATTGACGTATAATTATACACTGCAAAAAATGCTTTTCTTACTTAGTATTTTTGTGTTGTTTCCAGTCCAAATATCTAAACATTCTTAAATCAAGAAGCATTTACTAGAGAAGTAAAATAACATAAGAAATTCTATTTTGTTTTCAGATAAACATAAAGTAATTTAAGTAATTTTTGCTTAAAACAAGATAAATTATCTGCCAGTGGGGTAAGAAAAAATAATCTTGTTTTCCAATTGAATCAAGATTATTTTTTCTTACCCCACTGGCAGATAGGCTAATTTAGCTTGTTTTAAGCAAAAATTACTTAAATTACTCTGTTTATCTGAAAACAAAATAGAATTTCTTATGTCTTTTTACTTCTCTAGTAAATGCTTCTTGATTTAAGAATTTTTAGATATTTGGACTGGAAACAACACAAAAATACTAAGTAAGAAAAGCATGTTTTGCAGTGTAGGACTTGTCCCCCTCAATGTCTATGTACATATATACAGCCCTGGAGTTACTTGACTATCCAATATGAAAAAAGTAGGCTATACTGACATTGAAAAATATCTTCTTAATTTTGTGTGTAACTGTCTCTAGTATAATGAACAGACACAATTCAAGTTAAGACATTTTAATGACACCAGAAAGAACTCCAGGAGAAAAGGGATCAAAAAGGAACAGCAACAATGTAGAGAAGGATTCTTCCTGGCAACCTGTAACAGAGTGAAAAACAATGAGAAAAAGCAGTTAGGACTAAAGCTAAGAATAAAATTGTCATTACACTGGATAATATAATTAAAAATCTAACAACAATCAAAGGTACATCAGCTGGCAAACCATTTAATAGTGTAATAGGTTTAATAGTCTATTTAAAGGGAATGATTGTTGTGGGGAGTTTGCTCAAACTATGGCAGCGATACAGCGAATAGTTGTGCTAAAAGACGGCGCCGTCCGCGGAGTGCTTTCAAAGGCCAGTGAAGGCATACTGTCAGTTAAATTGTAAGTAGATGCTAACTGTTTCTCATGGGTTCGTATGGTATTTTAAACATTTACAGGGGTAAGTCTGTGATTTTATTGCCATCCGAATCCATAATGTCAGTGTTTATTTTCACCCAACCCGCGTACATTTCTTAATTGCTTTTATAAAGAACACCGCTTTCTCAGTTAACGCAGTGAAGCAGCCCCTGCACGAGAGAATAATTGATTCTCGAGCCATCGATATCAGCAGATTCAGCACCATTGCCACGGGCAGCACTGGGTAACGTCACACGTAAGAAGGAATATCTTTAGCAGCTTTCTAAGGTATGGTTCGGGGAACACGCCTATAAATGGTATACCTTTAGTTAAGTTATACCTTAAGAGTCTTCGTAGCATGCTAAGAGACAACGCTATTGGGAAACCCAGCCCAGGTGTTTATGAATGAGACACTGAATTAATTGGTTTTAAAAGTGTTTGAATTAATGATTCAATTGAGTATCTTTTTTTTAAGTAGACTGAAACATGTTATTCTGATGTATGTTATCGTGGTCTCCATTTTAAACAAAACAAAAATGATTTTAAACCAAATAGATTCTCAGTTTATCCTGAATTAGGAGCCGTTCACATATCGCGTCTAAAAACGTGTGGAAAGCGCTCTCTCCTTTCTACAAGCACTTGCGCTCCCGTGGCGTCTGTCGTTGCTATGCAACCATGAACTGCGCTCTCCATGATGACGAGGAAGTATCAGCAAAGGATTAATTGATTTCTAGCCCTTGCATTAGCTTTACTACTAGATATATTTATGGAGATGAGAAATAAAAACTCGTCCTATACAGCTATGATTGGCTGTTCGGCCGAGTTTTCCATGTTGTTACGGAAAGGCCAAAGCTGATCGGTTGGTTTTTGTCACATGACCTACGGTGTGCTTGTGGTGTGATACACCTTTATGTGGTAACACAATTAATATTTTATATGATATATATGTCATTATAATATCTGAAAGCATTCATTAGAATCGCAACTTTTATTGTATTGAACAATATGAATTAGGGGGGAACCAAAGAAACCGGAACCAAAGTGCGAGTATTGTTGCACCGCGCCGTCTAAAGTGACAGACGCCTTCCTTTTCTCTCATATTGAGATTTGGATCTGAAGATGGCGGTTCGCTCTTTCTCTCACTAATCAACTGATTCTGTTTTCCAGGTTCGTACACTGTAAAAAAAAAAGACAATAAGGACTGTTTCCTCCTAAAGTGTAAGAGATGTATTATAACTGTGATGAGTTTGTTATTGAATGTTTGATGTGTGAAGCCGAGTGAGAGAGCCGCGTTTATAATCGCGGGAGAAAGCTTGTGTAAACAATGGCGCTCGCGGCTGTTACACGCGAGTGTATTGAGACTCTGAATGTGGGAGACGGTGTATTAGTGTCCTCACTCCCTGGTAAGGCTTTATTTCGAGTTTTTGGGTATCCTGACATGTTATAAATATTCTGTAAATGTTAATAGAAGAGAGATATGTTGTTTAAAACTTAAAAGAGATTCAATACTGAAGTTACAGAAGCAGTTAGCTGTCTGATCTGTGTTTAACAATGAGTTGAACAGTTTTCCCTATGTGTATTATTCATGTTGTGACTCTGAAGTCATTGAAATATTCATTTACAGCCAGAGAGTGTTTAATTCACATAATTGCATTAGTGAGATGATGCATTTCTGAATTTTAATAGAAAACAAATAACCATAAATATGTATAACTATATAGCTACAAGCATGATTTATCCTTGTGATATTATTGCATTTATTATTGCACTTTAAAGAGAGTGATATTTATTTTTGCAAAGACAGTATTTTGTGAATGTGAGTTTTAAAGAGAAACACTGATATATGAAGAAAACTTTATTGACATGTTTAAATTGACATTAACAAACTGAAACATGGTTACATTAAGGGAATGTTACTGTTTAATACCCTGATTTGATACAATTGTAAATAAAGATATTGAGATTGGGATCTGAAGATGGCGGTTCGCTCTTTCTCTCACTAATCAACCGATTCTGTTTTCCAGGCTGACATCAAGAGGTGAAAGTAGTGAACCCCTGTAAAAAAAAGAATCTTTTTGTTACTGCCGTTACTATATATTTGAAACCGGTAACAAACTGTGGGGGCTCGTCCGGGATCTCTCCTCATCACAACCATTGGGGGAGCAGATCCAGAGATACAAGAACCACGTGACCAAGGTGACAAGACGCTGCTGCAGGCCAGGAGCCAACCCGTGGGTGTCCGAGGAGGGAGGTCAAAGAGAGAAGGGATCTCCGTCTCGCTTGGGAGCCGCACTGTTGATCTTGAGGCCAGCGCCCGCTACTTGCCGTGGGGCCAGCGCACGCTACTGTCCGGAGGGCTACACGCTGATCCAGTGGTCATCGCACGCCAGCATCAGAGATCTCATTTGTGATCTGGAGGTCGACACGAGCGCGCACACACACACACGCCACTTATTAAGACACTACATCGTTGATTTACTGAACTCACAAACCACAAGGGGACATCAGAACTATACACCATGTCGTCAGCTCGTAAAGAATTAGTGTGGGCCATCAAGAAACAACTATTCAGACTCTCAAGTAACGACATCTATCAGGTTGCAAAAGACATTGCAATTAACAACAGTAAAAATGAAGAAGAGTTGAATGCGAATGATGAAGAAAGCTGCATGGAGTATGTAGTCTCTTACATGCAATCTGATACCTTGCTAGGATTGGAGGATGAGGGTATGGGTCAGTTGTTGGTTTTAAATGATTTGATAGGTAGAGTAATTAATGCTGATGCTCCTGTGAATTTTCCAGTGGGTACATTGAGTGATGGTAGCACACACGTTACACCTAGTCAAAGTCCATCCACTACAGTCCCAAACCCTACATCACAACTTCATTCTCACCCTAACAGTACCGCTATGCAAACACAACCTCACTCTAGCACTCATACCAATACAACAACACAGTCATTAGAAGAACTGAGAAAAGTCTATGAAGAGCTGGGTGAGAAACTGAGACGACAAGAATGTACAGTGACCACATCACCCACAACTTACTTCCACCAGGGTGAATCAGAGTTACACTACATGCCATCGATGAACTCAGAGAGACCAGTACTACTGAAAGACCTCTCCTACCTGCAGCGCAGAGACTTTAAAGTACATGGTGGTCAGGTTGGGGATCAGAACTCTGATTTAAATTACAATAACATCAGTAAACAAATCGACGAGGGAGTGAAAGAGGGCTTTGCTGAAGCAGAAGTGGTGAGAGGGGTGTTGAGGATCATCAAACCAGGAGCTTTTAAAGATATGCTTGTAAACAAAGACTCAATTACAGTATCTGAACTCAAAGGCTTCCTCAGGTCCCACCTTGGAGAGAAAGCAACGACTGAGATGTTCCAGGAATTAATGTGCGCCAGGCAATCAGACCAAGAATCACCACAGCAGTTTATCTACCGCATGATTGGGCTCAAGCAGAAAATCCTTTTCCAGTCCCGACAGGCCAGTGCAGACATTTCATATGATCCCAAGACCATCCAGGAAGTGTTCCTCCATACCATCTACCAGGGCTTTGGGACAAAACACGCTGACCTCCGACAGAGACTAAGACCTCTAATTTCAAACAGTCAAGTCACGGACGAGGAAATCCTTCGCCAGGTCATGAAAATACTAAGTGATGAGAATGAGCACCAGCGCCGACTGGGCCAACCCACCCGACAAAAGGTGACCCAAGCACACAGCGCCAAGGTTGAGACGGGAGACCTTAACAACAACAACAAGGCACGAGATACACCATCAGACAATGAAAATCGCCAGACAATACAACAGCTCACTTCTCAGGTAGAGACCCTGACACGCATGGTGGCTTCTTTGATGGAGCAGCAGACAGAAAATACTCGATTGCCTTACCCTCCTTCTCAGCCAACCTCTAACAGACCTCTCCAACCACAGCTGGGACAATCTATAGTCCAGGTGAGAGGAAGAACATCTCGATGTCCGAAATGTACAGAACAGAATGTGCAGGAGTGTAACCATTGTTTTGTGTGTGGAGAGGCAGGACACAGAGCAGTGGGATGCCTTCAACGAGTCAGGGTGCAGGGAAACGGAGCTCGGTCTTTGTCGAGGGACGCCCAGAGACCGGTGAGCAGCTTCAGTCCCAAACATTAACAAATAACAAACAAATAACAAGCAAGCAAAACAAACAGCAAAATTCACATGTATTGACCAGCCAGAGTAACATCGCCTGCAAAGCACCCCTAATTGGAAAAAAAAGTCTGCTGAAATGTTTGATTGGCGGGTACCCAGCTACAGTCTTGTTTGATTCAGGCTCACAAGTGAGCATAATTGACCAAGAATGGACTGACACCCACATTCCTACTCATATCTTGAGACCTCTTTCTGAGCTTTTAGAGGAAGAACTTGGCGTCTATGCGGTCACTGGCCATGCTGTCCCTTACACTGGATGGGTTAAGCTCACTGTTAATCTTGCCGGGAATGAAGACCCAAATATAACTATACAGGCCCCTTTCCTGGTCAGCCCGCTGCCATTGCCCCAGCCCCTTCTAGGAGCCAATGTACTCCAGGAGATCATCAGAAGGAAAGAGTCCTCAGGCGATGCAGTTGCAACAGTGGTCAGCCTTCTCCGCAGTGCCTTCGGAATAGAGGAGGAACAGGTGGAGGCCCTTGTAAATTCCATCCAGGTGCCTCCTAAAACATACTGTGATCCAGTCACTATAAGAGTGGGCCAAGACCATTCCATCATTCCCCCTGGCAGAACAGTCCATGTATGGTGTAGAGTACCACCAAACTTTGATGTCTCGAACCCCATTGTTCTATATGAACCAACAGAAGGAAGCGCTATCTTAGAGCAGTTGAGTGTAGGAGAAGGCCTCTTGGAAATTAATAACACCCGACGACCTTATGTTAAAGGGCACCTATTATGCAAAATTCACTTTTACATGGTGTTTGAACATAAATGTGCGTTGGCAGTGTGTGAGCAAAACCACCCTAGAATGATAAAAATCCACCCAGTAGTTTTTTTACTATCTCAATAAATCATAAGCACTGTCTCAGAACACCCTGTTCTAGATTTTCCTCATTGTGACGTAGAAATGAGCTAAGCCCCACCGACGTGATTTGATTGACATCTGGTTTTGGCATAGACCCCGCCCTCGGTGATCTGCATCCTCCATTGTTTCAACGACAGCCGGTAATGTCTCCTAAGAAGTGTGTTGTGGGATGTAAGAATGGACATAATCTTCACTGACATCAGAGCCACTGAAAACGCAGCGGATGGATTTTATTTATGAAGAAAAGGCACCACTAATCCTAGAGTGTGGATCGTTGCCTAATTCGCGATCCAACGTCACCTCCAGAAAAAGTAAGTGTATTTTATGATTTTTGAGCAAATAGTCATTTCAATCGATGTCAGCCAGTTCAACAACAACTGCATCTAAAGCTATTTATTGTCGTCGTCATAGGATGTCTCAACAAACAACGTCAGACAGTTTAATGTCACGTAGGCAATTTTTTGCAGCATTTCCAAATGTAAATAAATTAAGGTCTGCTCTATCTCCATAGACAGTAGGCTATATAAACGTCTATCTCCCTCCCCTTAAGAAATAAATAAAAAAATTTGTTTGTACTTCACACAGTAGTATGTATGTGTGTGTGTGTGTGTGTGTGTAGTTTCAAAAAATTGCGCGAACGTTATCACAGTTCGTGTGTGTGTGTGTGTGTTGCACATCCATAATGGCAAAAGGGACGCGATTAAAACTTTGTAAGTACATAAATGTATCAAATAACCATTCCGAGACGTTTAGTCCATTCTCATTCGTGTTTATTCTGTGCCGGAGTCTCTTCATCATCTGGGTCCAGCAGGGCGGGGATATGCAGCTCATTTACATTTAAAGTGGTAGACGCCAAAACAGCTCTTTTTAAAACAGGCCCCAAAAATGACATTTTCAAATGGTTATAATAAATTAACTGTGGGGTATTTTGTGCTGAAACTTCACAAATACATTCTGGGGACACCCAAGACCAATATTACATCTTCTAAAAAGGGGCATAATAGGTGCCCTTTAAGGTGCCCATCTCCAATCACTCAAAGCATGAGATCACCCTGCCGAGGAGAACCACTCTAGGCACCATCCAAAACATTATCAAGGTCATTGAGGCTGATACACCAGAGTCACATCAGGCTGATCCCACGCCAAGAAAGATGACATCGGTCGAGGTCAAGGCTGTCGTTTCTCCCAGCACCTCTCCACCTGAGTCCTGGCTTCCTCCTGTTGATATCAGTCACCTCAGCCCTGAACATCAACAGGCAGTCAAGGAAGTGCTCTACGAGGAATGTGGAGCATTTGCTCGTGACAGTGACGACATAGGGTGCATCCCCTCCCTACAGATGGAGATCAGGACTAAGGATGACATCCCAGTTCAGAGGGCCTATGCATCCATCCCAAAACCGCTCTACAGGGAAGTGAAGGAGTACATCCAGGAGCTGTTGGTTAAAGGGTGGATCGTGAAGTCCCAGTCACCTTATTCAGCTCCTGTCATCTGTGTGAGAAAGAAGGATGGGTCCTTACGCCTGTGTGTCGACTATCGTCTCCTCAACAACAAAACCGTGCCGGACCGTCACCCTCTTCCCAGAATTCAGGACCTCACCGACTCCCTGGGGGGATATGCCTGGTTTTCGATCCTCGATCAGGGCAAAGCCTACCACCAAGGCTTTATTGCTGAAGGATCAAGGTACCTGACCGCATTCATAACTCCGTGGGGGCTCTATGAGTGGGTTCGAATACCCTTTGGGCTATCGAATGCCCCAGCGGCTTTTCAAAGGAGCATGGAAAGTATGCTTGACACACTGAGAGATGAATGCTGCATCCCTTACCTTGACGACGTGTTGTGCTTCTCCAGGTCATTTGATGAGCATGTGGAGGTGCTACGCAGAGTCCTCCAAGCCTTGCAACGACATGGGGTAAAGCTGAAGCCGGAGAAATGCGAGCTCTTCCGCAAGGAGGTCCGGTATGTCGGCCGGCTGGTGTCAGCGGAAGGAGTCAAAATGGACCCCAAAGACCTTGAAGCAGTGCGGGCCCTGAAAGACAAGACTCCACAGACAGTTGGGGACGTCAGGCAGTTGCTTGGATTTCTGAGCTACTATCGGACATACGTGCAGGATTTCTCACGTATAGCCAAGCCCCTGTATGACCTGCTCCAGTCAAAGCCCAGCACCCCTCCGACCAAACCGTCAAGAGGAAAAACAAAAGGCAATCAGCAGTCCTCCCGTACTCCAGTAGAGTGGAATATGCAACACCAACAGATCCTTGAACACCTTGTGGACCGGCTGACCAAACCCCCAGTGCTGGCGTATCCAGATTTCAACCGCCCCTTTACACTCCACACAGATGCCTCCCAAAAAGGTCTCGGTGCAGTTCTTTATCAGAACCAGGATGGGAAGATGAGGGTGATTGGGTATGGGTCACGCACGCTAACATCAGCGGAACAAAATTATCACCTACACAGCGGAAAGCTAGAATTTCTCGCATTGAAGTGGGCAATATGTGAGAAGTTCCGTGACTACTTATTCTACGCTCCACATTTCACCGTCTTTACGGACAATAATCCCCTCACATACATCCTGAGTTCTGCCAAACTGAACGCAGTTGGTCACCGGTGGGTGGGGCAACTGGCCGATATCAACTTTGATATCAAATACCGGCCAGGCAAAACCAACATCGATGCCGACACCTTATCACGTTGCCCACTGGACATTGACACCTTCATGGCTGGATGTTCGGAAGAGATATCGGAGGAGGCGGTATGTGCTGTATGGGAAGGAAGCCGGAGAGCACAACAAGGAGACGTGGCCTGGGTGGCAGCCCTCAACCTAACATCCCGAAGCCAATCTCAAGTTGAGACTCTGCCGGAAGTCAGTCATGATGAGCTTGTGAGGGAACAAAGAAAAGACCCCGCTATTGGGAAAGTGATGGCGCTGAAGGAAAACGACACACCACCAACAGAGGATGACAAAGAGAGAATGGACACACACGCAAGGAGGCTGTTAAGAGAGTGGAGCAGATTACACATAGAGAATGACCTTCTCTACAGAAGAAGCCAGCCACACATGAAAGAGCACCAATGGGAAGTGTTACATCAAATTCGCCCCTTGAGTTGGTGTGTATCGATTTCCTTCACCTGGAAGCCTGCCGAGGTGGATACAAGTATATCCTGGTTGTGGTTGATCACTTTACCCGATTTGCACAAGCTTACCCCACCAGGAACAAGGCTGGCAAGACGGCGGCTGACAGACTTTTCAATGATTTCATTCCCAGATTCAGGTACCCGGCCAAACTACACCATGACCAGGGTCGGGAGTTTGAGAATGAACTCTTCAGAACTCTCAGGCACTTAGCTGGTGTCGCCCACTCAAGAACTTCTCCGTATCACCCCCAGGGCAATCCTGCAGAAAGGTTCAATCGCACGTTGTTGCAGATGCTCCGCACCTTGGGAGAGAAAGAGAAAGAGAATTGGAAAGACCACCTACCCCATGTACTCCAGGCATACAATTGTACAAGGCACGAGGCCACAGGTTTCTCCCCACACTATTTGCTGTATGGCCGACATCCTCGTCTACCAGTGGACATCCTCTTCGGTCTCATAACAGATGAGGGAGCTGAAACGAATGGACCAAAAGGATATGCTGAGAAATGGGCAGGAAAAATGGTAGAGGCATACAGAATAGCAGACTCAAACAGTCGAAAGTCCAGCTCTAAAGGCAAGACATACTATGATAAACGAAGCAGAGGTGTTGTTCTTCAGCCTGGGGACAGAGTCCTGGTACGCAATCTGAGTGAACGAGGGGGGCCTGGAAAGCTTAGACCGTACTGGGAGCAGATTATCTACATTGTGAGAGAACAGGTTGGAGATAATCCTGTCTACAAAGTAAGCCCAGAGGCGGGAGGCCGACCAGTTCGCACTCTACACAGGAACCTCCTGTTGCAAGTCAACGATCTACCTGTAGAGCCACCTCAGAACCCGACGACCAACACAGCTGAGTCACAAAAGCGAAAGAAGAGAGCTTCAGACATCCCAAAACTCATACACGAGACACAGGACCCAGAATTAAGTGACTCTGAGGAAGAGGAAAGCGTGCCTCGTTACTGGTTGCGAATGCCGATGGAAAAGCTAAGAGCTGGGAGTTACTTACCTGTGCCGCATGTGAATCCTGACTGCCAAAACAGATCCGACCAAAGTAAGACACACCTGGGAGAAATTAGTTATGCAGAACCTGAACAGGACAGGGAGAGAGTTAGAGACGAGGGACAGGAGACATCCAGTGAGGATGAACAGGGTGTGGAGCAACAGCAACCCGGTACTGTTCAAGAGGAACTGTATGCTGTCCATCAAGAGAACGTCCCCACACCACAACCTGAACATCAGGTCCCACTGAGACAGTCTATGAGAGAGAGACGGCCGAAATGTGTGTTTACTTACCCATCCCTGGGTCAACCCGCTTATCACCCACAGCCCACTGTGAGCGCAGTTGAAATCCAGCAAGTACCGCGTACTTACCAGTGTCTCAGTAGACCATACCTCCACCACTTCCAACCCCTGTCCATGCCACCATATCCGTACCTACCTGTAGTGTACCCAGCTCACTGTGGATGAGAAGCCATGAGAGACGATTACATACATACATACATTCTATACTCCAATGATATCTAGCACACACCTTATTAGACAGATAGGATACATTAATTAAGAGTTGAAATATTTGAAATATTTTGTGTTGAAAAAAAAAAAAAATGTGTGAATGTTCAGAGTGAAATTGTTCAGAATATCTTGTGTCAGGAGCCACTTTTATTTGTTGGGGAGTGTGTGATACACCTTTATGTGGTAACACAATTAATATTTTATATGATATATATGTCATTATAATATCTGAAAGCATTCATTAGAATCGCAACTTTTATTGTATTGAACAATATGAATTAGGGGGGAACCAAAGAAACCGGAACCAAAGTGCGAGTATTGTTGCACCGCGCCGTCTAAAGTGACAGACGCCTTCCTTTTCTCTCATATTGAGATTTGGATCTGAAGATGGCGGTTCGCTCTTTCTCTCACTAATCAACTGATTCTGTTTTCCAGGTTCGTACACTGTAAAAAAAAAAGACAATAAGGACTGTTTCCTCCTAAAGTGTAAGAGATGTATTATAACTGTGATGAGTTTGTTATTGAATGTTTGATGTGTGAAGCCGAGTGAGAGAGCCGCGTTTATAATCGCGGGAGAAAGCTTGTGTAAACAATGGCGCTCGCGGCTGTTACACGCGAGTGTATTGAGACTCTGAATGTGGGAGACGGTGTATTAGTGTCCTCACTCTCTAGTAAGGCTTTATTTCGAGTTTTTGGGTATCCTGACATGTTATAAATATTCTGTAAATGTTAATAGAAGAGAGATATGTTGTTTAAAACTTAAAAGAGATTCAATACTGAAGTTACAGAAGCAGTTAGCTGTCTGATCTGTGTTTAACAATGAGTTGAACAGTTTTCCCTATGTGTATTATTCATGTTGTGACTCTGAAGTCATTGAAATATTCATTTACAGCCAGAGAGTGTTTAATTCACATAATTGCATTAGTGAGATGATGCATTTCTGAATTTTAATAGAAAACAAATAACCATAAATATGTATAACTATATAGCTACAAGCATGATTTATCCTTGTGATATTATTGCATTTATTATTGCACTTTAAAGAGAGTGATATTTATTTTTGCAAAGACAGTATTTTGTGAATGTGAGTTTTAAAGAGAAACACTGATATATGAAGAAAACTTTATTGACATGTTTAAATTGACATTAACAAACTGAAACATGGTTACATTAAGGGAATGTTACTGTTTAAACCCACATAGCAAAATTTGTCTGGCCCACCTCTGGGCCTCATCCTTGCTTCAATTCTGGCCCAGTTCTGGCTGGGTCCCCGGCCCAAAACTGGCGCAATACAAACTGGACTCAAACAACTTCCTCCGGCCCAGATGTGGCCCAGGCACTGTAAAATGACTCTCATTTATTGATATGGCCCAGGTCTGGCCCAGGCACTGTAAGACAGAACTGGCTGAGGGTTGGCTGGGTCCCCGGGCCAGATGTGGCCCACACCCTGTAAAATGACTCTTTATTTATTGATATGGCCCAGGTCTGGCCCAGGCACTGTAAGACAGATCTGGCTGAGAGTCGGCTGGGTCCCCGGGCCAGATGTGGCCCAGAAACTGGCAGTGAAACACAAATTCAACCATTTAAAAAGATTAAGGGTTTTTATTATAAAATTAACAAATCCACTTTAACATAAGCATGTATTAACAATGAACAAATACACTATTAACATTTATTTACAACACAATTTTTAAACTACAAAATAATAAGTAAATTATATTTACTGTATATGATTAAAAGAAAAACATCACTCTTTCACACACAAACTATCTTTCACTCTCTTTAACACTAAATAAATTCCTTTTGCAAATGTCAAGTCACCATTAAATATATAGCGCTATATACAGTAATGACTGTTTCAAAGCAGCTTTACAGGGTTAAACAGGACAATGATCAATGATGCAAACAATTCAATTTGGCTGTAAAGCTGCTCTAAAAAGCAAATAGTGTCATTGTTCAGCTGAATTCAGTTCAGTGTTGATTCAGTTCTGTTCAATAACTGTATAAAGTATATCAGTTATAAAAAGAGTTCATTTTCATTATTAAGCAGCTCTGCGGAAAACAGTGATGTCATCGTCCAGCTCCGTTCAGCTCTCATATAATGGTGTCAATGCAGGCAGATCAATATTATTAAGAATAAGTGTCCCCAACTAAGCAAGCCAGAGTCCATCAGTGACAGAATGGAGAAAGAAAAACAGGCTCAGTCGAAGGGCCAGTTCTCCTCTGATCAAACAACAAACATGGTGTGTGTTAGGATTCCAAGCCGCTTCACAAGTCAGATTGTGGATTGATATCATTCAGAGTATTTTATTCAGCTCCTTTTGCTTGAAGGTTGGAAAAGATTACATCAAGGTAAAAGAGTAGCAAAACAAAAGAGCATGTAGATGTGAATTTGAGAACTTGTACAATAGATATTTGTACTTGCACAAAAAAAAAGTTGAAGCTGGCCGTTGGGTCTGTGCGGAGGACTGGTCTGGCTCTCGTGGATCTGATCCGATGACTGTGCCGAGGACTGTTGTGTCAAAGACGTCTTCACGGTGTTTGTGTCTAGGTCTCGTCTAGTTGTGATGTTCTCGTCTGGCATTCAGGGCTGTTGTGGTCATCTGAGGGTCCAGGTCCATCATCTGGTCTGAATATGGACTAGATCTGGCTGAATTCAGTAACCTTGGGATAAGACTGAGACAGAGAGACTAACATTAGCGAAGATGCCATTCTTTTTACGATGTAACAAGTACATTCGTTGTTATGGGAAGTGTTTCCGGTTCTGGTTGACCGAATTTATGCAGCCTAACAATCCTTTAACAGGTGTAAATTTTAGAAATGTGAGAGTGTGTTATGTTTATGCTAGGTTAAAGAGGTGTGTGTTTTTAAATAGATTTAAACTTATCTTATGTCTGCCCCTCGATCTGCTGCCAGTCCGTGATCCCTCGACCTTCATCTCAGCAGCATTAGCTGTGAGGGTTTCTCTGAACTGCACCTTTTAAATAAAGGAATAGATATTGTGAGGTCAATATTACATCTTAAGCATTAGTTTAAGCACATAGGTTTAACAAATGTTGTTGCCAGAGTTCACACAGCAGTTTAAAATATCGGTAACACTTTACAATAAGGTCTCAATTGTTAAAATTAGGCTAGTTAATGTGTTAACTAACATTACCAATGAACAATACATTGGTTACAGTATTTATTATTCTTTGTTAACATTAATTAATAAAAATACAATAAAAATGTATAATAAAAATTAGTTCACAGTGCATTAACTAATCTTAACAAATACAACTTTTGATTTTAATAATGCATTAACAAATGTCAAAATGAAAATGAACTAAGATTAATAAATGCTTTAAGTATTGTGCATTCTTAGTCCATCTTAACTAATGTAATAGTTAAACCTACATTAACAAATGAAACCTTATTGTTGTGTTACCAAAATATCTGTAAAAAGTGTTGGTGTCAGATTCCAAACAGTGCGTTCAGATGTTCGTTCAATCATTGTAAGTTAACATCCCCTCTGCAGTAAAATGTTAAGAACTACCATTTTAATAACATTACACAGTGATATATAGCCTACGCTTTAAATTTTTCTTTAACTCTAAAATGCACCTGCTCTAAAGCAGATTACGCAATAAATAAATAAATAAATAAATAAATAAATAAAGCAGATTACGCCACATTCAAGAACACAAGACGTGCCAAAGACAATGAATTAAGAAGCTGCACTTATTTTGCAGATTCTCTTATGTATCTATAACGCTTTTCCGTTTCGGAGTTCCCCACAGGAGTGTTAAAACCAAATAAATCTTATTTTTTATTTCAGATTGTAGCCTACACGTTGTCTCCGCGGGTGTAGTACACTGTGGTCAATGTAGTTCGATTCACAAATAAATGACTCTTTTGAGAGGTTAGTGAATCAAATCAGAAAGAGTCGCCTGTATAGAGAACTATGGCGCCGAAAGCGTAGTCCGACTCCTATGATTCGACTCCTATGAACTAATCACTCGTTGAAAAAGACGAATTGACTGACTAAATTTGAGCACAGGAATATAACTCAATATCATTTCATTAGCCAAAATCCAGTGCAGTGGATACAGCACAGCAGTTTTTCTAATAAAAAAACCCTAAAATTTATCCTAAAAAGAGACCGTAGGCGGTAGCTCATCAACACTCTCCGGGACCGAATGGATATTCTGAAGTAACGTTAGCCTAACGTATTATCATCGTAAACATCTGATCTAACGTTAGATATATATATATAGATATATAAAAACTATAATTATCTTTACAATTAATACATCAAACAGCACTATAAAAACAAATTAATTAAATTAGGCTACTTACTCGTTTTTTCAGATGAATGATTCCTCTCGAAAACGTTGGTCTGCGTCTGCAGCCTGCAGGATCTTCCTCAGGATTTAAATTAACCGCCAAGACCTTTTTTTCAAGTGGCCCGCTTGTGACAAAACGAACTCGGGCCGATGGTAAATACACACAGCTATACCGTAAGTTATAGCGCAAGCACAACTGCTTTTAGCCGACACTGGCCCTTCATAAAAAGCCGTGTATGAGCCAACGCGAGTACAACTGCTTTTAGCCGACACTGGCCCTTCATAAAAAGCCGTGTATGAGCCAACGCGAGTACAACTGCTTTTAGCCGACACTGGCCCATTCATAAAACGCCGTATATGAGCCAGCGCGAGTACCACTGCTTTTAGCCGACACTGGCCCATTCATAAAACGGCGTATATGAGCCAGCGCGAGTACCACTGCTTTTAGCCGACACTGGCCCATTCATAAAACGCCGTATATGAGCCAGCGCGAGTACCACTGCTTTTAGCCGACACTGGCCCATTCATAAAACGCCGTATATGAGCCAGCGCGAGTACCACTGCTTTTAGCCGACACTGGCCCTTCATAAAAAGCCGTGTATGAGCCAACGCGAGTACAACTGCTTTTAGCCGACACTGGCCCATTCATAAAACGGCGTATATGAGCCAGTGCGAGTACCACTGCTTTTAGCCGACACTGGCCCATTCATAAAACGCCGTATATGAGCCAGCGCGAGTACCACTGCTTTTAGCCGACACTGGCCCATTCATAAAACGGCGTATATGAGCCAGCGCGAGTACCACTGCTTTTAGCCGACACTGGCCCATTCATAAAACGCCGTATATGAGCCAGCGCGAGTACCACTGCTTTTAGCCGACACTGGCCCATTCATAAAACGCCGTATATGAGCCAGCGCGAGTACCACTGCTTTTAGCCGACACTGGCCCATTCATAAAACGTCGTATATGAGCCAGCGCGAGTACCACTGCTTTTAGCCGACACTGGCCCATTCATAAAAAGTCGTATATGAGCCAGCGCGAGTAAAACTGCTTTAAGCCGACACTGGCCCTTCATAAAAAGCCGTATGTCAGCCAGAAGTGTTGTGTACACAGTCGGCACGACTCTGGCCCATTATCTTTTCACCGATGCCGACACTGAGCCGACAGTAACGCATTTCAGCCGGAATCGGCCCAAATGTGCTTGCTATCTGGGAAGGGGTCATATAATGCCATTTTTGTACAAGCTAATATGATTCTTTAGGGTCTAAATTAAAAGTTTGTAATATACTTTAATTAAAAATTCTCATTAGTATTGTAAGAAAACACTAATTTCACCTGCTCAAAAACAGCTCTGTTTTCAGCACTCCGTTTCAGTGCATGTGTCTTTAAATGATAATGAGCTTTGCTCACCCCGCCCCTCTGCTCTGTGCGTACACCGTTTCTAACACAATAACCACGCGTTGTTCATTATAAACGTGGGATTATGAATTATATTGAGAACGTCGTACATAGAAAACATGCCGTAATGTATCCGGAGTGTAAACCTTAGATGCATTCATCATGAAGCGTGCAGCAAGGTTTGCAAATTTGCAAAGATTAATATAAATATTAATATAAAGGTTAATAAAACATCACACTCACTTCTGGAGGTTCAGCAGGAACACGTTGGTACCGATCCGTTTTTTCTCGTTTGTAAAGCTGTCTGGTGTGAAATGATTCACGCAAACAGGAAAGCGCAGACGATCGTGGGGAATCCCCGTGAGGGAATCCCCGCGTCAATCCTTTGGGCATATCCCTTCAAAAACAAAACTCAGCCACTGCATCTTCAACGGCTCGGATTTAGGAACATCCAAATGACTGCTGTGTTCCTTATTACACCAAAGAACAATCGCAGACGCCATTATGCTCATAGACAGCGCTCCAGTGAGGGTATCAACAATGACACGCGGACTATGATTGACAGCTCGCTCATGAGCGAGGGCGGGTCTGTGTTGAAACGCTGCAGCTGTCAATCACAATCGTGGGAGGGGCGTCCGACCGTGTGACGTCACACGGTCGAACGGCTTGATTTCAGTGAGAGTCAAACATATAAGGAGATTAAAAAAAAAACACTGGATGGATTTTTATCATTTTATGATGGTTGTGTACAGGCACTGCCAACACACATTTCAGTACAATCAACTTGTAAAAGTGCATGTACCATTATATGACCCCTTTAATACCCTGATTTGATACTATTGTAAATAAAGATATTGAGATTGGGATCTGAAGATGGCAGTTCGCTCTTTCTCTCACTAATCAACTGATTCTGTTTTCCAGGCTGACATCAAGAGGTGAAAGTAGTGAACCCCTGTAAAAAAAAAGAATCTTTTTGTTACTGCCGTTACTATATATTTGAAACCGGTAACAGTGGCATTCTGAAAAGTTGAGATGTTTTCATCTCGCTGTGGCATATGCGCGCCTGGAAAAACGAGCACGCCGCATCGCATGCGCGTCACTTCTATTATGGTATTACCGCTGTTGTCACACTTTGATTAACCGGTGGGGAAATATCCGAACGTATGACTTACAGAAGGTACAATTAACTAAGAACGTTTCGGGAAACACGTATTAACGATAAGGTACAGCTTAAGGTACACTGTTAGAAAAATCTGTAGAAATTACAGTATTACTGGCAGCTACTTGCCAGTAACTTACTGTAGATTTAAATTGATGTTATTTACTGGCAACAATTTGTTCAAAATTAAATGAACATTAAACATTAACATGTCTTTATCTTTACAGAATAAAACTAAAATAACATCCTCATGCAAAGCATTCTAGGAACCAAAATCTGAAGGAAAAAAACAGAAAAATGTTGATGAAGATTTCTGGTTCCCAGAATGCTTTGCATTAGATTGTTATTTTATAATTTTATTCTTTAAAGACAAAGACTTGTTAATGTTTAATGTTCATTTAACTTTGAACAAACTGTTGCCAGTAAATAACATAAATTTAAATCTACAGTAAGTTACTGGCAAACAGCTGCAAAACTACAGCAATTTTTTTACAGTGTATAACTTAGGAACGACGTAGCGTTAAGAAGGTTTCGGGAAATCCAGCCCTTATCATAATTAAAAACGTGTTTCCTGAAACGTTCTTAGTGTTGCGCTTTTATTGAGCAGGTCATGCAATAACATAAATTAGTTATTTACACCAAAAAGGTGATGCGGCTGCTGGGCAATCTGGTGAGTTTTGGAGGTGGAGCATTGAAGAGAGGGGTGTGTTTGTTTGGGTTCATTCCAAATATCAACAGTGTCCAACAGCGTTTTTGAAATATCGCTTACCCCACCTTAATATCTGGCAGTTTTGTGTCCATCTATAGTTGCCATCATCTGAAGTCTTCACAAGTGAGGCTGGATCCAAACTGGAGCTGCTATAATCTCTAGTGAACTTGCTGAGCATCCTGAGATAGAAACAGGGAAGCAAAGGAGAAAGATTAGCATAGCTGCAGTTCATATTATTTCAGGCAAAAGATGATCATGTGCACTTTTTACTATTTCATCACATATTAACTGTAAAACAAGATTATGAGATGTGTTAATTGAATGCTTGGCTAAAGAGTTGTGTCTTTAGTCTAGATTTAAATTGGGAGAGTGTGTCTGAGCCCCGAACATTATCAGGAAGGTTATTTATGAAAGTAAAAGAGTAGCAAAACTCAAGAGCATAAAGATGTGAATTTGAGAACTTGTCCCCTGTAAAATACAAGTCCAAAGTTGAATTTAGAGATTTGCACTTGCAGAACGTGACTTAACGCATACTTAGACAGTGATATTAAAATAATAACTCTGTAAACGCCATACTAATTAAAAATAGACTACTATGTACAGTTAAGCGTTTTCCTCACATAGAAAACTGGTAGAAAACACTTAAAGGTTGCATGGTATGAAAATTTCACTTTATGAGGTTTTTTAACATTAATATGAGTTCCCCTAGCCTGCCTATGGTCCCCCAGTGGCTAGAAATTGTGATAGGTGTAAACCAAGCCCTGGGTATTCTGCTACGCCTTTGAGAAAATGAAAGCTGGTAATAATCATACATTTTTCTTGAGCGTCAAATCATCAAATTAGAATGATTTCTGAAAGATCATATGAAGCTGTGATGCTGAAAATTCAGTTTTGATCACAGGAATTAATTACATTTTACAATATATTCACATAGAAAACAGTTATTTAAAATTTGTTATATTATTTCACAATATTATTGTTTTTAATGCTGTCTTGGTGAACATAAGAGGCTTCTTTCAAAACATAATTTTTTTACCAACACAATTAGTGCATGTTAGACATTAGTGTATGTTTGAAGTTTGACTTACTAATCATATGGTTCATAGCGCCTTAGAGATGATGATCCGCCCAACTCTGCTACGGTGGAGGCCAGGGCATCAACATTTAAGGATCTAGGAACACAACAAACCATTTGTCACAGAGCCAACAATATTATTATATAATGCCAGGTTTATTACAAGTAAGAAGCTATAGCTAAGCTATATTATATATAAGCTACAGCAGAGGTGAAATGCTTTTCTGAGATGAGTTTCTGAATCTATTTGACCTGCATCTGGGCATGGAGTACCTACGGCCTGAGGGAAGTAGCTTGAACTGGCAGGACAAAGGATGACTAGGGTCAGCTGCAATAGATAGTGCCTTCTTTGCCACTCTGTTGGAGTAAATGTGTGAGAGAGGGGGAAAGTTAAAGCCTGCAATCTTGCTACACGTCCTAACAATACTCTCTAATCGTTTTTTGTAGACAAGGAACCAAACCAGCAGATAAAACAGAAGGTTAAACAGACTGAATAAAACAAGAATAAAACATTCTCATCAAAGTGGGGTCAATGTTAAAATTCCTCAGTCTATGGTAAAAATACATTCGCTGCTGGGCTTTGGCACAAACAGCATCAGTGTGTGATTCAAAACATAGCTTACTATCAATTATTGTGCCAAGGTTGTATTCTTGTATTATCTCAATAGGTTATGATAGTAAGGGGAAGAGGGGGCCTCTATTTCCTAAAATCAGTAATTAATTCTTTTTGGATTTCCTAACGTTACCTACCTACCTGTATTTCCTACTTCTCCGGCAGTAGCTTTCTTCAGAAATGTTGAAGTCGTGGAGCTTTCCCTCTGTTATGGGTTATTTTGTTGCTGCTGAAATCACAGAACATTTTTTTTATCAATATTTGTTTACCATTGAGCTAGTTTCAACCATGTAACTTAAGTGTAAGTGTAAGTTCTCCATGTAAGTGACGTCACCGATTACATACGTTTATGTTTACGTTTGTGTAAAATAAATTAGCTCACTTCCAAGTAAAACCTTTACAAAACCCCTCATATACACATAAGAGGTGATTAAAAGCCCAAACTTTCATAAACAAAAGCTCAACCGAGTTAACGTTAACTTAGCTTAACTTACCTCTTCTGAAAACGGTTGAGATGCTAACGGACTTTTTCCGAAGACACAAAGCCATGTCTATAAAAGTAAATATTCAACATAAGCGTATCAATTACAAGTAAGAGAAGTGTCAAGAACAGTTGTGTGTATTATCCGTGTGATTTTAGAGACTAATATCACCTGAAAGCAGTGAATTTGAAAACAACAGCGAGAGAGGGAGTTTTCCTGCTTACCAGTCGCAGTGGTCCCGCGGCGTTTCCATGGCAACTCTGCGCCGCGGCCGCTCCAGTGTTTGAAAGCGACTTGAAAGTTCACAAGCACAACGCGACATCGGCCTCCCGTATAGTGGGCCGACCTAAAGCCGACGTAACGGAGCTGGGAAATAGAGCACTGACTGACAAGAGATCTGCCTACGCCTGGCCGACGCCTTTGCGATGTTATAGGGAGGGAGGCCGACGCTCGATGTTGGGCCAACGTCGGCCCGACGTACGTGTGCTATCTGGGTATGATGAAAGAATTTTCATTTTAAAGTGGAGTATCCCTTTAAATTGTACAGTGCAGAAGCCGGTTCGAGGATTACTAGCTGTCAGAATATCACTTACCTTTATGAAGACTGTTAATTTTCCTACAGGATTTGAAAGAGCAGAATAAAGTAGAGATGCACCGATTGATCGGCTGGTGACCGGAATTGGCCGATTTTCACGTGATCGGCCATGACCGGCGACCGGCCGGTCAGTCTGACATATGCCGATGTTATGCCGGTCAAATGCACTCGGGCGCCGCATGATTATAACTTTTGAGCGGTACGTCTCATATATGGGATTTTTATTTCTGTTCAGTGTCGTCGCATAACTGCCAGATTCAAACTGTGCTCTCGCGCGTTGGCTGGCGCTGAGCCAGAGTCGGACGCGTTCAGCGCTGTCATATATCACAACTAAGCAGTGTTTTCAACTTCATAATGTTTATTATAGGTTTCAGATATTTATAAGCACGAGTAAAACAATACATTTGGAGTTTGTAAAATAAACACTGATGTCTGTGGAAGCAGCAGTAACAATCTATTCAAACATAATTTGCCGACATGTGTTATTCATATCAGACAAACATAGTGGAAGTAACTATAAAGTTGACTCTCTTCTTCTCAGTTCACCGGCCACTTTCTTGCATTTATTTCGGGAGAAACTGATATATTCACGTGCTGTAAATCCGACTGACAGGACAACATTGTTAGAACTAACATTATAGCGCCCATCTCATGTTATTAGATCAAGATTATTTATAAAGGTTTTTAAACGACCAAACACACTCACTTACACGTATTTGAGAATCCGGATATCAGATAGGCTAGTTGATGACATGGTAAGCAAGTTTGTGAATATTTTGAATAAAAAAGGAAAAGCGAAATAAAAGCGACACATCTGTCATACAGTATTATTGTGGCTGCGGTGTATCGCGTGACGCGTCGCCATGGAAACATTAAAGGGAACGTTCGCCTTGAAAAAACTCACTCTGGGGGGTGGGGGTGTCAGTTAGAATATTTTAAACTTACGCGTGAAAGAAAGGGTTAAAGAAAAGATCGAAAATAAATATTTGTGTGTGCTGTAAAGTGGTTAGAAATTTTTTTTATCGGAATCGGCTAAAATCGGTATCGGCAGGTCAAACTCAATGAAAAATCGGAAATCGGAATCGGCCTAGAAAATTGTAATCGGTGCATCTCTAGAATAAAGCAATGACATTGTAAGACTGTGTATTTACATTAATTGTGAACTGTCTGGGCCTGTTGTTTGTGAACAAATCATAACATATTATTGCAAATGAACAAAGTTGAGTCAAATACGTTTCTAGAACAGTGATTAAAATGTTGAAAATTGGCTGGAATATGTTTTTCTATATGAACTCTGGTGGTGATGCACTCTAAAAACTTTTAATATGATTTGTGTTTGGTGAAACATTTTTACACTTTATTATTAATATTAATTAGATTTTTAACCCCCTCGAGGTCGGCAATCACGCCGGCGTGATCTACTCGTTTTTTTTTTTTATCAGTGCAAAATACTCTGTTGATATTGATTTTACATACTTGTGTTGTACATCATTCAAAGCTGTTAAATCTCGTCTTTTATTTGTGTACACTCATAATAAAAACAAAATGTTGTGTTTTCCGTAAAACAAAGAAAATAAACATGATGCGCGTTCTGCCGTCTCTCTCAATGTGAAACTCATTCTGAAACGCGACAGAAAATGACCTGTAACTCAGCGAATGTTTGTCACACAGACTTGAAACGCATGTCTATACAACGCTTGGAATCTCTATTTTTAAAGTATGTAAATAATATAAAAAACAAATATTCTATTTTTAAGTAATCCATACGAAAGCAGCGGCATGTACACAGCAAAAAGTCCAGTGTTAAATTAACTCTCCTGGGAGTTTATATGGCTCCAGAGTCAGTGTTAAAGTATGAGTGTTAAATTAACACTCAAGAGTGTTAAAGTTAATGAGCTCATTAAGTGATTAATTGAGTGATGATTGGGCATTATTGAAGACACCTGATGTTAACAAGCAGAATCACTGAAGGAGAAAATCTATTTTTTAAAGATACCATTATGGAGATCAGTGTTTGCTTTAGTTGGGCTCTTGATTCATAAACTGTAAACATAAGATTATCTTTGGCTGTTGTACCTGAGTTATAACTGCCAGATGAACAAAGAGAAAGTTGATCAGGTTTTGTTGGTTATGTTTTGACGTAATCATAATTTCACCTGAATCACTGATCTCATTTAGAGTCTAATCTCTGACTTAAATGTATATTGTTGATTACAGCAGCTCTGTGATTCTACAGCATAATATCTTTTCTTCTTACTAGTCTAAAGGATTTCTTAAAAGTTGCTCTGATAAAATAAAATCTTTCTTTTAGGCACACACAGACATCAAGAATCAGTGTATGAATCTCAACTATGGTGACAAACAGAATATTCAATTAGGAAAAGGAAATTAGTAAGACAATTCAGATCATAATTTATTCATACCGCAATGCATGATGGGAGCCATGAATGAGTTTTGATTGGTGGCACCCAGAATGCACTGCAACATGCTTTATTATTGTTACCATTGTTGAGATTCACAGGCTGATTATTGATGTCAGCGTGTCTAATTAGAACAATTTTTAAGAAATATATTGCATTATATTGATAATGATAAAAATCATTTGCTGTAGAATCACAGGCTCTGTAATCAACAAGATAAATCTGACTCTCTAAATGAGAGTTGATATTCAGGTGAAATTATGATTATCAAATCATAACCAACACCACCTGATCACCTTTTCTCTTTGTTCATCTGAGAGTTATAACTCAGATACAACAGACAAACAAAGTTTAAAGTTAATGCTTTATGGGTCAAGAGACCAACTAAATCAAACACTGATCTCCATAACGGTGTCTTAAAAAAAATAGATTTTCTCCTTCAGTGATTCTGCTTGTTAACATCAGGTGTCTTCAATATTGGTCAATTATCACTCAATTAATCACTTAATGAGCTCATTAACTTTAACACTCTTGAGTGTTAATTTAACACTCATATTTTAACACTGACTCTGGAGCCATATAAACTCCCAGGAGAGTTAATTTAACACTGGACTTTTTGCTGTGTACAGTTTCTCAAACGCGTCCTCATTAAATTTAATTTGAACACGCCTACGAGCGCACGAGCGATTGACATGCAAATGATCCATGCGGAGAAACGCAGACCTGTAAAACGCCCTCATCACCTCAAAACAAAGAAGCAGAGACTTCGTAACTTACTCCTTACTGTGTTTTAAAGACGCGCCAGAGCTTACATTGGATTTAGGCTACCTCAGAAGAAGAAGAACGCGATTTGTAGACAAGAAAGATTTAAGGTAAGAAATTTTTACATATTAGTTTGTTATTGTTGCATAAATGTCACATTGCAGTTGAACTGTTGCTAGATATATGGGGAATATTATAATATTTAGACCTGTGTTTACTGTTAAGCCTACTGTGTTTGTGGATATCTGGTCAAACGTAGATATGTATGGTAACCATAATGTTTTATATTTGAGCGCGATCGCGTTTGAATGTATCAGATTTTGCAGCGCGATCGCGTTTGAATGTATCATTTGAACATTTGAAAAGCAAAATGCACCAAACGGTTTCATGTTTTTACTATTATCTCATTTCATATCATCATAACGAATGGAAACATTTGAAGTAACATGATAATCAATATATTTTTCTCTAGCTTGGTTGTTACTGAAATATTTTGGAAGATTTATACTGCTATCTATTGTTATTATTATTTTACCCAGCACTGCGCATAGCTTATGCCTACAAGGCACAACAAACCTTGTGTTCATTATATTATATATTGTTGGAAACATTTGTGTGTGTGTGTGTGTGTGTGTGTGTGTGTGTGTATTTTGTGAACTTTAAAAAGCAATTTTAACCAGAAAAATCTAATATTTATTTCCAAAATCGTGCAGGCCTTTCTCTTGATATCAGTATGTTCAATTTTTTCAGGGCCCAGATGCCACTGAGTCCTGCCGACTTCAACATTCACATGAGTCTCTGGAACATGAACATAAGTGAAAATCAAACACCTTGGAAATTAAAGGTATGTAGCCTACAATGTTTTTAGGAATGGCACAAAGGTCTGTCTTTGAAGTGTTTTTTTTTTGGCATTTGTTGTGTATCTTTGGGTTATGTTGTGTTGTAAATAAATCCAAACAATTTAAAAGCCATTCTTTTTTAAATCTCCTCATTTACAGTATTGTGCAAGGTTGCTCAGAATGATAGGGGCCTGATAGCTCCTAATAGGGCCGTTGGGGAGGTTCTTTGTCTTTCTCAGGTGAGAAAAGCTTACATATTAATGAGCTGCCGCATAAGGCTTTCTAACACAAAACACGTCGTAAAATTTTTAAATCAATATATTGTCTTCTCTGAATGAGCAGTCAGGGTGATTTTCACATTGTTTTGGAGCAAATATTCTAGGCTACGTGATACAATTTTCAAAAGTCTTGTGAAGAAATAATCAGTATGGGTTTCATGACCTTATTTCAGTGAGAATTTTTTTTTGTATTTTCACAAACCACGCATAAATGTCATTATCTCAAAACTACAAACTTTTACATACATGCTGTTGATATATTATTGTAGCAGAGTTTGTGCTGAATACAGTGTAATCAGACTTTATCCATGAAAATGTCACAAGTAACAGAAATAACCAGAAATGTCAGAGCATGTCAGAACACCTCCAGGGCCCAGAAAACAGCTCAGACCTCAGAGGGTTAAGCAGTGAAATAAATTACATACGCTGTATTAACTGAGTAAATGTAAGTAAAACTAATTAAATAGATCTGAGTAACTGCATTTGGTACATTAACAAATAAAATTGAGTAAAATAATTGGGGGGGAAACATTTAAAAACAAATATTTATGAGTAATATTAAATGTGTTTATATGCCAGTAATATTAACTTTTTTATTTCCTCTAAACCTTTGTAAAAATATTCCATACAACCACCAGTATAACTACATGACATTGGCCTTTATTGTCGATGAGTAGCCTACAGCAATACAGCATATTTTATACTATTTTTAACACATATTACAATATTGCCTACATTTAAACTCATGTTTATTAAAGGATATACAAGCGAAAATATCTGTAAATTGTGTTCAGACTTCTCAGTATACACTCATTTTAATATAAATTAGGAATTATTTCCACGCTTTTAAGGTGCCAGTTATTCCTAATTTATATTAAAATGAGTGTATACTGAGAAGTCTGAACACAATTTACAGATATTTTCGCTTGTATATCCTTTAATAAACACGCATCTGGAACGGAGAAAAGTTTATACCACTTACCGCCTCTAGTGGACATTTTACCCGAAAAGTGCAGGGAAATGTAGCCTGGTTTTACCAGACTCTTGTACATTTCATTTGTACAGAGAGTCTGGCCTCTCTCCATTGACAAGCGTTAACTTCCTTGTAGGCGGGTACTCTGTTGAAGTTTAAAACTATTGGATCTGCCCAGAGTCACTCTGGATCTGCCATAACCAATCGCTAACGTATGGTCATGGCGAACCCCGTGGGGAGGAGGGCCACAACATCATGGCCACCAACAAAACTCAGCAAAGATTGTTTTTGCTCCGGCTTTAACTTCTGGATATTCGGCAGTGTTGCTACAACGGACCGAATGGCTTCGCTCGCATCTTTCTCCGCTGCCATTACTGAACTACAACTCAAACTAACGCACGACATCAACGTCATCGTTCTTAGCCACTCCCTCTGTTCGCTGATTGGACCGCCAAAAAAATGATCGGAGAAAACCAAAGAATACACCACAATCCCAGACGTAGTACTGAAGGGAAATAAAATTGAGCGGAAGTACGCAGGAGGGCGGAGCCAGGCTAAGGGAAACGTACCTGGAGGTATGTATTTCAGGTTTTGCAAAAATGTAGGCAGAGTAACATATTTCCAATGAGCCTGCCTGGGTTGCGAAAAACAATATGTAATGAAAGTATGAGATCGGACTGACTAGCACTGTTACAAAGGTTATCGGTGTAATGTTCTTTTCTTAGAGTTTTGAAAATGTTCAGCTTGTGAAAACAAAGCAAACTGAGGTAAGAGTTTGCAGAAGAGGCGTGTCTTCAGCTGTGTTTTAAAAGAACAACCAGGCATTCCTCATTCAATGACTGTAACTGGCAGGAGAAACAAACAAGAGAAATACAATCATAATGGCATCAACGTATGAAGGTCAGTCAACTTAATATGATACTCACACTACAACTATGCATGGTGACAGTTTTACATCATGATCTGAGATTGGCTTTATTGTGTATTCTTACCAAACAATGGATTTTGTTTCGTTAGCTTTTTTGCATTTTTAGAAGTTCAAAGTTAATTGACAGTTAGCTAATTTGTTGTGACAATAATTATTATATTATATTAGTAATTCAATAAGGTTAGTAGGTAGCTGGATGTAATCTTTTTGAGTTGACATGAACTTCCTACTTCCAAAAATGCATGTCAGAGCCATGTTGATGGTGAGTGGCAGGTTAGAAAACAAGTTGCATAGACATAATATTATTGGCTCTGCATTATTCTTATTATTCTCCATAATTAGTGTGTGTAAATGCACTAAAATATGTGGCAGTGCTACTACCCAGCTAACAGGGAACATTCTCATAACTTTGGCTAACGTTCTGTCAAGGTTCTCTCAAAGTTATGAACAAACGTTCTTCCAGTAACTTTAATAGAGTGTTTGTTCAAAGTTCAATGTTGGCAGAAACACTGATCACCATCATGTTGACTACAAACGAAACATTCAATAAAGCATCAACATCTAAACCTCTGTTAATTCTCAATAAAAGCTTCTGACAGAAATAAAACTTTAATCAATTAAAAAATCTCATTAACTGCTGTAGCTTCAGGGTAACTTTAAACACTTTGTAGATTGGACCCATTTAGATATTAAGTAACACTGACGATTTTGCTGTGTATCACGAACATCATACTAACCTTTAAATGACGTTCTATTGACATTAAGGAAACTGGACAAGTTCTTGAAATGTTGAGCTGTTAATAAAAATGAAGTTGAATTAATGTTTCAGGATACTAACTTTTAAAAAAATCCGCTTTCATTAACCCCCTGGGGTCGACAATCGCGCCGGCGCGATAGGCTCGCTTTTTTTCAGTTCAGTTCAAAAGAAATTAATTTTGCTCTGTGGACTTTGATATTACAAGCAAGTTTCATACATCAATCGATTCTGTTAAATGTGTATTATTTTTGTGTATACTCACAATAAAAACAAAGTGTTGTGCTTTTTGCCAAATGAAGAAAAATAAACGTGATGCGAGTTCTGCCTTCTCTCTGTCAGTGAAGTCCATTCTGAAACGCGTCCGAAAATGAACTGTAACTCAGCGAATACTCAGTCAAACAGGCATACAGACACACAGGCATGAAGCTTGAATTCTCTTCTTTTAAATGAGGTAATTTATATAAAAAACAAATATTCTCATCTTGTGAAATCTGTATTAAAAGAGAGCGATTCCAGTCGAGCTCATTAGAGCTAATTCAAATGTAATGTGACTCCGCCCACGGAGAGCGCGTGCTATTCAAACGCAAATTACTGAGGCAATCCAAGCAAACCTGTGAACGCCCCCCATATCAGCTCGAGAAAACACAAGTTTAATCATATGTTGTTTACACCATCTGGCAGCGCTGTGAGGAATAATAATAATGGAAAATCTACCTCAGAGTGCGGGTATTGCAGGAGAGAGGATCCGAATATGTAGTAAGTTTTTTTTCCTTCTCAAGTTAATCGCGTTTCTGTGAATGAATGAACGGCATCCGCAGAGATGCGCGCTGTTTATCACAGCTCGCAAAAAGACAGTTTAAATTTAAATTGCTTCTCTGTGTGAATGAATGATGATGTTTTAGCAAACTGTATTGCTATACTGAGTTGAGTAAAAATCGACAGAAATATGTTGAAATAAAATGTAGGCTATTTGTATAAGCAACGTATTAAACTGAAAATTAACATTTATATGCCCTAATATTTCATAAAAACAACGTTACAGTCAGGCGTTTCTGTTTGTGAATGAATGTTTCGGTTTTAGCAAACTGTATTGCTATACTGAGTAAAAATCGACTGAAATATGTTGAAATAAAATGTATTTGTATAAGCAACATATTAAACTGCAAATTAACATTTATATGTCTTATAATAAAAATGAAAGACCTATGTTACAGACATATGAAAGACAACATTTCCTTGATTAGTTTTGGATAGATTATACATTTTTACTGTAAAATATCTGCCACCTCAAATAAGCTTTTGTTTGCCAATATTTGCTCATGTTAAATATAGTATGTTTTGTCAAAAATAAAGTTATCAAATAATCAATCAAATCCTTAAAGGGCACCTATTATGCAAATTTCACTTTTACATGGTGTTTGAACATAAATGTGTGTTGGCAGTGTGTGAGCAAAACCACCCTAGAATGATAAAAATCCACCCAGTAGTTTTTTTACTATCTCAATAAATCATAAGCACTGTCTCAGAACACCCTGTTCTAGATTTCCCTCATTGTGACGTAGAAATGAGCTAAGCCCCACCGACGTGATTTGATTGACATCTGGTTTTGGCATAGACCCCGCCCTCGGTGATCTGCATCCTCCATTGTTTCAACGACAGCCGGTAATGTCTCCTAAGAAGTGTGTTGTGGGATGTAAGAATGGACATACTAGTCTTCACTGACATCAGAGCCACTGAAAACGCAGCGGATGGATTTTATTTATGAAGAAAAGGCACCTCTTAAACTTCCTAAATAGGAGATTCATTTTCTGACTGACTGTTTAACTTAGTGAACGAGGGCAAAGTCCATATAAATTGTCTCTGACGAGGGTCAAAGTTAATCCTAGAGTGTGGATCGTTGCCTACAGTTCGCGATCCAACGTCACCTCCAGAAAAAGTAAGTGTATTTTATGATTTTTGAGCAAATAGTAATTTCAATCGATGTCAGCAAGTTCAACAACAAATGCGTCTAAAGCTATTTATTGTCGTCGTCATAGGATGTCTCAACAAACTGTCATGATATGTAAATGAGTCACCTATTGCCACCCTGCTAAATGTAATGTTGGGGTCACGGGGCGTGGTCAAGTTCAGATAAAAAAGGTGATGGCTGAAAACTACCAGAGGTCTCAGGTCTCTTCCATAAAGCACAACAAAACATGGTGTCAGAAGTAAAGTACTAAAGAAAATATAGCGAAATAAGAGTAACGAAAATGGAAGGACTAAAGCCACCTGCAGGACTTGATCTACTGCACGGTAATTTGTCGGAAAACTGGAGAAGATTTCGGCAAAGATTTGAGCTGTATCTAGACGCGACTGGAAGCGCTAGCAAACCAGCCAAGGTAAAGTCCTCACTATTTCTGCATATAGCCGGTGAAGAAGCGGCTGAAGTATACAATACCTTCACGTTCGAAGATGATGATGAAAAACATAATCTGTCGAAAATAATGGAGAAATTCGAAGATTACTGTAACCCGAAAAAGAATATAACCTATGAGAGGTACAAGTTTTTCACGTGTGTGCAAGGGGACATGCCCATTAGCCAATACATCACAGAACTAAAGCTAAAAGCGAAGTCATGCGAGTTTGGGCTGTTGCAAGAATCTCTTATAAGAGATCGAGTTGTCTGTGGAATCACGTCAGAAGCAATGAGAGAGAGACTTTTAAGAGAAGTTGACATTAGTCTCGAAAAAGCTACTCAGCTGTGTATCGCGTCAGAAGTGACAAAAGCTCAGATGAAGCAAATGCATGACGAGGATCACAACGCACACGCCTCTGCACGTGAAAGCAAGCATGTTGATGCAGTGAAACAAAAGCAGACACGTAAAAACGAGCAACGAAATAAATACAAACTGAATAAAAAAGACAAAGCAAGCACTTTTAATTGCAATAGATGTGGAACAGAGCATGCATCACGCAATTGCCCCGCATATGGCAAACAGTGCAAGAACTGTGATAAAATGAACCACTTTGCAAAGATGTGTAAATCGAAGAAAGTGCATGCGGTTGATGATGACGTCACAGATCAGAGACCTAGTCTGTTCGTTGGTGCAGTGCAAACGCAGACAGGGACAGATGAATGGACAGTTGACTTGAAATTGGAGCACAAACATGTCAAATTTAAACTAGACACTGGTGCGCAAGCCAATGTAATCCCGTACAGCCTGCTGCGAAGAATGGGAAAAAAGAACATATTAAGACCCACAAATGTGAAACTGTCAACTTACACCGGAGACAAAATACCTGTGAAAGGAAAGTGTAACTGGGCAGTGAAATACAAAAAGAAAACACATATACTGGAATTCATTGTTGTGAAATCAAATGCAAAGCCAATATTAGGAATTCATGCATGTGAGCAAATGGGGCTCATACAGAGAGTGATGGAATTGAACAAAAGTGACCAAATGGATATCTTCACGGAGTATGCTGATGTTTTTGAGGGCATAGGTTGCCTGGAGGGCGAGCACACAATCCGAATAAATGAAAAGGTGGTTCCGAAAGTGCATCCACCTAGGAAAATTCCAGTGACCCTGAGAGAAAACCTGAAAACAGAACTCAGCAGAATGGAAAAAATGAAAGTAATAGCGAAAATCGACGAGCCCACTCAGTGGGTCAACCCCATTGTGATTGTTGAAAAGTCTAATGGAAAATTAAGAATTTGTTTAGATCCCCGAGATCTCAACACAGCCGTAATGAGAGAACACTACCAGCTTCCAACAGTAGAGGAAATAACGAGCAGACTCTCAAAAGCCAAATACTGTACAGTGTTGGATGCAAGTTCAGGTTTTTGGCAACTGAAATTAGATGAAGCCAGCTCTCGCCTTTGTACATTCAATACTCCTTTTGGCCGCTACAGATTCCTTCGACTCCCATTTGGGGTAAGCTCAGCCCCAGAAGTTTTTCACCGGACGGTGAAGCAACTTTTTGAGGGAATTGAAGGTGTTGAGACATACATTGATGATCTTTTGATCTGGGGAGAAACAAAAGCACAGCATGATTACAGACTGAGGCAAGTGTTAGAGAGATCAAGGGTCAAGAACTTTAAGCTGAATAAAGAGAAATGCAAGATATGCTTAGAGGAAATCAAATATCTTGGTCACATCTTCGCTAAGGATGGTTTGAAACCAGATCAGACCAAAATAGAGGCTGTCAGAAAAATGCCCACACCTGAATGCAAAAAGGATGTGGAAAGATTTCTAGGTATGGTCACTTATCTCGCAAAGTTCATTCCAAACATGTCACAACATACGGAGCCATTGCGTGAACTTACCAGAGATGATGTTGCCTGGCAGTGGGAGGAGGAACACCAGCGTGCATTCAACAAATTGAAAACAATGCTCACTGAGGCCCCCTTGCTCAGATATTACGATGTCAGGTTACCAGTAACACTTTCTGTGGATGCATCTAAAAGTGGACTGGGCGCTGTTCTACTTCAAGAAGACAAGCCAGTGGCGTATGCATCGCGCGCAATGACTGAAACAGAACAGCGCTACGCGCAAATAGAAAAGGAGATGTTGGCAATTGTGTTTGGAGCAGAGCGTTTTCATCAGTATGTTTATGGAAGAGGGATAGACGTACAATCCGACCATAAACCACTTGAAGCGATAATGAAAAAGCCGTTGAGCAGTGCTCCAGCCAGAATACAGAGACTGTTAATGAGATTACAAAAATATCAAGTGAACGTACAGTACAAGCCAGGTAAGGAGATGTATATAGCGGATGCATTATCCAGAGCGTACTTACCAGAAACCGGCTCTCCTGATGAAGAAGTAGAAGCTCAGGTACATATGGTAATGTCAAACCTACCTGTGTCAAATGAGAAGATAAATGAATTCAAGAAGGAAACTAAAAAAGATGGGATTTTGACAAAACTCATAGAGACAGTGCTAAACGGATGGCCAGAAAGAAAGAGCCAAGCAGCAAAAGAAGTACAAGGATACTGGAACTACAGAGAGGAAATCTCAGTTGTGGATGGAGTTTTGTTCAAAGGAGAACGGCTCATAGTTCCAGCATTGATGAGAGCAGAAATGCTAAAGCGTATTCATGAAAGTCACCTAGGCATTGAAAGCTGCAGAAGGAGAGCAAGAGAGGTGCTCTTTTGGCCTGGAATGTCACAAAGCATAACAGAGATGGTAAACAACTGTGATGTGTGCAGCACACACCAAAAACGGCAAACCAAAGAGCCATTACATCCACACAGTGTTCCTGAAAGACCCTGGCAGAAAATAGGGGTTGACTTGTTTACTTTTGACCAACAGGACTATTTAATCATAGTGGATTATCACTCCAAATTCATTGAAGTGGAGCGGCTGAGATCAGATACAAGAAGTACAACAGTCATTACCCATCTTAAGTCACAATTTGCCAGACATGGAATTCCAGAAACAGTCATTTCAGACAATGGACCACAGTTTTGCTCGTTTGAATTTCAAGATTTTGCGAAAGAGTGGGAATTCACGCACAACACCTCAAGCCCCCATCATGCACAATCGAATGGAATGGCGGAAAGAGGAGTGCAAACTGTTAAACATATGCTGAAGAAGGCAAAGGCTGATGGAAAAGATCCTTACCTGTCTCTGCTGAACCTGAGAAGCACACCCATAGAGGATGTTGGAGCATCTCCAGCTCAACTGTTGATGGGTCGAAGGCTGAGAACGAGACTTCCGATTAAATCAGAGTTGTTGAAGCCTTGCATGGTAAATAACCCAGTACAGCAGTTGTTAGAAAGCAGACAAAAGAAGCAGAAGGAATATTTCGATCAAAGATCCAGACCTCTTCAGAAACTTCAGGTTGGCGACAATGTAAGAATATGGCAAGATGGCACATGGAATCCAGCTGAAGTTACTGGACTTTCTGAGCAGCCAAGATCGTATGTTGTCCAGACACCTGAGGGGAAGGTGTACAGAAGGAACCGAAAGTTTTTGATGAAATCAAAAGAACAAAGTGATACACCAAGGAAGGACGTGGAAAATCAAAATGTGACTCAACAAAATTCGTGTGAAGACACAGAGGAAAAACCTGAAATGGACACTCAAACATGGAAAAAAGATGTCAGTCCCACCAATCTCTCAAGTCTGCCTGTGAAAACTGCAAGTGGACGAGTAGTCACAATACCTAGAAGGCTTATTGAGGAGTAATTTTATTTTTATTATTAATTTTTCCTTAAGTTTAGGCAAGGTCACAGTTGAAAGGACAGTGTTATGTTAAATTACAGCCTGCAAGATGTAAAAAAAAAAAAAAGAAGCTGTTGTGTTATGCAGTGATACACATTTGTTTTGTAATGTTGGGCTATATACGAGGTGACTGAAGTTATTTTACAGAATGTAAAAAAAAAAAAAGAAAAAAAAAAAGGAGATGTCATGATATGTAAATGAGTCACCTATTGCCACCAGTGATGCGCGGGTCAATGTATAAACAAACCGCACCCGACCGACGTTTTCAACTAACCCGCCCGCAACTCGGACCGCAAAAAACGAAAAAGAAAATATTGTACCCGACCCGCTTCCTGACCCGCATTTTTTTTAAAGTAGCTATAATGCTCATCGTAGCGTCTTAATATAACTTAATATTCTAATTTTGTCAAGAATTATAAAAAATCGTCAATATAAGCTCATAATTTGTACTAAAATAGTCTAAATGTTTAGTTTTAAAAACAGTTTTAAAAAGCTGGCTATGTCTATTTTGATGTTTCTGCGCAAGTTCAGCAGACAGTGAGGTTCGGGTTTGTTCCGATCAGAGCTCGTGAGCGGAGAGTGCATTTCTGAATATTCCGCTCCGCTCACGGTCGCTCGCCCAACCCAGATGGCCTGCTGGTTCGAAAATATGTGGAATAAGGGCTGCCTCCGACTAATTTTTTTTTCTAGTCGACTAGTTGTTCATTTAAGCCATTCGTGGACAAATCGCCCCTTTATATTAAATTAATTACTTAAATAGGCTAGCCTACAGGAATAAGCGTAATGACCGCACGCATAAAGCTTGCCACAAAGAACCGGTTAAAGTAATGATTATGAATGTGTCTAAATTAGCAAGGAGACATTTAATTGTTTAGTAATAAACTGGTGTTTTCTGTGTCACTGCAAAGATGAAGTTGACAATGCGGAGATTGCGGACTCGCCATGAACGCCAGAGAGAAATGCACATTTCATATGGATTAGCCTACATAATCAGAGAGTATAGCCTATTTATTTTGGTTTGAATATTTTCGTTTAAAAGTAGACATTTCAAGCTTTCTGTAATATATAGCCTATATTTATCAAATCTGTGAGGCACAAGCTGAGTTTCGGCGCCCTCCAGTTCACATGCAGTGATCGCGTACCGGCGCCTTATTTTGTCTGCTATATATTTGCTTCTTATTTAATAAATACGGGCAATTGATTGATAAAACATTGATCAAAATTAAGATACAATTTATACAAAACGAAAATCTTTTAAAAAGAGTTTTCTATAAAACAAAACTTAATGAAGTCGTCAAAATCATGTTTTACCAAAAAACAGCGCCGTTGCTAGGAGGGCGTCAGCGCCTCTGCCTCACGAGTGGATGATAGCCCTGAAGACGCCTAGCAATGATATACCTTTACTGGTAGTATACCTTTAGTTAAGTTATCGCAGCGCGCTAAGAGACAATGTTATCGGAAAATGCAGCCCAGGTATATGCATAATGGAGATTCCAAAGCTCTCTTCTTTGGTCAGAACCATGGAGAGCGATCGAGGATTTACTTTTACAATGCAACACAATATTTAAAGAGCATCAAGCTATTAAAATCTATATTATGTATACGCACAGATAATATAACAGTAGGCTATAGTCAATATTTTTTTATTAGGTTAAGCAGTGATTGGATAACGTTTTTTTATTTTTATTTTATTTAACGTTTTTAATTAAAGGCCCACCCACAATTGGTCTGGCTTATCCAAAACTGGAATCCTGGCGCCGTGCCTGGTTGGTCGTGCCAGTTTTGTGGTTATCAAATGTGTAAATAGCATCGCAAGAAGTAGCCTACACATGACAAAGCCAGCACTTTGGTCATCATCTTTCATTATTTCGGCAAATGTCTCCCACACTTTGCTCTTTCTATTTGTGTATTTGCGGAGCTTCCACTCCCCAGTCTTCACCTATTTTCTCTTGCCGCCTCCATCTCTACCTGCAGACTGAGCTCGTGCGTCATCTTCGCGCCAGTTATTCAGCCAATAAAGTGTAAATTAAATTTAAAACGTATTCATAGAAAATTGTGTCTAGAACTATATAAATGACAAAGGTTTAATTGGCATCTTTATTTCAAACGACCCGACCGACCGCGACCCGAATATCATTAAAAATATTTTTGGATGACTCGTAACCGCGGGTAACCGCGGGTGACCGCAGGCACCCGCTCATTTCGGATCAACCCGCGCATCACTGATTGCCACCCTGCTAAATGTAATGTTGGGGTCACGGGGCGTGGTCAAGTTCAGATAAAAAAGGTGATGGCTGAAAACTACCAGAGGTCTCAGGTCTCTTCCATAAAGCACAACAAAACACAAACAACGTCAGACAGTTTTATGTCACGTAGGCATTTTTTTGCAGCATTTACAAATGTAACGTTAAATAAATTAAGGTCTGCTCTATCTCCATAGACAGTAGGCTATATAAACGTCTTTCTCCCTCCCCTTAAGAAATAAATAAAAAAATTTGTTTGTACTTCACAGTAGTGTGTGTGTAGTTTAAAAAAATTGCGCGAACGTTATCACAGTTCGTGTGTGTGTGTGTGTGTATGTGCGTGTTGCACATCCATAATGGCAAAAGGGACGCGTTTAAAACTTTGTAAGTACATAAATGTATCAAATAACCATTCCGAGACGTTTAGTCCATTCTCATTCGTGTTTATTCTGTGCCGGAGTCTCTTCATCATCTAGGTCCAGCAGCAGGGCGGGGATATGCAGCTCATTTACATTTAAAGTGGTAGACGCCAAAACAGCTCTTTTTAAAACAGGCCCCAAAAATGACATTTTCAAATGGTTATAATAAATTAACTGTGGCGTATTTTGTGCTGAAACTTCACAAATGCATTCTGGGGACACCCAAGACCAATATTACATATTCTAAAAAGGGGCATAATAGGTGCCCTTTAACTTTGAAATATGTATGATAAAATGTATACTTTAGTTTTTACAAAGAAATATTACACTTGAATTGTTGTTGTAATTGTAACCTTTTTAATAAAAAATGGTATGTAAACAAACTATTAAAAGGTAAATATAAGCCTATAAAATTATTTCTTTAAATAATTTTTATTGTGTTTTATTAGTGACAAATTTGGGGAGAGGATAAATATTCCAAAACTGAAAATACAGTATGAGAATTAACTGCACAATTACTAGACATGTTTTCCTTGGATATTATAGGCCAAATTGCAAGCACAATATGTGGAAAAATAAAAAAGAATTGAGATGCTTCCAACTGTTGCTCTTGCATTCTTGTGGCTCAGTGACTCACCTGAATGAATGGCTAATTAAGTATGCAGGCCCCATTGTCTCTTCAGGTGTGAACCACTAAATATGCATAATCGTTGACACCCACTCCGCATATTGCCTTTCCAAACAGAAAGTGCTTTGCAAAATTCAAATCAATGTATTGTGTTATGTGAATGATAAGGCAGGGTGATTTTCACATCATTTTGAAGAAAAAACACTAGGTGATGACATCCATTAGACAAAAGTCTTATTGGCACATATTTAGTATGTGTTTTATGGCCTTATTTCAGAAACTTTAGTTTTTAGTTTTTTCAATAACCACGCATAAACATTATTCTCTCAAAAATGCAGACATGTACATTCTTGTTGCTCACATATTATGGTAGCCCTGTTTGTGCTAAATAGTGTGTAATTTTTTTTTGCCATTAATATGTTTATAAGCAACTGAAAAAAGCACAAATGTCAGGGCATGTCAGAACATCTCAAGGACCCCAAAAACACCTTAGACCCCAGAGGGTTAAGACAATTCAACATTTTAACATTCCCATAACCAAAACAGAATGTTTGGAAAATGTTCTAAGAACAACAAATTGTTAGCTGGGTAGCTTGGTTAGTTAGTTGTGGGATCCCATAAGTGATCTCTAACACAAGTAGAGTTTAAAAGCACTGGAAAAATGAACAATCTGCTCAAACCGTGAGATACAGAGCCCAACATGTTGGCAGGGTGTGCTATGTACATCCACACAAAAGTATCTCAACATGTTCGAACAAGTGGCTCTGGTAGAAGAGCAAAGAATACCCAGCTAGAATTTTTTTTTTTTTTTTTTTTTTTTTAGTTTTCAATGCTAAGTTTTATTTTTTAAAACACTTTCCTAAAAGGAAGGATAAGATTCTCTAAAAATATTCTAAAAATGTTTAGTGATAACATTGTTAAAACATTATCCCACAACATTCTTATAAAGTTTATCAGTGGGCACTAAATTTTTTATTAACCAGATTGACTTTATTTCGGTCATACGTCTACAGAAGTTCTTACTGAGAATTAACACAGGTTTAGATGTTGATGTTTTAAATGTTTCGTTTGAAGTTAGATGATGATAGTCACCACACTGTAAACCCAGATTTTGTTTCTAATTAAACTTACGAGTAATCATTACTTATTCTTTTATGTTTAGTAAAAACCTGCTATCATTACTAAACAGCATTAGTTGTTTGTACTATTTAGCTGAAAGATTCATTGCACTAATCATGTTAAGCTAAGATAACTCGCTATGTTAAGCTTTTGTAAGGGAGAGGCGTGGCCTATTTAAACAGGTGACAGTGCGCAGAGTGCGCCATTTAAATTTTGAACCGAAGAGTCGAACATTACCAGCTTAACTTATTACTTAACAGACTGACTTTATTTCTGTCAGACGTCTACAAAAGATCTTGTTGAGAATCAACAGAGGTTTAGATGTTGATTATTTATTGTTTCATTTGTAGTCACCATGATGTTGAAAGGTGTTGGCTTTAGTTGGGCTCTTGCCTTTGACATTTAAACATTATATTTTCTCTGGCTGCTTTAACTGTGACTTTGAAAGGCACAATAGTTATAGCAAAAAGCCAAGAGTAAACTGATCAATTGTTTGTAACTGTCTATTAATGCTGTTATCATTAGAAATTAAAAGTCAGTAGCACTTGACTTTTCCTGTTATTTTCCAGCAGAAAATCCCACGGAATTGTATATGAATTTCAACAATGGTGACACTTGCAATGCATGCTGGGTACCCAATAGTAAACCTATTATCCTAAACCATGTAAATACAACATAACATGTTTAGTTTCAGCTTGTGTAAAAGGTTAGGGTTATATGTTAATACAACTCAACATGTTTAGTTTCAGCTTGTGTAAAAGGTGAGGGTTCCATGTTAATACAACTCAACATGTTTAGTTTCTGCTTGTGTAAAAACTAAAGTGGTATAAGGCAACGGGTTTCCTCGCAATTTGCGAGTAAAGTCAACTAATTCGGGTTAAGAGTGCATCAATAACCATGCAAACCTCCTAATGTTGTTGCCATAATTGTCTTATGAACACTCAGTTACAACACCCTGTGTCACGGTTTGAGGTAATGGTTAAAGTGAGGACTCAAGGATGAAGAGGAATATGGGCTTTATCAATATAATAGTAAAACAAAACCCAAAAACGGCGACTCAAAAACAGGGGTTGGAGAAAAAATTACACTGCCTACGTAGCTTCTCTGACTAAAAAAACCTAAACAACGCTATGTTTATGCAGGGCAGTGTTTATTTTAATTTCAGAACATGCACTGCATGAGTGCGAAATGATAAAGAAAAAATACACTGCATCAATCGTTTTCACAAGCAGCAATTATCCATCGGACTATTAAATTAACCAAAATAAAAACACTGGATTCGACAAACACTCCATCATGTGACCACACTGTTAGCCCTTGCTGTAAAAAAAGGCGTAATTCAGACAGTATCATACCATTTCGCATTAAAACAGTAATATACCGTAGAAAACAAAAGTAGCCTACAGGAATATACTGTGAATTAACAGTGCTCAAAATCGACACTCAGAGGCTGTTTTCCCAATCACACCCTATACCCTCATTCACTATTCCCTACATTAGTTCACTAATATAGTCCCCTTGACAGAGTGAATGAAAAGAAGTGAGTGAATTGAGAAACTGATGAACACCTGATAAGCAGAATCACTGAAGGACAGAGAAAAAAGAACAGAAAAAAGAGAAACACAAGAACTACAACTGACGTCCAGTAACACTGAGTGTGAAACCAGTTTACAAACCAGTTTACGATTATTGATTTCATACATGTACAAAAGTTCTTGTTGAGAATTAACAGAGATTTAGTTAATAATAAAATTTGTTGTCACCATGACGGAGATCAGTATTTGCTTTAGTTGGTCTTGTCTCTTGACTTCTTACCTTTCATCTCCCTCTGACTGCTGTAACAATGAGTTTATAAAACACATTTGTTATGGCAAGAAAAAGTCAAGAGGAAGACGATCAGGTGTTTTTATTCTTTTGTGATGATGTCACAATCATCCTGGACATGCCTGATTTTCAGATTTTTCCTGTATATATTCATTGAAATTATGGGTATGTCATATTTAGCATAAATCTGTGTATCTACTAAATGAAATCAATATTTCTGTAATCAGGTCTTCTGAAAAATAACAATCATATAGTGCATTCAATTTTATTTTACTCCTGCTTGGTTCAGACACACACAGACATCAACAATCAGCATATGAATCTCAACAATGGTGAAAAGTTTCATGTCGCAATGCATGCTGGGTTCCAGGATAATATAAAACTCCCAGCATGCACTGCTGCATGAATAATAATAATAAAAAGAAATATTGCCACCATTGTTGAGATTAATGTGCTAAATTGTGATATCTCTGTGTTTCTAAAACATAGTGTAGCTCTGTTTTTTTTGGTTTATGCATGATGTGTTAAAAAAAAAATGAGTCATAGTAATTTATTGCTGTAGTTTCACAGTGGTGCAAATGTAACACTTTTGATCGAGGATAAAACTCTGAATGAATAAGAATTAATTCCTTAGTGAATGAACAGGCAATATGATGAATTTGTCATCATAAGCATTTCAACTGCAGTCATTCATAAACTGTGTGCGCAAGTGTGACTTGCAAAAACACAGCTCAAGCAGCAAAAGAAAAACAAATGTTTTAGCATCAGCATCCCAACTAAAGCAAGCACTGATCTCTATAATGGTAACTTCAAACAAACATTTTCAATAACAACTTCTGTATGACAGAAATAAAGTCATACTGGTTAATAATAAGTGTAATAATGTGTAATGGCTGGAAGTCAGTTGTAGTTATTGTGTTTCTCTATTTTCTGTTTTTGTATTTCTCTTTTCTTCAGTGATTCTACTTATTAACAGCAGGTGTTCATCACTAATGCTCAACAATCACTTGCATATTCCCTTAATTATCTCACTGCAACACTGTCTCAATGTTGCTTTTACTCTTTGTAGTGTGGATTTCCCTGTGGGGTTGAAAGGGTTAACAGTGTAAGATAAAAAGACACACCCACAAAATGTATTTTAACAGTAATAAACTGTAAGTTATAAAACAGGTTTATACTGGCAACACTGTTGCCAGTAGTTTACTGTAAAATTTCGTTTTTTGGGACACCATTGTGCAGAAGAGTAGAGCCTGTGCTTCAGTCCAGGAGAAGATCTACAAACATTGATGATTTGCTGCATGTTGCTTTATTTAACAGGCGGTGACTGTGTAGTTGCTGGTCCAGTGGAAATCTCTTTATGTACAATAGTTTTTTAGTGGTCTCAAATGAAAGAAGTTCACAGTAATACTTTGCTCACATTATTAATGCATTATAAATTTTAGTTAATACATTTAAATGACAGTTGGTCAATTTAAGGCAGTCGGTTTCTGCAAGTGTAATTAGTTCACTTGAATTAGAATGTAGTGCATTTTTATAGAAACAAACTAGATTACAGTAAAGAACTGTACAATTAACAGTATTTTACTGGCAACAGTGTTGCCAGTATTTTACTGTAAAAAAACCCGGTAAGGTCTAACAGTGCACATAAACAGCAACAGGGACTTAAATAAAATTACAAATGTTAACGACAGTTGCACATTTAGCAGCATTAATAGTAGGCATACTACTGCTGTGTCCACCGTGGTCTCCACATTCTTGATCGGCAGAAACGATTTTTGCTTGTTTGGGATCTGACTGGCTAGCATATTTGAAAAAGTTAAGCAAACTTTGTTGTCGCTTTGACATTTTTGTGAAACAAGGCCAACAGCAATCTCAACCAGCACAACAAGTGAAAATTCACATTAAAACGCATCGGAAATGCAAATCCTGTGAAACAGCAATGGGGAATAAAGACTAACAAGACTGATAACAACATTGAACACTACACAAACAGTAATTTTATTTTTCTAATTTAGGCGATTCATTTTCCATAGTGACACAGGAGGTGCCGGATCCAATAAAAAAGGTTCCGGATCCAACGTCGGAGGCGTCGTTCCGGCTCAAATTAAGCCATGGTTAGACTTGACTAGGCAGGAATCATCAGACAGGCAGGTTGACAATAGCATACGACGATGTGCAACAACGATCTGGCCCAGGACAGCAAACACAAGGGGAATAAATAAAACAGCAAACAAGGCAGGTAATGAGGGAGGACAGGTGGGGAAACTGAACCAATAATCAGATAACAAGATGGGCAGGGTCAGACAATAGACAGGAGAGCACATTGCACAGGGAAGCTTACACAAAACGAGACACGAACACACAGAACAAAATAACATGAACGCACTGAGCCATTGAGAAACATGTGTGCGATGCAGCACAAAACAGAAACACAATAGAAAAGCACGCACCACGTGAGGAGCAGAACACAACAAGACACACACAAACAAAGACAGGAGAATACGGGAGTGTCAGGGCTCGTCTTAAAACCAAGAAACACACTAGACTGAGGTGACAGAACCCTGACAGCCTGAGCAATACTAATGATAAAAACATTTTCAATAAAACATCAACATCTAAACCTCTGTTGATTCTCAATAAGAGCTTTATACAATACAAACTTTATAAGAATGTTAAGGGATAATGTTCTAACAAGGTTATTATCACTAAATGCTATCCTTAGGAAAGTGTTCTGGGAACAAAAATGAAACTTGCCGCTAAAAAAGTCTAGCTGGGTAACTGAGGATTTAAAGCAGGAGTGTTTAGAAGCATTTATAAATTAAATAAAAAAAGCTCCAACTAATGACATGAACTGTTTGACAGGTGATTCACTTGATCTAAGGATTGTGTTATTGGGAGTCTCTGGAGTTGGAAAGAGTTCAATAGGAAATGCAATACTGGGTCAAGAGGCATTTAAAGAGAGCAGAACCAGAGAGAGTGAGATACAGAGAGGAAGAGTAGAAGACAGAAACATCTCCATCATCGACACTCCAGGATTCTTCAACACTCAACTGGCTGATGAAGAGATGAAGAAGCAGATGATGAAGAGTCTGTATCTCTCTGATCCTGGTCCTCACGTCTTCTTGCTCGTTGTAAACCTCGGGAACTTTTTAAGAGGACAAGAGGAACATTGTGGAGCAAATTCAGGAGAACTTTGGAGAAGAAGCTTTCCTGTTCACCATGGTTCTGTTTATTGGAAGAGAAAAGGTCTCTAGAAGAGAATTTAATCAAATCATCGAAAATGATGAAACAAAAAATAGCCTACTGAATTATTTTGAGGGACGATTTGATGTGATAAACAGCAAAAGTGAATGTGATCCCAACCAAATTGAAAAGCTTCTAAAGAGTATTGACGAAATGGTGAAGAACAACAGAGAACAAATCTATAGCAATGAGATCTACCTGAAGACTCTGAAGAGAAAGTAGAGAGAACAGAAAGACAGAATGAAGGAAGAAGTGAAGGAAATGCAGAAAGAAAGAGACACAAGAGCAGAAAAGAGAGATAAATCCAAAGGTGGATATTAAAACCAAAAGCATTGAAGACAGAATGAAGAAAGAAGTGAAGGAAATGCAGAAAGAAAGAGACACACAAAAGCAGAAAAGAGAGATAAATCCAAAGGTGGATATTAAAACCAAAAGCATGGAAGACAGAATGAAGGAAGACAATGAGAGGAAGCAAGAGGCTGCAAGTAAGGAGAAAGTCTGCAAAACCATTAATGGTTTATTTGTATAATTTTCATGCAATGTCCACGTTAAAAAAAATTTGAAAGCAGTCTAGAAATGTTATATTTACAGTGAAACTGAAGAAATTGAAAGAATAATCTTTAGATTAAATAATTAAAATGTTTGTGTTAGTTGAGCTGTAGAAGAGTTTTCCTTAATGAATGAAGTTGCACCAAAGTACAGTATTTACATTTCATAATATGAGAATTTCATTATAATTGATATATATATTTCCATTTTCAATGTATAAACAACAACATATATTCCCTCTTCCAGCAGATCTGAAGATTGTTCTTCTGGGTAAAACTGGATCAGGAAAGAGTTCAACTGGAAATACCATCCTAGGCAGAAATGCATTTAGAGTGAGTTTTGTATCATCCAGTCAAACCTGTGAGAAACAAGAAGTGTTGGTGTCTGCACTGTTAGACCTTACCGGGTTTTTTTACAGTAAAATACTGGCAACACTGTTGCCAGTAAAATACTGTTAATTGTACAGTTCTTTACTGTAATCTAGTTTGTTTCTGTAAAAATGCACTAAATTCTAATTCAAGTTAACTAATTACACTTGCAGAAACCAGGGGTTTTCAAACTTTTTGTGTGTGTGGACCACTATTTGTATTTAAGAATTTTCGCGGACCACCTCATAATTAGAGATGTTCCGATACCCTTTTTTCCTTCCCGATACCGATTCCGATACCTGGACTTAGGGTATCGGCCGATACCGAGTACTAATCCGATACCTGGGTGTGTATACAGCTGCAATTCATACTAGCCCTGTATGAATTGATAGAATTATTTTATAAAAGGTATTTTAGTTTTACAATATAACTGTATAAAAAAGTGCAACAAATAAATCTAGGAATCTAAAAAATTATATATGAATAATAGGGGTGTAACAGTCCACAAAATTCACGGTTCGTTTCGATACCATACACTGGTGTCACGGTTCGGTGCATTTTCAATACAGCAAAAAGAAAGAAATGCCAGAGAAATTTCCTTGATTTACATTTTTTATTTATTTATTTTTTATTAAAACTAACATCATAAAGTATGATCATTTTTTACTTTGAGCAATGATGGAGCTATAATTGACATATAAAACAAAAACAGCTCCTTATAAAAAAATGAAATGTAATATTGTAGTAGTTATAAACAAAGGTTTATTTTATTTCAGATTAACATTTGAGGGCAGCAATTTTATTCATAATGTCAAAATAAAACCAATGTCAAAATAAAACCAACGTAACGTTACTTGAAAGCACAATGTTCCTGGTTTCCACGTCAGCGCAGTTTGTTATGTTAATAGCGGAGAAATGTGAATGTTTCTCACTAGATCTCGCAGCGATGTTATTAAGTTACTTCAGTGGCGAATTCAAATGCTTTCTTTACTGGATTTCTTAGCGCTGTGTAGCAACAGTGTAGCTTGATCAAGATTGGCTCGCGCTGCATTGTTCCAAACTGTTTAATGGTCCGTGAAGCACAAAATAAGGAGTAGCGCAGTTTTGTTCCGTTTTTATTATGTTTGCCATTTGATGTTGGGCGCCAGCGTCTCTTACATTATGCGCTTGCCGCGCGCCTGCATTTGAAAATTTGTGTTTTCATTTCTTCTTCGCTGCTCTAAACAGTGGTTGCTTGTGGCAACAGCACAACTTCCTGTGTTGCCACAAGCAACCACTGTTTAGAGCAGCGAAGAAGAATTGGTCTCCGATTTGCAGCGTAAAGCAAAGCTAGCGTGCATAACTAGGTATTGTTTAATAAATGGTATCGGATCGGTACATGGGTAGATGTACTCGCCGATACCGATGCCAGAATTTTTATTGGTATCGGCGGCATTTCCGATACTAGTATCGGAATCGGAACAACCCTACTCATAATACACATAATAAAATGTCTACACAGAGTCCTACCTGCATTAATCTGCACCTCTAAATAGGCTTACTAGCACTAAAACTATAACTGGTCATCACATCAGTACAACAGGCTTGTTAAAAGGCTTGCACACAACGGCTGCCACATATTTAATTTATTTATTTACTCAAGCGCCCGATCGAGGGCAATCAGGGCATAATCAGGTTAATTTGAACAACAGGCTTGAAATCTACACTGTTAGACCTTACCGTTTTTTTTTTACAGTAAAATACTGTCAACACTGTTGCCAGTAATATACTGTTAATTGCACAGTTCTTTACTGTAATCTACAGTATGTTACTGTAAAAATGTACTAAATTAAAACTCAAGTTAACTAATTACACTTGCAGAAACCGACTGCCTTAAATTGACCAACTATCATTTAAATGTATTAACTAAAATTTATAATGCATTAATAATGTGAGCAAAGTATTACTGTGAACTTCTTTCATTTGAGACCACTAAAAAACTATTGAACATAAAGACCACTGAACCAGCAACTACACAGTCACCGCCTGTTAAATAAAGCAACATGCAGCAAATCATCAATGTTTGTAGATCTTCTCCTGGACTGAAGCACAGGCTCTACTCTTCTGCACAATGGTGACCCAAAAAAATAAATTTTACAGTAAACTACTGGCAACAGTGTTGCCAGTATAAACCTGTTTTTATAACTTACAGTTTATTACTGTTAAAATACATTTTGTGGGTGTGTCTTTTTATCTTACACTGTTAACCCTTTCAACCCCACAGGAAAATCCACACTACAAAGAGTAAAAAGTAACATTGAGACAGTGTTGCAGTGAGATAATTAAGAGAATATGTTGAATAATAAGTGAAATAAGTTATTGTTGAGCATTAGTGATGAACACCTGCTGTTAACAAGCAGAATCACTGAAGGAAAGAGGAACACAAGAACAGAAAATAGAGAAACACAAGAACTACAACTGACTTCCAGCCATTACACATTATTACACTTATTATTAACAGTATGACTTTATTTCTGTCATACATCTACAGAAGTTGTTATTGAGATGTTTAATTGAAAATGTTTGGTTTGAAGTTACCATTATAGAGATCAGTGCTTGCTTTAGTCTGGATGCTGACCCTTGAATTTTTAACATTAGTTTTTCACTGGCTGAATGAACTGTGTTTTTGCACTTGTGCACACACATGGTTTGTGGATGATTGTGGTTATGTTTATTATAATAAAAACAAATCATTGTATAACCTTTTCATACACTAAATCTCTTTCAGCATTTAATCCTGTATCAAAAGTGTTATATTACCACCACTGTAAAACCATAGTAATAAATTACAATGATAATTTTTTTAACACATAATGCACAGCCTAAAAAAGAAACAGAGCTACCATGTCTTGTAGAAACACAGAAATATCAAAAATCTGCATATGTCTCTCATCAATGGTGGCAATAATTTATTTGTATTTATTTATTCATGCAGTAGTGCATGCTGGGAGTTTTATACAATCCTGGAACCCAGCATGCATTGCGACATGAAAGTTTTTATTGTCACCATTGTTGAGATTCATGTGCTGATTGTTGATGTCTGTTTGTGTCTAAGACAAGCAGGAGTTCAAAAAGTTTAAAAACACTATATTATTTCAATTTTCTTCAGAATAACTGATTAAAGAAACATTGCTGTATTTCACATTATAAATTTACAGATATGATTAATATGAAATACCCATAAAAACAAAGCTTTTACACTGGTTAAGATCAGAGAATCAGACATGTCCAGAATGATTATGTAATCATCACAACAGTCATAAACACCTTATCATTTTTCTCTTGACTTTTTCTTGCCATAACAAATGTGTTTTATAAACTCATAGTTAAAGCAGTCAGAGAAAAAACTGATATAATAAAGCCAATGGTTCAAGAGCCCAACTAAAACAAATACTGATCTCCATCATGGTGATAATAACTTTATTATTTTCAATAAAACATCAACAATTAAATATCTGTTAATTCTCAACAATAATTTTTGTACAAAAGAAATAATGTTAAACTGGTTTGTAAACTGGTTTCACACTGTGGCTGGAAGTCAGTTGTAGTTTTTGTGTTTCTCTTTTTTCTGTTCTTGTTTCTCTGTCCTTCAGTGATTCTGCTTATCAGGTGTTCATCAGTTTCTCAATTCACTCACTTCTTTACATTCACTCTGTCAAGGGGACTATATTAGTGAACTAATGTAGGGAATAGTGAATGAGGGTATAGGGTGTGATTGGGAAAACAGCCTCTGAGTGTCGATTTTGAGCACTGTTAATTCACAGTATATTCCTGTAGGCTAGTTTTGTTTTCTACGGTATATTACTGTTTTAATGGAAAATGGTATGATATTGTCAGAATTAGGCCTTTTTTTACAGCAAGGGTTAACAGTGTAATAAGAACACTGGAATATAGTCAACATTTCAAAACCTTTGGCGATTTTAGGGGATTATTAATCTTCAGAGTTTTACAAGTCCTCAAAAAGTACAGGCTTGAGTTTGTCCACTTAACAGCACATCTGCAAAACATTTCAGAAACGCGAGATCAAGAAACTAACTGGAAATTAAAATAATAACAGGCCTTATTCATTCCATTTATAAACATTTCGTTTCATAAACTGCCTATGCCTAACTGTGCGTTCACACCGGACGCGAATAGCGCGTCAAATTCAAAAAGGGATTATGTCAAATTCGCGCCTGCCGCGTCTAGTGATACGCTTGACCACTTTGTATCAATTCGCGCGTCAAGAGCGAAATTGACTCGCGTAAAAAAACAAAAGTTTGAAGCGAAATTTCGTCCGGTGTGAACGCACCATTAAAGACTATGCGTGTGATGTGATAATGAGAACATATTAATTTGCCTCTGCCCTTTTCTCTTCAGAGAACCTGTTGCTATCCACCGAACCAATGTTGTGGTTCTAACGGCACTGAACTTGAATGTCACGGCCGAACACCACTAGGCTATTTTAGTAATCACACAATAACTTGACTATTTAATTAAAATGTTATATCAATATAGGCCTACATATTCTTTTTACTTTTCTTTTTTTATGGGAATTTCCTGGAAAAATGAAGGTAAAAAAAATATTATTTTATATTTTATTTTGCCTTTCCACGGACCACCTGCAGTACCCTCACGGACCACTAGTGGTCCGCGGACCACAGTTTGGGAATGGCTGCACTAGACTGAGGTGACAGAACCCTGACAGCCTGAGCAATACTAATGATAAAAACATTTTCAATAAAACATCAACATCTAAACCTCTGTTGATTCTCAATAAGAGCTTTATACAATACAAACTTTATAAGAATGTTAAGGGATAATGTTCTAACAAAGTTATTATCACTAAATGCTATCCTTAGGAAAGTGTTCTGGGAACAAAAATGAAACTTGCCGCTAAAAAAATCTAGCTGGGTAACTGAGGATTTAAAGCAGGAGTGTTTAGAAGCATTTATAAATTAAAAAAAAAAAAAAAGCTCCAGCTAATGACATGAACTGTTTGACAGGTGGTGCACATGATCTGAGGATTGTGTTATTGGGAGTCTCTGGAGTTGGAAAGAGTTCAACTGGAAATGCAATACTGGGTCGAGAGGCATTTAAAGAGAGCAGAACCAGAGAGAGTGAGATACAGAGAGGAAGAGTAGAAGACAGAAACATCTCCATCATCGACACTCCAGGATTCTTCAACACTCAACTGACTGATGAAGAGATGAAGAAGCAGATGATGAAGAGTCTGGATCTCTCTGATCCTGGTCCTCACGTCTTCCTGCTCGTCATCAACCTGGAGAACTTTAAAGAGGACAAGAGGAACATTGTGGAGCAAATCCAGGAGAACTTTGGAGAAGAAGCTTTCCTGTTCACCATGGTTCTGTTTATTGGAAGAGAAAAGGTCTCCAGAAGAGAATTTAATCAAATCATTGAGAATGATGAAACAAAAAATAGCCTACTGAATTATTTTGAGGGAAGATTTGATGTGATAAACAGCAAAAGTGAATGTGATCCCAACCAAATTGCAAAGCTTCTAAAGAGTATTGATGAAATGGTGGAGAACAACAGAGAACAAATCTATAGCAATGAGATCTACCTGAAGACTCAGAGAAAACACAGAGAACAGAAAGACAGAATGAAGGAAGAAGTGAAGGAAATGCAGAAAGAAAGAGACACACAAGAGCAGAAAAGAGAGATAAATCCAAAGGTGGATATTAAAACCAAAAGCATTGAAGACAGAATGAAGGAAGAAGTGAAGAAAATGCAGAAAGAAAGAGACACACAAAAGCAGAAAAGAGAGATAAATCCAAAGGTGGATATTAAAACCAAAAGCATTGAAGACAGAATGAAGGAAGACAATGAGAGGAAGCAAGAGGCTGCAAGTAAGGAGAAAGTCTGCAAAACCACTTATGGTGTATTTGTATAATTTTCATGCAATGTCCATGTTAAAAAAAATTTGAAAGCAGTCTAGAAATGTTATATTTACAGTGAAACTGAAGAAATTGAAAGAATAATCTTTAGATTAAATAATTAAAATGTTTGTGTTAGTTGAGCTGTAGAAGAGCTTTCCTTAATGAATGAAGTTGCACCAAAGTACAGTATTTACATTTCATTATATGAGAATTTCATTATAATTGATACAATATTTCCATTTTCAATGTATAAACAACAACATATATTCCCTCTTCCAGGAGATCTGAAGATTGTTCTTCTGGGTAAAACTGGATCAGGAAAGAGTTCAACTGGAAATACCATCCTAGGCAGAAATGCATTTAGAGTGAGTTTTGTATCATCCAGTCAAACCTGTGAGAAACAAGAAGTGTTGGTGTCTGGAAGATCCATCTCAATCACTGACACTCCAGGACTGTTAGATGTCAGGTGGTACAAGCACTTTCAGCATGGACTCAAGTGTGATATTGAGGAATGTCTAGAAATGTCTGCTCCTGGTCCTCATGTGTTTCTGCTGGTCATCAGACCGAATGGCAGATACACAGATGAAGAGAGAAACACAATGAGATGGATTCAGGAGAACTTTGGAGAAGAAGCTGTCCGTCACACTTTTGTTCTGTTCACTCATGTGGATTTGCTGAAGGATGAATCACTGGATCAGTATATCAGGAAAAGTCCTGATCTACAGTTAGTGATTGACAGCTGTGGAGGCAGATTTCACTCGTTCAACAATAAAGACAGAAGCAATCGAAATCAGGTCACTGAACTGCTGGAGAAGATTGAGCAACTGGTGAAGGACAACAGAGGAGAACATTACGCCAATGGGACATGTCTGGAAGCTCAAAACTATCTCAGAGAGCAGAGGGAGAAAGAGGATATGAGACATTTCTTTCGCGAGAAGCGAGAGCAGGAAAGAGGAATTAATCAAGAAGATATAAATACACAAAATCAGTAAGAGAGTAGCGAAGAAGACAATGAGAGAAATCAAGAGGGCACAGAGGGGGAAAGGGGTTTACATGAACTAGGTCGTCAAACAGGTCATCTCTTTGGTCTCATGATGAGACTTGAGTTAAGTGAGATGGCTCTGCGATTGTCACTAGCAAGAGCAATGGCACACAGCAATCTGTCAAGACAAGGTAAATATTAAGAAATAATAAATAGAAAGTAAAAGTAAAAAGAAAGAAATCTGATGTTTAATATACAGTAATGAGGACCAAGAAGATTTTAAACAGAGACAAAATTGCATTTAGTTGCATTAAATAGCATCCTTCTCATTCTAACAGGTTTGAGGATTGTCCTGCTAGGTTTACTGGGATCAGGAAAGAGTTCAGCAGGAAACACCATCCTGGGCAGAAATGCATTCAGTGTGAGTGCAATGTTATCCACTGGGAGCTGTGAGAAAAAAGCAGCAGTGATGTCTGGAAAACCCATATCAATCATTGACACTCCAGCCATAATCTTAGATCCCTTCACTCAACTCTCTGAAATTGAGAAAAGCTTAGAAATGTCTGCTCCTGGTCCGCATGTGTTTCTGCTGGTGATCAGAGTGGGGAGATTCAAAGAGGAGAGGAAGAAAGCAGTGAAATGGATTCAGGAGAACCTTGAAAAAGATGCTTTAAATCACACAATCGTTCTTTTCACCCATGCTGATTTGCTGAATTTCCTGATAAAAGAACCTTTGAAAGAGTATATCAAATTACACAATGATCTACAATCACTGATTGAGTGCTGTGGTGGCAGATATCATTCAATCGACAATGAGGAAATGCGGAACCGCTTTCAGGTCATAGAACTGCTGATGAAGATTGATGAAATGGTGCAGAAAAATGGAGGAGGACACTACACCAAACAGAACATCTTTAAAAGAGCTCAAATACACAATACAAATCAACAAGATGACAAAGGTGGTTGTGAAATACAATAAAACAGACTGCACTAAGATGCTTAGCTTTAGCTACAGTTCTCCAAGAAAGTCGACTCGATTTCTCAGTGGACCCCTGGAAAAATTGAAATAATTTGATGTTTGCAAAATAACAAATATTGTTTGAGAGTTTAATCGCAAACAGTTTATGTGAGCTGACACTACTTTGCCTATCCATATATGTGGTGCTATAAGATAAATATATGCAGAAAAAAAGAAGAAAACTAACTGAAGAGAGGGAACTGTCTGCAGCAAGGAACATGTTCATTTTGAAGCTAAAGTGTTTTCTCTTAAATAAAAATGACTCGTGCAGTGACTGATGAGAGGGAACTAAATGTTACACTTTTAAGAAGGATGCGATGTCACTTCCTGGGGCAAGACATTTATTTCTGTAGAAGATACATGGAAAACACAGGTCAAACAAGGAGCACTTTTCTCTGCACGTACACCGCACTTCATCACGTACTGAATGCTACTTCTATTCTGTTATGTTGTGATACCTTAACAGATTATCATAAACAATCACATGTCTGATGTCTAATGTCTAAGCAGGTACGTAGCACATTACTCCTTATACCACACTCAATTCTCAAGAAATGCATGTTCTAAATACCTGCTCTCACATGGCATATAGGAAAGGTCTGACGAATTATGTCATTAAAGTTTCACAAACTCTTTTAAAATGAATACAAGCGAGTCATGCATTTAAACTCAATAAACATAACCATGTAAATAGCTATTTAGTATAAATTCACATTACTCTAGCATTGATAACTGCAATATATTTTAATACTCTTTCTAATCACTGTTTTTATTGTTTTTAATCAGTTTTTAATCTTCTATGAAATATGCTAATAAATTTGACTATATCATGAACTAGATTTCAACTGATCACGTTATGTGTTCTCATCATAAACTCACAAAATGATTAATAAAAGCATTTTACCACTGAATCTGACTGGAATTCTTATTAACAGTACATACTGAATGCACTTTTACATGTAATGGCTGACAAAGTTGTTGAGCTGTGAGAAACAAGCATCATTGGTGTCTGGAAGAATGGTCTCAATCACTGACACTCCAGGACTGTTAGATCCATTCTTTTTCAGGCACACTCATAATCATAATAAGTCTGATGTTGAGAAAGGCTTAGAAATGTCTGCTCCTGGTCCTCACGTGTTTCTGCTGGTGATCGGGATGGAAGGGTTATCGAGGGAGGAGAAGAACCAGGCTAAATGGTTTCAGGAGAACCTTGAAAAAGATGCTTTAAATCACACAGTTATTCTTGTCACTCATGCTGATTGGCTGAATGCACTGATAGATCAACCTCTGAATGAATATATACAAAAAAACAAGGATCTTAAATCAGTGATTGACAGCTGTGGTGGCAGATATAACACATTAAACAACAAGGACAGAAACAATCAAGGTCAGGTCACTGAACTGCTGGAGAAGATTGATGAAATGGTGCAGAGAAATGGAGGGAAGCACTACACCAGACAAAACATCTTTAAAAGACAAGATGATACAGGTGGTTGTAAGATACAATAAAACCCATTGATACCTAGCTAACCAATTTTTGTTCAAAGAATGTTTTCCAAACATTTTTGTTTTGGTTATGGAAACGTTCAAACGTCCAGTTTTCTTGATGTTAGAGGAACCTTTAGTATGATGTTCCTGAAACATTCTTTAAACTTAATTTTTATTAACAACTCAACATTCCAAGAACATAAAAATGTACAGTTTCCTTAATGTTAGTAAAAGGTTAGTACTGTATGATGTTCCTGAAACAGCATTTCAATCATTCAAACACCTGCTGTGAACAAGCCGAATCACTGAAGGAAAGAGAAACACAAGAACAACAACTGACTTCAGACACAGTCACAAATCAACTGAAGAGAAAAGAAGACATTAAATCTGTGAAGATCTCAGCAGAGGAGGATTAAACAACTACACAAAATACACAAAGCTGCTTGATTTTAAGCAATCTATTGTATAAAGTGCTGTATAAGTAAATGTGACGTGACTTTACTGGAGTGCTGAATTGCAGAGCTTGTGCAAACATATCCACATTGCTATGATCAGATGGTTTTCTTATGCTTAATTAAAATGCTTGTTGTTTTCTTTATTTTGTTGTGTGTTTATTTTGTAGTTAAGTACTTTCCTTTCAGTGTTATTCACTGATCTCATTCAGGGTCTAATCTCTGATTTTATAGGCAGTGTCTTATGAATATCACCTTATTGGTGATAGTAGCCCTGACAACACATATTGATATTAAAATGTTGTGATATTATGAAGAATAGAAAAAGTTCACTTTTTTATATTAATAAATGCTGCTTCTTTTGGACACACACAGACATCAAGAATCAGCATATGAATCTCAACAATGGTGACATGCTTCATGCCGCAATGCATTCTGGGAGCCGCCATAGTTTAAAACTTTTGCCAGTATGCATTGAACTTTTTAATATTCTTCAGATTATCAAATCCTGGTTTGAGTTCTGTATTTATCGAGCCCTTGTGTTGTTTTTAACCCAGTGTTTTTCAGAAAGCAGAACTGGTGATGTTGTGTCCGTAAGATCACGACTCAGCCGACATGAGACTCTATTTGACATCGGGTCCCTAATGAAGTATACCCAGAATAATCAAATATCTAAATTAAAACATGACTAATCTTATGATCTGCTGCTAAATTAGAAACAGTCTAAATCTAATAATCATTTGAAATTGGAGTTAGCACAGAGCTAAAGTAAAATTGAAACCAATTTCTAATAAATTAAGTGAACTTCACAGAAGTAAAATACCTTAGCCCACGCTGTTGTAGTGGACCATACAAGGAAAATAATAAACTATACTGTTACTAAATAATTGGTTACACTTTACAATAAGGTTTCATATGGTGACACTGGTTAACTACATTAGGAGTGTCTGTCATCTGGATGTGGGCGCTACAATGTGATATGATTATGATGACATGATGTACATAATTAAAAGAGGAATTCACATGAGGATCATACCTGTAACTATGATGGTAATCTAGAGTATTTTTTACATTGGATGGGGTGCCAGCAGTACTAAGGTTCAAGTTCACTTTCACATAATATTACATAATATTTATTTTTAATGTCTTGATTTAGTACTTGCACACTCTAATGAGTATGCCAATTTTTATGTCAAGTAATCTTGTCTTTGTTTTGTTTTTAACATTATGTCCTATAGATGTCTTGTCAAGGCTTGAATTTACATCTATAGTCTTTGCTTAGTTTCTTTGACCTTACAAATGGAGATGAAGCATATGGGGAAGCTTGAGCTAGGAAGCACAGGTTCATATGCTGAAGGAATTTTTTTTTTTTTTTTTTTTTTGTCAAAACACCTGACACAATAGGTTTCATTCCCATTTTACATTTGCAGTTTAAATCAGGCCTGCAAACACTCTTAATTAATCATCACGTTTGGCATCTCTTTGGTGAGGTGGTAATTTGGGAGGAGCAGAAAGTGTCATGATGAGTAATGAGTCAAGAATGATTGCACAAACACAAACACATTCCAGCTTGAAATTAGAGTAGGCCTATACAGAAATGCAAGTCATAACATTTCCATGAGACCTTTTTAAGAATGTGTGATGTAAAATAAAAAGGTGTGTCATGAGATCCAGATCTGTCAGAGACCAACAAAACACTCCACCCAAAACACATTCATTCAAGGTAAATATTCAATGGACTCAAAACAAGGCCATGACGAACACCACGTTTCACCCGCTACACGCAATATTACCACTCCCAAACCTTGATACTAAAAATATAGATGCAGTTACCTCTGTTTCCATCACCCTTTATCCACATTTCCACACATGAAGTATCGCATCAGAAACGAGTGATGAAAACGCCAAGTTTAAAAAAGATACAAATTATTATTATTTGCAAAACCAGTTTTTACGCTTGAGGTGGTTTTTGAAATGTACGAAAAATAGATAATGCGAATAATGGGAGATGGATACACTTTTGCAGAATAAGTTCTGACAAGCAAACATTAAACCCTCGTGACTAATCGGCTGAATCCGCTGACGTGTTTTATTTACTGTTGGTTGCTAGGTTACCAATACCACCGTCATGCGCTCCAATAACTTGATGGAAACGCAACAACTTGCATTTTTTGCTTTTTGTTTATCAAACTTTGACAGTCTCGCTTCACGTTTAGATGGAAACCCAGCTAATGTTAGAATTACAGGAACTGGTAGCCACGCCCCAAACTCTGACCATTTGTTGAGCCGAGCGGTCATTAAAATATTAAATAAAACATAAAACTTCCGTCGCTGAGCCACACCGATTACAGTTTAGAAGGAGATAAACCAACAAATAGCTCATAGTTTGCCTGCAAATTAAAAATAAAAGTAAAGAAATGAACTACATGAACGTAGGCTTAAGAGATCACGCAAAATGATTGACAGGCAGAAAGCTCTTCTTCTTTTTTTTTTTTTTTTTTACTAATTAATTGAGCGTCAGCGTCAGTTCTGGCAGGCCAGGTAGTCAAGACGCTGCTAATGCTATTTGCTAACAACACTGTCCCGTCAGCTGATCTGCTCCAGCTGAGCTGCATTAGCTCGTTAACTCCCCTTGCTGCTCAATGGCCAAAGCTCAAACAAGGCGCCCTATTTAAAGCACATTCAGTTTGCTCATACATGCTTGCTGCTCGCTCTGCTGCCCGCCACCTCCCCAGCTCCTCCTTATGCATAACGTGGCATTTGCTTTGTCATGTTGCCTGCTCTGTTCACAGGGGGGATATTTTAGCTCTCACAGTCCTAAACTGTGTGAGCGTTCCCTAATGCTGCTGCTGCTGTCCTCTGACTCTCTGCTATTTCATGGTGCTCATGAAAGGTCAGAGGACTCCCTGAACAGAGCCATACCGCCAAATTTCAATTCAGGAACATCAACTTGTTTGCAATCTATTCAATAAAAATTCTTTATTTTTATTGTCTGTGTTCTTGACTTAATGGACTTGACAGAACTAATATTAACCACTGAAAATGGCAAAATACTGTTTTAATTAAAACACTTTTTTCTTTAAAAATGAAGCAATGCTCAAACACACATATTTATATTTTCTTTATATTTGGAGCATTTTAAACATATATTTGGCATACATTTTAGTCTGAGATCATATAACTTAAATTTCTGTTATGTTTAATGGGTAATACAATCTTTAGGTCCAGCCTAATGAAAGATTATGAACAGTACAATTTATATAGTCTTTCACTGTTATTTTCTGTAATATTGACAATCAAAGGTCCCAGTTTTGTTCATATTGCTGTGCTGTTGTTCCAGATGTTCATCTTCCCTCAAAGCCAGTCTGAGCGACCGCTGCAGCCGCGAGCGCTATGAAGAAAATAAACACTCCTTTGAACCAATTGGATGGGTTTTCTTTGAGTTTCTCCTCTTTCTCTGTGATGCAGTGTTTCCCTGCATTTCTCTCCACCATCTTCTCAATCTTCTCCAGCAGTTCAGTGACCTGAGAGCGGTTCTCCATGTCTTCATTGTTGAATGAGTGAAATCTGCCACCAAAACTCTCAGTAAATGCCTGTAGATCTGGAGTGTCTCTGATATACTCATCTAATGATCGACCCTTCAGATGATCAGCGTGAGTGAACAGAATGATGGTGTGACGAACAGCTTCTTCTCCAATGTTCTCCTGAATCCATTTGACTGTGTTTTTCTTTTCATCTGTGACTCTGTCGTCCAGTCTGATGACCAGCAGAAACACATGAGGACCAGGAGAAAACATCTCCACACACGTCTCAATCTCAGCCTTCAGCTGGTCCCTCGTCATTGACGGATCCAACAGTCCTGGAGTGTCGATCACTGAGATGTTTCTTCCACACACACCGGCTTCTTGTTTCACACAGGTTTGAGGGCTTGATGGGAAACTCTTATTGGTTTTGAAGGAATCTCTGCCCAGGATGGTGTTTGCTGTCGAACTCTTTCCTGATCCACTTTTACCCAGAAGAACAATCCTCAGATCAGACGCTGTGAAGAAAAACAATATGCATATTAGTTCAGTAACTGTCTATGTTAGTTTTGAGGCTCAAAACAATGTGAAAAATGTCTTAAAATATTGCAAACAATGAATAAATGCAAATGTTCTTTCAATGTTTCGGTAATATCAAATTTATGAATTCATCTGTAAATGTATATCCAATACAATGTCATATAATCATCAGTGAATATTAAAAAAATACTTTTATGATGCATAGAGTAATATGCATATAACTTAAAAAATATCTTAATAAAAAGAGATGTCCATTTTCATATTACAACTTTTTTGTGTTGTAAATATTAAATAACTTAATTATTTAAATGCATAACAATAATTTAAATCTAATACAAAAGGGAAAATATTATATTTTCACATCAGAATATACAATTGTATACAATTTAACAGCGAAATATTTACCTATTGAATGATTTTCTGGTGTTTCTTTCTTCTCCTCGCCGATGGAACATGTTTCATGTTTTCTGTCGCTTTGATTTCCATCCAAACATCCTTTTTCTCTCTCATTTGTCGCTCTTTGTTCTTTCTGAACACTGTTTTCTATCTCTTCTTCTCTGATCTGATGCTCTGCTCTGTTCTCCTCTTTCTCTTGGCTTGTTATTTGCTCCTCTTGACGGATCTTCTCTGTCCTGTCTTGTTTCGTCCTCGTCTCGTCTTCACTGTTCTTCGGGGAGATCTCTTTAACGTAATGTTCTCGTCTGTTCTTCCTCACCACTTCATCAATGTTCTCCAACAGACTGGCGATCTGCTTCTTATCTCTCTTGTTTTTGTAAATGATCACGTCGCATTTCTCTTCACAGAAGCTCAGGAGTTCTCTCGTTTTTCTGTGCAGCCTGAACTCGATCCATTCCCGTCTGGACATCGCCTCTCTTCCCGTGAACAACACCATGGTGAACCTGAAAGCTTCTTTTCCGAAGTGCTCGTGAATCTTCCTCACGATTTTGTCCACGTTTTCTGTGAATCTGTCGGTTCTGATGACGAGCAGGAAGACGTGAGGACCAGGACCAGAGAGATCCAGACTCTTCATCATCTGCTTCTTCATCTCTTCATCACTCAGTTGAGTGTTGAATAATCCTGGAGTGTCGATGATGGAGATGTTTCTGTCTTCTACTCTTCCTATCTGTATCTCACTCTCTCTGGTTCTGCCCTCTTTAAACGCATCTCGTCCCAGTATTACATTGCCTATTGAACTCTTTCCAGCTTCACTTTTTCCGATCAGCACAATCCTCAGATTCTGTACAGCAAGTGCTTCATCAGACTCTGGGAATAAAACAGAAATAATCATTAGAGGCAAGTTGTGGACTAAAGTCTGGTAGTTGAAATATGATCTCATAAGGTAGTGTATTAGATACATGTCAATGTTTGGATCATGAAAAGTGTTACGTAATAAAATATAGCATGTGACTGTTGAATAATAAGTGGAATTGGGGACAGTAAGTTCCATAAATTAGTGTAAAATGTATCTAAACTAATTTTAATGTTTCTTAACAATTGTTTTTATTTTAATTCCAAAATAGATCAAACCCTAACCCTGCCCCTAAACTTACACTGTAAAAAGTGATCAGTTGACTTAACTTAAAAAAGTGAGGAAACCCATTGCCTCAAAATTATTCAGGAAAGAATCTTCATGCGTAATTGAAAAAATTAAGTTATGTAAATTTGCGTAATTGAAAAAATTAAGTTACATGAACACATAACTTAACTTTCTCAATTATGCATAAAGTTTATTTACCTAATCTTAAGGCAACGGGTTTCCTTACTTTTTTAAGTTAGGTCAACTGATCAGATTTTACACTGTTACCCATCCCTGGGGTTTAAACAGATCATACTAAAACGTAAGAGGGACAAGATTGTACGAATTTGTAAGAATAAACCACCAAAACGTGAAATAGTTACAGAGATTTTTTGGGAGAAAATGTACTTCCACAGGAAGTGCTGCCTTTTCTTAAAGAGACAGTGTCTTAAAGACCAAGCACATGATCCACAAACATTACTATATTAGTAGCTAAAGTACGAGATTAACACAGGAAAAATTACTTTTATTGTATATTATTAAAATGACTGTACATCATGGACAAGACGAGACCTTTTTAAAAGATGGAGCTATTAAACCCTATTTTTGATATATAATTGTTTTTTTAATTGGAACGATGTATAAATAAATCATTCACAATAATACAGAAAAAATTATACAAGTTATACTAAGTAAATTGGCTCATGTCAACTTTAAAACTGAGGAAAAAATGTATGTCTGAAGTCAGAGATTTCCTTATAAGACTTCACTTCAACAATTCGACTCGATGACAATCACTTTAGCCTAAATCGACACATCTACAAACATATTGATTGTATCTGTATCGTATTGTATCATATTAGCTAAAAGATCATATACTTGATAACCTGACAGCACACAGACTGTAGTATGTGAACTATGGTTTACTATTGTATTTACTGCCTATTAGTGCAAATATACACACATCTTTGATACAACATATAATTATAGATATTGTTTCATTGTTTATGTGAAGATACATATACTAAATCTAGGCTATATCACACACCTTAACACTGAGAGTCATTGAGATCAACTACAGTCTAGTTAAACAGGTTTTGTGTGATTATAATATTATAATGATTATAGTTGTTGGTTAGAGTTGGTTAAAGTACAGTAATTGAAACGTACCTGTACGCACTGGATGCATGTCTCTGTTTGGTTTATTCCTGTAGTTTCTCAGCTGTTCAATCTCAGTGTGAATCCAGTGACAGAATGAAGGTATTTGAGCTCAACTCTTGTGACTGTGAAACTCCCTCTATTGTCATGAACTAATGACAGTTATTGCCTAACGCTAGTGTGTGGTTAAAAGGCTTTCTGACACATGCCTTTATAAATGAAAACACATTTCATGCCAGTTTAATTTGCCTTGATGGGATTCAAATTAAATACATCATAGCTAAACTGATATTTTTGTGTACACTGTTAGACCTTACCGGTTTTTTTTACAGTAAAATACTGGCAACACTGTTGCCAGTAAAATACTGTTAATTGTACAGTTCTTTACTGTAATCTAGTTTGTTTCTGTAAAAATGCACTAAATTATAGTTAACTAATTACACTTGCAGAAACCGACTGCCTTAAATTGACCAACTGTCATTTAAATGTATTAACTAAAATGTATAATGCATTAATAATGTGAGTAAAGTATTACTGTGAACTTATTTTATTTGAGACCACTAAAAAACTATTGTACATAAAAAGATTTTCACTGGATCAGCAACTACACAGTCACTGCCTGTTAAATAAAGCAACATGCAGCATATCATCAATGTTTGTAGATCTTCTGCTGGACTGAAGCACAGGCTCTACTCTTCTGCACAATGGTGACCCAAAAAATTAATTTTACCGTAAACTACTGGCAACAGTGTTGCCAGTATAAACCTGTTTTATAACTTACAGTTTATTACTGTTAAAAAACATTTTGTGGGTGTGTCTTTTTTATCTTACACAGTTAACCCTTTCAACCCCTCAGGGAAATCCACACTACGAGTAAAAAGTAACGATGCAGTGAGATAATTAAGGGAATATGTAAGTGATTGTAAGCAGAAGAGAAACACAAGAACAGAAAATAGAGAAACACAATAACTACGACTGACTTCCAGCCATTACACATTATTACACTTATTATTAACCAGTATGACTTTATTTCTGTCATACATCTACAGAAGTTGTTATTGAGATGTTTAATTGAAAATGTTTGGTTTGAAGTTACCATTATAGAGATCAGTGCTTGCTTTAGTTGGGATGCTGATGCTAAAACATTAGTGTTTCTGTTGCTGCTTGAGCTGTGTTGTTGCAAGTCACACTTGTGCACACACAGTTTATGAATGACTGCAGTTATAATGATTATGATGACAAAATCATCATATTGCCTGTTCATTCACCAAGGAGTTCATTCTCACTTATTCAGAGTTTAATCCTCAAGTAAAGTGTTACATTACCACCACTGTGAAAACGCAGCAATAAGATACAATGACTCTTTTTTTTTTTAACACATGATGCATAACCAGAGAAACAGAGCTACACTGTGTTTTAGAATCACTGAGATATCACAATTTAGCACATGAATCTCAACAATGGTGGCAATATTTCTTTTTTATTATTATTATTATTCATGCAGCAGTGCATGCTGGGAGTTTTATATTATCCTGGAACCCAGCATGCATTGCGACATGAAACTTTTCACCATTGTTGAGATTCATATGCTGATTGTTGATGTCTGTGTGGGTCTGAGTCAAGCAGGAGTAAAATAAAATTGAATGCACTATATGATTACAATATTCTTCAGAAGACCTGATTATAGAAATATTGATTTCATTTAGTAGATTCACAGATATATGCTAAACATGAGATAACTATAATTTCAATGACTATATACAGGAAAAATCTGAAAATCAGGCATGTGCAGGATGATTGTGACATCATCACAAAAAAATAAAAACACTTGATCATCTTCCTCTTGACTCTTTCTTGCCATAAATGTGTTTTATAAACTCACCGTTACAGCAGTCCGAGGGAGATGAATGGTAAGAAGTCCAGGGACAAGAGACCAACTAAAGCAAATACTGATCTCCATCATGGTGACAACAAATTTTATTAATAACTAAATCTCTGTTAATTCTCAACAAGAACTTTTGTACATGTATGAAAGAAATAATCGTAAACTGGTTTCACACTCAGTGTGGCTGGAAGTCAGTTGTAGTTCTTGTGTTTCTCTTTTTTCTGTTCTTGATTCTCTGTCCTTCAGTGATTCTGCTTATCAGGTGTTCATCAGTTTCTCAATTCACTCATTTCTTTTCATTCAAGTGGACTATATTAGTGAACTAATGTAGGGAACAGTGAATGAGGGTATAGGGTGTGATTGTGAAAACAGCCTCTGAGTGTCGATTTTGAGCACTGTTAATTCACAGTATATTCCTGTAGGCTAGTTTTATTTTCTACGGTATATTACTGTTTTAATGGAAAATGGTATAATATTGTCAGAATTTTACAGCAAGGGTTAACAGTGTACAATTTTAGTGAGCACTGGACAACAAGAAAAATGAAAATTTCACATGTTGACTCTGGAGTTCATCTCATAACTCTGTTCAAATCCCTGATCTCCAGTATAATTCGCTTCACAATCCATATTGAGCTGCAACACAAAACTGCTGAATATATATATATCAGTTCAGTTTGTTTCTGTGCTCCACCCTTCAGCACACGTCAAACCTGTTCAAATACATCTGAAGTGTTATTTATAGACCTGAATGACACTTCAGTTGTTTTCGTGGTATTTATTGAACAGGTTTAACGGCAGGACATTCATTGTGTGGTTTTAAAGCTGCAGTGCACCTGTTGAGCTCCAACTGAACAAACCAATGAACGAAAAGAGTGAGAATCATCACTGAAGAGACACTGAAGAAAATGGAAAACTATTATAAATGAATAAATAAAAATAATAACGATGAATGCATAAAAATTGGTCAAGCTTTTATAACATTGATTCATTGTGGATTCAAATGTGGATGAAATGGCCTTACATGTTCTGTCTCAGGTCTGATCACCATGTGCCCGCGTATAGATAAAAGATAACATATAACTCAGAGTAAAATTACAAAAATAATAACATTAAAATCCAAATAACATTATAAACATGAGTAAAGATGGATATATGTAAGGGATAATGTAAGGCGGTTGGAGTCGTCGGTAACTTAACGTTAACCGCAGCGAACTAACGTGAAATACTGAGGTAAAGTGAGAAACCCTTGTTTAAGTGCGGGTTTTAAACAATATTTTCATGTATTATGCTTTGATTTATTTTCAGGTTTGTGATCTGGATAATGTCATCTGCTATCTGCAACAATGGAGGTGTGTGTTGGAGCCTTTTCATTGCCGTCATTATAAATAATAGTGATAACATCAACTGGTAACGTTAGGTTAACTTCACCTAAATTAGCCGAAGTAAACTTATTAAACAGAGAAGCATAATAACTTTGGTATGTTCTGTCTCCTCTTTCACAACTTAACTTGGCAGATGTACAACGTAAATACTGAGTAAAACTAAGTTAAAGGGATAGTACACCTTAAACAGAAAAGTATGTATGTCATCATTTACTCGCCCACAAGGTGTTCTAAACCTGCATGAAGTTCTTTCTTCTGAACATAAAATAAGATATTTTGAAGAATGTTGGTAAATAGTTGCTGGTCCCCATGGACTTCTATAATAGAAAAAAAATACTTTGGATGTCAATGGGGTACCAGTAACTGTTTGGTTGCTCATGTTCTTTAAAATATCTTCTTTTGTATACAGCACAATAAATAAATTAATAGAGGTTATGAACAAGTTGAGGGTGAGTAAATGGTGACAGAATTTACAATTTTGAGTAAACTAACCCTTTATTCAACACCATTGTTAATTTCATCTTTTGTTTTATTTTCAAGTTTGTGGTCTGAATTATGTCGTCTGCAATGTCGGAGGTGTATTTTGGAGTCTTTTTTTGTGATTGCCTTCGTAACGGTGATAACATATACAGGTGAGTAAGATGACATCAACTAAAGTAAAGTATGCGTTAGTTAAGCAGGCAAACATAATATAACTGCCGATGAAACCAACGGAAGGGGAGAAAACAGTGGTTAAAGTGCTTTTAAAAAATCTTCCATCAGTTTCTGTTCTTTATTTTAAATTTGCAGCAGCCATTCCCTCTGGACTGTACATCACTGCTGACGCTCTCCACCAATACACAGAACGGGTTGATGTTGGAGGAGGAAGAGGACGAGGAGGAGGAAAGGGTTAGCAATATACCATTATCAATATAGCAAAGTTTTGCTAGCTAATATTTTTGATGTTGTTTAATTTATTAAATCTATAAACATCATATATTACCTCATCTTCACCCCACATGTTATTGTTGTTAGTAATAAGAGTTACTGTTATTGTTGTTCTCATCAGAGAGCTTGTCAACTTTGACTGGCACAATTACTGAAATGTAACAACACAAACTGACTTTGACTGTATTTTTTTATTTTAAGGCCTGTTTTGCTTTTCAGTGTGAGTATGTTTTTGCCATGCTAAAGATACAAATGGTCCCCAGGAGATTAATTCTATGGACTTTGGTGATGTTGCCTTTTTTTTCTTCAGCTAGTGGCTCCTAAAGGTCAAGATTTGTAATTTGTACTTCTAAAACAAAATGTTCAACGATTAAAAAGAATATTATGAGAACAAATGTTCATGAGTTATTGTGATTTTTTGGGGGTGGGGTAAACATACATAAAAAAAATAAAATTTAAATGATGAAAAAATAAAATAAACTCAATAATAATACTGTAAATGAAAATATGGTAATAATACTGTAAATGCAAGTACAGTAAATGGTACAGTATACTGTAAGTGAAAATACAGTATTAAAACTGTAAACATCGCTGCCAGTAAGTTACTGTAAAATTTACAGCAACCTTTATATATATACCGAACATGCCCCCTCCCAGTCACCGTAAATTTGCATACAGAGGACATTTGTGGAAAAAGACATTGGACGTCAATATGTTTCCTACTCTGACTTTGAACCAATTCTGCTGAATGGAGATATTAAAATAAATATGAAATTTGACTGTCGAGAGCTCAAATGAACCCTACCTCTTCCATGAAATTATGTTGCAAAGGGAAGAATAAGAGCAAAAACTAAAACTGGAAACAAGACATCATGACTCAATTATAGACAGCTATAGCTAGACAGCTATACTACAGATACACAGCAAAATCCCCAGTGTTAAATCAACACTGGTCAGAGCAAATATGGTCCCACTCTACAGAGTGTTAAAGTAACACTAAAGCAGTGTTGAAGTTAATGAGAAAATTAAGTGATTAATTGAGTGATGATTGAGTATTAGTGATGGACACCTGCAGTTAACAAGCAGAATCACTGAAGGAAAGAGAAACACAAGAACTACAACTGACTTCCAGTCACAGTCACATTAAATCAGATGAAGATAAAAGAACACATTAAATCTGTGAAGATCTCAGCAGAGGAGGATTAAACAACTCCACAAACAGCATTACCAGCTTCACTTATTACTAACCAGACTGACTTTATTTCTGTCATATGTCTATGAACAGAGGTTTAGATGTTGATGTTTTAAAATGTTTGGCCACCATTATGGTGATCGGTGTTTCCTTTAGTTGGGCAGTTTGAATCTTGGCATTTTCAGTACAATTTTGGTCTTTGTAACAGTATTTACCAAAGCACTTAATTTGTTACAAAGAATGCCAAAAACAAAGGTGTTCAGGTGGTTTAGTTTTCATTATTATAAAGTAGAGTGATTCACATATCTTTTCCCTGATCATAAGTTGTCATTTGTTATTAAAAAATAGCTTACACATTTCTTGATACAGACATTTTGATTTTTATATACATTACAATTTTTTTTTTTTTTAACAAACAGACATCAAGAAGCAGCTTATGAATCTCAACAATGGTGACATGCTTCATGCTGCAATGCATGCTGGGAGTCAAGCGTTTTATACTATGGTGCCTCCCAGAATGCATTGCGGCATAAAAAGCATGTCACCATTGTTGAGATTAATATGTGGATTCTTGATGTCTGTGTATTTGTCCAAAGAATGCTTTCCCAATAATTCAAAAAAAAAAAAAAAAAAAAAAAAAAAAAAAAAAAAAATCAGCTTGATGTCTAATCTGAAGAAAGAAGTCAATGTTGATAAAAAATATATATTAATAACAAATAACCACTTTCAGTCAATGATAAAATTTGTAAACTTTATGATGTTGAAAACTATAGGCCTATCACCTGACTTTCTTTGATTCTGGCTTTCCTTGCAACAAAGTATGTGTTTTAGTAAACACTGTTACAAAGACCATAAACTCCCATAAGAAGTCAAGAGTCAAATTGCACAACTAAATGCAACACTGTTCACCATAATGGTGATTTTTAAACATCAACATCTAAACCTCTGTTAATTCTCAATAAGAACTGTAGATGTCTAACAGAAATAAAGTCAGTCTGGTTAGTAATAAGGGAAGCTGGTAATGCTGTTTGTGGAGTTGTTTAATCCTCCTCTGCTGAGATCTTCACAGATCAAATCTCTTCTTTTTATCTTTAGTTGATTTAATCTAAGGCTGTGACTAAAAGTCAGTTGTAGTTCTTGTGTTTCTCTTTCCTTCAGTGATTCTGCTTGTTAACTGCAGGTGTTCGTCACTAATGCTCAATCATCACTCAATTAATCACTTAATTATCTCATTAACTTTAACACTGCTTTAGTGTTACTTTAACACTCTGTAGAGTGGGACCATATTTGCTCTGACCAGTGTTGATTTAACACTGGGGATTTTGCTGTGTATGAACAATTTTGTGTTAATTCACCTCAATATATAAGTATAATTTCTATATTTGTAACATTAGCAATATGACAGAAAATCTGTACGAGCCCATCTCTTATTTGCACTTGTGAAAGTTGTACTTCATAGCTCATTGAAGGGAAACCTTGTTGTGGTAATTGTGACTTTATATCTGTTACAATTTGGTTGCAGCAGTGGAAGAAATAAGATCTAAGTGCAGCAATCTTTTATTGAACAAAATCCAAATCTTACAAGGAACAGAACAACCAACTTAAAGCAATGATAAGAACTGACAAAGAACAAGACATAACACAGGGTTTAAATAGACAAAACTGAAGAGCAAATTAACAATACACACCTGAACTGAACTAACAATCAATCAATCAGAAACTATAGGAACAAGCCAGCAGGGGGCGAAGGAAGACATAACTGAACTAATTGACAGATAAACCAAACACAAACAAGAACAGAAATCAAAACAGACTGACATTATGACAATTTCTTACAATGTGAATTTAAATCTCGGAATTGTAACTACTTCTCATAATTGTAACATTATATCTCACACTGCAAATTTATATTATAATCTGACTTGTTTTTCACAAAGCAACCTCATGCATTGTGAGTAAAGCTCACAATGTCAAAAAATAGTAAAAAAAAAAAAAAAAAAAAAGACTATTAATTGATGTCACAATTGTGAGAATATTGCATTGACAAGATATAAAATTGTAATTACTTTTTTTTATGAAAAAAGGTTGAAATGTGTCTCTGTGGTTTCTCGCAGGGGGTTGTTAAATCTGACACAGAGACACTGAAGATTCAGGATAAACCCCAAATCCAGCATAGAGTGGTTCAGTGAATCTGGTGTTGAATGTGTGTATGTGTGTGAGTGTGTGTTTGTCAGAGACGCTGTAGAAGGACAGAGTGCCGGCCAACACGTCCACATACACTCCTACTCTATTAGAGCGGGCTGAAGGGCCAGATACATCAGTGCTTTTATTATTGAACCAGACTGTGTAATTCATATCAGAACAGTACAGACTCCAGGACATATCATTCAGTCCAAACCAACAGTCAATCCCACTTTTCCTGCAGATTTCTTTATATGCCACTGCTACATGACCTGAGCCACTCCATTTAATCTCATAGTAACAACGTCCAGTCAGACTCTCTCGACACAAAACCTGCTCCTGGAGCTCAAATCTCTCTGGATGATCAGGATACGGCTGATGATCTTTCACACATGTTGTTTTTTTGTTCTCCTCAGACAGAATGAGTTGAGTGTGTGCTGTGTTTGGATCCAGTGTGAGATGACAGGCATCTGAACACAAAAAGAGAGATCAGAACATCCCACATAGCAACATTTTGATGACCCAGATACGACCCACATCTGGCACACATGGAAAGATGATCTGGCCCACATGCAGCGTGGAATGACAGCCATTGGGCGGCTCACTCCTGTTTGCCAGATCTGTGCCACAAGCAGGCCATAGCAATGCCACATGTCAGCCAAGAGCAAAAAAGGAAAGGAAGGAAGGATCACTGAAGGAAAGAAGAGAACAGAAAAAGAGACGAGCAGAAACACAAGAACTACAACTGACTTCAGACACAGACTAAGATGAAATCAACTTAAGAGAAAAGAAGACATTAAATCTGTGAAGATCTCAGCAGAGGAGGATTAAACAACTCCACAAACAGCATTACCAGCTTCACTAACTAACCAGACTGACTTTATTTATTATTTCATACATCTACGGAAATTCCTAAAAAACATTAATACATAATAAATTAAACTTCATAGAGTTTATAGCAGTGGCTGTTTATAATAAATAGTGTGTGTGTGTGTGTGTGTGTGTGTGTGTGTGTGTGTGTGTGTGAGGACCTACATTTTCTCAGTCCTGGTGTGATCCTGGAATATCCTCCATGGTCCAAACTATACAGAGACAAAAACAAACAAACAAACAAACAAACAAACAAACAAACAAACAAAAAATTACATGATATGTGGGAAGGTTCTTAAGGCCTGGTTGTTTGTATTTTACCCTGTCTGGATTATCTTGATCTCAGTATGTTTGGACCTTTGCCTGCTTTTGACTACTTTTTGGATTGCCCTAAATAAAGACTGCATTTGTATCTTCAGCCAAGTCTCAAAGAAGTGTTCTGAACAGGTGCAAATACTTCTAAAGGAAAGCTCAAACTACAGGACTGTGAAACTACCTGAATTGCTGTGGTGCTCTCACTACAGAACAAGGTTCCTTGTCATCTGTCTTATTCTTATCATAGCAGCAATCATACACACCATAGATTAGGTACATAAGGTACATAAACCTCAAGACCTTGTTGGCCATGATCCAGGGGTTTGGTCATAGACCTTCTGTCCATGACAAAATCTGTCTGCAACAGCAAAATCCTGTCATGTGGTGTGAGACTGCCTTAAGCTGTCCTGGGTTTAGGAGCTAATTTTAGCATTTAATGCTTGTTGAATTACTCCTAGATGAAAAATGTATTATTCCTAATATTAGGAGCAACATACCCCTAGGTTTTAACAGTTGCTCCAAATTTTTTGCATTAAGAGCAACTATTAGCCTTAAGATTTTTATTTTTTTTTGTGTGTGTGTGAATACAGCCTCTAATTTTGCATCTGTGTCACGTGAACCACCGCAGCACACACCAGTGTGCTCCAGACCAGAGACAGTATAGCACAGAATGAATCCTATGTGCAGGTCAGCATAGACAACAAAACATTGCAATCAAACATTGCAAACAAAATGGCACAAAAGTTTTAAATAAGTACTGCAAATTGTGATAGCATTTAACCCTTTAAAACTAGGCTCTCTTGAATCCTAGTAGGACTTTAAAAATATATGGGTTGTAGTAATTTGGTATCAAAGTAACAGTTCTCTAGTTTTACACGCTCAGTTTTTTTAGAACAACTGGTCACTGTTTTCACTTATCTGAGATTTGTGGATTTGTGGAGACCATAAAAACAATTCAGTTGCAATTTCTTAACCAAAGATCCCTCTTAGGTGACCCCTAATCACATACAGACACACATATAATTCATAACGTCTAAACATACTTGAGAATCTGCAGTGAGCAGGTTGGATCCTTCAGTTTGTCGTTGAGCAGCTGGCCTCCTGATTCCCCTGGGTGATTGTAGCTCAGATCCAGCTCTCTCAGGTGTGAGGGGTTTGAACTCAGAGCCGAAGACACATAACCATAACCTACCTCTGTCACCATACAGCCAGACAACCTACAGACAAACACACACACAGTCAGATCATCTACAAACACACATCAACATTATGACCTGACTCTACATGATCCCTTATATGTTCTAACACACCTTAGTATCTCCAGCTGACAGTTTGGACTATTCAGTCCATCAGAGAGCAGCTTCACTCCTGAATCATGTATGTCATTGTTACTTAGGTCCAGCTCTCTCAGGAAACAATTTGTGGACTGAAGAGCTGATGACACAACTTCACATGACTGACTATTGAGATTACAGCCAGCAAGACTGAAGAAGATTAAAACATGAAAATTAAGTTTTTTATCTCATTCCTCAACTGTATTTCTATATCTTTTTTTTATTTATTTTTTGCAAAAGACCTTCAAAAAAAAAAAAGATTAAGACACAGTTTAAGACATTAAGACAAAATTAAACACATACAGAGCTTTTGTGCAGTTGATCACAGCTGGTATCAGTCTTCTTCTACCCTCATCTGATGTGTTGTATTTCTTGAGGTCCAGCTCATCAAGCACCTCCTCTGACATTTGAAGCATGTAGGCAATTGTTGAGCAGTGAGCAGCAGAGAGTTTCTTCTCTGAGTGTTTGTCTGATTTCACAAACTCCTGAATCTCTCTGGACAGAGTCTGATCTTTCACTTCCAGCAGACAGAGGAACAGATTGATGGATCTTTCAGTGGAGATTCCATGTCCATCATTGATTTTCTCTTTAATGTACTCTGTGGTTCTCTTGATGCTCTCTGAGCTGTTCTCTGTGTGTGTCAGAAGATCATGTAAGAGTCTCTGATTGGACTCCAGTGAGATGCCCAACAGAAACCGCAGGAACAGATCCAAATGTCCGTTCTTACTCTTAAGAGCTTTATCAGTTGCATCCCTATGCAGATTATGCATCACATCACAAAATTGCAACTTATCAAAAATTTCGATAGCATAATGATAAAATGCAAAGAAAGCAGCGAGAAACTCCTGAAAACTCAGATGAATGAAGCTGTAGACTTTCCTCTGATGAATAACAGATTCTTCCTTAAAGATCACAGTGCAAATTCCATAATGCACTGAGACATCAGTGACATCTATGCCGCTCTCTCTCAGGTCCTCCTCATAGAACATCACATTGCCCTTCATCAGCTGTTTGAAAGCCACTTCAGCAAGTTTTACAATCACTTCTCTGTTGGACTGCAGGAGTTTCTCTGGATCTCTCTCCTCATATTTCTGATTCCTCATGTTGATCTGAATCAGCAGGAAGTGGATATACATTTCAGTCAGAGTTTGAGGGATTTCTGCATTCAGATCTTCTTTCAGGAGCGTTTGAAGCACCGTGGATGAGATCCAGCAGAAGACAGGTATGTGGCACATGATGTGGAGGCTTCTTGCTCTTCTGATGTGTGAGATGATTCTGCTGGCTTGATGCTCGTCACTGATCCTCTTCCTGAAATATTCCTCTTTCTGAGGCTCATTGAATCCCTGAATTTCTGTCAGACGGTTGATGTATTTCGAGGGGATCTGATTGGCTGCTGCTGGTCTGGAGGTAATCCAGATGAGAGCAGAGGGAAGCAGATCTCCTTTCATGAGGTTTGACATCAACATACCCACTGATGAAGACTCAGTCACATCAGAAACTTTATCACTGTCTGAAAACATCAGTGTAATTCTGCTTTCATCCAGACCATCCAAGATGAACACAACTTTACATTCCTCATAAATCTTTGAGTCCAGATCTTGAAGTTCAGGATGAAAGTCCAGCATAAGTTTGTGAAGACTGTACTGATGATCTCGGATCAAGTTCAGCTCTCGAAATGGAAGCACAAATATGAAATCTATATCCTGATTGGCTTTTCCCTCTGCCCAGTCCAGAATGAACTTCTGCACAGAGACGGTTTTTCCGATTCCAGCGATGCCTTTAGTAAGAACAGTCTTGATCAGGTCTTTCTCCTCACATCCTGGTTCAGGTGAGGCTTTAAATATGTCATTGCAGTTTATTGGAGTGTCTTGTGAGTGTTGTGTTCTGGCTGTTTTCTCCATCTGTAAAACCTCATGTTCTTCATTCACTCCTTCTCTCTCTCCCTCTATGACATCGAGCTGTGTGTAGATCCTGTTCAGGAGGGTTTGATTCCCCTGTAGTTTAATTCCCTCAAATAGTCTCTCATACTTGTTCTTTATGCTGGTTTTGTGGTGATCTTTGACTCTCTGCAGGTATCCAGTCTCCAGTGTGTGTGTCTGCAGGACTTCTTCAGTTTTGTCCTGCCTGATATGGGTCTGATTGTAGGACGGCACAGATCTGATCACAACATACAAAAGACACAAAATCAACAACATTTCTGCATTAAAAAGTTCACATAACATTATAATTAGTGATGCACCGATCATGATTTTTAATGGCCAGTTCGGATACTGTTTTTTACAATCAAACTGTCCGATTCCGAATTCCGTTTTATTCTTTCTTTAAGCAACAAACAAGAAAGAATGAAAGTATTTATAAACAAGATGTTTATTTGGTATTTAACAGACCAAACTGGGTTTTGGCTATTGAAAACAAAAACTTTAACCATCTGAAATTAACGGCAATAACTGCACAGTAAGCACATTCAATACAAACAAAGATGATACTGACATTTAGCATCAGCATCACTTTTGTTTTTAAATTTGGTTGAACTTGAAACTACATAAAACTGGCCTTAAATGAAAACATTAACTGTAACCATGTGAAAATAAAGGCAACAACTGCATAGTTCTGCAATCCAAACAACACAATCAACACACATTTAACAATCCAAACAAAGATGTTAGGCTACTTAATCAACATTCAGGATTATTATTCTTTTTTTTAAATTGGTGTGAAGTAAAATAGAAGTTATGAGTGCTTCATATTTACACTTAAATTGGTACTTTCTGCACTTTGCTGCAACATAAAAATATAATCCGGTCTGTGCTGTCCAGTGGGTCATGCAGCTTTGACACACAGACACATATTTTGATAGTTGGACAGCTAAATAAAACCAGTAGTGTGCCAAAAAAGTAGGCTGATGAGTAGTGTGGGTGCATTCATATTTTCTGAAATAATCAGCTAATATTTTTCCTGGAAAGCAGGTTGTCGAAACCATGCCTATAGAGAAAACCCTTTCTGGGCCCTGCCCAGTGTGATTTATGTCAAAGCATTCCTTAGCCCAGTTGTTGGATTAAAAAAAAAGAGGTAAGACAAACGCTTTAAGAAGCCAAATTCTCATTTTCTTTTTCTTCATTTTTTTCAATATATAAAATATATATATATATATATTATAAATTAGCCATTTTCTCATTTTTAGGGCCCGAGCACCGATGGTGTGAGGACCCTCTTGGAATTGCTCTGTTTATTAGGGCCCAAGCCCTGAAAGGGCGAAGGCCCTATTGTTTCCGGTAGGATTATTTATTATTAGGGCCCAAGCCCTGAAAGGGCGAAGGCCCTATTGTTTTCGGTAGGATTATTTATTATTATTTTTTTTTTGTCAACCTTTCGGGCACTTTTGGGGCCCTTAACATGCTCGAAAACTCTTGAAACTTTGCACACGGGTCAGAACCCGCGGCCATCAGGGCCGGGCTGAAGCTGGTACCCGGGCGTGGCAGGGGGGCTCAACAGCGCCCCCTTGAACGAAGTCCGAAAACTTGGTCCATGAATCAGACACGCTTGCATGTAATAATATGAAACTCAGTACACATATAGATCTCATCGGGCGGAACAACTTTCGTACTTTTACTTTTTACGCCAGCCCAACAGGAAGTCGGCTATTATGGGTTGTTTGGAAACGCATGCTGTGGATTTTGATGTACTCCTTCTAGGAAATTCATCCATTCGCCTCCAAACTCGGTCAGCATGAAGTCAAGACATTGAGGATGCTAAATTGCGAACGGATTTTTGATATCTCGAACGGTTTGGCCGTGGCGAGGAAACGAATTTATAGCGAATAATGGAAACAGGAAGTGTGTTATAACTTCTGCATACATTAACTGATCTTGATGAAACTTCAGCAGTGTGTTCGTTGTAAGAGGCCGATCACATGGATGTGACTATTGTGAGTCAAAGTTATAGCGCCACCAACTGGCAGCAGGAAGTTTGTCACTTTCAAAATGCTTTGAAATCACTCTCTTATTTTTACCCGATTTGCTTCAAACTTTATGTGTATAATGTAGACACACGGCAGATGTAGACCTGTGAAAGGATTATTGATATCTTAGATACTGTTGCCGTGGCAATGCTTCAAACTTTAATATTCTTTTTTTAAGCTTTTGAGACTCTTAACATACTTGAAATTGCATGAAACTCGACAGACACATCACATTTATTATCCAGTAGACATGTGCAAAGTTTCAGAAATGGGCGTGGTGGAATGGCTCAGTAGCGCCACCTTTAGCCAAAAATGGGGGCTTAGTTTTTCCTAGAATCGCAAAACTTGGTACGTATATTGTTCTCATCAGGCCGGACAACTTTCTAATTTATTGTCATTAGCTCAGACCAACAGGAAGTCAGATATTTTGGTTTGAATGTGGATTTTCTGGAGAATTTTCTCTCTCTCTCTCTGTGTGTGTGTGTGTGGAGAGGGTGGGGGGAATTTGTCTATTCCATTTAATCTTTGTTTTTCAAGGTTTCAGGGGCTTTTGGGGCCCTTAACGTGCTCAAAAACTCTTGAAACTTTTCACACAGGTCAGAACCTGCGGCCATCAGGGCCGGACTGAAGCTGGTACCTGGGCGTGGCAGGGGGGCTCGACAGCGCCCCCTTGAACGGGGTCCGAAAACTTGGTCCATATTTCAAACACGCTTGCATGAATTAATATGAAACTCGGTACACATATAGATCTCATCAGGCCGAACAACTTCCGCACTCTAAGTTATTAGCTCCGCCCAACAGGAAGTCGGCTATTATGGGTTGTTTGAAAAACGCATGCTGTGGAATTTGATGTACTCCTCCTAGAGAATTCATCCAATCACCTCCAAACTCGGTCAGCATGAAGTCAAGACATTGAGGATGCTAAATTGCGGACGGATTTTTGATATCTCGAACGGTTTGGCCGTGGCGAGGACACGAATTTATGGCGAGAAAAGAGAAACACGAAGTGGTATAACTTCTGCACACATTAACTGATCTTGATGACACTTCAGCAGTGTGTTCGTGGTAAGAGGCTGATCAGATGGATGTAACTATTGTGAGTCAAAGTTATAGCGCCACCAACTGGCAGCAGGAAGTGTGTCACTTTCAAAATGTTTTTGACAAAAGTGGGGGGGGTTACTTTTACCCACAGTTACAAAAATCAGTACCTATATTGTTCTCATCAAGCCGGACAACTTTCTAATTTACAGTCATTAGCTCCGAGCAACAGGAAGTCAGATATTTTGGTCTGAATGTGGATTTTTTGGATATTTCAGACTCTGAGTTTTTAGCTACTCCTCCTAAGTGGTTTATTTTATTCACACCAAACTTTTTCAACATGATAAAAATACTTTAAAGATATATATAAATATATATATATATATATATATATATATATATATATAAATATATATATATATATAAATATAGCTGCGAGCAGCGATGAAGGGCCTAAGCCGGGGGCACCGCTACCCCGGTGCCTTTAGGTAACTAAAGGCACCGGGGTTGCGGTGCCACCGGCTTGGGCCCGTAATCGCTGCTCGCAGCTATATTTATATATATATATATTTATATATATATATATATATATATATATATATATATATTTATTATTATTATTTTGTCAACCTTTCGGGCACTTTTGGGGCCCTTAACATGCTCAAAAACTCTTGAAATTTTGCACACATGTCAGAACCTGCGGCCATCAGGGCCGGACTGAAGCTGGTACCCGGGCGTGGCACGGGGGCTCGACAGCGCCCCCTGGAATGGTGTCTGAAAACTTGGTCCATAAATCAAACACGCTTGCATGTAATAATATGAAACTCAGTACACATATAGATCTCATCGGGCCGAACAACTTTCGTGCTCTAAGTTTTACACCAGCCCAACAGGAAGTCGGTTATTATACGTTGTTTGGAAAACGCATACAATGGAATGTGAAATACTCCTCCTAGGGAATTCATCCGATCGCCACCAAACTCGGTGTGAATGAAGTCAAGACATTGAGGATGCTAAATTGCGAACAGATTTTTGATATCTCGAACGGTTTGGCCGTGGCGAGGAAACAAATTTATGGCGAATAATGGGACACAGGAAGTGTGTTATAACTTCTGCATACATTAACTGATCTTGATGAAACTTCAGCAGTGTGTTCGTGGTAAAAGGCCGATCAGATGGATGTAACTATTGTGAGTCAAAGTTATAGCGCCACCAACTGGCAGCAGGAAGTTTGTCACTTTCAAAATGCTTTGAAATCACCCTCTTAGTTTTACCCGATTTGCTTCAAACTTTATGTGTGTAATGTAGACACACGGCAGATGTAGACCTGTGAAAGGATTATTGATATCTTAGATACTGTTGCCGTGGCAACGTATCAAACTTTAATATTTTTTTTGGATGCTTTTAAACCTCTTAGCATGCTTGAAATTGGATGAAACTCGACAGACACATCACACTTATTAGCCAGTAGACATGTGCAAAGTTTCAGAAACGGGCGTGGCAGGGGGGCTCAACAGCGCCCCCTTGAACGGGGTCTGAAAACTTGGTCCATTAATCAAACACGCTTGCATAAATTAATATGAAACTCGGTACACATATAGATCTCATCGGGCCAAACAACTTTGTCCTTGTCAAGTTTTACGCCAGCCCAACAGGAAGTCGGCTATTATGGGTTGTTTGGAAAATGCTTGCTGTGGAATGTGAAATACTCCTCCTAGAAAATTCACTGTGTCCCCTCCAAACTCGGTGTGCATGTAGTCAAGACTTTGAGGATGCTAAATTGCGGGCGGATTTTTGATATCTCGAACGGTTTGGCCGTGGCGAGGAATCAAATTTATGGCGAGAAAAGAGAAACACGAAGTGGAATAACTTCTGCATACATTAACTGATCTTGATGAAACTTCAGCAGTGTGTTCGTGGTAAGATGCCGATCAGATGGATGTAACTATTGTGAGTCAAAGTAATAGCGCCACCAACTGGCAGCAGGAAGTGTGTCACTTTCAACATGCTTTTGACAAAAGTGGGGGGGTAAGTTTTAACTACAGTAAAAAAAAAAAATGTTTGTATATTGTTCTTATAAAGCTGGACAACTTTCTAATTTACATTCATTAGCTCCAGCCATCAGGAAGTCAGATATTTTGGTCTGAATGTGGATTTTTTTGCAAAATCAGCCTCTGAATTTTTAGCCACTCCTCTTAAACTATTTATTTTATTCCCACCAAACTTTTTCAACATGATGAAAATACATTAAATATGCTAAATTGTGAACGGATAATAAATATCTCAAACGGTTTTGCTATGGCGAGGGATTAAAGTAATGTCCAAAAAGAAAACACTAAAAGTCTCAAATCTTATAAAAATGTAATTATATACCATTTATTTCTATATAAAAGTATACAAATATCACAACTAAACCCATTTTATCCTGTTTTTAAAAATAATTTTATTCTAATTTTATTCTAAAATTAAAAACAGTAAAGTAAAAAAAAAAAAACAAGTCATACATAGGGCTATACTGCCCTCTTGTGTCCAAAAGCACATCAAAATAGTATATAAAACTTTTTACCAGGTAGGCCAATATTCTATTTAAAGATACATTTATTAGGTATGTGTCTGAGGATATTTTCCCACCGGTTATTCGACGTGTGACACAAGCGGGTGCTTTTAAATTGCTAATATAAAAGTGAAAGAAAAACCACACTGACATTGATAATGTTGCACACACAAATCACACACACGTTGGAAAGAATGATGCTTTTAAACAACACTAAACCGCCATTAGGTGTCACCAGGCATCCATCTTAATAAGCAAGTTATTGATTCATTCGTTCAAACGATTCGTTCGAATGAGTCGATCATGATTAAGACAGATGTTTATGGATTGATCATTCAAACTTTGAGTCAACCGATTCCTTAAAAATGCTGAATCGTTCAGTTATGAGAAAACACGTGATGCGTGATGGTTCTGCTGTGATCTTTAACTATTTTCGCTGCTGAAACAGAACAAAAACAGTCAATACTGCATCTAAAATGTAAGTGACTTAATTGTAACTGTTTATTAACCTGTTGTATGAAATCTAGCGGTGGGAGAAAAAATTGATTCTTAGATGCATCGCGATCCGGACGTGGACGATTCTGAATCGATTCACAAATGTCAAAAAATCGATTCTCTAAAAAAATATTTTTCTAATAACGTAATATTGACGGAACGCAAAAGGCGGAACTCTAAGCGGACCTGCGTGCAGTCTGTGGCGCGCACATAACAGAGAAGTTTCTTCTGCTCACCAAGGCTGCATTTATTTGATTAAAAATACAAACAAAAACAGTAATATTGTAAAATATTATTCCAATTTAAAACAGCTGCTTTCTATTTTAATATATTTTAAACTGTTATTTATTCCTGTGATCAAAGCGGAGTCACTGTCACATGATCCTTCAGAAATTATTCTAATATGATGATTGATGCTCAAGAAACATTCATTATTATTTTAAATGTCGAAAACAGTTGTGTACAGTATTTGATGAATAGAAAGTTCAAAAGAACAGCATTTATCTGAAATCTAAAGCTTTTGTAACATAACACTACCGTTCAAAAGTTTGGGGTTAGTAATAATTTAAATTTTATTTTTGGGGGAAAGAAATAAAATAAATCAATACTTTTATTTATGAAGGATGAGTTAAACTGATCAACAGTTACAGTAAAGACATTTATAATGTTAAAAAAATTATATTTGAAATAAATGCTGTTCTTTTGAACTTTCCATTCATCAAAGCATTTTGAAAAAAAAAAATCTGTACACAACTGTTTTCAACATTGAAAATAATAATGAATATTTATTGAGCATCAATCATCATATTAGAATGATTTCTGAAGGATCATGTTACACTGAAGACTGGAGTAATGATGCTGAAAACTCAACTTTGATCACAGAAATTAATTACTATGTAAAATATTTTAAAATTGAAAACAGCTGTTTTAAATTGGAATAATATTTCACAATATTACAGTTTTTGTTTGTATTTTTAATCAAATAAATGCAGCCTTGGTGAGCAGAAGAGACTTCTCCTAAAAACATTAAAAATCTTACTGACCCCAAGATTTTGAACGGTAATATATATATATATATATATATATATATATATATGTATATATATACAGTGAGGAAAATAAGTATTTGAACACCCTGCTATTTTGCAAGTTCTCCCACTTGGAAATCATGGAGGGGTCTGAAATTGTCATCGTAGGTGCATGTCCACTGTGAGAGACATAATCTAAAAAAAAAAAATCCAGAAATCACAATATATGATTTTTTAACTATTTATTTGTATGATACAGCTGCAAATAAGTATTTGAACACCTGTCTATCAGCTAGAATTCTGACCCTCAAAGACCTGTTAGTCTGCCTTTAAAATGTCCACCTCCACTCCATTTATTATCCTAAATTAGATGCACCTGTTTGAGGTCGTTAGCTGCATAAAGACACCTGTCCACCCCATACAATCAGTAAGAATCCAACTACTAACATGGCCAAGACCAAAGAGCTGGCCAAGACCAAAGAGCTGTCCAAAGACACTAGAGACAAAATTGTACACCTCCACAAGGCTGGAAAGGGCTACGGGGAAATTGCCAAGCAGCTTGGTGAAAAAAGGTCCACTGTTGGAGCAATCATTAGAAAATGGAAGAAGCTAAACATGACTGTCAATCTCCCTCGGTCTGGGGCTCCATGCAAGATCTCACCTCGTGGGGTCTCAATGATCCTAAGAAAGGTGAGAAATCAGCCCAGAACTACAAGGGAGGAGCTGGTCAATGACCTGAAAAGAGCTGGGACCACCGTTTCCAAGGTTACTGTTGGTAATACACTAAGACGTCATAGTTTGAAATCATGCATGGCACGGAAGGTTCCCCTGCTTAAACCAGCACATGTCAAGGCCCGTCTTAAGTTTGCCAATGACCATTTGGATGATCCAGAGGAGTCATGGGAGAAAGTCATGTGGTCAGATGAGACCAAAATAGAACTTTTTGGTCATAATTCCACTAAACGTGTTTGGAGGAAGAAGAATGATGAGTACCATCCCAAGAACACCATCCCTACTGTGAAGCATGGGGGTGGTAGCATCATGCTTTGGGGGTGTTTTTCTGCACATGGGACAGGGCGACTGCACTGTATTAAGGAGAGGATGACCGGGGCCATGTATTGCAAGATTTTGGGGAACAACCTCCTTCCCTCAGTTAGAGCATTGAAGATGGGTCGAGGCTGGGTCTTCCAACATGACAATGACCTGAAGCACACAGCCAGGATAACCAAGGAGTGGCTCTGTAAGAAGCATATCAAGGTTCTGGCGTGGCCTAGCCAGTCTCCAGACCTAAACCCAATAGAGAATCTTTGGAGGGAGCTCAAACTCTGTGTTTCTCAGCGACAGCCCAGAAACCTGACTGATCTAGAGAAGATCTGTGTGGAGGAGTGGGCCAAAATCCCTCCTGCAGTGTGTGCAAACCTGGTGAAAAACTACAGGAAACATTTGACCTCTGTAATTGCAAACAAAGGCTACTGTACCAAATATTAACATTGATTTTCTCAGGTGTTCAAATACTTATTTGCAGCTGTATCATACAAAAAAATTGTGATTTCTGGATTTTTTTTTTTAGATTATGTCTCTCACAGTGGACATGCACCTACGATGACAATTTCAGACCCCTCCATGATTTCTAAGTGGGAGAACTTGCAAAATAGCAGGGTGTTCAAATACTTATTTTCCTCACTGTATATATATGTGTATGTATGTATGTATGTATGTATGTGTGTGTATGTATATATATATATATAAATATAGCTGCGAGCAGCGATGGAGGGCCAAAGCCGGCGGTACCGCCAACCCGGTGCCTTTAGGTAACTAAAGGCACCGGGGTGGCGGTGCCACCGGCTTGGGCCCGTAATCGCTGCTCGCAGCTATATTTTTTATTATTATTATTTTTTTTTCTTCTACTTCTCAGGCACTTTTGGGGCCCTTAACATGCTCGAAAACTCTTGAAACTTTGCACACAGGTCAGAACCCGCGGCCATCAGGGCCGGGCTGAAGCTGGTACCCGGGCGTGGCAGGGGGGCTCGACAGCGCCCCCTGGAACGGGATCCGAACACTTGTCCATAAATCAAACACACTTGCATGTAATAACATGAAACTCGGTACACATATAGATCTCATCGGGCCGAACAACTTTCGTGCTCTAAGTTTTATGCCAGCCCAACAGGAAGTCGGCTATTATGGGTTGTTTGGAAACGCATGCTGTGGAATTTGATGTACTCCTCCTAGAGAATTCATCCAATCTCCTCCAAACTCGGTCAGCATGAAGTCAAGACATTGAGGATGCTAAATTGCGGACGGATTTTTGATATCTCGAACGGTTTGGCCATGGCGAGGAAACAAATTTATGGCGAATAATGAAAACAGGAAGTGTGTTATAACTTCTGCATACATTAACTGATCTTGATGAAACTTCAGCAGTGTGTTCGTGGTAAAAGGCCGATCACATGGATGTGACTATTGTGAGTCAAAATTATAGCGCCACCAACTGGCAGCAGGAAGTGTGTCACTTTAAAAATGCTTTGAAATCACCCTCTTATTTTTACCCGATTTGTTTCAAATTTTATGTGTATAATGTAGACACACGGCAGATGTAGACCTGTGAAAGGATTTTTGATATCTTTAATACTGTTGCCATGGCCACGCATCAAACATTAATATTCTTTTTTGATGCTTTTGAGACTCTTAGCATGCTTGAAATTGCATGAAACTCGACAGACACATTACATTTATTACCTAGTAGACATGTGCAAAGTTTCAGAAACGGGCATGGTGAGGGGCTCAGTAGCGCCACCTTTAGTCAAAAATGGGGGCTTCGTTTTACGTAAAGTCACAAAAATCGGTATGTATATTGTTCTCCTCGAGCCGGACAACTTTCTAATTTACACTTATTAGCCCTGACCAACAGGAAGTCAGATATTTTGGTTTGAATGTGATTTTTTGGAGAATTCTCTCTCTCTCTCTCTGCCTCTGTGTCTCTGTGTGTGTGTGTGGGGTGTGGGGGATTTGTCTGTTAGGAGAGGTTTGCTTTTAGAATTGTTTTTCAAGGTTTCAGGGGCTTTTGGGGCCCTTAACATGCTCGAAAACTCTTGAAACTTTACACATAGGTCAGAACCTGCGGCCATCAGGGCTGGGCTGAAGCTGGTATCCGGGCGTGGCAGGGGGGCTCAACAGCGCCCCCTTGAATGGGGTCCGAAAACTTGGTCCATAGATCAAACTAGCTTGTATAAATTAATTTGAAACTCAGCACACATATAGATCTCATCGGGCCGACCAACTTTCGCACTCTTAAGTTATTCGCCAGCCCAACAGGAAGTCGGCTATTCAGGGTTGTTTGAAAAACGCATGCTGTGGAATTTAATGTACTCCTACAGAATTCATCCGATCCCCACCAAACTCGGTGTGCATGAAGACAAGACATTGAGGATGCTAAATTGCGGACGGATTTTTGATATCTCGAACGGTTTGGCCGTGGGGAGGAAACGAATTTATGGCGAGAAAAGAGAAACAGGAAATGTGTTATAACTTCTGCATACATTAACTGATCTTGATAAAACTTCAGCAGTGTGTTCGTTTTCAGAGGACGATCACATCGATGTGACTATTGTGAGTCAAAGTTATAGCGCCACCAACTGGCAGCAGGAAGTGTGTCACTTTCAAAATTCTTTGAAGTCACCCTCTTATGTTTACCCGATTTGCTTCAAACTTTATGTGTATAATGTAGACACACGGCAGATGTAGACCTGTGAAAGGATTATTGATATCTTAGATACGGTTGCCGTGGCAACGCATCAAACTTTAATATTTTTTCGGATGCGTTTGAGACTCTTAGCATGCTTGAAATTGGATGAAACTCGACAGATACATCACATTTATTAGCCAGTAGACATGTGAAAAGTTTCAGAAACGGGCGTGGCAGGGGGGCTCAACAGCGCCCCCTTGAATGGGGTCTGAAAACTTGGTCCATATATCAAACACGCTTGCATGAATTAATATGAAACTCGGTACACATATAGATCTCATCGGGCCGAACAACTTTCCCTCTGTCAAGTTTCACACCAGCCCAACAGGAAGTCGGCTATTATGGGTTGTTTGGAAAACGCTTGCTGTGGAATGTGAAATACTCCTCCTAGAAAATTCAGAAAAGAGAGACACGAAGTGTTATAACTTCTGCACACATTAACTGATCTTGATGAAACTTCAGCAGTGTGTTCGTGGTAAGAGGTCGGTCAGATGGATACAACTATTGTGAGTCAAAGTTATAGCGCCACCAACTGGCAACAGGAACTGTGTCACTTTCAAAATGCTTTTGACAAAATGGGGGGGGGTTACTTTTACCCACAGTTGCAAAAATCAGTACATATATTGGTCTCATCGAGCCGGACAAGTTTCTAATTTACAGTCATTAAACCTGACCAACAGGAAGTCAGATATTTTGGTTTGAATGTGGATTTATTTGCAAAATCGGCCTCTGAATTTTATATATATATATATTTTTTAAAGTGACAAGACAGAGAATATTACTTGTCCGATATATATATATATATATATATATATATATATATATATATATATATATATATATATATATATATATATTACATTTATTTATATATATATATATATATATATATATATATATATATACATACATATATATAAATATAGCTGCGAGCAGCGATGGAGGGCCCAAGCCGGTGACACCGCCACCCCGGTGCCTTTAGTGTAACTAAAGGCACCAGGGTGGCGGTGCCACCGGCTTGGGCCCGCAATCGCTGCTCGCAGCTATATTTATATATATGTATATATATATATATATATATATATATATATATATATATATATATAAATAAATGTAATATATATATTTATTATTATTATTATTATTTTGTCAACCTTTCGGGCACTTTTGGGGCCCTTAACATGCTCAAAAACTCTTGAAACTTTGCACACATGTCAGAACCCGCGGCCATCAGGGCCGGACCGAAGCTGGTACCCGGGCGTGGCAGGGGGGCTCGACAGCGCCCCCTGGAACGGGATCCGAACACTTGTCCATAAATCAAACACGCTTGCATGTAATAATATGAAACTCGGTACACATATAGATCTCATCGGGCCGAACAACTTTCGTGCTCTAAGTTTTACGCCAGCCCAACAGGAAGTCGGCTATTATGGGTTGTTTGGAAACGCATGCTGTGGAATTTGATGTACTCCTCCTAGGAAATTCATCCATTCGCCTCCAAACTCGGTCAGCATGAAGTCAAGACATTGAGGATGCTAAATTGCGGACGGATTTTTGATATCTCGAACGGTTTGGCCGTGGCGAGGAAACGAATTTATGGCGAATAAGGGACACAGGAAGTGTGTTATAACTTCTGCATACATTAACTGATCTTGATGAAACTTCAGCAGTGTGTTCGTTGTAAGAGGCCGATCGCACAGATGTGACTATTGTGAGTCAAAGTTATAGCGCCACCAACAGGCAGCAGGAAATACATCACTTTCAAAATGCTTTGAAATCACTGTCTTATTTTTACCCGATTTGCTTCAAACTTTATGTGTACAATGTAGACACACGGCAGATGTAGACCTGTGAAAGGATTATTGATATCTTAGATACTGTTGCCGTGGCAACACATCAAACTTTAATATTATTTTTTGATGCTTTTGGGACTCTTAACATACTTGAAATTGCATGAAACTCGACAGACACATCACATTTATTAGCCAGTAGACATGTGCAAAGTTTCAGAAACGGGCGTGGTGGAATGGCTCAGTAGCGCCACCTTTAGTCAAAAATGGGGGCTTAGTTTTTCCTAGAATCACAAAAATCGGTATGTATATTGTTCTCATCGAGCCGGACAACTTTCTAATTTACACTTATAAGCTCCAACCAACAGGAAGTCAGATATTTTGGTTTGAATGTGGATTTTCTGAAGAATTTTCTCTCTCTCTCTGTGTGTCTGTGTGTGTCTGTGTGTGTGTGTGGGGGGGGTTGTCTATTCCATTTAATCTTTGTTTTTCAAGGTTTTAGGGGCTTTTGGCGCACTTAACGTGCTCATAAACACTTGAAACTTTTCACACAGGTCAGAACCCACGGTCATCAGGGCCGGGCTGAAGCTGGTACACGGGCGTGGCAGGGGGGCTCAACAGCGCCCCCTTGAACACGGTCTGAAAACTTGGTCCATATATCAAACACGCTTGCATGAATTAATATTAAACTCGGTACACATATAGATCTCATCGGGCCGAACAACTTCCGCACTCTAAATTATTAGCTCCGCCCAACAGGAAGTCTGCTATTATGGGTTGTTTGAAAAACGCATGCTGTGGAATTTGAAACACTCATCCTAGAGAATTCATCCGATCCCCACCAAACTCGGTCAGCATGAAGTCAAGACATTGAGGATGCTAAATTGCGGACGGATTTTTGATATCTCGAACGGTTTGGCCGTGGCGAGGAAACGAATTTATGGCGAGAAAAGAGAAACACGAAGTGTTATAACTTCTGCATACATTAACTGATCTTGATGAAACTTCAGCAGTGTGTTCATGGTAAGAGGCCGGTCAGATGGATGTAACTATTGTGAGTCAAAGTTATAGCGCCACCAACTGGTAGCAGGAAGTGTGTCACTTTCAAAATGCTTTTGACAAAAGTGGGGGGGTTACTTTTACCCACAGTTACAAAAATCAGTACGCATATTGGTCTCATCGAGCCGGACAACTTTCTAATTTACAGTCATTAGCTCCGAGCAACAGGAAGTCAGATATTTTGGTTTGAATGTGGATTTTTTGGATATGTCAGATTCTGAGTTTTTAGTTACTCCTCCTAAGTGGTTTATTTTATTCACACCAAACTTTTTCAACATGATAAAAATACATTAAAGATATATATATATATATATATATATATATATATATATATATATAAATATAGCTGCGAGCAGCGATTACGGGCCAAAGCCGGCGGCACCGCCACCCCGGTGCCTTTAGGTAACTAAAGGCATCGGGGTTGCGGTGCCACCGGCTTGGGCCCGTAATCGCTGCTCGCAGCTATATTTAGGGCCCGAGCACCGATGGTGCGAGGACCCTCTTGGAATTGCTCTGTTTATTATTATTATTAGGGCCCAAGCCCTGAAAGGGCGAAGGCCCTATTGTTTTCGTTAGGATTATTTTTATTATTATTTTTTTTTTTCTACTTCTCGGGCACTTTTGGGGCCCTTAACGTGCTCGAAAACTCTTGAAACTTTGCACACAGGTCAGAACCCGCGGCCATCAGGGCTGGGCTGAAGCTGGTACCCGGGCGTGGCAGGGGGGCTCGACAGCGCCCCCTGGAACGGGATCCGAACACTTGTCCATAAATCAAACACACTTGCATGTAATAATATGAAACTCGGTACACATATAGATCTCATCGGGCCGAACAACTTTCGTGCTCTAAGTTTTAGTCCAGCCCAACAGGAAGTCGGCTATTATGGGTTGTTTGGAAACGCATGCTGTGGAATTTGATGTACTCCTCCTAGAGAATTCATCCAATCTCCTCCAAACTCGGTCAGCATGAAGTCAAGACATTGAGGATGCTAAATTGCGGACGGATTTTTGATATCTCGAACGGTTTGGCCATGGCGAGGAAATGAATTTATGGCGAATAATGGAAACAGGAAGTGTGTTATAACTTCTGCATACATTAACTGATCTTGATGAAACTTCAGCAGTGTGTTCGTTGTAAGAGGCCGATCGCACAGATGTGACTATTGTGAGTCAAAGTTATAGCGCCACCAACAGGCAGCAGGAAGTACATCACTTTCAAAATGCTTTGAAATCACTGTCTTATTTTTACCCGATTTGCTTCAAACTTTATGTGTACAATGTAGACACACGGCAGATGTAGACCTGTGAAAGGATTATTGATATCTTAGATACTGTTGCCGTGGCAACACATCAAACTTTAATATTATTTTTTGATGCTTTTGGGACTCTTAACATACTTGAAATTGCATGAAACTCGACAGACACATCACATTTATTAGCCAGTAGACATGTGCAAAGTTTCAGAAACGGGCGTGGTGGAATGGCTCAGTAGCGCCACCTTTAGTCAAAAATGGGGGCTTAGTTTTTCCTAGAATCACAAAAATCGGTATGTATATTGTTCTCATCGAGCTGGACAACTTTCTAATTTACACTTATAAGCTCCAACCAACAGGAAGTCAGATATTTTGGTTTGAATGTGGATTTTCTGAAGAATTTTCTCTCTCTCTCTGTGTGTCTGTGTGTGTCTGTGTGTGTGTGTGGGGGGGGTTGTCTATTCCATTTAATCTTTGTTTTTCAAGGTTTTAGGGGCTTTTGGCGCACTTAACGTGCTCATAAACACTTGAAACTTTTCACACAGGTCAGTACCCACGGTCATCAGGGCTGGGCTGAAGCTGGTACACGGGCGTGGCAGGGGGGCTCAACAGCGCCCCCTTGAACACGGTCTGAAAACTTGGTCCATATATCAAACACGCTTGCATGAATTAATATGAAACTCGGTACACATATAGATCTCATCGGGCCGAACAACTTCCGCACTCTAAATTATTAGCTCCGCCCAACAGGAAGTCTGCTATTATGGGTTGTTTGAAAAACGCATGCTGTGGAATTTGAAACACTCATCCTAGAGAATTCATCCGATCCCCACCAAACTCGGTCAGCATGAAGTCAAGACATTGAGGATGCTAAATTGCGGACGGATTTTTGATATCTCGAACGGTTTGGCCGTGGCGAGGAAACGAATTTATGGCGAGAAAAGAGAAACACGAAGTGTTATAACTTCTGCATACATTAACTGATCTTGATGAAACTTCAGCAGTGTGTTCATGGTAAGAGGCCGGTCAGATGGATGTAACTATTGTGAGTCAAAGTTATAGCGCCACCAACTGGTAGCAGGAAGTGTGTCACTTTCAAAATGCTTTTGACAAAAGTGGGGGGGTTACTTTTACCCACAGTTACAAAAATCAGTACGCATATTGGTCTCATCGAGCCGGACAACTTTCTAATTTACAGTCATTAGCTCCGAGCAACAGGAAGTCAGATATTTTGGTTTGAATGTGGATTTTTTGGATATGTCAGACTCTGAGTTTTTAGTTACTCCTCCTAAGTGGTTTATTTTATTCACACCAAACTTTTTCAACATGATAAAAATACATTAAAGATATATATATATATATATATATATATAAATATAAATATAGCTGCGAGCAGCGATGAAGGGCCAAAGCCGGCGGCACCGCCACCCCGGTGCCATTAGGTAACTAAAGGCATCGGGGTTGCGGTGCCACCGGCTTGGGCCCGTAATCGCTGCTCGCAGCTATATTTATTATTATTATTATTCTTCTCCGCATTTAATCGCATTTTTGAGGGCCTAAACATGCTCGAAAACTCACAAAACTTTGCACACGCGTCAGAACTGGCGAAAATTTACATCTGATAAAGGTTTCAGAATTGGACGGGGCAAAATGGCTCGATAGCGCCACCTATAAAAGTTCAACGGAGTGCGCCTCCCGCAACGTTCCACGTACGTGCACGAAATTCGGTACATACATGTAATGACCTAATACCTACAAAAAAGTCTCTTGGAGCATAGCCCTAAACACAACAGGAAGTCAGCCATTTTGAACTTCCTCTCAGATTTTTGTGCAGTTTTTGCCATTTTCAGGCCTCGTACTTTAACGAACTCCTCCTACAGTTTTAATCTGATCATCTTCAAATTTGGTGAGTATAATCTTAAGGCCTTTGCGACGTTAAATTGCGAAGATCTTGAGTTTTCGTCGAAGGGCGGGTCCTCGGCGGCCTGACAAATTTCGATGTTTCGCCATGAAACAGGAAGTTGCTGTAACTCAGGCATGGAATGTCCAATCTGCCCCAAACTTCACACGTTTGATAAGCATTCTGTCCTGAACACATGACCATGCTCATATTCATTTATAGTCATAGCGCCACCTGCTGGCAACAGGAAGTGACATGTTTAACACTGTTGTGGACTCCTAATAACATATAAAAAAGTGCCAGCAAGTGCTAAACATGCTAACAACATACTAGAAACATGCTAAAACATGCTAGCAAACACTTAGCTAAGTGTTAAAGCATGCTATTACTGCAATTGAATAGGAATTTGCTGTAACTCAGGCATGGAATGTCCAATCTGCCCCAAACTTCACACGTTTGATAAGAATCATGGCCTGAACATATGTCCATGCTCAAATTCAGTTATTGTAATAGCGCCACCTACTGGCAACAGGAAGTGACATGTTTAACACGTTGATGCTGTTCTAGCAACATGTTAAAAATGCCATTGAGTTCTAAAAATGCTAGAAACATGTTAAAACATGCTAGCAATACTTAGCTAAGTGCTAAAGCATGCTAATTCAATGAAACAGGATGTTGTTGTTACTCAAGAAGGCAATGTCCAATCTGCGCCAAACTTCACACTTTTGATAAGCGTTCTGTCCTGAACACATGACCATGCTCATATTCAGTTACATTTATAGCGCCACCTGCTGGCATCAGGAAGTGACATGTTAAACACTGTTGTGGACTCCTGATAACATATAAAAAAGTGCCAGCAAGTGCTAAACATGCTAACAACATACTAGAAGCTAAAACATGCTAGCAAACACTTAACTAAGTGCTAAAGCATGCTATTACTGCAATTAAATAGGAATTTGCTGTAACTCAGGCACGGAATGTCCAATCTGCCCCAAACTTCACACGTTTGATAAGAGTCAAGGCCTGAACACATCTACATGATAATATTCAGTTATAGTAATAGCGCCACCTAGTGTTTAACACGTTAATGCCGTTCTAGCAACATGTTAAAAATGCCATTGACTTCTAAACATGCTAGAAACATGTTAAAACATGCTAGCAATACTTAGCTAAGTGCTAAAGCATGCTAATTCAATGAAACAGGATGTTGTTGTTACTCAAGAAGGCAATGTCCAATCTGCGCCAAACTTCACATTTTTGATAAGCGTTCTGTCCTAAACACATGACCATGCTCATATTCAGTTACAGTCATAGCGCCACCTGCTGGCAACAGGAAGTGGCATGTTTAACACTGTTGTGAACTCCTGATAACATATAAAAAAGTGCCAGCAAGTGCTAAACATGCTAACAACATACTAGAAACATGCTAAAACATGCTAGCAAACACTTAGCTAAGTGCTAAAGCTCGCTATTACTGCAATTAAATAGGAATTGGCTGTAACTCAGGCACGGAATGTCCAATCTGCCCGAAACTTCACACGTTTGATAAGAGTCATGGCCTGAACACATCTACATGAGAATATTCAGTTATAGTAATAGCGCCACCTACTGGTAACAGGAAGTGTCATGTTTAACACGTTGATGCCGTTCTAGCAACATGTTAAAAATGCCATTGTCTTATAAACATGCTAGAAACATGTTAAAACATGCTAGCAATACTTAGCTAAGTGCTAAAGCATGCTAATTCAATGAAACAGGATGTTGTTGTTACTCAAGAAGGCAATGTCCAATCTGCGCCAAACTTCACACTTTTGATAAGCGTTTTGTCCTGAACTCATGACCATGCACATATTCAGTTACAGTCATAGCGCCACCTGCTGGCAACAGGAAGTGGCATGTTTAACCCTGTTGTGAACTCCTGATAACATATAAAAAAGTGCCAGCAAGTGCTAAACATGCTAACAACATACTAGAAACATGCTAAAACATGCTAGCAAACACTTAGCTAAGTGCTAAAGCTCGCTATAACTGCAATTAAATAGGAATTGGCTGTAACTCAGGCACGGAATGTCCAATCTGCCCGAAACTTCACACGTTTGATAAGAGTCATGGCCTGAACACATCTACATGAGAATATTCAGTTATAGTAATAGCGCCACCTACTGGTAACAGGAAGTGTCATGTTTAACACGTTGATGCCGTTCTAGCAACATGTTAAAAATGCCATTGTCTTATAAACATGCTAGAAACATGTTAAAACATGCTAGCAATACTTAGCTAAGTGCTAAAGCATGCTAATTCAATGAAACAGGATGTTGTTGTTACTCAAGAAGGCAATGTCCAATCTGCGCCAAACTTCACACTTTTGATAAGCGTTTTGTCCTGAACTCATGACCATGCACATATTCAGTTACAGTCATAGCGCCACCTGCTGGCAACAGGAAGTGGCATGTTTAACCCTGTTGTGAACTCCTGATAACATATAAAAAAGTGCCAGCAAGTGCTAAACATGCTAACAACATACTAGAAACATGCTAAAACATGCTAGCAAACACTTAGCTAAGTGCTAAAGCATGCTATTACTGCAATTAAATAGGAATTTGCTGTAACTCAAGCATACAATGTCCAATCTGCCCCAAACTTCACACGTTTAATAAAAGTCCTGCACTGAACACATCTACATAGCGATATTCAGATATAGACATAGCCCCACCTACTGGCAACAAAAACTGACATGGTTAAAACAGTAATGCAGAACTAACCACATAACTATTGTGTACTAAGCATGCTAGAAACATACTAAACATGCTAGCAACTACTATACCTCCTTAAATGCACATTGCCCAACCATGCTCTGTCTTCCTAAAGCCACCGAATGACGATGGCACGGGTGCGAGGGCCCTTTCATCGCTGCTTGCAGCTTTAATTATTATTATTCTTCTCCGCATTTAATCGCATTTTTGAGGGCCTAAACATGCTCGAAAACTCACGAAACTTTGCACACGTGTCAGAACTGGCGAAAATTTACATCTGATATAGGTTTCAGAATTGGGCGGGGCAAAATGGCTCGATAGCGCCACCTATAAAAGTTCAACGGAGTGCGCCTCCCACTGTGTTCCACGTACGTGTACGAAATTCGGTACATATATGTAATGACCTAATACCTACAAAAAAGTCTCTTGGAGCGTAGCCCTAAACCCAACAGGAAGTCAGCCATTTTGAACTTCCTCTCAGATTTTTGTGCAGTTTTTGCCATTTTCAGGCCTCGTACTTTAACGAACTCCTCCTACAGTTTTAATCTGATCATCTTCAAATTTGGTGAGTGTAATCTTAAGGCCTTTGCGACGTTAAATTGCGAAGATCTTGAGTTTTCGTCGAAGGGCGGGTCCTCGGCGGCCTGACAAATTTCGATGTTTCGCCATGAAACAGGAAGTTGCTGTAACTCAGGCATGGAATGTCCAATCTGCCCCAAACTTCACACGTTTGATAAGCATTCTGTCCTGAACACATGACCATGCTCATATTCATTTATAGTCATAGCGCCACCTGCTGGCAACAGGAAGTGACATGTTTAACACTATTGTGGACTCCTAATAACATATAAAAAAGTGCCAGCAAGTGCTAAACATGCTAACAACATACTAGAAACATGCTAAAACATGCTAGCAAACACTTAGCTAAGTGTTAAAGCATGCTATTACTGCAATTGAATAGGAATTTGCTGTAACTCAGGCATGGAATGTCCAATCTGCCCCAAACTTCACACGTTTGATAAGAATCATGGCCTGAACACATGTCCATGCTCAAATTCAGTTATAGTAATAGCGCCACCTACTGGCAACAGGAAGTGACATGTTTAACACGTTGATGCTGTTCTAGCAACATGTTAAAAATGCCATTGAGTTCTAAACATGCTAGAAACATGTTAAAACATGCTAGCAATACTTAGCTAAGTGCTAAAGCATGCTAATTCAATGAAACAGGATGTTGTTGTTACTCAAGAAGGCAATGTCCAATCTGCGCCAAACTTCACACTTTTGATAAGCGTTCTGTCCTGAACACATGACCATGCTCATATTCAGTTACATTTATAGCGCCACCTGCTGGCAACAGGAAGTGACATGTTAAACACTGTTGTGGACTCCTGATAACATATAAAAAAGTGCCAGCAAGTGCTAAACATGCTAACAACATACTAGAAGCTAAAACATGCTAGCAAACACTTAACTAAGTGCTAAAGCATGCTATTACTGCAATTAAATAGGAATTTGCTGTAACTCAGGCACGGAATGTCCAATCTGCCCCAAACTTCACACGTTTGATAAGAGTCATGGCCTGAACACATCTACATGAGAATATTCAGTTATAGTAATAGCGCCACCTACTGGCAACAGGAAGTGACATGTTTAACACGTTGATGCTGTTCTAGCAACATGTTAAAAATGCCATTGAGTTCTAAACATGCTAGAAACATGTTAAAACATGCTAGCAATACTTAGCTAAGTGCTAAAGCATGCTAATTCAATGAAACAGGATGTTGTTGTTACTCAAGAAGGCAATGTCCAATCTGCGCCAAACTTCACACTTTTGATAAGCGTTCTGTCCTGAACACATGACCATGCTCATATTCAGTTACATTTATAGCGCCACCTGCTGGCAACAGGAAGTGACATGTTAAACACTGTTGTGGACTCCTGATAACATATAAAAAAGTGCCAGCAAGTGCTAAACATGCTAACAACATACTAGAAGCTAAAACATGCTAGCAAACACTTAACTAAGTGCTAAAGCATGCTATTACTGCAATTAAATAGGAATTTGCTGTAACTCAGGCACGGAATGTCCAATCTGCCCCAAACTTCACACGTTTGATAAGAGTCATGGCCTGAACACATCTACATGAGAATATTCAGTTATAGTAATAGCGCCACCTACTGGTAACAGGAAGTGTCATGTTTAACACGTTGATGCCGTTCTAGCAACATGTTAAAAATGCCATTGACTTCTAAACATGCTAGAAACATGTTAAAACATGCTAGCAATACTTAGCTAAGTGCTAAAGCATGCTAATTCAATGAAACAGGATGTTCTTGTTACTCAAGAAGGCAATGTCCAATCTGCGCCAAACTTCACACTTTTGATAAGCGTTTTGTCCTGAACACATGACCATGCACATATTCAGTTACAGTCATAGCGCCACCTGCTGGCAACAGGAAGTGGCATGTTTAACCCTGTTGTGAACTCCTGATAACATATAAAAAAGTGCCAGCAAGTGCTAAACATGCTAACAACATACTAGAAACATGATAAAACATGCTAGCAAACACTTAGCTAAGTGCTAAAGCATGCTATTACTGCAATTAAATAGGAATTTGCTGTAACTCAAGCATACAATGTCCAATCTGCCCCAAACTTCACATTTTTGATAAAAGTCCTGCACTGAACACATCTACATAGCGATATTCAGATATAGACATAGCCCCACCTACTGGCAACAAAAACTGACATGGTTAACACAGTAATGCAGAACTAACCACATAACTATTGTGTACTAAGCATGCTAGAAACATACTAAACATGCTAGCAACTACTATACCTCCTTAAATGCACATTGCCCAACCATGCTCTGTCTTCCTAAAGCCACCGAGTGACGATGGCACGGGTGCGAGGGCCCTTTCATCGCTGCTTGCAGCTTTAATTCTACTTTAAATTTTAAGTCGAAAAATGAAAAATGTACATGGACCACCATCCTTACAATTTAATTATTTTCCTATCTGTTGGAATGCTTGCTCACAAATATTGGTACCAAATGTATACATACTATTTATAAATAGGCTCTTAAAGAGTTTTTTTCTCTGCCACAATTATTTGGCTGTTCACCAGAGACATTAAGCAAACTATAGGCACACAATTAGGCAGTGTTTCTCAATTGCAGTCATTGGCACCCACCTCCTAATATGTTTTACTCTCCCTGTTTAACACACTATCAAGCTGATGAGCTGAAAAGGGTGTTTTAATTTGTAAGACATCTTAAACATTCTGGGAGGTGGGTCCCAGGACTGGAGTTAAGATACACTGCATCAAGGCATTACATTTAAGACAATAAGGCATAGTCTTCTGTGAAGCTGCTTTAAAACAATATATATTATGAAATCAACTGTATTCAGCTTTTTCAAATTTTGACCTATTGATAGACAAATGTTTGTCTATCAATCTGTTGTCCCAACATGTTGTACTGGGTAGCCTGAATGCACTGTAAATTGTTTTGAAAGCAATTGCCACATGCATTCATTGGTACACTGTAAAACCCAACAAGTTAAGCTAACTCATTTCATTTGAGGAAACCGATTGCCTTAATTCAATTAAGTTTATAAAAAACAATAGTTATGAGTACTCTGAACTTATTTTAATCGAGTCCACTAAAACAGTAATACAAAGTCAAATTCAATAAGTTAAGCTAACTTATTACATTTGAGGACACCGATTGCCTTAATTCATTGTAAAACCCAACAAGTTAAGCTAACTCATTTCATTTGAGGAAACCGATTGCCTCAATTCAATTAAGTTTATAAAAACAATAGTTATGAGTACTCTGAACTTATTTCAGTTGAGTTTACTAAAAGTAGATATACATTGCAGTCAATAAATTAAGTGATTAATTAAGTGATTATTGAGCATTAGTGATTAACACCTGTTGTTAACGAGCAGAATCAATGAAGGAAAGAGAAACACAAGAACTACAACTGACTTCCAACCACAGCCTTAGATGAAATCAACTCAAGATAAAAGACGTTTAAATCTCTAAAGATCTCAGCAGAGGAGGATTAAACCACTACACAAACAGCATTACCAGCTTCACTTATTACTAAACAGTTTGACTTTTGTCATGCGTCTACAGAAGTTGTTATTGAGAATGAACAGAGGGTTAGATGATAATGATTTATTGAGTTTTATTTAAAGACACCATGATAGTGATCCGTGTTTGCTTTAGTTGGGCTCTTGACCCTTGACTTTATAACACCAGTTTTTCCTCTGGCTGCTGTAACGTGTTTATAAAACACATTTGTTATGGCACATACGCCAAAAGAAAATATGAGCATGTGGTTGTGTTAAGATGATACAAATCATCATTTAGTGACTTGATTCTCTGATCATTCCCAGAGCCTAATCTCTGATTAGATAGGTGATGTATTACTTGTATTATTCATTATAGTATAACTGATTCTGCTGTAAGACCCATTGTTGTAATTAACAGATTTTAAAAACCTCTATGGTATTATGCTGACTTACACAGACATCAAGAATCAGCATATGAATCTCAACAATGGTGACCATTAAAAAATGATTTATGCCGCAATGCATGCTGGGAGCCATGGATAAGTTTTGTATTATGCTAGTACCCAGCATGCATCATTTTTTAATGGTCACCATTGTTGAGATTCATATGCTGATTCTTGATGTCTGTGTGAGTCTTAATAATGCAATACCTTTTCTGTGAAACTTTTTGTGCACAACTATTTTTTAATATCCTTCATATTATCTGATGTCTCAACATGGCTAGCTCTTATGCTGTAGAATCACAGTTTTGAGTGAAACTAATATGTTGCCCTTTTAATCAGAGATCAGACTCTGAATGAAATCAGTGAATCAAGTCACTAAATGATGATTGTCATCAACAATCCTGCACCATCAACACCAGATCAGACTTTTCCTTGGCTTTTGTGCCATAACAAATGTTTTATAAACACTCAATTATAGCAGCCAAAGAAAATCTTAAGTGCAAAAGTCAAGGGTCAAGAGCTCAACTAAAGTAAGCGCTGATCTCCATCATGGTGACCTTAAATGAAACTCGAATCATCAACTTCTAAACCTTTGTTAATTCTAATAAGAACTTCTGTAGACGAATGGCAGTAATAAAGTCAAAGTGGTTAATAATAAGTGAAGCTGGTAATGCTGTTCGTGGAGTTGTTTAATCCTCCTCTGCAGAGATCTTGAGATATTTAATGTCTTCTTTTATCTCCAGTTGATTTTGCTGTGGCTGAAGTCAGTTGTAGTTCTTGTGTTTCTCTTTCCTTCAGTGATTCTGCTTGTTAACAGCAGGTGCTCATCACTAATGCTCAATCATCACTTAATTAATCACTTAATTATACAATTATCATTCTGGGATCTAGAAATGTTCTATAACTCATTCAGTTTGAGTTCTGTTTCAGTCATTCAAGTTTCGGTAATATTTGAGTGCTGTGAACTCAATTGTATTTAGTTAATATTACTGTTAGGTTTTACAGTGTGTCGTACTGTACCTGAGGTCAGAGGTGAAAGTAATGGGGTTGTGCATGGACTGATCACTCCTCATTGACACACAGCTGGGTCCTGCACCACACTCTTCTTTCTCCTTACTGTCCTCCTCTCTCTCCTCACAGTGATGCATTTTGGAGGTGTGTTCCCCTTCCAGTTCTCTTGTTTAATGCCTTTATCTGTTAATTATCTTCAAAAGGACAATAAAAACAAATTTACAGTAACATTGGAAACAATCATGTTTCATCTCTCAGATTTATGGATTAAAACAGTACTTTTTAAGCTCCATTGCTCTTAAACTAGTTTCTGAGGTCAAACACCTCCTGCTTGCAGATGGCAAACTAAAATCTGATTATTACCCTAAACACTGTGTGCTTTCATCATATTTTTTCCTTCTGCACTGGCACTTCAGTGTATTTCTCAATCAGAAGGATATCCTACTAAAGGATCCTTGGAAGGCAGCTTTCATTTTGTGTCCATCATTCAGCCTGTTTTGAAGGATATTTGCATCATGTGTATCCTTCACGTCCTCCAATCACCCACAATCCTTAACACAGAGTTCAATTCACAAAAAAAAAAAAAAAAAAGAATAATCAGAAAATGAGTCGACACTGAGTTCGCCTGAGTTCATTATGAAATGCACATATTTTCAAAGATAAAGGCATCATGATAAGGGCATTATTTATTTTTTTACATAATGCTTAACTTTCCATGATACAAATGACTGGGAGACCACAAGACGTTTTTCTTCACTGTGCTGTATTAACAGAAATACATATAATATGAAGATTTTAATTATAAAGTATTTTTCAAAAGTAATTTTAAATAGTATTTTTTCACCGACACTGTGGGGCAGAAACCTCTGAAATTGACATACGAACTCACAAGACTCATTCTAGCCTTCTTGCTGTCTTCATGTATTGCCCGAAATATTGGAGAACCATTGCCGTAACAATTAACTCTGAGATGTAATTAACCATATGTTTGAAAGCAACTTATTCATTAATTGTCGTTCTGGTGTTTAGTGATGTTACACCATCTAATGCTCAGATAGACAGAGGAATGTGTCACTAGGCTATTAGAGGTGACACATGGCAAGGGTCAGCAAGTACGTTCAGCATCAGGCCAAAAAAAACATTTTTGCCACTAGATGGCGGGCCAGAACATAGTCAAATGATAATTTAAGAAATTAATTGATGACAAATGCAACTAGAATGCCTGTGATAGACTGTTATGTATCTGGTAGTGAGCTGTTGTTAAATCCTGTAGTCCTGTGGTGGTGTCTGGGTTTTACACTGGATAAATTAATAAAGTAGTGACAGGTAACCTGGCAAGTATCTTCATTCACCAACTTGCAACAGAGACCGCCTTGCTAAAACACACATATGTGGGAGATGCGGAATTGATCAAAATAACATTAAGAAAATAAAAGAGGACTTGAATAAGCCCATTAATGGCATGTCTTATTTCCTCTTTCCATATTGTGAATAATAAATGTATATCATTTTAATTTGCTTATAACACAATTATTTGACATAGCCTTTTACACTCATGATTATTCCTTGGCATCCTCACGTACTAAACGTTTTTTTTTTTTTTTATTATTGTTTGGGTGCTGGAGGTAGGCTACACTATTACGTCATGTGAAGGGTGATGTTAACATAAGAGAAAATGGCACTATCAAAGAGTCTAAAGAGTAAAGTTGACAGTGAAAATAGGGCATACAAAGAAGAATGGAAAGACAATATGCGTTAATCTACCTAGTTTTGTCAATGCAAAGCCAGTGTGTCTTATCTGCAACGACACGATCCACAGACTCTTTTGAATGTCTTTCAGAACTTTTCAAATTAAAAGCTCTCAATTCATCTCAAAATAAAACATTGCTGCAAAAACATTCTCATACTTTTATTTTGAAGGCAAAATTAATAAAGATGAAGTGATTGTGAGTAACTGTTGCTGTCATGACAGATCTATTTCAGAACCAGCCGCTATCAAAATAATCTGGCTGCGGGCTGCTGTATGGCGACATGCTTCGCAACAATAGGTGTGTTCGACCGCAGATAACAAACATGACAAAATACTTTCATTTCTAACTTATAAGGTTGCACAGAAATGAGGAATGAGGAAGGAATTAGAGGCATTAACCCAGCTAACAGAGGATCTTGATTTGTAACATTCCAAGAACATACAAATGTTACTAGAACATTGCTAGAATGTTATTTAAAGGTTAGTGTGATGTTCCTGAAACATTCTTTCAATCCTCAATCTGTGAAGATCTCAGAAGAGGAGGATTAAACAACTCCACAAACAGCATTACCAGCTTCACTTATTACTAACCAGATTGACTTTATTTCTGTCAGACGTCTACAGAAGAATTAACAGAGGTTTAGATGTTGATGATTTATTGAAAATGTTTGACTTCATGCATCATGGAGATCAGTGTTTGCTTTAGTTGAGCTCTTGGCCCTTTTGTTATGTTAATTTTATATATTTTTTTGCAATTGCAGGTGTTTTTAGAAAACATTTCTGCATTGATAACACAGATCAACATGGCTGCTTAAAATGTTCATCTAACATCAAGAAAACGTATATATTCTGATATTCAGATTTCATTAGATTTAATGTCAATCAGTTATTTAGGATTGTACACATGTAGTGAGTGAACTGATGAATTTGACATTATGTTGGGTTGTTTAAATATTTTATTGAATATCTTTGTTTGATAATGTGTAAATAATTAATGTATTCTTAATTTAGATACAGGCACTTTTTTTTTTTTTTTTTATAAACCAGGAAGGCCCAGTTTACCTGAAAAGAAATTTGTCTGGAGTGCATGACGCAAAAAAATAAAAAAATAACAATAAAAAAAATAAAAAATAAATAATTGTATTGGTGCAAATAACACATAATATGAACTGTATTCAAATTGAAATAGTATAGCTGGGCCTTATAAAATTAATGGAAACTAAAAGAAAAGGAAAGAACATCTAGTTTACATTACACGTTTAAACAAAAAGTTGCCCACTTTACCTTTTACCTTTACCATTCACCAAATAACTCCATTTTCTAATATTAAAACAAACATTGTTGGTTTTAATGAGAAAATAATAATAAACTAATCGAGGGCGGATTAGAACCCATGTCTCCTCAAGCACGCTAGTTCAACACCAGCGCCATAGGGAGACAAGCATTAAACGCTGATAAATTACCGACTGATAAGAACAGCTACTAACAACATGCATTAGGCTACAGTATTAAGGATAAAACATGAGTTGTGTCGCCAAATTAAACTCAAACTCCTGCCCCACCCACTTTTTAAAACAAAATTCGCCAATGCTTTTAGTCTAGATTAGTTTAATCGAGGACGTTTTCATCATTTGTAGCTACATTCAACTATCGTCCGGTTTGAAATCCTCATAAGGAAGTGGATAAACTTAAATGACAGCGTATAGTTATATCCTACATTGTAACATAAAGATTAACGTCTGAACTCACCTAAACAGGCTCCCGGAGTTAAATACACATGGTTTTTGTTTTATATCTCCGGACTGGCGTCTCTTCCGTTTTTTCTTTTACTTTTGTTTTCTCACATAAGGTGACTCGAGGTGTGTTCCCTGCACCCGTCAGTGCTCTGAGTGAGATTCCAGTCCGTGCATGTTCAGTGCGAACTCGCATAGGGTATAAGGGCACATCGATACATTGGAAGTGGAGAGTGAAATACTGTCACTGCCGAGACGCGACAGTTACAATGCACCTATCATGATTATGTTTAAATAAGATAAAATAATAAATAAATTACGTTAAAACGTTGTAAAATAAACTACATTTATTTTAATATTCAACATGGCAACAGACATTTACCACTTAGATTGGCTTCAAGTTTGATATATTACAGTGGCGGCTGGTGATGGAAAAAGTAGGGGGGGCTGAGGTACAATGTGGTTTTAAAATTTTTATTTGAACAATTAAACAATTGCTGCTGTTTATTTATTACATTAACACCAAAGTAACAGCTCAAAAACAAATAGCATCTAATGTAATTATTAAAGTATGAATTTAGAATGTCTGTTGTAGATTTCAAATATTGTTCTTTCAAAGACAGAAAGATTTGAGATTCATTGGAAACCAAGTCATACAAGGTGAACTTCTAATTGCTATAATTTGCAGTGAGTGCTCAGTCAATATTCAATAAACACAAAGAGTTAAATAGTTGCTGTTATTACATGGAGTAACCACTAGATGGAGAAGACTGTACATTAATTGGAATGGTGAGCAAGTCTATAAAAACACTATATATTGTTTCCAGTGTTCACATGAGTCAATCATGAATCTTATCCTACAGCAAACCACCTCAAAGGCAGACACACAAACACAAAAAAAAATCAAAATCCTCCAAGCACAACAGCATCTCCTCTGCTCCTCCAGAGACACAACAGCATCTCCACTGCTCCTCCAGAGACACAACAGCATCTCCACTGCTCCTCCAGAGACACAACAGCATCTCCACTGCTCCTCCAGAGACACAACAGCATCTCCACTGCTCCTCCAGAGACAACAGCATCTCCTCTGCTCCTCCAGAGACACAACAGCATCTCCACTGCTCCTCCAAGCACTCAGCATCTCTGCTCCTCCAGAGACACAACAGCATTTCCACTACTCCTCTTCATCCAGGACACAGAGGAGATGCTGTTGTGCTTGGAGGAGCAGTGGAGATGCTGTTGTGCTTGGAGCAGAGAAGATGCTGTTGTGCTTGGAGGAGCAGTGGAGATGCTGTTGTGCTTGGAGGAGTAGTGGAGATGCTGAGTGCTTGGAGGAGTAGTGGAGATGCTGTTGTGCTTGGAGGAGCAGTGGAGATGCTGTTGTGCTTGGAGTAGTGGAGATGCTGTTGTGCTTGGAGGAGCAGAGGAGATGCTGTTGTGCTTGGAGGAGCAGAGGAGATGCTGTTGTGCTTGGAGGAGCAGTGGAGATGCTGTTGTGCTTGGAGGAGTAGTGGAGATGCTGTTGTGCTTGGAGGAGTAGTGGAGATGCTGTTGTGCTTGGAGGAGTAGTGGAGATGCTGAGTGCTTGGAGGAGTAGTGGAGATGCTGAGTGCTTGGAGGAGCAGTGGAGATGCTGTTGTGCTTGGAGGAGCAGAGGAGATGCTGTTGTGCTTGGAGGAGTAGTGGAGATGCTGTTGTGCTTGGAGGAGCAGTGGAGATGCTGTTGTGCTTGGAGGAGTAGTGGAGATGCTGAGTGCTTGGAGGAGCAGTGGAGATGCTGTTGTGCTTGGAGGAGCAGAGGAGATGCTGTTGTGCTTGGAGGAGTAGTGGAGATGCTGTTGTGCTTGGAGGAGTAGTGGAGATGCTGTTGTGCTTGGAGGAGCAGTGGAGATGCTGTTGTGCTTGGAGGAGTAGTGGAGATGCTGAGTGCTTGGAGGAGCAGTGGAGATGCTGTTGTGCTTGGAGGAGCAGAGGAGATGCTGTTGTGCTTGGAGGAGTAGTGGAGATGCTGTTGTGCTTGGAGGAGTAGTGGAGATGCTGAGTGCTTGGAGGAGCAGTGGAGATTCTGTTGTGCTTGGAGTAGTGGAGATGCTGAGTGCTTGGAGGAGTAGTGGAGATGCTGTTGTGCTTGGAGGAGTAGTGGAGATGCTGTTGTGCTTGGAGGAGTAGTGGAGATGCTGAGTGCTTGGAGGAGCAGAGGAGATGCTATTGTGCTTGGAGGAGCAGTGAAGATGCTGTTGTGCTTGGAGGAGCAGAGGAGATGCTGTTGTGCTTGGAGGAGTAGTGGAGATGCTGTTGTGCTTGGAGGAGCAGTGGAGATGCTGTTGTGCTTGGAGGAGTAGTGGAGATGCTGTTGTGCTTGGAGGAGCAGAGGAGATGCTATTGTGCTTGGAGGAGCAGTGAAGATGCTGTTGTGCTTGGAGGAGCAGAGGAGATGCTATTGTGCTTGGAGGAGCAGTGAAGATGCTGTTGTGCTTGGAGGAGCAGAGGAGATGCTGTTGTGCTTGGAGGAGTAGTGGAGATGCTGTTGTGCTTGGAGGAGCAGTGGAGATGCTGTTGTGCTTGGAGGAGTAGTGGAGATTCTGTTGTGCTTGGAGGAGCAGAGGAGATGCTATTGTGCTTGGAGGAGCAGTGAAGATGCTGTTGTGCTTGGAGGAGCAGAGGAGATGCTGTTGTGCTTGGAGGAGTAGTGGAGATGCTGTTGTGCTTGGAGGAGCAGTGGAGATGCTGTTGTGCTTGGAGGAGTAGTGGAGATGCTGTTGTGCTTGGAGGAGTAGTGGAGATGCTGTTGTGCTTGGAGGAGCAGTGGAGATTCTGTTGTGCTTGGAGTAGTGGAGATGCTGAGTGCTTGGAGGAGCAGTGGAGATTCTGTTGTGCTTGGAGGAGCAGAGGAGATGCTGTTGTGCTTGGAGGAGCAGTGGAGATGCTGTTGTGCTTGGAGGAGTAGTGGAGATGCTGTTGTGCTTGGAGGAGCAGTGGAGATGCTGTTGTGCTTGGAGGAGCAGTGGAGATGCTGTTGTGCTTGGAGGAGTAGTGGAGATGCTGTTGTGCTTGGAGGAGTAGTGGAGATGCTGAGTGCTTGGAGGAGCAGTGGAGATTCTGTTGTGCTTGGAGTAGTGGAGATGCTGAGTGCTTGGAGGAGCAGTGGAGATTCTGTTGTGCTTGGAGGAGCAGAGGAGATGCTATTGTGCTTGGAGGAGCAGTGAAGATGCTGTTGTGCTTGGAGGAGCAGTGGAGATGCTGTTGTGCTTGGAGGAGTAGTGGAGATGCTGTTGTGCTTGGAGGAGCAGTGGAGATGCTGTTGTGCTTGGAGGAGTAGTGGAGATGCTGTTGTGCTTGGAGGAGTAGTGGAGATGCTGTTGTGCTTGGAGGAGTAGTGGAGATGCTGAGTGCTTGGAGGAGCAGTGGAGATTCTGTTGTGCTTGGAGGAGCAGAGGAGATGCTATTGTGCTTGGAGGAGTAGTGGAGATGCTGTTGTGCTTGGAGGAGCAGAGGAGATGCTGTTGTGCTTGGAGGAGCAGAGGAGATGCTGTTGTGCTTGGAGGAGCAGTGGAGATGCTGTTGTGCTTGGAGGAGTAGTGGAGATCCTGTTGTGCTTGGAGGAGCAGTGGAGATGCTGTTGTGCTTGGAGTAGTGGAGATGCTGTTGTGCTTGGAGGAGCAGAGGAGATGCTGTTGTGCTTGGAGGAGCAGAGGAGATGCTGTTGTGCTTGGAGGAGCAGTGGAGATGCTGTTGTGCTTGGAGGAGTAGTGGAGATGCTGTTGTGCTTGGAGGAGTAGTGGAGATGCTGAGTGCTTGGAGGAGCAGTGGAGATTCTGTTGTGCTTGGAGTAGTGGAGATGCTGAGTGCTTGGAGGAGCAGTGGAGATTCTGTTGTGCTTGGAGGAGCAGAGGAGATGCTATTGTGCTTGGAGGAGCAGTGAAGATGCTGTTGTGCTTGGAGGAGCAGAGGAGATGCTGAGTGCTTGGAGGAGCAGAGGAGATGCTGAGTGCCTGATGGAGAGAAGCAGCTGAGATGATTGTGCACTGTCACTTGTAAAGAAATTTGGCTCTCCTTTCTTTCTGGGCTGCAAACCTATCGATAACTTTGTTGTTGAAGTTGGGCATGTCTTTCACAATCTTTTTCTCCATAGAAAGGATGGCAAGGGCATTCATTCTTTCTTGAGACATTGTGCTCCTTAGGAACGTTTTGATTCTTTTTAGAGTGGAGAAGCATCTTTCAGATTCTGCTGATGTCATTGGAGTAGTGATAAGGATTTTCAGAAGATTAACAGTTTCTGAAAATGTGCACTGAAGGTTGTTCTCCATAAAAAACTGATACAGTGGCACTGCACCACTACACTTTTCAAACTCCGGGTTTTCATAGACCAAGGATAGTTCTGTCTTCAGTCTAGCCTTGTTCAGCATTGGATAGGCCTCCACGGTGGCATTCAATGCAGCACTTGGAAAGGTTTTAGCATGCTGTGAGAACAGCTCTCCATGCAGCAGTGTTGAACTCACAAGGTGCCCAGTGAATGCAAAGCGCTCCTTTGTCTGAGCCCAGATGGTATCACACACCTGTAAAACATAGAAAATAAATAACATATTAATTGCTTTACATAGAACTTCATTAAATTATGTCACAATAATTTGAATATAGTTGTAAATGTGGATATGCAAAAATCAGGTATGAAATACTGTTGTCTAAACCAAAACTAATCAAGGATCTACAATAGAACTAAATCATTGGTAAATTGAGATTAAGAGGAAATCAAAAATAAAATTGTAACTAGTGCAAAATGCCCGTGCAAAATCAGTTTTTGAGTGTGTTTTTAGTAATTGTTGGTTTGGTGTTTGAGTGCTCATTGTTACAATTACACAGCAAAAGTTCAGTGACATTTTTATTTGTGCATGGTAGAAAGCACACAGTGAACTCCGAGAAAACGCTATGCTTGAGCAAACAGTTTGTGAATAGGCTATTACAAATTATGCCGATGAAAGAGACTGTGAACGCATTGAAAAGGATATGTTTAGTTGGTGAATAGCATTTACACAGTAGCGATAACGTTAAGCACACCAGAATGAAATATAATATTCAGAAGTAAACAGCATAGATGACTTATAGATTCAGTTTACATCCACAAATGAATAAGCGCGTCGATTCAGGGAGCAGTGCAAAGTGCCTGTGCAAAATCAGTTTTTGTGAGCTGATCGCTGTCAAAAAAGTTCAGGAGATATTTCTTAGCGAAGGCTGATTTCAACAGTTTCAATATGATAAAAAAAATAACTTTTATATTGATTCAATGGATTAATTGCATTTTGAAAAAAAAAAGTGTCATGAATTTATTGCATTTTTGGGAAAAAATAATCCGTTTTTATAATAAATCTTTGAAAATCAAAATCTGGATTTGAATTATTTATGTTATTATAACCTAAAGATGCTATGTGAAAGTTTGAAACAGAAAATAGTCGTTTTCATCTTGCCACTTTCTTGGTAAAGAAAACACATTTTTACTCAAATTAATCAAAATGGATTTATCACGTTCTGGAACCAAACTATAATATTCAGAAGTAAACAGTGTAGCTGACTGAGTGTTTATGTCAGAATGTTTATTTTTAAACCACAACCTTCTAAAAATTATATATTTAACGATATCTTTAGCATTTCTCATCCAAACAACGTCAAACTTGGCACTGCACTTACTCGTGCCCGTGGCAAGACACCTGTCGAATTTGAAATCCATCGGACTAACGGTTCGAGAGATATGTGGTTAACAGACACACAGACAGACAGACATTTCTGTAATTTATAGAGAGATGTACATGTGCTATGTTTTTATCTGTAGTGGCACTTTCTCAGCAAATGAAGTCCCTAACGGATAAAGTGAATTTGATTTGGCAGAACATTAGTAACTGCTCCAAACATAACACAAATTTAAAACTATAGAACAACAGAGGACCTTTGAGTGGCACCAGTAAACGTGCAGCAGTTTGTGAAGCACTACTGTAGAGCACAAGAGGAGGCCTATGAAAGTGAAATAAGCTGTACCTCAATAGCAATCCGATGTTGTTCTGCGGGCCCCAGTGTCCTCTGTCGCTTGGCAGCTGGAATCTCCTCTTGCACAGTGAATATGGAAGACCTTGTTTAAACATAAAACAATTGCTTAATACTACATTATTCTGCATACATGTTATTTCTATGATTTTTCACATTTACCTGATGTTTCGAATGCTGTCGGCAAAATTGCAGATGGCAGCTTTGATGAAGATGGGGTCAATGTTTCGTTTCTGAAGCTGCTGAAAGAGCATGTCGACGTGTGGCATGATTTTGTGAAATAGTTGGAGAAAAAAGCAAAATGTACCATCCTCCAGCATCCTCACAAACCCTCCTGCTTCTCTCACAGTCACAGCATCAAAGTTCCCAGAGTCCTGAATGGTCTTAAAACACTTAAGAAGATCATCCCTGTGCTCATATACAGTGTTTACTGAGCGACTGTGAAAGTTCCACCTTGTTGCACACGCTCTCGGAAGTCTGCTGCCAACAACATCATCAAGCACGCTGGTCCGTTTGGGCGACCTTGAAAAAAATGCACAAAATCCACCTAGCTCCGAGAAAAATGTGGAGACCTTGGGTATCTTTGAGGTGGCTTGCTGCATTACCAGATTGAGCTGATGTGCGTAACAATGTACGTAGTGTGCGTTCTCATACACATCCATCACTTTACGCTGAACTCCTCCAGTGGCACCCCGCATAACGCTCGCTCCGTCATAAGTTTGAGCTATTAATTTTGTCTTGTCTTTGGGTGGGATCAATGCACTCATCCTTTCCAAAAGTGCTTGAGCGATGTTTTCAGCATTCGCGTTTTCAATTGGTATGAACTCAAAAAAGCGCTCTTGAATGACGTTGTAGCGGTCGATGTAGCGAAGTACAAGGGCAAGTTGGCACTGGACAGACACGTCAGATGTTTCATCTGCTTGAATGGCAATGTAATCAGCCGCAGTCACCTCCTCGTGAATGTACTCCTTAACAACAGTCAACATACAGTCCAGCAGCTCATTCTGAATCGTTTTGGACGTACCTCTGAACACAGTAGCTCCCTCCAAGTGCTCCTTCAGAGCAGCGTCCAACGACGAGGCGAAGTTAACAAGGCCCCTAAAAATGCCTGGGTTCTCAGAGGCTTCAGTCTCGTCGTGGCCACGCAAAGCTAATTCAAAGGCACCACAAAATTTGACACAGTCAATCAGTTTAGAAAGAATATATCGATTCTTGTCCACTTCCTCATTGTGCCTTCTTATACAAAGTCGATGGCCATCATCCAACTGAGTAGCAATGTTAGCTTTCCCCAGCAACGCAAATTTCAGGCAGTTGTCCATATGCATCTTTGTGTGTTCATGTTTTTTTATTTTTTCCGAAAAATGTTTCATATCCTGAACACCGTTTTCACACCAGGCTCGATCGGTCGCTGCAGTTTTAAAAAGCAAACAAGGGAAGCAAAAGAGCGCGTTAGCTACTCCGCAGCCGGTTAGCCACGGCTTCCTAGTGTACCATGTCCGCGAAAAGCCTCTAGTATAAGACGCTTCCTTGTCTCTCACCTGCTGTCTGATGTTAATTTGTGGCTGATGTTAATTTGTGGCTGGTCCGGTCCCATTTCTTTTATTTTTTGTTTTTCAGCCAGTGGTCTTCTTTCAAACGGAGTTTGAAGAAGAGATTGCACGGTCTCTTTCTCGTGTGTCGCCCGCGCCGCCATTGTCAACTTGTAAAGAAAGACGGGCTCCGCCCGCCGAATCTCATCTCACTGCCACGTGACCACACCGTTATTCTCCGATGGGCGCAGAGACAAAGCGCCCATCGGAGAATTATTACTGCGCATCACTGATTGGTTGAATTGGTCATATTTAGTGACGTTTTATAGCATATCAGAGCTCCATTGGTTAGATAGCGAGGGCGCCCTTTCTCGGCGCCCCGAGCATAAAACTACACGGCACACGATGAAGCTGGCAGACAAAAAGACCCCCACGCCCCCTCCCCCTCCTTCTAGTGTGTAAAACACGTACACCTGTACAGAAGAAAGTCATGTTTTTGTCAAACTTAAAAAAAAAATTTTTTTTATTTGTTTAAACTTGGTAGGAGGGGCGTATAATAGACCAGCCGCCCCTGATATATTAACTAAATAATAATACAATTTCTTTAACAGCAATATTAAATATTTGTATTACATAATAGGATGTATATATATTGCATTAATGTATGGTAATTTATATTGCATTTATTTACAAGGCCTATTATGTCATAGTATACTGTAATAATATAGTTTTGTATGTTGTATGTATGTTTGATGATGTTGAAAGTGTTCTGAATTCACACATTTGTCAGGTGAAGTGGACTTAAACGGTGATATCCCGTTCTCAGGGAGTAGGGAGCAGTGAACACTGCAAGGGATGTCAATCTACGTATACCCTTGTTTTTTGGTCCCTCTTAGTTTATTTTTTTTATTATTTTATTATTATTATTATTATTGAACAAAGATCACAGGGGATACATGTTAACATCTCAAGTGTTGCAGATCATCATCACATTTTCTTCAGAGTCACAGAACATTTTTAGCCGAATTAATCTGGTTCAGGATTTTGGAAATACTGTCTAACGTTGTCCCAAACGTCACTTGAGTAAAGCAAAATGAAAAAACAAAACAGAAAAAAAAAAAAAAAAAAAACACCTCTTATACATCAACTGTGTGAGTTTCCTGTCTGAACACGGCTTCTTTGACTTTTATTAGTCTTTAATATACAATTTATTAATTTAAAATGAACAGATTCAATAGTAGGCTAACGGTTTCAACTTCTGTTCAACCTTTCAGTTAAAACATGTTGCATACATTCTCAGGGTTCAGACGATGAGCTCCTTTTACAAGTCTCCTCAAGTCTCTCGGCAGATCCTGCCATAGGCAGTATGCAGACGCAATATGTTGCATGAAGCGTTCAACCTTTGGACTTCCACAATTGACAGGTGAAAAAGCACAGCGTCAATTTAAATTTTAAAGAAATTAAGGATAGTTTTATGTCGAATAATTCCATGTACAAATTTCATGGTAGCATTTTCAAGCTGATTTTAGTAAGGACGACATTATGTCTACAGGGCACAAAATAAGCAAAAACCGCTGCACACACCCCTGGACCAATACAAATACAGTATAGGCTGTAAAAAAAAGTGTTTCCTTCTATGCAGACTCATATTTATATTGTTACTGTTTGTACGCACTTGTCTGCAGTTGCTGTGCACAAAAGGACATACAGTACTGCATTGTTTCCATTACTTCCTGTACTCACCAATGTTACACTGACAGAACAACACTTTACAAAGTTAAAGATGACAGGATACTTTATTGATTAGCAAACACTCCTTAACAACAATCAAACTCTTTTAATTAAAGCTTACAACATGGAAAAATATACATTTTTTGAGTTTATATATATTTTTAGCAGATTTCATAATGCAAGTGATAACAATAGATAAGCTAAATAAAAATGGAAAAGCTGGAATACTACTGATAAAAAAAAGTTTGATATCGTAATGCAGGATGGCTGAAACTATGAATACTTTTTTGCACATTTCCCTCTCAAGTTTAATTGGCACCCATAAAACACCCCAACAGACAAGTCTGGATCTGTCACTAGACGACAGTTTTGCTGAGTCAAACACGTTTGACAACTTCCACATGAGCACAGGAGCAGAGCTCAGTATCTGGCAGGATTACCACCTTTCCTGTAGTCAGATTCAGCACAGAGTGTGTCCCCCTTTCGGACAATCGCCTGGATCACTGATATTTCAGAAGGGTCCTTTATAGTATGATTCTTCTGGTCCAAGCCTTCAATTACTTCCTGAATACCCTGTAAATGCAAACATGGTATTTAATTAAAAATAGTAAATTGACCTTAATCATTTTTTTTCAACCTGCTATTAACACTCACTTTTAGTAAGTTACTTGTACTTTGAGATTGAAAAATCTTACCAGCTCAGTCTACTTGAGCTGGATTCATTTAGAAAAATTAAGTTTATGACCTGTGGGCATGCGCAAATCAATACTCTCTATATATATGGCCATGCCAAGTCCCACCCTTCAATAGCTACTATTGGCCAGGTGTCCATGCTTACACAAGGCAGCGTAACCTGATTTATACTAATTCCTTAAAAGTTAACCATTTAAAATAAGTAAAATTTACAAAAAAATAAAATAAATAAAAAATAAACAAAAATATCTGAATAACAGACAGATGTCAAAGATGAATTAAGAACTCTTTATTTTTTATTGCCAGTATTGAAGACACCTGATGTTAACAAGCAGAATCACTGAAGGAGAAAACCATAATTAAAGTCACCATTGTGGAGATCAGTGTGTGTTTTAGTTGGGCTCTTGACCTTAAATCATTAACTTTAAGTTTTGTTTGGCTGCTGTACATGAGTTATAACAGCCATGAACAAATAGAAAATGTGATCTGATGGTGTTGTTTGTAATTTAACATAATCATTAATTCACTATCATTTAACCTGACGCACTGAACTCATATAAAGCCCAATTTTTGAGTTGGGTCTACTTTATTAATTATATCAGCACTGTCCTTGTACAGCATAGGCCTAATATTGTTAGTTATTTCAATGAAATCCAAATGATCAAATCAATAAAAAAAAATAATAAAAAAAACCTTAAAAAATTGTGTATAAATTCAGTATAAATTCAGTATAAAGCTGGTTTTGCTAAGAAGCTGCTAATGAAAAAAAGATCGGTGCCAACTATTCGTGTTCACCTCCAGAAGAACTGAGGTGAGTGTAACGTTTTATTAACCTTTATATTAATCTTTATATAAATCTTTGCAAATCGCTTGCACGCTTCACGATGAATGCGGCTATTTTTACACTCAGGGTACATTACGGGATGTTTTCTATGTATGCCGTTCTCAATATAATTCATAATCCCACGTTTATAATGAACAACGTGTTATGGTTATTGTGTTATTGTGTTACAAACACTGTACGCACAGAGAAGAGGGGCGGGGTGAGCAAAGCTCATTATCATTTAAAGACACATGCACTTAAAGGGATAGTTCACCCAAAAATGAAAATTCTGTCATCATTTACTCTCACTCAAGTTGTTCCAAACCTGTATGACTTTCTTTCTTCTTCTGAACACAAAATAAGATATTTTGAAGAAAGTCGGTAACCAAACAACCAGAGGTGGAAAGTCCAGGGGTCAGAATATGTCCTGCCATATGTTTATTCCACCCATGAACACACAGCAAAAACTCCAGTGTTAAATGAACTCTCCTGGGAGTTTATTTGGCTCCAGACTCAAGAGTTGTTAAAGTTAATGAGATAATTTAGTGATTGATTGAGTGATGATTGAGCATTATTGAAGACACCTGATGTTAACAAGCAGAATCACCAAAGGAGAAAATCTCTTTTTTAAGGTACCATTATGGTGATTCGTGTTTTCTTTAGTTGGGCTCTTGACCCTTAAACTAATAATGTTATATTTTGTTTGGCTGTTGTATCTGGGTTATAACTCTCAGATAAACAAAGAGAAATGTTGATCATGTGGTCTAAAACTCATTTACAGAATTAGGTTTACCTTGTTGATTACAGCAGCCTGTGATTCTACAGTATACTATTTTCAGTATTTTAAATATAATCAAAAAGATTTCTTAAAAATTGTTTTGATCAAAAGACTTTGAAAAGGTATTTTATTTGGACACACAGGCATCAAGAATCAGCCTGCGATTCTCGACAATAATAAAGCATGTTGCAGTGCATTCTGGGTGCCACCAATCAAAACTCATGCATGGCTCCCATCATGCATTGCGGTATGAATAAGTTATGATCTGAATTGTCTTAGTAATTTCCTTTTCCTAATTGAATATTCTTTTTTTACCATTGTTGAGATTCATACACTGAATCTTGATCTCTGTGTGTGCCTTAAAGAATGAATTTTATTGTATTTTTTTTATGCCAGAACAACTTTTAAGAAAATAATTTGGATTATATTGAAAAATCTGGATCGTATTCTGTAGAATCACTGTGATGCTGTAATGACCAATATACATTTTAGTCATAGATTATGCTCTAAATGAGTTCAGTGATTCTGGTCAAATGATGATTATGTAAAAATATAACCATCACCACCTGTTCACTTTTTCACTTTGGTCACCTGGCAGTTATAACTCAGATACAGCAGCCAAACAAAATCTGAAGTTAAACATTTAAAGGTCAACTGCCCAACTAAATCACACACTGATCTCCATAATGGTAACTAAAATTGTGATTTCTCTCCTTCAGTGATTCTGCTTGTTAACATCAGGTGTCTTCAATAATGGTCAATCATCACTCAATCAATCAATCACTAAATTATCTCATTAACTTTAACACTCTTGCGTCTGGAGCCAAATAAACTCCCAGGAGAGTTCATTTAACACTGGAGTTTTTGCTGTGTGAGTTCATGGGTGGAATAAACATATGGCAGGACTTTTACTTTCTGACCCCTGGACTTTCCACCTCTGCAAACGACTGATGGACCCATTGACTTCCATAGTATGAAAAAAAATAACTATGGATGTCAATGGGGACCAGCAACTGTTTAATAACCAACCTTCTTTAAAATATATTCTTTTGTGTTCAGCAGAAGAAAGGAAATCATACAGGTTTGGAACAACTTGAGGGAGAGTAAATGATGACAGCATTTTCATTTTTGGGTGAACTATCCCTTTAAACGGCGTGCTGAAAACAGAGCTGTTTTTGACCAGGTAAAATTAGTGTTTTCTTACAATACTAATGAGAATTTTTAATTAAAGTATATTACAAACTTTTAATTTAGACCCTTGTAGCGTCTGGACCAATCGGACACACACAAATTATTCATTTATTTAATGAATAATCCAGCAAACTCACTGTGAAACCTTCACCAAAAACTAACATCCCAAATGAGGCTAACACACTGGCAGGACGGTGTCTTGTTACAGGAAACACAGACAGTTTTTACGATCGAAAGGTATGTGGCCGCATGTGCAAGAGAGAGACAATGGGAAGAAACAATCTTCCATGCAGACTTCACTGCATTAATCAGAGACGAACTGAGCTAGAAATGAATGTGCATCCCAGAAACTGTGTGAATGATTGTGATGTTTTGTGTCCTATTATGTATACACCATGGTATGTATTTCATTATACAACCAACGGTCAATGTAACTTTACCCGTTTCATGTCTCCTATCTAATTAATCCTCATTTGATGACTCATGCTTTGATGTACATCACCTTCTCTTAGAATGCAGTGTGGATTTGTTATATCTATCTGAGTATGAATTAACAGAAAAGAGGTAAGGCAGATTTGAGATAGCGTCATAAATCTTCACCACAGAGGAAACATATATGTACCTCTAGCACGTGGGACTACGGATGGAAATTAGCCTTTGGCTATAATCCGGCATTTTTACATGCATGTACTCAATGTTATGTTCATTAAAATGCACTGTCCCAATCAAATAAAGAGAAAAAAAAAAAAAAAACTCCTGCCAGACAGTCCACCCTTCTCATTGGTACAGCAAACCCAGAGAGGGGTGGCCATTCTCAGGCTTTATTAGAGACTGACCACAGTGACCGCTCTCTCTTCTCAACGCTTCTCATCCGACAACAAGGCAGCTTCTGCTGTTACTGGGGGAGGGGCTGGACCCCTTCCCCCCCCCCCCCACTTGGGCCCAGCTCCCTGGGCCCAAACAGGCCTGAGCAATGCCTGCCATGCTTTCATACTCCAAAAAGGGAGTCAGACTTTTCTGCAATCCAGAAAACAACTGCAACTTTACCATCACTGACGCAACGATCCACTCCTGGTCTTCAAGCCAGGACAGCAGGCTTCGACTCACAACAGCCATGTGCTCGAAGCCACCATGCTTTTCTTCAAGGCCATAGACCCATCAACGAATCCAATCTTCATCCACTTCAAGAATTTTCCACGATTGCAACTGCCATGCAAGTATTCTTTGATGAGATTGCTCTGAAGATAAACTTATGGTTCTTTTCATACTGAAATAGATCTTGCTCCATAGTTCTATTTCCTGTTTCCGGTTCCACATCACTCACCCCTTTACCTATGCATGTATGTATGGATGTATGAATGTATTTATGTTTGTTTAGTGTTAATTATGTTTGTGATTTAGTTAATAAAACTTGTGCACAATTATGAATTTGATTTCTGATCCTCTGTTTGCATACAAAGTCCCTTTTACGATTTTGATTTTGTTACAGTATGCTCTAATTTCTGTACACGCTAAGGAATAATTATTTTTCAGTGACGAGGAAAGATACCCTTTTCTTAGAATAAATGAATAATCAAAGAGTTCATTGGAACTGATTGATTGTAATATTAATTAGCTTACCTCAAAGTTAATCTAATTAACTGACCCAAATATGAATAATTAATCATAATTAATAATTATGGATTATTATTAATATTTCCCCTTTGAGCTAATATTGTTACACCCTAAAGAATCATATTAGCTTGTACAAAAATGACATTATATGACCCCTTTAATTTATTAAAAAACAAAACAAAACAAAAAACAACATTGATCAGCAACAAAAAACTAAACTCTTACTGAGCACAAACTTTTGAATGGTAGCCTATTGAATAATGTTACAATACAGATTTATATTTCAGATAAATGCTGTTCTTTTGAACTTTCTACTCATCAAAGAATCCTGAAAAAAAAAAATACACAACTGTTTTCAACATTCATAATAATCAGAAATATTTATTGATCTTTAAAACATCATATTAGAGAGATTTCTAAAGGATCGTGTGAAACTAAAAACTGGAGTAATTATTTATATCACAGGAATAAATGGCTAGCAAGTCTGGAAATAGTACAACGAATAAAAAAAATAAAATAAAAAAAAACTTACTCATCCGACATTGTATCCATGACTGGATCAAGTCGCTCTTCTGAGGAAAATGCGCTCTCTTCGTTACTATACAGGTTGAGTGGAATAGCTTCCTCACATGTGTAGCGTGCCATCTTTCAAACACGCAGGAAAGAGAATAAATCTGATGATAAAACGCTATGCTTTTTAAGGCATTGTTGGGGGCGTTTGCCATTTCGATTATAGGCTACTGCCTCTACACAATATATTATGAACAGCGCACTCTGTAGCCTACGTTGATGTGATCATATTAACAATAAATAATTAGCTGAGCCAGGAGAAACTGTATAATGTTCCTTCTCGTGTAGTGCTTTAGATAAACTACACACACATAGAGATGTATCTCAGAACTAAATATTTATAATTGAACACTAGCAGCGTGTGCTACTCACCAGTCTGGGCATGTAAGCTCACTCACTCCCAGTAACCCCCAGTAGTAAAAAACAAGGTGGCCATCTAGTGGAGTCAATATGTAATTACACCACAAATGTAACTGCACCACACTTTAGGCCTACATCTATTTAGTTACATAGAGAATATTTGTTTTAAATGTGAATTGTTTTATTTAAAATACATTTCAAGCTTTCTTTAGATGTACGTTTCAGGTTTGTGTGATAAGTATTCGCTGAGTTTCTCGCGGAGACAGCAACACACTGTTAGACCTTACCAGGTTTTTTTTACAGTAAAATACTGGCAACACTGTTACCAGTTCTTTACTGTAATCTACAGTGTGTTACTGTAAAAATGCACTGAATTAAAACTCGAGTTTACTAATTTCATTTGCAGAAATTGACTGCCTTAAAGGAGAACTCTGGTCAATTTTAACATTGAGCTCATTTTTTTGTAAATTTGGAGTGCTGTCCATACAGAGAACAACGACAAAAATGTGTTATCCTATATAATATAATGTGTTAACCGTGTTATCCTCTTTTTAAAATTTCCACCCTGTTGACTTCAATGGGGCAAGTTTTAAACCTGCTTTTAGCCTCTTAACATCCTTGATGTGTCATTACAAGTGCACAGCCAATGTGAGTGATTCCTTCAGAGTGAACACGGGTGAATCTGACTGCAGTAGATGTGAAAGATATGAAGAAAAATGAAGTTAATTCAGCCAGCGTACATACCTGTATTTACATCCTGTTTTCGGTCGAAGTCCACAGTAGTCGATTGTCGAGTTCTCCACTGTTGCTTAGTTACCTATGATCACGCGCGTGAACTCGACAATCGACTACTGTGGACTTCGACCGAAAACTCCGCTCTGACAGAAACCATGGTGGCCAACACACTACTGGTCCGATCTTTAAATATTTCACTCCCATTCCTTGTGCCCTCTTATCTATGAAGTTCATCATAGTATTTATTTTCCTTCCATTCTTTCCCTGAAATTCCCAATGTTCTTCCAATAAACTTCTAGCAGGATCTCTAAAATCTTTACCTTGTAACTTAGTCCAATAATAAACAGACATTTTATTTCTCCTCAACTCCAATGTGGTTTCCTCCATTTCGATTAAAAGTACATTGTTCTCATTGCCCCTCCACATATTCTTAATTCTTTCGTTTGAACAACTTCTAAATTATTTAAAATAGATGCTGCTGACCCATATGCCATACAACCATAATCAATATTAAATTAAATTCCCCTATATCATCATTAATGTATCTATATTTGCTCCCCAATCAGTTCCAACTAAAAGCCTTAACGTATTAATGACTTTTAAATTATTTTATCTACATGTACTCTTTCTGTAGCGCTGCAAAACTGGTCAGCTTTTATGGCAGAGCATACACTTGCTTTTTGTACACATGCTTTTTGCAGGGCAGTGAAAGGCTAGATACACATATAGAATACTATAAGTAATCCATATTCTGTGTATAGCCTCAGTACACAGCAAAATCCCCAGCGTTAAATTAACACTCATCAGTGTTTATATGTGTCCACACTACAGAGTGTTAAAAATTAACACTGAAGCAGTGTTGAAGTTAATGAGATAATTAAGTGATTAATTAAGTGATGATTGGCCATTAGTGGTGACACCTGATGATAACAAGCAGATTCACTGAAGGAAAGAGAAACAAGAACAGAAAAAAGAGAAACACAAGAACTACTGACTTCAAGCCATTATTGCACTTATTATTTTACCAGTTTGACTTTATTTCTGTCATACATCTACACACGGTCTTATTTAGATTTAACAGAAGTTTAGATGGTAATGTTTTATGGAATGTTTCGTTTCATGTCACCATTATGGTGGTCAGTGGTTGCTTTAGTTGGGCTCTTGACACTTTATTATTTAACATTAGTATTTCTCTGGCTGCTCCAACTCTGTGTTTATAAAGCATATGTGTTGTGGCAAAAGAAACTGTGACTTTGGCTGTGTTTCCTGAAAACATCGCAAGCCTAATTTGATGGTATAGACCAGGGGCCTGTACCATGAAGGTAGCTGAACAAACTCGGGGTTACAGGATTAGTTTTGAGTTGACAAAACCAAACCGATGCAATCAGGCTTTATTGGTACCATGATGCAGCTCATCAACTTTCTCTGTCAACTCAGGCTTTGATCCTCAAGCTATGATTACTCCACGCGCGCGTGCACATAAAAGAGTGACGTCGACACTGAACAACCAATCGCGGGTCGCGATTTTTCCGCGGAGGAGCAAGAGATAATCATTCATAATTACGATGAATTTAAATATGTATTTCAAGCTCGAAACAATACGGTTTCTGCGGCCAAAGCAAGAGAAGACTGTTGGAGAAAGATTGCTTATTGTTAATGTGTAAGTTAAACAAATACGTTCTATATTTATGTACAATTATGTATGTATGTGTAGCCTATACGTGTAATATAGCCTATAGCCTATTTTTATAATATATAAAAATGTGCATGTACTAAGAAAGATTAATATTCATTGATTTTTAGATGCAACCCCAACTCCAAATGTTCTTGGCAGCAGATAAAGACAAAATATAAAAATATAATTCAAAGTGGTGAGTATTTACCACGACCTTTTATTACTTTTGTGAACATTTTATCACAAACACTTGTTTGCAGCAAACAGAAATAAAGAATTAAATTCAGAAAACCAGAATACACTGGCAGAGTAGTTGGCTCTCAGATTATGGATGATTACAGGTGCTGTACAATCTGACTCTGGTGCTGGCTCCTCTAAGCAAGTAACACTGGGTACGTGTGCAATACATTACTACTTTTTTTTTTAAGTTGTAAATATGGCTGACTGTATGTTCTGCAGTAGAGGGAAATACAGTGTCCCTGTTGAAGCCAGCACACATACACACAGTCTCCCACACAGAGGTCAGTATGCAGCAGACAGATCACCAAACATAACCTGCTTTACAACAGTTATGCTTTACATTGGCCAACTTTTATTTATTAGGGTGGAGGAAATGAAGACACTCTGTCTGTGTGTTCTCAGACAGTTGCTGTTGTGAATGCACTGAGCTTTTTATTGTGGCAAACATTTGAATGTGTGGCATAAAAAAGGGACTGGCCCTTACACATCTCTTTTATTGTAGGATTTTTCACAACCTGCCCCAGAAACTGAGGCCTCTACCTCAATGGGCTTCAGAAGAAATGTGTAAGGATTTAAAATCCTTGACATAAATTACAGTCAGTCCTGTGTTTGTAGGAAGTCAAGGAACTTTTTGTGATTTTGATGAGCCTCCAGAAAACTTGTAATGATCATGTTTGTGGTGGAATTATGTTTCAGGTGGAAACAGACTCAGTCAGGGCCCTGTACAAAAGGAGTCTTGAACTAGACTGTTCACTAAAGGAGACTTGAACTAGACTGTTCACTAAAGGAGCTGACTGTGAGCTGAGGAGGCTTTAAACAAAATCAAACAGCTGGACAAAACTGATCTCAGTATGTATATAGTTATATATATATATATATATATATATATATATATATATATATATATATATATATATATATATATATATTAGTATAACTTATTTAACCAAGTAACACTTTAGTATGAATATTTATTAATGCAACTTTCTCTTGCTCTCTTTCTCCCTCCCATCCCACAAAACCAATAAAACAGTTTGAGGCCTATCTGCAGTTTCAGTGTGCTTTTATTAAGTGTAATATTGTATGGTGATTGCATCTACATCTGCACCAGCTGGGTGGTCAAGTGTGATCGGCTCAGTTTCATCGGGGAGAAGCTGGTTTTGTGGTGTTTTTCGCTCCTTTCTACTGGTGGCTATATTGTGCAGAATGGCACATGCAGCCACTATCTGTGATGCCCGCTCTGGTGACTCTTAAGGGCCGAACACCATTGAAACGTGCATTTAGGATGCCAAAGGTCATCTCTATCTTTACTCTGGTTTTACTGAGGGCCACACTGAAGCGGTGCTGTGGCCCTGTCTGAGGGTCATGATAGGGGGTTATTGTGTAGGTTTTTCTAGCTCAGTTCAAATTAACAGTGTTTTGTATTGTACCAAATTTAACTTGCTTTCCTCAAAGTGCTGACACAACACAGAATCATGGAAAATTCATGAGTCAAGCACTGGAGCCAGGCCATTTGGCATCCAAACTTGATCATATATGTTCATGACCACAAGTCGTCTGCAGATGAAATGTTTAGTAAATCATTATATCTGTTAATGTTACTATTAATTTAAAGATTCATCTCACAGAAAATAATCATCTCACATATTCACATCATCTCTACCTGAACATTAAGGCTGTGATAGGACTTCCTATTAACATAATCTGCCTCATGTTCCCCTAGAGCAGTGGAGATTGGAGCAATAGACTGCATACATGTTGCAATGACTTGGGAATCCTATCATAAGATTAACAGAAGAATAATAAAAAAAAGATTCAAAATAATTCTTAACATGTATTATTTTGTATAGTACACTTGTGAAATTTGCTTAAAAAAAAAGTGTTCATGTGATGTCACCCTATCAATATATCTTACTGGCAATTTGATAAAAGCCCTCTTTTATGGACATGGTCGATAAATGTCCGGGGAACATGAAACTTTTCATGTACTCCTGCAGAGCGAGGACCACCTTGCGAATGGTTTGACAAACCGTGTTTTCCCCTATAGCTTCTGTGCGTCACCCACCGTGAAAGAATGTACCACTTGCAAAAAAAACAAAAAAACAAACCGCAACGCAATACCATTTGCGTTACAGTAAGTGCATGAATTCGACGTGTTAAATTCTTTATGTGCGGCTCAAGAAGTTCGCAAAGATAAGAAATTCCTTCCGCGGAAAATCTGTATCTTTCATACAAGTAACTATCAGTTAAGGCAAGGGGATTTTGTCTAGCTAAAAACTCTTTCTCTACGAAGTGCTCGTCAAACAATTTGCGCTGAGATGTCCACCGGATTTGGAAGAAAAGGTGAAGTCATTGCAACAGACACTTGGAATAAGTTACGTCACCTATATGTTTCTTTGCTCTCAGCTGATTGGTCAAACTTCAGTCTGAGATCTTGAATCCAGAACATAACCTACCCCGGAGCAGGTTAGCCGTGCAGCGTAAAATACCATGGCAACGAACACCGATTAAAGCCGAGCTACTTTCATAGTACCTAAAACCCAGGGTTGGCGGAAACTAAGCTGAAACATAGCTGGCTAGCCACCTAATCCGGCTTCATGGTACAGGCCCCAGGGATAGGCAACTCCGGTCCTGGAGGGCCACTGTCCTGCAGAGTTTAGCTTCAGCCCTGATAAAAACTCACCTGCCTGTATCTATTTAGTAATCCTGAAAACACTGATTGCCTTGTTCAGGTGTGTTTAATTGGGGTTGGAGCTAAACTCTGCAGGACAGTGGCCCTCCAGGAACTGAGTTGCCTATCCCTGGTATAGACCATTTGTTGCAGTTGGTCTGTGATTAAGTTAGGCTTAAGATGCTTTTGGAAATGCAGCCCTGGTTATGTTTCGATGATGAAATTACTAGTGACTAGTGATGGGTCGTTCGCGAATGAGCCGGATCTAAGAGCCGGCTCTTGTAGGTGAACGACGGGAGCCGGCTCGCATATCTGAAGAGCCGACTCTATTTTTAAAAATATAGCCTATAGAAATGAAATCATTATGTAGGCTAATAATGAAATAATGAATGATTTTAATTGCATTTAAAATAATTGACTAATCCAAAAACCAACAAAAACATAATTATATAGGCCTAAAGGCGCACACACATTTGTTTCGACTGTCTGATCAGCCTCACATTCTGTTCCTGTCAATCATACACGCGATGTCAACCAATTAAACTGCAAGAGGGAGTGCCGAGCTAACTCACACACACACACACACACTAGAGATGCGGATAAACCGCGGATCAGGCGGATGACGTGACGAAAAATAATATTTTAATTAAATTCGGGCGGGTGGCGGTTGAACCAATCAAATGAAAAAAGTTTGCCACTAAGCAAACCTGCAAGCTATGCCCAGCTGTCTCAATAATATACACATTAAAAAGTAAAAAAAGAAGGTAAGAAAAATAGTTAGTCATAACTTTGCCCATTAATTATAAAATAAATGCTCTAAATTTATATGTGCACAATAATTTTTACCAGAAATTCAATTGAAAAAATTGAATCGAGAAATTCAATGCGATTCATAATCTTATCTTGTCTGATATAAACTTAGCTAATAGTTCTATGATTGGTTGTGAAGCATCTTTTTGATGACAACATGGCTGCCACTAGGAAAAGAGATATGACAGTGATTAATAAGGAGAATATAAATGGCACTTCAGCAGACCTTTGCTCTACAGATATGTACTGTATAACTGAGTCATCAGCAAAAAAAAAAATAAAAAAAATATGAATAATGTTGCTTAGAGGCATGATCTGAAACTTAACTGATACATTGTATAAAAAAATAGGAATTCATCCAAATAAAATAAGTAATTTGGGATGTTTTCTGTTTCCAGGGAGCTGTTTAAAAGATCAAGGACATCATTGTTCATGCAATCCAAGTCTACAAAATGTTGTGGGAATAGTGTCTAGACTAGACTAATTGTTTTAACAAGGCAATAGTTTACTTCAAGAATGAACAAAGTGCCATTTAAATGGCAACCACTTCTCGCTCATTGTGGGAACTGCTTTAATTATAGCCCTCTTTTTTTATACGTTCCATTCCACGGAATAAACACTCTGAGATTGTTAACATTTTCATTAAAGGTGAACTAAGTAACTTTTTTACCTTAACTGAACAGCTTCGGAGTCATTGGAATGGTTATATTACTTATTTCGGGTTGAATGGTGGTCGTTTCGCACCCCCCTGGTGCCCGAGAGCGGAAAATCCGCACTTGCAAGTTTGAGCCGGCGGGCCGCCGGCCGCCGCGTCAGGAAGTATCGCGTGATATCAGGTCTTGCGATGTTAACAATTGCTTTACGGCTAAAAGAAATCTGCTAAAATGCTGTCATTATTGCGCTCCCTCACGCTGTTCGAACCCGAATGAAGAAGACGTTTTAAAGAATGTCCCATCTGCTTTGATGTCGTTGATCTACTAGCCTCTGGTGTCTGAGAATCGCCAAAGAGTTTTTACAACAGTGTTGTCAAATATCTATTCCGAAGCTGTGGGGGGAGCTCTAGAGAGAAACCTGCGAGCAAAAAGCAAGAATACAGCGAAGAAATCCCGAAACTACTGAGCCCTGCTTTAATGATGGCAGAATAAAATGATTTCAACCAAATATGAAGATGTACAAGCACTCATTTCTTGTCTGATATGAAAACCTTTCACACAGAGTGTCCCGTTCAGCAGTGTGATCCAGGGAAGATTGCAGGATGGAATGATTATTACTGTTTGTGGAAGAGTTTTGCCAAATGCAGACAGGTGAGTCTCTCTGTAAAATGATGTGTATGTTCTTCTGTCATGTTTTGAGTTAATCTGCTCATGTTTTAGGGTACGTTTACACGACAGCGATGTGCTTAAAATGGAGAAGTTTTTCCTTTGAGTTTTCCGAGTACAGGCGACACCACTGTCAAAACGATCCCCATTCACACGGATCCGCAAAAATGACTAAACACGCTGTATTCTGCTGCCAGGCCATTAGATGGCGATGAAACATTATACTGAACATGTAATACGCATGTGCCTGACGTCATCGTCTTCAGAGATTCGCATTTTTGTTGTTTACATGGAGTTGTTTGCACTTTGAAACCCGTTTTCAAAACTTGTGTTTTCTCTGCTGCAACCAGGACCCGTAACATCTTCATCTTGGAAAATGGTGGCAGAGATTTCATTTATTTTGGTGAACTGTCTCTTTATATCTTGTTACATGTTACAGTTATTTTTCACCTCTTCTCTTCCTTCTCCAGATTCAATGTGAACCTCGCACATGGGTCTGATGATGTTGTTCTGCATTTTAACCCACGCTATTCATGGCTCTTGCCCATCTCTGGGTATGTAGTGCACAACACCCGCCAGAACGGGAAGTGGGGCTGGGAGGAATCCAAGGTAGAAACTCCCTTCCCAAAAGGCCAGGGCCCGTATCCCTAAAGAATTTTTGTGCAAAAAGTGGCTCCTAGCGGCCAAATTCTAAGAAAATTCTCAGAGTCATGACGTTTTCTTAGAATTTCCCCTAAAAGTGACACGAAAATCCCAGTTAATATAAAAGCTATTCCTCAAGATTCCTAGCGCTTAAAAGGGCTCCTAAGGCGAGATCTGCTAAGAGCAGGGAAGAGGACTTTTAGTGGCTTAGGAGTTCCCCTAAGCAGCTGCACAAAATGGCCAACAGAGGAGGCAGGAGAGATGTCCTGCAAACACTAGACCAGCCAGCAATCACAGACATTGATAAAAGCTGAGCCGTGTTACCCTTGTTAAGACCACACTGAGTTGTAACGTTGCAATTTCTACTTCATTAAGGACAGCCCCTTGAGATAGGCCATCTTGTTTTCAATGGGGTCCATATGGGAGTGAAAGTACAAAATATGCCAGCTAGGATATTAATATGAGCAAATAAGACACGAATCATTATTTGAACAGGGTGTAATGAGCTTAAGTTTTCACATATTTTAGATTCTAATGTTAGGCTATAACCCCTACAGCTTACTATTCATTTTCCAGATATTTTCTTGAATGTGAAATATTATTTACAATTACAGTCTGCATAAGATTAGAGTGTATAATTATGTTTATTGATTTGAGGGTACATCCTTTGCTCATTATCACCAAAAGTTCATTTTCATCAAACTTGTAGGATCAACCAATCACGGCTTTTGAAATGATGACTCATACCTAGCAACGGGGTCAACCACACCTCCTCACTAAGATAGGATTTTCCATCCATTCCTTGCTCAGAGTTCACTGAAAATGTTCTGGAATCACTTCTAAGCTAAAACTCCTGGCAAGGAATTTTTAGGTTAAGTTAGGAGCTCTCTGAGAGGATTCTCAGAATCTTTAGGGATACGGGCCCAGATGTTTGCTCTGCAGATCCTCGTCACCCAGGAGTCTTACAAGGTTTTTCACTCTGCTTTAGTCCTGCTTTCTGTCTGTAAATAGTTTCAGACTTTTTTTGAATGACGAGACATGGAAAGGATCTTTCCATCAACCACCACTACAGGCCTTTTTTATTGTAGCAGAAGAACAACATTATCTTTGGCTTTTTCTAGATAAGTACAAATGGGAAACTCTTCTCGGAGTACAAGCACCGTATGCCGTTCTCAGATGTGGATCGCATCTGTGTGGTTGGAATGGTGGAACTGACTTTAGTTACCTTCCACTATATTGTGGTGAGATATAAAACAATATTTACTTTACCATATACAGTATTATACCATTATCTGCATCTGTTCCTTATTTGGCTAGATGGGTTCTGTAGGCCTTTATCAATCTTGTGTGGGTAATGGTGAATTAAAAGCACTATACAGTATATTTTGTGTTAAATTTGATGTAATGTATCAGTGTGTACAGTTGTGTTTATCACAATGAAGTTAGTTGAAATTCAATATGTTGAAGGATCTGAGGCTTCTCTAAAAATAGAGTTTGTGCTCCATGCATGTTGAAAATTCACGATTGTCATCTATAATCGGCTCTGGCAATGGGGGCTTTTTTTTTTTTTTTTTTTACATGACTGGTAAGGGGAAGATTACAGTGACAATCTCATAAATCAGGAGCAGGATTAGTCCGCAGTCATATAACATGTTTGGGTCGAGGTACTTGATAGGAAATTCGAATTTGTGAAACTTGTAAAATAAGGGAATGATATTATTTGCCTTCAGCACCATCTTTTTTTTTTTAACACCAACATTTTGAATATCATCAGAGGTCATGTGACTGTTTTAATTGTTGGTTTGTTTTAAAAAATAATAATCTTACTGTTGTGTCCTGCCTATAGTGATATGTCCTATTTAGCTTACCTATGCTCTTGTTTTATTACTGCTGTACATGTAAGATAATTATCAGCTCATTTGTAGTTTTTGCAGCTTAAATGTTTTCCCGTCCTACATATCCACATTTATTTTCATTTACAGCCCCACCTTCCTGCACTTCCAGGATCTTTGGTGAGTTATTTTAAAATGGACCTATTATGCAAAATTCACTTTTATAAGGTGTTTGAACATGGAGATATGTGCACAATGTGTGTTAACAACCAGCCTATAAAGGTAAAAATCCACCCACTCCTTTTTTTATAATCCCCATAAATGATAAACAGTCTCTCCAGACCAGCTGTTCCAGATTTCTAATGTAAGATTAGGGGGAAGCCCCGCCCATGACTGGTTACAATCTGCTCTATTAGCATAGATCCTGCCCTGAGTGAGCCATTACTGTTTCCTCACTGTAACAGCATACACAATGTCTTTCGCCAAAAAACATTACAAATGTTCTGTTATTTATTGGATTTACCAATAAACACGAGTCTCCATAGACTCCCGTCGTCCGAGCCACTGAGGACACTGGCATATTTCCTTCATAAATTAAACTAAACCAAAGAAAGTCGTTAAAGTGTTATATATTTGTGCAAATCTTTTTATACCGGACTGCATCAAAAATGAAGCTCAGATCATGTATTTGCTATCACTGTTTTCTAGGATTAGCATGTTAGTCTAGCCTGGCTAACGTCAGACCAAGTCTCATTTGAGACTTGGTCTGGGAACCACGTGTTCATTTTCTCGTATTTGAGGCGTGGTTTACGAATGCCCAGAGCCGTTTATTGGGCGCTACGAATGTCTATCAAATGCGCCTGTACGTAGCTCATAGCCAATCGCTTCAATTATACCAGATGACGTATGTAGAGTGACAGAAATTCAATGAGGAAAAAGACGATGGGTCAAAGATTTATTTGTACACGATGGCGTTTAGCGAATATTACCGTTTGTGCAAGATAAACATGAGGGTAGAAGGTAACGTCGAGTCTGATGCCATGTTGTATCCATAGATATAAACAAACTGCTTCGGTGTCGTCATCGTCTTGCTGCTCCCTCCCCGTTCTGTGATTGGTTCCCTTTTTCAGGGGAAAATCTGATCCATGGTGTCCAGACTGCCTAGCAGCGCTGCGAGCAAGGCAGTATGGGGAAACCCAGGCTAATGTTAGTCGATGAGTTGTATCAACTTAACTCCACAACAACTACATAAATGTATCCACTAACCATTCAGAAATGTTCTTCCTGAGTCTCTCCATCATTGTCCAACTCCAGTTCGAACATGTAAGGCTGAACACCGCTACTGACAATTTCTGACATTTTGGCTGCATGACATTCTCCAGTTTTGTTATTTCTGGAGTGTCCAAAGCACAAGTTGTAAAGGCTCCACCCTCTTCTTGAAAGGGGGCGGGGAAATGCAGCTCATTTGCATTTAAAGTGACACACATTAAAGGGCACCTATTATGCAAAATTCACTTTTACATGGTGTTTGAACATAAATGTGTGTTGGCAGTGTGTGAGCAAAACCACCCTAGAATGATAAAAATCCACCCAGTGGTTTTTTTACAATCTCAATAAATCATAAGCACTGTCTCAGAATGCCCTGTTCTAAGATTGCCCGCACTGTGACGTAGAAATGCGCTAAGCCCCACTGACGTGATTTGATTGACAGTCTGGTTTTGGCATAGACCCCGCCCTCGGTGATCTGTACACCATCCTCCATTGTTTCAACGACAGCCGGTAATGTCTCCTAAGAAGTGTAGGTGTTCTGTTGTGGGATGTAAGAATGGACATAGTAGTCTTCACTGACATCAGAGCCACTGAAAACGCAGCGGATGGATTTTATTTATGAAGAAAAGGCGCCACTTAAACTTCCTAAATACGTTTATGTTTGCGAGAATGATCTTCTGACTGACTGTTTAGTGAACGAGGGTCAAAGTTAATCAATCCTCAAGTGTGGATCGTTGCCTACTGTTCGCGATCCAACGTCACCTCCAGAAGAAGTAAGTGCACTGTAACGGATTTCTGTAATTTGAACAGTATTTTACTGTAATATGTACAGTAAGATACTGTAAAATATGTATACAGTATGTTACTGTAAACAGCAAAGGATTATGGGAAAATATAGGGTCACTACTGTAATTCTTCACTACTGTAAATCAATTTACAGTAGTGAACTTGCCCGCGAAAAACTGACCAATGGCAAGAGGGATTTCTTTTCAAGTGTTTTTTTGAGGGGTGAAGTGGCAGTTAATGCACGGACAAAAGATCATGTAACTCACCAAAAAGGTTAGTATATAATTTCTATTTTATGTAAAACAAACATTTTCAAATGTTTTTACTTATGTTAACAGCAAACTAACATGATGTATCGTTTTGTTTTCGTCTGAATGGTTTTAGTGCCTTTTTTTCCTGACTGTCGTCAGAATGTTTTTTTGGTGCCTTTATTACTGTCTTTTTTCCTGACTGTCGGCCGGGTCGCTGTCACGGTGATAATATTAACTGGTGAGTAAGTTAAGTTCACCTATATTAGCCGAAATATTCTTTAGTTAAAACTATGAAAAATAATGGTTGTGTGTTCCTCTGCCTCTTTAACGCAAGTTAGCTCATCAGGCGGGCGGAGTCGTCGGTAACGTTAACCGAGCTAACAGCAAACTCAACGTGAAATACTGAGGTAAAGTGAGATAGACGAAACCCTTGTTAAAGTGCGGGTTTTAAACAATATTTTCACGTAGGCCTATATGATTTATTTTTAGGTTTGTGATCTGGATAATGCCATCTGCAACGATGGAGTGTGTTGGAGCCTTTTCATTGTGATAACATCAACTGGTATGTAACTGGTCAACTTCACCTAAATTAGCCGAAGTAAACTTATTAAACAGAGAAGCATAATAACTTTGGTATGTTCTGTCTCCTCTTTCACAACTTTTTGGCAGATGTACAACGTAAATACTGAGTAAAACTAAGTTAAAGGGATAACGTAGTAAGTTACACCTTAAACAGAAAATTATGTATGTCATCATTTACTCGCCCACAACGTGTTCTAAACCTGCATGAAGTTCTTTCTTCTGAACATAAAATAAGATATTTTGAATAATGTTGGTAAATAGTGGCTGGTCCGCATGGACTTCTATAATAGAAAAAATACTTTGGATGTCAATGGGGACCAGTAACTGTTTGGTTGCTCATGTTCTTTAAAATATCTTCTTTTGTATACAGCACAATAAATAATTTAATGGAAGTTATGAACAAGTTGAGGGTGAGTAAATGGTGACAGAATTCACAATTTTGAGTAAACTAACCCTTTATCCAACACCATTGTTAATTTCATCTTTTGTTTTATTTTCAAGTTTGTGGTCTGAATTATGTCGTCTGAAATGTCGGAGGTGTATTTTGGAGTCTTTTTTGTGATTGCCTTCGTAATGGTGATAACATCTACAGGTGAGTAAGATGACATCAACTAAATTAGCTGAAGTATGCATTAGTTAAGCAGGCAAACATGTTCTTTTCTGTTCTTTATTTTGAATTTGCAGCAGCCATTCCCTCCGGACTGTACATCACTGCTGACGCTCTCCACTAATACACAGAACGGGTTGACGTTGGAGGAGGAAGAGGAGAAGGAGGAGGAAAGGGTTAGCAATATACCATTATCAATATAGCAAAGTTTTGCTAACTAATATTTTTAATGTTGTTTAATTGATTAAAAACTATAAACACCATACAACATTATATCTTACCTCATCTTCACCCCACATGTTATTGTTGTTAGTAATAAGTTCTGTTATTGTATTTTAGTTTTTTTCTGTAAACTATAACACTAAAAGGCTGCTGTGACTTTGTCTGTTTCAGGAGAGTCTGTTCTCAAAGCAAAAACATGGATGCTGGTCAATGAAGGGCAGAATCATCATCCAGTTACAACTGCTAACAGACGACTCTTCAGCATTAGCTGTCTATTTTGTCGAATGCAGAATCAGGTAAACCAAAATATATATATATATATTTTTTTTACATTACATTACATTTACATGCATGCATTTGGAAGTCACTTTTATCCAAAGCAACTTACATTGTATTAAGTTTAATTAAAAAATTATCCATTCCCTGGAAATCTAAGCTACAGGAATGTATTGAAATGCTTTAATGATTTTAATGTAATGTATTATGGGGTAATACCATCCCTGTAGGTTAGGGGTGGAAATTGGCACAAATTTGATGATTCGATAGTATTGCGTTATTTGGGCCACAATTCAATATTATTGCGCTTCCTAACATTGCGATACAGCAAGTATTGCGATTCGATTCTGCTACACATTTACTGGAAGCTAGTGCAAAAACTTTGTCCTTGAACATTCAGGACACCGCACCGCATTAGCACCAAAAACATGGAGATTTTATTTTAGAGAATAATTACAGAACCTATTCGATATACTATAATTCTATAATTAAATAAACTAATCGAATATCCAAAAACCCTGCATGTAATACCTTGTTTTTTCCCCAAAATCTTCACGTACGTCTCGATTTTCGAAGGGGATTATAAACGTTTCTTCCTTGGTTCGCTTTTATTTAGGCCTATTACATTCACATTCTTTACTGTGGTAAAGTAGAAAAACGTTGTAGGACAGATAGCCTACATTTTTACTTGCACGTCAGATTCATTTCAACACAGTTTTTGCTTGTTATTAGACATGTACGGCGCGTCAAGTTTATTTGATTTTTAGTTTCGCTCTCTTTGGCAGCGCAATTTCAAACATAGCTTAAATGTCTTGCCCTTGTGGAAGATTAAATTCACTTTTCATACCTTTTACAACAAGTAGAAAACATGAAGATATCAGAAAATAGATCGATGGTCTCTTTCCTCCTCGTGTCATCCCTCTCAAAGCACAGAGCGGTATGGCTTCATGTGGAATCACGTGTCTTTGTGTGGAAGTATTAAACTAAAGTTTTTTTTTTTATAGATTTAACTTTTCTATTATGTAAGTTTCTAATATTTACTGATATGTATTTGAATGCTTTACAGGCTTTGTGTTGCTTCTTTGACGGAATTGCTCAAATAAAGACTTTTTTGCTCGAGTAAACTACATTTTTTTATTTCAATTTTCATAATAACCCCCCAACCACTGCAGGTAGTTGGTCCATTACCACCGCAGTGGTAAAAAAAAACTGCCACCGTCACAGCCTTATAACCTTTATTGGAATACTTTGCGCTACTGTATCAATATAATTGCGTGCGCAAAATATTGCGACACTGAACAGAATCGATTTTTCCCCCACCACTACTGTAGGTGGATTCAGAATCAGATGTAGTGCTTTTATTAACGCCAAAGTACATGCAGCATCAAGTTTGAGGGTTAGGGAAAATTCGGCCAACACCGGTCTGAAAAAATTATGTATTTTTTCCCTGCTTGTGTTTGCAGGTTCATTCTGAGAGTCAACCCTGATGGCACCAAACACCAAAGGCACAGATCAGATGGAAATCTGGAAAGGTCCAAAGAAAAGCATCAGCCTGAAACCCTCAGTGTTTCTCATCAGAGAGCTTGTCAACTTTGACTGACAAAATTACTGAAATGTAACAACACAAACTGACTTGCTGACTGGCCTGTTTTGCTTTTCAGTGTGTGTACGTTTTTGCCATGCTACAGATATAAATGGTCACCAGGAGATTAATTCTATGGACTTTGGAGATGTTGCCTTTTTTTTTCTTCAGCTAGTGGCTCCAAAAGGTCAAGATTTGTAATTTGTACTTCTAAAACAAAATGTTCAACGATTAAAAAGAATATTATAAGGACAAATGTTTGTGAGTTATTGTGATTTTTTGGGGGGTGGGGTAAACATAAATTTAAAAAAGAAAATTTAAATGATGAAAAAAAAAAAAGAAAAAAAAAAACTCAATACTAATACTGTAAATGAAAATACGGTAATAATACTGTAAATGCAAGTACAGTAATAATACTGTAAATGCAATTACAGTAAATGGTACAGTATACTGTAAGTGAAAATACAGTAATAATACTGTAATCCAGCTGCCAGTAAGTTACTGTAAAATTTACAGCAACCTCTTTACAGTGTGTATTTTATGATTTTTGAGCAAATAGTAATTTCAATCGATGTCAGCCAGTTCAACAACAAATGCGTCTAAAGCTATTTATTGTCGTCGTCATAGGATGTTTCAACAAACAACGTCAGACAGTTTTTTGTCACGTATTATTTTTTGCGGCAATTACAAATGTAAATAGATTAATACAGCTCTATCTCCATAGACAGTATATAAACGTCTATCTCCCTGCAGCATATGTTTTCTGGTTCTGTATCTTCTCACATTTGCCACATAAGCACCTGTACGACAAGTAATGTCAACATGACGCAACAGCACCCCTCGCATATAAATATAATTTCGTTTCTACTTAGCAAACGTTATCACAGTATTTGTGTGTGTGTAGTTTCAAAAAATTGCGCGAAAGTTATCACAATTTGTCTGTGTGTGTGTTTGTGTGTGTGTGTGTTGCACATCCATAATTGCAAAGGGGACGCGATTAAAACTATAAGTACATAAATTTAGGAACATTAGACACATTCTGGGTACATCAGAGATTTATATTACATCTTGTGAAAAGGGATACAATAGGTCCCCTTTTAAAGGAAAAGTTTGGCTGGTCAGCTTTGTATTGTTACAATGTTGCTAGTATATGTAGGTGAACAATGTGTACAGTTTCTCCATTTTACCTCCGCCCAGATCTCCTTGACTTGTCAAGCAGAAGTCTTTTGACATCTCTAGAGCTTCCACAGTTTGACAGAGGGGTGGCGCTAAACGTGTTCAGTGTGAAACAATGCAGTTTTACAATATTATGGCAACAGAACCAATTGCATGCCTTATATTCACATGCTTTGGACAGTCACAGACGTTTCAGCTTTGGAGGGGAAAATTGTCAAATGATCACAGAAAATGCGACAATTAGATTAAAGGAGAGACCGTTTCATTCATACATTTTATAATCCGAAAAGTGGAATGAATAATTTAAACTTTGACAAAGGAGTATCACATTGCAGTATAAATAATAATTATCTTTAATTACTTTGATCCACAATCAGATGGTCCCATACAAAAGCATCATATATGGTGGAGTACAGCCTGGCAAATGCTTTGTCATCCAGGGAGTCATCAACGCCCAAGCAAAAAGGTTTGACAATGTCATGTCTCTCGGACACAGATACAATATCATTCATTTGTTCTGCTTTAAAATGCTGTTAAATGTTCTCTAATGCTGTTATAATGACACATCTACTTTAAAAAAATGTTCTTTCTCCAACAGAGTAGGGTTTAGTCTACGGCACAAAACTGGAATTGCGTTTGACTACAGTCCTGATTTTGATGAGAAAGTGGTTGTGCGCAACCGATATGAGGACGGGAAGTGGGGCAAGGAGGAACGATCTGGAGAGATGCCGTTTGAGCCAGGGCAACCATTTCTGGTATATGATTATGATTCTTGTATAAAGCATTTCTATTCAAATGGGCTATACAATAGAGGTTGCAATATTTTACATCACAAAACTGTATCATTATCCATGCATGCAAAATGTTTTCACATAATATACATTATAAGGGCTATCTTATCTGATTGTGAAATTAGGATATATATATATATATATAAATGTCACATCTTTCCCATTTCAGGTCACCATTTGTTGCAGTTCTGATAAATACAATACAATATATATATTATTATTTTTATTTTTTTTATTAGAATGACTACATAAATTGCATAAAATTAAGAATTTTTTTTGGTGTAAGTAAATAGACTCCAGCGCCCGCTGCTGCTCCCAGCAGAACTGCACCTCCTGCTCCTCCTATCAATGCTGCTTGTTGTGCAGTAAATGCATCTTGTCCTATCAACGCTATTGTTTCTGCTGTTGCTCCTACTAATACTCCTGCTACTGTTCCTCCTATATATCCTACCGCTGCTCCTAAAATTACTCCAACAAGCCATATTAAGTGTAGAATATCTTCCTGAGCCACTGCATAGTCCTGCTCAGTGTATCTCCTGTATCCATTCTTCCTCCTCAGTTTGTTGATCTCCCTCAGAAGCTCGGTGACTTGAAATCGATCTTCTTTTGTGTTGTTAAAAACATGATAACCTCCTGAACACTGATTAACATATGAGCGTAGTGTTTGACATTTATTCAGGTATTTCTCTACTGGCCCGTGTAACTGATCTCCGTGAGTAAAGAGCACTATTGTGTGATTTGAGAACTTTGCTCCAAAATGATCCCAGATCCATCTCACTACTTTACTGTCACTCTTTGTGAAAGTCTCACCCAGTTTAATCACCAGCAGAAACACATCAACACTATGAAGTGTAAGCATTCTCTCTATTTGAGTTTGAGCATCTGTGAACTTCACTGATGTGTCAGAGAGTCCTACAGTGTCGATCACTGTGATTGTTTGTCCACCCAGCTCTGTTTGTGCTGACTCACAGGTTCTGGTCACAGCCATAGGAGAAAAATCATCTTCAAATGGGTTTCTAGCTCTGCTCAGGATGGTGTTTCCTGACGAACTCTTTCCTGATCCAATCGAGCCCAACAGCATAATTTTCACTTTTGACACTGTAAATAAGATTAACAGACAAACAGATGGATGGATTTAGTTGGGCTCTTGGCCCTTGACTCATGTTAAACCTTTTTTTGTTTTTGTTTTCTCAACATTAGCAATAGTGCTTTACTAATGCTGGGTACACACCACAGGATAATTGGGCTTATTTTGGGACGATTTCTCCCCTTCCGACAATCCTAGGTAATTTATTTAATCCTAGGTAATTCTGATTATCTTGATTGTTCTGCAGATTATCTTATCAGATTCTCATGGTGTGAGGTGTGTTAAGAGTGACTGGACCTGCTCGGAAGAACGTCGGAGCCGTTGAATATTTACGATCAGAAAGGACAAACACGCGCACGCTCTGGAGATTATCACGTGAAACAAAACAATATCCAATCAGAAAGCAAGCTGAGAGAAGACAGAAGCATAACAAACACAGTGTAATTAGGCAATTTCAAAGAGAATAAGATCTCTTTTCCAAGAGAGACCTGAGAACAAACAAAATATATAAAAAACTTAGTTGTGTGATTTCCTGACGATTACTCACCTCCAGCTCACTCTGTATCATGTTCCCGCCGTCTCCAAGACTTCACCCAAACCCTTTTTCTTTTTCATGAATTTTCTGTCAACATCATTCCAAACACTATCATCGCAATTTCTTCCTGCCTATCATCTGCCATGCTTATTCTGAAGACTCTGAGATTTTGTGAGATTTCCTGTGCTCACAGTCGGGACTCTGGTTGAAAATCTGTTGTGGTGTGCTGTCTTTGTCACATCACGGCACACCACACACTATAGGAGCAAAACGGTTAAATCTAGGATTCTCTTTGTCCTCATGTTTGTGGTCTCTCACATTTTGAAAATCTTATAAGCTATTAAAAATCTTTTGGTGTGGCCCCAGCATAAGGTTTTACTGTTATAGAAAGAGATTGATAGACAAAACAGATAAGCAAGTTAAATGTATTGTTTAAATTTCTTTAAAAAAAATGACCAAATTTGAAAGGTGAGACTTTGTTTAATATGTTTAATATCAAAAGTAACCGAAAAGTAACCTGGTCTGTCCTGTTAGGTGTTGTCAGTCTCCTCTCTGCTCCGCGATGTATTTTTCACTGCGTGAGAACATGGTGTGTGCGTGAGAGCAGCGTAGCTTGTCGGACATAGCGACAGTAACTAAGGGGGGCGGGTCTTTGCGAAGGGTCAATTATCTAACTGACTGCAACACAAATTCAGTGTTACTCTAACACTCTAAGGGCCCTATCATAAAACCGGTGCAATGCAGCGCCAGACGCGACGCAAGTGTTTTGCTAGTTTCAGCCTGATGCAGTTTTCATTTTCTCATCCTGTGCCACGTTGTTTAAATAGCAAAGGCATTTGTGCGCCCATGGGCTGCTGGTCTGAGAACCAGGTGTGTTCAGGCGCATTGATGGCGCGTTGCTATTTTGAGGAACTGAAACAGACTGAGCCATTGACCGACTGAAACCTGTTCTAAAGTCAATGGTGCAGTATTTATCTTTTTATGTTATTTAAAGAGCATGCTAGTAATATAAGCCTAGGCGGGTCCACAACACAGTAAACTCTGCTCTACACATGGTCTTATTTAGATTTAACAGAAGTTTAGATGGTAATGTTTTATGGAAAGTTTCGTTTCATGTCACCATTATGGTGGTCAGTGTTTGCTTTAGTTGGGTTCTTGACCCTTTACTTTTGAACATTAGTATTTCTCTGGCTGCTCCAACTCTGTGTTTATAAAGCATATGTGTTGTGGCAAAAGAAACTGCGACTTTGGCTGTGTTTCCTGAAAACATCGCAAGCCTAATTTGATCGTACAGACCATTTGTTGCAGTTGGTCAGCAATCAAGTAAGGCTTAAGATGCTTTTGGAAATGCAGCCCTGGTTATGATTTGATGATGAAATTACTAGTGACCTGATTCAATGATGTCACCCATCATTATAAAGTGATTATCCAAATGTTTTATTAATTTTTCACTACAGTAGCTACTTCCAGCAATATTTTAATGATCTGAAATTTTTAAAATCACACACAGACATCAAGAATCTACATATGAATCTCAACAATGGTGACAATCAAACAAATGCTTAATGTTGCAGTGCATGATGGGAGCCACCAATCAGAACGCATCAATGGCTCCCATCATGCATTGCAGCATGAATAAATTATGCAGCTGAATTGTCCTGTAATTTTCATTGTTTTTTCTGTTGGCTTTTATTTTGCTATTGTTTTGTTCTGACTTTAGTAGCTTGTTTTGTGATGTTCAGAGTTGATCTGTTTGGCTGAAAATTTTTCATATTGCTGTTGGATCTCCAACTGTGGAATCTCAGAGCTACAATCACCAATACTAAAACAAGACATCAAGTATATAGTCAAAGATTTAGACTCTGAATGACATCAGTGAATCAGGACACTACATGATGATAATGTCATTATCATCAAAACATATTGTGAGCAGGTCATGTTTTCTCTTGCAGTAACAAATGTGCTTTATAAACACAATGATGGAACAGTCAGAGGAAAATTAACATTAACAAAATGAAAAGAGTCAAGAGCCCAACTAAAGCAAACACTGACCACTATAATGGTAACTTGAAAAGAAAACTTCCATACAACATTACCGTCTAAACTTCTGTTGAATCTCAAGAACTTTTGTCGATGTATGACAGAAATAAAGTCAAACTGGTAATAATAAGTGCAACAATGTGTAATGACTCAAAGTCAGTTGTAGTTCTTGTGTTTCTCTTTTTTCTGTTATTGTTTTTTCTCTTTCCGTCAATGAGTCTGCTTATTAACATCAGGTGTCACCACTAATGGCCAATCACTTAATTAATCACTTAATTATCTCATTAACTTCAACACTGCTTCAGTGTTAATTTTAACACTCTGTAAAATGGGACCATATGTGCTCTGAGCAGTGTTGATTTAACACTGGGGTTTTTACTGTGCAGCAGCACACAAACATGCCAGATATTTAAAATAAAAGGATTACAATTTAAAAGATTATTATTGTGTACATAAAGATATGGTGGAATCCGGCTTGTCCCGTAGATGGTCTGCTCTTTTCTCCTCTCTGGAGAAGCGTACAGTCTTTCTGCTTGCAAATTCCAAATTCTGTACATAGTGAATCCGCCATGGCACGAGCGCAACTGGCGTTTAAAGGGAATGGGAGATGAGACTCAGATTGGTTTAACGCACGTAAAGCCTAAAACACACCCATTACTCATTAAGAAAAAAGGTCGACCATTTTACCCGGCGTTAAACTAGCAAAAGTGGATTCGGTCGTGCCCTAAGTGAACTTGCACCGTGCGCTTTAGACCATGAGTGTGAATTTTATTGAATTAGTTAATTTAACACACATGGGGGTTTGCTTTTAAACTGTTAAAATCATATTATGATCTTGGTAACATTTTACAATAAGGTTCACTTTAGTTAACTTGAACTAATAATGATCTGCACTTATTTTAATCTTAGTTAATATTAATTTCAGCATTTACTAATAGGCTACGTTATTAAAAACAAAGGTTGTATTTGTAACATTAGTAAATGCACTGTGAACATAACATGAACAAACAATGAACAGCTGTATTTTTATGAACTAACATTAACAAAGATTAATAAACACTGCAACAAATGTATTACTCATTGTTAGTTCATGTTAGTTAATACATTAACTAATGTTAACTAATGAACCTTATTGCAAAGTGTTACCATGATCTTTCATTAAGCTATAATGATGTTACTTCATAGTGAAGCATAATAATTATGCTAAATTTAGTGGGCAAGGTTAAACATTAACCTTTACCACTAAATGTAATGTAACTTTACTGTTTTGTTCATTATTAATGCTCAGAGACAGTATGACTTAACATTAATATTTTAAATGAATAAAAATGTGTATCACAATGCACTACAGACCCTAAAACTAATTTATTATCATATGGTAGAGTCACAAATACACTCGACATATAATTAACTGAGTCATTAGTTATTACTGCTGTCACTAACCCACAGCATAGTCTAATATAATTATTCCAATCCATATAGGCCTATATATATATAATTTATTTAAATGTAAGTAAATAAAGTTTGACTATCTGTATTTTAAAATGATGATTTGGAATTAAGAATTATCAACGGAGACTTGGGCTGTTTAAAGTTTCACTTTGACTCGACACGTATAGTTCTAAGAACACTTTGTGTTGCAAATAACGCAAACAAAATTCATCCGTCAATGAGAACGCTAATGTGTAGAAATGAAACGTACTCGGTTACCTAATGTAACCTCGGTTCTCTCTAGAAGAGGGAACGAGTATTGCGTAAGTTGCTTACGCATCGGGAAAGTCTTCTTTCTTCGAGATCTGAAGCCAAAAAATTATCCTTAATTTTGTATTCATTGTCAACGCAGTGCGGCAGCCGGCAGACCTAGGCAGGCTGTATAAGCGTGCTCATTGGCTGCTCGGCGGCAACTGCTTAAGCCTATCAGTGAGCGCTCTGATACGCGGCCTCCAATGAGGGCGCTTCGCGCCCTCCACACCCTTCTAACCGTCAGAATGGGTGTGGCCAGCGTGTATATAACTAGCGCTCACAGGCTAAATATTTTGGTTTTCGTAGTCTGAAGCGCAAAAGCTCGTGGCGTGACACGGCAGGTTACGCAATACTCGTTCCCTCTTCTAGAGAGAACCGAGGTTACATTAGGTAACCGAGTACGTTCTCTTACGAGAGGTTCTCTCGTATTGCGTAAGTTGCTTACGCATCGGGAACCCTTTGTCAACGCCGTGTGCGCCGAGCATCCAGCCTATGAATCCCAGGGAGACCGGGAAAAAAAACATTCTGCTGGAATCGGTGGCCGGTCGGAGAGACGGGCCAACACAGTACAAAGCACTTCACTCAATATACGAAATAGAGCGGCGCGGCCGGTCTATAAGCGCATAACGGTGCAATCATAGTAGGGCCGGCAGAGCGAGCCCGCACAGAACACATGCCAGGATAGGTGGCCGGTCGGAGAGACGGGCCAACACAGTGCAAGCACATAACTCAGTATATATAAAATAGAGCGGCGCGGCCGGTCTATAAGCGTAATAGTGCAAAATGGTAGGGCCGGCAGAGCGAGCCCATACAGAGCATAGGCATTTATTAGGGTGAGAAAAGAGCGACATAGTCGGTCTTTCATGAAGAGAATAAACCCCCGCGCCACAGAGCGCGTAAATGGGAATGAGAAACAGAGCGGTCCAGCCGGTCTGAGTACACAACACTTCACCCCAAGTACTATTCCAGAAATATCGTCAGCATGAAAAACGTAGTCTGCACATGAGAGGCTGGGCAGAGCATATACGGCAGTTACACTGACAGTAATTTAGCCTGTAAGGCGGGAACTTCCAAGTTATAAAACCTCACGAATGTTGACGGGGAGGCCCAGCCCGCCGCCATACAAATGTCGTGGATAGAAATTCCGCTGGACCAAGCCCACGAAGAGGCCATGCCTCTAGTCGAGTGGGCTCTGACACCCAGAGGGCACTGCAGGTGTTTGGAGGCATAAGCTGCTGCAATCGCGTCCACTATCCACCTGGACAGACTCTGTTTCGAGGCGGCGAGACCCTTGGTGCGTCCGCCGAAGGAAACAAAGAGCTGCTCTGAACGCCTGAAAGCGGCGGAGCGCGTGATGTAAACTCTCAATGCCCGAACAGGGCATAGGAGGTTATCACTGTCCCCATTGTCGGATGCTGGCAGAGCCGAAAGGGAAATGACTTGTGCCCTAAAAGGGGTTCCAATCGCTTTGGGGATGTAACCGTGTCTCGGTCTGAGAATGACTTTGGAGTCGTTCGGTCCGAACTCCAGACATGCAGGGCTAACAGATAGCGCGTGCAAATCCCCCACACGTTTAACTGAAGACAGGGCTATCAGAAAAACGGTTTTAAGCGACAGGTACTTTAAATCCACGGAATCGAGCGGTTCGAAGGGAAAAGCCTTCAGGGCCTCCAGGACCAAGGACAGATCCCAAATAGGAACCGAGGGGGGCCGCGGGGGATTCATCCGCCTAGCTCCTCTGAGGAAGCGGATAATGAGCTCGTTCCTTCCTATTGCCCGGCCGCGCGTCGTCTCAGCGAACGCTGCAATAGCCGCCACATACACTTTGAGCGTGGAAGGGGACCTGCCCTTTTCCAACAGCTCTTGTAGGAAGGAGAGCACCCGCGGGACCCCGCATGTGCGTGGATCCAAGCTCTTAGTAGCGCACCATTTAGAAAACACTGACCATTTAGACGCGTAGAGACATCTTGTCGGTGATTGGCTGGAACACTGTTTGTTGTGTTTCATGGTACGGGTGAGTCTAGTTTGTTTTTCTTGCTGTTTGTGGAGCCTGGGGTGTCTACAGGGACCGAGTTTTTTTACAGTGTGTTCAGGGGACAGGCAGCTAGCGGATAGTAAGGAGATGTTTGCTGTATGTGACAAAAAATGTTTTGGCCTAAAAAACGCGTGACATCACTTATAGCACCTTTAACCCTTGTATGGTGTTCGGGTCTGTTGGACCCGTTTTAATTTTTTATCAAAAGAAAAATGATACAATTAATTATTTTTTTCAAACAGACTCATTGGCCTTGGCTCATTTTCTGTGAGGAATATGTCACAGGTCGGGGGGTCAAGCCAGACTGCACCCACCCCTAAAACCCAGGACCACCTCGAGGAGCGTGCCAAAGACCAGACAGACAAGTTGGTAAAGGTTTAACAAGTTTTATTGAATAAATAAATTTAAAAGTCCAAATGAAGCTTCTGAGTCCCCAACAGGTACAGGGATCAAACCTCTGACCCCAGGAAGGCGTAGAATTCTTCAAGGCAACTCGTGCCAGAACGTGCGACTAGAGGAGGAAGGAGTCGGCTGCCAGCCCGTCTCACCGGTGAGTATCAAGGTAAGTAGAATTTCTTAAGATGGAACACGGACAGGGTCTCGTAATTAGAAGGAGTCTTTCCTGGAACGGACAGGTGAATATCCAGGTGCGTACACCTTCTCAAGGCGCGGAGCGAGACAGAGTCTCGTGGTCGAGGAGGGGGTCTTCCCTTGGGTAGACAGGGGAGTGTCCAGGTAAGCGAACTTCCTTGAACACCTGATGTGCATCTATCATTATCCCCATCGTCATGGTAACCGAACGCATAACCGGAACCGTCCTGGTGTTACCATGCCACGGTCCCGGGGGGAACACAACTTCCGCGGAACTTAGTTCCGCCTCCATTTGGTCACCTTGTGACAAATATATATCAGAACACATTTTCAATGAAAACACACTGTACACCCCCCCTACACATTTATATTACACACAGGATGTTCGGGTCCACTGGACCCGGGGCTAATAAAAGTGTGGAAATTGTAGGTCCTGTGTACCTTTACTCTGTCCTCCTCCTGTCAGGGCCTGCTGTTAGTGTGTGTATGTTCTTGTTTATGGTTTATGAGGACACAAATGTGTATAATGACATGGGTATTACAACGTAAACATGGTTTATGACGACATCTGTGTCCTCATACTAAAACATAATAAATGGTGTTTTTTGAAATTCAAAAAATGCCAAAAGTTTTCTGTGATTGGTAGGTTTAGGGGTAGGGTTAGTGTAGGGGGATAGATTATACAGTTTGTACATTAGAAAAACCATTATGCTTGTGGAGAGTGACCGTACACCACATATCCAAGTGAGTGTGTGTGTGCATGTGTATGTGTGTGTGTGTGTTTTTTGTGTTTCTACTCCTGCCATTCCCACACAAGGTTGCAATTCTTAAATGTGATCTAACAAAGGTAAAGAGAAAATATTAACCATATATGCTGTTTATATTGCTTGTAATTGGGATGAAGTAAACATCTGTTGAGTATTTTAACATAACATTTTTGATTGTGTTGAATTAAAAACCCAAAAATGCAGCAGGTCCACCAGACCCACGAACACTGGCTGAGTAACAAAAATATGAACACCACACAAGGGTCAACGGTCGGTCAAGGGGACGGTCATTTGTAGTGGTCTCTGAAACCATAGTGGACTAAATTGAATGCACTCATTCAATCCCACAATGCACCACAATAATGAGTGTACAACTTACGCTCAACGGCTTTTCGAGTTTGCTGACTCATTTTCATCCACTCAAGTGAGCTGTATTAGTGGACTAACGTAGGGAATAGGGATTGAGGGTTTAGGGGGCGATTTCGGATTCAGCATTGGATTCTCTTTTAAGGAACTGATGAGTTGAATCAGGTGTGTTTGATTTGGGAAGGGTTTGAAAATGTGTAGTATTGGTGTGACTTCAGGAACAAGGTTGGGAAACACTGTTAAAGAAACACTCCACCCATTTGCATTAAGCTTTGCATTGTTAGAAACCCAGTCATACTATTGAATGGTTGTGCAACACTCTCTCATTTTCCCCTGAGACGGGAGAAATCCGTATTTACCTTTTACACTTCCTCCCACAATGACGCAAAAATCGTAATTTTGCGTCATTGTCGGAGGAAGTGTAGGAGGGGGGGATTTCTGTTAAGACTACAAGCACTAGATCCCACCCTTTCAAACCCGCCCATAGGGGGTTGGACCTAATGCGCTAACAGACCTATCACAGATCAGTGCCAGTGCGTTTGATTTCCAATGCCATCCTCTTTTTCCTGAACATGTCCAGCCGTCGAAATCGTCCAAAATGTCCGGGATTCGGTTTTTGCTTTCTGCGGTCGCCATTCATTGTTTACATGCACACCTTTTGTTTCAATCTAACTGAATTCATTCCGATTGGTGAGTCTGAATGTAGTGTAAATGTAGTTACATGAACGCTAAACAAGTGATCGGTTGATGTGCGTTTTAACATTGCTAAGAAAATTCCCGCTCCTCCGTGAGAGATACGAGACCGGCGCGTCTCAGTAATGACGCCACCGGCCTGCTCGCCACAGTAAACATGATGAATGGCGACTGTAGAACGCAAAAGCCGAATCCCGGACATTTTGGGCGATCTCGAAATCCCAGGCAAACTCATCACGGAGACTTGCTAGTAGCCTAACCTTGTTGTTTTCAACTGCGCTCTCTTACCGGTAGGCATGGCTTGGGAGTGGCCTCCTAGGGCAGCGAAGCAAGTGCATTCTGGGAGTTGTTGTCTTTCATCCACATAAGCCAAAAATACATTTTCTGGCTTTTCTTAGTGTAGAAAGCTCCAAATTCAAAAATAATTTCTTCTACAGAAATGACCTATTTTAAATACACATTCATCTTTCCAGAGGTGAAGTATCCCTTTAAGCCTAGTTAGTTTCTATCCCTTTAAAATAAATGTATTTGTCTGTCCATTTCGTCTGTCTTTTTTGAGATAATATACATTACACAACTTCAGTAAGGCACTTATGTACTGTTGTGGTATGAATAATAAAACAAAAACTGCAAGAATCAGCAATCATACAGACAGCACAGAAGAACTTGCATCCCAATGATTCTTCCATTTATTTACTTTTTCTAACATGCTGTATTAAGTAATTTAACAGTTTTTTCTGTGTATTGCTGCATTCCAGTATTATACTATATTATAATCCCAGTGGGCATTTGATGTCAATTTAACATCAATATGACATCAAATTGATGTCAAAATTACGTCAAGAAATAGGTCAAAAATGAAAGTCAAATTGACGTCAAAGTGTTGATGTCAATTTGATGTCAAGATTTTGACCTCTGCTGATGTCATTTTGCCAAACAAAAAGGTGAAATGCATGACCGTACACTTATTACCAGCTTCACTTAAAACTAACTAGATTTACTTTCTTTAATTTCCAGTTTAATGAAATCATATTTTGTATTTTAAAGTCACCATGATGGTGGTTAGCGTTTGCTTTAGTTGGGCTCTTGACCCTTGACTCTTTAATATAAAAATTTCTCTGGCTGCTTTAACTGTGTGTTTATAAAGCACATGTGTTGTAGCTGAAAAAAGCCATCAGAAACTGAGATCAGGTGATGTTGGCTGTTTATTGATGAAATCATCATGTAACTGCCTGAATCCCTGAGCTTATTCAGTGTCTAATGCTTTGATTATATAGGACTTGTGGTATGAAAGTGATTTTATTCATGATAAAAGTAATTTGATTCTACAGCATGTCTAGCAATGTTATCAAATAATATACTTGGTTTTTAATAACTATTTAGTGCACAAAAACCTTTCATCTATGGCAGTACTGAGACGCACACAGACATCAAGAAACAGCATATGAATCTCAACAATGGTGACGATCAAACAAAATATCCAGATAATCAGATCAACTCCAGCTGCATAATTTATTAAAGCCGCAATGCATGCTGGGAGATATGGATGAGTTTTGATTGGTGGTTCCCAGCATGCACTGCAGCATGAAGCAGTTCACTGATTGTCACCATTGTTGAGAGTCATACACTGATTCTTGATAGCTAAGTAATAATGTAGAGTTTAATGCATTAAATGTTTTTAAAATCATTTTTTAATTAAAAAAAATATTCTCATGCTGTAAAATTAAATGGCTTCTATTATAATACAACATTAAAATCACAAGTCCTATATAATCAAACATCAGACACTGAATAAGATCAGAGATTCAGGCGATTACATGATGATAGTATCATCACTTTCAATAAACCACCAACATCTCCTGATCTCATTTTTTCATGGCTTTTTTAGCTACAACAGTTGTGCTTTATAAACACACAGTTAAAGCAGCCAGAGAAATTTTATTTTAAAGAGTCAAGGGTCAAGAGCACAACTAAAGCAAACGCTAACCACCATCATGGTGTCATCAAAATATGTTTAATATATTTTAAACTATTTAAATATTATATTTATTTAAACCGGAAATTAAATAAAGTAAATCTGGTTAGTTTAAGTGAAGCTGGTGATAAGTGTACGGTCATGCATTTCACCTTTTTGCTTGGCAAAATGACATCAGCAGAGGTCAAATCTTGACATCAAATTGACATCAACACTTTGACGTCAATTTGACTTTCATTTTTGACCTATTTCTTGACGTAATTTTGACATCAAGATGCCCGCTGGGATGTCTTCACTTTAAATTATACTTCATTAAATTGTTCAGTTGGTTTTAATTTCAGTTCTACAAACATTGAACATTTGAGTTTAAGCTCAACAGTTTTAAATACACTGTTTTAAAGGTTAGAAGGCTACACATATTCTACACATAATAAATTCTTAAAAAAAACAAACAAACATTTTGAGCTGCAAATGATATCTTCATATTCATTTGAAATTGCCCGTGACATTCAATGACATGCAATTCTTCTTAATTCCAATGTTGAATATGAGACCTCACATACATCACATATGATCTTTCAGAGAAGATTCAAGATGGTATTTCTATAAAAAGCACATCATAAAATAGATTTCATTTGGATCACTAAACATCCATTGGTGCTTGGACCCTGATGATTGCCGCTTGCAGATATATAATTATTTTGTAATTAGAAACTGTAATTAGATTGAATACATGATTGTCTTAAAATAAAAAAAGAAAGGTCCAAGAGAAGTAACATTTAAAAACGTACTGATCATCAATTATGCTGCTGATTTATGAGTGATTTAATAAGTAGTGAGGATGTAAACTGTCACCTTTATCTTTTTTATCTATGGGTATGTTGTGGGTATGACAATAAATAGACTCCAGATCCCACTGTTACTGCCGCCAGAAGTGCACCTCCTGCTGCTCCTATTACTGCTGCCTGTCCTACAGTAAATGCAGTTCCCATCATAGACGCTATTGCTGCTTCTGCTGCTGCAACTACTCCTCCTAATACTCCTCCTCCTACTCCGCCTAACGCTGCTCCAGTAACACATTTTCTGTGTAGTATTTCATCCTGAATCTTCTTATAATCATGCACAGTGTATCTCCAGAATCTCTTCTGCCTCAATTTGTTGATCTCTTTCAGAAGCTCAGTGACTTGAAATCGATCTTCTTTTTTGTTGTTAAAAACATGAAAACCTCCCGAACACTGATCAACTACTGAGCGCAGTGTTTTACATTTATTCAGATATCTCTCCACTGTCCCATGTAACAGATCTCCGTGAGTAAAGAGCACGAATGTGTGTTTTAGGGCCTTTGCTCCAAAATGATCCTGGATCCATTTCACAACTTTACTGTCACTCTTTGTGAAAGTCTCACCCAGTTTGATCACCAGCAGAAACACATCAACACTATGAAGAGTAAGCATTCTCTCTATTTGAGATTCAGCGTCTTTAATCTTCACTGATGTATCAGAGAGTCCTACAGTGTCGATCACTGTGATTGTTTGTCCACCCAGCTCTGTTTGTGCTGATTCACAGTTTCTGGTCACAGCCATAGGAGAAAAATCATCTTCAAATGGGTTTCTAGCTCTGCTCAGGATGGTGTTTCCTGACGAACTCTTTCCTGATCCAGTCGAGCCCAACAGCATAATTTTCACTTCTGACTCTGTAAAATAGTTGAACATATGGATGTATCAAAGCAAAATACCCAGTGTTGAAAGAACACTACTCAGTGTTTATGTGAGTCTGTCCGCAGGGCCCAGTTGTTCAAAGGTAATCTGATCAGATTGGATCAAAGCTTAAAAATTAGTGGTTCAAAATAAAAAAAGTATTCTGAAATCGGATTAAATCACAAAATCCAATCTTGGTTTTGATCTAGAGCAAACCATCAGTATGTTTTGTTCAAAACTGTTTAACAAGATTGAGATAACTTTGAGCCCAAATAAATAAAAACATAAAATAAAATAAGATCAGAAAATATAACCCCATTTAGAGCACAGGTAATCCAGATTTGGTCATCTGAAAAAGTGTGTATCTGGATCAGGGTGATTCAATCCAATATTGCTTTGAAAAAAATGGTATTAAAAAAAGGGGGTTTTTTTCTCACGTTTTTGAGTATAACTCATATAGCTCTTAGATCATGTGACACTATCACATAAAAACCAGCATTGACAAACAGATAATTTAAAGAACTTTAAAAACATATGGCGTACAAAAATGTTTTAGACCAACACAGACATCAAGAATCAGCGTATGAATCTCAACAACGGTGACAATCAACAAAATTATCAGATAAAACTCTGAACATCACAAAACAAGCTACTAAAAAGTTGCAACAAAAACAACATCAAAAATAAAATCAGATAATAATAATCAAAGAAAATACTAAGGCAATTCAGCATAATTTATTCATATATTATTTATTCATATATTATTCATATTTTTCTTTTGCTGTAAATTTAAATCCAAAGTAAGATTGCCACCATATTTTTTACAGTAATATACTGGCAACCACAGGTGCTGTTTTTTTACTGTAAATTTCACAGGTTTTTTTAACAGTGTACTAAATAATGAAAATTACTTGACTTGATTTTGACTTGAGATTCAATTACTAGAGACTTGACTTGAACTGTATGACTCAAGAATGACATTTAAACAATTAAAGTATTCTCAGTCACTTGAATCAGCCGCTTTGAATCAGTTGAATGAATGCTTCTATACACTGTAAAAATGAATACGCTATATCTACTCAATAAAATTGTGGCAACAGATTTCAAGCAATATTATTAATTAAATTTAACAAATTAGAATAGAGTAATAATTAATCAAATTAATTCCTTAAAAGTTAACCATTTAAAATGAGTAAAATGTACAAAAAAAAAATATTTTTCAACAAAAATATCTGAATAGCAAGACAGACTTCAAAGATGAATTAAGAACTTTTCATTGCCAACATTGAAGACACCTGATGTTACGCAGCCCAGAACGAGTTCTGCGTGAACGTTCACGGAAGTGTTTCTACACACAAGAGAGTTTAAAGGACAAAAACCTGAAAATGTCTGGAAATGAAACCTGAAAGATGCCTTGGGGTCACGTGACCGGGATATTGCGGAATAATTTGAATGATTAAAAACGTAACGAAACCGCGAAGTGTGAAGGCTTAGTTGTCATGGCTTCCTCACATAAAACACTGGCTAAGTTTCGTTTTGGCATTTACTTATAATTATATTCAGGGTATATTATAAATTGTAAATTACCTGACTGCTTGCTTGCAAATGTTCCAAAAAATAACGGGTCTTCCATGGTTTTTCCTGTGCTGTGCATTTTCTCTCTCTTGTGTCTCTCTTTTATTAAGTCTGAAAGGAACTGAAAGTGTTTTAGGAGTGGACTATGCTTCAGTGGGCTGTGCTTATGCTTATGTCTTACTCTAGATGGAGTTTTCACTGTAAATGAAACTGGAGCAGTTTTGAATTAGGCCTGATTGTTAATGTGATTGTTTTTTGTTTTGTTTTGTTTTTTCCACCAGGATGAATTCATCGAAGTCTTTCAAATATCAGCTTTTTTTTTTTTTTGAATCTCTGATGCTCATAATGATATAGTGGATATCTATTAGTGTTTAATGTTCTGTTGGGATTTTGTTCCTACTCTGGAAGTCAATGGGTCCAGTTAACTGTTTAGTTACTGACATTCTTCAAAATATCTTCCTTTGTGTTCAGCTGAAGAAATAAATTCATACAGGTTTAAAGGGTGAGTATATGATGACAGACTTTTCATTTTAAAGTGAACTATCCCTGTAACTGAAAAACAAAGAGAGGAGCGCCACCTAGTGGACAGACAAGCACAGAGAGGAGAAATGGGCAGATTTGTCACAGAGGCTGTCAGATGAAATCAATATTATTTTGTTGTATCTTTTTCCTTTCTTTCTTTTCTATTCTTTCTTATACTTTGTGTTTATCAAAACAAATCAGACATGTTTGCCATCTTGAACCAAACAGTTGAGCACATATGTGTCTTTGCATGTTTACTACTTTGCTTTGTAATAACCTAAAACGAACATACAGAACGTTCTTAAATAGTTATTTTATTAGGCTTTATTTTTACAACCTAGATTCTTTTTTTTTCTTTTTTTTTTACAGAGATCTTTCCCTTCAGGTTATTTGAATAAAGTGAGTGATATAGGCTATTTGCAGGTTTTTAAGATCACAATACAATCAATATGCATATCGTATGTAAAACATGACAATGTGTAATTATCTCAAACAACTGAATAGTTATTCTCATTAAATCTTTCAAAGAAGTTAATTAGACAGAAATTAGTAGTCAAACATCTAACCTTTCTTGATTAGTCTTAATAACTGTGGTCCCTATTTTGCTTTTGCTATTGCGATTGCTGCTAATGCTACTGCTCCTACTACTGCCCCTCCTAGTATTAATTGTTGTTTAAGAGTCACTCGTTCAATCTTTTTCTGGGCTTTTTTATATATCTCATCTGTATAGTGTTGTCCACCATTCTTCTTCACCATTTCATCAATCTTCTCCAGCAGTTCAGTGACCTGATCGCGGTTCCTCAAGTCTTCATTGTTAAATGAGTGAAATCTGCCACCGCACTCATCAACAACAACCTGAAGATCATTATTTTCTCTGATATACTCATCTAATGGTTTCCCCTTCAGTTGATCAGCGTGAGTGAACAGAACGATGGTGTAACGTGCAGCTTCTTCTCCAAAGTTCTCCTGAATCCATTTGACTGTGTTTTTCTCTTCATCTGTGAATCTAACACCCACCCTGAGGACCAGAAGAAACACATGTGGACCAGGAATGGACATGTAAACACACTTCAAAACCTCAGCCTTCAGTTCTTCTCCAGTCAGGGACGTGCCATATAATCCTGGAGTGTCGATGACGGAGATGACTTTACTCTCCACTGTTGTCTTATGTCTTTGACAGTGTGTAGTAACAGACTTAGAAGAAATTCCTTGTTGAAACTCAAAGTTTCCGATGATGGTGTTTCCTGTTGAACTCTTTCCGGATCCAGTTTTACCCAGAAGAACAATCCTGAGATCTGAAATAAAGAAAGAGGAATATATATATATATATGATTATTTAATAATTTAGCATTTTTTACTTTGTTATGAAATAATAGTGACATGCAATGACATACAATATATGTAGACAAAACCACTAAATAAATAAAACCACAAATGGTTAAATATTTACCAACTTTGAAGTTCAAACTTTCTCTAGCAATGTCCTGTATCAGTCCCTCCATCTCTTTCTGACTTTCCTTGATCTTTTCCTGGACTGCAGCATCATTCTCTTGCAGGTTTTCTGGTGTCTTGCCTACATTTTTGTCTCTCATTTTTTCATTAGAGAATTCCTCGAATCTGTCTAATGACTCATTATCCAGGTTTTCATACATGGGAGTTGTTTTCATTCTTTCTCTGAGATAAGAAACAGAACTCCCTGTTTCTTCTTCAGTTGTTCTCTCTTCCGTTGCACTCTCCATTTCAAAAGTCTCTGACTTTGTTTTTGCTCGTTCTTGTCTCGTCTTGTTTTCTTCTTCTTCTAGTGTCTTTTCTCTTGTGATTTCCTTTACTTGTTCAATCACAGCATGTGTTCTCTCTTCTATTACTCTGTGGGTTGTGAAAGTCTCAAATGCTGTTTTAGTTTGCATTTGTTTAATGTCTTGCTCTTTTCTTTTGGATGTCTGTTTTTCCTCTTGTTTTTTCCTTATTCTTATGCTCTTTGTTCGAGACACTGAGAAAATCCCACTATTGTAATGTTGGTTATTATTCTGTTTGATGGTTTCATCAATCTTCTCTAAAAGCTCTATGATGTGAGTTTGATTCATTTCATTTGTACTGTTGATCTCATGGTATTTATCTCTACAGGGGTTGACAAGGTCCAGAAATTTTCTGCTATGTATCAAGACCATCCATTCTCTGTTTGATATTTTTTCTCTTCCAATAAACAGAACCATTGTGAACTTAAAAGCTTGAGCTCCAAAGTTCTCCTGAATTTGCTCCACAATGTTCCTCTGCTCCTTCTCAAAGTTACCCAGGTTGATGACGAGCAGGAAGACGTGAGGACCAGGATCAGAGAGATACAGACTCTTCATCATCTGCTTCTTCATCTCTTCATCAGTCAGTTGAGTGTTGAAGAATCCTGGAGTGTCGATGATGGAGATGTTTCTGTCTTCTACTCTTCCTCTCTGCATCTCACTCTCTCTGGTTCTGCTCTCTTTAAATGCCTCTCGGCCCAGTATTGCATTTCCTATTGAACTCTTTCCAGCTCCAGAGACTCCCAGTAACACAATCCTCAGATCATGTAAACCACCTGTTGAACAGTTCATGTCATTAGCTTAGGATATTGTTGATGTGTACTGTAGTTCTCATAATAAGCAGGCAGACTATTTTTGTACGACTGGGTTGATGAGAGTCAATCACTCAGTGTCGTGTTTTTAATGTGCCATTAGCAACACAGCGGGTGTATGATGTATATTACGATGTTATGATGAACCATATGCCTTTCTCCACTGACGTTCTGAGTTGTTCAAAGCATTTCTGATGATCATGATAAGGTTAGAAGGCAGATATCTGATTCTGTACCTCAGTAAGTTGGCCGAGTGAGTGGAGGTGGCGCTAATTTACATATTCATGGATCCGCAAATACTAAATGAAGCAAGAGTGTAGAGTTACATTCAAGCTATTTTAAGGCATGAATAGTTTTTTTCTCACAGGAAAATCTTTTAAATGTAATTTTGGTGACCAAAGATTAGTTTTAAGGGGTATAATTATTGACTACAGGGGGACTTTAATGTATCGTGAATCCGGACCCTGATCCTGCAATTTATGTTATATTTTATATATTTTATTTTAAATAGATTAAGCCGTTTGGATGTATTGGCATTATAGGCCTATTAAAACATTTCAGTGTTTTAATGAAAGATAAACAGCACCGGGGTTCACTCCTGTTGAACCAGATATTGATGCAGTCCTGTGTTTCTCAGCTTCCAATATCATTAATCACTTTGACAAAAACTAATCAGGTCCCAATGCTTCATTTTGAAATATGTTTATTTATTCATTGGCACAAGATTTAGAGCTTTGAATGTCACATCACAAATGTATCTGTGATCCAGCATCTTATTAACCTTGGACCCATTAACATAAAGAGTCAGCTGTCAGTAAACCTTTAACTTATATAGCTTAAAATAGATAGTTTGAATGACACGCAATAAAGTAAATCTTAGAACAGGGAAGTATAATCTTCTTCCTTGTAAGGCCACCTTCCAAATACCTGAACCAGTTTATATTATTACTTGAAAATCACAGACAATGAGTTTTAATCAGAGTTGAGACTAAAATCTGCAGGAGCAGCGACAGCGTATCAAACTCCTGTCTCAGATCATGATATAAGAGACTGAAAACTGTCAGTCTGCAGATGTGCTCTCCATCACATCTCATTTTTATAATAACCAAATAGAATTTTACATACGACAATGATTCTGCTGAAACTAATGCATGATGAAACAGCTTTAAATCAGCTGTAAATCAGAAGCTTTGTAATATGACCAACTTATCTTAGTAAAGATTTAATTCAGTTTTTACTCCCTGTTTTACGTTTCAGTTTTGTCAAAAACAAAAATCCCATCATGTAATTCAGTTCTGAGTATTGATTTAAACTGGCTGTATCATATTAAGTTAATTAATGTACACTGACCTTCATGTTCTGATTCCATTATGTCTCTTGCAGTTTTTATGTCATTCAGAGTATATCTGTTTTTGTCTGACTGTCGATCTGAATAAGAGAAACTACTGAACTTTGCACCTTTTAATATCATCTCAACGCCGTTCATTGGCTGTATATTAGACATTATGCAGCAGTGTGTTTTTGGGCTGCAAGACCCTGAAACAGAAAGAAGACTATATAAAGATGAGCTATAAATCATATTCTTCTTTGTTTTGATTTTATTTTTTCAGTAAAAATGACAGCATTATCTGTCAGTGTGTTTCCCACCATTTTAATTAAAGTTATATCAGCATTTAAAAAAATAAATAAAGGCATCTTGCATGAGCATCTTGCATGTAAAAAAAAATCTAAATGAATATTTAACCGTGTATGAAAATACCATATGAAAAGATAATGCAGGATTTAAAATGTTTTAAAATGACATAAGGACACCAATTTAGTAGATAAAGTGAGCGTTTCTTTGCCTGCTCGTACAAACCGCTTTTTTTCAACATCGCGTCATTTTACGTCACACGAGGGGAGTAGGGGGAGGCTGCAGACCTGGAGCCGGTAGATCTACGCCCCAAGCAGTTTTACGCCCCAGCAGTTTTACGCCCCTGCTGTTCCTGATGCGTCCAGTAGGGGGAGACTGTACAGCGACACGAATTGAGGTATATTAAATAATCTGCTAAAGTTATTGTTGTTTAGCAATGATGCAACATTTATTATTTATAAACGATTAGCTTGATAGAGCTAGGTAGATATCAATTCATTTCTATATATCAATGGATGGGTCTGTAGTTTATTTCGAGAGACAAAAAGTTATGGACAGTCAGGTTGATGTTCTGTCTGGCTTAAATTTAGCTGATCACGTGTAGGTTTAGCTGCCCCTCGTCTTTTCTACTCAATTTCAAAATTAATTTTTATTTTGAATTTTCTTTTGTTGCCTGTCTTTATCTTGCGTGAGATGGCCTCTTCTGGTAAGACTGTTTACTCCTTTCTGGTTTGAGTTGTTTCTTATAAATGAGATTATCTAACTATCTAATTTATATCTAAATATACATTTTTCTTAAAATAGCTTACTGATCTGGACTAAAATGTAGGTTGTGTGCACTTAATGTGGGATTTATCATACTCTGTCTTTACCAAGTTCTATTTAACTTGCATCCCATAAAGGTGTGTGTTTGCTTTAGCTACTTAAGGAAATGAAAATCTCTCTCTCTCTCTCTCTCTCTCTCTCTCTCTCTCTCTCTCTCTCTCTCTCTCTCTCTAAACTTGTATAAACTATAAAACACCCATCTCTCTTTTTTAACTGCATTCCAAACCAATAGCTTCTCTAGTAAATAAATGACTTACAGAGACATACATGGACATGTTTTTAATGTCATTTTCAATTTTCTCTGCACAGTCCATCATCACTGGCCAAAAGAAATCAAAGTGTCTTGACACTTTTTCCAAAAGTGTTCCACCAACAAGTGCCTGTGCCGTTGTACTTTGAAGATCAGGAGCAAATTGATTGCAATCCACACTCACCTGACATAAATTCTGGACAGCACACCCACACACACTGTGACAAGATCAAATTCACCATGGATGTCCTTTTTACATTTTTTAAATGTTTTATTTTATTTTATTTTATGAAATACCCACAGATATGTGGTCTGTGACTCTTATAGGGGGTCTACAGTGATTCTGCAGGGTCTCCAATAAGTCTTATAGTTTATCTCAGTTGCTTTGGTGCATTTCTCAGATCACAACTGAAATCACATCATCTTGTCACTTGTGCACATCATAAAAGCAATTTCTCATTTTTTTTATACAAATTGCAAATGCTTCGGTACATTCATGCAATTGATAATGTACAACTCTCTGCTGTTTCCTACATTATCAACTCTTTATGTCATGTTGATCAAAATGTAGGCCTATTATACTATTTCTCTGTTGAATTGTCATACTCCTCAAAACATCTAGGCATTAGTTCCTTGCATAAGTCATTAAATGCAAAATGGTTGACTAGTTGTCAAACTGTTAAGCATGTTTTCAATACATTTCTATTACACTTTATTTTGTAAATGTGTCCTGAATTGATGAATTGCGGAGGTGTATTTAGAATTTCACTAATGAAGGAAATGAATTGATCAATTAGGATGCAGCAAGGGAATTCATAATCAATTGCATGAATTTACCAAAGCATTGGCAATTTGTTCAAAAGTAGTTATGAGAATTTCAGTAGTGATCTGAGAAATGTACCAAAGCAACTGTGATAAAAAATTAAGGATTCAGGAATTTTATACAAAATGTAACAGTGAGTCCTGCTGCTTGTGAATTTGACAAGATCAAATTCACTATGGATGTCCTTTGTACAATTTTTTTAATGTTTTATTTTTTTTATTTTTTTTATCAGTGAGCAGAAGCACTTTGACAGGAGGATAGAAAAACAGTTAAAGAAGATTGGCAAGCCATAGGGGAGTCATCTACAGGAGAATTCATAAATGGTGTTAATAAATAATGTTTTTGTGAACAACAATATTGTCTCTTTCTTCTTAATGGCCCTTGGAATTTTAGAAAAGGGTTAAATTGTGTTTGTCTTCATAAAATGCTATGTAGGACACTGTTTTGTAGCTGTATGATGATAGTAAATAGTACAGCAGATATTTAATCGAGGATCCATATGATTACACGGTGCTGTATGTCTAATGGGCTAAATATGGTTAATATCTAAATGTAACTTTATATAAATTCACAACAACATATTTCACTCAGTATCACTCTGTCTCCTGTATATAAAAACATACAGTGAATATTCTATATTCATTATTCAATTAACTATTCTATAGTAGGTCATATATAACTATTCTACAGTAGGTCATATATCATTACTTGTCATCTGATCCAACTATGTGTATTATTAATTTTTTAATTCACAAAAACAAATAGTCTTCTGTAGGCTGAGTGTAAAGAGTGAAGCCTAACTGAATATCTACAGATATTTTAATCCATAGTGCAGATCTACGCTGTAACGTTCATATTTAAATGAACAAAAACCACAAAATTGGGCAAAGTCTATGAACGGGACGGTTATTAATGTGTAAGTTTTGAGCGTTTAATGGTGTTATTTCGCAGTATATCCCCCTACTGGACGCATCAGGAACAGCAGGGGCGTAAAACTGCCTGGGGCGTAAAACTGCTTGGGGCGTAGATCTACCGGCTCCAGGTCTGCAGCCTCCCCATATAGCACGAGGGAGATGTGTGCTGTGCTCTGCCGCAGCTCAGTGCAGAATAGGTTGGTATTCAGAGCGGTCGTGAGTCAGTGTGTTTTCAGTAGTTTTTGTATTTCAATTTATCATCGTCATGGTAAATTTTTGTGTTTGTGGAGCTTGCAAAAACTCCAGCCTGTCAGGACATCAAGTCCACCGGTTTCCTAACAAGAAAAAGGACAGTGCTATCTTTCGTGCCTGGGTTTGTGCAGGTGAAGAGACGGGATTTCTCTTCCGCGTCGGCTTCGGAAAACGCGGTCGTGTGTAGCGTTCACTTCAGATCGGAGGATTAGGCCATTGTCCCGGCGATATGATGGAGTTCAACATGGGATACCGAAGTAAGAACCGGGTGAGACTCAGAGCTGGTGCGGTTCCTTCAGTGCACGCATCTTCGGGTTCTCCCACCGGATGTAGGCGCGAGCACAACATCAACTGGCAAACGCAATGTAAGCGGAACGAAACTGAGCTACTCGTTGTTGTGTTTGTGTGGACCGTTTATCAGTTTGGACCAGTGCAGCGCGAGCCTGATCAAGCAACACTGTAACTGCGAGATCCAGTAAATAAAGCATTTGAATTCGCCACTGAAGTAACTTAATAACATCGCTGCGAGATCTAGTGAGAAATATTCACATTTCTCCGTTATTAACGGATCAAACAGCGCTGACGTGGAAACCAGGAATAAACATTGTGCAATGAATGAACGAACTATCCAGTGTCCACAGATCAGCAACATTCACCATGTCTTTACTGTAGTAACACTAACTGCAACCATGGAAGTTTGGCATTTTCCACTAAGGCCCAGTATGCATCCACCTCCCTGCAACACTGACTTTCCTCAGCTGTAAACATTGCCTCGCATTTCCCACACAAGCACCTATGGAACAAAAAATGTATCAGGAATAAATATCTCTCTGTCTCTCGATGAGAAACCGCTAACCCACATAGCAACATTGTGTCGGCCCAGATCCGGCCCACATCTGGCACACGTGGAAAGATGATCTGGCCCACATGCAGCGTGGAATTACGGCACTTGGGTGGGCCACTCCTGTTTGCCAGGTCTGGGCCACAAGCAGGCCATAGCAATGCCACATCTCAGCCAAGAGCAAAGAAATAAACCAGAACTGGACCTTATCTGAGCCACAAAATCTGTGTATATTAAATATGAAGTCATCTCAGCCTGTTAACAAAAAGAATCACTGAAAGAAAGAAGAGAACAGAAAAAAGAGACGAGCAGAAACACAAGAACTACAACTGACTTCAGCCACAGCCTCAGATGAAATCAACTGAAGAGAAAATAAGACATTAAATCTGTGAAGATCTCAGCAGAGGAGGATTAAACAACTCCACAAACAGCATTACCAGCTTCACTTATTACTAACCAGACTGACTTTATTTCTGTCAGACGTCTACAAAAGTTTTTATTGAGAATTAACAGAGGTTTAACTCTGGTTCATTTGAAGTCACCATAACAGTGAATAGTGTTTCCATTAGTTGGGCTCTTAACTCGTATTATATCTTGTATTTTTTTTGGCTGCTGTGACAGTGTGTTTGTCAAACACATTTGCAGCAGCAAAGAAAGCTAAAGTGAAACGAGATCAGATGATGATGATTTTATAATCATCATGAAATAGACTGTTTCACTGAGGTAATTTGAAGCTAACAATTGTGTTGTACCATTAATATATTCTCATCACAAACCCTGTGTTACTGCAGCGTGAGGTCCAGCAATATTATAACAATCAGTTAGAAGATTTTAACAAACATGAGCACAAAAAATTACTGTTTGATGACAAACACAGACATCAATAATCAACGTATGAATCTCAACAATGGTGACAATCTAAAGTACCTTGCTGCAATGCATGCTGGGTACCAGCATAGTACAAAACTCCCAGCATGCATTGCAACATGAATAAATTATGCAGCTGAATTGTCCTATTATTTTAATTCTAAATATGTGCTTTTATTTTTTGCTGTTGTTTTTTTGTGACATTTAGTAGCTTTTCAGTGATGTTATGAATTAATCTGTTTATCTAAAATATATATATATATATATATATATTGTCACCCTTGTTGAGATTCATGTGCTGATTTTTGATATCTCTGTGTGTCACCGTGGATTCATTTTTCATGTTCATGTTCGTTAAAATCTTCTAACTGATTGTTATAATATTGCTGGACCTCACGCTGCAGTAACACAGGGTTTGTGATGAGAATATATTATTGGTACAACACAATTGTTAGATTCAAATTACCTCAGTGAAACAGTCTATTTCATGATGATTATAAAACCATCACCACCTGATCTCATTTCACTTTAGCTTTCTTTGCTGCTGCAAATGTGTTTGACAAACACACTGTCACAGCGGCCAAAAAAGACAAAAGATATAATAAGAGTTAAGAGCCCAACTAATGGAAACACTATTCACTGTTATGGTGACTTCAAATGAACCAGAGTTAAACCTCTGTTAATTCTCAATAAGAACTTTTGTAGACGTCTGCCAGAAATAAAGTCAGTCTGGTTAGTAATAAGTGAAGCTGGTAATGCTGTTTGTGGAGTTGTTTAATCCTCCTCTGCTGAGATCTTCACAGATTTAATGTCTTCTTTTTCTCTTCAGTTGATTTCATCTGAGGCTGTGGCTGAAGTCAGTTGTAGTTCTTGTGTTTCTGCTCGTCTCTTTTTTCTGTTCTCTTCTTTCTTTCAGTGATTCTTTTTGTTAACAGGCTGAGATGACTTCATATTTAATATACACAGATTTTGTGGCTCAGATAAGGTCCAGTTCTGGTTTATTTCTTTGCTCTTGGCTGAGATGTGGCATTGCTATGGCCTGCTTGTGGCCCAGATCTGGCAAACAGGAGTGGCCCACCCAAGTGCCGTAATTCCACGCTGCATGTGGGCCAGATCATCTTTCCACGTGTGCCAGATGTGGGCCGGATCTGGGCCGACACAATGTTGCTATGTGGGAAGTTATATCACGTAACGTTAGTCTGGGCGGATATTAATGAGCATGACAAACGCCTGATCAAAGCTTAGTTTCTGTTATTGTAAGTTCCAATATGTTCTGTCTAACATTAATCCTGGCCTGTCCCTGCTCTCTTGGCAGCCTAGCAGGCTCATAATTGTATGGCTGTGGTCCGTCAACAATTTCCTCAGCGTTCGAAATGTCATTGCAATCCATTTTTCCCTGTTGTTTGAATCGACCGCTCTCCCTCGTGCTACGTCACGACTCTCGCCCATCACGCCCATTTTCAGATGCGGAAGTAAAATTTTCTCACAAAAACGACTCCAGAAGCCACTGTAGCGTATTTATAATTTTTTTTTAAAGAAAATCTAGTTCCTACATTATTTTTCTATACATTGACTTGTTGGGTCTTCTAACCTGCAAGATGCTCTAAAAGTGGTAATGATTTTTTTTAAAATATTATTTGGTTGTGTATAAATACATATTTTCTGTAATCGCTGGCATTGAAATAGTAATAACAAACACTTGACGACCTGGGGTCCGTTCTTCGTACGTCGCTAACTCAGTTAGCTGGATTTGATTGTTGGCGATTTGGCATGATCTTGGATTGTTTGGTTCTTCGAAGCTCATCCTCGACTTGCTGTCATAGCAACAGGTGCGCAAGCTTAAACCTGCTCAGGAGCAGCTTATTTCATGTTAACAGGATTAGACTGCGGCTCTTAAGCGGAGCTGATACGGGAAGTCCAGCGCAGAGCGATAGTGCACTTTCTGAGATATATATTTTTTCCTGTGACTCGTGAGATTGTCGTTTACATTATTAATTTGTTGGAAACGCACATTTATTTTCGACTTGTTGGAGACTTGTTGGAGTCGGGCTTTAACTACAGCACAAACTGTTTGCATTGCCCTAAGATTATTTGCGAGTGGCTCTTTCCTTTACACTATTGGAGATGCGGAGAACTTGATGGAAAGTGCTGTCTGTCGTGTCATTCGGAGTTTACCTGGCGCTTTTAGGTTTAAAAAACAGTTTTAGGTTTTTTTGTGGCATTTCCAAGCCACTGAAGACCCAATGTTGTAAAGCAGTTTTTTTTTTTTGAGTTTTTTTTTTTTTTTTTTTAGGCTATCATATTTTTTTATGAAGATCATGCAATCATGACCATGCAGATTACAGTATATGTTACTCAGGCTTCACTAACGTGATTGGTACCATAGACTATAGGCTAGACCATAGACTGCCATCAAGGCCTCAATGAAGGGGATTATGTGAACAGAAAGGGGGTTCACAATGTAAATGTGCAGCCCAGTTACTATTGGGATTCTTAATATTCCAGATTAGTAATATTATATCAAATAAAAAAAGGCAGTTGACTAAAATCAAATGTGAAAGCAAAATGGCCAGGATCTGTGCATGACTTAATAATTTTCAGAGATTCACATTTATGCACATTATTTGAAAGTGGTAAGGAAAGTTCCACAATTAAATATCAAGCTCACTGTATTACATACACGTATGCTGATCCTAACAGAACTGCATTTCTTCATAGGTGATTATGACATGTTCCTGCCTGCAGACAGGTGTTTTATGACCCCATTCCCTGACCCAAACCAGTTACAATGCAGCTCTGACCAGGACAAGGGCACACAATGAAATGAACTTTGGCTAACTAAAGGGAAGATTTCAGTGTCTGAAAAATCTGAGGGGTTGCACACTAGGGCTGGGCGATATATTATATACACCTGACAGGGCCTGTGACATTGTTGCATGTGCCATATTACACAACATTGCCAAAAAAATACACTTAAATGTTTAATAAAAGACAAATATGCTTAGTTCCTTGAGTTTTATTTCAATTGTTCTTTGTAAAGAAAAGCCAGTGGTCAAGTGCCTGCAACAAGAGATATTAGACACATGCCTCATGCAACAAATAAAAAGGAAAAGTTGGCTATACACTGCCCACCTGTAGGCCTATGACTCCTCTGTCTGTGCAGACTCTTCTGTAGGCCTTTCTGTAGATGTGGAATCCTGCAACTTATATTGCAGCCATAAAGCATACAAGTGTAAATTAAGTAAAGTTATTTATGCACTTGCAGGTAGGCTAGTTCCTCCATATGACAGTTATCTGAGAGGGTTTATTCACTGTCCAGTGCAATGGAAACAAATGGACATTACAAAGTCTTATACTTTCTTTCCTTTGGAAAGTTAGAAAATGTCCACTTACTGCACATATTTCAGCCACCACTTTCTTGGGAACAGATACAAGTGTTGGTGTATTATGAAAAAGTGCACAAAAGAGGAAAACACAATGTCATTACAGTGAACTACACAGCAAAAACCCCAGTGTTAAATCAACACTGCTCAGAGCACATATGGTCCCACTCTACAGAGTGTTAAAATTAACACTGAAGCAGTGTTGAAGTTAATGAGATAATTAAGTGATTAATTAAGTGATGATTGGCCATTAGTGGTGACACCTGATGATAACAAGCAGACTCACTGAAGGAAAGAGAAACAAGAATAGAAAAAAGAAAAACACAAGAACTACTTTGAACCATTATTGCACTTATTATTTTACCAGTTTGACTTTATTTCTGTCATACATCTACACACGGTCTTATTTAGATTTAACAGAAGTTTAGATGGTAATGTTTTATGGAATGTTTCGTTTCATGTCACCATTATGGTGGTCAGTGTTTGCTTTAGTTGGGCTCTTGACCCTTTACTTTTGAACATTAGTATTACTCTGGCTGCTCCAACTCTGTGCTTATAGAGCATATGTGTTGTGGCAAAAGAAACTGTGACTTTGGCTGTGTTTTCTGAAAGCATCGCAAGACTAATTTGATCGTACAGACCATTTGTTGCAGTTGGTCTGCAATCAAGTAAGGCTTAAGATGCTTTTGGAAATGCATCCCTGGTTATGATTTGATAATGAAATTACTAGTGACCTGATTCAATAATGGTACCCATCATTATAAACTGATTATCCATATGTTTTATTAATTTTTCACTACAGTAGTTACTTCCAGCAATATTCTAATGATCTGAAAGTTTTAAAATCACACACAGACATCAAGAATCTACATATGAATCTCAACAATGGTGACAATCAAGCAAATGCTTAATGTTGCAGTGCATGATGGGAGCCACCAATCAGAACACATCAATGGCTGACATCATGCATTGCAGCATGAATAAATTATGCAGCTGAATTGTCCTGTAATTTTCATTGTTTTTTCTGTTTGCTTTTATTTTGCTATTGTTTTGTGATGTTCAGAGTTGATCTGTTTGTCACTAGTTTGTTTATTGTCACCATTGTTGAGATTCATATGCTGATTCTTGATGTCTGTGCGTTTAAACACAAGAACTTCTTTGCACAAAGTATTTTCAAAAATGTTCATAGCTGTTGGATCTCAAAGTATAGAATCTCAGAGCTACAATCACCAATACTAAAACAAGACATCAAGCATATAGTCAAAGATTCATGCTGAAAATGTCATTATCATCACAACATATTGTGAGCAGGTCATGTTTTCTCTTGCAGTAACAAATGTGCTTTATAAACACAATGATGGAACAGTCAGAGAAAAACTAATATTAACAAAATGAAAAGAGTCAAGAGCCCAACTAAAGAAAACACTGACCACCATAATGGTAACTTGAAAAGAAAAATTCCATAAAACATTACCGTCTAAACTTCTGTTGAATCTCAAGAACTTTTGTCGATGTATGACAGAAATAAAGGCAAACTGGTAATAATAAGTGCAACAATGTGTAATGACTCGAAGTCAGTTGTAGTTCTTGTGTTTCTCTTTTTTCTGTTATTGTTTTTTTCTCTTTCCGTCAATGATTCTGCTTATTAACATCAGGTGTCACCACTAATGGCCAATCACTTAATTAATCACTTAATTATCTCATTAACTTCAACACTGCTTCAGTGTTAATTTTAACACTCTGTAGAGTGGGACCATATGTGCTCTGAGCAGTGTTGATTTAACACTGGGGTTTTTGCTGTGTACACTGGGGAAAAATGTTTTTACATTAACATAAGTTTATCACTTTCACAAGTCAAAGCAATTCATCATTACTCAAGATTTAACAGTTGAAATGACTATACGGCCTTAATTTAATGCAGCAAAAATTATTTTACAGTGTAGGCTACTAAGATCTTTTCTTTTTTTCAGCCTTTTTCTTGGTTGCTTTTATAAACAGACAACCATTTATTTAAAGGAGAAGTTCACTTTCAAAAAAACTTTTGCTGATAATTTACTCACCCCCATGTCATCCAAGATGTCCATGTCTTTCTTTCTTCAGTCGCAAAGAAATTAAGGTTTTTGATGAAAACATTCCAGGATTTCCCCCCATGTAATGGATTCTATTGGGACCCAAACGGTAGAAGGTCCAAATGACAGTTTAAGTGCAGCTTCAAAGGGCTTTAAACGATACCAGACGATGAATAAGGGTCTTATCTAGCGAAACGATCGGTCATTTCCAAAATAAATAAAAAAGTTTAAGTTTTATAAGCACAAACGCTCGCCTTGCTCTGTTCTGTGATGCGCGTTCGTGACGTCACGTAATACGCAATTACGTTGAAAAGGTCACGCTTGACGTGTTTACAAATGTGCAGAAGGAGGACCATATACACATTTTCAAATGTATTTGTGTCAGTTTATCGTTTAAAATGCCCATTTCGTGTGCGTATCCTGGGTGTTTTAATATTAAAAAGCCAAAAAGAACATTTTCTTCAGGACAGAAATTTTTCAAGCGTGACCTTTTCAACGTAATTGCGTATTACGTGACGTCACGAACGCGCATCACAGAACAGAGCAAGGCGAACATTTGTGCTTATAAAACTTAAACTTTTTTATTTATTTTGGAAATGACCGATCGTTTCGCTAGATAAGACCCTTATTCATCATCTGGTATCGTTTAAAGCCCTTTGAAGCTGCACTTAAACTGTCATTTGGACCTTCTACCGTTTGGGTCCCAACAGAATCCATTACATGGGGGGAAATCCTGGAATGTTTTCATCAAAAACCTTAATTTCTTTGCGACTGAAGAAAGAAAGACATGGACATCTTGGATGACATGGGGGTGAGTAAATTATCAGCAAAAGTTTTTTTGAAAGTGAACTTCTCCTTTAATAGTGTCTTTTATAAAAGAGACTATAATATAACAAAAAATTACCATTATGTAGAATATTTTTGTACTTCACTTTTATTTGTTCCCATGTTCTAGTGTGGTGACTCTGACATTACAATGAACAAAGTAATTATGCAATTATTAAAATACAAAATATAGGCTAATAAGTGATAAAAACATCTAACATGGCCACTTCTAACGGATTTAAATTGTCTGCTACTTTTTGCCAGCCCTCTCTCCTGGCTTTTGCAGACTTTGAGGTGTTCCCTGGCGTTTTGATTAAACATTAAAATTCCGAATAAACTTCAACTATTAGTTATTGCTCTGCTGAGGAGAAAAACTGAGCGCGCTCTTTGGCCACGCTGAGCAGCCAATAGCAGCGTTGCTGATCAATGTTTCTACTATCGATACATATCCCCTTTTAACCAGCGCATGAACGCGCAGTTATCTCAGATAACTCAATCCAGCGATACTAATCATATCCGGCAAGTGTGTTCGAAGAACCGAGTTAACCAGATCATGATTAGCACGATGATATCATCTTGGATGTGTAATTTGCAGAGTTGTATAGTCCAGGGGTCAGAAAGTAAAAGTCCTGCCATATGTTTATTCCACCCATAAACTTAGCAGCTGATTTCACTAATTAGTTCTCTCTCCTGCTGAATTAGCAAATCCAGGTGATTGGAATAAAATACTGAGGAGGACTTTTACTTTCTGAACCTGGACTTCACACCTCTGCATAGCAATCAGAGGTGGAAAGTCCAGGGGTCAGAAAGTAAAAGTCCTGCCATATATTTATTCCACCCATGAACTCACACAGCAAAAACTCCAGTTTTAAATGAACTCTCCTGGGAGTTTATTTGGCTCCAGACTCAAGAGTGTTAAAGTTAATGAGATAATTTAGTGATTGATTGAGTGATGATTGAGCATTATTGAAGACACCTGATGTTAACAAGCAGAATCACTGAAGGAGAAAAATCACAATTTTAGTTACCATTATGGATATCGGTGTTTGATTTAGTTGGGCAGTTGACCTTTAAATGTTTAACTTTAGATTTTGTTTGGCTGCTGTATCTGAGTTATAACAGCCAGATGAACAAAGAGAAAAGGTGAACAGGTGTTGGTTATATTTTAACATAATCATCATTTAACCTGAATCACTGAACTCATTTAGAGTCTAATCTCTGACTTAAATGTATATTGGTCATAACAGCATCACAGTGATTCTACTGAAGAATATCCAGATTTGTCATTCAAATCCAAATGATTTCTTAAAAGTTGTTCTGAGATTAAAAAAAAAAAAAAAAACTTTCTTTAAGGCGCACACAGACATCAAGAATCAGTGTATGAATCTCAACAATGGTGACAAAAAGAATATTCAATTAGGGAAAGGAAATTAGTAAGACAATTCAGATCATAATTTATTCATACCGCAATGCATGATGGGAGCCATGAATGAGTTTTGATTGGTGGTACCCAGAATGCACTGCAACATGCTTTATTATTGTCACCATTGTTGAGAATCACAGGCTGATTCTTGGTGTCAGTGTGTCCAAAAAAAAAAAAAAAAAAACTTTTCAAAGTGTTTTGATCAGGACAACTTTAAAGAAATCTTTTGGATTATTTTGAAAATGCTGATTATATTGATAAGAGTATACTGTAGAATCATAGACGGCTGTAATCAGCAAGGTAAACCTAACTCTCTGAATGAGCTTTGTGATTCAAGTCAAAAGATGTTTATGTCGAAACACAACCAAAATGACCTGATCAGCTTTTCTCTTTGTTCATCTGAGAGTTATAACACTGATAGAACAGCCAAACAAACTCTAACGGTATTAGTTTAAGGTTCAAGAGCCCAACTAAAGCCAACACTGATCACCATAATGGCAACTTAAAAAAAGAGATTTTCTCCTTCAGTGATTCTGCTTGTTAACATCAGGTGTCTTCAATAATGCTCAATCATCACTCAATCAATCACTAAATTATCTCATTAACTTTAACACTCTTGGGTCTGGAGCCAAATAAACTCCCAGGAGAGTTCATTTAAAACTGGAGTTTTTGCTGTGTGAGTTCATGGGTGGAATAAATATATGGCAGGACTTTTACTTTCTGACCCCTGGACTTTCCACCTCTGATAGCAATGCCACATGTCAGCCAAGAGCAAAGACATAAACCAGAACTGGACCTTATCTGAGCCAAACAATCTGTGTATATTAAATATGGAGTAATTTCAGCCACAGCCTCAGATGAAATCAACTGAAGAGAAAAGAAGACATTAAATCTGTGAAGATCTCAGCAGAGGAGGATTAAACAACTCCACAAACAGCATTACCAGCTTCACTTATTACTAACCAGACTGACTTTATTTCTGTCAGACGTCTACAAAAGTATTTATTGAGAATTAACAGAGGTTTAACTCTGGTTCATTTGAAGTCACCATAACAGTGATGAATGTTTCCATTAGTTGGGCTCTTAACTCTTATTATATATTTTGTCTTCTTTGGCTGCTGGGACAGTGTGTTTGTCGAACACATTTGCAGCAGCAAAGAAAGCTAAAGTGAAACGAGATCAGGTGATGATGGTTACCTGTTGATGGTTTTATAATCATAATGAAATCACTGATTCACTGAGGTTTTTATAATCTAACAATTATGTTGTTCCACTAATATATTCACATCACAAACCTTGTGTTATTGCAGCATGAGATCCAGCAATATATCAATCAGTTTAAATCTTTTAATAAGGATGAAACAAAAAATCAGACCAACGCTGACACACACAGATATCAACAATGGTGACAATCACAAATAATATTTAGATAAACAGATCAACTCAGAACATCACTGAAAAGCTACTAATTCACAACAAAAACAACAGCAAAAAAATGAATGTAAATATTTAGAATTAAACAAAATAATAGGACAATTCAGCTGCATAATTTATTCATACTGCAATGCATGCTGGGAGTTTTGTACTATGCTGGTACCCAGCATGCATTGCAGCAAGGTACTTTTGATTGTCACCATTGCTGAGATTCATACGCTGATTGTTGATGTCTGTGTGTGTCAAAGAAACTGACTTTTGCATGTTCATGTTTGTTGAAGTCCTCTAACTTATTTTTAGACTATTACTGGATCTCATGCTTCAGTAACACAGAAATTAGATTAAAATATTTCACTTAATCAGGTTATTTCATGATGATTACAAAACCATCACCAGATAACCATGATCACCTGATCTCATTTCACTTTAGCTTTCTTTGCTGCTGCAAATGTGTTCGACAAACACACTGTTACAGCGGCCAATCCTCCTTCTTTGCTGCTGCAAATGTGTTCGACAAACACACTGTTACAGCGGCCAATCCTCCTTGTTTAATCCTCCTCTGCTGAGATCTTCACAGATTTAATGTCTCTTGTCTTCATTTGATTTCATCTAAGATTGTGGCTGAAATTACTCCATATTTAATATACACAGATTGTTTGGCTACGATAAGGTCCAGTTCTGGTTTATTTCTTTGCTCTTGGCTGACATGTGACATTGCTATGCAGAGGTGTAAAGTCCAGGTTCAGAAAGTAAAAGTCCTCCTCAGTATTTTATTCCAATCACCTGGATTTGCTAATTCAGCAGGAGAGAGAACTAATTAGTGAAATCAGCTGACTGAGTTCATGGGTGGAATAAACATATGGCAGGACTTTTACTTTCTGACCCCTGGACTATACAACTCTGGTAATTTGATCTCGGATGTAATAAGCAACGTAGCCTACGAAGAACGAGCCCCAGGTTTGTAAACTGTTTTCACACTCAGTGTTGCTGGAAGTCAGTTGTAGTTCTTGTGTTTCTCTTTTTTCTGTTCTTGTTTCTCTGTCCTTCAGTGATTCTGCTTATCAGGTGTTCATCAGTGTCTCAATTCACTCTCTTCTTTTCATTCACTCTGTCAAGGGGACTATATTAGTGAACTAATATAGTGAATAGTGAATAAGGGTATAGGGTGTGATTGGGAAAACAGCCTCTGAGTGGCGCTGTTAATTTACAATATAGGCCTATTCCTGTAGGCTATTTTTTGTTTTCTACGGTATATTACTGTACACTGTAAAACCCAACAAGTTAAGCTAACTCATTTCATTTGAGGAAACCGATTGCCTTAATTCAATTAAGTTTATAAAAAACAATAGTTATGAGTACTCTGAACTTATTTTAATCGAATCCACTAAAACAATAATACAAAGTCAAATTCAATAAGTTAAGCTAACTTATTACATTTGAGGACACCGATTGCCTTAATTCACTGTAAAACCCAACAAGTTAAGCTAACTCATTTCATTTGAGGAAACCGATTGCCTCAATTCAATTAAGTTTATAAAAACAATAGTTATGAGTACTCTGAACTTATTTCAGTTGAGTTTACTAAAAGTAGATATACATTGCAGTCAATAAATTAAGTGATTAATTAAGTGATTATTGAGCATTAGTGATTAACACCTGCTGTTAACGAGCAGAATCAATGAAGGAAAGAGAAACACAAGAACTACAACTGACTTCCAGCCACAGCCTTAGATGAAATCAACCCAAGATAAAAGACGTTTAAATCTCTAAAGATCTCAGCAGAGGAGGATTAAACCACTACACAAACAGCATTACCAGCTTCACTTATTACTAAACAGTTTGACTTTTGTCATGCGTCTACAGAAGTTGTTATTGAGAATGAACAGAGGGTTAGATGATAATGATTTATTGAGTTTTATTTAAAGACACCATGATAGTGATCCGTGTTTGCTTTAGTTGGGCTCTTGACCCTTGACTTTATAACACCAGTTTTTCCTCTGCCTGCCGTAACTGAGTGTTTATAAAACACATTTGTTATGGCACATACGCCAAAAGAAAATATGAGCATGTGGTTGTGTTAAGATGATAAAAATCATCATTTAGTGACTTGATTCTCTGATCATTCCCAGAGCCTAATCTCTGATTAGATAGGTGACGTATTACTTGTATTATTCATTATAGTATAACTGATTCTGCTGCAAGGCCCATTGTTGTGATTAACAGATTTTAAAAACCTCTATGGTATTATGCTGACTTACACAGACATCAAGAATCAGCATATGAATCTCAACAATGGTGACCATTAAAAAATGATTTATGCCGCAATGCATGCTGGGAGCCATGGATAAGTTTTGTATTATGCTAGTACCCAGCATGGATCATTTTTTAATGGTCACCATTGTTGAGATTCATATGCTGATTCTTGATGTCTGTGTGAGTCTTAATAATGCAATACCTTTTCTGTGAAACTTTTTGTGCACAACTATTTTTTAATATCCTTCATATTATCTGATGTCTCAACATGTCTAGCTCTTATGCTGTAGAATCACAGTTTTGAGTGAAACTAATATGTTGCCCTTTTAATCAGAGATCAGACTCTGAATTAAATCAGTGAATCAAGTCACGAAATGATGATTGTCATCAACAATCCTGCACCATCAACACCAGATCAGACTTTTCCTTGGCTTTTGTGCCATAACAAATATGTTTTATAAACACTCAATTATAGCAGCCAAAGAAAATCTTAAGTGCAAAAGTCAAGGGTCAAGAGCTCAACTAAAGTAAGCGCTGATCTCCATCATGGTGACATTAAATGAAACTCAAATCATCAACTTCTAAACCTTTGTTAATTCTAATAAGAACTTCTGTAGACGAATGGCAGTAATAAAGTCAAACTGTTTAGTAATAAGTGAAGCTTGTAATGCTGTTCGTGGAGTTGTTTAATCCTCCTCTGCTGAGATCTTGAGATATTTAATGTCTTCTTTTATCTCCAGTTGATTTTGCTGTGGCTGAAGTCAGCTGTAGTTCTTGTGTTTCTCTTTCCTTCAGTGATTCTGCTTGTTAACAGCAGGTGCTCATCACTAATGCTCAATCATCACTTAATTAATCACTTAATTATACAATTATCATTCTGGGATCTAGAAATGTTCTATAACTCATTCAGTTTGAGTTCTGTTTCAGTCATTCAAGTTTCGGTAATATTTGAGTGCTGTGAACTCAATTGTATTTAGTTAATATTACTGTTAGGTTTTACAGTGTAGTCTAAATTTTGTTAAGACATGATTGCTTCCTTTATGATGAACAGGTTGAATTTAGGCTTTTATTCACATATAAATATTCATCAATTCACACATCAGATATGGTAAACGGAAGCTCAAGCATGCAAGCAATTATGTAAATTTCAGGAGGAAGCTTGTGTAGTCTCTACCAGCCGTTTGTTGTAGTCCTTAAAAAGCGATTTCTTTAAAAGCAAATATCCCTTTGCTTTGAACTTTGAGCGTCGTAACTTTGCAGATGTTGTTTATGCATTACACACTAACTAAAGTTAAAAAAGTGAAATAATAATCAACCACCCCTTTCCACACATTTTGGTTAAAAAAAAAAGTAAAAAAAAAAAAAAAAAAAATATATATATATATATATATATATATTTTTTTTTTTTTCTTTTTTTTTTTTCTTACTTAATTTACTTTATTCATTGAAGTTTAAAAATCCTTCAAACTTTTTTAAATTGTTAAAATGTGTATAAACCATTTAACATATACCACATATCTCCGATGTCCCTAATTATAACAAAGAACACATGCACAAATGGATAGTAAAAATGCAAAGTGTCCTAAGTCAACTTGGAAAGAAAGAAAGAAAAAGAAAAAGCATGTCCCACTGGATACGTGCGTCAGATCTTAAAGTGAAATTGTATGCTAATCTATGATAATGTTAAACAAACATCAAAAGACAAAGAGAAAATCTGACTGATTGACTGATTAACTTTTGTGACTTTAATTGATTCATTTTTACAATGAAGACTATCCAGTAATTTTACATTTGATTACTTTATTCTGTTTCTGTATTATTTCTTACCTGAATAGCCCTGTTAGACCATACCTGAAAAACTGTAAGCCGTTTATTTCATTTCTATATTTATTCTGTTGTGTTTATTTATGTTATTTTATCTTTTTTTATCTGTATACATTGAGTGAGCGAACATTTAGGTGAGACAGTCTTTTTGTAATGGTAATTACAACAGTCTAGTTGTAATGGTAATTGAACACTTTGTATATGAATAAAGGCCTACATTTAAATTCGTCATCATATAAAGTTTTGTCTTCAGAATAAATTATTGCTTGCCTATAGGCTTTCAATGGATGGACAAAAATATAATATTAAATTATATTAATATATGAAATAATATAAAAAAAATATTATTAAATATAATATTAAAAATAAATGACAGGACACAGCAGTTCTTGCACATGGTATCAAAAATGGTATTGAATATTTATACTTTTCAATGTATTGAATTGAAGATAGAATTTTTTATAATTATTATATAATTATTACAGAACAACCAACATAAAGTATCGTGACAATATTAGCATGGGGTGCCATAAATTATTGAAACATTTCAAAGTGTGCCGTGACTGAAAAGAGGTACTAAACCATTCTTTTAAAAAACGCCCAATTTCTGTCATGGTTTGAGTTTGCTTGTTCATGATTAGAGTTTGTTTTCATTCATGTCTGTGTTTCTAGTGTGTTAATTAGTTCTGTCCCCTATCAGTTTGTCACCATGGTGTCTGATTTGATTAGTTTGAGTTCAGCTGTGTTTAGTTAATTATTCTCGTTAACTCCTCTGTTTGCAGTGTACTTAAGCCCTGTGTGACTCTCTGTTCATTGTCAGTTCTATGTCATTTTATGTTGGTTGTTCTGTTCCTGATCCTTGTTCTTGAGGTTCTGTTTTGTTAAGATTCGAGTTCTTTTCTAAATAAAGACTGCTGCTCTTAGATCCTGTTTCATCTCTGCTGCCACAAACGGTGAAAAATTCTCACACAGATTCGGATCCCTGTTACACCTATTTCAATCAGTAGTGCTGGTGCTGCAATCAGTAGTGATGGTGTTAAGACCATCTTTGTTAATTCTAGGACGACTGCTACAATTATGGCTTTGACTCCTATGTCTGTTGCTCTGTTTGCTATGCCTGTGGCTCCTACGACTCCTACTCTTATGGCTCCTACGACTCCTACTCTTATGGCTCCTACGACTCCTACTCTTATGGCTCCTACGACTCCTACTCTTATGGCTCTGACTCCTACTCTTATGGCTCTGACTCCTTCTGCCACAAAACCACCTAGCACATTTTTTACCTTGTCAAACGTACTTCTCAAAATTTCTTTAAACATCTCATTTGTATAGTACTTCCATTCGTTTCTCTCTGCCATGTTCTCAATCATCTCCAGCAGTTCAGTGACCTGATTGTGATCGCTTCTGTCCTCATTGCTGAATGAGTGACAGCTGGTGACCAGTGATTTTAGAAACCTTATCTCGCTGCTATACTCATCTAATGATTTATCCTCCAGTGCATCAGCGTGAGTGAACAGAATGATGGTGTGATCTAAAGCATCTTTTCCAATGTACTTCTGAACCCATTTGACTGGGCTGTTCTCTTCATCTATCTCATCCAGTTTGATGACCAACAGAAACACATGAGGACCAGGAGCAGACATGAGGACAAAGTTCCTTATTTCAGTTTGAATCTTCTTCATTGGTGCATCAATCAGTCCTGGAGTGTCGATTATTTTCATGCTTTTTCCATCCACACATACTTCTTTTAGCACACAGGTTTTAGTAGCAGAAGTTCTCATTTGGCCCAGGATGTTTTTGACTGTACTGGTCTTTCCTGATTCAGTTTTACCCAGCAACACAATCCGAGGATTTTCTGACCCTGTCAATCAGAATGTGATATAAAGCGGTAAGATTTAACAATACCAATATGATGTTAAGTGAATCAAACACAATGAGCAGAACCTGAACATGTTTTATTCCCACACTGCTCTTTAAATCTTCGTGGTATTATGTTTCAAATGCACAGAAAGTCAAACACACTTACAGAACTTTAATCTATCTTGTATCCTACGCTGAGCTTTCTGGTACATCTCATCTGTGTAATGTTCTCCTCCGTTCTCTTCCACCATCTTCTCAATCTTCTCCAGCAGTTCAGTGACCTGAGAGTGGTTCTCCATTTCCTTATTATTGAATGAGTGAAATCTGCCTCCACACTCATTAACAAGAGCCTGAAGATCTTTACTTTCAGATATATACAGATCTAATGGTTCCCCCTCCAGTACATCAGCGTGCGTGAATAAAATGATGGTGTAACGTGCAGCTTCTTCTCCAAAGTTTTTCTGAATCCATTTCACTGTGTTTTTCTCTTCATCTGTGAATCTAACATCCAGTCTGATGACCAGCAGAAACACATGAGGACCAGGAACAGACATGTAGACACACTTCTCTATCTCAGTCTCCATTTGCTGTGCTGACATTTTTGTATCAAACAGGCCTGGAGTGTCGATGACTGAGATGGTCTGGTCACCCTCTTCTACTTCTCCTCTCTCACAGGTTTTAGTGACTGACTCTGGTGAAACCTTCTCCTGAAAACACTTTTGACCCAGGATGGTGTTTCCTGCTGAACTCTTTCCTGATCCAGTTTTACCCACCAGAACAATCCTGAGATCAGATGAGGCTGATGCTGCAAATCATATTATAATATCCAGGGTTAAATAAAGGATTTTAAAATATAATTTTTAGCATTTAAACATAATTTCAATGACTTTCTGAAATTTTGAAGCAAAGATCTGAAGTTTTAAATAAAGTTCACTTTGTTTGTTATATGTTACTTGTAGTTCTGTCTTCTGTCGATTGATGTATCCTCCCATGAAACTCTGAGTTGTCATGTACTCGTGGTTGATTCAGTGGCCTCCGTCTCACAGCAGATGATTTTACGGTGACCGGGAGGGGACATGTTCGGTTCACTTATTTTTGTCGTGGCCACAACATATAAACTCGTGGGAATGTCATATTAAGTCGTGGCCACGAGATCATTTTGTTGAGGTAACGACATCATGTCGTGGCCACGCAATGCAAAGTCGTAGCCTCGAGATCATATGTTGAGGGAACGATATATTTTTCTCGTGGCCACGACTTCATATTTTGAGAGAATTGTCGTGGCCACGAGTTATGTTGAAGGAGCCACAGCAGCCAATATTGTTACCGTACCATAGCATTGACTGGGCTACAGCAGAGATGGAGATGACAGAAGAAATAACATTTTACTTTAAATTAGGAATGTCATAAAAAGATATAGTGCGGTCTTTCGCATTCTTAAATTGGATGAGCTTTTTTGTCGCACTTTTGCACTGGCATGAAGTTGGTTTGACGTTGGACGTTCGATATTCACATATTTAGGGACCGTCTCAAAATTACATGCGAAGTTGGCATAAACGTTTCTAACTTCAATAGCATTTGAAGACAATGATTTACAGTCATAAAACCAACTGTACATTGTTCACCCAGGTCTCATGTATGATGCACACCTTTTAGATTTTTGATATTTATGACAATAAACTGCTAAATCATATGCAAATATTTCTATGTATTTCACTACTGTCACATACCTGACACCTAGATGAACAATGTACAGTTGGTTTTATCACTGTAAGTCACTGTCTTCAAATGCTATTGAGATTTAAATATGGTCATATTCTGTATATGATCCCACACAGTAGTGCAATGCATAGCAATATTTGCATATGATTTAACAGTTTATTGTCATATCAAAAATGTAAAAGGTGTGTATCATACCTGACACCTAGATGAACAATGTACAGTTGGTTTTATGACTGTAAGTCACTGTCTTCAAATGCTATTGAGCTTTAAATATTGTCATATTCTGTATATGATCCCACACACTGTTAACCCTTGCTGTAAAATTCTGACAATATTATACCATTTTCCATTAAAACAGTAATATACCGTAGAAAATAAAAGTAGCCTACGGGAATATACTGTAGCGACAATGCCTGACCTGCGGTCACATGCTGTTCCAATTAGTAAATCCTTGTCTCCAAACACATCCTTCGTTGTCTTTTCAGACAACGGGTCTGTGCATGGTGCCGCTAAGTCTACCATGAACAGTCAAAATTGCAATCTGTTGTTCCCCAGAGGAACATTTTAGTCACAAAAGGAACCCTGTTCTGCACAAACCATTCTAAAACCCCCATGTCAGCATGGACTCCCTGTGACTTTACAACCTCATGACCCCCACACACACACACACCCCCACACACACAAAACCTCCTTTGAGTACCATTTCATGTAGAAATATGGCTCTTGAGTGTATACCTTCCGATATGTATGTGTGTGATTAGCTTTGCTTTATAATAGAAGTGTGGTTTGCTAGAGTATAAGTTTGAATTCTAAATGTTCACTGAAAGAAGTTCCTCAATAGTGTCTTGTGGTAACCCTACCTCAGACCATAAAACTTTACGTTCGTAAGACATTCCAGAACACACACTCTGGACTTTGAAACAGATATTCCCCCCCACATAACAAGCCACTGAAGGTGGATATGTATTCCTATGTTTCTCAAAGTGTCGTCGTTTGCCATAACGGAAACACTGACAATTTTATTGTGTGTTTAATCAAGCTTTATTTGTGTGTAATGATGCATATGAACGTAATGTTATGTGTGTCCAATATCTACCTGTAATTCTTGATATCTGTCGGACCGTCCTGTTTTAATTCAACCAGTCCCGCACATAGTATTACCGTAAGATGTATTATTCTGTATGTATAATCTTAAGAGGAAATATTAATTATTTCGCTTAGAAGACATATGATACAAGGGGGCGTGTTTTTCTTCACACAAAGAAGACATCTTCCCGCTACAGTTCAGAAGTTTTGATTCGCTCTGTCACAAAACAGGGCGTAAAACAGATGTCTGTTAAAAGGACGAGACCCCCACTCCTTCTCTCTCTCTCTTCTCTCATCGATCCCGCTGATCCCACTTCCTCGCTTCTCCGGTCCCTGACCTCCTCCTTCTCCACGTGCAGCGCTGCTCCGGTTGGACAGGCATCGCCTTGGCCTCTGGGACACATGGCCCGCGTCATGTAAAAGCCTGCCGTCTTTGCAACCAAGATTTGCAACGTCTTCCGCACGGAAGACGAACTTTCTCGGTAATGTTACATCCAGTGAGCCTTTAAACTTCGCGGCACCTGAAGACGCAACAGAAACAGGATCGACACCACCCGCTTGTCCTGCCTCAGCCTCGCGCCGAACAGAGAACAAACGTGCAAGTGACGGTAACCTTATCTGATAAAAAAAACTGCTTTCCAGGTTGTCTCGTGAATTTAGGTTTTCTGTATGTAATTATTATTTTCCCCTTCTCTGCCTTTCTTTCTTTCTATCATTTCATGTTATTTCTGACCACGTATTTTTATTGTTTGGTTATATGTTTGTTTGTTTATTGTTGGCATTTATACGTACGTTTATATTCTTAGATCAATATAACCAAGTAGTTTTTACATTATCATTAAATATTCATGAATACCTTTTTATTGTCTCTGTGTTTGAGAAACCACTTGTATAGGTCAATGAAACTTTCAAAGATCCTTTTATAAGCTACAAAGCTCGATATTGTAGACTACTTGAGTAGTTTTAATTAATAAACTCAGAAAGTTCGATGTCCTTGGCCAGAACATAAAACTTTCTTGAAGTGTGTGAATACCTCTTCTTAACTGTAATGATTTTACATTTGTTTCGCTGGACGAATTAAATGTTGGTCAGACCAGTTACAGAACAAGGTAATCTCGAAAATTGATAAAATAAATGTACATGCGACTTATGAATTATGACCATGAGTCATAAATATTAATATCTCAAAATTCCCCATATTCTTGAGCTAATTCATATTTACCCAAAGTCGTATTCGTTACAATACTGTGAATTAACAGTGCTCAAAGTCGACACTCAGAGGCTGTTTTCCCAATCACACCCTATACCCTCATTCACTATTCCCTACATTAGTTCACTAATATAGTCCACTTGAATGAAAAGAAGTGAGTGAATTGAGAAACTGATGAACACCTGATAAGCAGAATCACTGAAGGACAGAGAAACAAGAACAGAAAAAAGAGAAACACAAGAACTACAACTGACTTCCAGCAACACTGAGTGTGAAACCAGTTTACAAACCAGTTTACGATTATTTCTTTCATACATGTACAAAAGTTCTTGTTGAGAATTAACAGAGATTTAGTTATTAATAAAATTTGTTGTCACCAATTATAATTATCTCATATTTAGCATAAATCTGTGTATCTACAAAATGAAATCAATATTTCTGTAATCAGATCTTCTGAGAAATATTGTAATCATATAGTGCATTCAATTTTATTTTACTCCTGCTTGGCTCAGACCCACACAGACATCAACAATCAGCATATGAATCTCAACAATGGTGAAAAGTTTCATGTCGCAATGCATGCTGGGTTCCAGGATAATATAAAACTCCCAGCATGCACTGCTGCATGAATAATAATAATAATAAAAAAGAAATATTGCCACCATTGTTGAGATTCATGTGCTAAATTGTGATATCTCGGTGTTTCTAAAACACAGTGTAGCTCTGTTTCTCTGGTTATGCATCATGTGTTAAAAAAAAAAAGAGTCATTGTATCTTATTGCTGCGTTTTCACAGTGGTGGTAATGTAACACTTTTGATTGAGGATTAAACTCTGAATAAGTGAGAATGAATTCCTTAGTGAATGAACAGGCAATATGATGATTTTGTCATCATAATCATTATAACTGCAGTCATTCATAAACTGTGTGTGCACAAGTGTGACTTGCAAAAACACAGCTCAAGCAGCAAAAAAAAAACTTAATGTTTTAGCATCAGCATCCCAACTAAAGCAAGCACTGATCTCTATAACGGTAACTTCAAACCAAACATTTTCAATTAAACATCTCAATAACAACTTCTGTATGACAGAAATAAAGTCAGACTGGTTAATAATAAGTGTAATAATGTGTAATGGCTGGAAGTCAGTCGTAGTTATTGTGTTTCTCTATTTTCTGTTCTTGTGTTTCTCTTTTCTTCAGTGTTTCTGCTTACAATCACTTACATATTCCCTTAATTATCTCACTGCATCGTTACTTTTTACTCGTAGTGTGGATTTCCCTGAGGGGTTGAAAGGGTTAACTGTGTAAGATAAAAAAGACACACCCACAAAATGTATTTTAACAGTAATAAACTGTAAGTTATAAATCAGGTTTATACTGGCAACACTGTTGCCAGTAGTTTACTGTAAAATTATTTTTTTGGGACACCATTGTGCAGAAGAGTAGAGCCTGTGCTTCAGTCCAGGAGAAGATCTACAAACATTGATGATTTGCTGCATGTTGCTTTATTTAACAGACAGTGACTGTGTAGTTGCTGATCCAGTGGAAATTTTTTTATGTACAATAGGTTTTTTAGTGGTCTCAAATGAAAGAAGTTCACAGTAATACTTTGCTCACATTATTAATGCATTGTAAATTTTAGTTAATACATTTAAATGACAGTTGGTCAATTTAAGGCAGTCGGTTTCTGAAAGTGTAATTAGTTATTGTGTAATTAGAAAGTGTAATAACTATAATTTAGTGCATTTTTACAGAAACAAACTAGATTACAGTAAAGAACTGTACAATTAACAGTATTTTACTGGCAACAGTGTTGCCAGTATTTTACTGTAAAAAAACCCGGTAAGGTCTAACAGTGCACAGTAGTGAAATACATAGCATTATTTGCATATGATTTAGCAGTTTAATGTCATAAATATCAAAAATATTAAAGGTGTGCATCATACATGAGACCTATATGAACAATATACAGTTGGTTTTATGACTGTAAGTCACTGTCTTCAAATGATATTGAGCTTTAAATATTGTCATATTTTGTGTATGATCCCATACAGTACACTGTTAGACCTTACCGGGTTTTTTTACAGTAAAATACTGGCAACACTGTTGCCAGTAAAATACTGTTAATTGTACAGTTCTTTACTGTAGTCTAGTTTGTTTCTGTAAAAATGCACTAAATTCTAATTCAAATGAACTAATTACACTTGCAGAAACTGACTGCCTTAAATTGACCAACTGTCATTTAAATGTATTAACTAAAATTTATAATGCATTAATAATGTGAGCAAAGTAAAACTGTGAACTTCTTTCATTTGAGACCACTAAAAAACTATTGTACATAAAAAGATTTCCACTGGACCAGCAACTACACAGTCACCGCCTGTTAAATAAAGCAACATGCAGCAAATCATCAATGTTTGTAGATCTTCTCCTGGACTGAAGCACAGGCTCTACTCTTCTGCACAATGGTGACCCAAAAAATTAATTTTACAGTAAACTACTGGCAACAGTGTTGCCAGTATAAACCTGTTTTATAACTTACAGTTTATTACTGTTAAAATACATTTTGTGGGTGTGTCTTTTTAGCTTACACTGTTAACCCTTTCAACCCCACAGGAAATCCACACTACAACGAGTAAAAGTAACATTGACAGTGTTGCAGTGAGATAATTAAGGGAATATGTAAGTGATTGTTGAGCATTAGTGATGAACACCTGCTGTTAACAAGCAGAATCACTGAAGAAAAGAGAAACACAATAACTACGACTGACTTCCAGCCATTACACTTATTATTAACCAGTATGACTTTATTTCTGTCATACAGAAGTTGTTATTGAAAATGTTTGTTTGAAGTTACCATTATAGAGATCAGTGCTTGCTTTAGTTGGGATGTTGATGCTAAAACATTAAATTTTCTTTTGCTGCTTGAGCTGTGTTTTTGCAAGTCACACTTGTGCGCACTCAGTTTATGAATGATTGCGGTTGTAATGCTTATGATGACAAAATCATCATATTGCCTGTTCATTCACTAAGGAATTAATTCCTACTCATTCAGAGTTTTATCCTCGATCAAAAGTGTTACATTAGCACCACTGTGAAACTACAGCAATAAATTACTATGACTCTTTTTTTTTAACACATCATGCATAAACCAAAAAAAAACAGAGCTACACTATGTTTTAGAAACACAGAGATATCACAATTTAGCACATTAATCTCAACAATGGTGGCAATATTTCTTTTTTTTTTATTATTCATGCAGCAGTGCATGCTGGGAGTTTTATATTATCCTGGAACCCAGCATGCATTGCGACATGAAACTTTTCACCATTGTTGAGATTCATATGCTGATTGTTGATGTCTGTGTGTGTCTGAGTCAAGCAGGAGTAAAATAAAATTGAATGCACTATATGATTGTTATTTTTCAGAAGACCTGTTAACAAAAATGTTGATTTCATTTTGTAGATACACAGATTTATGCTAAATATGACATACCCATAATTTCAATGAATATATACAGGAATAATCTGAAAATCAGACATGTCCAGGATGATTGTGACATCATCACAAAATAATAAAAACACCTGATCATCTTCCTCTTGACTTTTTCTTGCCATAACAAATGTGTTTTTATAAACTCACTGTTACAGCAGCCAGAGAGAGGTGATTGGTAAGAAGTCAAGGGACAAGAGACCAACTAAAGCAAATACTGATCTCCATCATGGTGACAACAAATTTTATTATTAACTAAATCTCTGTTAATTCTCAACAAGAACTTTTGTACATGTATGAAAGAGATAATCGTAAACTGGTTTGTAAACTGGTTTCACACTCAGTATTGCTGGAAGTCAGTTGTAGTTTTTGTGTTTCTCTTTTTTCTGTTCTTTTTTCTCTGTCCTTCAGTGATTCTGCTTATCAGGTGTTCATCAGTTTCTCAATTCACTCACTTCTTTTCATTCACTCAGTCAAGTGGACTATATTAGTGAACTAATGTAGGGAATAGTGAATGAGGGTATAGGGTGTGATTGGGAAAACAGCCTCTGAGTGTCGATTTTGAGCACTGGTCATTTACAGTATATTCCTGTAGGCTATTTTAGTTTTCTACGGTATATTACTGTTTTAATGGAAAATGGTATGATACTGTCTGAATTACTCCTTTTTTTACAGCAAGGGTTAACAGTGTAGTGAAATAGGCCTACATAGCAATATTTGCATATGATTTAGCAGTTTATTGTCATAAATATCAAAAATCTAAGGTGTGCATCATACATGAGACCTGGGTGAACAATGTACAGTTGGTTTTATGACTGTAAGTCATTGTCTTCAAATGCTATTGAAGTTAGAAACGTTTATGCCAATGTCGCATGTAATTTTGAGACGGTCCCTAAATATGCGTGCGACAAAAAAGTCTAAGAATGTGACTTTCACTTATAACGTACCCATGTCTTAATGCCAAAGACCGCACTATATCTTTATATGACATTCCTAATTTAAAGTAAAATGTTATTTCTTCTGTCATCTCCATCTCTGCTGTAGCCCAGTCAATGCTATGGTATGGTTACAGTATTGGCCGCTGTGGCTCCCTCAACTCGTGGCCACGACAAATGATGTTCGTTCTCTCAAAATATGAAGACGTGGCCACGAGAAAAATATATCGTTCCCTCAACATATGATCTTGAGGCTACGACTTTGCATCGCGTGGCCACGACATAATGATGTCGTTACCTCAACAAAATGATCTCGTGGCCACGACTTAATATGACGTTCCCACGAGATATTATGACGTTCCCACGACTTAATATCATGTTCCCACGAGTTTATATGTTGTGGCCACGACAAAAATAAGTGAACCGAACATGACCCCTCCCGGTCATTGTAGATTGCATTTCGTTTGTGACAGATGGATGCTAAAACTACAGCCAAAAAACCTTGTTTTGACATTCATTTAATTCTACACTACCTTAAAATAACATTAAAACCAAGTATATATTTATAACAGGAAATATGCTGTAAAAAGTCAATACATGACATCCAATCAAATAACCTCCCTTTTTGAGGCGGGACAATTCTTAATATACTTATCAGAATTATCCAAAATTCCTCCACTTCTGCAGTTATCTTTCTGTTTGCATTCACTGATTCCCCAAAATCATCTTAAATGTTGAATTGGCAATAGAACTGAAAACATTTAGAAAACATCACATAAGACTTAATAAATTGATGTTAATTTTCCTAAAATGTTTTTGTTTGAACACACCATTAAGGTGATCAGTTTGGCAGTTTGGTTGGGCAATTGGAACTTCATTTATATTATTGTAATCACTTCCTATTCAATTTAACAATAAATCACATTTATTTGGTTTCAAGGGAGGGGAAGTAATACATTTGCTGCTATTAAAAGGTGATTTAACATCTAACTAAATCATTAAATAGTCTATTTTTCATGTCAAATAAAGTTGTTTTACAATTTTGTTGCTAACACTTATGTCATAAACACCTTGAAAAAGTAATTGGGTTGATATAATCCCTCTATGTTTGTACAATTTCTTGCAATTGATAGTGCTTGAGTCACACAAACTTCAGCATTTAGCATGCAAAACACAACAATGATAACAATTGTATCTAAAGTAAATAATCAAGTACTCTCAGGTCTTTAAAAGTTACTAGAACTATTGTGTAAGTGAACTATACTAAGCATTTGTCAGTGCAACATACTATACCTATTTCAATTTACTTGTTTTTAAGGCAATTTGTTTGCATGTTTTTTTTTTTAGTCTAACTATTTCGATTTTACAGTGTACCTGTAAGTTTTAAAGCACTGTTTACAAGGTTACATAGCTCAAAAACAATGAAAACAATCACTTTTTGTGCATTTTGACAGGGCAAGTAAAAAACTGAACCGGTCTGACTGTGCCAATTGAAAAAATTGAGCCCTGATATACTGAAAGGAACAGGCACATGAGACATTTGTTAAAATGGGTTTATGTGAAGATTGTCTTAAATTCACTTAAAGGGACAATATGTAGGAATTACTCCCACCTAGTGGTGAATTTGTATTTTGCATTCAAATTAATTTTGCTCTCCAGCGCCTCACTTTTTCAAATGCGCATTGCATCTACGGTAGGCGATATGTACCAAAAAGCTTTGACAGGATGTCTTCTAATAGCACTTCGTCGAGTTTTCCTTCAGGTGAACAGGTGTGTTATTTCAAACAAACTGCAACATGACAACAAACAAATGAACTTGACAAAACAAACTTGACAAACTTGCTTGACAATGCTGGAGCATTTGCCACTTGTTTTGCCTTGAGGGGGGTTGATGTGTTCCTAATCCAAAGGGTACTCTCATAACTGGACAAATCAGATGGGAAAATCAGATCAAGGTTTATTGACCAATTAATCTTACAAAAAAAGAAAATTGACTCCAGCAGTTGTTGACCCTCTTCAACATGTTCACAAATAACACTATATACGCGTAAGATACATACATACTGAATTACTGTATGCGTCTGTATAATTCAATGCGAGGACACAGTATAAGTGATAAATAACAGAAAATGTCAGATAACATTAACTTGGTAGCCTTAGGTGTGCAAACAATGCAAGAAAAATCATATGCTCTATTAAAATATTTCTATAGAATTTCTAGGTTACAAAAAGTAAAACTTACAAACCTTGTTTTTAGCACCTTCGCTACTTTACTCAATAGCTGCTATTCATCAAATAGCCTGTTTAACTTTTAACTATACATGTTCGTCTATCTATATAATAACAACCAAGCAAAGAAAAAAGTTTGTAATTAAGATTGTAACACTGACTTACCTGTCGAGAAGAAAACAGGCCACTTCAGCATCTCTTTTGAAATCTTTCTCCAGCATTAGCTCTTTCCACCTGGAAAAGCTACCCCGACATTAACTCTGTAATCTACGGTCACGTTTCCTTTTACGTTCTATTTTTGACTTTTTTGGCGACGATGTTTTATTCTCCTGTGGCGCGGCATATGTATGGTCCATAATAACAATGCAATCCAGACTTTTAAACTTGCCGGTGCAGTTTCAAGCGCCTCTCACTGCTCTGCACCTGCGTTTCTGCTGGTTTCAGTCACGTCACATCACGTGACTGGCTGGCTCTGAACGAAAACGCGTTGTGGAAACGCGTTGGCTTAGTACTTTTTGTCCCTCTCAGCTATTATAGTTTTGCAAGATGGCGGAACTACATGGAAGCCTCCGTGGACCTACCCGTCCCATGTATATAAAGATAATAAATTCTTCATTTATAAGGATAAGTCAGATAATTGGCCGAGGTATTTGTACACCATTGAGGACATATTTATGAATAAAAATATTGATTTTAGATAATAAAATACCTAAAAAGATACATATTGTCCCTTTAAATGAAAAGTTGTTTTTAAAGCCTAATAAATGTTAAGATCGATAGCTTTTAATTTTACTGAATGTCTATAATTAATGGCTAAAATTTAGAAGAAGAAAATAAATTTCATAGACACATCAGTAACAGCATCAGTGATACTGGCCTTCTTTCATAAAAAGATGCTATTAAAAAATATATTTAAAATACAGGCTTACTGTCTTAATGTTGTTTCTACATTAATGTGGATATTAACCTGTTAAGCTGCAACCCCACTTTTGAAAAATCCCCAGAAATGACATACCCAAACTGAAACAGATACCGTTCATGAACCCTTTGTACTAAAAGCACAAGTATGATCTCATTTGAAAGCTGACACCTGGCAGTTTATTGTAAATGTAGAATTAATTATTGTCATAATGAAAAAAATAGTTATAAATAGCTTCAAAATCTTGTAAAGTTATTAGAAACTTATTTTTATGAAACATCTTCATTAAAATAAAATTGAAGTTGGCATTGTATCAATCTGGAAATGCACTGCAGCTAAAGCCACATGTCTGACCATGTTATATTTAAAATCTGAAGATGATAAGTCTAAAACTCTGTATTTAATGAAATGTTTTTCAAGATCATGTCATATGACTTTATTTTGATTAGACTCTAAAATGCTGCTGTTTAGTCATCATCTATTCAGTCTATTGTCTCTATTGTTTTGTGGTGCAAACGAGCCCCATTCAGTGTCAGTCTCCCCCTGCACACATTCACACCTCTCCAGCCTGGTTATGGCTCTAAATATGCATTTCTTTTGTCTGCATTATAGTTACTAACGACTGGCTATTCACAGGCTATTCAAAGAGTTTCAATCCCTAATTTCTTTTATCAAAGTTCTCACTTCACGTTTGAAACTGTATCAAATGCCCTTCTTGAATAAAGAAACATTTCAGTAAGCATTCCTATTTAGAAAAAAAAAAATCATAAAATAATAACTGCTAGGTGGCAGGTGCATCTAGGGCTAGCTAGCATGTTAGCTTAGCACACCATCAATACACAACAATTTATGAGATTAAAACCATGTTTGTGCTCCAAACTTACTTTATAACGCAAGTCGAGTGTTTTAAATAATCTTCTGTGATCTAATTTGGCTTCAGATAAAAAAAATCAGACAGAAAATATATTATTTTATAGTATTCTGCATGATGATAAAGTCTATATCGATTAGCATTACATTATAAATATAATCTATTATTATGAAAGTACCTGACATGGCTCGAAGAACACAGGCAAATCAAATATCATTGCAATCATGTTTATTGTCTTCAAAACGTCTTTATCTGCCTGTTACAGCGATCTCTGTTAGCTTTGTGTGTGTTCGAGGCTTCCTGGAATGTCATATGATTATGGCTCTTCTTCATGTTCCATATATGGACTATTATTGTGCATATAGCGCCATCAGGCTATTGGTATGGATTGAAAACACAGTACATCAGAGTTTCCAGCGCTCATAATTATTACATTGACGCATTTGGGTATAAATTCAATAAATATTATTCCTGTCTATAGAAATCTGATGTAAACCTATGAGAATCTATCAATATTTCTCCAAATCTGCACATTTTTGAGCTAAAAGCCCAGAGGGACGTTGTTTTGTCAAGCGCTGTCATGACGAAAACACAGGAGTTTTTTTTTATGAATGGGAGCGGCTGATGCTCATAATTTATATTAAAGGTATCGACTCATTTTTTCATTTCATAACTCCTGACACAAATTAATAAATAACTGTCACTGTAAGTTTCTCAGAATACAATAGTGGTCAAATACTGAAACTTGAGTCTTATATATTTTTAATGATGTAGGCTATAGTTTGTCAAGGTAATAACATTCAATCTGATAGTAAGTTTGAACTATTTAAAAAAAAAAAAAAAAACACTATATTTTAAGGATCTAAAGAGCAGGGTGCAAGTGCACTTAGTGCATGTCCGAATCCACTTTTGCCAGTTTAACTACGGGAAAAATGGTCGGCGCACCCAGCGCATGGTCTAAAAGGGTTGTCCCTAAAATCCTATGTTGGCTAACTTGGCTTTAATTAACTTTTTTATGTCAACAGGTCCCACGTTGGGTCCCAGGTTATGTTGGATTTATGTAACATTATTTTAACATTATTTATTTCAATTAACTTAAGTTAATTACATAAGGTTAATCCAATGCTGTTTAGTTGAATAAGGTTAACAGTCTTAATTTTGTCCAAAACAATTAAGTTAATTAAGATCAATTATCCTAAAATTTTCAGGTTGAATCAGGAAATCATTGAAATGATTGCTATTGCCGCTTCCAGACATCAGTGTGTTTTTATATGTATATATAAATACACTTAAATACACTTATGTGTATTTAAATGTCTACCTAAAATAAAACCGTATGATATATTATATGTAGTTCTGTACTTGTATGTACTCACCTCTGTCGCTCATTTTCTTTCCTTTTGAATTTGGCTTTTCAGAGTGCTGTAAATCATTCAAACACTTATTTGTCATTGTTTTTAAGCATATTATTTTTTCAAATGTGCAATAGCCTAAACAGAGTCGGTGAGTCATTTCAAATTTTGAAACCATTGCGTCTAAATTTTACAAGTGCACTTTAAACACAAAATGCTTATTGTTTCAACACAATGCAGTTGATATAAAATTATCAAAACACAACACAGTTAGTTATCAGGGGTGTGCATGAGTACTCATACTCGTATTGGCCCCAACCTCGTACCTGTGAATACGTCATCAGAAAAAAAGGGAGGGGATATTTTGATTAAAGATTACGAGGCACAGGAATAAATTATGTGCACGGATAAATTATTTATAATAAATACTGCAATATTCCAGTAAAAAACTTTGATTTCATTTTATTTCAACCACCATAGCACTGTTTTTGCAAAATAGGCCTATTTAAATTTTAATAGAAAAGATTACATTAAATCTGTGAAGATCTCAGCAGAGGAGGATTAAACAACTCCACAAACAGCATTACCAGCTTCACTTATTACTAACCAGGGGTGCGTTTCCCGAAAGCATCGTTGGCCAACTATGGTCGCAAGTTCATCGCAATGTCCATTGAACTCTATTGGTAACGAGGGAACTTGCGACCATAGTTGGCTAACGATGCTTTCGGGAAACGCACCCCAGACTGACTTTATTTCTGTCAGACGTCTACAGAAGTTTTATTGAGAATTAACGGAGATTTAGATGTTGATGTTTTTTTATTGTGTAGTTACCATGATGGTGATCAGTGTTGGCTTTAGCTGGCCTCTTGCCCTTGACATTTGAACAGTATTTTTTTTCTATGTCTGCTTTACCTTTGACTTAACATAGCAAGTGTGTCTTATAAAGACAAAGATATGGTTATAGCAACTAAAGAAAACAAATTTTAAAGAAGTATGGAGTCAAGAGCCCAACTAAAGAAAAGCACTAATCACAATCATGGTAACTTCAAACTAAATATTGTCAATACATCATCAACATCTAAACCTCAGTTATTTCTCATTAAGTCTGATTATGACAGAAATAAAGTCAGTCTTCTTTTCTCTTCAGTTGATTTCATCTAAAGTTGTGGCTTAAGTCAGTTGTTTACAGTAAAATCTCACTGTCAAATTTACTAAACAAAAAAGTACAATTCTGTGATTTGCTTTGTGTGATTGTATGTGTTTTTGCACATAATGATATAGTGTAGATCTGTTAGTGTTTAATGATTTGTTGGGATTTAAAGGGTTTCTGTTGAGTTTTGTGTGTCACCATTGTGCTGAAGAGTAGAGCCTGAGCTTCAGTCCAGGATGAGCAGAGAAACACTGATGTTATACTGCATGTTGCTTTATTTAAAGGCAGTGATTGTGTAATTGCTGATGTATTGATGACGATATTAAGTTCTTCAACTCATTCATGTGTGATGATGATCACTATAGGATTTAGTTAAATTGATGTTTTTAGTTAGCTCATAAAGTCTTTTTCTTAGTGGATTCAAATGAAATAATCATCAGACGGCTCACTGGAAAGAACTTTGTTCCCTATTACTGTGCAAGCATGCAAGATACAATAGTTTCCCCTGTGTGGAAATATTGTCAGAGAATAATAGCCAATAAAAATAAAAAAAACTTACTTGATGCTGGCTGTGTTAATGGCTTGTAAACTCAGATTTGACCAACCGCGATCTGCAGCTCACAGGTGAAGAGACGACTGAAATATATGCGTCAAGCTTCACCACAGAAAAATCCTAACAAATATATTGCACAAAAAAGAAAAATCGCAAATGCTTTTAAAGGATTAACTGTTTTAAATCCTTTTGTAAAACTGCTCATCCGTATGTAAAAGAACATTTCATTCTTTCTTTTTTTCGAAATTACCCAATGCTCTGCCTTACAGGAATAAACCTGATTTACTGGAAAAGACATTTACATCAGGGGAGAGGCTGATTTGCCTCGAAATGGAAAATACATTAATTTACTTGTATAAACATGTTTGCTTATTTGGGCATGTTTGTTCAAAAGCACAAACATGCAGGTATGCTAAAGCAGTATTTTTAAAAAGAGTATGTATTTGTTTTCAGTTTAATGAACATTTATCAATGGCTAAATCCTTATGGAACAAACTGCAAAATATAATGTGATACATTACATAATACATTTCTATATATGTGAAACTACACTCTTAGAAAGAATGTGTTAAAAATGACACAACCTGTGTTAAATTTTGACACATCCGTGGGTGAGCTCCAGGGACTACTAGTTTTGTGTTAATTTTAACTCATTCACTGTGTAAGTCATTAACACACAAATTGTGTCATTTTAAAAAATAAAGCGAAAGGGCCAGATGCAAAAATATTAACCGTTTAATCAATAGTCGAGGACAGAATGCATGTGCACACAAAGTACAACACAATGTTTCAAGCTCAATGACTGGACAGACTCACTGTACTGGACATTATTCAGTTATTCACGCTTCAACCCCTAACTGATAATGCTGCTTTTGACAAAAGTTCATGAAGAGATAACAGTTAACAGAGTTTGCACTTTGAAGTTTATTAAAATGTAGTAACTGACAAAATATTGTATATAAATAACTTGCATTTACACTGGCCTGTTAGTTTGAGAACATAGCAAACACTGCATACCATTCACAGTGATGGTGGGTGTCGGCACTCAAAATGATGAGTTGAAAACAACACAACCTGTAAAAAGAGATGTTAAAAATTACACATGTTGTGTAGATTTTAACACATGTAGTGTGTGTGCTCAGGGACAACACATGTTGTGTAGATTTTAACACATGTAGTGTGTGTGCTCAGGGACAACACATGTTGTGTAGATTTTAACACATGTAGTGTGTGTGCTCAGGGACAACACATGTTGTGTCAAATTTAACACACAACCTGTGTCGATTCTTAACACATCTCTGTGTTTATAAGGACTACACATTTTGTATTACCTTTAACACAACTAATGTGTTATTCCTCTTACACAGAAGTGTGTTGAAACCTTTTACACACTAATGTGTTATAGTTACACAACTTGTGTCAGATATGTGTCACATGTGACTGTGGTCGGTGTGTATTTGCCAGAGTTACTTCCTGTGTTTTTACAACTGAGTGTTTGGATGAAAACTGAAACGTATTGTTAACTTGTGTTTATGGAGTCCAGTGACGTTTAATAAAGAGTTTGTTTGGACATTTGGATGGTTTAGACATCATGAATCTACATAGACAAGCTCTTATTGAGAATTAACAGAGGTTTAGATGTTGATGTTTCATTGAATGTGTTATCTGAAGTCACCAGAATTGTGATTAATGGCTCCTTTATTTGAGCTCTTGACCCTTTACTCTTCTTTTAGGTTTTCTCTGGTTGCTTTAACTTTATTTTAATAAAATACATTTGTTAGGGTGAGAGAAAATATGATCAGATGTTATAATCAACAAGTGCTGATCCGATCAAGTTTCTGAGTATATGAATCTTTTTAAAAATTATCCTTAATATATTATATTCATCTTTCAAATCTTAAACTCTTACTGAACTCAACATTCTTACATGTTCATGAGGATAATATTATCATCTGAGCATATTTTTCTCATGATTATTTCTGCTGTTTCAAATGTGTTAAAATGAATACACATTTACAGTAATCAGAGAAAACTAACGTTAAAGAGTCAAGGGTCAAGAGCTCAAATAAAGCTGACACTAATCACGATTCTGGTGACTTTAAATGAAACATTCAATGAATCGTCAACACCAAAACCTGTTAATTCTCAATAAGAGCTTCTGTAGAGTCTGACAGAAATAACGTTAATCTGGTTATTAATAACAAGTGAAAGCAGCATTTGAAAAAGACATTGAAAAAGAGGCATGATGTGATTGGCTGCCAAAAAAACCCCCGTTAATCTTTAAGTTTTCATGAATTAAGATTTAATTTTTTTATTTGAATGTATTGCTTTATTTATTTTAGAGCATTTTATGGGATACCATATACAATATACCTATAATTTTTTCATAAACACAAACTCTCCTCCACCCAGTGCTATTCTAGAGTTACATTTTAACACACATTGTGTGTTAAAATATACACAACATGTGTCAAAATACCATCAACACATGATGTGTGTTGATTTTAACACATCTCTTTTTAGAGTGTACAGTGCTTATATGTTTCAATATACTGCAATATATAGGGCTGGGCGATTTAAATCGCGATATTGTTATGCGCATCTCGTCAGTAAAGCCGGTTCCCTTGATTAGTAGTAAATCACCATCACCTGCTTTCAGATGGAGCGGCATTTAGGGCTGATGAGATAATTAAGTGATTAATTTAGTGATGATTGAGCATTATTGAAGACACCTGATGTTAACAAGCAGAATCACTGAAGGAGAAAATCACAAATTGTAAGTTACCATTAAGGTGATGGGTGTTTGCTTTAGTTGGGCTCTAGACCATTATATGTTTAATTTAATATTTACTGTTGTTAGTCTGCTGTTATTGATTTATAACAGTTAAATGAACAAAGTAAAATGTTTTCTTATAGTGTTGGTTATGTTTTGACATAATCATGCTGTGATCTGAAAAATGAAACTTATTGAGATAGTTTGGTTTAACTTGTTAGCAGCAGTTTTGTGATTTTTCAGCCTATGATTATCAGTACTTTACTTATAATTCAAAATATTTAAATAACATTGTTCTGATCAAAAGACATTCAGATAAATTCATTTAAAACACAGACATCAATAATCAGCCTGTGAATCTCAACAATGGTGACAATAATAAAGCATGTTGCAGAGGCTGCCACCAATCACAACTCAATAATGGCTCCCATCATGCATTGCGGTATGAATAAATTATGATCTGAATTGTCTTTGTAATTTACTTTTCCTAATTGAATATTCTGCTCCTCACCATTGTTGAGATGCATAGGCTGAATCTTGACATCTGTGTGTGCCTAAAATAATGATTTTTGAAATAAGGATTTCAACTTTTAAGAAATCCTTTATATTATATCAAAAATTCTGGGCATTTATGCAGATTCACAGTTATGCTGTAACCAACAACATAAATTGAAGCCGGAGTACATATGAGACCACACTTGTAGAGTGTAAAGTGTTAAAATATGAGTGTTAAATTAACACTCAAGAGTGTTGAAGTTAATGAGATAATTAAGTGATTAATTGAGTGATGATTGATCATTATTAAAGACACCTGATGATAACAAGCAGAATCACTGAAGAAGAAAATCACAAATTGTAAGCCACCGTTATGGTGATGATTGTTTGCTTTAGTTGGGCTCTTGACCATTATATGTGTACTTTAAATTTTGTTTGTCTGCTGTTATTGATTTATAACAGTTAAATGAACAAAGAAAAAATGTGATCTGATGGTGTTGGTTATGTTTTGACATAATCATGTTGTGATCTGAAAAACTAAACTTATTAAGATAGTTTGGATTTGTTAATTACAGCAGCTCTGTGATTCTACAGCATATGATTTTCAGTATTTTTCATGTAATCCAAAATATTTAATAAACATTGTTCTGATCAAAAGACTTTCAAATTAATGAATTTATTTAGAAACACAGACATCAATAATCAGCCTGTGAATCTCAACAATGGTGACAATAATAAAGCATGTTGCAGTGGCTGCCACCAATCACAACTCATTAATGGCTCCCATCATGCATTGCGGTAATAGGCTGATAGGCTGAATCTTGACATCTGTGTGTGCCTAAAAGAAAGATTTTTTTTTTTTTTTCAAAACAACTTTTAAGAAATCCTTTGTATTATATCTAAAATTCTGGATATTTATGCAGAATCACAGTTGTGCTGTAACCAACAACATAAATCTAAGTTTTGTCATAATATAACCAACACCATCAGATCACATTTTTTCTTTGTTCATCTGGCAGTTATAACTCAGATACAACAACCAAACAAAATCTAAAGTTAATAATATAATGGTCAAGAGCCCAACTAAAGCAAACATTGATCGTCATAACGGTGGCTTACAATTTGTGATTTTCTCCTTCAGTGATTCTGCTTGTTAACATCAGGTGTCTTTAATAATGATCAATCATCACTCAATTAATCACTTAATTATCTCATTAACTTTAACACTCTTGAGTGTTAATTTAACGCTCATATTTTAACACTTTACACTCTACAAGTGTGGTCTCACATGTACTCCCAGGAGTGTTAATTTAACACTGGAGTTTTTGCTGTGTAGGTTTTTATATAACACCGTGGCTAGACTAACAAATAAACAGACGTCACCCGAACAAAATATCCTGTTACAGTTTAGTAGTAATGATTTCATGAACTTCTTCACTGAGAAAATAGAAAACATCAGAACCACAATTGTAAACGTTCAGTCCTCAATCGCACCTTATAATTCAACCTCAATTATCACCCCGCAAGAACAATTACAGTGCTTTACAACTATAGAACAAAAAGAGTTAAATAAACGTATCACTTCATCTAAAACAACAACATGTTTATTAGATCCTATACCAACTAAACTACTGAAGGAAGTGTTCTGTAGTGGAAGAGCCTCTCCTCAATATTATTAACTCGTCTTTATCTTTAGGTCATGTTCCAAGAACATTTAAACTGGCAGTTATAAAACCTCTCATTAAGAAACCACAATTAGATCTTGTAAAGACCAACAGAGTAGTTAAGCACTATTTTGATTATAGCTACGCTATAATGTTTTATTATTACGGTATCAGGCTTTTATTTTGATAACCAAAGAAACCGGAAGTATGGTGACGGAAACGAAACTGGCGAACGGCGCAAAGGACGAAAGGAAGGTCTGAAAAGGTTCACGGTTAAAAACAGTAAAAGGCCACGGAGAAACAGTTAAAACTACAAAGTTTAGCTTCGGTCAATTGGGGAACAAGGTTGGTAGAGTTAATGAGAAATATATTTGAGTTACTTGAAATGTTTATCGTAAAATGTATAATTTGGTAATGCTATCGGATTGAAACTAATGTAATGAGCTGTGTAGCGTTCGAAATGTGATGGTAATGTATGGTTTATTTGTTTATACTCAGCTCTTACGTTGGTTGATGACACGGACGGCAATAAAAGTCATTTTAACCATCAGTTCTGGCCTTCTCAATATTGACTGGATGCTACAGATCTTAATAATCTAGCAAATTATAGACCCATTTCAAATCTTCCATTTATGTCTAAAATATTAGAAAAAGTGGTGTCCGCTCAACTGGGCTCTTTCTTACAAGAAAATGATATCTATGAAAAGTTTCAGTCTGGATTCAGACCGCATCATAGCACTGAAACTGCGCTCGTTAAAATCACAAATGATTTACTCTTAGCTTCTGACCAAGGCTGCATCTCAATACTAGTTTTACTCGATCTAAGTGCTGCGTTCGATACTATAGATCACACAATACTCTTAGATCGACTACAAAATTATACTGGTGTTCAAGGACAAGCATTAAGCTGGTTTAGATCATACTTATCTGACCACTACCATTTTGTCTATTTAAATGGAGAAAAATCGATCATAACTCCAGTAAACTATGGAGTGCCGCAGGGATCTGTGTTAGGCCCTCTATTATTCTCAATATATATGATGCCACTTGGAAATATTATAAGGAAACATGGAATTAGTTTCCATTGTTATGCTGATGACACTCAAATATATATTTCATCACGGCCGGATGAAAACGCTAAATTATCCAAACTGACAGAATGTGTTAAAGATATAAAAGATTGGATGACGCGTAATTTTCTTTTATTAAATCCAGACAAGACAGAGGTAATACTTATCGGTTCAAAAAACCGCCCACAGAACCTCTCACATACAACTTTGACATCGTAGGATGTCCTGTTACTTTATCCTCTACAGTAAAAGACCTGGGTGTTATACTCGATTGTAACCTTTCTTTTGAAAATCATATTTCGTATGTTACAAAAACAGCCTTTTTCCACCTTAGAAACATTGCTAAGCTACGTAATATGCTATCAGTTTCCGATGCAGAAAAGTTAGTTCATGCATTCATGACCTCGAGACTAGATTACTGTAATGCTTTATTAGCCGGTTGTCCTGCATCCTCAATAAACAAGCTACAGTTAGTTCAAAATGCAGCTGCTAGAGTTCTTACTAGATCAAGAAAATATGAACATATAACACCGATTTTATCATCACTACATTGGCTACCTATAAAGTTCCGTATTAATTATAAGTTATTGCTACTGACTTATAAAGCCCTAAATGGCTTAGCTCCAGTCTATTTAACGGATCTTCTATCGCCCTATAATCCATCGCGCGCTTTAAGATCAATAAATTCAAGGCTTTTGGTCATACCTAGGATACCAGATCAACCAAAGGAGGGAGAGCATTTTCACATTTGGCTCCGAAACTCTGGAATAGTCTTCCTGATACTGTTCGTTACTCGGACTCGCTCTCCCAGTTTAAAACTAGATTAAAGACGCATCTTTTCGGCCAGGCATTCATATAATATTGTTAATCTTACAGTTCAAACTACAATCCGGCCTCTAGTTCATAAATGCCAGAGGAGAACTGGCCCCCGACTGAGCCTGGGTTCTCCCAAGGTTTTTTTTTTTCTCCATTAGGTCACCTGAGGGAGTTTTAGGACACCATTAGGTCACTTGATGGAGTTTTTTCGGTTCCTTGCCACTGTTGCCTTTGGCTTGCTCAGTTGGGGATATTTTGGGGATATTTAATTTTATTCTATCAATCAATAAATTCCACTAGAAACAAACCTTGTTGTATTATTTTATTTTAATTTAATACTGTGAAGCTGCTTTGATACAATCTGTATTGTGAAAAGCGCTATACAAATATACTTGACTGCAAAACCCCCCGTGTTAAATTAAAGGTCCCGTATTATGCCCCTTTTCACAAGATGTAAAATAAGTCTCTGATGTCCCCAGAGTGTGTATGTGAAGTTTTAGCTCAAAATACCCAACAGATCATTTTTTACAGCATGTTTAAATTGTCATTTTTGGGGCTCAGAAAAATGCGCTGTTTTAGTGTGTGCCCTTTAAATGCAAATAAGCTGCTGCTGCACGGCACAGGGGGCGGAGCTTCATGAGCTCGCGCTCAGTCTCTCAGGACAATTTCATCTCATGGAATGATGATAATATCAGAAACTCTCAGTAACGGTGTTCATTTTGAGTCGGACAATAATGTCAGAGTGCTGTATAGAGATGGAACAGGTATAGTTTAGTAGTTTAATTACGGTTATAACGTATTTGTCATCTGCTTGTATATATCCATTATTAATAGCCTACAAGTCTGCTGTTTCGGACCAGGTCCGAATGATGATCAAACATATACTGAGTTTAATAAAGTTTATTGTACATTACACAAAAGATGAAGCATCAGTTTTACTTCAGAAAATCGCCATAAGAGCTGAGTAAACACAGTATAAGAAGTGCGTAAGTACATAAACTAATTTCGGTACACTGTAAAACCTAACAGTAATATTAACTAAATACAATTGAGTTCACAGCACTCAAATATTACCGAAACTTGAATGACTGAAACAGAACTCAAACTGAATGAGTTATAGAACATTTCTAGATCCCAGAATGATAATTGTATAATTAAGTGATTAATTAAGTGATGATTGAGCATTAGTGATGAGCACCTGCTGTTAACAAGCAGAATCACTGAAGGAAAGAGAAACACAAGAACTACAACTGACTTCCAGCCACAGCAAAATCAACTGGAGATAAAAGAAGACATTAAATATCTCAAGATCTCAGCAGAGGAGGATTAAACAACTCCACGAACAGCATTACCAGCTTCACTTATTATTAACCAGACTGACTTTATTACTGCCATTCGTCTACAGAAGTTCTTATTAGAATTAACAAAGGTTTAGAAGTTGATGATTTGAGTTTCATTTAAGGTCACCATGATGGAGATCAGCGTTTACTTTAGTTGAGCTCTTGACCCTTGACTTTTGCGCTTAAGATTTTCTTTGGCTGCTATAATTGAGTGTTTATAAAACATATTTGTTATGGCACAAAAGCCAAGGAAAAGACTGATCTGGTGTTGATGGTGCAGGATTGTTGATGACAATCATCATTTTGTGACTTGATTCACTGATTTCATTAAGAGTCTGATCTCTGATTAAAAGGGCAACATATTAGTTTCACTCAAAACTGTGATTCTACAGCATAAGAGCTAGACATGTTGAGACATCAGATAATATGAAGGATTTTACAAATAGTTGTGCACAAAAAGTTTCACAGAAAAGGTATTGCATTATTAAGACTCACACAGACATCAAGAATCAGCATATGAATCTCAACAATGGTGACCATTAAAAAATGATGCATGCTGGGTACTAGCATAATACAAAACTTATCCATGGCTCCCAGCATGCATTGCGGCATAAATAATTTTTTAATGGTCACCATTGTTGAGATTCATATGCTGATTCTTGATGTCTGTGTAAGTCAGCATAATACCATAGAGGTTTTTAAAATCTGTTAATCACAACAATGGGCCTTGCAGCAGAATCAGTTATACTATAATGAATAATACGAGTAATACATCACCTGTCTAATCAGAGATTAGGCTCTGGGAATGATCAGAAAATCAAGTCACTAAATGATGATTTTTATCATCTTAACACAACCACATGCTCATATTTTCTTTTGGCGTATGTGCCATAACAAATGTGTTTTATAAACACTCAGTTACAGCAGCCAGAGGAAAAACTGGTGTTAAAAAGTCAAGGGTCAAGAGCCCAACTAAAGCAAACACGGATCACTATCATGGTGTCTTTAAATAAAACTCAATAAATCATTATCATCTAACCCTCTGTTCATTCTCAATAACAACTTCTGTAGACACATGACAAAAGTCAAACTGTTTAGTAATAAGTGAAGCTGGTAATGCTGTTTGTGTAGTGGTTAATCCTCCTCTGCTGAGATCTTCAGAGATTTAAACGTCTTTTATCTTGAGTTGATTTCATCTAAGGCTGTGGTTGGAAGTCAGTTGTAGTTCTTGTGTTTCTCTTTCCTTCATTGATTCTGCTCGTTAACAGCAGGTGTTAATCACTAATGCTCAATAATCACTTAATTAATCACTTAATTTATTGACTGCAATGTATATCTACTTTTAGTAAACTCAACTGAAATAAGTTCAGAGTACTCATAACTATTGTTTTTATAAACTTAATTGAATTGAGGCAATCGGTTTCCTCAAATGAAATGAGTTAGCTTAACTTGTTGGGTTTTACAATGAATTAAGGCAATCGGTGTCCTCAAATGTAATAAGTTAGCTTAACTTATTGAATTTGACTTTGTATTACTGTTTTAGTGGACTCGATTAAAATAAGTTCAGAGTACTCATAACTATTGTTTTTTATAAACTTAATTGAATTAAGGCAATCGGTTTCCTCAAATGAAATGAGTTAGCTTAACTTGTTGGGTTTTACAGTGTAGAGTTGAGGGAGCATTTTCTTTAAAAACTAAATAATTCCACCTCGTCTTCAGTGGCTGCCTCAGATTTCGGGAGTAAATAGAGAGAGCTATGTGGATTAATACATCCAGCCACACAACACCTACAACACTTGGGAGACATTCTCGTCAGTGCAGCAGCAGTGAACTTGATCAGGGCGGGTCTATGTTAGAATGGCAGTGTCTGTCAACACTCGTGGACGGGGCCTGTATTAGTGACGTCACTAAAACGGCATTCTGAAAACAGGTCGTTGGGAGACACTGCTTATGATTTATGGGGATTAATAAAAAAGGAGTGAGTGGATTTTTATCACTATTGGCTGGTTGTGTACACACACTGCCAACACACATTTATGTCCATACAGCATGCAAAAGTGAATGCAGAGGCTCTCCTCATATTAACCCTCTGGGGTCTGAGCGGTTTTCTGGGCCCTGGAGGTGATCTGACATGCTCTGACATTTGTGCTTTTTTCAGTTATTTATAAACATGTTAATGGCAAAGGTGTAAATTCACTCTATATAGCACAAACAGGGCTACCATAATATGCTATCAACATGCATGAATATGTTTGAATTTTTTAAGTGAATAATGTTTATGCTTGGTTATTGAAAAAAATAAAAATGAAAGTTGCTGAAATAAGACCACAAAACTTCGAGTTCTGGCTTCAAAATGATGTGAAATCATCCTGCCTAATCGTTCAAATAAAACAATACATTGATTTAAACGTTGTAAAACAGTTTTTTGTCAGAAGAGGTTTATGCATGGGAGTGGTAATGGCCTATCAATATTAATGAGATTCAGACCAGGGGTGTGACATAGACACTCCCTCAATGGCTAATGGGGCCATCAAGTGAAGCAGCCTGGAAGAAGTAGTGGAGATTCAAAGGTTTTGTTTTTCAATCTGTTTTATTGTAATTCCTCTATGTGGAGGAACTAAATGTTCTAAATTTGCTCTAAGCAAATCAAATGTGAGCAAAATAAAAAAAATAATCAGTCTGCTATAAACAAAGCAATTGTGAGCGATAAACAAAAGTAAAGGCAGGTATCTCACAGTATGGACGCACAATGTATGTATATATCTGTTGATGGTCCATAGGACAGAGAAATATCACCACGAGTATTTTATTTTATTGTAATTCCTCTATGTGGAGGAACTAAATGTTCTAAATTTGCTCTAAGCAAATCAAATGTGAGCAAAATAAAAAAAATAATCAGTCTGCTATAAAAAAAGCAATTGTGAGCGATAAACAAAAGTAAAGGCAGGTATCTCACAGTATGGACGCACAATGTATGTATATATCTGTTGATGGTCCATAGGACAGAGAAATATAACCGCGAGTATCTGTTTATGGGCCATATAGACCGCACGCATTTAGTGACGCACGCAATGAACGAACCGATCGTTCGCGAACGATCTAATCAAACGAAGCTAATCAAAACTGAGTGAAATATATTTAATAAAAAAATATGTTTAGAGAGTAATAGCCTATCACATTGAAAAAGTTTACACTTGAGCAAACGAAGGGATATTGTAAGGCAATCTTTCCTGTAAGATGTCAAAAGCTAGCCAAAACTAAGCAAAATATAGTCAGAAAATTCATATGAGTTCTATATTATCAGAAAAATAATTATATAACAGTAAAACTTACTCCGAAATTGTGTCCACGGCGGGATCAATTCCCTCTTGAAAATGCTGCCGTTCATTGTCTGAGTTACAATCTTCCTCTGAGGAAAAGGTGAATTCTTCCTCGCTGTCCAGAATCATCTGAAGGGCGTCTTTACCGGAGAAACGAGCCATCCTCTCTAAACGCGATGAACTATCAGTGAATCTGATCTGATGAAACTTCGTGTTTTCAAGGCATTGATCGGAGGGCGGGTGCGAAGCATAGATCACCTAAACTATTTACCATGTGAATAGCGCCGGGGGCAGGGCGGCCTCAGCTTATTAGAGATAATGAGGGAGGAGGAAAAAACGGTACCTCTCCTTGCTTTTAAAGGGACTACATAAGATGAAAATATAAAATATAATATAATATAATATAAATTACTTCATTTAAAAGAAGAGATTTCAAGCTTCATAAAGACATATCTCACGTGTCTGTGTGAGAAGTATTCGCTGAGCTATGGTTAATTTTCGGACGTGTTTCAGAATGGACTTAACTGACAGAGAGAAGGCAGATCTCACTTCGTGTTTATTTTTCTTTATTTGACGAAAAGCACAACACTTTGTTTTTATTGTGAGTATACACAAAAAATAATACACATTTAACAGGATCGATTGATGTATGAAACTCCTATGGAAAATCAAAGTCAACAGAGTATTTATGAGTTTCTTTTACACTGATAAAAAAAAAAGCGAGCTGGTATCGCCGGCGATACTGTCGACCCCAGGGGGTTAATTTAAAAGTGAATGCCCAAACGGATCTTTATGAACGCTCACATTGTTTATGCAGATGAAATATAACACGTATAACATTACATAAATATTTTTATCAGCTTAAGTGTTGAACATTAAAAAGTAAAGGGGGATGGCCCAACTAAAGCAAACACCGATCACCATAATGGTGATTTCACACAAAACTTTAATTAAATAATCAACATCTAAACCAGTGGTTCTCAACCTTTTTTGGGCCAGCGCCCCCTATCCAATATCCAAATCCCTGAACGCCCCCCACCCCCAAACTAATGAGCGACCAGGAACGAGTGAGAGTTAACAGATGAAATAAATGCAAAATTGTCTTTTATTAATACAATTGAACTGTACTCCACAGTGATTAATCCAAAAAAAAAAACAAGCTATAAACTGCATTGGCATAGCAATACCAGTGTTTCTCACAGGATTTTTGGTAAATATGTGGTGAGTGGACCTCGGGCCTTCTAGGGGTGTTCGGGGGCATGCCCCCCTAAGAAATCTTTTTGCATTTTAATGTTAAATTCATCAATCTGGTGCACTTTGAGAGTTGAAAATTAAAAGTGCCAACCCATATTCAGTGTGCAAATTAAACAAAGAAAAATTCAAACCTCTTTTAGTTGTGTCCAGGGCCGGCCCGCGGCATAGGCGGTATAGGCAAATGCTAAGGGCGCCACTCATCCATAGGGGCGCCAGAATGAGTGAACGAGTGAATTTTTTTTTTTTTTTTTTTTTTTACATATTTTTTTTAATAATAGGCTACTATTTTAAAACCATTAATTCGAAATACTACCAAATAAAGCAAAAAAAAACAACAACTTCAATCTCCGGCTCTTCAATCTTCCCCCGCCCATTGAGTGCTTGAAGTGCGTCAGAAACAGAGCGCGCGCGCGATCAGTTGTTGGTAATTTGTTGTGTAGCGTGCCCGACGCCGCATCCAATGTAGACAGCATTGCTTTTGTTAACACACAGCTCGTAGAAACGGGCCTGGCAGCTCGCGCCAGTTCTAGACACGGTGAAAGTTTCCTGATTGTGACGGAAGGCCGAATTTACATGACACATTATAAATGAGCATAGTCTGCGATAGATACAGTGCCAAAAAGAAGAGAAGAGGATAAAGACAGAGGTAAAGTGATGTAGTGAATGAACAATTTATTGCATAGGAGTAAGATACTATAATTTCATGGCAGTTATTTTTACCTTAAACTTAATGTTAGCAGTTGTTCTGAGTTCTGAGTCCCCAGACTGTGATTTTGTAACAATCATGTCATTTTTAAGACGCATTTTTTATTATCACTTTTTTATTAATGTTTTACTCTACAGTTGTGCAGTTTTGGGGGGATACAGTACAGGCCAAAAGTTTGGAAACATTACTATTTTTAATGTTTTTGAAAGAAGTTTCTTCTGCTCATCAAGCCTGCATTTATTTGATCAAAAATACAGAAAAAAATGTAATAATGTGATATATTATTACAATTTAAAATAATTTGTTTTCAATTTATTATACTTTAAAATATCATTTATTTCTGTGATGCAAAGCTGAATTTTCAGCATCATTACTCCATTCTTCAGTGTCACATGTGACATCCGGTCAATCACATGATCCTTTAGAAATCATTCTAATATGATGATTTATTATGAGTGTTGGAAACAGTTCTGCTGTAATGTGTGTGTGTGTGTGTGTGTGTGTGTGTGTGTGTGTATATATATATATATATATATATATGCTAAATCATGAACACAATGACAGGGTGAAATGGGCTGTGATGCATGGGGTGCCAGGTAAAATCTTGCCTAGGGCAGCAAATTGGTCAGGGCCGGCCCTGGTTGTGTCTGTCTACATTACACTACTACATAATATAATATTACTACATAACTACATAATAATAGTTATAATATTAATCCCATGACAGTAATAGCCATATATTGTAAAACAAATACACTGAAAAATAAAGGACGGTCATTAAAGCGGTAATGTTTGCACTTAGGTTTTATTATGCATTTAGGAGAGTATTGCAAGAAGCTGCTTACATTAACCTTACTTTCGAAAAATAAATAAATACAGTCATGATTTTTAATTAAAAATTATGTTAGAATTGTAGGCCTAAAATACCTTGGTATCAGCTTGTTTTCATCAATGGTATAATTAATACAATTACAATTAATTTGGTTTGTTGTGATTAATTTGTGTTCATAATCAGTAAAAAAAAAAAATCTTCTAACAAGATTAAACACATATGAACAATTAAATTATGATTGTATTATTAATTATTTTTATATCTTGAAACTACCCAAGCAGCGTTTCGTGCTCAGATGTGACGGCGGAATGAATACATTACCAAAATGTGATTGCAGAATATATTTATATTATCCATCAAATTGTCATTTTCTTCTTACTGTCTTGCGAGTTAACAATAATGCCTGACCAGTAAACTACTTGGTGAACAAAGAAAACACTTTGGCATTAGGGATTGGAATTAGTTAATGCCTAAAAATGTAAAAGTTTTACCTTATAAATAGAATAAAGTTTAATTAATTAAAAAATTCGTCGCCGGAGTGAATGGGAACATGATTTATTGAAAATATTTGAAAAAAATATAAGTGTTTCGTAAGTCAATACTTTTTAATGGCTTGTCAACTTTCCATTCCTCCGCTGCGTGATTCTGCACCACCGGATTGTTGTCAGCGCGAAACACATTTCTGAGCTCTAAATGCTGATTCTTGTCAGCGCTGGATTCAGTGCTTGAGCGCTGGTCTAAGACTGGAAAAATAATAGAGTCGTTGCAAAAGTAACGATAGGCTACATGTCGCATTTAACTGGAAGATTTTAGAATGTTAGGCATTCTAAACTTTTGAATAAGAAATAATATCAAGTCGTCAAAAAAATACAACTCGTCAAAACTCCGCGAATCACAAGCGCGCGCGGTGAGAACACTCACAGCATACACATACCCGAACTTGACTGCACATCATATTTTTGACATTATTTATGCTGCTTTCAATCGTAATGCAATAGTAATGAACACAAAAAACCTGCCTAGTGCCGACCTACAACACTGACGGTGGACTTGCGGTCAGGAGTAGAGCGGCTGTAGTAGAGCGAATGTTTTTTGTTTGTTTTTTTGAGCGCTGCTGAGGTATCCTTTCACACGCACCATAGATGCGCGTGCACACACAATATGATATCACACTCTGCGCATATGTTTTACAACATAATTTAACAAAAAAAATAGTCCTAACACTTTTTAAATAGCCCACTTAAAGTGTTTATTACAACTAAATTACTAAATGCTTAAAATGAATAAAAGTAAATGAACAAAAATTTGCGTTACATATTTAAACTTGTGAACGCCCCCCATTAACACCTGAACGCCCCCCTTTCAAAAATATTGCTTCCAACGCCCCCCGTTGTTCTCTGAACGCCCCCTGGGGGGCGGTACCGCCCCCGTTGAGAACCACTAATCTAAACCTCTGTTAATTCTCAATAAGAACATGTGTAGGTGTATGACAGAAATAAAGTCAGACTGGTCCATGATAAGTGCAATAATGTGTAATGGCTGGAATTCAGTTGTAGTTGTAAAGATTATCTTTTCTCTATTCTTGTTTCTCTTTCCTTCAGTGATTCTGCTTATTATCATGAGGTGTTCATCACCATTGGTCAATCATCACTTAATTAATCACTTAATTATCTCATTAACTTCAACACTGCTTCAGTGTTACTTTTAACACTCTGTAGTGTGGACACATTTGTACACTGAGGAGTGTTAATTTTAACACTGTGAATTTTGCTGTGTATGAGTAAATCTTTTTTTAGTACATGTTTACACCTATCCTTTTATATTTTTTTATCTTGTCAGATCTCAGGATTGTGATGGTTGGTAAAACTGGAGTTGGAAAGAGTGCAACAGGAAACACTATCCTAGGAGAAGGAGAACTAGGACAAAAGCTGTTTGATGAAAAAATGTATTTTACATCTGTGACTAAGGAATGCCAAAACCATCAGAGGAAAATGTATGGTCGAAACATCTCAATGATCGACACTCCAGGACTGTCTGATACTACGTTCAGTAAAGAACAACTGAAGAATGAATTAGTGAAGTGCGTGGAGATGTCTGCTCCTGGTCCTCATGTGTTTCTGCTGGTCATCAGACTGGACATGAGACTCACAGATGAGGAGAAAAAAACAGTGGAATGGATTCAGAAGAACTTTGGAGAAGAAGCTGCTTGTTACACCATCGTTCTGTTCACTAGAGGAGATCTGTTAGAAACATCTATAGAGGAGATTCTGACTTCTGAAAACAAACAGATTAATGAGCTAGTCAAACAGTGTAAAGGTGGTTATCATGTGTTCAATAACAAAGATGAAAATCGATCACAGGTCACTGAACTGTTAAAGAAGATAGAGAGAATGGTGAAGGAGAATGGTGGAGAGCATTACACAAATGAGATGTACAAGGAATCTCAGAAAAAGATCATGATGAAGAAGGCTCAAGACGCAGCTTTAGTGGGAGCGAGTGTAGCGGGTGTAGGAGCAGCAGTAGCTGGAGGTGCAGTACTGGTCGCTGCCACTGGTGGAGTGGCACTGCCTGTAGCTTTAATAGCAGGAGGAGCAGCTCTAACAGGAGGAACAGGTGCTGCTAAAGCCATTGCAGATTCATTTAAACATGGCAAGGAAAAGGTAAAGAGGGGAAGTTCCATGTGGTATGATGATTAATTATCATTATAATTATCACAGTGTCTTATTCCTTTATATTTTTTTCCTGTGCTATGTTGTTAATGTCTTATGTATTTCTGTGATTTTCATGTGTTTCTGCTTCAAGGGGATACTTACAGATTTATATGATTATTATGCAAATGTTACAAATATTTAGAGTTTCAATCTTTCAATCCTCATTCTTTGTCATGTAAACTTACCCTTAGACTGGCCACACATTTAAAGATATTTAGCCCGGTTTTGAGCCAGATTTGCACCCCAAGACATCGGGGTACGTTTATTTTACTGCTCCCAATTGTGAGTGAGCAAGCTTCACCTGCCAGATGTTGTGTGCTTCTATGACTGAGACTTGGCAGCCACAAACATTTAAGTGAAAATTTCATTGAAAAGGCTAAAAATATTATGGTGTACAAGGCCAGTGCTGCTATAATTAATAAAGTAAACCTAACTCAGAAATTGGGCTCTATATGAGTTCAGTGATTAAGGTCAAATGATTGTGAAATAATGATTATGTTAAAACACAACCAACACCATCAGATCACCTTTTCTATTTGTTCATCTGGCTGTTATAACTCAGTACAGCAGTCAAACAAAATCTAAAGTCAATGAATTAAGGGTCAAGAGCCCAACTAAAGCAAACACTGATTGCCATAATGGTGACTTAAAATTATGTTTTTCTCCTTCAGTGATTCTGCTTGTTAACATCAGGTGTCTTCAATAATGCTCAATCATCACTAAATTAATCACTTGGCAATAAAAAATAAAGAGTTCTTAATTAATCTTTGACGTCTGTCTGTTAAAAAAAATCGTTTCAATTATACCAGATGACGTATGTAGAGCGACAGAAATTCGACGAGGAAGAAGATGAAATAAACTTGCGTTCTAAACTACTTAGAACACTATCTAAGGCTGCATCGAAAGGTAACTTCGCGTCTGATTCCATGTTGGATCCATAGATATGAACAAACTGCTTCGGTGTGTCGCATAGACGTCGTCATCGTCTTGCTGCTCCCTCCCCGTTCTGTGATTGATTCCCTCGCTGAGGGGAAAATCTGGTCCATGGTATCCAGGCTGCATAGCAGCGTGAATAAAATCGCGCTGCGCTCAAGGAAGCATGGGGAAACCCAGGCGACTGCAGCTGCATACTCTCGGATGAATTTCAGGTGAGGTGAGGCGCATCTCATACAAGCCTAATGTTACTACAATCAACAGGTGTGTGGTCTCATGGTCCGGACGAATCTTATAGTGTGTGCATTCAGAGGATTATAATTGAAACTGCCCTTATGTCTGTGCTCTCCTACAGTTTTAAATCGCTTAAGATTTGAAAATTGTCTAATGTGTCCCAGGCATTAGAGTTTGAAGTAGCTGAAGCAGTGTTAAAGTTAATGAGAATATTAGGTGATTAATTAAGTGATGATTGTGCATTAGTGATGAACACCTGCTGTTAAGAAGGACAGAAAAAAAAGAGATGAGCAGAAACACAAGAACTACAACTGACTTCTGTCACAGCCTTAGATGAAATCAGCTGAAGAGAAAAGAAGATATTAAGGGTATGTTTACAAGACAACGATATGCTTGAAACAGAGAAGTTTTTCCTTTGAGTTTTCCGCGTACAGTCGACACCATTGTCAAAACGATCCCCATTCACACAGGTCCGCGTAAAACGACTAAAAACGCTGTATTCTGCTGCCAGGCCATTAGATGGCGATGAAACACTATAGACTGAACACGTAATACGCATGTGCATGATGTCATCATTTCCACAGATTCACGCTTTTTTTTGTTGTTTACAAGGAGACCGTTTTCAATTTTGCACAGTTTTCAAAAGTTTGTGTTTTCAGGCTCCCAAAACGCTGTTGTCGTGTAAATGAACGACCAAAATGCATAACATTTTTACGTTTTTAGTTGAAAACTAAACAAACCCTAAATCTCTCAAGAACTCAGAAGAGGATGATTAATCTACTTATTACACTTATTACTACCAAATTTGACTTTATTTCAGATGTGTACAGAAATTCTTTTTGAGATTAACAGAGGTGTAGATGTTGATGTTTTATTATTGCGTTTGACGTACCATCAGAGAGATCAGTGTTTGCTTTAGTTGTGCTCTTGACCCACATTAGGTTTTCTTTGAAACAATGCATATGTCGTTACAAAACAATGAGATCAGAAAATGTTGGTCTCTTTTAAATAATGAGATGCTCATCATGATTCACTGATTGTATCTAATCACTAATTATGGGTCTGTTGTGTTATTAATACCTTTAGATTTTACATTACCAACTCTGTGAAACTACAACAAATCAATTACTACAATGGTAAAAATCAACAAAAAGCTTCATGCTGCAAATGCATGCTGAGTTCTAGAGCTGCTTTTCACTTCACTTTAAACTTCCCTATAACATACACACACACACACACACAGTTCCCTATAAGCATTTCCCCTATAGTGTAATCTCATCTGCCATTGCGGAAGTCCATTTTTCTTCGTCAAGTGGATGAGGAAAGTTTATATGGACAGACCCTCGACCCCTTGATTTTGATTCAGGGAGCAAGTGTGCACATATGTAGGCCCTGTCCCAAATGTCACACTTCATGTGCTCTTCTGGACTTACAATGGTCGCCGTGTGCGCTTGTCCATTAAGTCCACGAGACCATAGGGCAGGGGTCAGCAACTTTGTGGCACGCAGAGGGATAATGACAGAACCACACACCTCCGGTCACACGAATGGTTTGTCAGATATGTGCGCTAATTCTGGTTCAAATCTAACACTTTAAAAGTATGTATAGCTCCTAATTAATAAAACAGGCTGTGACTATATGGAATTATTACCTCAAAATCCATATGCAAGTTTGAGGGACTTTATTTACATTAAATACTTAAACCTCTTTAGCTATTTTATTTATTTATTACCCCTCCATGTGCCACTGTTGGCACACATGCCATAGGTTGTCCCATTTATCATTTTAGGTTTCAGAAGGGTGCTTGTGAGCGCCCCCTTTGCGGGCAAAATGCACCCTTGATTCACACTCTTGCTGAACCCGGACTGAAGCGAGCTCCACAGCAGACTTCTACCCGACAGTCAAAGCTGTGTTACGTCACGAAAGTGTGGACTCGGAGGAAGACCGCAAGTGTTTAGAGTTCCATTTGGGACAGGGCTGTGTATCCAGTCAGCAGGGTTTCTTTTTAGTTCAACAGAAGGTGTACACTCCCCAGACAGCATCATAGTGTCTGCCCAGATCTGGCCTACATCTGGAACGTGTGGAATCCACATGTACCAGATGTGGGCCGGATCTGGGCCGATACTATGATGCTCTCTGGGTCTAGTCAGCAGGGTTTCTTTTTAGTTCAACAAAAGAAAGAAATTCATACGGGTTTAGAACAACATAAGGGTGAGAAAACTAGTTTTTTCATAGTTTATTGTTTCGATATAATTTTTGTTTGTGTCATTTTTGAAAAATCTTTTCTCCAACAGCTCAAGCATATCTATACACCTATAGAATAGAGCAAAAAAAAAAAAGGAAACTATGTAAATAATGAAACATTCCAAGTAATCAAGGCCTTAGGCATCCTTTCCTTGCACGGGTTCCGCAAAAATGGACCGGCAGGTCAGTACTGTTTAAATAAACCGTACTCATTCTAGAGACCAAAGCTCATCTGTGAACACATACTGTACTGTAACTGTAAGAAAGTGCAAATAATGGAATCAGATGCCTATTATGTCAATTTTGAAAGAAGAGATACTGAGGATACAACTGGACCTCAAACACCAAATCACCACCAGGATGAAGAAAAAGCTCAAAAGTGCAGCAAGTACAAAGTTTATTCTGAAGCAGTGATGGTGGTGATAATGTTTGAGGAACTGAGAAATGTTGTAGACAATTTCCATTATTGTTCTCTAAGAACAATACTTCAATGTTTATATTTGAAATTTATTTAAAAAAAAAATATTTTTACATTTACAGCATATGTTCTTGTTTGCATGTTTTGCCATATATTAATTTCTGATGATTGTTATTTATAAAACTCTTTAAAAAGTCCTTTCAAAGGTTGATATTTAGTTATATCTTTTACTATAGAGTGAATTGTTATTTACTGATATCCGTGTGTTGTGTCTCTGTTTGTCAGGAGGAAGCAAGTGTTTGGTGTTGATGACAGTGTGTCTCGGACTCATTTGTGTTCTTCTGCTGGTCTTCATCACACTGCAGCAGATCACCATGTTAAAGAGTTACAAGAACACAGTTGAAGAGTTCAATCACACTATCAACAGCTTGAAAGGAAATGGCAGGTTTTCATATTCAATGAGTTGAAGAACTGGTCTGAGAGCAGGCAGTTCTGCAGAAATCGAGGAGCTGATCTGATCATTATCAACACTGAAGAGAAGCAGGTGAGTTTGTGTGAGTGACTGTTAATCAATGAGAGGATTCACACTTACTCCTGTTTTTATTCACACAGAGGTTCATAACTTCATTCATCAAGGAGAGAGTGTGGATTGGTTTGTCTGATTCTGAGACTGAGGGGATCATGAAATGGGTGGATAATTCAACACTGAAACAAGGGTAAGTAATAAAACACTCAGAGAAACACTTCATATTCATTTGTTAAGTCCTTGAAATTCTCATTCAAAAATTACATTATCACAACCTTTATAAATTAGACTCAGCTTTTCCACGAACACAATCACGACAACAACCACAATAATAATAAAAAAAAAACTTCCTATAAATAAATTGTATGGATACATTCTTCTCTCTCTTGCTTTTCTGCACTTTAACTTCTGAACTACTCTGATGTTGTCCCAGCTAACAATTTTGTGTTCTAAGAAAATTTTCCAAACATTCAGTTTTGGTTATGGAAATGTTAAAATGTCCAGTTTTCTGGAGGTACATTTTATTTTTTATTTTTTTATGGTTATGATGTTCCTGAAACATTCTTTCAACTTAATTTTTATTAACAACTTAATATTCCAGGGAAAGTTGATTTGTAACATTCTAAAGAACATTAAAATGTCCAGTTTCCTGAATGTTAATAGAGCGTCAATTAAAGGTTAGTTAGATGTTCTTGAAACATTATTTCAAACTTTCAAACACCTGCTGGGAACAAGCAGAATCACTGAAGGAACGAGAAACAAGAACAGAAAAAAACTACAACTGACTTCAGCCACAGCCTTAGATGAAATCAACTGAAGATCATTAAATCTCTAAAGATCTCAGCAGAGGAGGATTAAACAACTCCACAAATGATGTTTTATTAACAAAGTTCGGAAGGAGCACGTTCAGATAATTAACACAAGTGGAGAGAACTCAGCAATCAATGGTAAGAGGTATATATACATTCAGCAGTCTCACCTCAATTTGTTGGCAGTTTAGCAGCATCCCTCCACCACCCCTTCTCCACACTTCTAGTCCTAACCTTACATACGGGGGGGGAGTACTCTGGGTTCGGGCCGAAATCCGAGCTCGTAGCCCTCCCCCCGGACAGCACGCCAAATACGCATTAAACTTTACCCCTTCTAATTGTATGTAAGTGTGAACTTGTGAAACAGCATTACCAGCTTCACTTATTGCTAACCAGGGGTGCGTTTCCCATGCAAAGCCAACTATGGTCGAGTTAGAAAGTGCGATCAGTTGGCCAATGATGCTTTTGGGAAACGCACTTCACGTTTGTGTGGGGAGAACGTTTGTTCATAACTTTGAGAGAACCTTGACAGAACATTTGCCAAAGTTATGAGATCGTTCCCTGGTGGTGCGGTGAATATTGTTGGCTCTTTTAAGATGAATAGCTTGTTAAGCTCCTCATGTATTGTTGTCTGAATGGATAAAAACTTTCATTGAACATCTGGGGTCCTGAATAACTGAAAATCTGACACACTTTATTCAGGTTTTGGCGCATAGGTGAGCCGAATAACTACACTGTTAACCCTTGCTGTAAAATTCTGACAATATTATACCATTTTCCATTAAAACAGTAATATACTGTAGAAAATAAAAGTAGCCTACAGGAATATACTGTGAATTAACAGTGCTCAAAGTCAACACTCAGAGGCTGTTTTCACAATCACACCCTATACCCTCATTCACTATTCCCTACATTAGTTCACTAATATAGTCCCCTTGACAGAGTGAATGAAAAGAAGAGAGTGAATTGAGACACTGATGAACACCTGATAAGCAGAATCACTGAAGGACAGAGAAACAAGAACAGAAAAAAGAGAAACACAAAAACTACAACTGACTTCCAGCCACACTGAGTGTGAAACCAGTTTACAAACCAGTTTACGATTATTTCTTTCATACATGTACAAAAGTTCTTGTTGAGAATTAACAGAGATTTAGTTATTAATAAAATTTGTTGTCACCATGATGGAGATCAGTATTTGCTTTAGTTGGTCTCTTGTCCCTGGACTTCTTATCTTTTATCTCTCTCTGGCTGCTGTAACAGTGAGTTTATAAAACACATTTGTTATGGCAAGAAAAAGTCAAGAGAAAGTTGATCAGGTGTTTTTATTTTTTAGTGATGATGTCACAATCATCCTGGACATGCCTGATTTTCAGATTTTTCCTGTATATAGTCATTGAAATTATAGTTATCTCATATTTAGCATATATCTGTGAATCTACAAAATGAAATCAATATTTCTGTAATCAGGTCTTCTGAAGAATATTGTAATCATATAGTGCATTCAATTTTATTTTGCTCCTGCTTGGATCAGACACACACAGATATCAACAATCAGCACATGAATCTCAACAATGGTGAAAAGTTTCATGTCGCAATGCATGCTGGGTTCCAGGATAATATAAAACTCCCAGCATGCACTGCTGCATGAATAATAATAATAATAAAAAAGAAATATTGCCACCATTGTTGAGATTCATGTGCTAAATTGTGATATCTCGGTGTTTCTAAAACACAGTGTAGCTCTGTTTCTCTGGTTATGCATCATGTGTTAAAAAAAAAGAGTCATTGTATCTTATTGCTGCGTTTTCACAGTGGTGGTAATGTAACACTTTTGATTGAGGATTAAACTCTGAATGAATAAGAATTAATTCCTTAGTGAATGAACAGGCAATATGATGATTTTTGTCATCATAATCATTATAACTGCAGTCATTCATAAACTGTGTGTGCACAAGTGTGACTTGCAAAAACACAGCTCAAGCAGCAAAAGAAACACTAATGTTTTAGCATCAGCATCCCAACTAAAGCAAGCACTGATCTCTATAATGGTAACTTCAAACCAAACATTTTCAATTAAACATCTCAATAACAACTTCTGTATGACAGAAATAAAGTCATACTGGTTAATAATAAGTGTAATAATGTGTAATGGCTGGAAGTCAGTCGTAGTTATTGTGTTTCTCTATTTTCTGTTCTTGTGTTTCTCTTTTCTTCAGTGATTCTGCTTACAATCACTTACATATTCCCTTAATTATCTCACTGCATTGTTACTTTTTACTCTTTGTAGTGTGGATTTCCTGTGGGGTTGAAAGGGTTAACTGTGTAAGATAAAAAAGACACACCCACAAAATGTATTTTAACAGTAATAAACTGTAAGTTATAAAACAGGTTTATACTGGCAACACTGTTGCCAGTAGTTTACTGTAAAATTTATTTTTTGGGTCACCGTTGTGCAGAAGAGTAGAGCCTGTGCTTCAGTCCAGGAGAAGATCTACAGACATTGATGATTTGCTGCATGTTGCTTTATTTAACAGGCGGTGACTGTGTAGTTGCTGATCCAGTGGAAATTTTTTTATGTACAATAGTTTTTTAGTGGTCTCAAATTAAAGAAGTTCACAGTAATACTTTGCTCGCATTATTAATGCATTATAAATTTTAGTTAATACATTTAAATGACAGTTGGTCAATTTAAGGCAGTCGGTTTCTGCAAGTGTAATTAGTTAACTATAATTTAGTGCATTTTTACAGAAACAAACTAGATTACAGTAAAGAACTGTACAATTAACAGTATTTTACTGGCAACAGTGTTGCCAGTATTTTACTGTAAAAAAACCCGGTAAGGTCTAACAGTGTATCTATATGCAAATGAGGACTGCATTGAACTGGATCCTACAAAAGATCCTGTGAACAACTGGAATGATCTGCCATGCTCTTATATGAGGAAATGGATTTGTGAGAAATAAGTTTCATCCAGTCTTGTGCTTTTGCTTCTATGATTGATGATCTATGAATCTTATTGTGAATGTATAATTTCTGATTGAGGTTTCTGTCTTTTAAAAAAAACTGTCATCTGATCTTAATATGAATTTGTTAGAAGGAAAATGTAAATTATTTTCTCATTGCTATAATAAACTCAAAACATCCAGTTTCTCACGATCTGCATTAGGATGATCTGGGACACCAAACCTCTGATGTGTTCATGACTATTATTCTGATATTGAGTGTCTGTTAAACTGCTTTTGAATTGTATTGCCTTCACTTTTAATAAAACGGTCAGCAACCATTATTATTATAGTAAACTGTATTTTTGTTTTCATTTCATACCTTTTATTTCATATTTCATTCTTGTGCATCTGCCCAGCTAGACTTTTGTTATAAGAACGTTCTCCAAATATTCAGTGTTGGTTCTGGGAACGTGAAAAATGTCCAGTTTTCTTGATTTTAAAGGAACGTGTTTTAAAAGGTATAATGTTCCTCAAACGTTCTTTCAACTTTATTTTGATTTAAAAGTGTATACTATTAGCCAGTTCAGAGTGTACAGCTGACACAGTTGCACTGATGATATGAACAAAATATGGAAACAATCTGAGAAGGAGAGGAGGAACAGGATGAGGACGAGAAAGAGCAAGGTGTGGACAGTGTTGTTAAGGCTGGATGTGTCAGACTAGAAGGTTTTTCCCTTCGTCTGGCAGGAGACAACATCCTCAGGCCAGAGCCAGCAAGAAGACATGATGCTGAAGCATGCTTTTCATTTAGAGTTTTATTTGACCTTATTGGTTTTTGCAGTTGAACTGCAGTATTTTTACAGTATGCAAGTAATAATAATAATAATAACCTTTATTTTCTATAGAGCCTTTAACTGTACATCTCAAAGCGCTTTACAGAAACAAATAAAACATCAAAAATACACCATATAATATAATCCACAATATAAAATTAAAATTAAAGCAACAAAACACACCATATAAAATAATGCACAATGCAAGATTTATGCAAATATTCAATTAAAAGATTTAAAAATGTAAAAGTTCTGAATATACAGACATTCAATAGGCCTACTATTCTATACTCAGTAACCAAAGCATCAAATACACAAGAAACAGACTTTACATCAGTCCAGACCACAATGACTGTCACTCTCACACAAAGGGTCAAAGAGAACGAATGAGTCTTAATGTGGGTGATGAACCTGTTTGTATTGGTTGTGGTCTGAACAGAGGGGTAAATTATTCCACAACTATACAATAATCCATTTTCTGGTCTAGAATGATATCTGAACACAGGCTTCTGTCACTCATTTGACGCTGCTGTAGATCACTGATGAATCTTCCTCAATCTGAACAGTTGATCGCCTAAAAATCAAAATAAACAGGAGCACAACAATATTATAGGTGATATAACATGTGCTGGTTAAGCTGGTACTGGTAAAGCTGCACTGGTTAAGCTGGTGCTGGTTAAGTTGGTACTGGTTAAGTTGGTACTGGTTAAGTTGGTACTGGTTAAGTTGGTGCTGGTTAAGCTGGTGCTGGTTAAGTTGGTACTGGTTAAGTTGGTACTGGTTAAGTTGTTTTTTCTCACCTCACTGCAGCATCAGGCTGATGAACTCTTACATCGTCATATTGACATTCATTTTCCTCTGCTTTCTTCGTCTCTGTCTTTCTGTGATATTGGACAGTTGCGTACAGGATCTCCTCAGTATCTCTGGATTCAGGAGTTTTTCCTCTGAATCTTCTGGGTTTCACACTGGCATACAGAGCGTCATTGGCTGAATCCGGTTCAGAAAGAGGCTTGTTGATTGCAGGAGAAGAAAAGGACAGAATGAGTATACGAAGTGAAATAATCAAACTGATTGTAAATATACTAATGATTATCACATTATTAGAAAATAAATCTATATTAAAACTGTAACTATAAATTTTAACGAAACCATGTAAAAAATAAGTGATTTTTTTTGTTTCATGTCAAAAGTGATTTCTTTCTTCATGTGTGACACCACCTGAGGGCGCTGTACATACAGTTTGAGAATCACTGGTCTAAAAAGAAAGAAATATTAGTTTATGAATGTTTTTACTGGATAGTATTGATAAAGACTAACAATTTATACAGACTAACAATTGATAATGTTAGTTTCCCATACAGACTAGTCCGAAACACAGATACGCTTGAACATCAGGCTAGCTCTGTGGAGGTAATGCCTGACACAGGTGAAGCCGCGCAGCAGGTGATACCGCCCCTGACTACATCAGCCCCTTACACAGTGGAGCTGGAGGAAATGTTGACTCAGTGCCAGGAGCTGCCGGATCAGCGTCATGCAGGGAAGCGGAGCGCATCAGAGCCCCGTGTGAGGACATCGGACCGCGTACACACCGGTGAGTTACCCCGCCTGACAGATACCCATCCGAGGACTGGACCGGGGGCTACCACGGTTGTGGGGGCCGGCGAGGGGTTTCGCTTGCGGCCGGGTGACAGAGCAGCGGCGTTAGCTACAGTGGAGCGTGCTAATCTCTCTGAGTCTGGGGAAACAGTAAACACGCTACAAACACGCTCGGGTGGCTCAGATAGTCGTGCTGCACAGAAATAAAAGGATCATCTACTATTTCAAACTGTCAATCATGCTCGTGTGCTTTGGGATGTAAAGTGCAAACCAATGGGAATATTAGGCGGACAGTTAAACATACGCAGCCTTATCCCTAAACGTGATCAGGTCTCAGCACTTCTCATGGACTCAAACTTGGACTACCTCTGCTTAACAGAATCGTGGCTCCACAGTAACATTCCAATTAATATGATTGACATTGCTGGGTATCAGTGCTTTAGAAAGGACAGAATTACAGGCAAGGGGGGAGGAGTATTAATATATATCAAAGATAAATTTAAATGTCATTTAATTGAACTGAACACCCCCCTGGAATGTTTAGCCTTAAATGTAATCCTATCGCCTTCTATGAATTTTAATATTTCTGTCCTCTATAATCCACCTTCTCATAATGTTAAGTTTTATGATGAATTAAATGTTATAGTTAAACAACTGGACTCTTACAGAGTGTTACGAACTGCTCTGAGACTTGAAGGTTGGGATCCAAATGCAGCTTTTAATAAACAGAGTAATCCAAAGAACAGGCAAGGGCCGTACACAGGCAGGCAGTCCAAACAAAGAAACAAACAAAACAGGCAGGGACCAGAGGCAAAAGAGTAATCCAGGGAACAGGGCAAGAAATCCAAAAACCAAAATACATGAAACCAGGGAAAACGCTCAGAGATGCAGTGTAACACTTAAACAAGACTTCGCCATGAGTGAATGAATGAACATGGTATAAATAGACTAAGACTAACAGGATGATGAGACACAGGTGAATGCAATCAGTGAATGAGGTACAGGTGAATGTGATCAGTGATAAGTGATGATGAGTCCGGGCAGTGAGTATGGGAAATGTAGTCTGAGAGTGAACGTGAGTGTCTGATGTGGAGTGCCCTCTGGTGGCTCTCAAGGGCACTCCAGCTGGTGACCGTTACATAGCCCCCCCTCTAAGGAGCGGATTCCAGACGCTCCTAAAATTGTCCAGGAGGGAGGTGGAGCGGAGGCGGACCCGGGGGCGGGATGGAGGGCCAGGCCCGTGGAGCGGAAGATGACCTGGAGACGCAGGCTGTGCAGGCGACCAGGGCGGAGCAGGCTGTGAAGGCGACCAGGGCGGAGCAGGCAGTGCAGGCGACCAGGCCGAAGCAGGCAGTGCAGGCGACCAGGGAGGAGGCGACCCTTCAGGCGGCCAGGGAGGAGACGAACCTTCAGGCGGCCAGGGAGGAGACGAACCTTCAGGCGGCCAGGGCGGAGACGAACCTTCAGGCGGCCAGGGCGGAGACGACCCTTCAGGCGGCCAGGGCGGAGACGACCCTTCAGGCGGCCAGGGCGGAGACGACCCTTCAGGCGGCCAGGGCACAGGAACAGACACCGGCTCAGGAACTGGAACAGACACCACCGGCTCAGGAACTGGAACAGACACCACCGGCTCAGGAACTGGAACAGACACCACCGGCTCGGCGGTGGCCATCTTGTCCGAAGACACAGACTCGGCAGACGTGACGTGAACAGGCTCGCGGCGACCCTCTTGTCCGCAGATACTGGATCCGGCTCGGCAGCGGCCATCTTGTCCGAAGACACAGGCGTGGAGTCGGCCATCTTGTCCGAAGACACAGGCGTGGAGTCGGCCATCTTGTCCGAAGACACAGGCGTGGAGTCAGCCATCTTGTCCGAAGACACAGGCGCAGAAAGAGGAAGAGGAACAGATTCAGGCTCAGTATCAGGATCAGATTCAACGCGCTCTGAGCTTGACGGGACCAGCGGCGGCGAGGGCTTTGAGCTGGTTAGGACCAGCGATGAAGAGGGCTTTGAGCTGGACAGGACCAGCAATGAAGAGGGCTTTGAGCTGGACAGGACCAGCGATGAAGAGGGCTCTGAACTGGATGGAACCAGCGATGAAGAGGGCTCTGAACTGGACGGAACCAGCAGCGAAGAGGGCTCTGAACTGGACGGAACCAGCGGCGAAGAGGGCTCTGAACTGGACGGGACCAGCAGCGAAGAGGGCTCTGAACTGGACGGGACTAGCGATGAAGAGGGCTCTGTGCTGGACGGGACCAGCAGTGAAGGCTCTGTGCTGGACGGGACTTGGGTGAAGAAGGCTCTGTGCTGGACGAGACCAGCGGTGAAGAGGGCTCTGTGCTGGACGGGACCAGCGGTGAAGAGGGCTCTGTGCTGGACGAGACCAGCGGTGAAGGCTCTAGCTTGGCGGGCATGTTGCTTGCTGTCTCAGGCGCGACGAGCATGACGCTCTCAGTCTCAGGGGTGGCGGGCATGACGCATACTGCCTTGGCTTCGGCAGATTTGGCGTGAACTGCGGGCTCGGCTGGACTGGCGTGAAGTGCAGGCTCGGCTGGACTGACGTGAAGCTCTGGCTCTGGCTCGGCAGGACTGACGTGAAGCTCTGGCTCTGGCTCGGCAGGCCTGACGTGAAGCTCTGGCTCAGGGGATGCTGTGAGATTGTGGAACCCCTCATCCACAAAGCCCACAGTAAACGACGAACCGCTTATCCGAAGAGCGAGGTCGACATATTGTATAAAAGTCCATTGAGGAGTGTTGTCAGGCATGAGGTACTCTAACATGTCCTCAAGCCCATAGCGGAAAATGTCTTTTAAGACCGCATCGTTGAGGTCCACCCCATGGTAGAGCTCACAAAACTCCTCCACATAGTTCTCAATCGGGCGGTCACCTTGGCTGAGGCGGAAGAGACGGATTACTGGGTCCATGGTTTGCATCGCTGCTGGATCTTGGTGTGGCGAAGTCTTCTGTTACGAACTGCTCTGAGACTTGAAGGTTGGGATCCAAATGCAGCTTTTAATAAACAGAGTAATCCAAAGAACAGGCAAGGGTCGTACACAGGCAGGCAGTCCAAACAAACAAACAAAACAGGCAGGGACCAGAGGCAAAAGAGTAATCCAGGGAACAGGGCAAGAAATCCAAAAATCAAAATACATGAAATCAGGGAAAACGCTCAGAGATGCAGTGTAACACTTAAACAAGACTTCGCCGTGAGTGAATGAATGAACATGGTATAAATAGATTGAGACTAACAGGATGATGAGACACAGGTGAATGCAATCAGTGAATGAGGTACAGGTGAATGTGATCAGTGATAAGTGATGATGAGTCCGGGCAGTGAGTATGGGAAATGTAGTCTGAGAGTGAACGTGAGTGTCTGATGTGGAGTGCCCTCTGGTGGCTCTCAAGGGCACTCCAGCTGGTGACCGTTACACAGAGAGACAATATGGTATGGTGACTACAATATTAACTGGTCTGATAAAAAATGTAAACATAAACTCAAAGCACTTATGACAAAATTCAACTATCGACAAATGATTGTAGGACCCACAAGAATAACAAGGCAAACTAAGACTCTCATTGATTTGGCATTTACTAACAGACCTGAACGAATAACAAGGATTTATAATTTGATTACTGGACTCTCGGACCACAACATGACTTTGACTGTTAGGAAACTGACGAAGAAGCGCCTGCAGTACTTTGGTAAACCTGTTGATGAAAAAATACAATTCATTATTCCTAAAAGTAAAATTGTGCAATTTGAAAGAGAGCTTAAAAACATAAACTGGGAACAAATTATGACACTAGATGATGTAGAGGAGTGTTGTAATTCTATGACCACATCTATTACAAATCTAATAAAAAAATTTACAAAGCAAATAAAATCTAAACAAAAAGATTCCACGGTGCCCTGGATAAATAATGAAATACGAAAACTTATGAAAAAGCGAGATTTAGCTTTGAAAACATCTTTAAGATCTAAACTTAATACCGATCTCCTGACTTACAGAAGTTTAAGGAATAAAGTCGTATTTGAGCTGCGGAGAGCAAAAGCGACATATTACACTCATCTAATTGATAGTGCTAAAGGCAACAACAATTCACTTTGGAGGCATTTAAATAATCTGACTAATAAATCAAATAAACACAAAAAGATTACAGAACTTAACATCAATGGTAATAGTATAACTGATCGTGCCACTATGGCTGATGAATTAAATTCATATTTTGTACAATCTGTTCATTGGCGTCGGAAGAAAAAAAAAAGTGGGTGGGTCCTCCCCCAGAAAAATGTTACTGGAGTAAATACCATTTCATTCTGGTGCCTTTTAATTTAACAAGTAAACTAAACTCCACTTCACGTCGGGCGGTTCTTTGCCTCCACGTCGTGCATTAAATGCACAGCTATGCGTGGATTATCCCCCTAATACGGTCATCTGCCAGCAATGACAACTTAAAGCTGTTAATGATGTTTGCAACGCAATATTTGACTGGAAAGGTACAACGGGCGGTTACTTTCGTCAGTTGCGGCTCGTTGAGAAATATAATGTAGCGATTCAGCGGAAATGGAGTTTAATTTATTCATTTTAATTAAAAAAAAATATTTATTTTAATTCCTCAAGTGGAATGGATTTGACTGACGGCGCTCTGAAAAGCGAACAGACAAATGCGCTGAATTAGAGACGGTAAAAGTGAGTGGGTCCAATATCATTGATCTTAAAAAGTGGGTGGGTCCTGTCCCACCCATATACAATGGTTCCGACGCCCATGAATCTGTTGAAGAATTAACAAAAGAATTCCAGCCTGTTAATCGTCACAATCATTCATTGAGAGTTACCTCAACAGATTCCTTTTATATTAAAGAAGTGTCGGATACAGAAGTTACAGAAATAATCAAAAAACGTTCAAATTCCAAGTCTGATGACATTTTTAGGATGAATAGTTGTTTTCTTAAAAAGTATAAGGATATTATTGTCAAACCATTGACCCATCTCGTTAATCTTTCCATAAGAACCAGTACATTTCCCAGTGCATGGAAACAAGGAATAATCATCCCTGTGTTCAAAAGTGGTAGCCAAGACTCAATGAGTAACTATCGCCCTATATCGATTTTACCAGTTTTATCTAAAATAATTGAAAAAGTTGTAGTAGTGCAACTGAATGACCATCTAGAAGCCAGACAGCTACTACATCCTCACCAGTTTGGGTTTAGACCAGGGTATTCAACGGAAATAGCAAACTGTTGTTTAATTGAAAATGTAAAAAAGTCCCTGGACAAGGGCAATGTGGTGGGAGCTGTATTTATTGACCTTAAAAAGGCATTCGATACGGTCAATCATAGTCTGCTTTTATCTAAAATGTTACATTTTAATTTCTCAAATGAGGCAGTGTTGTGGTTTACATTTTATCTCCAGTCTAGAGTGCATTGTGTTAAAGTTGATCAAAACATATCTGCACCCTCAAACATAAAAATGGGCATTCCGCAGGGCTCTATACTTGGCCCTTTGCTGTTTAGTCTCTTTATAAATGACTTACCTCTGCACTGCTCAGATGCCAGTTGTCAACTCTATGCGGATGATGCAGTTCTTTATGCACCCGCCAAGTCACCTGAGCAGGCTGCAGCTGTACTGTCTACTAGTATGTTTGACATCCAACAATGGCTCATCCAAAATCAGCTAGTTCTAAATCTCTCAAAAACAGTTTCCATGTGCTTTTCCATTAAAAAACTTGATTTAAAAGGGCGATTTAATATTAATATACAAAATAATGAAATTCATCCAGTTACAGAATTCAAATATCTAGGATTGGTTTTAGATTCTCAATTAAAATTTGACAAGCATATAAAGAAAATCTTAAAAACAGTGCAAAGTAATCTCAATTGTTTCAAATTAATTAGAAGCTACATACCGAACCAGGCAGCCCTGCTGTATATGCATGCTATGATTTTTTTCTCATATTTCATACTGCATGACAGCATGGGCACAAGCCGCTCCCACTGCAACTAAATGCATAGGTTCTGCATACAACCGAGCAATAAAAATTATGGATAAAAAACCAATACGCCACCATCACTGTACTATCCTTAAGAAATATAATTTAATGAATTTTGAGAGCTTTAGTAATTTTAGCTTTCTTAAATTAATTCACAAGTGCATTAATTATTTAGCACCTGAGCCATTAAGTTAATTTATTGAGAGACAAAGCAGCATTCGAGTCACTAGGAGCTCCACAAATCATGACTGTAAAATTCCATACTGCAGAACCAGCTTTGGTCAGACGACCTTCTCTGTGAAGAGCTCCAAACTTTGGAACTCATTACCATTTGACATCAAGACTGTACTTAACTTTAAAGTGTTTACTTTCAGGCTAAAAAACTGGTTAAAAACAAACCAAAAGTGTACTCATTTTTAATTATTGTAAGTAGGTAAGAGTTGTATATGATATGTATGTCTACACTGTAAAACCTAACAGTAATATTAACTAAATACAATTGAGTTCACAGCACTCAAATATTACCGAAACTTGAATGACTGAAACAGAACTCAAACTGAATGAGTTATAGAACATTTCTAGATCCCAGAATGATAATTGTATAATTAAGTGATTAATTAAGTGATGATTGAGCATTAGTGATGAGCACCTGCTGTTAACAAGCAGAATCACTGAAGGAAAGAGAAACACAAGAACTACAACTGACTTCAGCCACAGCAAAATCAACTGGAGATAAAAGAAGACATTAAATATCTCAAGATCTCAGCAGAGGAGGATTAAACAACTCCACGAACAGCATTACCAGCTTCACTTATTATTAACCACTTTGACTTTATTACTGCCATTCGTCTACAGAAGTTCTTATTAGAATTAACAAAGGTTTAGAAGTTGATGATTTGAGTTTCATTTAATGTCACCATGATGGAGATCAGCGCTTACTTTAGTTGAGCCCTTGACTTTTGCACTTAAGATTTTCTTTGGCTGCTATAATTGAGTGTTTATAAAACATATTTGTTATGGCACAAAAGCCAAGGAAAAGACTGATCTGGTGTTGATGGTGCAGGATTGTTGATGACAATCATCATTTCGTGACTTGATTCACTGATTTCATTCAGAGTCTGATCTCTGATTAAAAGGGCAACATATTAGTTTCACTCAAAACTGTGATTCTACAGCATAAGAGCTAGACATGTTGAGACATCAGATAATATTAAAAAATAGTTGTGCACAAAAAGTTTCACAGAAAAGGTATTGCATTATTAAGACTCACACAGACATCAAGAATCAGCATATGAATCTCAACAATGGTGACCATTAAAAAATGATCCATGCTGGGTACTAGCATAATACAAAACTTATCCATGGCTCCCAGCATGCATTGCGGCATAAATCATTTTTTAATGGTCACCATTGTTGAGATTCATATGCTGATTCTTGATGTCTGTGTAAGTCAGCATAATACCATAGAGGTTTTTAAAATCTGTTAATCACAACAATGGGCCTTACAGCAGAATCAGTTATACTATAATATATATATATATACTATATATAGCTGCATTAGACAGTGTGTAATGTAAATCTAAATGCAGGGTCAGATGCTGCTTCTGTGCCACCTATACTGCAAAGCTGGGTGTTTGTTCATACAGAGTTAATCAGACAGCCTAAAGCCTCTTACGTTGTTAATTTAAATTTCAAAAAACAATTTGACATTTGCTCGCAATGTTTTTCTTACAAAAAACCTCATCATTCTGCAGGACAATTGTCTATTACAGTATACAGTATATAACACAGATAGAAGGGTGTCAATAAATCTGTGGTGATATACAAGACGCTTTAAGAAAAGTTTATTTCCATCACACTGTGAAGTGTTTTTAGATATTACATATAGATTACACATACCAAAGATTTTACATATAAACTGGGTCAGCATACTGTTAATTACCATGGGAAGTATAGGGGTGCTGAGTGTGACCCCTGGCGTGGAGCCCATGAAGAAATATGGTTGGGGATAAAAGTTCACACAAACAAAACCAAAAAACTGTGGTGTTTAGCCTATAGGCATACATATTACGTGTGCTTGTTTTTATTTATGCTGTATTATAAAATACCCATATTATAACAAATAAATAAAATATATTTGGAAATTGCCCTTTAAAACGAAGGCTCAGTTTGTGGTTCACAATTATTTGACTAAAAACAACAAAAACAATAAAACAAAGACAAAGTCACTTATATTAAACAGTTTTTTATATATGTTGTTGTTAACAGAAGTTATCTAGCACCTTGCCTTCGCTATCGTCCTGTCAATCATCCGTCTCATTCTCACGGGTCGCTGATATGATTACAGTTTCAGTAAAAATGTATTTCACCATCATCGTTACCCACCCTCAGCCGATTGGCATTACAGTATTTGCAATCAGCATCCCGTGGCAAAACGGAGCGTCTAAAAGAAAAGTTCTGACTGCTGACTGAACATTGGTCAGTGAGTTTCTCCCACTCGGCGCTGTCAAGCGCAGCTTCACCACACACAGCTAAATAAAACAGGCTGGTGGCAGACTAATAATTAATATTTCTGATGTAAAGATTTCTGTGAAACTCGTAAAGTTGCACAGAAGAAAGCCCGGACCTGCCCTGTACAGTTTAAGAATCTGTAGCCATAGTAAAGGACTATTATTTTGTTGAACAGACCCTGACCTGAGCGACAACTGATGACGTCACATGCTCAGATTTGCTTGACCAATCGGCGGAAGGGGGCGTGTCAGGCCGCCCACATGTGGAAAACGAATTTTGAAGTCATTTATTCGTTTTTTGCCTGTGAACTAAAAAACGAAAAATCAAGCCGAAATCTCGTTTTTTCGTTTTTTTGAAAAAACGAAAAAACGAATAAAGGGGCCGTTTTCTCGTTTCTGCTTATTTCATTTCAAATTGGAAAACAAACTATCAAAACGTACACGGACCCACTGGCTATGCTTTCCATGGAGAGGGAACTAATAATGAGAGAGTAATTGATCACTTTGCTACTTTGAAAGAGAGAAGAGCAAAATTTCAGTATGAGTAAGCAGTGTATTAAGCGAGTAATGTGATGTAAGCAGTGTAATAATAGTGAGTAGTGTAACTAGTGATGTGCTTGGTTCATACGGGTGCTTGAAATCATTGAAAGTGCTTGAATTTTGATGTGTTTAAGGTTTGAAAAGTGCTTAAATTTTGGACAAAATGCTTGACAATGTAACTATATTTCTTTCACAACAAATATTTATCTGACGGAATAGTTCGTTTATTAAATGGAGAAATAAAATGTAGCCCTTCAGATTCAGAGCGATTTGCTCTACGCTGGCCAGAGCAAGTAGCGTAAATAGTGAGTTATGTGATTTCAGTTGTTTCTTATTAAATTGAAATTGGAGTAAACGTTTTTGGAAATTCGCATCTTGGCTGGGCTTTGTTTGAATTAATTTTGACCCTTGACTTTCTGACATTAGTTTTTCTCTGCCTGCTGTAACTCTGTGTTTATAAGACATGTTGATTATGGCTAGAAAATCAGAGAGAAAATCAATCATGTGATGTTGGTTGTGTATCAGTGATGGCAATCACCATGTTTGATTCACTGAGCTCTTATAGAGTCTTATCTTTGATTATATGTGTTATTAATTTTACATTATTGATTGTAGTAGCCCTATGATTCTACAGCTTGTGATCCATCAGTGTTGTGATAATCAGTAGAGGTGGGCGGATCGATCCTAAAATATCGATACTTCGATACTGACGTGGTATCGAAAAGGATCGATCCTCACATAAAAATATCGATCCAAATGTGTGTTTTTTTTTTACCAGTAATTTTTATTAATTTAGCACGCAATTCAGTGCGTAAAATAAGCTTCTAAGTGGAAAAATAAGCGAATGTTAGCGGATAATTGTGTAGGATAGAACTTTTTCTCCTAGTCATCTGGATACAAGACGAAACCAATCAATCACAGAGAACGTGCGTTGCTGGTGCTTCACTGAGCTCACAGGCACGTTTGGGAAACGAATAAGCCTTGCTTAGATGACAGAGAAATCGGGAGTTATTTTGCAATAAACAAAGCAAAAGTGTATATAACGGTTCAAAATGTTGAGGACAGTAAGATTTTTTTTTAAATGAAATTAATATTTTTATTCAACAAGGATCGATGCATTAAATTGATCAAAAGTGACAGTCAAGGGTTTTTCACTGTTAAAAAAATCTACTTCATATAAATGCTGTTCTTTCAACTTGGTTCATCAAATAATTCTGCATCATGGTTTCCACAAAAAAATATGAAACTGTTTTCAACATTGATAATAATAAGAAATGTTTTCTGAGCTGTAAATCAGCATATCAAAATTAATTATCATCATGGAGTAATGATGCCGAAAATTACGCTTTGATCAAATGAATAAATTACAGTTTAGTATGACATAGAAAACAGATAGCCTATGTTAAATTGTAATATTACAGTTTTTGCTGTATTTTTGATCAAATAAATGCAGAAGTGAATTAAAAATCTTACAGACCCCAAACTTTTGAACAGTAGGCTAGTGTACAATAGCAGGGGCGTAGAATTTAGTAGGGACGCTAGGGACGTGTCCCTACCAATATCCAGTGACACTGATATATCCTTAGCAATAATTTCGATCAAAACTTAAAATATATATTTATATTGATGTCCCCATCCCCACCAATTTCAAAATCAAACCTATGCCACTGTACAATAGTACTTTTACTATAATTAGGGTAGTTTTGTAAAAGTCACTGACTAATAATTACAGGCGAGTTGAGAGCACAAATCACAAAATATTTAGTAGTCATGAAAACGTATTCAGATTTAGCATATTAATGATGCATTCACCTCATAAATCATGACACACTGCTCTAGCACAGGAAAGTGCATACAAGTTCAAGTGCATGCTTTTAAAATTAAAAAGTATTGGTATCGGTATCGGCGATACTGGCCCTGTATTTACTTGGTATCGGATCGATACCAAAATTTGGAGTATCGCCCACCTCTAATAATCAGAAGAATTTTTAAAACATTGTGTACAATAAACGTTTGAACTGCTGTATCTTTCAGACACACACAGACATCAAGAATCAGCGTATGAATCTCAACAATGGTGATGATAAAAGTGCAGTGCACTTGATGGAGCCTCCAACCAAAACTCATCAGTATCTCCCAGCATGCATTGCAGCAGGAATACATTATGCTGAATTGCCTTAGTATTTTCTTTTATTATTATATCTGCTTTTATTTTTGATGTTGTTTTTGTTGCAGCTTTTTAGTAGCTTGTTTTGTGATGTTCAGAGTTTTATCTGATTATTTTGTTGATTGTCACCGTTGTTGAGATTCATACGCTGAATCTTGATGTTTGTGTTGGTTTAAATTGAGCAGAAGTTCAAAACCTTTTTTCTACATGTATTTTTAAAGTTCTTCAGATTATCTGTTGCTCGCTGCTGGCGGATATAGATATTATATTCAGTAATATGAAATATTTATTTTTAATATTATAATTCATATTATCACTTTGCTCATAAAGTGAGAGATAATACTCTTTATGAGATCAGTGAATCAGGCCACAATATGACAATTATGTCATCATTAACCTGCTATCATCACCTGGTCACATTTTCTCTCTGATTTTCATGCCATAACGTTTGTGTTATTGTTTGTGTAACTGTTACCACACAGTTAAGGTAATCAGAGTAAATCTAAAGTTAAAAAGTCAAGGGTCAAGAGCCCAACTAAAGCAAACACTCATCTCCATAATGGTAACTTCAACTTTATTATTTTCAATAAAACATCAACATCTGAACCTCTGGTAATTCTCAATAATTAGATTACAGGAAACCACAGCTGGCAGGTTTTTATTTTTTACATAAAAGTTCAGTTCAATGTTCAATGCCATAAAACCTAAAATATTACTACCATATTTTTTACGGTAAAGCACTGGCAACCAGCTGCCAGTTTTTCACCGTAATTTTTAGTTCGATGATGTAAAACTTTGTAAAATTAGTAAACATTTGCTACCGTATTTTTTACGGTAAGGTACGGTAAATGCAACGGTAAGTTTTTTTTTTTACAGTGTACTTCCAAAATCCGTACATTTAACAGTATATTAATGTAAAATTACATGAAATGTCCCGTGAGAGCTATTACAGTTTTTCACTGTATATAGTAAGGGTACATACCGTTAAGGAATTAACATTTTTTTTCTGTTGCTTTTTTACAGTTTTTTACTGTTAAAATTACGAAAATTTTTTACAGTGTGGTCCTGACAGAAACAGTGTTATGAATGACATTTTACTAGGGTACATTTATATCAATCACAATAACAATTAATTATTGGCTTTATTCTTGAATATAACTAATTTAAGGGCATAAGTAAGACTCCTATGAACATAAAAAAAGCCTTTTAGGGAATTGTAATTGCCGTATTTTTTGCTACTTTGAAAACTTTATACATCTTTGACCCTTAAACCTTTCTAAACTAAAATAGCTTCCGGCAGACGGCCCTACGCAAATCGACTTGCACCAAAAGAGTAACACCTCTGACATAACGCAGGAGCGCAGAGGATAGAGCAAAACAAAACACCGGTCACAATTTAGAAGTCTAAAATTATACATTTTAAACAGAAAAATCATAATATTTAGCTATAAGAGAAGAGGAGCCCAGTCCTATTTGTTTGAACCACAAGAGGTATTAAAGATTTTGCTACTCCTACATCCTATACATTGCTTCAGAAGTCACTCATTTGGCGCATGTCTACTGCCGTCTGCCGGAAGCTAGTTATTTTAGTTAATAAAGTTTTAAATATGGATATTTTTCTTTAAATTTTTCTGAACAAAACTTTCCTGCCCTGAGCAACCTGGCAATGTTCCTATAATGTTGAATTTTTTTAATGAAGAAGGTTTGAGGAACATTATACCTTTTAAAAAGCGTTCCTCTAACGTCAAGTAAACTGGACATTTTTATGTTCCCAGAACCAACACTGAATATTTGGAGAACGTTCTTATAACAAAATTCTGTTAGCTGGGAAGAAGATCACCCATATCCTTTTTTTCTCCTTTTTTTCTCCTTTTTTTTTTTGCTTCTCGTAAAAAAAAAAACTCACGCCAGGAGTACCAGCTGATGCATTGATCGTCCTCCATTTGTTTTTCTTCTCAAGTCACGTTTGATCACACAAGTCTCCTTGAGATGAGACCTCGTCTCACGGTGAAAATGTTACTACAGTCGAGAGGTGTGTGGTATCACCGTCCAGACGAATCTTCTAGTATGTGCATTCGGAGGATGACAATGCTAAAATGTCTGTGTCTGTGGTCTCCCACAGTTTTAAAATCGGTTAAGATTGTGTCCCAGGCCTTACACATATATTAGATGACCCAACACCAGTGAAGAGATGACGCCATCTCCTGCAAGGACTTCAGATGACGCCAACTCTGAATCAACACACACAACGGCCAAATTCCCCATTTTGTAATCATTGCTTTAACATACTCATTGTTTTTGTATAAATGAATGCATGGGTTTGTTAACTGCATGATTTGTATTATCTTAGAACTGTACATTTCTTAAAAATGTAACATTGCTTTGACATAGTCGGCTCTGTTAATAGATTAATCTGAGCTGTAATGTAAACACATGCATTTTCTGTAAAGCTGCTTTGAAACAAAGTGTATTATGAAAAGCGCTTTACAAATAAATGTGAATTGAAATGAATAAAAACTCAGGAAACATAACGTACATTATGGGATTTCTTTCTACTTGAAAACAGCGCCTTGTCATACCGTAAATATTTTAAGCTAATCTTCTCAGGATCTTTTGACTGAGAGATAAAAATAAATTGATCTCAGTGTGAATTACTTCATCAGCTTTGATGGAGGATGATGCAGAAATAAACTCACAGAGTTCATGTGAAACCATAGCAAAGGAAGTCATGCTGCACTATCAAATAATCAAAGACATTATAATCACTGATGATTTAAAAACTGATATTAAAATGTGAGTTTTATGGCTTTTAGTTCATGTCTATCAGCTCTGAGATCTTCTGCTAATAAAATCATTTGACACATAAACCTCAACAATATCTCCACATTGTCTTCTGAGAAAACGAGCCAAAAATAATCATGATCTGGCGATACACAGATGCTTGTCCAATCAAATGCTCTGATGAGTGAGAAAGTCCCTCCCCTGAACCACCTGACACTGACTAGCAAGTAGTAAATTAGCAACTCATGTTCAAGACTGTGACGTATCCAAAAACTACTGGATATTTATAAAATATAAAAGCCCATTGACATGCCTCTCAAACTTCATGCTTCAAAAGTAAATACATACAAAACTGCTCATTAATCATAAAAAAAAAAAAATTCACTATAAACATCAGAATAAAAGGAAAAATCGAGCAGCAACTAGTTGCTTTAGCGCCTCAGAAGCTGAAATGTAAGAGAGACTCACCGTGAATCATGAGCAGAAAGAAGATCAGAGGAAGAGGAGGAGCCATTCTGACCCACATCAGCATAACATATATCTATAATACAGCATTAAACATCACTTATATGCTCATAAACAGTGCATGTTCATCACCCTAAACAGCTCTTAGTGTTAGTAAGATCTTTGCACATCTGAAGATGATTAATGCACAACATCAGTGTGTGTAAATGAACTGAACATTAGATGAACAGAAGATATTCCTCATGTGTTATATGAGCTTCATCTATAGAAATAATCATCCGTTTTCATTTAATTACGAATGGTGTTGAAGCTCATCAGATCAACAGCAACCAAATGACTGACTGCATTAACACATGCACTTTTGAATCTAAAGATCGATTAGTAAATGATGCTCTTACCCGTTTCACCAACACTCATGACCAGTGACAAATGGACTGAATAAAACCAGCGTTGGGTTTTTATGTAGTCAACACGTTATATTTAACACAGGATATGACACTTCCACCAGTGCTGATAGCAGAAGCAAAATTTAAACATGGCAACATCAGAGACAACATTAGACTAAAGTGATAAAAGTTAAACTGGTGAAACTCAGTCATTATAATGTTTTCAAACTTCTGTGCATATTTAATGCACTGTGAGGAGCGTGGAGTGAGGAAGCTTCCAGAGGAGCTACAGTATGTGCAAGGAACAGTTTAATTAGGTTCATTTTAGCAAATTTATCTTTTTAACTGTTGTGTCATAACTTATTTATTGTTTAAAAGACTGATGATGTCCGCATACTAAAGAACCAAGAAAATAATTGATTGTGCATTTGATAAATCTTGTCTAATCAATAGCAATTTGGTAATAAAACAAACACTAAGAACTTTTCAGTAATAATTAACAGAGTAATATAATACGGAAGTTTCATCCTTATGTCTAAAGGTTTTATAATATGAGATCTTCTATGATTTTCATTATCACAGTGACCATATTGTGTCACTTCTAGTGAAACTCTAAATATGGCCATGCAGTTTCCTCTGTAGTGAGAGGAGAGGTGAGAACAAAACGTATGTTGAGTTCACACAGTCCGCCTGGACTCTACGACAACGCAGTCCTGAAGTGTCAACTAGTCTCTCCCCTTTGAAGGCCTCCTTCACTTCACATTACCTCTGTACAGATAAAACATTGTCAAAATAATTGCAGTTCACATGGATAAAAAACGTGGAAGCGATAAAAAACTTTTGTATTAAACATTTTTAAGGCCAGACAAGTAATTTGTTGAGGTCAATTTGTAAAGAAAGACTACATGACTGTGCATATATATATATATATATATATATATATATATATATATACATATTTATATTCAAATGTGCATACCTATAGACTAAACACGTAATACGCATGTGCACGCCGTCAACATTTTCACAGATTCACGTTTTTGAAGTTTACCTGGAGATTACTTTTTTTAAATTTATGATACATTTTTCAACGCTTGCACCTTGGAAACTATTTCAAGGTTTGCGTTCTTGAGTCACCAGGCACTGTTGTTATGCAAATGAGCAGGTCGGATGTTAGATAATGAAACTAACTGAACACAATGGTGGCATATGCCCCACTTTGACTATGGAGGAGGACGAGGTGATGGTGAGGGGATGGTGAGAGGCAGACGACACTAAAGGATAGTGATGGCAGGATGACGATCTCCTGGTGGCGACGATGGTGGTTGGCTAGTTGCGGTTTATGACACGGTATTATTGAAGCGACGCGCAAATTTTTTCCAGGTGCAGCGAGATGAAAAAATCTCAAATTTTCAGCATGCCGCAAGTGCACCGCAGATCATGTGACAAGAACCTACCAATGAGCTTTCTGTAACAGCATTGAAAGCTCAGTCAACATGAAGGATGGGGGTGCACCACAAACACTACAGGTGTTTTTCTCTTCTCCGTAAATAAATCTTGTAGCAGAGCTACAGAAAGCGTTTTTCGGTGGTGGAAATCCATTAGCTACTAAAACTTCTTTGACCTTGGGGAGAGCGCAGTGGTTGCATAGCAACGACAGACGCCACGGGAAATTTGCATCGAATTTTACAATAAATAATAAAATATAAGCTAATGTGCATTGTAAATGTCAGTAATTTATTTTTCTTGAGTGCCGACAGCCCATGGTGGAGTTGAAGGAGGGAGGAGCCAAAATGGTTGCTTACGATATCTGGGGAACGACCGATGTCGTCGAGGCCGATGGATCCCTAGGTGCAGATCAAGAGGCGATGACACTGAGCGGAGTCGCAAGTTCTGGAGGCCTAGGCGATGAGCGATGGAGCACCCGAGGACTGGGGCGATGACGGTGTGACCGAGGACAGAGGCGTACCCGGCGGGAGGGAGGAACCCGCTGCGGCCGAAGGGGTGGATGGTCGGCGAGTAGCGGACGGCCCGAAAGTCCGTGGTGAAGGCAGTGTGACGATAGACCAAGGGGGAGCCGGTAGGATGAGGGTCTCTGGTGGAGCCGAAGGTGGGAGGAGCCAGGGCGTAGCCGACAGGCCGAGATGGAGCGAAGAGGTCGAAGGCGAGAGGTGGAGCCGCAGGATCCTCTAGGACAGGCGCTGCTAGTGATTGCATGACCTGCGGCTCGACGTCCTGGCAGGGCATCCCCAGAGACGGTGCAGGGCTGCAGACATCTAGTAGCGATGGGGCTGGAGGACTGGCTGAGCATTGTGGAAGCAGAGAGAGGAGACTTTCTAAAGCCACAGTCACAATGACAGTCTATGCAGGTTAATGATGTAGCGACAATGAGTATGAACCAAACACAGACTAATCTTCGTCCAGAATATTAATTCAAACTCTCTGCTTCTCGATGAATGAGGAGAGAAGATTTGTTCAGAACGTCTCATGATTGTCATCATTCTGGCTATTTAAAAGAGCCTCCCCCCAACACCAACGAAATAATGAATGGACAATGCTAGATTTGTTGCCGAAACACTGACTGGTTAAGAGAATCCCACAATTAAGGGGTCCCATGATGAGATACAAACAGATTTCAGCAGGAAATACCCATGACCTCAGGGCTGTCTCAAGCCCATACACTTTACACACCAAGGGACATTACCTATCAAAATCCATAAAACTCACCATCCCGGCGCCAGAGAGTCTGCAAAAGACCCTTCTAATGACCAAAACTAACGGAATAACTTGTCAATGTGAGTTTTTTTTTAAAAGACAGATTGGTTCAGAGATGTTGCTGAACCCCTCCCCCGTTAAGACCTCTGAATGACAAACCAGAGTTCTCTTAAAACCACGAGAACTGAGAGTTTTACACATAACAATACATAAAATCATTCAAGAACAATTTTCAATGGACTTATGATCAGACATCACGCAATTACAGAATTCTATGTTGTTTTACGTGTGTTGTTTCACCTGTATGTGTTTTAATATGCTTCGATCCCATATAATTCATGTAATTGTTATAATTATTAGGTGTGTGAATGAAAGTGTGTACTGTTTCATATCAATGCTATCTTACGAACACAACTAGCAAGATGGCTGGAATTAAATCGGTGTAAAATGTTTCATATTCTGATAATAAGGAATCATGCCTAAACTGTTGCATCTGGTCTCCACTTACAATTAGAGCTAGAGAAACCCCAGGGAAGACATGATTTATGACTTTGCAAACAAAGCAGTAGTCATGACATATTTGTAGGAGTAACAAACCTTTTTTTGTTTTAAAAAACCCTTTAAAAACCAGCGCAGAGCGTTAGTTTGAAAAAAAAGAAGTTACTTCATTCAAAATGTTCTGATAGAGAAGAGCTACCAACAAATGCAGAACAAAGACGGAGACGGCAGACGATGGTTATAGTAACCATGTAACGTTAACAGACGAGCAGATCAACCCAAATTAAGATCAGATGGGTTAGATTCATTTTCAGTCATCTAACTACTCTCCGTATCTCATTTTATTTCTTTCTTTGTGTTATTTTCCTTTTCCGATTGAAAGTCTCGGTTTTAAGTTAAGTTTTGCTGCAAAGTTTCGGTCCACGATTCACGGCTGCAACGCACGCTTTCAACTTCAAAGACTTTTCCGACATCCACGCCACAGACATCTATCCAGGCACGAGGAGACCACAGCCAACGAACGGGAAACCCAGGGGAATCCCCAAAAGCAAAGACGCAAGTACCTCCAGACTAAAACTGAACTGGTGCATTGATATAAATTTAATAACCTGCCTAAAACGACATAGGGTTGAATTAATGCTTGATGGTTCGTTCAGGTTATGTCTTCTAAGTGCATAGAATCTTGAGATTTCATCATCTCACTCTTAAACTCATTTTTTTTCAAAATCTTTCTTTCTCATTCTCTTTCTTCAGCAACCTCTATGAATGTGTGTGTATGCGTGCGCGTGTGTTTGTTTTAGATATTAGTTTTATGTGTTAGAATAATCAATAAAGTCATGTTTGTATTTTAAAGAGAAGTATTACTTGTGTTATGTGCTTACGAAATTTAATGTCTTAAACTTCTGATCTACACTCTCAGAAATAGGGGTACAGCAGGAGTCCATTTCTGTCCCCCAAGGTACATATATGTCCCCAAGCATTATACCATTTCTTTTAAAGGTTAAGGTACAATATCAAGAGACAGCCTCTGCTAAGTAATTTTTTTTTTTTTGTAAAAAAAAAATCTTTTTTTTTTTTTTTAAGGTTCTAATGATACCTTAATCATTTAAGGTAGATTTTAACTTATCACTATATTTGAGTAGCCTTGAAATAAAGGAAATAAATGTTTTGTAAGTCAATTTACTGATATTAAATCATTATAACACAGCAAAAACTCCAGTGTTAAATGTACTCTCCTGGGAGTTTATTTGGCTCCAGACTCAAGAGTGTTAAATTGTTAAAATATGAGTGTTAAATTAACAATCAAGATTGTTAAAGGTAATGAGCTAATGAAGTGATTCATTGAGTGATGATTGAGCAATATTGAAGACACCTGATGTTAACAAGCAGAATCACTGAAGGAAAAAATATATTTTTTTAAGACATCGTTATGGTGATCAGTGTTTGCTTTAGTTGGGCTCTTGACCATTAAATCATTAATTTTAGATTTTGTATGGCTGTTGTATCTGAGTTATAACTGCCAGATGAACAAAGAGAAAAGTTGATCAGGTGGTGTTGGTTATGTTTTGACAATCATAATTTAACCTGAATCACTGAACTCATTTAAAGTCTAATCTCTGACTTAAATGTATATTGTTGATTACAGCATCACTGTGATTCTTCAGCATAAGATCCAGAATTTTCTAAATCATATAAAGGATTTCTTAGAAGTTGTTCTGATAAAACAAATCTTTTTTTAAGGCACACACAGACATCAAGAATCAGTGTATGAATCTCAACTATGGTGAAAAACAGAATATTAAATTAGGGAAAGGAAACCTGTCCTGAAGGACCCCCAACACTGCACGTTTTCTTTGTCTCCCTAATCAAACACACCTGATTCAACTCATCAGCTCATTATCACATGGGTTAATGAGCTGATGAGTTGAATCAGGTGTGTTTGATTAGGGAGACAAAGAAAATGTGCAGTGTTGGGGGTCCTTCAGGACAGGTTTGGGAACCACTGACATAGACAATTCAGATCATAATTTATTCATACCGCAATGCATGATGGGAGCCATGAATGAGTTTTGATTGGTGGCACCCAGAATGCACTGCAACATGCTTTATTATTGTCACCATTGTTGAGATTCACAGGCTGATTATTGATGTCAGCGTGTCTACATAAATTAATTTTCTAAGTCTTTTGATCAGAACAACTTTTAAGAAATATTTTGGATTATATTGAAAATGCTGAAAATAATTTGCAGATATTATGCTGTAGAGTCACTGTGCTGCTGGAATCAACAATAAACATTTAAGTTAGAGATTAGACTCTAAATGAGTTCAGTGATTCAGGCAAATTATGATTATGTCAAAACATAACCAACACCACCTGATCAACTTTTCTCTTTGTTCATCTGGCTGTTATAACTGAGATAAAACAGCCAAACAAAGTCTAAAGTTATTGATTTAATGGTCAAGAGCCCAACTAAAGCAAACACTGATCTCCATAACGGTGGCTTAAAAAAATATATTTTCTCCTTCCGTGATTCTGCTTGTTAACATCAGGTGTCTTCAATATTGGTAAATCACCACTCAATGAATCACTTAATTAGCTCATTAACTTTAACACTCTTGAGTCTGGAGCAATATAAACTCCCAGGAGAGTTAATTTAACACTGGAGTTTTTGCTGTTGGACCTCAAGGTACATATATGTACCGTTTCTTTTAAAGGTTAAGGTACAATATTGTACCCTTGAGGGTACAGCCCCAGTGACAAGCCATTATACCCCTAAAGGTACAATTATGTACTTTATTTTCTGAGCGTGTATGTAGAGCCAGCACTGATTGGCTGCTTGAATCTCAACATAAAAGAATGTCCAATTCGCGGCCTTTCTTTCTTTTGGCCATCGGTGGAGAAGAAGTCATAGCACGGTTACTCATGGTTCTTACAGGACTTTCAACCGAGGAGGTCCTTAAGAAAATATCAGAAGCAGACATAGAAGTAACCGACGTTGAGATGAAAGGAGATGAAATGGACTTTCAGGCAAACGACACTTACTCAGATGATAATAATTTATATGTCACAGTTAGACATTGTGTTTAAAATGAAATGTTGAAAAATGTGAAATTGAAAAGGATTTAATAAATTCAGATTTTAATTCAGTGTGTGTGTAATATATATATATATATCATTATAGTCAACAATTGTACCCTGTCAAAGCCAATTTTTTACCATTTTTGAAGGGTCCATTTTTGTACTGTTAAATAAAGATACAAAATTGTCACCACAGGTACAAGATTGGTCTCTTAAGGTACAAATCACAAGGGTACAATATTGTACCCTTGAGGGTACAGCCCCGGTGACAAGCCATTGTACCCCTAAAGGTACAATTATGTACTTTATTTTCTGAGAGTGTAAGTTACCGATGCTTTTACCCGTGATTATTTCTTAATTTATTGTTAGCTGGGGATTATTCTTTCTTGGCCAGGAAGATATTATATTTCCTAGAGTTAATAATTGTTTATGCTTTCCGTTCATTGGATGAACTGATAAAATGATCATACTATTGATTCTGCTACAGTAAATTCTGAAAATAATTAAAATATTAATTATTGATCATAATCCGTTATGAATAATAATTAATTATATTTATACGTGGGCGTATAAACGCTACATTTTATTGGTGGAGAATGCGGGCAGTTTAACCTAAATTGTAGGCATATACGAAGTAATTATCTCTTCATATTATGCGGATGAGGGATCCGAACCTCTGAGAGTCTGTGTGTGACGTACGGAGCGCGCGCCCTGTTTGAATGAATGTCTGCTGCGTGAATTCACCAAGAGCTGTTACTCTAGTCTAATCTGCCTCCCTAATTTATTTAATTTTAATTTTAACTTGAACTGCAGTAAGTTAAGATATAAAATCTCACACAACAATAAGGTAAGAATTGGGCGTGTTCCCCAATTTCTGAAATAATTATAGCTTAACCCTTGTGTGGTGTTCATATTTTTGTTACTCAGCCAGTGTTCGTGGGTCTGGTGGACCCGCTGCATTTTTGGGTTTTTAATTCAACACAATCAAAAATGTTATGTTAAAATACTCAACAGATGTTTACTTCATCCCAATTACAAGCAATATAAACAGCATATATGGTCAATATTTTCTCTTTACCTTTGTTAGATCACATTTAAGAATTGCAACCTCGTGTGGGAATGGCAGGAGTAGAAACACAAAACTCACTCTTGCACTCTTTCACACTTACACACTCTCTCTCTCTTACACGCACGCACACACACACTCATGCAGACACATACACACACCCACAACACACACACCCACAACACACACACAGACACACACAAAACACACACCCACACCCACACACACACACACATACTGTACACATGCACATACACACACACACACTCACTTGGATATGTGGTGTACGGTCACTCTCCATAGGCATAATGGTTTTTCTAATGTACAAACTGTATAATCTATCCCCCTACACTAACCCTACCCCTAAACCTACCAATCACAGAAAACTTTTGGCATTTTTTGAATTTCAAAAAACACCATTTAGTATGTTTTAGTATGAGGACACAGATGTCGTCATAAACCATGTTTACGTTGTAATACCCATGTCATTATACACATTTGTGTCCTCATAAACCATATACAAGAACATACACACACTAACAGCAGGCCCTGACAGGAGGAGGACAGAGTAAATGTACACAGGACCTACAATTTCTACACTTTTATTAGCCCCGGGTCCAGTGGACCCGAACATCCTGTGTGTAATATAAATGTGTAGGGGGGGTGTACAGTGTGTTTTCATTAAAAATGTGTTCTGATATATATTCCTCACAGAAAATGAGCCAAGGCCAATGAGTCTCAGTTTGAAAAAATAATTAATTGTATCATTTTTCTTTGGATAAAAAATGAAAACGGGTCCAACAGACCCGAACACCATACAAGGGTTAAGACGTCTGCGTGTTCCAGAGTCTTTCAAATAGCTATAACGTTATGTGTGTTTGTATCAGTCAGAGAGCTGAATGAAATTAAAACTGCAGTAATTAAAATAACCATATAAGAACGAATATTCTCCTCACAGAGCGATGAGCGTGTTTCTAACGTTATTTATCTGATTCACCGTGCGTGTTCCACGGCGATCCGTTATAAACAACATAGAAGTATATATATTTGTCCGACTGGCAGTGCAAGTTCCACTCCTAGGACGAATATTCTCAGTTAAGTTTTATTTCTCAGGTTGTCAGTGCGTGTCCCACTACCATTCCCGTGAAAAACTATAACTGTTAAGCTTATCTGTTTGTGTCTGTTCAATGAATTCTCGTGTAACGCTGTGCATCCAAGTGTAACAGTTAAATTGGATAGTCATTTAAAGTCGTGTTCAAGTAAAGCTTGACGCGGAAACTCAACCAACAGTTAACCCTGTTGTTTTTGTGTGCTCAGATAACATTGCACAGAGACGATCCGCCGAGATCGCTATTGTTCCATCTATTACAGCGCAAAGCTGTCCTTTAAAGTTAATCTCACTCCTAACCAACTGAGTGAAGCCCCACGTCGTAAAACAGCTACGAGTGGTGTCTGTCCTTTATTTGTATTTTTGAAATGCGCCGACATTTCACGTAATATGATCGACTGTACGTGCATATTCTTTGAACATTGTTTGAAATGTGCGGACATTTCACGTAACATGCATTACTGTTTACAAACTGCAATTCACATGTTTGCCCACTAGAGTTTGTTTTGTCGCCATAGTTACAATCGTGACACGGAAGTCTTAACCAACGCTTCCGGGGGAACTCTGACCCCTCGCATGATCGGGGCCACAGTGTAAACAAACCCTTTGGTGGCTAGGCTAGCTAACCCCTAGCTAAGCTAAAGCTAAGTAAAGCTAAGCTAGGTAGTTGTTTACATTGAGGCCTAACCTATATGCCAAAGCCTTAAGCATTATTTACGTTTGTCATTGTTACTAACATCAGTGATTAAATACAGTGTCTGTTTGAAGAAGTGATTTAACCATTTAAACACCTCAACTGTTACACCTGTTGGTCGTTTCTTCTTTCCTATTTTACCTGTCTCATACTTTACCCATATTTTTCTGTGAAAAGGAAATTTCGGTTCACAATTATTATTTTAGTTTACCTGCATTTTACTTGAAAAAGAAAATACTGGTTTATGATTATTAATTGTCAAATTCTAATTTGATTTTTAAAAAAAGGGAAATATTAAATTAAAATTGAAATTCTATTTTTCTAAACAGGTAATTTCTAATGATTTCTAGATTTATTTTTAATAAATCTAATTTCATAATTTTCATAATTTCTAAATTTCTCTTTTAGATTTAATCACTTCAGGTGAATAAGTTTTGAACTTTGAAAGTTAAGTAAACTTATTCAACCCACATTTCCCTATTACAAATATTGTTAGACTCATACTTGCTCATTTATTGTTATTGCGTTGCGTTGCGTTGCACTCCTTTCTTTTTGTTACAGTTATCAACTTAACAATTCATGACCTAAACCTACCCATAACCGAACAAAGCTCTATGCGTGTCATGCTAAAGGGTGCCATGTGCGTTGGATGTAGACGAAATGTCAAAAGCGTCAGAATATGACGCCCTAGGATGAGAATGCATTGAAATAACAGTGTTTTTCAGTTTGTTTAATTTAGGATGTTTTACCGTTTTTTGGGGGGCTGACAGTCATTTGACCATTTTATCATTTAACTGTTTTGTTTCTGTTAAATTACAGATTATATTTGTAATTTTACATACATTTTTATGTAATTTAAGAAAACAGAAAAAATACTGTGTGAAAAATACAATACATTTTCTGTATAAAAATGTGAATTACTGTAATTTGTCGTTAATGTCACAATACCTAAAATAACAGCTGAATTTTTTTTATTTTACAGATATTATTTGTAATTTTACAGTGTTTTGAGTACAATTTAAAATTAAAGAAAATTATCGTCAAAAAATCAGTTATTTTCTGTAAATTTAGGATTTTGTACGAGTCAATAGGTGTCATCATCATATAGTCTACATACATGTCGTATCCAAGTTTAATAGATCCAACGATCAGTGTGATTTGTAATGATCTTATATATAATCTTAAAATATGATGATGACACCTATTGACTCGTACACTGTAAAAAAAAAATCCTAATTTTACAGAAAATAACTGATTTTATTAAGTAATAACTTGAATTTTAGAAAACTGAATTTGAAGTTCCGAATTTCTTCATCTTGAAAACTTGAATCTGTATTTTTTAAAACTGAATATTTGCAGTATACGAATTCAGAACAAAAAAACTAACTGTTTGAAAATACATGTCTATAAAATTCAGCCATAAAAACATTTCAATTTATTAAATTTCAAATGTTCAATATTCGTTTTAAAAAAATCTAATTCAGAACTATTTAAACTACCACCTAAAATTCAATTTTGTTAGATTTCACTTGTAAATAATTCAAATTTACACAATTCAAATTCAAATCATATTGTCATATTTTAAGCTCCATAGGGAATCACATGACAAACAGGAAGCAAAACTGTGAGAATTACACAATAAAAGACATGAAAACAAGAACATAAAACATAAACCAAAACCAAGTGACATATTTATTTGTGAAGGAATAATTATCTCCTCATTTTATTGCAGTCGAACACACATGACATATAGTTTGTCTGAGCTGTACATTAATTTGAACTTTAAGCTTTTATGCAGGAGGCTTTGATGCATAGCAGGAGAATCAGACTCACTTCTCAAATCTCCAAATACTTGTATGATGCACAATTAATTGAATTTATACACAGCGACAGTATGTCTTAAAGGATTAAGAAACTTGAATTAATGCTGTCATGTATAGAAATCTGCTTCAAAATTAAATGAACTGATAATTACAACACTTTTGACATTAAAAAATGCAAAGATGCTAAATGTAAAAATACAAAAAATGGTGGTAATCGGTAAATGCATACACATTTTATTTGTCTATTATATCTTAATTATAAGATATATATAATATCTTAGCCCTCCTGGTCAAATTCCGGCAGGTTGTCTTTCACACAATGGTGACGAGGACCACAGCATTAGCTGTCTTACTGGCATCATCCTGCAGAGTTGCCTGTTTTAACAAGGAAACACTTTTTAGAAAGCATATACAAACAAAGTACTGAGATCCCTTCAGATTCATACAATCAGCCTAATGGTTTTCATGAAAGACTTCTGCTACCTGAACGAAAACAACAATCTTCTCTATTCCCTCTTTGCCTAGAGCTGTCGTCACAGAGATGATGCCATATTTTGGATTTTCAATTTCAAAGTTGTTCTGAAATTCACTTGGAATGACTGGAACAAAAATGACAATATATGCTTTGTTATTATCAGAAACTTACCAGATTGTGAGTGTATTTCATTATTATATATTGTTTAGATTAGGACGTATGTCATGTAAGTGTGTCGTTGAGTGTACCTGACGTTATGCTGTAAACTACAGGCTTGGTGCTGCTTGTGTGTCCATCGTGAGTGTGAGCGTGTAGGTCCTCAGGCTTGATGTCTAAGCGTCCTACCTGTGCATGGACAGAAAGAGGGTTTTATGGCTGCGTGTGCTCAGACATGCGTTTAAAGCATCAATCTTGTCCTGACGTCATTTACCTGTTTTTCCCCAATGAGTGCATTGTAGAGACAGACATCAAAGTCAAAATGTTCAATTGTTATTGTAACAGTTGCTGTGTCATTGAGTCCTCCTATATCCTGCAAGAAAACAAACTCACTTACATTACTCATTTTGTAAAACAAATAGATACTTTGTATATACCAAATCTTTTTTTGATATAAAAATAATAATAATATATATATGGTCCCACTCTACAGAGTGTTAAAGTAACACTGAAGCAGTGGTAAAGTTAATGAGATAATTAAGTGATGATTGGGCGTTAATGATGAACACCTGCTATTAACAAGAAGAATCACTGAAGGAAAGAGAAACACAAGAACTACAACTAACTTCTGCCATGGGCATACACTGTGCGACATCTGTGAGATTTCAACAAGGTACATATACTGATCTCACACTGAACAAATAGATTGCATGCGATGTAAAGCCAAAGCTCAGGATTTATGTTCTCACACTGTACGGTCCGAACGTCGAGCTGCGACTTCACTGCTCACACTATATGTGTGAAATATGCGCAAATCAGAGCGATAAACCCTCGTGCTGGGTTGCGCCTACAGACAATATCATGTATCCAGAGTGTCGAAACAAGCATCAGCTATCAATATCAAGATGATTTAGCATTTCCAATTTAGGTATTAAATTATTATTAGTATTATTGTATTATTATTATTAGGGAAGGCCTAGGCTACATTTATTATTAACTTGATAGGCTATTATAATTAAATTGCCACGCAATAATTTCATAGCGCATCACCACATAACCAACGCACTGTGAGGATGAAAAAATATTATATAGAAGCTTTTTATTTTTATTTTTCATTTTTAAAAACAGCTTTATTCAAAAACATTGTTTAACAAATTAATAAAAGAGGCAAAGTGTACATCGCAGGCGGCTCGAACTGGAGGTAAGCAATAGTTTGTAGCTAGTTTGAACTTAAAGATCTCCCTCTTTTCGTTTTTTTTTTTTTTTTTTTTTTTCTGCGGATGAAACTTCTGTTTTCGCGCAGGTGCAGTGAGGGGAAAAAACACTGAGTTCAGGGCGATCGGTTCGTAGCTCTGCTTCAACTGTGCGATATAGTCACGAGGAGCGACCAAAATTTCGAACATGCCAGAAATTCATCCGACCATCCGATTGCCGGTCGGGAGAGGTTAATCGCGTCTCGTTTCCCCCTGTACACTGCGCGAACACTGCACGACAAACGACGCACGTCAAAGCTGAAAATCGGCCCGACCCGAAAAAGAGTCGCACGAGTCAGATTTCGACTCAAAATCGGACGAAAAGCGCAGTGTATGCCTTTAGGGGCTGTTAACACAACACTGTTTTCAACCAAAAAACGTAAACCTTTTATGTGTTTTGGCCGTTCATTTACACAACAATAACGTTTTGGGTGCCTGAAAATGCAAACTTCATCATAAAGTAGAGTAGTTCATTAATTTTATCCCTGATTAAAAGAGGTTATTTGTTATTAATATATTATACTTGCCAACAATACTTTCTTGCCACAGATAATCCAAAATTTTAGACATCAAGAGTCAGCAAATTAATACTAACAATGTTGACATGCTTCAACTTTCCACAATGTATTTAAAGTTGACATTAACATTGATTTAACATTATCTCAATGGTTTTTGCTATCTAGGACTGGTAGGATGTCAGAGGGTTTGTATTTACTCTGGCTAACACAGTGAAGATATACTGTGTAGAATTGTAGTTCAGATGTTTGATCAATATGATGCGCCCGTCCCCTACAATTTTGAAGACAGCTGGTTCCGGAGGCTGTTAACAGAGAGGAAGTAAGGAATTAAAATGGGACATGCATAAATTCATAGAGACAAACTGTTTTTTTTTAGTAAAAATAAACTTTAGGTTTTTTGTTTATAATCAAAGTGCAGAATTTCCAACACAAGAACCCTCTAGCATCTGTAAGGTACAACAGTTGGGGCTTGAACACTGTCAGTTCAAATGTAGGAAGCCATTTCACTCATTTAGTCTATGTAGGACTTTCACATTCAACAGTTTTGTGGAAGCTTATTGTGTATATAAAATATTGAAAAATTGTTCATGACTCACCAGTATAGAGTATGAAACTCTGTTGTTTCCTTCTGTAATATCTTTATCAATAGCCGTCACCTTGAACACTTCTGAACCCTGAATCGTCGACTAGAATGAAAGACACGGTTTACCAGATTTGTGAGGGCACTCAGAGGCCAAACACACTACATCTGTATAAAGATGTGACATTATACACACCTTTGGCAGTGTGATGTTGTATGTTTTGCTCTGGAAGATTGGAGGGTTGTCATTGGCATCCATAACATTTACTATACGGGCGTTTTTCGCCTGAAATGGAAAATGAAGACTTTATAGAAAAGGTTTATTTGCTGAATCCTTATTTCTATAATACTTTGTCTTATTTATTTATTTTATGATGTTATTGTTTAAATAAACATACCCCTCTGAAGCAGGTGACATAATAAGTCAAATATGTGTAATCCTAGAAGGAACAAAACATACAAAGAGACACTATATGAAAAAATTAAATGCAATAATATCTATCTTTAGACACTGGATCAGTGAGGGTGGAACAGACCATCTTTATTTCTTCAGCATCCAGTGGTCTGATGGTGCGTACAGTAGCGTTCGAGTCTCCCTCAGAGTAAACCAGCTCTATCATTGATAGAACATTGTAAGACATATGTGGCTCCAGATACAGACGATCATTGGGTCCGATATTAGTGATAATCTCTACATCTCCTGTAAACCAGAACAAATACACATTAAAATACATTTTCTAACACACAATCTAAAACATAAATACTCAATAATGCCAGTATTATTTTGCATTACTTGTGATTAGGGATGTTGCGGTGACGGATTTTTTCCACCGGTTAATCGACGTGTAAAAAAACCGGTAATCCCGGTGTCACCGGGGTTGCGTGTCAGGGATTTCGGGTGGCCGAAAATGCGGACGTGCACACGTCTCAATTTTACTTTCACTTTAATTAGCGGCAATTCAGTAGCATTTGTTTGAATTAATCATGGGTTAATTTATTTTATTCTTAATAAAAATACACAAAACAATAAGACACTCGCTTGTATTACACACATCTTTATTGCAAAATGAATAATAACTTAACACACCATGTAAAAACTAAACAAAAGCACTTATGAAACACCTTTAAAGTGCATTTATTAAAACGAACCACTGCACACATCGTGCAAGTATCAAACAAGAAATTATATAAAAAAAATCACTATTCGTTAAAGTGCCTGCCTTTTTCAGCAAAAAAAAACAAAAAAAAAAACAAACACCGCACAACCATCGAATATGAAACGAACAAACATCAAAAACTTCGTTAAATAAGGTAGCCTACCCGAATAATCACTGGACACTTAAGTGCAAAAAAAAAAAAAAACTAATATAAAAATTAAACTCACGTTTGCATTTCTCTTTGAAACCAGATCATCCGCCATCCTTTGCCAGTTAGCTCGCCTCACTGTCCTCAAATGATAAATGAAATCGGACACCTGCTGCTTAAAGGCCTGATCACATATCGCGTCTTTTGCACGCGCAAGTTCGTTATTTCAAATGTAGGCGCGCTCATAATGGAAGCTCGTTTTTTCCAAGCGCGTCCGCGCCGCATCGAGATAAAAACATCTCAACTTTTCAGAATGCCGCAAGCGCACCGCAGGTCGCGTGACAAGAACCAAGCTTAGCAACGACAGATGCCTCCGGAGCGCAACCACCCGAGCGCTTTGGAAAAAGGAGAACGCGGCGCGCCTAGCGTTTTCTATGCGTTTTTAGGCGCGATATGTGAACGTTCCGCTTACGCTAAATTACGAAGGCACGTAGTCACTAACTGAATTAAGTGCTTTATTACTATAGGCTAAAACTTCAACACGATGGTGACGGTGCCGGTGGTCAAGTGCTATGACCGGTAGGTGGGTTAAACACCGTGTATCACCGGTAACACCGACTATCGCAACAAGCCTACTTGTGATACTCTTTAATTACCAAGGTCCATTTAAGTGCCTTTATCTAAATATTTACAACAAATTCAATTTAATAAAACATTATTTTTATATGAATTATTGTAATTAAAAACAAATAATTATATTATATGATGTTGTATTATATTATATTATATTATATTATATTATATTATATTATATTATATTATAAATGTGGGCATATCTCACCTTCATATTCCTCCGAGGTCATTCCTACAGCGATATTACTTCCACGTACACAGTCTATCGCTGTGGAACCTTAAACAACAAGTCATTAGTTTCAGGACTTAACAAACAGCTAAATGATTACATTTAATAGCACACACTACATTATTATATACAATATATTAATAATCAAAACAAATTAAGCATTCAGCTTATAAATTGGTCTGAATTACAGAAACTTTTTGGCATGGCTCAGCTGCCATTCTCAAATCTATACTTTAATCTGTTTCCACAGCAGCAAATCAAAGTTACTGAACAGTGTTACACTTTACAGGAAGTGTAAACTTGACATAATCAAAACTAAAACCTGTTAAGCATTCAAGATAAATAAATAAATTTGACTTACCAAGAGCACTCCTAACACTGTGGACATGCAGACAAGCTAAAATAATTAAAACACAGAATAAGGCCATCTTTTCCATAATTCACTGACGGTGCAGCTTGTATTTTGAAGCCTGGCAGTGAAGAGAATGAGTATTTATTCTCTGTTATTTATTGTATACCATAAACAGTTATGGCCTCTGCTGTAAGCACGTATCAAAGGTGCTTCATAGAGGCCGATAATGCAAGATTGACAGAAAATGGGATGGAATGACTGGAAAGAGTATCAGATTATGAGTTCATTTATGGATATCTGATATTTTAAACCTTTGTAACTGACCTTGACTTAATCTTGTTCTGTTACTCATTCAATGGTTTTAATAGCTACACAGCAAAAACCCCAGTGTTAAATCAACACTGCTCAGAGCACATATGGTCCCACTCTACAGAGTGTTAAAATTAACACTGAAGCAGTGTTGAAGTTAATGAGATAATTAAGTTAACACTGAGGCCCCGTTTACACGTACATGGTTATTTTGAAAAACGGAGACATTTCCCTTCGTTTACACGCAAACGGAGGATTCGCCAATGAAACCGATTCTTTCTAAAAACTCCGGCCAGAGTGGAGATTTTGAAAATCTTCGTTTGCACGTTTGCATGTAAACAGAGAAAAACGGAGTTTTAGGCAGCGACGTCACGGAATGTGATCATTTTCGGGATTCTGATTGGCTAAGGTGGGCTTGAGCTTCTCGTTACACTGCCACCTACAGGTTTGGCATGCTCTTGACAGCATATACACAGGTTCGTGTGCACGATGTTATTTTTGAAAACGAAGAGGGGAGAAATGTCCGTTTATGAAAATAGCCATCCACGTGTAAACGTAGCCTGAAGCAGTGTTGAAGTTAATGAGATAATTAAGTTAACACTGAAGCAGTGTTGAAGTTAATGAGATAATTAAGTGATTAATTAAGTGATGATTGGCCATTAGTGGTGACACCTGATGTTAATAAGCTAGGGCTGGGGTAAACGATTATTTATTAAACGATTAGTCGGGCGATTATTTTATCGATTAGTCGACTAATCTAACGACTAATTTGAATTAATTATCCTGTCTGTTATTCGCATATCTCTGTCAAACCGTTACTCCGATGGATTTCAAACTCGACAGCTGTCTGGGCACGAGTAAGTGCAGTGCCAAGTTTGACGTTGTTTGGATGAGAAATGCAAAAGATATTGTTAAATATATCAGTAAAAGAAGCACTTAGACGGTTGTGATTTAAAAAATAAACATTCTGACATAAACACACTGTCAGCTACAATGTTTACTTCTGTAATAATATAGTATAAACGTGATCAATCCATTTTGATTAATTTGAGTAAAAAATGTGTTTTCTTTACCAAGAAAGTGGCAAGATGAAAACCACTATTTTCTGTTTCAAACTTTCACATAGCATCTTTAGGTTATAATAACATAAATAATTCAAATCCAGATTTTGATTTTCAAAGATTTATTATAAAAACAGATTATTTTTTCCCAAAAATGCAATAAATTCATGACACGTTTTTTTTTTTTAAATGCAATTAATCCATTGAATCAATATTAAAGTTATTTTTCATATTGAAACTGTTGAAAATACACAACAAAGTAAGTTGATCCACATGACAGCCTCTGAACTCGGTCAATACTAATCTTATATACAGACACGTACTGGACTAAACATAGGCTACATTCAATCAGCCATCGCTAAGAAATACCTTCTGAAATTTTTTGACGGCGATCAGCTGTAAAATGGTCCTGCTCGGTTTTCGTTGACTGAGTACAAGAATTGAAAGTTTTTTAAAAGATCCACTGGGGTTCACGTGTCAGCATTCAACATAAGTTTGACGCTGTCGTGTGAGAACAAGCAACAGTCGGCATTTCTCTTCCTCCCGCGTGCCTCATCTTGTTAATCTCCTCACGTAAATGATAAGATTTCGATGGCTTACGTTTCTTCCCTACGGCAGAAATCACCACAGGTTCATCAATGCCGTCAAATGTATAATTTTTTTTGTTTGTTTGTTAATCAAAAAGTGCAAAGTAGATAAGGAAAACTAGGATGCCGGGTGTATTCAAAGCGCCGCCGTTACTGTTTACAATGCGTGGAATGGTGCGCTGTGATTGGTTGAGCGGATTTATCACATTCTGCAGAGAAAGGAGACTGGCGTTTGTCGCGGTTTAGAAAGAAAGGGAGAAAACATGACAGAATAACACGGCGGGCGGTGTGTGTGTGGCGAGCTGTACCTCCGGGAATGGTACAAAAAAAATAAAAAATAAAGAAGCGTTGACGCAAAAAATATGACGTCGACGTAATTTTGACGTCGACACGTCGACATCATCGACGCACCGCTACAGCACTATAATAAGCAGAATCATTGACGGAAAGAGAAAAAACAATAACAGAAAAAAAGAGAAACATAAGAACTACAACTGACTTCGAGTCATTACACATTGTTGCACTTATTATTACCAGTTTGCCTTTATTTCTGTCATACATCAACAAAAGTTCTTGAGATTCAACAGAAGTTTAGACGGTAATGTTTTATGGAAGTTTTCTTTTCAAGTTACCATTATGGTGGTCAGTGTTTTCTTTAGTTGGGCTCTTGACTCTTTTCATTTTGTTAATATTAGTTTTTCTATAACTGTTCCATCATTGTGTTTATAAAGCACATTTGTTACTGCAAGAGAAAACATGACCTGCTCACAATATGTTTTGATGATAATGACATCATCATGTAGTGTCCTGATTCACTGATGTCATTCAGAGTCTAAATCTTTGACTATATGCTTGATGTCTTGTTTTAGTATTGGTGATTGTAGCTCTGAGATTCTACAGTTTGAGATCCAACAGCAATATGAAAAATACTTTGTGCAAAAAAGTTATTGTGTTAAAACACACAGACATCAAGAATCAGCATATGAATCTCAACAATGGTAACAATAAACAAACTAGTGACAAACAGATCAACTCTGAACATCACAAAACAAGCTACTAAAGTCGGAACAAAACAATAGCAAAATAAAAGCAAACAGAAAAAACAATGAAAATTACAGGACAATTCACCTGCATAATTTATTCATGCTGCAATGCATGATGTGAGCCATTGATGCGTTCTGATTGGTGGCTCCCATCATGCACTGCAACATTAAGCATTTGTTTGATTGTCACCATTGTTGAGATTAATATGTAGATTATTGATGTCTGTGTGTGATTTTAAATCTTTCAGATCATTAAAATATTGCTGGAAGTAGTTACTGCAGTGAAAAATTAATAAAACATTTGGATATTCAGTTTATAATGATGGGTGCCATCATTGAATCAGGTCACTAGTAATTTCATCATCAAATCATAACCAGGGCTGCATTTCCAAAAAGCATCTTAAGCCTAACTTGATCACAGACCAATTGCAACAAATGGTCTGTACGATCAAATTAGGCTTGCGATGTTTTCAGGAAACACAGCCAAAGTCACAGTTTCTTTTGCCACAACACATATGCTCTATAAGCACAGAGTTGGAAAAGCCAGAGAAATACTAATGTTCAAAAGTAAAGGGTCAAGAGCCCAACTAAAGCAAACACCGATCACCATAATGGTGACATGAAACGAAACATTCCATAAAACATTACCATCTAAACTTCTGTTAAATCTAAATAAGACCGTGTGTAGATGTATGACAGAAATAAAGTCAAACTGGTAAAATAATAAGTGCAATAATGTCTCGAAGTCAGTAGTTCTTGTGTTTCTCTTTTTTCTGTTCTTGTTTCCAGAGTTGTATAGTCCAGGGGTCAGAAAGTAAAAGTCCTGCCATGTGTTTATTCCACCCATAAACTCAGCAGCTGATTTCACTAATTAGTTCTCTCTCCTGTCTGAATTAGCAAATCCAGGTGATTGGAACAAAATACTGAGGAGGACTTTTACTTTCTGAACCTGGACTTTACACCTCTGCATAGCAATGCCACATGTCAGCCAAGAGCAAAGAAATAAACCAGAACTGGACCTTATCGTAGCCAAACAATCTGTGTATATTAAATATGGAGTAATTTCAGCCACAATCTTAGATGAAATCAACTGAAGAGAAAAGAAGACATTAAATCTGTGAAGATCTCAGCAGAGGAGGATTAAACAACTCCACAAACAGCATTACCAGCTTCACTTATTACTTAACCAGACTGACTTTATTTCTGTCAGACGTCTACAGAAGTTGTTTATGGTCATAAACATGCATAAATGGCCTCATGACAGCCAATGTCAAAACCAATCACCTGAAAGTTTAATGATTGAGCGAATGACACTTAATGACAGTTGTCATAAACATGCATAAGACCTCCTTCATATTTATGACATCTGCCATGTCATGATTATGAAGGTGTCATGTCAGTCTTATGCACACCCCTTCAAGTAAAGTGTTACCAAAAATATTTTTTTGTGAGTGAATGCAGCAGAATCGCAAACATAAATGTAGATCTTTATAGGAGATTTTCGCACCCTCAGATGCCAGATTTTCAACTACACAGCAAAATCCCCAGTGTTAAATTAACACTGCTCAGTGTCCACACTACAGAGTGTTAAAAGTAACATTGAAGCAGTGTTGAAGTTAATGAGATAATTAAGTGATTAATTACGTGATAATTGAGCATTATTGAAGACACCTGATGATTACAAGCAGGATCACTGAAACAACAAAAAAAGACATTACATCTGTGAAGATCTCAGCAGAGGAGGATTAAACAACTCCACAAACAGCATTACCAGCTTCACTTATTACTAACCAGACTGACTTTATTTCTGTCACACGTCTACAGAAGTTCTTATTGAGAATTAACAGATGGCACTCAATGTCATATGTGAGTGCAGATTGACCTTTTCCCTTTGTCTTTGAAAAGATAGCAGTTTAACCCATTTAATCCCAAATTTTTCCCAGACACAAAAATATCCAAATCATGTGTCATTAGTATCCCTTTGAAACAATCAATAATAATTTTTTGAAATTTTCATGGAAAAGTGTGTGAAAAAGTGTGTTTTATGATCGGTCACAATTGTGACCGGTGGGAAACTGTGTTGTATCAACCATTGTATTGATTTAATATAGGTCTATTTGACCTATGCACTGTGTTTGTGTGTGTTTTTGTGTGTGTGTGTATGTTTTTTTTTTGTGTGTGTTTTTGTGTGTCTGTGTGTGTGGAGATCAGACATCAGAGGAGACGTGACCATGTGTGAGTGTGTGTGTGTGTGTTTGTGTATGTGTGTTTGCGTGTGTGTGTGTTTCTGTGTGTGTTTCTCTGTGTGTGTCTGTGTGTGTGGAAATCAGACATCAGAGAAGACGTGACCGTGTGTGTGTGTGTGTGTGTGTGTGTGTGTGTGGGGGTGTGTGTGTGTGTGTGTGTGTGTGTGTGTGTGTGTGTGTTTGTGTATGTGTGTATGTGTGTGTGTGTGTGTGTCTGTGTGTGTGTGTGTGAAGATCAGACATCAGAGGAGACGTGACCGTGTGTGTGTGTGTCTGTGTGTGTGTGTGTGTGTGTCTGTGTGTGTGTGTGTCTGTGTGTGTCTGTCTGTGTGTGTGTGTGTGTGTGTCTTTGTCTCTGTGTGTGTGTGGAGATCAGACATCAGAAGAGACGTGACCGTGTGTGTGTGTGTGTGTGTGTGTGTGTGTGTCTGTGTGTGTGTAAAATTAGGTAGATAGTAAGGTAGAACAGTTAGCCTATGTGTATTAGTATGTAGATACAATGGGTTATCCCACCGGTCACTATTGTTGCCGTTGACATGTTTGTGAGTTCTATGAACACATTAAACAAAGTTGAGTAATTGCAAATGCATATATCAATACTAGACACCTTAAACATGATATGTACCAAAAATCTATGTCCTATCTTTATGTTAACATACTTTAGCACCCTTTTCTTTGGGAGCTTTCTTGCTGGCATCCTCTTCTCTTGGCGCAAACAGGAAATAAACAGCTCTGGTCATGTGACAATTTACAGTAAACATGCGAAACTGCACATATTTCATTGAGACCCTTTATTATTTCAATATCTGCTGGAAATGCATTGATAGATCATTTAGTAACATTTTTATAGCCTTAGAAATGAAACACTTTTTTACGGTCACTATTGTGACCGGTGGGATTAAATGGGTTAAGACTACATAACGCTAATAAATGATCAGTAAGTTTCGTGGGAGCTCTTGCATTATCACTTATATCATAAATTGCAACCAGTTTCCTCAAATCTAATCTGAAAAGATTATTTTATTGCCTCAGTCACTGCTAAAGTCAGGACTATGAGCTGGATAAAGCAAACCAATATCTCGCAAGTAAAGATTTGATAAATGGACATGCACAGTCTATCATTGTCCCGAGACTCTTTTGTATGTTTTTAATATTAGCAGCTTACAACTTTGCTAGGCATGGCAAACCTAAGGAGATAATAAGTGATTATGTGCCGTTTGCTAGTGCAGAGGTGTGTCAATTTGCAAAAGAAATATTGGAAATATTCAAGCCCAAGATACCCACAGTATAACGGAATGGCTGAACGGTCCTTAAAGGTCCCATGACATGCTACTTTTAGTAGGCTTTAATATAGGCCTTAGTGGTCCCTAGTACTGTATCTGAAATCAATTTCCAAAAATTCAGCCTCGGTGCAGAATTATAAGCACTACAAATTAGTCCCAGAAAACACAGTTTCAGTGTCTGTAGCTTTAAATGCTAATGAGGAGGAGAAAGGCGGTGCAAGGTGGAGGGTGGGTGTGGCCTTGACCATCTTGCGCAACGGTACCATGCATGTTTACGTTGGATATATTGCAATGGCACGAAGACACACAGTCCTTCAAGCATTTCAGTTTGACCAGAATCTGATCCAGATGGAGAAGCAACGGATGAAGAAGTTGCAACTCAGCGGCTCCAGCAGGACGTTTCCGAATGGTTAGTTTAAAATATTATGTCTGGATACGGTACTTTATTCGGATGGTTTACAGTTATTATCATGTAGTAGCTAACGCTAACTTACTGTTGCCTTTTCATGTTGCTTTGATTTGCTATTGTTTTAAAGCTGTATTAGCATCTATATCAGTAATATTAGATAAGTAATATCAGAAAAAAAACTATTTTTTTTGTGCCTAGATGTTGTAGTACACAGATATCTGTAACGTCTGTAATTTATCTTATTAAAATTTTTGCGATCTCTGCGATCTTGAAATGCGGATATCGCGCGTGCCATATCATCAACAGGAAAACGGTTATCCAAATAACAAAGAAGTGTACAACACTTGCGTTACAGTGTGTGTATTCACACACATACTTATGCTGTCTACCTTTACATTAGCGCAAGTAACGTTAACTGCATAGCTAATGTTACAGCCACATTCTACGTGCAACAAGCTAGGTAACGTTAACCATAAACAGTAAAGCAACACACTTATATATCATTAGTTGACTTACTTGTCCGAGATGTGTAGCTGAGCCAAAGAGAGTTGGTACTGATCCAGACTCTAGTTTCAGACGTTCAGCAAGCCCAGCTCTGTATTAACCCAAGTTAAGGAAACAGTCGTCGGTGAAATGTTTGCCGCAGACATGCAAATCTTTGGGAAGTTGTGTCGGTGCACTTACAGAGAAAATGAAATTAATCCACTGGTTCTTCTGGGGCTTGGATGAAGGAACTAAAAAAAGGATTCGGTGTTCATTTGTGCATTCAACTATTGAGCAATTATTATGCTTCACTCGCTCAAAAGCCATGATATCTCTCGTGGATAAACTAAAATCGCGCGCACGCGTTCCTACCGCGTAGCTCATTTTCTCATGGGTGGGAAATATTCTCTGGGCGGGCAAAGCAGAGAAAGGGGAGGTAACATTCCTCCTTATAACGTCATAAGCAGGAGATTCAAGATCAGCCCATTAGAGCTTCCATTTTCTCAAAGGCAGAGAAAGATAGCAAAAGCTCGATTTACACCGATTAAAATTTCTAGAAACTTGGGGACCATATACAGGCTACACTCTCAGAAAATAAAGTACATAATTGTACCTTTAGGGGTACAATGGCTTGTCACTGGGGCTGTACCCTCAAGGGTACAATATTGTACCCTTGGCATAGGGTACATATTTGTACCCTTGTGATTTGTACCTTAAGAGACCAATCTTGTACCTGTGGTGACAATGTTGTCAACGATTGTACCCGATTGTACCCAACGATTGTATATATATATATTTATATTACACACACGCTGAATTAAAATCAGAATTTATTAAATCCTTTTCATTTTCACATTTTCCAACATTTCATTTTAAACTCAATGTCTAACTGTGACATATAAATTATTATCATCCGAGTAAATGTCATTTGCCTGAAAGTCCATTTCATGTCCTTTCATCTCGACGTCGGTTACTTCTATGCCTGCTTCTGATATTTTCTGAAGGACCTCCTCGGTTGAAAGTCCTGTAAGAACCATGAGTAACCGTGCTATGACTTCTTCTCCACCGATGGCCAAAAGAAAGAAAGACCCGGAACTGGACATTCTTTTAAATTGAGATTCAAGCAGCCAATCAGGGCTGGCTCTACATACACTCTCAGAAAATAAAGTACATAATTGTACCTTTAGGGGTACAATGGCTTGTCACTGGGGCTGTACCCTCAAGGGTACAATATTGTACCTTAACCTTTAAAAGAAACGGTACATATATGTAACTTTTAATGTTTTTTGATCCTCAAAAAGTTACATATATGTACCTTGAGGTCCAACAGCAAAAACTCCAGTGTTAATTGAACTCTCCTGGGAGTTTAAATGACTCCAGACTCAAGAGTGTTGAAGTTAATGATCTAATTAAGTGATTCATTGAGTGATGATTGAGCATTATTGAAGACACCTGATGTTAACAAGCAGAATCACGGAAGGAGAATTTTTTTTTTTTTTAAGACACCGTTATGGTGATCAGTATTTGCTTTAGTTGGGCTCTTGACCCTTAAATCATTAACTTTAGAATTTGTTTGGCTGTTGTATCTGAGTTATAACTGCCAGATGAACAAAGAGAAAAGTTGATCAGGTGGTGTTGGTTATGTTTTGACATCACTGAACTCATTTAGAATCTAATCTCAGGCTTAAATGTATATTGTTGATTTCAGCATCACTGTGACTCTACAGCAAAAGATTTACAGCATTTTCAATATAATCCAAAAATTCTTAAAAGTTGTTCTGATCAAAAGACATTGAAAATTATTTATGAAGAAACACTGACATCAATAATCAGCCTGTGAATCTCAACAATGGTGACAATAATAAAGCATGTTGCAGTGCATCCTGGGTGCCACCAATCAAAACTCATTCATGGCTCCCATCATGCATTGCGGTATGAATAAATTATGATCTGAATTGTCTTACTAATTTCCTTTCCCTAATTGAATATTCTGTTTGTCACCATTGTTGAGATTCATACACTGATTCTTGATGTCTGTGTGTGCCTAAAAGAAATATTTGTTATATCAGATCAACTTTTAAGAAATCCTTTAGATTATTTCAAAAATTCTGGATCTTATGCTGTGGAATCACAGTGATGCTGTAATCAACAATATACATTTAAGTCAGAGATTAGACTTTAAATGAGTTCAGTGATTCAGGTCAAGTTATGTCAAAACATAACCAACACCATCTGATCAACTTATCTCTTTGTTCATCTAGCCATTATAACTCAGATACAACAGCCAAACAAAACCTAATGTTAACAGTTTAAGGGTCAAAAGACCCAACTAAAGCAAACACTGATCACCATAACGGTGCCTTAAAAAATATATTTTCTCCTTCAGTGATTCTGCTTGTTAACATCAGGTGTCTTCAATAATGCTCAATCATCACTCAATGAATCACTTAATTAGCTCATTAACTTTAGCACTCTTGATTGTTAATTTAACACTCATATTTTAACACTTTAACACTCTTGAGTCTGGAGCCAAATAAACTCCCAGGAAAGTTCATTTAACACTGGAGTTTTTGCTGTGTTATAATAGTAGTAAATTGCAGTAAATTGACTTACAAAACTTTTATTTCCTTTATTTCAAGGCTACTCAAATATAGTGATAAGTTAAAATCGACCTTAAATGATTAAGGTATCATTAAAACCTTTAAAAAAAAAAAAAAACTTTTTTTTTTACAAAAAATAAAATAAAATTACTTAGCAGAGGCTGTCTTTTGATATTGTACCTTAACCTTTAAAAGAAACGGTATATATATGTACCTTTTTGACCCTCAAAAAGGTACATGTATGTACCTTGGGGGCAGAGTTGTATAGTCCAGGGGTCAGAAAGTAAAAGTCCTGCCATGTGTTTATTCCACCCATGAACTCAGCAGCTGATTTCACTAATTAGTTCTCTCTCCTGCTGAATTAGCAAATCCAGGTGATTGGAACAAAATACTGAGGAGGACTTTTACTTTCTGAACCTGGACTTTACACCTCTGCATAGCAATGCCACATGTCAGCCAAGAGCAAAGAATTAAACCAGAACTGGACCTTATCGTAGCCACAAAATCTGTGTATATTAAATATGGAGTAATTTCAGCCACAATCTTAGATGAAATCAAATGAAGACAAGAGACATTAAATCTGTGAAGATCTCAGCAGAGGAGGATTAAACAACTCCACAAACAGCATTACCAGCTTCACTTATTACTAGCCAGACTGACTTTATTTCTGTCAGACGTCTACAAAAGTTTTTATTGAGAATTAACAGAGGTTTAACTCTAATGTGTTTCATTTGAAGTCACCATAACAGTGAATAGTGTTTCCATTAGTTGGGCTCTTAACTCGTATTATATCTTTTATTTTTTTTGGCCGCTGTGACAGTGTGTTTGTCAAACACATTTGCAGCAGCAAAGAAAGCTAAAGTGAAACGAGATCAGGTGATGATGGTTTTATAATCATCATGAAATAGATTGTTTCACTGAGGTAGTTTGAATCTAACAATTGTGTTGTACCATTAATATATTCTCATCACAAACCCTGTGTTACTGCAGCGTGAGGTCCAGCAATATTATAACAATCTGTTAAAAGATTTTAACAAACATGAGCACGAAAAATTACTGTTCGATGACAAACACAGACATCAATAATCAACGTATGAATCTCAACAATGGTGACAATCTAAAGTACCTTGCTGCAATGCATGCTGGGTACCATCATTGTACAAAACTCCCAGCATGCATTGCAACATGAATAAATTATGCAGCTGAATTGTCCTATTATTTTAATTCTAAATGTGCTTTTATTTTTTGCTGTTGTTTTTTGTGTGACATTTAGTAGCTTTTCAGTGATGTTCTGAATTAATCTGTTTATCTAAAAAAAATATATATATTGTCACCCTTGTTGAGATTCATGTGCTGATTTTTGATATCTCTGTGTGTCACCGTGGATTCATTTTTCATGTTCGTTAAAATCTTCTAACTGATTGTTATAATATTACTGGACCTCATGCTGCAGTAACACAGGGTTTGTGATGAGAATATATTAATGGAACAACACAGTTGTTAGATTCAAATTACCTCAGTGAATCAGTCTATTTCATGATGATTATAAAACCATCAACAGGTAACCATCATCACCTGATCTCATTTCACTTTAGCTTTCTTTGCTGCTGCAAATGTGTTTGAAAAACACACTGTCACAGCGGCCAAATAAGACAAAAGATATGATAAGAGTTTAGAGCCCAACTAATGGAAACACTATTCACTATTATGGTGACTTCAAATGAAACGGAGTTAAACCTCTGTTAATTCTCAATAAAAACTTTTGTAGACGTCTGACAGAAATAAAGTCAGTCTGGTTAGTAATAAGTGAAGCTGGTAATGCTGTTTGTGGAGTTGTTTAATCCTCCTCTGCTGAGATCTTTACAGATTTAATGTCTTCTTTTATTTCAGTTGATTTCATCTAAGGCTGTGGCTGAAGTCAGTTGTAGTTCTTGTGTTTCTGCTCGTCTCTTTTTTCTGTTCTCTTCTTTCTTTCAGTGATTCTTTTTGTTAACAGGCTGAGATGACTTCATATTTAATATACACAGATTTTGTGGCTCAGATAAGGTCCAGTTCTGGTTTATTTCTTTGCTCTTGGCTGACATGTGGCATTGCTATGGCCTGCTTGTGGCCCAGATCTGGCAAACAGGAGTGGCCCACCCAAGTGCCGTAATTCCACGCTGCATGTGGGCCAGATCATCTTTCCACGTGTGCCAGATGTGGGCCGGATCTGGGCCAACACAATGTTGCTATGTGGGGAGCAGCATGTATACAACAGAACATAACACAAACCACACACATTATTCGCAACATACAACCGTCGGTAAATATGTACACTTTTTTCCTCCTTTTTCCCTTCCCTTCTCTAAAAAAAAAAAAAAAAAAAAAAAAACCCAAGGAGCCCTACACAGAGTTTAAAAGTTTGATCGCAGAAGGAATGAAAGATTTGGAATGACGGTTCGTCTTACACACAGGAAGTGCATAACGACGCCCAGAAGGCAACAGAGAAAATTCACCTGCCAAAGCATGTCCCGGAGAGGCAAGGATACTCACTGCCTTTCGAACTATTTGTTGGTTACAGAAGACATTAAAGGACAAATCCAGTGAAAAATGAACCTAGGGGTAATTAACACATGGTTACCGAGTCGATCGTTCCCTGCGATGCGTTTTCATGAAAATCGAATATATAGAGTTTTATCTTTAAAAACAGATTAGCTCATAACACTAGTATATGGGGCACAGAGTAAGTAAAAGTAAATCGCTAGTTAATACCACTAACAAGGCTCAAAATAGCCTCACACTAACACGGTAACATAATGAGGGTCCCTACATGCAAACCGAAGCATTGAGAACTTTGTAAGTGTACAGACAGTTTGGGGAAGCGTTTGCACGCGGATGTATGTACACCAGGGAAGATAAAAAGGGCGAAGAGAGTGTAATGGAAATTTTTATTCTAGCCAGCTTATACCATACATGGTGTTAAAGAAACTGCAAGTTGCATATCATCTTCTTCCTTACTGCTGAAGAACGAGGTCAAAATGACATTTGCAGAAAGGACAGTTTGTTCTTTCTAAATACAGATAAGCTCGCTTGCACTAAGAGCAAAGGTGTTGCATTGGAAAATATATACTCAATTGTTTTTAATGACATGTGTGTAAGTGTGCGCGTATAAAGGGGTGTTAGAATAAGTGTGATAAGTTTTCTGTATATAAGCTGGGCAAAAAGGAGAAGTCAGCGCGCTTCTCATATCAGACTCTGACTGATGTGTGAACAGCCTTTCTTGCAAGAAATAAAGATCTTTATAACTTTTGAAATTTCCAGCTGTCTTCCAATTATTATTTAAAGTTAAGAAAGAATTTCCACGACAAGAGATAGATAGCAGCTCGAGGTCAGGAGTACAAATTTCCTCCCGAACAATGACGGTGTTACAGAACCTCTCATTGATGTAGAAGCAGACTCCTCCCCCAGTGGATTTGTTTGTTATTACAGGTGACCTGTCCATACGCACAGGACACCCGAAGCCGCTAATGCGTAGATCCTCATTCCTGTCCGCCTCTCTCAGCCATGTCTCAGTGAAAGTCAGCAGGCATGTGTCTCTAAAGTCACGCTTACACCTACACTCTCAGAAATAGGGGTACAGCAGGAGTCCATTTCTGTCCCCCAAGGTACATATATGTCCCCAAGCATTAAAAGGTACAAATATATACCGTTTCTTTTAAAGGTTAAGGTACAATATCAAAAGACAGCCTCTGCTAAGTAATTTTATTTATTTATTTTGTTAAAAAAAAAAGTTTTTTTTTTAAAGGTTTTAATGATACCTTAATCATTTAAGGTCGATTTTAACTTATCACTATATTTGAGTAGCCTTGAAATAAAGGAAATAAAAGTTTTGTAAGTCAATTTACTGATATTAAATCATTATAACACAGCAAAAACTCCAGTGTTAAATGAACTTTCCTGGGAGTTTATTTGGCTCCAGACTCAAGAGTGTTAAAGTGTTAAAATATGAACGTTAAATTAACAACCAAGAGTGCTAAAGTTAATGAGCTAATTAAGTGATTCATTGAGTGATGATTGAGCATTATTGAAGACACCTGATGTTAACAAGCAGAATCATTGAAGGAGAAAATATATATTTTTAAGACACCGTTATGGTGATCAGTGTTTGCTTTAGTTGGGTCTTTTGACCCTTAAACTGTTAACATTAGGTTTTGCTTGGCTGTTGTATCTGAGTTATAATGGCTAGATGAACAAAGAAATAAGTTGATCAGGTGGTGTCGATTATGTTTTGACTTAATCATAATTTGACCTGAATCACTGAACTCATTAAAAGTCTAATCTCTGACTTAAATGTATATTGTTGATTACAGCATCACTGTGATTCCACAGAATAAAATCCAGAATTTTTGAAATAATCTAAAGGATTTCTTAAAAGTTGATCTGATAAAACAAATATTTCTTTTAGGCACACACAGACATCAAGAATCAGTGTATGAATCTCAACAATGGTGACAAACAGAATATTCAATTAGGGAAAGGAAATTAGTAAGACAATTCAGATCATAATTTATTCATACCGCAATGCATGATGGGAGCCATGAATGAGTTTTGATTGGTGGCACCCAGAATGCACTGCAACATGCTTTATTATTGTCACCATTGTTGAGATTCACAGGCTGATTATTGATGTCAGTGTTTCTTCATAAAGTAATATTCAATGTCTTTTGATCAGAACAACTTTAAAGAATTTTTGGATTACATTGAAATTGCTGAAAATATTTTGCTGTAGAATCACAGTAATGCTGTAATTAACAATATACATTTAAGCCTGAGATTAGATTCTAAATGAGTTCAGTGATTCAGGTTAAATTATGATTATGTCAAAACATAACCAACACCACCTGATCAACTTTTCTCTTTGTTCATCTGGCAGTTATAACTCAGATACAGCAGCCAAACAAATTCTAAAGTTAATGATTTAAGGGTCAAGAGCCCAACTAAAGCAAACACTGATCACCATAACGGTGTCTTAAAAAATTCAATTTTCTCCTTCAGTGATTCTGCTTGTTAACATCAGGTGTCTTCAATAATGGTCAATCGTCACTCAATGAATCACTTACTTAGATCATTAACTTCAACACTCTTGAGTCTGGAGTCATATAAACTCCCAGGAGAGTTCAATTAACACTGGAGTTTTTGCTGTTGGACCTCAAGGTACATATATGTAACTTTTTGAGGATCAAAAAGCATTAAAAGCAGAGTTGTATAGTCCAGGGGTCAGAAAGTAAAAGTCATGCCATATGTTTATTCCACTCATAAACTCAGCAGCTGATTTCACTAATTAGTTCTCTCTCCTGCTGAATTAGCAAATCCAGGTGATTGGAACAAAATACTGAGGAGGACTTTTACTTTCTGAACCTGGACTTTACACCTCTGCCTAGCAATGCCACATGTCAGCCAAGAGTAAAGAAATAAACCAGAACTGGACCTTATCGTAGCCAAAAAATCTGTGTATATTAAATATGGAGTAATTTAAGCCACAGCCTTAGATGAAATCAACTGAAGAGAAAAGAAGACATTAAATCTGTGAAGATCTCAGCAGAGGAGGATTAAACAACTCCACAAACAGCATTACCAGCTTCACTTATTACTAACCAGACTGACTTTATCTCTGTCAGACGTCTACAAAAGTATTTATTGAGAATTAACAGAGGTTTAACTCTGTTTCATTTGAAGTCACCATAACAGTGATTAGTGTTTCCATTAGTTGGGCTCTTAACTCTTATTATATCTATTGTTTTCTTTGGCTGCTGAGACAGTGTGTTTGTCGAACACATTTACTGCAGCAAAGAAAGCTAAAGTGAACAAAGGTGAAACAAAAAATCAGACCCGTGCTGACACACACAGATATCAACAATCAGTGTATGAATCTCAACAATGGTGACAATCACAAATAATATTTAGATAAACAGATCAACTCAGAACATCACTGAAAAGCTACTAATTCACAACAAAAACAACAGCAAAAAATGAATGTAAATATTTAGAATTAAACAAAATAATAGGACAATTCAGCTGCATAATTTATTCATGCTGCAAGGCATGCTGGGAGTTTTGTACTATGCTGGTACCCAGCATGCATTGCAGCAAGGTACTTTTGATTGTCACCATTGTTGAGATTCATACGCTGATTGTTGATGTCTGTGAGTGTCATATGAACTGACTTTTGCATGCTCATGTTTGTTAAAGTCTTCTAACTTATTTTTATAATATTACTGGATCTCATGCTTTAGTAACACAGGAATTAGATTAAAATATTTCACTTAATCAGTCTATTTCATGATGATTATAAAACCATTACCAGATAACCATCATCACCTGATCTCATTTCACTTTAGCTTTCTTTGCTGCTGCAAATGTGTTTGACAAACACACTGTCACAGCGGCCAAAAACGACAAATGATATAAAAAGAGTTAAGAGCCCAACTAATGGAAACACTAATCACTGTTATGGTGACTTCAAATGAAACAGAGTTAAACCTCTGTTAATTCTCAATAAAACTTCTGTAGACGTCTGACAGAAATAAAGTCAGTCTGGTTAGTAATAAGTGAAGCTGGTAATGCTGTTTGTGGAGTTGTTTAATCCTCCTCTGCTGAGATCTTCACAGATTTAATGTCTCTTGTCTTCATTTGATTTCATCTAAGATTGTGGCTGAAATTACTCCATATTTAATATACACAGATTTGTTTGGCTACGATAAGGTCCAGTTCTGGTTTATTTCTTTACTCTTGGCTGACATGTGGCATTGCTATGCAGAGGTGTAAAGTCCAGGTTCAGAAAGTAAAAGTCCTCCTCAGTATTTTGTTCCAATCAACTGGATTTGCTAATTCAGCAGGAGAGAGAACTAATTAGTGAAATCAGCTGCTGAGTTCCTGGGTGGAATAAACATATGGCAGGATTTTTACTTTCTGACCCCTGGACTATACAACTCTGGAGTTTACATGATCTAATCTCACTATTAAAGGCTGTCTTTCTCTTTGAGGATGTTATAAGGATTTTCAATGAATATCACATAAGATTTCAGTTTTTTTTACGTTTTACTTTTTTTCAATAGAAACAAAAGAAACATGCTCCTGCTTCCCTTACGGAAAAAATATATTTCAATATGATCAATATATTATATGGTTTAAGTGTTTACTGAATAAAATGTATATAAAATAATATATTGAGTTAATTATTATCTTCCTATTGATGCAATAATAAATCACAGTTAATGGATTTCAAAGGAGGAGGAATAAAAAATAGTATATGTATGAATAAATGAATGATACATAAGCATATTTCATGTCAAATAATTAAAGTGCTAAGTCAAAACTTAGCACTTATATCATAAACTATATTTGTGACAACATCTTTCAATTGATCATGCTTGAGTCACACATACTTCAACATTCAGCATGGAAAACACAACAATGGTAACAATTAAATGTTATTTAAAGTAAATTATCAAGTACTCTGTTATTTCTAAGTTACTAGAACCCTAGTGTAAGTGAATTAAAGTAACTAAGCTTTTGTCAGTGACCATACTATTACTATTTCACTTGACTTAGATTTTAAAGGCAACTGGTTTGCATGCTTGTTTTAGTAAGTCTAACTAATTCGATTTTTTTTGTCTGTACTTTTATGCAAATATATCAAATTCTTTGTAGTAGAAGAGCTTTAAATCATGTTGTATTTCATGTTGTAACATGATCACTTATGCAGATTACCTTCATTTTTTACTTTCTGTTTTACTGTTTCATTGTGCGGAGAAAAAAAAGACAGTGTATGATCTGTTTCTCTGTATTGTATTAAACTGGCCTATGAGTGTCATATTTGGTTATTTTGTACGCATGAAAAGTTTTCCTTTTTTAATTGAAAACTGTGTCGTGTAAACGGCCCCTCATTGACTCCATCATGCTAACCTGGGGTGCGTTTCCCGAAAGCATCGTTGGCCAACTATGGTCGCAAGTTCATCGCAATGTCCATTGAACTCTATTGGTAACGACGGAACTTGCGACCATAGTTGGCCAACGATGCTTTCGGGAAACGCACCCCTGAGCAATAGCTTCTGTGCACTGACAGCAGGACTTTGTGTATGAAATCCCTCACTAGAGGTCGCTTTTTTGTTTTTTATTTGAAGTTTGGCTTCGCTTGTTCTTTGCTCATGGTTCTGATCGTCAAGTGTTTGTTTTTACTATTTCAATGCCAGCAATTACAGAAAATATGTATTTATACACAACCAAATACAAAAAAAAGATCATTACCACTTTTATATTAAGTTTTTTTTTTTTTTAATGCTGATATTCCTTTAATTAAAAAACGTGGGAATTATTGACTTTGTGAACCTGAATAAGAGGAAATAGAAGTGTCTGAACTGCCTCACCCAAAAAATAAAAATAAAAATACAGTGAACGCCACCCATTGGCTGCATATTTGACTTGCTGGTAAAACACACAGAAGTATGTTTTTGGCTGAGGCACCTTGAGTATGTGTAATTGTTGTAATTTGAACGGAGTAACTTATTATATTGCATAATTATTTACCAATTGCTTAATGCACACAATTATTTATTCCACATCTATATAAAGAAACATAACTTGAACATTTATAAATAAGAGATAGCTACTTAGTTCTTCAACCTTTCCCTTTGGTTATCTTTACTCTTGATAGTTCTATGTTAGTGTGTAATCTCAAATTGCACAAGTTATTTACAGGTCTCTCCAGTATATTTGTTTTGGTGTTTAATTTTAACACTGCGTACAGTTCCACTGGAGTCTGCTTGAATTACTGTAGTTAATTATCCATTATAATGAATTCCCATTATCCATGAATTGCGAGGAGAAGAACTGTCCACAACTAACACCACATAACCAGGTTCAAAGTTCCTTTAAAATCTTCACCGTTTGCTGCGTTCCTGAAGAATGGGTCGGTACTCACGAGTCCATCTTCTCCAGAACAAATCTGCGAGATACTGGACCTGTCTCCAACGTTTTCTCACATGTTGGTCCTCCTTGTTAAAGACACCTGGAGGTAAGCTGGGTTGAGTTTTCAGCAACAGTAAATGGTTAGGCGTCAGAGACTCAAGGTCATTTGGAAAGAGTTGGGTATTCATGTTTTTGAAGTTTACATAAATTTGAAACCCGTTTTTAAAGGGGTGTTTGATTATGATTTGACTTTTCTAACTTTAGTTAGTGTGTAATGTTGCTGTTTGAGCATAAACAACATCTGCAAAGTTACAATGCTCAAAGTTCAAAGCAAAGGGAGATATTTGCTTTTAAAGAAATAGCTTTTTAAGGACTACAACAAACGGCTGGTAGAGACTACACGACATTCCTCCCGGGTTAGTGACATCACCAACCCTAGAATTTACATAAACCCCGCCCCCGGAACACGATTTATAGATTATCAAGACAGAATATGCTAATCAATGAGTAGAAGATAACTACACATAAGCTACATAAACTCATCAACTAACCATTCAGAGATGTCCTGTTGCTTCTACATGTTGTCACCTCTTCTTCATGAGTCTCTCCATCATTGTCTGACTCCGGTTTGAACATAAAAGGCTAAAAGTTTTTGAAATTTTCAGTGCATGTCTGTGTGAGGTAAAAGGACACAAGCTCTTGAAGCTCCGCCCCCTGTGTCGGGAGCAGCAGCTCATTTGCATTTAATTAAAGGGACACACACAAACAGCGTGTTTTTGCTCACCTTCAAAAAGTGACAACTTTAACATGCTATTGTAACACGTATAAGCTAGGCAATTGACTGCGGATGCCCCTGGCAACAGAAGATGGTTCGTCACGGAGCCTGGGTTGTGAATGAGTACACTGGAGCCATAGATTTTAGATTTTAGTATGAGTGTATGTATTCAGTAGATAACAAAACATAACCAACATAAACAATACATAAACAACATAACAAAATAACTTCAATGACACATACAAAACAATCCAACTTACAGTTCAGTTCAATGGCAGATTAGTGCGCTGCCAATGATTTGGGAAAAAAACAGAAAAAAGGAAAGACTTAACCCGACACAATGTGTTCCACGGCCGGGACCAGGTCTAGTGAAATGTCAATTAATTACGAATTGAGCAATCGATAATCCAGATAGGGAAGTGTTCAGTCGCAGTGAATGTGTGGTTCGGTTACCCTACCACATATATATCCAAGTTCTCTTAGCTCGCCATCTCGATCAGAGTCCTTGAATTAGGACGGGTCGAGAGTTCAAGAGTCCATAATTGGAGAATGGAGATTTGTTAATCCAGGAAAAAAACCTGACCTAAGAAGGCCAAAAATACAAATTAAGAATTCCATTCAAAAATAAAATAACCATAACAAATACTAAAGTAATTCAATATATGCATAACCATACCCGCTTAATGCAAGGCATTTCAATAAATAAATATCTTTAATATAACAATCAAAAATACATCTAAATTATGCAGTAATTGTATTATACTTATGTGAAATAAGTATAATAAAGTAAAGTAATTAATCTCATGTTCCATGAAATTTCACCATAACTTAAATTTCATAGTCAACTAATCTAAATGTCATTTTCAGAATCAAAACATATACTCAAAATTAACATTCAAAATAATAATACAAAGTGCACCTTCAGATTCCAATAACCAAAAATGTTAATCTCCAAATTACCCAAAACACTAAAGCAGAGTTTGGTATTTGTGAAAAATATTGCGCAATATCAAAAGAAAATTACGTAGCTACGTTAAAATCGATAAGCTTAAATGACTACCAAAACATATAGCCATTTCAGCGGTAGTCACAATAGTAACAGCACACACTCAAAACAGCAATCATGCTCTAAATTAGCACCCATGCTAACATCAAATCAATGCCTTCGTAGTATAACAAGTAAAAAGTTTACCTTTGAAATTGAAATGACCAACGCAAGGTCTCCAGGCGTGACCCGACGTTTTAAACAGAGTGAAATCAGACAAAGGCTCTGATTAGAAAGCGGCAGCAACGAGTATTCATAGCTTGAATCACTAAAGTTGAATCACTTTTTTAGGTTTGCTTGGGGATGCCAAACAAACCATGCCACAGCCACAGTGGAGACACAGAGGAAGTGAACTCAGCAACCAGTCACTTTGAGGAAGTTGGGAGTTTGCAGGCCCGCCAACATAAAAGTCCCAACTAAATACGGGTTACACTATATAAAAATATCTGTGGGGTATTTTGAGCTAAAACTTCACATACACACTCTGGGGACATCAGAGACTTATTTTACATCTTGTGAAAAGGGCATTACACCACCCCTTTAAAAGCTTGTGTTTTCAGGCCACATTTCTCAATTCACGTGTAAATGAACGACTAAAATGCATGAAAAGTTTTCCTATTTTAATTGAAAACGGTGTTGTGTAAACGGCCCCTCATTAGCCAGGTTTCCATCCAAGTGTTTTTTTGCGAAAAAAGGTTTAGCGCATCAAAATGTTTACCGATATAGCTGATGGAAATGGCAATTATCGATATTTTTTTGCAAATGTCGACACAATCCTTTTCCTTTTAACTTTAGCGCATACATTCTATGTCGATACTTTAAATGACGCGAAAAACTAGTTTGGAAACACTTTTTGTCGAAAAAAAGGGCTTTAACGCAAATAAATGTGGTGTCATGATTTTCATCACGTGCGCACTAGCGGCGCCAGGATTTTGATTGTAGGTGAATCAAAGAAAACTGGATGGGCCAGTTAAAATAAGCCACAAAAAAAAATCATCTCCGTTTCAGCGCTTTTCTGGGCACTGAGGACAGTGACTCAGTAGCCTACCTGAATTTAATGCGTAATTAGCATAGGTTTAAAAAAAAATTAAACAGGAATTTTTTGTTGCTTTTTTAATTTATTGTTTAATAAAATTATAGGCCTATTATTTTTAGTTTATTAACAGCAACAACAGCTGTAAAGATGAAGTTGACGATCGCCATCTCCATACTGTAGTAGTGAACGCGCCTATAGAGAGAAATGCACATCATGGATTACATAACCAGAGAGTAGCCTATTTCTTTTCGTTTTAAATTGTTAAAAAGACATTTCAAGCTTTCTTAAGATATATTTCATGTCTGTGAGGCATATGCTGAGTTTCGTTAAGTTAGGATGAGATGCGCTCCTGTTCACGAGCAATGCAAGTGACCGCGCGGGCGCCTCTATGATTGTTGTCTGCTATATTTAAATATTTTTATTTATTAAATGCAGGCAATTGGTTGATAAAAAAAAAATATTAAAATTAAGATACAATTTATACAAAACGAAATTCACTTTAAAAAAAGTCTTTCAGCAAAACTTAACTTAATTAAGTGGTCAAAATCATGTCTGACCCGCTCCATGTCTCTCGATATTGATCATCCTATCTTACTCATGCGGTTCACTTTTCATAATCAACATAGATGAAAAAATAACATTATAATATTTTAACAAATATGAAACTAAATGCGTTTATTTAATGGCAACAACACAGTAGGCCTACAGACTCTCTATTTGTACAAATTGCTGCACATTCATTTTATTCTGAATTTTGCACACATAAGTTGAAAGGCATTTGTTTGTGCATGCATGTAAAACATATCTGCAACATTTATCAAGTTCACTGATAATTATGCGTGCATTTATTAATTATTATCAGAGAGAGAGAGTGTGTGTGTGTGAAACGGCACAGGTTTTGTGATTTTGGCTAAAAACGGCATAATCATCATTTAAAGACCACTGAGAATGTTTAAAAATAACTCAAAATATGATCGGAGTGGGACTTTAATGAATAATGTAACAAGGAGCATGTAAACTGCGTTGTTTGTTTATGGAATGGATCGCAAATAGATCTGAATGAAGAAACGTACAAAACCATAGTAGAAAATGTACCAGGCCCACCCGGGCCCAATGGTAGCGCCGCGGCTGCGTGCAAGGTGCAGTCGTCACAACAAAAACCATGGCGGACTCGGAGCAGTACTCATGAGATGTGCACACAGCATATCGATGGACGGTTGTTTTACTAACCCCGAAAGTTTCGCCCACTACTCTATACTCGGCGCAGGTTGCCAGCTTGTACAGGGCAATGGCAATCCGCTTTCGTGTCGGAACCGGTGGTCGGTGGCAACCTGGGGTAGGCGCAACATCAGGACCAATGAATCCACACAGCATCTCAAACGTCGGCCGTGTCATTCTAAAATGTTGCACCCAGACACTTTCTGTAAAGTGTCTCTCCACAACTTCCTCCCAGAACGCCGTATTGCGTGGTCTCTCCCAGACCATTGGACTTCGTCGCGTAACGGTAGTTAATTCGAGCCCTATCAGATGAGCAACTGTTTAATTCTGCCGTCGTCTTCTGATATTTCGGACACTTGCAATTATTTGTGAAATTGAAATGACAGTAAGCTGGCAAATTTAAATTAACTGCCTGAATACTCTCTCCATTATTATTATTATTTTTTTATTTGTTTGTTTGGTGTTGGGGGGTGTGCTGACTGGAACCCCAAAAGGTAGAATTTGCGATAAAAAATAAAATAAAATAAAAGATGTATGGAAACGGCTCAAGGGCACTTTTTTTTTGCGATACACCAAAACATATGCGACAAATCGCTTTCGTCATTCGTGACGTCATCACGCACACAATCTTATCGGTAAAAGGCCAATTGAATGGAAACAGTCTGGAGACGGCAAAGTTCGTAATGTTTTTTTATCGCATATTCACTTTGTCGATAACATAACAGCGCAAAAAGTGGATGGAAACTAGGCTATTGACTCCATCATGCTAACCTGAGCAATAGCTTCTGTGCACTGACAGCAGGACTTTGTGTATGAAATCCCTCACTAGAGATCGCTATAGTGTTTTGTGTTGTTTTTTATTTGAAGTTTGGCTTCGCTTGTTCTTTGCTCATGGTTCTGATCGTCAAGTGTTTGTTTTTACTATTTCAATGCCAGCAATTACAGAAAATATGTATTTATACACAACCAAATACAAAAAATGATCATTACCACTTTTATATTAACATTGATTTAACATTATTTTGATGGTTGCTATCTATCTGGGACCCTAATCAAACACACCTGAACCAGCTAATCAATGTCTTCAGGATTACTAGAAAGCTACAGACAGGAGAGTTTATCAGGGTTGGAACTAAACTCTGCAGGACAGTGGTCCTCCAGGACAGCATTTGCCCATCCCTGTCCTAGAGTTTCTTCTAATGAGCTGATGAGTTGAATCAGGTGTGTTTGATTAGGGAGACAAAGAAAACGTGCAGTGTTGGGAAACACTGCATTAAAGCAATACTAAGACTCTATGAGTGCCTGTTTATCATAAGCTAGAGCCAAGACCAAGAATATGCCTATACCTAAATTAACGGCCAGGAGCCGCTACTGCAAGGGGCCATAATCATTTTGTGAAAATGATCAAAAATGCTGGTGATGACTGGCAACTTTTTTAAAATAATACTGGTGGGGAAAGAGTTAAGTTTGATTGTATACTGTGCACAATTGTCTTATTACCTGGTTATTCTTAATTTTTGCGTTCTGTTCATGTCAAAAGAGAACTCCCTCAAGGTGAAAGGTAGAAATGCCTTTGACAAAATATTTTCATTTCTAACTTTTAAGGTTGCACAGGAATGAGGAAGGAATGAGAGGCATTAACCCAGCTAACAGAGGATCTTGATTTGTAACATTCCAAGAACATAAAAATGTCCAGTTTCTTGAATGTTACTAGAATATTACTTAAAGGTTAGTGTGATGTTCCTGAAACATTCTGCAGTCATTCAAACACATGCTGTGAACAACTGAAGAGGAAAGAAGACATTAAATCTGTGAAGATCTCAGCAGAGGAGGATTAAACAACTCCACAAACAGCATTACCAGCTTCACTTATTACTAACCAGACTGACTTTATTTCTGTCACACGTCTACAGAAGTTCATAATGAGAATTAACGGAGGTTTAGAAGTTGATGATTGGTTGAAAATGTTTTGTTTAACATTACCATCATGGTGATCATTGTTTGCTTTAGTTGACCTCTTGACCTTTCTCTTTTGTCAAGTTATTATTATTATTTGTTTTTGTTTGTAACATCAAGAAAATATCTATATTCTGATGCTCAGATTTAATTAGATTCAATGTCAACACAACATGTGCTATCAGTTATTTTGAATTTTATACATGTATTGACTGAACTGGTGATTTCTACATATTTTGGGTTTGTTAAACATTTTGAATATGTTTGTTTGATAATGTGGTAACAATTAATGTGTTCTTAATTAAGATACAAGCGATTGTTTTGTTTGTTTTGTTTTTTGATAAACCAGGGACGGCCCTCTTTACTTGAAAATAAATTTGTCTGGAGTGCATGATTTAAAAACCTTATAAAATTGATAGAAACTAAAAGAAAAGGAAAGGAAAAAACATCTAAGTATCTAAATTACACATTTAACAAAAAGTGTCCCACTTTACCTGCATTCATCAAATAACTACATTTTCTCATTAAATCTAACATCATTGGTTTTAATTAGAAAATAATACTAAACTATTCAAGGACGGATTAGAAACTAGCGGACTAGGACGCTAGTTCAACACCAGACCATTAGGAGACAAGCATTAACACATTACTTTACACTATTAGTAAATAGTATATGTTATTAATCAATTAATACGGATATTCATCATGGGGAAAATCAGACATTTGCTCTAGAAAAAAGTATTGTGACATTTGTAAATGAAAACACCAGTGAACATGAATTGATGAGTTTTATTTATTAATAACTATGTTTATTTGAAATTAATATTATCACATCTCTAATTATAACACATCTCCGCTATACATTTTGATGTCCTTCAGGGTTGATCAAGCAGTTATATGGAGGTCAAGCTACTCCATGGTTGTTTAGAAAGTAGCTATTGACTATGCTTTTATTTCCAAACAAAACTTGCAAAGAAATCTTCTGAAGAAAATATGTCACAGACAGACATGATCATCAGGTTGGGGCAGAAATATATATTATGCAAGTTTTAGTCATGTGTAAACAGTTGATTGGCTGGAAACGCATGCTTCAGATTCTCAATGCGCTCATGAAAGTCCATAAATACAAACTGCATTCACAAGTTTTAGGAGCTCGATGATTCAAACTGATCCCTTAAACCTTCTAGAAAAGCAATGGGTTCAGATAACAGCAAAGCAGGATGTAAGAATTGCAAGAAGAAGAATTGTAAATGCAGAAGCCGTGATGGTAAAAGTGGCAAACCTGTCAAAGTTTATAAATCTTCTACAGACTTGGGTGATTTTGAAGATTGCTCTGGAGACTTCAATGCGGGAGACTGTGGTGGAGCGGGAGACTATGGAGGAGACTATGGAGGAGATTATGGAGGAGACTGTGGAGGAGATGGTGGAGGCGATGGTGGTGGAGAATGAGTTATGTCAGACAAGTGAGTTACATTTAAGTAATATTCACTCTCTCTATATAAAAATATGCCATATACATAATTACATTACATTTCATTGAATTGATTATTTAAATCTGATGAAGAAAAGTAGTTGGAGTAGTTTTTTTGAGTAATCAACTTAAAAAATAGTTTGCTACACATTATGTATTTGCTCTGAACTCAGTGTAGTTTGTTGGATGAACATAATTCCATTCAAAGTTTCCATAACTCAAAAAGATTGATGCAAACCATTACATTACGTTGCTTTAGCATAGATTATATAAAAATATGGCATACACAATTGCACTTCATTACATTGATTTAAATCTGATTAAGAAAAATAAACAAGAATCTTTCAGAAAAAAATAAGTACATTTTTAAGATTGTAATGTTTTATGAATGTTAAAATATTTCTACATGAGAACAATGCTTAACTTTTTTTTTTCAGTGCATTTGGAGGCATAATACACATTTAATTCAATACTGAATCTGTTTTTGTCCCAAGTGAATAATCTGTGTGGACTAATTGGATTTGTGGAGACACTGCAAAGCTCAGGATGGTTTCAGATCCAGTGAAGAACATCATCAACACAAACACAACAGAACTACAAACTACAATCAACATCAGGACGTCTTTAGTGTCATTATGAGTGTATCATTAAGACAGTGTTATTTAAATTATCATTATTTGACATGAAAAATAGACTGGTTAATGATTTAGTTAGGTCGCCTTTTAAAAGAAACCTACTTATTACTTCCCTTCGTTTGAAACCAATTAAGTGTGATTTATTGTTATATCAATCAGAAGTCAGTTACAATATTATAATTGAAGTTCCAAGTGCTCAACCAAAGGGAACACTGATCACCACAATGGTGAGTTCAATCAAAAACATTTTAGACAAATCAACATCAATTTATGAATTCAGAAATGAGTGAATGCATTAAGTGATTATTGAGTGATGATTGAGCATTAGTGATGAACACCTGCTGTTAACAAGCAGAATCACTGAAGAACAGAGAAACAACAATAACTACAACTGACTTCCAGCCTATGATCGCAATCCGTCTTGTTCAACTTTGTTGCTTCTTCTTCTTGGGTGAGCGTGATTTGAACTCAAATAACATCCCATAGTCCAGTAACTTCTTTTAAGTAAAGTTTAATGACAAAATTAACTGGAAAAAATGTAACACGGTCAAAAACCTGTATCGCTCCAATATTGCATCACACAAAAAACTAATAGTCATCGCCGGAAATGACATCATGGTCAATATGAAATATTATATTGAACAAGATGTGTTTTTTTTACACATAATTATTTACCAATTTCTTAATGCACACAATTGTAAGAACTGATTTAAGACAAAAGATGAAATAAAACTCACCCTTGCAATAAAGCAATAAAACGCACCCTGGACAGAAGATCACACAGGACATTGTCCTGTCCAAACTTTTCTCCTTCCTTATCTATATATGCATCTATATATCTATATATTTCCCTCCTCGAGTCACTAAAAGTTCACTGAGGTTGTCTATATATCACATATGATGTATCTTGTGAATCTATTGTTTTTCCTTTTCATGTTTGGTATCATTTTAAATATCTCAGTGCGATTGGTCAAATGGTCTTAATTTCATTGCAGTCATTGGTATAATGAGAAAGATTGAGAACCTAGGAGACCTGTTCTCCTCTTTGGGTGATGTCTCTTCAAGAAACCAGGTGTTACCTCCTGGGGTACATGAATTGACCCAAAACAACTCTAAACAATATTTGTATAACCCTTTTGTTCTGGTCTAGGTATTTAAGGGTAAGTGGCAGAGCAGACTTTGGGAACCTGTAACCAGGAAAACCCCCATGGCAGTGCTGTGTCAGTGTCTTCTCAAGTCTTACACTAGGAACACACTCACACACCCCTGTGTGTCTCTGTCAGGAATGCATTGCTTACTTTTAGAGTCATCTTTGAGTAATTGATGTCATGTATTTATTATTTCTGAATTGGCTTTTAATCACTTGTGTAATTGGCATGATACATTTTTACCTGACAAATAAATGTTACATCTTGATTTATTCTGAAGTATTCTGAAATCATTCTTCCTAGTAGATTAAAGTGTAAGATCAAACCGAAGGCACTAATGAATGGAGCATGGGGCACATCATTAAGGAGTCCTTCCTATTTCTGACTATCACTGACTTAGCACGTTGCAAGCTCGCAACTATTAAAAAAATTACACCTTTGTTATGAGTCAGAAGTGAGCGGCCACTTAGGGTAAAATAGTCCTGCACCCTCTGACTATTTCAGGACTGGCTAGTTTGTGATCGTGAGCACACATTCGCGACGTGACGTCTCAAAGCGACACCGGGTCCCTAATGAACGGATATTTGAAATTATGGGATACCCAGAGTAATAAAAGATCTAAATTACTTCATAATAAATATTTATGATTATTTTCTAATAAGAAACACAATCTAAATTTGATTATCATGTGAAATTGGAGTCAGATTAAGGGCAGAGCTAAAGTAATATTGAAACTAAATTCCAATAAATTAAGTGAACTTCACTGGAGTGCTGAAAAGACATACACGCATTATTCCTTCGCCCAGACCATTGGACTTCCGTCGTTGGGCCAATGGGTGGTCTTTACACAATTATTTATTCCACATCTATATAAAGAAACATAACCTATGGCTCTTACACACCTGACCCCTAATTGGTTGGGCAGGAGACCAAACAATTATTATAGGCATTCCAATACTAAAGAGCCCTTAAACTTGAACATTTATAAATAAGAAATTAGTTCTTCAACCTTTTCCTTTGGTTATCTTTACTCTTGATAGTTCTATGTTAGTCTGCAAGCTCAAATTGCACAAGTTATTTACAGGTCTCTCCAGTATATTGTTGTGCTGTTTAATTTTAACACGGTGTACAGTTCCACTGGAGTCTGGTAGAAGGTTTGAACTACTCTTCCCATTATCCATGAAGAACGGTCCACAACTAGCACCACACAACCAGGTTCAAAGTTCCTTTAAAATCTTCACCATCTGCTGCGTTCCTGAAGAATGGGCCGGTATTTTTTTTTTAAGTTTTATTTTAGAGACAGAAATCAATAATCAGCCTGTGAATCTCAACAATGGTGACAATTACAAAGCATGTTGCAGCAATCCACCAATCAAAACTCATTCATGGCTCCCATCATGCATTGCTGCATGAATAAATAATGAGCTTATGTTTAGAGTGGATCTCTTTATCTGAATTTATGGTTTATCACCATTACTGAGATTAATATAGGGCTGATTTTGGAAAATAATCGAATTGCGATTTAGTTTTACCAATATTGCGATTGCCATTTAATATGCGATTATTTTTTAAGCTCTTTATCTTTTCTATTATTCAACCAAAACAAGCAATAAATCATTGTAAAATAGGGATGGGAATCTTTAGGCACCTCATGAGCCGATCAAATTTTTTTCTTATTAATTAATTAATCTTATTAATAAAACTTAAAATATTTAATTGCATATGTAATTATAAGTAGGCCTACTTTTAAAAATAATTACACATTAAAAAACTAAATTAAAACAATTACATTTTAAATAATTTTAACTAATATAGCTTCAAAACAAATAACAAAGAGAAAGAAAAAAAAACCATTACAACCAATAAACAAAGAGTGCTTTCAGTATTTAAGAGTAGGCTGTCTGAATGTTTTCATCTCTTTTGAAATTATAAGATGTGGTTTGCCGTCTGTTTAATAACTTAAGATATAACTGACTGTGTTACATTAATTTCTCGTCATAAAAGCATTTTGAGATGCAAGTAGCCTACATTTAACCACGTAGACAGATGCTCACAGCCGCATTCCCAAGAACATTTGTAAATAAGAAATAGCTACTTAGTTCTTCAATCTTTCCCTTTTGTTATCTTTACTCTTGATAGTTCTATGTTAGTAAGCGTAAATTGCCCATGTTATTTACAGGTCTCTCCAGTATATTTGTTTTGTGGTGCCACAACTTTAATTAAAAAATTAAATTATAAAACACACTGACAGATAATGCTGTCATTTTTATCATAGAAATAAAACAAAGAATAACATGATTTAAAGCTCATCTTTATACAGTCTTCTCTCTGTTCAGTGTCCTGAAGGCCAAAAACACACTGCTGCATAATGTCTAATATACAGCCAATGAACAGCGATGAGATGATATTCAAAGGGGCAAAGTTCAGTTTAGACACTTCTAGATTCTCTTATTCAGATCGACAGTCAGACAAAAACAGAAAGACTCTGAATGACAAAAATACTGCAAGAGGCATAATGGAATCAGAACATGAAGGTCAGTGTAAATTAATTAACATAATATGATACAGCCAGTTTAAATCAATACTCAGAGCTGAATTATATGCTGGGATTTTTGTTTGTGGTATTGACAAAACTGAAACGTAAAACAGGGAGTAAAAATTGAATTAAATCTTTACTAAGATAAGTTGGTCATTTTACAAAGCTTCTGATTTACAGCTGATTTAAAGCTGTTTCATCATGCATTAGTTTCAGCAGAATCATTGTCATATGTAAAATTCAATTTGGTTGTTATAAAAATGAGACGTGACGGAGAGCACATCTGCAGACTGACAGTTTTCAGTCTCTTATATCATGATCTGAGACAGGAGTTTGATACGCTGTCGCTGCTCCTGCAGATTTTAGTCTCAACTCTGATTAAAACTCATTGTCTGTGATTTTCAAGTAATAATAAAAACTGGTTCAGGTATTTGGAAGGTGGCCTTACAAGGAAGAAGATTATACTTCCCTGTTCTAAGAATTACTTTATTGCGTGTCATTCAAACTATCTAGTTTAGGCTATAAGTTAAAGGTTTACTGACAGCTGACTCTTTATATTAATGGGTCCAAGGTTAATAAGATGTTGGATCAGCACAGATAAATTTGTGATGTGACATTCAAAGCTCTAAATCTTGTGCCAATGAATAAATAAACATATTTCAAAACGAACCATTGGGACCTGATGAGTTTTTGTCAAAGTGATTAATGATATCGGAAGCTGAAAACACAGGCCTGCATCAGCATCTGGTTCAACAGGAGTGAACCCCACCCAGCCAGCACAGCCACGTGGGGCCCAAATGGGTTTGACCTGGGCTATCTAACTGGGACCCAGCCAGTTTTGTCCTCGGTTTCCATGTTGGCCCCACATGGGTTTGCCCAGATGAAATGAACACTGCTTAGTGTGCACAGTACAGGCTGTTTAATGTAACACTTAATCAGTGTTGGAGGTAATGAGATAATTAGGTGATTGAATAATGATTGTGCATTATTGACGAACACCTGCTGTTAACAAGCAGAATCACTGAAGGAAAGAGAAACACAAGAACTACTTCCAGCCCCAGCCTTGGATGAAATCAACTGAAGATAAAATACATTAAATCTCTCAAGATCTGATTAAACAACTCCACAAACAGCATTACCAGCTTCACTTATTAGTAACCAGACTGACTTTATTTCTGTCAGACATCTACAGAAAAGAATTAAGAAGAGGTTAAGATGTTGATTATTTATTTGAAAGTACTAGTTTGATTTGATGTTACCATTGTGGCGATCAGTGTGTGCTTTAGTCAGGCTCTTGACTTTTTAACATTAGTTTTTTGCTGGCAGCTGTGACTGTTTGTTATGGCAAGAACAGCAAGAGAAAACGTAGTCAGATGCTGTAAGCTGATTGATGATAAGAATATACTCATCACATAGTGTCTTAGCTCATTGATTATGTGTGAGGTTTATGTTATTCATTTTGTTTTATTGTTGTGATTCTGCAGTGAAAGAATAATATAATTTAATTAGAACGTCTATTATTTTTAACACACTATTTACATATTTTGGGCTCCCCCTAATCTTACTCACACACAGACATCAAGAATCAGCATATGAAACTCAACAATGGTGACATGCTTCATGGTGCAATGCATTCTGGGAGCCATGGATAAGTTTCGTATGATACACCCAGAATGCATTGCAGCATGAAGCATGTCACCATTGTTGAGATTCATATGCTGATTCTTGATGTCTGTGTGCAAGTAGAACTTGCTGAAGTCCAACATGTGTAAATGGTGTTTTAAAAATCATTTGATGTTCCGATTGAACTGTTCTGATTAAACTGTGCTGGATCTCTTGCTATAGAATCACAACAATAAAACAAAATGAATAACATACTACCCGTATAAACCTCACAAATAATCAATGAGTTAAGCTACTATATGATGATTATATTCTTATCATCAATCAGCTTACAGCATCTGATTATATTTTCTCTTGCTGTTCTCACCATATCAAACAGACACAGCTGCCAGAGCAAAAACTAATGTTAAAAACTCAAGAGCCTGACTAAAGCACACACTGATCACCACAACGGTAACATCAAATCAAACTATTACTTTCAAATAAGTAATCAATGTCTGACAGAAATAAAGTCAGTCTGGTTAGTAATAAGTGAAGCTGGTAATGCTGTTTGTGGAGTTGTTTAATCAGATCTTGAGAGATGTAATGTATTTTATCTTCAGTTGATTTCATCCAAGGCAGTGGCTGTTTAGGCCTAGGCCTAGTTCTTGTGTTTCTCTTTCCTTCAGTGATTATGCTTGTTAACAGCAGGTGTTCATCAATAATGCACAATCATTATTCAATCACTTAATTATCTCATTACCTCCAACACTGATTAAGTGTTACATTAAACAGCCTGTACTGTGCACACTAAGCAGTGTTCATTTCATCTGGGCAAACCCATGTGGGGCCTACATGGAAACCGAGGACAAAACTGTCTGGGTCCCAGCTAGATAGCCCAGGTCAAACCCATTTGGGCCCCACATGGCTGTGCTGGCTGGGGCAGTGTGGTTTATCTTGCATTAAAACACTGAAATGTTTTAATAGGCCTAATAATGCCAATACATCCAAACGGCATAATCTGTTTAAAGCCTGTGTTTATGTTAATAATGGGTTGAAAAAGAATATCACAAAACAAACATACACATCAACAATATCTCAAGCTAATGACATGAACTGTTTGACAGGTGATGCACATGATCTGAGGATTGTGTTACTGGGAGTCTCTGGAGCTGGAAAGAGTTCAACAGGAAATGCAATACTGGGTCGAGAGGCGTTTAAAGAGAGCAGAACCAGAGAGAGTGAGATACAGAGAGGAAGAGTAGAAGACAGAAACATCTCCATCATCGACACTCCAGGATTCTTCAACACTCAACTGACTGATGAAGAGATGAAGAAGCAGATGATGAAGAGTCTGGATCTCTCTGATCCTGGTCCTCATGTCTTCCTGCTCGTCATCAACCTGGAGAACTTTAAAGAGGAGAAGAGGAACATTGTGGAGCAAATTCAGGAGAACTTTGGAGCTCAAGCTTTTAAATTCACTCTGGTTCTGTTTACTGGAAGAGAAAAAATGTCAAAGAGAGAATGGATGCTCTTTATACTAGGTACAAAATGTCAAGAGCTGGTCAGTCACTGCAGAGGTAATTATCATGGGATCAACAGTAAAAATGAGATGAATCAAACTCACATCATAGAGCTTTTAGAGAAGATTGATGTATTCATCAAACAGAATAATCACCAGCATTACAATAGTGGGATTTTCTCAGTGTCTCGAACAAAGAGAATAAGAATAAGAAAAAAACAAGAGGAAAAACAGACATCCAAAAGAGAAGAGCAAGAAATTAAACAAATACAAACTAAAACAGCATTTGAGACTTTCACAACCCACAGAGTAATAGAAGAGAGAACACATGCTGTGATTGAACAAGTAAAGGAAATCTTAAGAGAAGAGACACTAGAAAAAGAAGAAAAAGAGGAGAGACAAGAACGAGCAAAAACAAAGTCAGAGACTTTTGAAATGGAAAGTGCAACGGAAGAGAGAACAACACACACTGTGACTGAAGAATTAACGGGCAGTTTTGTTTCTTATCTCAGAGAAAGAATGAAAACAACTCCCATTTATGAAAACCTGGATACTATGTCATTAGACAGACTCGAGGAATTCTCTAATGAAAAAATGACAGACAAAAATTTAGGCAAGACATCAAAAAACATGTGGGGAATGAACCATATAATTCCAAAAGAAGGTAAGAACTTTACACAAAACTCTAAACACAAAACCCAAACATCAAGAGTGAATTCATACACTGCAAATCCCCCAGTGTTAAATTAACTCTCCTCAGAGTCTGAGTCCACACTCAAGAGTGCTAAAATGTGTGTCGGTCAAACTGCATAACTCCAACCCAGCTCTGTTGTGAATGAAGTCCTGCTGTGTGCAGATTGGACCGTCTCTGCTTGTTTGCAGGGATAAAGAGCTGGTTGTTTGACAGAGGTGGACGAAGTACAAAACTTCCTTACTTGAGTAAAAGTATAGATACTACTGGTCAAATATTACTCCGTTACAAGTAAAAGTTGTAAAGACCTATTTTTACTTAAGTAAAAGTACAGAAGTACTCGTTTTTAAAAATACTTATCAAAAGTAAAAAGTAAATGTCAATGCATTGTTTTATTATTGTTGCATTGTTGTATGTAATACTTAAAGTACCGTATGCCTCTGAATCTACGCCTGCCTACCTACCATCATATCAATATCAAATTTATTTCTAGAAAACAGTTCCAGTAGTGGGACTGAATGTGAGATTGAATAAGTGCACTCAATAACGTCCACAATGGTTTCGGACACACAAATGGCTGTTCCCTCAAATATTGCCCTATTTAAAGTTTTTTGGCTTTTAGTATGAATATGTTAACCTTACTGTTATCTATAAGCTAGTGTGCTCCAAAAAAGTGACAAAAGTCGCATTTAGAAAACCAAACCCAACGTTGAAAATGAAAATCAGGTTTATGTCAGAATCCAATGTCAGTTTGACGTTGATCTCCAACGTTGAACAGACGTTGTATTGTGGCTGAAAATGAAAATCGGGTTGACGTCAGAAACCAACATCAGTCAGGTTCTGATGTCAACCCGACTTTTATTTTCAACCAAAATGCAACCCCTGCAACCAAAATCATCCACTGACTGATGTTACTTTCTACTCAAGGACCTTGACAGAATTGTAGTGGAGTAAAAAGTACGATATTTGTCTTTCAAATGTAGTGAAGTTAAAGTAAAAAGTATCCAGAAAAAATAATACTCAAGTAAAGTACAGATACTCAAAAAGTGTACTTAAGTACAGTACTCAAGTAAATGTACTTTGTTACTGTCCACCTCTGTTGTTTGAATGTGTAGATCGTATATATATATATATATATATATATATATTATTGGCCGAGGTTCTCGGTTAAAGCCAGTGGTTATTAATGTCTGCCTATAATTGTTGTAGAAATTGTGTTACTAAGACTTCTGTACACCCAAATAGTTGAATTTCCAAAACAGCCTAATACATGAATGAACCTCATCGTCGATTATGGTCTAGTCTGAGTCTAACATCATAACTAACATGGTCAGGCTGGTTGTTTCCATGTTCTAATGCAGCGGCAGCTTCCCGCAAAAGCTCACTAACAGATTTCGCCATATCTTGTCGTCTCGATTACAATATAATCACATATTTAAATAATTTTGTTTCACACATTCAACTCATGCACAAGGGACGTCGATGACTTAGCTTTACAGAAGGCGTGCCTCTAGCGCCGTTACTAGAATAAGCCACACCCACTCATTAACATAGAATTTGCATGTAGGTTGTCTTTGAAAATGAAAACGAAAATGAAAACTGTGAAATAAAAGAGGAATTAAAATGAAAACGAAAATTTACATTTGTATTTGAATTGTGTCACTATTATTGCGTGAGCATTACTAAAGAGCATTGTAAAAACTGTATTTGTAGTTTCTTTTTCACGTTTGGCTTTTCATTTTAATATTGGCAGTCTTGCCTCGAGACTGTAGTGAAAATGAAATGTGAAATCACCAGTTGCATTTTATTTTTCAGTTTGACAGGGATAATGCTGTGAAAATGAAATCATTTAATTTCATTCTCAATTTTGTCACATATTTTGCGTACTGTTTTCTGTAATGAAATCGTTAATCTGGTTTTAATTTTCATTTTAATCATTTAATTTATTTATTTAAATTTGGCAGAAAATGTCCTCCATAGAAAACAGCTAATGTGGTTTATCAAGTTAGTGGTATTACCTCCTGCATATTCAATTTATGCGTGACATGAGCGCACACAGTGCGTGTCTTCTGCAGGTCGTGCTTACCAGGTTGTTCATAAAAGCCGAAATGTGCCCAGATGTAGGCTTTTAAAGTAGTTGGAGCATTTTTAATTTTCTCACACTCGCGTCTCACCTCCCTCTGCCATTGTATGCTACCGCGACAAAGCACGTACGTGACAAATGACGTCAGAAAAGCGTCAGTACATTATAATCGGTTATGGTCTATTACTGAACTGATACCGAATCGTCCTCGTCTGCATCGCGATGCATCGTAGAAACGATTAACTTTTACACCCCTAATATATACACATACATACACAGGCAAATGTTTTATGTATCTGAGGAGCAAGGAGTCTGTTTTAGTCTATCATTTTTCATCAAGTTTTTATGCACACATGTCTGGTATTTACTGATTGTCAAAAACTCCATTTGAGCTTGATTTTGGTGGAATACTAATACTATGACACATGCAAGAGTCTGACCATATAAAGCCACAATATCAACTTTGACAACACAGTGTTTAATTATTTAAAAAATACAGTGTTTTTTTTTTTCCTGAAAAGTAGCGGTTTTGGGCATTTAAGGTTTCCGCCCCAGTGATGATATGTACTGTAAGCTACCGGTTGAGAGGGTATTGGGTTTTTATTTTGCCTATGTCACAATATGAGGTAATTCCGGCCCTGACAGTAAATGTATTTATTTAGCACACAATTCAGTGTGTAAAATAAGATTCTAAGTGTAAAAATAAACTATTTTAGCGAATAATTGTGTAGGATATATATTTCTCCTGCTCATCTGAACATACAAGACAGAACCAATCAATCACTGAGAGCGTTCACTGCTGATGATTTGCTCACAGTGCTCACAATAGAGCTGCGTTTTATAATTTTACTAAAGCATCATATGCATATGATCACGATGCGTTTGAGAAACGAAGCCCTAAAAAAATGCTTATCAGATGACAGATAAACAAACAGGAGTTATTTCACAATTATATTTTATTTAATACACAACATTACTCAAAATGTTGACGTCAGTTAGATTTTTTAAGGAAATTAATAGTTTTATTCAGCAAGGATGCATTAAATTGATCAAAAGTGACAGTAAAGGATTTTACATTCTTACAAAAAAAATCTATTTCATATGAATGCTGTTCTTTTAACTTTGTTCATCAAATAAATCTGAATAAAATGTCACGGCTTCCACAAAAATATGAAGCAGCACAACTCTTTTCAACAATTATAATCAGAAATGTTTCTTGAGCATCAAACCATCATATTAGAATGATTTCTGAAAGATCATGTGATTGAAGACTAGAGTAATAATCATAGGAATAAGTCATTTTACTGTATTTTTGATTAAATAAGTGCAGCCTTGGTGAGCATAAGAGACTTCTTTCAAAAACATTTAAAATCTTAATAAATAAAAAATATTTTAGTGGTCATGAAAATGTATCCAGCTTTAGCATATTAATGATGCATTCACCTCATTTATTATGACACACTACTTTCCACTAAAGGAAAGTACATGTAAGTTCAAATGCAAAAAAAGTATCTGCAAAACAGGCCTGTGTTTATTTGGTATCAGCTGCAGATTAACAGTGTTGCTGTAATCAACAACATAAAGCTAATCTGAGATTAGGCTCTAAATGAGGTCAGTGATTCAGGGTACAATATGATGATTGTAAAATACACAATCTACAACACCTAAACACTTCTGGCTTGTCTGGCTGGTTTAATTCGATTACAGCAGTCAAAAAAATCAAATGTGATAAAGTCAAGGGTCAAGAGCCCAACTAAATAAAAACTGATCACCATAATGGTGACTTAAAAACAGCGACTCTTTCCTTCTGCTTGTTAACATCAGGTGTCACCACTAATGGTCACTCAATTAATCACTTAATTATCTAAATAACTTTTAACACTGCTTCAGTGTTCATTTTAACACTTAATTTTATTTTTTAGTGTGGACTCAAATAATCTCTGAGGAGTTCATTTAACACTGGGGTTGTTGCTGTAACCATGGTACTATATTTAGTAATATATATATATATATTATATATATATTATATATATATATATGCTACTGTTGATACAGAAATTACATTACTTTTAAATTAATAAATGAATTGTAAAAGATGATGTAATATTGAAAATTAAATAGAAATCTTTGTGCTCTAAAACGATATGGGTCTCAGTGTCCATTAAAGCAGGGCTCAGTAGTTTCGGGATTTCTTCGCTGTATTCTCGCTTTTTGCTCGCAGGTTTCTCTCTAGAGCTCCCCCCACAGCTTCGGAATAGATATTTGACAACACTGTTGTAAAAACTCTTTGGCGATTCTCAGACACCATGGCTAGTAGATCAACGACATCAAAGCAGATGGGACATTCTTTAAAACGTCTAATTCATTCGGGTTCGAACAGCGTGAGGGAGCGCAATAATGACAGCATTTTAGCAGATTTCTTTTGGCCATAAGGCAATTGTTTACATCGCGAGACCTGATATCACGCGATACTTCCTGACGCGGCGGCCGGTGGCCCGCCGGCTCAAACTTGCAAGTGCGGATTTTCCGCTCACGGGCACCAGGGGGGTGCGAAACGACCACCATTCAACCCGAAATAAGTAATATAACCATTCCATTGACTCCGAAGCTGTTCAGTTAAGGTAAAAATGTTACTTAGTTCACCTTTAAACACAGGCGCATAAAACTTGAGTGCAGTGATGTCTAATTTACTCTAGATGGCACTCTAGTAAAATATTTAATGTCAGTTCCAGATAGTGTTATGCTGCGTCCCAGTTCACCTACTTATACTATGCCTTAAAAGTACTAGCAGTGCAAAAGTGTAGCAGAAGAGTAGACAAGCTTTGGGAAATACTATCACGTCATAAAATCTTTAACGGTTGCTCTCTGTTGCTTATACACGCATCCTGTCACTGTAAACTGGCATGTCAATCATCTTGTCACAGTTAACATTCTCCACATTTCATTTAGTTTAATTCCTACTGTATCGGAGAGAAATGCAGAGACTCTCCTCATATTAATTTAAAATTTAATGCCCAAACGGATCTTTATGAACGTTCACATTGTTTATGCAGATGAAATATAACACGTATAACATTACATAAATATTTTTATCAGCTTAAGTGTTGAACATTAAAAAGTAAAGGGGGGATGGCCCAACTAAAGCAAACACCAATCACCATAATGGTGATTTCACACAAAACTTTAATTAAATAATCAACATCTAAACCTCTGTTAATTCTCTATAAGAACGTGTGTAGATGTATGACAGAAATAAAGTCAAACTGGTCCATGATAAGTGGGAATTTTGCTGTGTATGAGTAAATATTTATTTAGTACATGTTTAAACCTATTATCCTTTTATATTTTTTAATCTTGTCAGATCTCAGGATTGTGATGGTTGGTAAAACTGGAGCTGGAAAAAGCGCAACAGGAAACACTATCCTTGGAGAAGGAGAACTAGGACAAAAGCTGTTTTATGAAAAAATGTCTTTTACATCTGTGACTAAGGAATGCCAAAAACATCAAAAGAAAATGTATGGTCGAAACATCTCAGTGATCGACACTCCAGGACTGTGTGATACTTCGTTCAGTAAAGAGCAACTGAAGGAGGAAATAGTGAAGTGTGTCTACATGTCTGCTCCTGGTCCTCATGCGTTTCTGCTGGTCATCAGACTGGATGTGAGACTTACAGATGAGGAGAAAAAAACAGTGGAATGGATTCAGGAGAACTTTGGAAAAGAAGCTGCTCGTTACACCATCGTTCTGTTCACTAGAGGAGATCAGTTAGAAACATCTATAGAGGAGATTCTGACTTCTGAAAACAAGCAGATTAATGAGCTAGTCAAACAGTGTAAAGGTGGTTATCATTTTTTCAATAACAAAGATGAATATCGATCACAGGTCACTGAACTGTTAAAGAAGATAGAGAGAATGGTGAAGGAGAATGGTGGAGAGCATTACACAAATGAGATGTACAAGGAAGCCCAGAAAAAGATCATGATGAAGAAGGCTCAAGACGCAGCTTTAGTGGGAGCGAGTGTAGCGGGTGTAGGAGTAGCAGTAGCTGGAGGTGCAGTACTGGTCGCTGCCACTGGTGGAGTGGCACTGCCTGTAGCTTTAATAGCAGGAGGAGCAGCTCTGACAGGAGGAACAGGTGCTGCTAAAGCCATTGCAGATCAGGTTAAACACATCAAGGGAAAGGTAAAGAGGGGAAGTTCCAAGTGGTATGATGATTAATTCTCATTATAATTATCACAATGTCTTATTCCTTTATTTAGAATTTTTTCCTGTGTAATGTTGTTAATGTCTTATGTATTTCTGTGATTTTCATGTGTTTCTGCTTCAAGGGGATACTTACAGATTTATATGATTATTATGCAAATGTTACAAATATTTTGAGTTTCAATCTTTCAATCCTCATTCTTTGTCATGTAAACTTACCCTTAATCTGGCCATACTTGAAGATATTTAGCTCTGTTTTGAGCCAGATTTGCACTCCAAGAGATGCACTCGGGGTACGATTATTTTACTGCTCCCGATCGCGTCAGAGCTCGCACGATCCCAATTTGTAAATAGGAAACATGTTTGATATTTCCGACTCTTGATCAGGCCGTCTGTGGCATGATACCTGCGATAGCCAATGAGAGCGAGCGAGCTTCACCAACCGGATGTTGTGTGCTTCTATAGAGGAGACGTGGCAGCCACGAAAGTAGAGTATTGAGAAAGAAGATCACCCATATCCTTTTTTTTCTCCTTTGTTTTTCTTCCTGTAAATCAAAACTCAAGCCAGGATTAGTAGCTGATGACATCAATCGTTCTCCATTTGTTTATTCTTCTCAAGTCACATTTGATCTCATGAGTCTCCATGAGATTTCGTCTCACTGTTAAAATAGGCTTGTTTGAGATGAGCAAAAACCGCGAGATGCATGAGTGTGGGCCGTCTTGCTCTGATGTCATGCTGTCATGCTGACGTGTCCTAAATAACTATTGCAATGGCGAGGCTGCCGTGTCGGATTCTGCATGATATGAATATTCCCAAACTCTGACAGAGGTATGTCTCTGTGGGTTATGTGATCATATTTATAAAAACATATATAAAAGTGAAAATGACTGATAAATATGGAAGTAAAATAATGTCAAATGTTTTTGAAACAAAAAGCCTGTTGAATTGCACTACTTGAAAAAAAATAGGCTTGCATTTTAATGCATTGTATTTTTAGGGCTTGCATTTTTATGGGCTGAAATTCAACATGGTTGAATATTTAAGCTGTGAATATTTCAATTAAAAACATTTCAAACACATTTTCATTATTAAAAATTCAATAATCCATATTCACCTTTCATATTTCACTTCCAAAATATTCAAACTGTTTAAAAATACAACCTATAATATTCAACAGGCAATTTTCGGTCCATTTTATTTCGCTTTGCAAATTCGCTTCCACAAATTCAGTGGTTCAAATTCGACAGTAAATTCAACGGAACTGCAGGAAAAGCAGTAGATTACCGAGATACTCTCCATCTGCTGTTAGTCAACCTCACCAGCAGGAGGTGCAAAAGCGCTTGTTGTTGACGAAGACCAGCAACAGTTAGAGCAAGCCATTCATTCATAAAATGAAAATGATTATCTGTGTCAGTATATATGCGGAAAAGATGATAAAGACACAAAAGCTGTGTTTATGTTTCATTCAATAACTTCATTGTTACTTTCCCTGTGTAGCCTACATGTCATCAGCTTTCTCTACATGAAAACAAGATAAACACGTCTTTCAAAGGTAAATTAATAAAATGTACTTAGGGTGTCTTGTTCATCATATTTATTTTCATATAAATGCAACAGAACTTAAATTACATCCAGTTTACTAGCAACACTGTGCACAAGTGTGAATCCCGCGACATCCACCATTGATCTCATTCAGCATTGTTGAATTTAATGTGATAATTAAGGGATTAATTAAATGATGATTGTGCATTAGTGATTAACACCTGTTGTTAACAAGCAGAATCACTGAAGGAAAGTAGAACAAGGACAGAAAAAAAGAGAAGAGACGAGCAGAAACACAAAGGACACGGACTTCTGTCACAGCCTTAGCTGAAATCAACTGAAGATTAAAGAAGATATTAAGGGTACATTTACACGACAAATATATGCTTAAAGATATGGAAGGTTACAAAAAAGCATTAACACATGAATGATTTCATTTTATTAGTTATTTTCGTGTGTTTAAGAACAGCCAATTAAAATAATTCTTGTTTGGAAGGACCGACCAATGAGAGTTGAGGATGTTGTGTAGCACATTTATTTATTTTTTTCTGATTTCACACGCGATTGGAGCTGGCACTCTCTCTAATCGCAGAGCAGATGTGATTCAGATCTTTCCAAAGAAATTTGAGTATTTATTTGGTCTAATTGGAAAGAATTGATTAGAATTGAAGTTATATGTGTCCAAAGACGATGTAGGAGAAGTGAAGTTTGATGTGAAAGAGACTAAAAAGAGACTTTAAATTGATTTTATAATGTGTAATGCAGTTGCGGAGAAGCAGCCTTGTTAACGCATAGTGCGTTCACATATTAAAGAGTTGTTTATTGAAGAAACAGAGCTCTATAATTAAAATTATTTTTTGCAAGAGGGATGAGCAAATGATCGAGTTGTTCTTCAGAACTGAAAAGTATTATATGTTCATATAAGTTCATCTGGTCTTGGTGAGTTACAGTTTTATTTCATGTACTAATCTGGGTGAAATGTTCATGAAATGCTCATATAAGTGAAATATAAATGAGAAAGCTGTTTTAGTTCTTTTATGTATTTTTCTTTACGATCACATTTGGTTAACGAAAGCTTGGACGTTGTATGTAAAACGCGTGTTTGATGCTGTGTTAAACGATGATTTTTTGTGATCATGTATACAAGTTCAAGTTTTTTTTTTCCTGTTTTTCTTCTTTCTTTTATCTTTCCTGGTTTTATTTCATAATCCTGTCGAGTGCTTGCTGTGAATCGTTGAGTCGATGCTGCATTGAAATCGTCTCATGTTACGTCTGTAACCCTTGTTCCCGGAGGAGGGAAAGAGACACTGTGTAATTGAAAACAACACTTTGGGGATGCTCCCTTAGCGTGCGCCTCTGAAGTATGAATGAAACTAATCCAATCCTGATTGGTGTTGCGTCATGATGTAACATGTGACGGCATAACTGGATACATAAAAGTGACGCTGGCACACACACACATTAGCCTCGCGATGAAGCAAGCCGCTCCTAGGCATCGAGGGGCGTGGCAAGACGACGCAGTGTCTCGTTCCCTCCTCAGGGAACAAGGGTTACAGACGTAACCCGAGACGTTCCCTTTCGTTAGGGAACTCACACTGCGTTGTTGAAAAAGACACTTTGGGGAACGAATGCCCACTAGGCCACGCACCGAAAAAGGCCTGCCCTAGAGTTAAACTGATCTAAGGCACTCAGCTAGGACTAGAGCATACGTGCGCCAGGCGTACAAGAGAGGTGCAGACTATAAAACCTGAAAAAATGTGCGGGGTAGCCCAACTGGCTGCCTCACAGATCTCCTGGAGGGGCACTCCCAAGAAGAGGGCTCTAGAGGACACCATGCCTCTAGTAGAATAAGCCCTTACGGCCAAAAGTGAAGGCAAATTGCGCACCTTGTAGGCTTACTTATGGTTTGTTTAGCCGGGAGCCCCTTATTAGGTGATCCAAAACACACTACAGTAAGTCTGACCTCCTCCAAGAAGAGGACCTCTCAAGGTAATACTTGGAACTCTGACTGGCAGAGCAAGGAACCTCTTCTCTTCTGCCGACACATGTGGTGGAGGATGAAATGCTTGCAGGACCATGGACCTAGCCATGTTAATTTGCACTTAAGGCACATAGCTGGGTCTCGGATGCAGGATGGCCTTAACTCCGCCGGGGCAAACCCCAAGCAAGCTGGCGTTAATGCCAGGGCTTGGAGATCTCCCCGTCTCTTTATAAGAAGTATCTAAGAGAAAAGCCATCTAGAATGTGAGGGCCTAGGCAAAGCCGACTGAAGGGATTCGAAGGGAGCCAGGGATAGCCCTTCGAGAACCACCGCCAGGTACCAGGAAGGAACCCTGGACCTGACTGTCAGTCTCATCCTCCATATACCATGAATAAATAGTATGACCAGTTGGTGCCTCCCCAAAGGCCCAACATTTAGTGGTGCATGGAACGCCGCAATGGCAGCCACGTACACCTTACGTGTGGACGGGGAGAAATTCGTAGAGAAACAATCTTGAAGAAACTCCAGAACTGAAGCCACTGGGCAGTTAGCTGGACCTAACTCATGTTCTCTACACCAAGTGGAAAACATTCCACTTGAGGCCATATAATCTCCTAGTAGACGGAGCCCTAAAGATAAGTATGGTTTCGACCACCCCAGATGATAGACAGCATCTAGGTACTGAGCCTCCTCAAAGGCCAGACCCACAATTTCCACAGCTCCGGCGAGGATGGAATATAGTGCCCTCCGCCTGAGACAACAGATCCCTCCTCAGAGGAATCTGCCATGGCGGAGCTATCAGGAGTTAAATTAAATCCGAAAACCATACTCTGGCCGGCCAAAATGGGGCTACCAGAAGAAGACCGATGCCCTCCTGACAGACCCTCTCCAGGACTCCCGGGAGCTGAGCGATCGGGGGAAAAGCGTACAGGCGAAGCCTCGGCCAGACCTGTACCATGGCATCCAACCCCAGCGGGGCTGGATGAGTGAGGGAGAACCAAAGTGGACAGTGGCACGTCCCTCGAGACGCAAACAGGTCCACTTCCATTGGTCCAAACATCTGCCATATCAGCTCCACCACCTCTGGATGGAGTCTCCATTCCCCGGGCCTCAGCCCCTGCCTCGACAGGATGTCTGCTCCCTGATTCTGAACTCCCGGGACATATATTGCTCTTATAGATAATATTTTCCCTTGGGACCATACAATAATATGATGCGCCAATCTGGATAGAGGGCGCGATCTGAGTCCCCCTTGTCAGTTCAGATACGCTACCACTGATGTATTGTCCAAACGTATAAAGACGTGGTAACCTTTGATGTCTGGGAGGAAGCTCCTCAGAGCCCTGAACACAGCCAACATTTCTAGGCAATTTATATGCCAAGAATGATGATGGTCCTGCCACAGACCCCTGGCAAAGCTGCCGACGTGCCCCAGCCAGTGAGGGAAGCATCTGTCGAAATGGTTTTCCGGTGACATGACGCCCCTAATACTGGCCCTTGGGACAAGAACCAAGGTTTCTTCCATATTAATAGGGAACGAAGGCATCTGCGCGTAACCTTTATTATACGGAATGGATTCCCCTTGGGGGAAAACCCCTTGGCTTTGAGCCACCACTGAAGGGGCCTCATGTGAAAAAGGCCCAAAGGAATTATGTTGGATGCCACTGCCATGAGGCCCAGCAGTCTTTGAAATTGCTTTACAGTGATGGCCTGGCCTAGCTTTATCGCTGACACCATGGTCAGGATGGATTTGATACGTGCGGGAGACATACGTGCCTGCATTGTAACTGAATTCCATACCATGCCCAGAAAAGTAGTTTTTTGAGCTGGTTCTAACACACTTTTCTTAGTGTTGAGTCTCAACCCCAATTTCTGAATGTGGCCAAGGACGACATCTCGATGTCGAACTGCCATTTCTCGAGCCTGGGCCAAAATGAGCCAGTTGATATGATATCGATATAATTCAGTATATGGATGCCCTGAAGCCTCAGTGGAGCCAGAGCTGCATCCATACACTTAGTGAACGTGCGGGGAGAGAGTGCTAAGCCGAACGGAAGAACCCGATATTGGTACGCTTCGCCCCCGAAAGCGAACCTCAGGAACCTCCTGTGACATGGAAGGATGGAGACATGAAAATAGGCGTCTTTTAGATCTATCGTGACAAACCAATCCTCGGATCTGATTTGATTCACGACAATGGGAATAGTGAGCATCTTGAACCTGAATCTCCTCAGAGAACGATTCAACTGCCTCAAATCTAAAATCGGCCTCAGCCCGCCATCCTTCTTTGGAACTATAAAGTACCGGCTGTAAAACCCGGACTCCCTGTCTGGTAGGGGAACAATTTCTATGGCCCCTTTGACCAGTAGAGTCTGTACCTCTTGTTCCATAACCCGAGCCTGTTCTGGAACCACTGCAGTCGGTACCACCCCAGCAAACTTGGGAGGTCGGTGACCGAACTGCAGTCTGTACCCATATTTTATAATATTCAGGACCCATATAGATATATTCGGAAGGCGTTGCCATTCTTTTACAAAATCTACTAAGGGAACCAGCCCCTCGAGACTGACCTCGGGTGATTTTCGAGCACTATTCTCGACCTCCTGAAGCGGAGGACCGGCAGGAAAAAGTCGAGAAAGATTTTGTGACCATAGTCAGTGCCCTGTTGCAAGCTTTTGGGGTGAACGCCACGGTGTGTGTTCGCTGGAAATCGATGTGGCCTGAAGCGCACTTTATGGCGGGATACAGACATCAATTTCCTGAGGCCTCCCCCAGAGGGGAGGCTCTTTCGGTTTCGTTCTCGACACCCTGAAGCGGAGGACCGGCAGGGAATAATCGAAAACAGTTTCCGATGTGCGGACGCGAACACTGCCTGGCTGCAAGCCTTTTGGACGGGCACTACAGCGTGCATTCGCTGAAAACCCATACGTCCCGAAGCGCACTTGACGCTGGATACAAACATCGATTTCCTGAGGGCTCCGCGGAGGAGCGATTCTCGCTCGTCCCTCCACGGGGGGGACAGCCATCTTCGTCTCGTTTTCGATACCCTGACGCGGAGGTCCGGCAGGGAAAAAAATCTAAAAACTATAAAAACTATTACATATTAAAAACTATATTTTATAATACTGAGCCTTAAATGGTGTTGTTTAAACCATATTTTGGGACATCAGTCATGAACTTTTTAGCACTATTGAAAGATTTTCAAAGAGCAGCAATTAATTTGATGTAATTCATATTGTTCTTTGTCTAAATTCTCTCATCAGACAAGCTGTGCATGTCCTCTGAAACTATCAGGCCTGGCTACAAGCCTCTTAGTGACACGATAATTGTCATTATATGCATCAGTTTTAAAATTTAGCATATTTTCCAAATTTCAGTCTCTAGGACTTCTGCATAGCAGCTGTTCTCTAGGACTGAGAGATAGTTTTCCCAGATCATTTCATTTGAAATATTCTAATTGCATTGCACTGTTTTGTCCAACTTTACATTTCGCACTCAAAGGATTCAAGTGAGACATTTTTACTTGTTATTTTTTAGTTAATCAAATCACAAGATTTTTTTTTCACAAGTTAGCGTGACCATTTTCTTATGTCCAGTGTTGCAATGTTGTTGCAGCAAAGCAAATAATCAAATGTAACAACATTATTTACCTCAGAATTTAAGTTTTTAGTTTTCAACCCTCTATTGAGTACCAGAATAAAATTTGGATGATGTTATTCCAATTTAGGTTTCATCACTTGTTGCATGGGCAAACAAGGAGGTATTTAAAGTTAAAGCAAGGGATGTCATTTCTCACCTACGCTGCCGCTATCATGTCCCTGGCATGTAGTTTTATCTAATTCTCAAGCCCCACCGGATTTTGCGTTCTCTGGTCTAACTGGGTATGCCGACCCATTCTACAAACGTGTCTATATGAGGTGCGTCTGAATTTTCCCTCAACACTTCTAAAAGGCAAATAAGAATTGACTTACCACAACGGCTGAAGAAAGAGAAGGACATCTTACATCTCTTACTTGTTGCAAGTCCCAATATTTCGCTGAAAAGACACTCACAATCTGGAGAATCACGGAGGGACTGTCACCACTTTGTAAGGACCACCCATTGGCCCAATGACGGAATCCAACAGTGTGCGAAGGGACAATGTGTGTATGTCTTTTCAGCGCTCCAGTGAAGTTCACTTAATTTATTGGAACTTAGTTTCAATATTACTTCAGCTCAACGCTTAATCTGACTCCAATTTCAAATGATAATCAAATTTAGATCGTGTTTCTGATTAGAAAATAGTCATAAATATTATGAATTAATTTAGACCTTTGATTATTCTGAGTATCCCATACTTTCAGTTATTAATTCATTAAGGGACCCGATGCCGCACAGTGTCACACGTTCCGGGTTTACGTGGATTTCACGGACACAGCCTCGCCAGTCTTCTTTTTTTTTCTTTTTCTTTTTTTTTCTTTATTTGACAGGGACAATGTACAGTAAGAAACTGTCCCAGAATTAGCTACAGAGCTAAATTTCATCTCCAGTCCCTGGGCAGAAAGTACCAAATCACATTACACACAATATAATATCCCACAAGAGAAAAATATACGACACATTGTCTATCAATTAACAATAAATACAACAATATTACTACCAAACAATCTCAATATACATCCTATAAAATCACATAATATTACAAAAATCAGTCCCCCATAATTATAAAACCTTGACAAAACAAGAGTATTTAATGATTACAGACCTGACTCCTTTTTAACCACATTTTCAAATGGAGCATGAACTGTGTCAAAGTATGACATAACAATTGGTAAGTTATTCCAGTTTTTAACAGCTCTTACAGAAAAAGCTTATCAACCAAACTCAGTTACTCTAAAATGTGCTTCACAGTCACCTCTTGATGAAGCCCTTGTTTGTCTTATGTTTTCTCTACGCGAAGCAACACATGCTTTTAAGGGAGAAGGTGCAAGATCATTTACAATTTTATACATTAAACAACAATTGTAAAATATAATAAAATGGTCAAAAGTAAAGAAATTGTGCTTTTGGATTATAAGACAATGATGGTATCTAATAGGTTTCTTGTCAAATGCCTTTAGAGCACGTTTGTATAAGGTATAAAGGTCTGAGAGTAGATTTTCCTGATTGTGACCATGAAGTAATACAATAAGAAAAATGAGAAAAAATCAAAGAATGCAAATAAATTCTTGCAGCTTCCAGTGAAAGTTGACTCCGTATAAATTTAAAGTTTCTAAGTTGAGGTGTCACTGCGCGGACTATTTTTTTAATATGCTTTTCAAATGGTAAGTGCGTATCCAAAATAACTCCAAGATATTTAAAATCTGATACAATTTGTAATTTTTCACCACAAACTAATATATCAGGAAGATTCTCCTCCTTCCTTTTAATTTTAAAATACATACAGGCAGTTTTCTGAACATTTAACGTTAAACAACACTGAGTAAGCCAGTCTGAAATTTTGGACATAGCTACATCTAATTTTTGTGCAACTTGTTCATTTGTTTTACCATGTACATATACAACAGTGTCATCAGCGTACATTTGAATATTTACATCCGGGCAAACATCAGGTAAATCATTCAAATACAAACTAAAAAGTAAGGGCCCTAATACAGACCCCTGCGGTACTCCCGTAAAGCACTCTCTCAAAGACGATACCTGCATTTCAATCCGGGTACACTGTTTCCTTGATGTAAGATAAGATTCGATCCATTTCATTGCTTCTACCGAAAAATTCAAATATAATAATTTAGACATTAAAACATTATGATTTAGCGTATCGAATGCCTTTTTCAAATAAAGGAATACTGCACCCACAACCCCACCTTTATCTAATTTTGACCTCACTTGCTCGATAAAATGACATACAGCTGTTTCCGTTGAATGCTGTTTATGGAACCCAAATTGCATAGGGCACAATACATTATTTTGTACATTTAAGTAATTTACAATTTGGTTACTACCTTTTCTAGTATTTTAGACACTACTGATAAAATTGAGATCGGCCTAATTTTCAACTTTACTCGGATCACCTGCCTTAAAAACTGGAGTAACTAATTCAGTTTTCCAACAATTTGGAAAAATAGATTGTCCAATTGATAAATTAACAAAATGAGTAATTGATGCTAAAAAAATATCACTATTACTTTTTAAAAATGTACAATCCAAACCATCTATATCTTTGGCATTAGAATGTTTTAAATCCTTTATAATATTCTGAATTTTAATCTCTGAAACTGTAATTAGATAAAATGCAGGTTTTACTAAATTTACAGAATTTAGTTCTTTATGTCTAATTCCATATTTACCAGTCATATTTACCTTCAGGGCAAACTGAGTAAACAAAATAATTGTTAAATATATCAGTAATTTCATCAGGCTTATCAATTATTCTCCCTTTAAAATTTAATTCTAAACATTTACTACCTGAATTAGAGTCTTTATTTATTAATTGATTAATAGTTTGCCATACCTTTTTACTGTTACCTTTGGCCTCGTTTAAAATATTAATAAAGTATCGTGCCTTAGCCTGCCGTATTATCTTAACTACGTTGTTTCTCAAACTATTAAAAAGAAGTCGGTCCTGCTGTAATCCAGATTTTATAGCTTTTTTTAAGGCAATGTCACACTTTTTCATGAGCATCCGTACCTGTTCAGTAATCCATGGTAAGTTATTCTTTTTATGCCTATTTCCAGCAAATATAGTATATTTATTCCTTATTTTTTGTATTTCCTCTATAAAGATTTTATGCGCAGTTTCCACATCTTCAGTAGATAAAAGGGGTACCCAATCAATTTGTCCAAGCTCTCCTTCGAATGCACTCATATCCTTTTTTAATATTCTAAAGGAATAGTTATGTTTATTCTGTGTAGTAGTATGATAATTAAATCTATTCTTATTTAATTTCCTAGAAATAAGTGTTAGATTGTGATCTGACAATCCAGTTAAAAAATGTAAAATCTTTATTATTCTATCTGGTTTATTAGTAAAGATAAGATCTAATAAAGTTTGCGAAGTGGCTGTAATTTGTGTAGGGCCCTCAGCCATTTGTGTAAAATCATATAATTTTGTTATTTCACTTAATTTTTTTTTAGTGATTTTGTCAGACCAATTAAGATTGAAATCCCCCATAACAAGACACTCTTTACGCAAATCAATTTCTTTAAAAAGATTTTTTAAATGTTTATAAAATGAGATATCAGATGAAGGAGGTCTATAAACTGCAACTATAGTAAAAGACATTTGCGAAGATTAAGTGATTAAAACGGCAATACATTCAAAATCTTTTGAGCATTCAAGATGAACTTGTTCACATTTAAAATGATCTTTAACATAAATAAGGAGCCCTCCTCCTCTACCAGTTTTCCTATCGTGTCTGAAACATTTATACCCATGCATTATCAAAGCAGCACTAGGAGAAGTTTTAGTTAACCATGTTTCCGATAAACACAAAAAATCTAAATTTGAATCGTTAAGCAAATGTTCAATTTGTTAATGTTTTGGTAACACACTTCTAATATTTAAATGTCCTCCCAAAATGCCCTTCGGTTTAGCCCCGCGGTCCCAAATTACTTTAGAATGGTTCATTGTTTGAAAATACTGCAGCTTACGATGCCTCTCGACAGCCGACAGTCCATTGCGTCTCCCGTCGACCAACACACGGCGACAAGTCGAGGCAGCCCCCCCGACACAGCCGGACAGCACATCCAGACTACAGCCAGCTCCGGCCTGGCCACCAGCAGACACCGCGGGAAATGCAGGTGAGTCTCCAAGCACAATTCGACCCGACAGTCAAGCCGCGGCCAATCCCGATCCGACCACAAATATCCACTGGCGGCAGCTGAAAAAAACCTCCAGGTGATACGCCAGAATTCAATTCGACACCACCGACAATATCCACCAGCGGCGACTGCAAGACATCTCCAGGTACCGCGCCGGAATTTAAAGCAAGACACTGAGCAACTCCAACGTCACCAGGTCCTGGATTAAGATGAATATCACCAGCAAGGAGAAGCGTTGTCATCAAATAAAGCAGAACCTTTTTCTGGGGCTGCTTAGATTTATCTTGTGTTGAATTCTTTGATACAAATGGTGCCAATGCTTTTCCGTTTTTTAGAACAACGGAATATGAGGCAAACTGTCCCAGTCCATTTAAATTACTTGGTGATTGAAACTCGTTGCCGTTTGCACGACTAATCCAACAACATTGAACCGAAGCATAAAGGAGGGCAAATACATATGCAAAATTCAAAAATCTCTGCATAGATTTTGTCTTATGGAGGTTTAAAAAAGCCACGGAAAAATTGATCATTAAAATTAACACATTAAAAAGATAAAAATCAGTTTGCTTTAATCTAGTCCTAAGAGCAGCTCCTGCCACACTGCAGTTCAGGTCCGCCATTTTGAAAAAGTGATCTGTGATGTTTGAAAAGTCTGATCTTGGTCAGAAGGTGCAGGGTTTGCTAATACCTCTTAAGTCGGTTGCCTACTGCTCACTCATACAAAAAAAGTGTAGTTTATTTACACTGTAAAACCTGATGAGTTAGTTCAACTCAAACCGTTTGAGGAAACCGATTGCCTTTTTTTATTGCCTTTTGAGTTTAACTCAAACAATTTAAGCATAAAAAAAAATATTTGATTTGTGTCCAAGTAACTCAATAACTTATTGTTAAGATAACTTGGGTAAATAAAGTTAATAGTACTAAGTCCATTCAATTAATATAACTCATTTCAAATTCAAAGTTTAAGCAAGCAGAACTAGCAGTTCTTATTTTGTACTTCAACATTTCAAGTTAAGAACAATTAAAATGTATGAGTACATTAATTCATACAAGTAATTTCAAATTTTCATGTAATCTCAATGTAAATACTTTTATTAACATAAACTTAATTAGTTTTTAAAAGCTAATCTGCTAAAATACTAACTTACTAACATATTAGCAATAGTATGTCATACAGAAGCACGTGCTGTATGAGCACAACGATATAAAATGATTATTTGATCTCAAATCAAGCTGCATGCACCACTTGTCACCATGATGGTAACTATCCTACGCTGTAAAAAAAATCATATTTTTACAGAAAATAACTGTTTGTTTTTTTTTAAATCATTTTCTTTCATTTTGAATTGTACTCAAAACACTGTAAAATTACAAATAATATCTGTAAAATATAAATTCAGCTGTTATTTTAAGTATTGTGACATTCATGACATTTATTCCAGTAATTCACATTTTTTATACAGAAAATTGATTGTATTTTTCATATAGTATTTTTACTGTTTTCTTAAATTACATAAAAATGTATGTAAAATGACAAATATAATCTGTAATTAAACAGTAACAGAACAGTTAAATGATAAAATGGTCAAATGACTGTCAGCCCCCCAAAAAACTGAAAACATCCTAAATTAAATAAACTGAAAAACACTGTTATTTTACAGGTATTTCCTGAATTATCACGATCAAATACCTTCATTGTAAAAAAAAAAATCGTAAAAAAGGGTCAAATGACTGGCAGCTGCGGCTGCCAAACAAAAACCATAAAATTAAAGTAAAATATGCTAATTTAAATAAAGAACTTTAAAAGAAATTTGATGTCACCATGATTGAGATCAGTGTCTGCTTTAGTTGGGCTCATGATCCTTGAGTTTATAACTATATTTTTTTCTGGCTGTGTATTTGAAGGCACATTTGGTATAGCAATAAAAACAGGAGAAAATATCAGATAATCTTGGTCATTTAATGGTGATGTTATAGTCATCATATGATGATCTGATATGTCAGTCAAATCTCTGAATGTGTTAGCTTAGATCACATAATATGTAGATGGAATTTAGCTTTATACAAAGTCTATAGTTAATGTTATAATTTTTCTAATGACCCTTGACATATTGTGGCATCAGTATTGTAACAATCTGAAATTTAAAAAATATATATATTATACAGAAAAAGTTTTGAGCTGGTTCATTTTTATTGTAGTATAGAGACATCAAGAATCAACATATGAATCTCAACAATGGTCACAACCAACAAAGCATTTTTGTGACTTTATAGTAGTTCAGAGTTGATCAGATTTTTTTTTCATTGTCACGATTCATATGCTGATTCTTGATGTCTGAGTGAGTCTATATGATCCTGTTAAAACATTTTCTCTATAATGACTTCATAAAATCTGAGTATCACAGCACTGCAGGATCTTCTATAGCAGTTTAATCATGCATAATTAACAACTAATATTTACCGCCTTAATCAGATATCACACTTCAGATGGTATCAATGAAGCAGGACACTACAAGACAACTATTATCACTAAAAATTGACCAACTTCATTTCGTCTGAGTTTCTCTTGGATTTCTATCATAACTAATATGCATCAGAGACACACAGTTAAAGCAGACATAACAGAGAAAACCTTAAGTTAAAATCTAAAAGGTCAAGAGCCCAACTAAAGCAAACACTGATCTCCATCATGGTGACATCAAACTGTATTCTTTTCAATAAAACTTCAACTTCTAAACCTCTGTTAATTCTCAATAAGAATGTTAGTATGAAAGAAATAATGTCTGGATTGTAATAAGTGAAGATGCTGAGATCCTGAGAGATCTGTTAGTGTTTAATGTTCTGTTGGGGTTTAAAGTGTTTCTGTATGGTGTGTTTCGTGTGTCACCGTTGTATTGAAGAGTAGAGCCTGAGCTTCAGTCCAGGATGAGCAGAGAAACACTGATGATATGATGCATGTTGCTTTAATTAACTGACAGTAACTGTGTAGTTGCTGATGTAGTGACGTATAGTCACAGCAAATCATGCATGTAGTTAACTGCATGTTTTTCAGTGAAAAATTCAGAAAATAAATGTGAAACAACTGTTTCTGTTAAAAAAGATTAATGAAAATTTCTGTAAAAGTATTTTGCACTTATTTAAATAAGGATATTTTACATTAATTTTACGGTTTTTGTTCGGCAGCCGTTGCTGACAGTCATTGACCGTTTTTTTAAGATTTTATTTTTTACAGTGTAAAGCCAACATTAACAGAAATTCTTCTAAATTAGCATAACAAAACATTAATCACTACTAAATCTCACACTTAACATTAATCTTACACACAAAAAACAACATTATATTACACTTAATTTTAGCATTTTCTCTCCCTTTCGAGTGCCATCGGCAAAGCATGCTGGGAAATAGACATCCCAGCCATTTCAGTTAAACTTAAGTTTGTCTAAATTAAAATAAATAATTTCATAAAACTCAAAACAATGAAACAGTTCAGTTTACTTAAAATATATCAGTTCTGTGAACTTGAAAGAAAAAGAAAGTGCTAAATACTCATATAAGTTAATTTGACTGAACTAATTAGTTTAATTTAAGTTTGTCCTACTCAAACCAATTAATTATTTTGAGCGTTAGGGTTTACAGTGTAGCCACTTCCATACAACTTGCCAAGTCAGTGATAGACATAAATCAAAAGGTCTTCAGATGACGTGCCTACTGCTCCATTCATATGCGCCTTTAGTTTGACCTATCCTGGACACAGAGCTGTGGTAGCACCAGCCTCCTCATAATGTACTAAAATAATGATTTCAGAATACTCAAGATAAATAAATCAAGATGTAACATTTATTTGTCAGGTAAAAATGTATCATGCCAATTACACAAGTAAATGATTAAAAGCCAATTCAGAAATAATAAATACATGACATCAATTACTCAAAGATGACTCTAAAAGTAAGCAATGCATTCCTGACAGAGACACGCAGTGGTGGGTTTCCAACGGGAAAACACTGAAACCGCACTGTATGGGCACTGTATGCTCCTGGTTAAAGGGTCCCAAAGACTGCTCTGTCTTATTGTACCAATATTTTTGGGTCAATTAATGTACTCCAGGGGGTAACACCTGGTTTTGGGGGAGAGGGGAGATGTCTTGAAGAGACATCACCCAAAGAGGAGAACAGGATTCTCCTAAGTTCTCAATCTTTCTCATTAAACCAATGACTGCAATGAAATTAAAACCATTTTACCAATCGCACTGAGACATTTAACCCCCTGGGGTCACTTGCAACACCATAGCAACCACCAAAACAACCTAGCAACAGCATAGCAACCACCCAGAATACCCTAGAAACCGCCTAGCAACACCATAGCAACAACCAAAACACCCTAGCAACCACCCAGAATACCCTAGCAACTGTCTAGCAACAGCATAGCAACCACCCAGAACATTCTAGCAACTGCCTAGCAACAGCCTAGCAACCACCCAGAATACCCTAGCAACCACCTAGCAACCACCCAGGACACTTTAGCAACCCACTAGAAACTCTCTCTTTTTAATTTTAAACTACTTGAAACTTTAAAATACTTTACGTTTTAAACAACTTTAAACTACTTTAAACTTCAAACTATTTTAAACTAATTTAAACTTCAAACTAATATAAACTTCAAACTATTTTAAACTAATTTAAACTTCAAACTAAGTTAAACTTTAAACTAATTAAACTTCAAATGAATTTAAACCTCAAACTACTTTAAACTTCAAACTTCTTCAAACTTTCTGGTCCGGCTTTCTCAAGCCAACTTAAAGTTTGTCTCGACGAACTTTTTAATCTAGGCTTGTTGGCTTTCCAACAGGAAAACACTGAAACAGAACTGTATGGGGATGATCCTGGTAAGGGTCCCAAAGACTGCTCTGTCACCTACCCTTAAATACCCAGACCAGAACAAAAGGGTTATACAAATATTGTTTAGAGTTGTTTTGGGTCAATTCATGTACCCCAGGGGGTAACACCTGGTTTCGGGAGATATCTGGAAGAGACATCACCCAGAGAGGAGAACAGGATTCTCCTAAGTTCTCAATCTTTCTCATTAAACCAATGACTGCAATGAAATGAAGACCATTTTACCAATCGCACTGAGACACTTAAAATGATACCAAACATGAAAAAGGAAGAACAATAGATTCACAAGATACATCATATGTGATATATAGACATTCTTAGTGAACTTTTGGTGACTTGACTCGCGATAAGAGAGAGAGGGGGGGGGGGGGGATTGCAAGAAGAACAATTGTAAATGCAGAAGCCATGATGGTAAAGGTGGCAAACACGTCAAAGTTTATAAATCTTCTGGAGACTTGGGTGATTTTGGAGATTGCTCTGGAGACTTCAATGCGGGAGACTGTGGTGGAGCGGTAGACTGTGGAGGAGATGGTGGAGGCGGTGGTGGAGATTGAGTTATGTCAGACAAGTGAGTTACATTTAAGTAATATTCACTATCTCTATATAAAACTATGCCATATACATAATTACATTACATTTCATTGAATTGATTATTTAAATCTGATGAAGAAAAGTAGTTGGAGCAGTTTTTTTGAGTAATCAACTTAAATATTAGTTTGCTACAAATTATGTATTTGCTATGAACTCAGTGTAGTTTGTTGGATTAACATAATTCCATTCAAAGTTTTCATAACTCAAAAAGATTGATGCAAACCATTACATTACGTTGCTTTAGCATAGATTGTATACAAATATGGCATACACAACTGCACTTCATTACATTGATTTAAATCTGATTAAGAAAAATAAACAAGATTCTTTCAGAAAATCTTCTTTGTTCTTTCTTTGTTAAAATCTTCTAACTGATTGTTATAATATTGCTGGACCTCACGCTGCAGTAACACAGGATTTGTGATGAGAATATATTAATGGTACAACACAATTGTTAGATTCAAATTACCTCAGTGAAACAGTCTATTTCATGATGATTATAAAACCATCATCACCTGATCTCATTTCACTTTAGCTTTCTTTGCTGCTGCAAATGTGTTTTACAAACACACTGTCACAGCAGCCAAAAAAAAATAAAAGATATGCTACGAGTTAAGAGCCCAACTAATGGAAACACTATTCACTGTTATGGTGACTTCAAATGAAACACATTAGAGTTAAACCTCTGTTAATTCTCAATAAGAACTTCTGTAGACGTGTGACAGAAATAAAGTCAGTCTGGTTAGTAATAAGTGAAGCTGGTAATGCTGTTTGTGGAGTTGTTTAATCCTCCTCTGCTGAGATCTTCACAGATTTAATGTCTTCTTTTCTCTTCAGTTGATTTCATCTAAGACTGTGGCTGAAGTCAGTTGTTGTTCTTGTGTTTCTGCTCGTCTCTTTTTTCTGTTCTCTTCTTTCTTTCAGTGATTCTTTTTGTTAACAGGCTGAGATGACTTCATATTTAATATACACAGATTTTGAGGCTCAGATAAGGTCCAGTTCTGGTTTATTTCTTTGCTCTTGGCTGAGATGTGGCATTGCTATGGCCTGCTTGTGGCCCAGATCTGGCAAACAGGAGTGGCCCACCCAAGTGCCGTAATTCCACGCTGCATGTGGGCCAGATCATCTTTCCACGTGTGCCAGATGTGGGCCGGATCTGGGCCGACACAATGTTGCTATGTGGGTAGAGTTTTTAAATAGTAATAAAGTATTGTCATATTTCCATGGTCTGTTGTAACTGATAAAACAGCATTTTCATCAGTATGAATTCTGTGTTTCAGGGGTTTCTAGTGCTGATTGGGGTGTGAGTTACAGTCCTTCACACATCTGTGCACTAAAGGACTCAACAGTGATAATGAGATGCACTTATACATACCCTACTGGATATCAGATCATGAAAGTGTTCTGGACCAAAAACCCTGTAAAGGGTGTTGACCCTCCAGATCTGTCTGAGGACCCTGAATACAGTCAGAGGCTTCAGTATCTGGGAGATAAACAGCAGAACTGCACCGTCAGACTGAGTCATGTGACACTGAAGGATGAACACATGTACTATTTCAGATTCATCACTGATAAACCTGATGGAAGATATACTGGTGTTCCAGGAGTGACTCTTACTGTCACAGGTGACTTTGATGAGGTTTATCTCTTCTTCTGTGCATTATGTTGAATAATAATCAGTGTATGACAGCAGCACTAGATATAATGTGTGTGTTGTGTTCAGATCTTCAGGTGGAGTCTCCTGAGAGAGTGACAGAGGGAGATTCAGTCACTCTGAGATGTAAAAGCAGCTGCGCTCTGACTGACAGAGCAACATTCATCTGGTACAGAAACTCACAGCCATTAACTGAGAGAAGAGACAGAAACAATGAACTCCTGCTGCAGTCAGTCAGAAGAGAGGATTCAGGCAGATATAGCTGTGCTGTAGACGGACACACTCACATCTCTCCTGAGGTTCAGCTCAATGTCATGTGTGAGTAAAGATTAATTTAGTCTTTTTAAAAACCAGAGATTGTGTTTGAATGAGATGATTTTAAGATTTAATTTTTGTCCTGTGTTAGATCCTCCCAGGAACGTCTCAGTGTTGATGAGTGGATCTGGTGTAATAGTGGAGGGAGATTCAGTGACTCTGAACTGCATCAGTGACTCAAACCCTCCTGCTCTGAACTTCAGCTGAAAATAACAGAAGTGAAACCAGAGCAAATAAATCAGTCATGAACAACATGCTGCCCAATAATCAAAAACATGACAATTAAGTCTAAGAAAATGTCTATATGCTGACAAAGTCATTTGACACACAAACCTCTTCCTCAAGGGAGCCAAATCCTGTTCTTGGAGATCTGCAAAGTTCAGATCCAACCCTGATCACACACACGTGTCTGCATTGATCACATGCTTCTTCATTAGCTGGTTCAGTTGTGTTTGATCAGGGCTGAAGCTGAACTTTGCAGGAAGGTAGATCTCCAGGAACATGATTGGCCACTCCTATCATATCTCCACAATGTCTTCTGAGAAAATGAACCAAAAAATCAGTTTGTCCAATCAAATGCTCCGATGAGTGAGAAAGTCCCTCCCCTAAACCACCGGACAATGACTAGCAAGTAGCAAATTAGCAATTCATGTTTAAGACTGTGATATAACTAAAATCTACTGGATATTTATAAAATAGACAAGCCCATTGACATGCCTCACCCAAACTTCATGCTTCACCCAAACAACCATGCTTCAGAAGGAAATACATCAACATACCACAGAAAACTGCTCATTAAACACTCATTATGTGGTCTTTGAAAATAAAATAAAAATAAAATAAAAAAGTAATGTAACATTAACTCACCGTGAATCATTAGCAGAAATATCAGAGGAAGAGGAGGAGCCATTCTGACCCACATCAGCATAACATATATCTATAATACAGCATTAAACATCACTTATATGCTCATAAACAGTGCATGTTCATCACCCTAAACAGATCTTAGTGTTAGTAAGATCTTTGCACATCTGAAGATTATTAATGCTCAACATCAGTGTGTGTAAATGAACTGATCATTAGATGAACAGAAGATATTCCTCATGTCAGGAATCATGTGATATATGAGCTTCATCTATATAAATAATCATCAGTTTTCATTTAAATATGAGTGTGTTTGTCTTACCGTGTTGTCGCTCATCAGATCAACAGCAACCGAATGACTGTACTGTATTAACACAAGCACTTTAGCTTTACAGTGAAGGACTTTAAAGTGTGAGAAGTGTGGTTAACACTGTTTTTTACACACAGCTGCAGAATGCAGGGATGACGTATTTTTGTAGGCATTTTAGCACTTCCGGGTGCATCGTCCTGAAGTCAATGGGTTTTTGGTTAAATGCTTGATTAAAGGTACATAACAAAAATAACACGCATACTTACAAGATCGAAGTAGAAATTTGAAGGTTTTCAGAGTGTTGCTTGCCCATTGCTCTCTGACAGCTGCCTCGTGTAAAATAAAATTGAAAATGGAGGAAATGTGTATCGCGAGATCTGGCTAAAGTGATCTAGTCGCGCAATGCCAGTAGTCCCAGTAGTCATGTCTCAGTAGTGTTTCGATTGTGCCATCTAGCGGTTGAGAAATGCCATTGCATTTGATTTAATTTGAAATGATAGACAGTCATATCGTAGATTGTGTATATGTTATGTTTATGTGTGACAGCAAACATTAAGCTGTGTGAGCGAAAACATTTTTAAGACTAATATTCTTATACTATATCGCTGGTCTGAATCAGGGCTATAGCCAAGCCGTCCGTAGACCAGATTGCTTTGATTTCGCCAGGTGGGCTAAAGCAGACCGCATATAGCCCGTCCAATTCGGAGCTAAATAGTGACTACAGATCGACCATGTCGTGAAATGGCACATTGAACCTTGTAGATATCATTACCAATGCGAACGTGATGAAATATCAACAATTTCATGCACTACCTGGCAAAAAAACTACAATTAATCAGTTTTGACTAAAAGTGGGCTACAATAGCCGAGTCTGAATACGAGCTAAATCGTGGCTACGCACAGCCTACACATATAACATGTAAAATAAAGCAAACCAAACAACTTGTAATCACAGTTGACTTTGCTTATAAAGACGTTGAACGAGACGTTGAAATGACGGCTATTGCTTGCTGGGTGGGAAAGCGTGCCCGACCTGAAGGAAGGGAACGCTGCAGGAGCCATATTCTTAAAGCGAGACAGGTGAATAGGGTACAAATTTTAACTAGCAGATATCACTATGAAACTTTCCCAGTTGATTACCTACATTAAGATGAGAAAAGATGAGTATAATATGAGTATTACAAATAAGATGAGTATTACAAGTTGTCTGTAATTTAATGTTTAAATATGCAAATTAGGCAATTAGGGCTGGGGCGGTTACGCATTACCGCAATACCGCGGTCACATGATGCCTACCGCGGGTCTGAGCTTGTCACCGTCATCACCGCAAAAAAAAAAAAAAAAGCATTGGCCTGCACATGTGTGCACGTTGTGTCTAATTACATTGATTCTAATGACATGGATTGTGTCTAATGACATTGTGTCTTACATAAGTTTTGTTTAGAAAACCTTGAATCCATCAAAAGATGGAGCACATCCGACCTTTCGCGAGTTGGGGAGCGCAATGTTCCATGACACATAATAACATTCCATTCGTATTGACTATTAGGCCTATATGCGAGAGTACCTACAGACATCCCAAGTCTCCCAGAAGTTCCGGGAGTCTCCCGCATATTAATAGCGGCTCCATTCCATGATGCCCGCAAATTAGTTAAAATCTCCCGGAATCTAGAGCGAGCGAGCAAGAGTGCGCATGCGAGACAGAGACTGTGTTCCAAACCGTGTAGCGCGCGCACGGCAGAGAGGGAGAGGGAGCGAGAGAGAGCATCCTGATTGGCCCGTTTCGGTAAGTCAACCAATCAGTTGTCAGTGTGGGTGGGCTTTTATCTCTTCTTCTCTGACTGCGCGCGCGCCTCCCCAAGTGGACGAGGCATTTTATGCTTGACGCGCTCGCCGTATACTATTCTTTGAAACGACAGCAGGCGACTCGTCCTCTAAACCATCAGGAATCAGCAGAGAGAAGAAGTAATAAGGTACACTCGTGAATGTTTATTTTAGAACAACACTTTAGTAGACCAAACTACAAAAGAATCGTGTAAGCAGTAAACCTTGAGATTATTAGGCTACCTGTGACATTAGAAACGTAACCTACAACTTAATTAACGTTATCTTACATACAACATTTTCATTTAGTTTTGTGAACATTTTTATAAAACATGGCTATTTATTTGTATTTAAAGGGCTTATGTCTACTATTGTAGGATTATTTTGTTTATTTAAGCAACTAATTTAGACGCAAGAACTGGGTGCGGGGCGGGGGATTTAAAGCGGTTTACCGCTATACCGCGGGAATTTCTTGCTTTTCAACCGCGGTAAGAAAAAATCCATACCGTCCCAGCCCTATAGGCAATATCTAATTAAATATGGACTAATTTGCATATATTTTAAAAAAACGAAATCTGAGTATTGGATAAAGCCAGGTTTAAAAAAAAAAAATGTCATTGTGTTCACATATTAGATGGGAAAAAAATTACAGAGGGATTAATGGATATCTACTTTTGTTATCCTGTAAATCCGAATATACTGTCAATAGCCTTACAAAAAATATTTTCGCCATGTTTTGGAATAAAATGTTATATAAATCAGGCTAGGAATAATATATTTACAAATCCCTCTGTAAATGTCTTCATAATATAACTAGGTACAAGACTGGAAAGTTTGGTGTATATAGGTGCTACTGAAGTGGAGATTTCGGACTTGGAGTATGAGAGAAAAGTCATTTTGAGTGTTGCCAGTATTTTACTATTGTCTCTTTTGTCTTCTTTGGCTGTTGTGACAGTGTGTTTGTCAAACACATTTGCAGCAGCAAAGAAAGCTAAAGTGAAATGAGATCAGGTGATGATGGTTACCTGTTGATGGTTTTATAATCATCATGAAATAGACTGATTCACTGAGGTTTTTTATAATCTAACAATTATGTTGTTCCACTAATATATTCACATCACAAACCCTGTGTTACTGCAGCATGAGATCCAGCAATATAACAATCAGTTTAAATCTTTAAACAAACATGTAATAAAAAAAAAAAGGCCTATGATGACACACACAGATATCAACAATCAGCGTATAAATCTCAACAATGGTGACAATCACAAATATTTAGATGAACAGATTAATTCAGAACATCACTGAAAAGCTACTAATTCACAACAAAAACAACAGCAGAAAATAAAAGCAAATATTTAGAATCAAACAAAATTATAGGACAATTCAGCTGCATAATTTATTCATGTTGCAATGCATGCTGGGAGTTTTGTACTATGCTGGTACCCAGTATGCATTGCAGCAAAGTACTTTTGATTGTCACCATTGTTGAGATTCATACGCTGATTGTTGATGTCTGTGTGTGTCATATTAAACTGACTTTTTCGCGTTCATGTTTATTGAAGTCTTCTAACTTCTTGTTATAATATTGCTGGATCTCATGCTGCAATAACACAGGGTTTGTGATGTGAATATATTAGTGGAACAACATAAGTGTTAGATTAAATTACCTCAGTGAATCAGTCTATTTCATGATGATTATAAAACCATCAACAGGAAACCATCATCACGTGATCTCATTTTACTTTAGCTTTCTTTGCTGCTGCAAATGTGTTTGACAAACACACTGTCACAGCAGCCAAAAAAAGACATAATATATATAGTTAGAGTTTAGAGCCCAACTAATGGAAACACTAATCACTGATATGGTGACTTCAAATGAACCACATTAGAGTTAAACCTCTGTTAATTCTCAATAAAACTTCTGTAGACGTCTGACAGAAATAAAGTCAGTCTGGTCAGTAATAAGTGAAGCTGGTAATGCTGTTTGTGGAGTTGTTTAATCCTCCTCTGCTGAGATTTTCACAGATTTAATGTCCTCTTTTATCTTCAGTTGATTTCATCTAAGACTGTGGCTGAAGTCAGTTGTAGTTCTTGTGTTTCTGCTCGTCTCTTTTTTCTGTTCTCTTCTTTCTTTCAGTGATTCTTTTTGTTAACAGGCTGAGATGACTCCATATTTAATATACACAGGTTTTGTGGCTCAGATAAGGTCCAGTTCTGGTTTATTTCTTTGCTCTTGGCTGAGATGTGGCATTGCTATGGCCTGCTTGTGGCCCAGATCTGGCAAACAGGAGTGGCCCACCCAAGTGCTGTAATTCCACGCTGCATGTGGGCCAGATCATCTTTCCACGTGTGCCAGATGTGGGCCGGATCTGGGCCGATACAATGTTGCTATGTGGGGACAAAGTACAGATCCAGATTGCTCAGCAAATTCGTACTGCAAAGAAAAATAGTCTACTTGTTGATACACACTGAAAACGGTCAGTGGCTGTCGTTTTCAACTGATTCACATTATGAAAACTGGTAAAAACTTAAACTTCAAAAAATAGAACCGTGAAACTCATTTAGAAACAGATTTAAGGTGATGATACACAGGGCAACCTTTTGAGCAATCTTGCTGGGCAATGTTGCTGTCAACGGACAACTAGATGAGACACAGGGTCCATGACTGATCTAAATTATCCAGACAGAAATTTACTGTCAATTTTCAATGGGAAAATGCCCAAGCAACAATCGATCGGCGAGATTTCCCAGCAACATTGCTCAAAAAGTTGCCCTGTGTATCATCACCTTGAGTCACACAAACAGCACAAGTGGCTTGTGAAGAAACAGACTGGCTGTATAACAATTTCATGTAAACAGAATATCGCTGTGGAGATCAGTGCTTTGCCAGATTGCACAGATTAAGTAGACCACTGGGCATAAAATGTAAGAGAAAAGCTCTGTTTTGGTGATTTGGGAGATTTAAGATATTTAGGTCTGGCAACCACAAACATCACACAGCAAAATCCCCAGTGTTAAATTAACACTCCTCAATGTACATATGTGTCCACACTACAGGGTGTTAAAATTAACACTGAAGCAGTGTTGAAGTTAATGTGATAATTAAGTGATTAATTAAGTGATGATTGAGCATTATTGAAGATACCTGATATTAATAAGCAGAATCATTGACGGAAAGAGAAAAAACAATAACAGAAAAAAAAGAAACACAAGAACTACAACTGACTTCGAGTCATTACACATTGTTGCACTTATTATTACCAGTTTGACTTTATTTCTGTCATACATCGACAAAAGTTCTTGAGATTCAACAGAAGTTTAGACGGTAATGTTTTATGGAATTTTTCTTTTCAAGTTACCATTATGGTGGTCAGTGTTTTCTTTAGTTGGGCTCTTGACCCTTTTCATTTTTTAATATTAGTTTTTCTCTGACTTTTCCAACATTGTGTTTATAAAGCACATTTGCTACTGCAAGAGAAAACATGACCTGCTCACAATATGTTTTGATGATAAAAACATTATCATGTAGTGACCAGATTCACTGATGTCATTCAGAGTCTAAATCTTTGACTATATGCTTGATGTCTTGTTTTATTATTGGTGATTGTAGCTCTGAGATTCTACAGTTTGAAATCCAACAGCAATATAAAAAAAAATTGAAAATACTTTGTGCACAATAGTTGTTGAGTTTAAACGCACAGACATCAAGAATCAGCATATGAATCTCAACAATGGTGACAATAAACAAACTAGTGACAAACAGATCAACTCTGGTATCAGGTCACTAGTAATTTCATCATCAAAACATAACCAGGGCTGCAGTTCCAATAGCATCTTAAGCCTTACTTGATCACAGTGTAACTGCAACAAATGGTCTATACGATCAAATTAGGCTTGCGATGCTTTCAGGAAACACAGCCCAATTCATAGTTTCTCTTGCCACAACAAATATGCTCTATAAGCACAGAGTTGGAGCAGCCAGAGAAAAACTAATGTTAAATAGTAAAGGGTCAAGAGCCCAACTAAAGCAAACACTGATCACCATAATGGTGACATGAAACGAAACATTCCATAAAACATTACCATCTAAACTTCTGTTAAATCTAAATAAGACCGTGTGTAGATGTATGACAGAAATAAAGTCAAACTGGTAAAATAATAAGTGCAATAATGGCTCGAAGTCAGTAGTTCTTGTGTTTCTCTTTTTTCTGTTCTTCTTTCTCTTTCCTTCAGTGAGTCTGCTTGTTATCATCAGGTGTCACCACTAATGGCCAATCATCACTTAATTAATCACTTAATTAACTCATTAACTTCAACACTGCTTCAGTGTTAATTTTTAACACCCTGTAGTGTGGACACATATGTACACTGAGGAGTGTTAATTTAACACTGGGGATTTTGCTGTGCACTGCTAGTGGGGACTTGTTAACAATGCAAGATAATGCAAATGTCTAATAAAAAAAGCGTTTTCGGGATAAAAAACGAGCAGGAAAATATTGTGTCGATTTTTTAAAATGAATCGAGAGAGGCAGATATCGTTGTCGCGATTAAAATACGATTAATCGTGCAGGGTCCGTGTACTTTTTCGTTCATTTATTATTCTATTTCGGAATGAAAGATGAAATTTAAAAAAGGGTGCAGCTTGGTTTTTTGTTTAAAAGAAAAAAAAGCAGAAATGGCTGTATTTTGTTTTCCAAATGTATTGTCGTCATCAAATAATAGTATTAGAAAATAGGACGACATTTCCGATCGTTTTTTAATTTGTAATATTTATTTGTACGTTTATTGTATTTCATTTGACTGATCCTATCCTTACCCGGAAGTAATAAATAGTGCAGCCCTACTAGAAATGTTATTGGACATGGACTCCAACATCGCTCAGACGTCAAATTTGGTTGAAAATGAACATTGGGTTGATGTGTTATAACTTCTCTCTTTTTGTTTTTCGATTTAGCTACTAATGAGGGTTTAGCACATAGATCAAATAACTTGTTTAATGAACTTCAGCAAACATTCTACCGTTTTTTAGGTGTTTTATTCCCCAAATGCTGGCACTTTCTAATAATAATTCAAATTAAGTACTAGAAAAACATTGTCTTTGATTTCACACACACAAAAAAATCATCTTAAGGTTCTTATCTGCGATGAAGTTCTGTCCCGTGAAAAAATTAAGTTATGCAACCTGAGGAAAAACATTGAGTGTGCTGAAATATGCTGCTATGAAGAAAAACACTGATACATATGATATATTGAAATATTTTTCTCTTCTTTAGCATTGTCCATTCCATCTGGAAAACAAAAAACAAATCCACTCCGCCACAGCATCCCTTTTAACCCATCCTAACTTATGCTTGCTTCCCAATTCACCCTAAGACGTGAATAAAATATCAGTTCTTACATTGAGCTTGAAAAACAAACAGTTTCTCAACGAGTACAAGTTTTGAGGTAGCCACCAAGAAACATAAGTTCCCACTACCCCAAACTGACTTCCTTCTTCATGTCAGCTTTCACCTTATATGCCTCTAAAACAGGTGAGCCTATATAGTGCCCTCTAATGCCTTGTAGTATTTCTACACCATTCCATTCTTACATAGTGTTTTATGGTGCTTAATTTAACCCCTTGTTTGGGTCTTAAATATAAACACCTTCTACCTTATTTTGTTTATTCTCAGGTTAGGTAAAGTCAGTCGAATTCGTTCTAAACAATAAGTATATAAATTTCCATACTTACAATTCAGTCGAAAGACTGCTCCGTGGTTTAGTTCAGCTCAATATTTTGTAAAACAGAGACTTAAGGCAAGCGAGCTTCTTAATTTCAATTATATGTATTTTTTATTAAATACAGGTTAACTAGTTTACATAAACGGTACTAATATATAAAATAAAAATAAAAGTAAATCAAAACCAAATAATTTACAAGCTTTCATCTTCATGAGCCACAATGGCAAGGCATCCAACACCGGAGAGGCCGTCCTTGGTGAACCAGCGTCTGACTTTGACATTCCTTACAATACTTTTTATAGTCCACACGCCCTCCGCACAGATTCAGTCCTTTACAGACAATCTGTCCAATCCGAAGTCTTGAACTGTCCTCAGTTCTGGAAACCCCCTTACAAACTTCCTATATAAAGCTCTTTCCTTTGTTCTCCTTTGCTTGCTGGCTCTGGATCCTCTGCCTTTCTTCTGTGCCTCATGCTCCTCATCAAACAGGTAATGCTTGCATTTTTCTTCTTTCTTTGGCACAGCTCTTTCTAATACATTTTCAATTTCTCTATACTCTGCTATAATAAATAAATGCTTACAACATTCAGTGTGGTATATTCTTCTATATACACCATTTTCTCAATAAATGATTTTACATCACCAATTGCAGTGTCTCTTCTTTATAAACCATTTTCTTAATAAATGTTTTTACAAACAACAGTTGTGGTGTCTTTTCTTAATAAACCAATAAAACAATTTTATCAAAACATGTCTCAGTGTCTTTTCTATAAACCAATAAAACAACTTATAAAAACATGTCTCAGTGTCTTTTTTATAAACCAATAAAACAATTTATAAAAACATGTCTCAGTGTCTTTTCTATAAACCAGATTCAAGAGTTTCTTATAAAAACTCTTTACAGTGCTTTTCTTCATAATAAGGTTTATTATAAAACCTTATACAGTGTTTCCATATAATCAGGTTTCTTATAAAAACCTTATAAATTTCATTATACAGTGTTTTTCTTATACAACACTTTTCTTACACAAAGTCACATTTACTTAATACCCTATTATAAGCCTATATGAGGCATTACTCATAACAGAATAAATTGCATATTTCACACAACAATAGATGTGTGAGAAAAAACACTGTTCAGATATTTCACTCTGTTACAGTGTAAACATCGGATGTCAGGCTCCAACTTAAACAACTCCATAAACAGCATTACCACCTTCACGTATTACTAACCAGACTTTATTTCTGTCATATGTGTGGACAAGTTCTTATTGAGATTAACAGAGGTTTAGATGTTTTATTGAAATTAATAGTTTGGTTTGATGTCACCATTATGGTGATCAGAGTTTGCTTTAGTTGGACAGTTTGACTCTTGATATTTTAATGTTAGTTTTTCTCTGGCTGCTGTAACTGTTTGTTATGACAAGAACATTAAGAGAAAATGTGATTAGATGATGTTAGCTATTCGATGATGACATTGATATAATCATCATGTAATGCTCTGATCAGCTGCTAGACTGTCATGTGTGTTTGTTAATAAAGTTTATTTCACTGTTTTCTTATTGTGTTGTCTTTTGGAACGCCAAACAAAGTAGTTTGCTTTCGCAACGAAAAGCACAGTGTCTCCACAACATGGAAGCGGCAACAATAATAATAATACAGCGAGAATAAAAATGATGCATTCTTTCTTTGCTCTTGTCCGTTGATTTTAACATTACTTCCCTTTCAAGGGAACGAGGCGCTGCGGTGAGACAGTGTGTTAACGCCCCTACATTTACATTTATTCATTTAGCAGACTAGGGCTGAACGATTTTGCCGTTTTTTTAAACCAATATTGCGATTGCAATTTAATATCCGATTACTTCTTAAGTTCTTTATCTTCTGTATTATTCGACAAAGACAAGCAATAAATCATTGTATAGTAGGGATGCAAATCTTTAGGCACCTCATGATCTACTTTTTTTCTTAATTAATCTTATTAATAACACTTAAAGTCTTTATGTGTAATTATACGTATTTTTAAAAATAATTATTCAAAAAAACATGTTACATGTTAAAAATTTTAAATAGGCTATATAAACTAATAGTGTCATGGTTCATGAATTCACTGTCTCTTTCTCGTCTTGTGTGATTGTTGTTGTTGTTGTTGTGTGTGTGTGTGTGTGTGTGTGTGGGCGTGGTCACTGATCACTACCGCTGATCTGCAGCGACAGCTGCATCTCATCAGCGGCGTCAGCTGCAGCTGATCAATGCGCCTACTTAAGTTCACAGTTTCATCTGGTCTTTGTCAGATCGTTGTGGAGTATTCCTGTGTTCATTCCCGTTCCTGTTTCTGTCTGGCGTCGGTGTGTTCCTGTTGGATTGTTCTTCGTGTTCTTCGTTCTCCGTCTGGATTTCTCACCTGGCACGTCACGGACATCATTCAGCCTCACCACCATCATTACCCGTGTTGCCCATCGAGGTCCCTGCGCCACTCGACTGCCTCCGTGTTTTGTGTGTGTCTGTTTATATCTGACTCATCTGTTAAACTTCCAATAAAGAGTTTTTACTTGCGTTCTTGCATCCTCCTTGTGAGTCGTTACAAATAGCCTATAGCTTCAAAATACTAAAGCTAGTAGATAACAAAGAGGAACAAAAAAAAAGAAAACACATATTACAAGCAATAAACAAAGAGTGCTTTCAGTATTTAAAAGTAGGCTGTCTGAACTTTTTTTTAAATTGAAAATTTTAAATTGAAAGCAGCCTTCTCAGTGATTTTCATATTTTTAATATATAAGCCAACTGCATTCCTGCATTCAATTCTGAAATTCTCTGAATCGATCCAGAATTGTTGGAGAGAGAATCTATAACATAATATATCATTATATATTAATTATATATATTATAACATATTATCACATAAATTAAACAAATGGTTCTTTCCTGTATGCCAGGCCTATATGCGTAGCGTGCCAAGTTGATGTTACATCTGCAGACTGCTTTTCTCTGAGTGTAATCGCAGCTTTTGGGGTTAAAAAATTGTGTTTCATCATATTGCGATATTATCGCAAATGCAATTAATCATTCAGCCCTATAGCAGACGCTTTTATCCAAAGTGACTTACAAATGAGAAAAATAGAAGCAGTTAAACTAACAGTAGGACAACAATATGCAAGTGCTACACAGCAAAATCCCCAGTGTTAAATCAACACTGCTCAGAGCACATATGGTCCCACTCTACATGGTGTTAAAATAACACTGAAGCAGAGTTAAAGTTAATGAGATAATTAAGTGATCAATTGAGTGATGATTGAGCATTAGTGATGAACACCTGTTGTTAACAAGCAGAATCACTGAAGGAAAGAGAAACACAAAAACCACAACTGATTTCCAGTTACAGCCTTAAATTAAATCAGCTGAAGATAAAAAGACATTAAATATGTGAAGATCTCAGCAGAGGAGGATTAAACAACTCCACAAACAGCATTACCAGCTTCACTTATTACTAACCAGACTGACTTCGCTTTGCTATTGCAGGTTGTTGGTAGGACAAGGGATTACCGGCTTCCCACCTAACAGACTTTTGTTATAAGAACGTTCTCCAAGTATTCAGTGTTGGTTCTGGGAACGTGAAAAATATCCAGTTTTCTTGACGTTAGAGGAACGTGTTTTAACAGGTATAATGTTCCTCAAACGTTCTTTCAACTTAATTTTGATTTAAAATTCAACATTATAGGAACGTTGATTTATTCAACATTAACTTTATTCAGACACAGCCTTAGATGAACTGAAGATAAAAGACATTAACTCTCTGAGGATCTGATTAAACAACTCCACAAACAGCATTACCAGCTTCACTTAATACTAACCAGTGTGGTAGCAAACAATTTTCTAATACTGAATAAGAGACAAACATGGATCAATTGTCTTTAACAATTATTTATTCCTTTGCAAGGAAAGGTCAGCAGTCATACAGTAAAGTAAGTAAAGTGTTTTCTTTACTTACTTTATTGTTTATTTTTACAGGGACAATGCACAATTAAAAGTAATTGCACCAGAGTTAGCTAAAAGCTAATTTACATCTGCTGTCCCTGGGCAGGTAAACAAATAAAATAACATACACCACATAAAACATCATAATACATATGTCCAAGAAAATAAGATTGAAAAAAAAATCAGTATATAAAAACAGATAATTTACAACACAGTCATTAGTTTTCCTGAGGCTAAATGAAGATATCTCTCAGCCATAACTAATACATTGTTTAGATTTGTCTATCATATTATACCCTTGAATGGAGCCCCTCTGTCTCGGTCATACACTTAGTCACACATTAACTTTTGTCAGGTCATATACAAGGAGATACACATACATTCATAAGGGTATGCATCGACACTACATTAATCTAATTACCATCATATTTCTAAGATTTGATAAATAAAATGCAAACATATTGAACATATTAAATTTCTTCCACACCAGACTGACTTTATTACTGTCACGTCTACAGAAGATCTTATTGAGAATTAACAGAGGTTTAGATGTTGATGTCTAATTGAAAATGTTTCATTTGAGGTCACCATCATGGAGATCAGTGTTTGCTTTAGTTGGGTTCTTGAGCCTTGACTTTCATTAAGTTTGTATTTTATCAGTAATCGGAGGTGTTTATGGAGAACGAAATGTCTGTTTTAATAACAGACAAAGAACTGCAATTAAACAATTGCTTTCACTGTAGTTTTGATCACTTTTTGAACTTGTAAAGTAAACTTATAAAGTTAAAAGACGACACACTTAGACATCAATAAATGGGGCTGGGGCTGTAACAACAAATTGTACACAGCAACATCCCCAGTGTTAAATTAACACTCCTTGGTGTACATATAGGTCAAACTACAGAGTGTTAAAAATTAACACTGAAGCAGTGTTGAAGTTAATGAGATAATTAAGTGATTAATTACGTGATGATTGGCCATTAGTGGTGACACCTGATGTTAATAAGAATCATTGACAGAAAGAGAAACAAGAAGAACAGAAAAAAGAGAAACACAAGAACTACTGACTTCGAGCCAATACACACTAGTGCACTTAATATTACCAGTTTGACTTTTTTTCAAAAAGAAAAAGAAAAGTTGCTCCTTTAACATAATCATTTTTTGATCTGAATCACTGAACTAATTTAGAACCTAATTTCTGAGTTAGGTTGACACTGTCCTTGTACAACACAATATTTTTAGCATTTTCAATGTAATCCAAAGGATTTCTGACTAGTTGTAATATCTCTCTTGTAGAGTCTCTCTCTGTCTCTCTCTTACACTATTTTACAATAAGGATAAAACTTTGTGAATGTAACTGTAATGCTATTTTTGTCTTCATTTATAAATATGTTATATTCATTCATATATAGCCATACACGGTCAATGCATAAATTGCAGTATTTTGAAAAATATAAGCACTGTAGTTTCACATATATGGAAATGAATTATGTAATCTATCGCATTATATTTTACAGTATATCCCCATATATTTTTGTTCCATAAGGACGTAGCCATTGATAAATGTTCATTAAACTGAAAACAAATACATTACATTACATTAAAAATACTGCTTTAGCATACCTGCATGTTTGTGCTTTTGAACATGAGCAAACATGCCCAAATAAGCAAACATACATGTCCATACAAGTAAATTAATGTATTTTCCATTGAGACAAATCAGCCTCTCCCCTGAGGTAAATGTCTTTTCCAGTAAGCCAGGTTTATTCCTGTAAGGCAGAGCATTGGGTAATTTCGGTTTCACTTCAGCAAAAAAAAAGAAAAAAAAAGAATGAAATGTTCTTTTACATACGGATGAGCAGTTTTACAAAAGGAACGGCTTTTGCTATTTTTCTTTTTTGTGCAAGATATTTGATATAATTGTTCTGAAGTGAAGCTCATATCAAGGTGTGACAGAAAACATTTATAACTGATTGTAAACCATTTCTGGCTCATTAAATGTTCATTTGATATTGTTAACGAATTTAATAAAATAACTTAATAGCTTCGACAGAGAAATAAAACTACAAAAAGGAAAAATATTTCAAACAAATGAAGAAGTAACCCAACAGGCACAGTACGTCAATATCTGCTAAATGATTAAATGTAAATGTCAACCCGCTTTTCATTTTCTGCCAAAATGCCTGCTGGGCAAACTTATCCAGAAGGAAATGCCATTAGGTTGAAATTTGTTTATATATTTTGAAAGGATGTTTAAAAGCTGTAATGGTTAAGGTTTATACACATACATTTATTTTTTTAATACAACATGGTTTCTTCTGTTTACATGAACCTGTCTTACAAGAACAGTTTTTGTCCACAAGAAAAGGCAGTGTAAGCAAAGCTGTTTGTCTTTGTGTGAGAAAAGAGTAGGAGGAGCTTTAATTTGATATGCATATATTTCAGTCGTCTCTTCACCTGTGAGCTGCAGATCGCGGGGTTGGTCAAATCTGAGATTACAAGCCATTAACACAGCCAGCATCAAGTAAGTTTTTTTTATAGGCTATTATTCTCTGACAATATTTCCACATAGGGCAAACTATTATATCTTGCATGCTTGCACAGCTTTAGGGAACAAAGATCTTTCCAGTGAGCCGTCTGATACACAGTAGCCTATCATCCTGGGGTCTACCTTAAGTCTTAAATTAAGATCAGTTAAAAATTCGTATTACAGAAGCAAATCTTAATTTGATTTAGGATTCTTATCCTATCTTACAAAATCTCATCTTATCTGTAATAATAGGAAATCCCCTCCATCGAGTTTGGTAATCAACTCTCAGGTCTGTTACCAAGCAACCTACAACGCACAAACAGCTGTTGTGTGAAGTAAAACGGAAAAACTCTAGAGATTAAAATGAAGAAACAAAATAAGTGGTTGTAACGAAGGTATGTTGTGTTGTGTGAAGAAGGAGGCGGGAACCGGCGAACATTTAACAACTTTAAAAATCATAAAATAAATAAAATACAAAACGAAAGTAAAGGTGGCAGCCCCTCACAACCGACTGCCGCACACACATAAACATAAAATAACATCACATATAAATTGTCCAGGCCTGGTCCTCTCTCGTCGCTCCTCCTTTTATGCTTCCGAAGCTCCTCCGTGAGAGATACGAGACCGGTGTGTCGCTCATCATCAGTCATCACACCACCAGCCTCGCACTGCTCTCCTACGGCCCTCGACCGCGCCCTACTCACCATAGTGGTGCTTTTCATTGAATTAAGTTTTGTTAAGCTTGGTGGAAAAGGCAAAGCCCAATCCTTTTATTTTATAGGAGTCTGTAATTATTATTAGTTTTGTCATCAAAGTGCAGCACATCATCTGGGGTTTCACAACGTCTTTCCACCATCAAACACCGCTGTTCTTGTATCATTAATAAATGTGACGCCATTCTCAGACAGGGCTATTGCAGAGCCGGCGCCGAGCGCTGATGAGGGGCGTCTGAAATACCGAAAGGGTATCACATGAATGCGTACTCCCAGCTAGAAAATACAGGCTATTACATTCCTGAAATGTGATCGCGCTGTAAACAAATATCTTGCTGCTACAACCCCAAAAAATTAAATAAATGCAGGTAGTGAGCAACTTACAGATGACAAAGCACATAATCTATATAGTTGTAGTTGTTGTGTTTCATTTTCTGAGAGTACACATAAACTAAAACATTCCAAATTCTGACACAGAGAATCAAAAGTGTGAACTTAGCATGTTTTAAATATCTGCATTAACGTGGGTAAAACATGAAATTATAACTTGTGAAGTGAAAAGGGTGAGTTTATATTAATCTTTATTTCATAGTGTCTGAACTCAGAATTGTTCTTCTGGGTAAAACTGGATCAGGAAAGAGTTCAACCGGGAACACTATCCTGGGCAAAGATGTGTTTGAAGTGGCTCGCTTTCCTGTGTCTGCAACTAAAATATGTGTACAAGAAAGTACAACGAAGGAAACAAAATACATCACAGTGATCGACACTCCTGGACTGTTTCACACATCCATGAATGAAAAACCCCTGAAGGCTGAGATTAAGAAGAGTTTGCAGATGTCTGATCCTGGTCCTCATGTGTTTCTGCTGGTCATCAGACTCGGGAGATTCACAGATGAGGAGCAAAACACAGTGAAATGGATTCAGAAGAACTTTGGAGAAGATGCTAAGAGATTCACTATGCTTCTGTTCACTGGAGCTGATCAATTAGACAAACCAATAGAAGAATTCCTACACGAGAACCAAGAGCTGATGAAGGTAGTGGATGAATGTGAGGGAAGATATCATGCTTTCAATAATATGGAGAAGAATGATGGAGCTCAAGTCACTGAACTGCTGGAGAAGATCAATGCAATGGTGAAGAAAAATGGTGGAGGACACTACAGCAGTGAGATGTACAAGAAGACTGATTCCCGTGGCAAAAAGATGATCATTCCCATGGCAATAGCTTTGTTATGTTTTGCATATTTCATAAGAGGCTCGCATATATTTAAGAGACTGGCACGACTAATATCCTATGATAGTTTTTATGATGGTTACAATTATCTTTTTTCCTTTTTACCCAATTTTCAATAAAACAGGAGTCTCAAACTGGAGAGCCACAGCCATGCAGAGTTTAGTTCCAACCCTGATTAAACACACAGACCTGTAGTTTTCAAGTTAGCCACTAAAAATGTTTTTGTAATTTAATTGTTGAATTATGGAAGCCATAGAAAGGCTAAATGTTTTTTTTTTTTTTTTTATCTTTGTATTTTGTTTACATTAATTCATTAAAATGTCATTATCGGGCACATATGGCAGTCATAAATCATTACAATTGAAGTCTAATGTATTTGTTGTAACCTGGTAGCCATAGAGAGAACATTATTTTTTAATTTTCACTAAACAACATACACTACAATATTTATAATAAAATTATTAATTTTCTCTTTATTCATTAAAATGCATCATATCAGCATCATAGTGCATGGCAATCTTTAGACAATATACAATATCACTCAATATTACACAACGCCTATTAAATAATACTACACATTTCTGCCGGTAGTAATGCTGTAAATGAGTCGCAACATTCTGTACTCTACACAGCAAAATCTCCAGTGTTAAATTAACACTACTTAGTGTACATATGTGTCCACACTACAGAGTGTTAAATGTAACACTAAAGCAGTGTTGAAGTATAATGAGATAATTAAGTGAATATGTAAATGATGATTGAGCATTATGAACATCTGATGTCAACAAGCAGAATCAGTGAAGGAAAGAGGAACAACAAGAACAGAAAAAATAGAAGAGACAAACAGAAACACAAGAACTACAACTGACTTTACACATTATCACATTTATTACTAACCAGATTTTTACTTTATTTCTCTCAAAAATGTGGTTTGAGATCGCTGGCGTTTCTTTTGTCACAAACTACCTATTAACTAATCATGTCACCAGGGGGCGGAGCTTTAGGATATCATTAACTATTCTCTGAAGCAGGCACTGAAAAAAAATGATACTTTGGATTAACTTAAAAAAATTTATGTAATTTGTTACAGCAATTTTTTTTTGATTTTCTCAAATTGTATTTATGATTTAGTTAAAACCATAAATTTTGATTTAATGTCAAACCAAAATGTTATTTTTTTTTTCAACTCAACGTTTTACACAGCAAAAACTCCAGTGTTAAATTAACACTCCTGGGAGTGTATATGAGTCCACACTCAAGAGTGTAAAGTGTTAAAATATGAGTGTTAAGCACTGACCGCATTTCTTTACATTTGAGTCCAAGTTCAAACACTATGAAACGCTCCATTAACATACAGAGCTCTGAAACACTAGCAGTGTGACATTAAACACCGAGCTCACAACTGGTTTTGCGCGGGAATGCAAATATCTTTGCGAGACAATGCAAAAGTTTTGCAAAAGATAAAAATAAAAAAAAAAGTCTCCTATCCCAATTTTTTTCCACCACCACGTCCCTTTAGGGTCTCCGTACATTTGCCCAGAGCTGAAAGTAATGAAAGTATTTTTTGTTAAAAAGAAGAAATAAAAAGCAGTACGTTTTTAATTATTTTTATTATCCACATATTTCTTTATGACAGAGGGAGAAAAATATCAATAGATCAAATCAAACTCATAAGCAACATGCATCGAAGAGGAAGAAACATCAACCAACAACTTCTAAGTAAGTATTAAAACCATTTACATCAGTTGATCCATCCATCAATCTATCTGTTCTTTCAGTCCATGCATATATCTGATTGTTCATCTTATTTACAGTGCCACATGTGAATATTGTGCTGTTGGGTAAGACTGGATCAGGAAAGAGTGCGTCAGGAAACACCATCATAGGTGGAGATAGAAGACCGTTTGAAGAACGCTTTTCTTCTTCATCTGTGACCAGGGTCTGTACAGCAGAACACACAGAGCTGGACGGGCAAACAGTCACTGTCATCGACACTGTAGGACTCCCTGATACATTAGTGAAGATTACAGATGTTCAAACCAGAATCGAGCAGATATTCCGCTATACTGGTCATGGTGTTGATGTGTTTCTGCTGGTGATCAAACTGGGTCAGACATTCACACAGGAGAGCAGGAAAGTTGTGGAATGGATCCAGAATAATTTTGGATCAAAGCTCTTAAGACATACAATAGTGGTTTTTACTCACGGAGATCAGTTACATGAGCCAATGGAGACATATCTGAGTGAATGTGAAACACTGCGCTCAGTAGTTGATCAGTGTTCAGGGGGTTTTCATATTTTTAACAATAGAAATGAAGATCGATCTCAGGTCACTGAGCTTCTGGAAAAGATAAACACACTGAGAGAGATGAACAGAAACAGGAGATACACTGAGCAGGATTATAAGGAGACTCAGGATGAAATACTTAAGAGCAAATATCGCACTGGAGCAGCTGTAGGAGGAGGAATAGGGGGAGTAGTAGGAGGAGCAGCAGGAGGAGTTATAGCTGCTAAAGCAGGAGCAGTTGCATTAACTGTAGGAGGAACAGTAATAGGAGCAGCAGGAGGTGCAGTAGTAGCAGCAGGAATAGTTTGTGGTGGAGTGTATCTTTTGGCAAGAAGATATATTCCAGTAGATAGAAGGATTTAACTAAAATGGTGTATAAATATAACATGAACGAACACATTTTCAAATCAAAAGATCACATTCCTTACCACAACCATCAATATATACATCAAAGTTTATTTAAGTCCACAGTCAATAATGTTACAATTGACTCTGAAGCAGTGTTAAAGTGAATGAGATTATTAAGTGATTAATGATGATTGATCATTGAGCATTAGTGATGAACACCTGATGATAACAAGCAGAATCACTGAAGGAAATAATCACCATTTCTGGTCACCATTGTGGTGATCAGTATTTGCTTTAGTTGGTCTCTTGGCCCTTAATTTTTTTAATGTTTTTTTATTTTTATTTTTTTTTATGCTTTAACTGAAACACATTTGTTATAGCAAATAAAGCACAGAGAAAATGTGTTCAGGTGTTGGCATTGTTTTGATAGTGACATAATCATTATGAACCAGGATTATTCTGAGCCCAATCTCTGATCATATGGCTGATGAGTTAGTTTTACATTAATGATTACAGCGTGAGATTTAGGTGGTCAGTAACCTAGACAACGAGCCACAACCCAATTGTCCTCAAAACAAGCTTTATAATATAAATATGTCTCTAACCAGCCGATTGAGAGACAAGTGTATACTACAAATTGCACACTTTGTCTTCAATAACAAAAGCACATTAATAGACAAATAATACTTAGCTTTTCTTTGTACAAAATAATATTTTATTGCATAATGTATTTTGAAAGTATATTTTCAATGCATTGTTACAATGATCATTTCCAGCACACAGTTAAAATATACCTAAAATATATTTTTAATAAAGTACAAATAAATAGGCTACACTTTTAAAAAATAAACAGAATTTTCACTTCCAGTATATTTCCCAAAAATATTTTTTAGAAAATATACTAAAGTGATTTTTTTAAAGTGTATTAAAAGTTGTATTGTGAAAATAGGTAAAAGCATGACGCTAATATACTTTTAATATATTTAAAGATAGTACAATTTTGTGTTAGTTTATTTTCAATGTACTATTGAAAATTTAAATATATTTCAAATACAATAAAGAATTCTTTTTTTTTTTTCACTGGGGCAGACATCAATAATCAGCGTATGAATCTCAACAACTATGACAATCAGCATATTTAAATAAACTCTGAACTTCACAAAATAAGCTACTAAAATGTCACATAAAAACAGCAAAAATAGAATTGTCATAGTAAAAAATATCTCTTATTATTTATTTATTTATTAATTAACTTATTATTATTCACATAGATGCTGTGATTAATAAGGTAAATCTAACTCAGAAAATCATCCTGGGTGGAGAAACCCACTACACTCTGAAATGTTTCCGGTGAGGGTATGCTGTGTTGTGCTTTGCGTTTACCATGTCATCTCCTCTCCTGCTCTACTGGAACTATACTTTGACTTTACTGCACTATAATTAGACTTTACTGCTGTCATTTTACTCTGGATTATAACTCTGACACGGATAACTTCTACACATCACTGCCCAGTCAACATGTTGATCACAGTGATCTCTCCATATGACCACAATGTGAGTTCACAGTGAGCTAAAAGTGTAACCGCACAGCGCACTCACTGTGTGCTCATATTATGGCCACAATGTGAGTCACCCCAGCTAGAAATGTTATAGGACATGGACTCCAACATCGCTCAGACGTCAAATTTTGGTTGAAAATGAAAATTAGGTTGACGTGTAAACATTTGATGTCAGGCTCCAACTTCATTAAATAACTCCACAAACAGCATTACCAGCTTCACTCATTACTAACCAGATTTACTTCTGTCGTATGTGTGGAAAAGTCCTTATTGAGATTAACTAGATGTTGATGATTTATTGAAATAGTTTGGTTTGGCAGTGTTTGCATTAGTTGGGCAGTTTGACTCTTGATGTTTTAGTGTTAGTTTCGCTCTGGCTGATGTAACTGTTTGTTATGGCAAGAACAGTAAGAGCAACTGTGATCAGATGATGATGACGATAACAATATAACCATCATGTAGTGCTCTGATCAGCTGATCTCTTCTAGACTGGTATGTGTATTATCTATTTCATATAATTGATTATAATATTGTTTTTACAACATTACATCAAACAGTGTTTAAATAAGAAAATCTGATTAATAAAAAGAAGTAGATTAGTTTACTAATTTTACCCCTGATCAACAGTGGTTATTTGTTATCAATAGATTATATTCACAGTCAATAGTTTATTGCAACAGATAACATTTTCAGAATTTTGATTTTTAAACACATAAGTGTGAGTTTTCTTTTTTTAGACACACAGACATCAAGAATCAGCATACGAATCTCAACAATGGTGACATGCTTCATGTCAATGCATGCTGGTTTTATACTATGGTGGCTCCCAGCATGCATTGCAGCATGACGCATGTCACCATTGTTGAGAGTCATATGCTGATTCTTGATTTGCATCTAAAAATATTTTTCCTTTAATGTATTTTAAAAATCAAAATTCACAATGTCTGATCTGTGGCAAGAAAGTATTGTTTGCGAATATAACTTTTTAATAACAAATTACTACTTTTGGTCAGAGTAAAATTAGAGAACTATGATGCTGAAATATGAACTTTGTTTTTCTTTGCAATAAATTATGTGTTTTAGGACACGCTGTTGCAAAGATCACACACTCACATAAAAGCTAAGGGTCAAACCGACCAGTTAATGAAAACACTAATCACCATAATGGTGACCAAACATTTTCAATAAAACATCAACATCTAAACCTCTGTTAATTGTCAAAAAGAACTTCTGCTGAGATCTTGAGAGATTTATTGTCTTTTATTTGCAGTTGATTTCAGGCTGTGTGGCTTTAAGTCAGTTATAGTTGTTGTGTTTCATTTTCTTGTGCAAACATGCAAACATGAACCAACATCACATTGTAACAATGATTCAATACCATTACCATTGATTTTTGGATGAAATCTTAAATTGTGTGAGCAAAAGTGATGAGTCAAAAATGTACACATTAACATTGGTTTAAGATTATTTTGATGGTTGCTATCTATCTGGAACCATAATCAAATACACCTGAACCAGCTAATCAATGTCTTCAGGATTACTAGAAAGCTACAGACAGGAGAGTTTATCAGGATTGGAGCTAAACTCTGACAGTGGCCCTCCAGGACAGCATTTGCCCATCCCTGTCCTAGAGTTTCTTCTAATGAGCTGATGAGTTGAATCAGGTGTGTTTGATTAGAGAAACAAAGAAAACGTGCAGTGTTGGGGGTCCTTCAGGAGCAGGGTTGGGAAACACTGTTGTACAGTATAATCTTTTAGCATTTTCAATGTAATCCAAAGGATTTCTTAAGTTATTCTGATACAAAAACAACAACAACAAAAAAACTTTAATTTAGGCACACACAGACATCAAGAATCAACGTATGAATCTCAGTAATATTGATATACAGCATATTCAGATAAACAGATCAACTCTGAACATTAGAAAACAAGCGACTAATTCACATAAAAACAGCAGAAATAAAACAAAATAGTAAGAATAAAGGAAATTAATAACAAGAAAATTAACCTCATTATTTATTCATGCAGCAATGCATGATGGGAGCCATGGATGAGTTTTGAGTGGTGGTACCCAGAATGCACTGCAACATGCTTTATAATTGTCACTATTGTTGAGATTTACAGGCTGATTCTTGATGTCTGTGTGTCTAAGTGAGAAAAAAAATAAAAAAACCCTTTTAGTTTCAACTTTAAGAAATGCATTGGATTACACTGAAATTGCTACAAAAATATATATTTTGCTATGCAAGAACAGTGCTGTTATAATCAATGAAGTAAAACTAACTCTGAGATTAAACTAACTCAGGACAATATATTATGTTAAAACACAACCGACACAATCAGATCAGTTATCTGGCAGTTATGAACGATCTAACTTCTCTTTTCTCAACTACTCAGTACTGGTGCTGTTCCTCTGGAATTAAAAACTGCAGCTGTTACACCTTTCATACAGAAACCTGGCCTCAACCCGTCTGACATGGCCAATTACAGACCTATCTTGAATCTTCTGTTTCTTTCAAAGCTGCTTGAAAAAGTTATCTATGCTCAACTTCAATTGTATATATCTCATAACATCTACGAATGTTTCCAATCCAGTTTTCACACCCTCCACAGTACTGAGACAGCACTTCTTAAGGTTGTCAATGATCTCCTAATGACTACTGACTCAGGCTCCATTAATATTTTAATTCTGTTAGACCTTTCCTCTGCTTTTGACACAATCTCTCACAGTATTCTCATCCCACGACTCTCTGCTAATGGTATTTCTGGGGCTGCTCTATCCTGGTTTACTTCCTACCTGTCTGACCGTCAGCATTACATCTGTCCACTACTGCCCCTGTCTCTCATGGTGTTCCCAGAGTTCTGTTCTTGCGCCTTTACTGTTCATAATTTACATGCTTCCATTAGGTAATATTATCAGTCATCATGGCTTCAACCTTCATTGCTATGCAGATAACACTCATATCTGTTCTCATCACAATTCTCCTTTTCCCACCAACTCCATATCGTTTTGCATCTCTCCCCCACGCTCTGGAACTCTATTCCCAAACACATTTGTGATCTCTCATCATTACATGATTTCAAAACCCACCTTAAACCATATATTTTCATTTCTTGTTTCTCTGATCCCTGACCGTATGATCTGATTCATGTTATTTGTTATTCAACATTTAGTTTATGTTTCTCTATTGTTTTCTGTCTGCTGTCATGGTTGTCATATTGTAAAGCAACCTTGAGAAAAAAGAAAAAAAAACGAAGAAAAAAAACGTATTACAGTATAATCAGTGATTCAGATCATGATTTTGCAGATTTACAAAACATAGCCAACAACACCTGATCACATTTTCTCTTAAAATTCTCTATAATATAGTTACAGCATCATCCAAACAAAATGTAATGTTAAAAATCAAGGGTCAAGAGCCCAGCTAAATCAAACACTGATCATCATAATGGTGGAGTTAATGGTGACTCTTTCCTTCAGCACTGTAAAAAAGAATACATTGATTTAATTAATATCTAATTAATAAAAATGAGGCAACAGATTACAAGCAATATTATTAATTAAATTTAACAAATTAGAATTGAGTAATAATTAATCAAATGAATTCCTTAAAAGTTAACCATTTAAAATGAGTAAAATGTACAAAATATCTTTTATTGCCAACATTGAAGACACCTGGTGTTAACAAGCAGAATCACTGAAGGAGAAAACCATAATTAAAGTCACCATTGTGGAGATCAGTGTGTGTTTTAGTTGGGCTCTTGACCCTTAAATTATTTACTTTAAGTTTTGTTCGGCTGCTGTACATGAGTGATAACAGCCAGATGAACAAATAGAAAAGGTGATCTGATGGTGATGGTTGCGATTTAACATAATCATTATTTCACAATCATTTGACCTGAATCACTGAACCTCATATAGAGTCCAATTTATGAGTTAAGTTAACTTTATTAATTACAGCAGTATAATATTTTTAGCCTTTTCAATGAAATTCAAATGATCAAATCAATAATAAAAAATAAATAAATATATGGTTTTTTTTTTGTTTTTTTTTGTTTTTTAGGCACAAACACACATCAAGATTTTGCGCATGAATCTCAGCAATGGTGACGAACAGATCACCTCTGAACATAAGCTCATTATTTATTCATGCAGCAATGCATGATGGGAGCCATGAATGAGTTTTGATTGGTGGATCCCAGAATGCACAGCAACATGCTTTATAAATGTCACCATTGTTGAGATTCACAGGCTGATTATTGATGTCTGTGTGTCTCCTTTTTATGTAAGAGAAACTTTTTAGAAATTATTTGCCTTACATTGTAAAAGTTAAAAAATATAATGCTGTACAAGGCCAGTGCTGCTATAATTAATAAAGTAAACCTAACTCATAAATTGGACTCTATGAGTTCAGTGATTCAGGTCAAATGATTGTGAAATAATGATTATGTTAAAACACAACCAACGCCATTACATCACCTTTTTTATTTGTTCATCTGGCTGTTATAACTCAGATACAGCAGCCAAACAAAACTTAAAGTTAATAATTTAAGGTCAAGAGCCCAACTAAAACACACACTGATCTCCACAATGGTGACTTTAATTATGGTTTTCTCCTTCAGTGATTCTGCTTGTTAACACCAGGTGTCTTCAATGTTGGCAATAAAATATATTTTGTAAATTTTACTCATTTTAAATGGTTACCTTTTAAGGAATTCATTTGATTAATTATTACTCAATTCTAATTTGTTAAATTTAATTAATAATATTGCTTGTAATCTGTTGCCTCATTTTTATTAATTAGATATCAATAAAATCAATGTATTCTTTTTTACAGTGAGTGATTCTGCTTGTTATCATCAGGCGTTTATCACTAATGGTCAATCATCATTCAATTAATTAATCAGTGTTTAATTATTTCATTAACTTTAACATATGAAGTTGATATGTCCAAAAAAATATGTCCAATAAAAACACTTTTATGTCAGTTACTGTACCCTACTCATTTACAAACTACTTATCCCATACAAATTTCACTTTTTTTTTTTTTGCTATTATTTTTTATTTGTTATTATTTATTATCATGTGCATTATGCTGTTGTAAGAGTGTGACCTGTAGGTGGCACTGTTAATGTACTTTATCACACTGTCAAGGGGAAAAAAAACATTTGTAAACTTCTTTTAAACAATGCATTGTACTTTTTATCACTATACATAAATATAGTGCATCTATATATAAATATAGTATATCAGGTAAATATAGGCTATATCAGGTCTTATGATTATTAAATCACTGTTTTGCTCTGATTGTTTTTTTATTTTATTTTTATGTTTTATAAAAAAAACTTTTGTAGACGCCTGACAGAAATAAAGTCAGTCTGGTTAGTAATAAGTGAAGCTGGTAATGCTGTTTGTGGAGTTGTTTAATCCTCCTCTGCTGAGATCTTCACAGATTTAATGTCTCCTTTTCTCTTCAGTTGATTTCATCTTAGACTGTGGCTGAAGTCAGTTGTAGTTCTTGTGTTTCTGCTCATCTCTTTTTTCTGTTCTCTTCTTTCTTTCAGTGATTCTTTTTGTTAACAGGCTGAGATGACTTCATATTTAATATACACAGGTTTTGTGGCTCAGATAAGGTCCAGTTCTGGTTTATTTCTTTGCTCTTGGCTGAGATGTGGCATTGCTATGGCCTGCTTGTGGCCCAGATCTGGCAAACAGGAGTGGCCCACCCAAGTGCCGTAATTCCACGCTGCATGTGGGCCAGATCATCTTTCCATGTGTGCCATGTGTGATCTGGGCCGACACAATGTCGCTATGTGGGTTTATACAGTACAGCTTATTGCAACTGTACTGGGGCGTTAGGACCCACTCAGGCCTCAGGTTGATCAGACCTGTGCTCTCTCTAACACCTCTTCCAGCAGCGACCCAGTCTCCCAGAGATCTTTCATCCAGATGAAGACTGGGCTCAACCCTCCTGAGCTTCGGTGGGAGTGCAGGCGAAAGCTTCAGGTTGATCGCTGCTGGCTGGAGCTTCAGGGCTCCTCACCACAGCTCTCTCCAGCCACTGATGGTTGCAACAATGGTAACAATAAAAACAAAAAAAGCTTGGGAATCAAGGATGAGTTTGTGTTATATATGAAGCCACCCATCATGCATTGCAGCATGAAGGTTTTTTTTGTTTTTGTTTTGATTGTCACCATTGTTGTGATTCATATGCAAAATCTTGATGTCTGAGTGTGACTGCGTGATTAATTGGATGAAAATGTTTTATCCCCATATTTTTTATTTATTTTTGGTATTATTGGTCATTGAATTAAATGCATGATTTTCTGTGACCAAATTATAATCCAGTCTTTATTTACTTCATGCTAACAATTTTATTGAGAATTAACAGAAGTTTATGTTTTATTCAAAAAAGCTTTGTTGATTATCACCATTGTTGAGATTCATATGTTGGTTCTTGATGTCACTATACTCCTAAAAAAAAAAAAAAAAAAAAAAAAAAAAAAACAGTGTAAAACATTTTCAGTATAATCTATACATATATATTAAATTTCAGATTATCAGATTGTCATAATACTAATGCCATAATAACATAAGGGTCATGTAAAAATTTGTTACATAAATGTAACTTATTTTATAATTACATACAGCACATAGAAATTTAAATTATATCTATATATGTTACAAAAATTCAAATAATATATTCAGAGATTTGACTCTAAGTCACATAAGAAAATCAAGCCGTCATATGTTGATTATAACTTCACCAATAAGTGACCATCATCATTTGGTGAAATTTTGTCTTGCATTTATTATCATAATTAATGTGTATCAAACACACAGTTAAAGAAGCCGTGTAAACACAACTAAAGGCTCATGAGCCCAACTAAAGCAAACACTGATCTCCATCATGGTGACATCAAATTTCGGTTAAAGTTTTTTGCACTTTATTTATATTAGCATATTTTACTTAAATTTTATGGTTTTTGTTTGGCAGCCGTAGCTGACAGTCATTTGACCATTTTTTTTTACGATTTGTTTTTACAATGAAGGTATATGATTGTGATTATTCAGGAAATACCTGTAAAATAACAGTGTTTTTCAGTTTATTAAATTCAGGACGTTTTATTTTTATGTTATTTTATTTATTATTATTATTTTTTGGGGGGGGCTGCCAGTCATTCGACCGTTTTATTATCAAACTGATTTTTTACAGTTTAATTACAGATTATATTTGTAATTTCACATTCATTATTATATAATTCGAGAAAACAGAAAAAAAATACTGTATGAAAAATACTGTACAGTTTCTGTATAAAAAATTGAATTACTGTAATTTATCATTAATGTCACAATACCTAAAATCACAGCTGAATTTTTAATTGTTTGCAAAAAAATTAAAAAGGAAAAAAGAAAACCATTATTTTAAATTGTAATAATATTTCACCAAATTACAGTTTTTCTGTATATTTGATCACATAAATGCAGGCTTGATGAGCATAAGAGACTTCTTTTCTTTTTTTCGTTTCCATGCAGTTGTAAGAACTGAATAAAGTACTGTATCATTTGTGATGTGATATTTGGGATTATTTTTTGCCCCAGGGTTACACCCCTTATAGTCTGGGGTTTATTTTAACCCTTTATTCAGCACAGTTTATGGCTACTGTACTGGGGCGTTGGCGATATGTGCTGTAAGAACTATTTTACACCAGGGTTTCCCTTTATACAGTACAGCTTATTGCAACTGTACTGGGGCGTTAGGACCCACTCAGGCATCAGATTGATCAGACCTGTGCTCTCTCTAACACCTCTTCCAGCAGCGACCCAGTCTCCCAGAGATCTCCCATCCAGATGAAGACTGGGCTCAACCCTCCTGAGCTTCAGTGGGAGTGCAGGCGAAAGCTTCAGGTTGATCGCTGCTGGCTGGAGCTTCAGATCTCCTCATCACAGCTCTCTCCAGCCACTGATGGTTGCAACAATGGTGACAATAAAAACAAAAAAGTTTGGGAATCAAGGATGAGTTTGTATTATATATGAAGCCACCCATCATGCATTGGAGCATGAATGATAACAGATTGTCATCATTGTTGTGATTCATATACAAATTACTGATGTCTAAGTGTGACTGCATAATCAACTTGATCAAAATATGTTATGCTCATGATTTTTTTTTTCACTTTCAGGATTACTGATCATTAAAGTGCATTCAATATTTTCTGTGACTAGATGGATGGATGGATGGATGGATGGATGGATGGATAGATCGATCAGCAACTACACACTCACTGCCTTTAAATAAAGCAACACACAGCATGTCATCAGTGTTTTGCTGCTCATCCTGAACTGAAGCACAGACTCTACTCTTCAACACAATGGTGACACACACAAAAAAGGCTCTTGACCCTTCAGTGTTAAACATTAGTTTTTCTCTGGCTGCTTTAACTGTGCGTTTCTGATACATATTTGTTATGATAGAAATCCAAGAGAAACTCAGATCAGATACTGTTGGTCTCTTTTTAGTGATGAAAGTCATCATGTAGCAGTCTGAGTTATTCCAACACTGTGCTGTGATATTATGAAAGATTTTAAAAAGTTATTATACAGAAAAGTTTTTGCCAAGATTTTTATAGACTCACACAGACATCAAAAATCAGCGTATGAATTGCAACAATGGTGACGATGAAAAAAAAAAATCAGATCAACTCTGAACTCCTCACAAAACCAGCTAAGTCACAAAAAAGCTTTGTTGATTGTCACCATTGCTGAGATTCATATGTTGATTCAAGATGTCACTATACTCCTACAAAGCAGAGGTGGAAAATCCAGGGATCAGAAAGTAAAAGTCCTGCCATATATTTATTCCACCCATGAACTCACACAGCAAAAACTCCAGTGTTAAATGAACTCTCCTGGGAGTTTATTTGGCTCCAGACTCAAGAGTGTTAAAGTTAATGAGATAATTTAGTGATTGATTGAGTGATGATTGAGCATCATTGAAGACACCTGATGTTAACAAGCAGAATCACCAAAGGAGAAAATCTCATTTTTTAAAAGTTACCATTATGGTGATCGTGTTGGATTTATTTGGGCTCTTGACCATTAGACTAACAAGGTTAGATTTTGTTTGGCTGTTGTATCTGAGTTATAACTCTCAGATGAACAAGATCAGGTGGTGTTGGTTATGTTTTGACATAATCATCATTTGACCTGAATCACAAAACTCATTTAGAGAGTTAGGTTTACCTTGTTGATTACAGCAGCCTGTGATTCTGCAGTATACTATTTTCAATATAATTTCAATATCAAAATCTAAAAAAAAATTCTTAAAAGTTGTTCTGATCAAAAGACTTTGAAAAAGTATTTTTTTTGGACACACAGACATCAATAATCAGCCTGTGATTCTCAACAATGGTGACAATAATAAAGCATGTTGCAGCGCATTCTGGGTGCCACCAATCAAAACTCATTCATGGCTCCCATCATGCATTGCGGTGTAAATAAATTATGATCTGAATTGTCTCATAATTGAATATTCTTTTAGTCACCATTGTTGAGATTCATACTGTCTGTGTGTGCCTAAAATATATATATATAATTTTTTTTTTTTTTTTTATCAGAACAACTTTAAAGAAATCATTTGAATTATACTGAAAAATCTGGATACTATTCTGTAGAATCACTGTGATGCTGTTATGACCAATATACATGTAAGTCAGAGATTAGACTCTAAATGAGTTCAATGATTCAGGTCAAATGATGATTATGTTAAAATATAACCAACACCTGTTCACCTTTTCTCTTTGCTCATCTGGCTGTTATAACTCAGTTACAGCAACCAAACAAAATCTGAAGTTAAACATTTAAAGGTCAACTGCCCAACTAAATCAAACACTGGTCCCCATAATGGTGAGTATAATTTAGATTTTTCTCCTTCAGTGATTCTGCTTGTTAACATCAGGTGTCTTCAATAATGGTCAATCATCACTCAATCAATCACTTAATTAGCTCATTAATTTTAACACTCTTGAATGTTAATTTAACACTCATATTTTAACACTTTAACACATAAACTCCCTGTTCATTTAACACTGATTTCACTAATTAGTTCTCTCTCCTGCTGAATTAGCAAATCCAGATGATTGGAACAAAATACTGAGGAGGACTTTTACTTTCTGAACCTGGACTTTCCATCTCTGCTACAAAGCAATTAAGCAAACAAAAAAATTAAAAAGCAGTGCAAAACATTTTCAGTATAATATATACTTAAGTATTTAATTTCAGATTGTCATGAAATTTTCTCCTGTATTTATTGCCATAATTAATGTGTATCAATCACACAGTTAAAGAAGCCGTGTAAACACAACTAAATCAAACACTGATCACCATCATGGTGACATCACATTTCGGTTAAAGTTTTTTGCACTTTATTTATATTAGCATATTTTACTTACATTTTATGGTTTTTGTTTGGCAGCCGTAGCTGACAGTCATTTGACCATTTTTTATGATTTGTCTTTACAATGAAGGTATTTGATCGTGATTATTCAGGAAATACCTTTAAAATAACAGTGTTTTTCAGTTTATTAAATTCAGGATGTTTTACTTTAATGTTACAGGTTTTACTTTAATGTTACAGGTTTTTTTTGGGCTGACAGTCATTCAACCGTTTTATCATTAAACTGTTTTGTTACTGTTTAATTACGGATTATATTTGTAATTTTACATTCATTTTTATGTAATTTGAGAAAACAGAAAAAATGCTGTATGAAAAATACTGTACAGTTTCTGTATAAAAACTTTGAATTACTGTAATTTGTCATTAATGTCACAATACCTAAAATCACAGCTGAATTTTTAATCTAAATATATTATTTGTAATTTTACAGAGTTCTGAGTACAATTTAAAATTAAAGAAAATGAAAAAATCTCAAAAAATCATCAAAAAAAATCACAGTTACTTTCTGTAAAATTAGGATTTTATATTTAGAAAGCAGCTGTCTGACTCTGAGATGGCGAACGGGAACATGGTTTGTGTAACATTAGGAACACATTATTAGCTGTTTGATAATCAAGCAAAACGCTAATCATATTAATTAATGTTATGTGTCTGACGTTGTAGAGAGTGATACATAAAATCACATAAAACGCATTATCATTCTGACACATCGACTTGCAGGCGAGCCTGTATAATTCACTCTTTCACTTCCTCTGAATCAGTTTCTGTTTCAAACATTTATGGCTGAATTAAGCCATATCCCCCTGTAGCCCAAGACTGGTCGCCCACTGAATCTGAGCAGGGCTGAGTCTGTCAGTATCTGGATGAGAGACCTGGGAAAACTAGGTTGCTGCTGGAAGAGGTGTTAGTGAGGCCAGCAGGGGGCGCTCACCCTGTGGTCTGTGTGTGTCCTAACGTCCCAATAAAGTGATGGGGACACTTTAGTGTAACAAGCACTGTCCTTCAGATGAGACGTTAAACCAAGGTTCTGCCTCTCTGCGGTCATTAAAGATCCCAGGATGTCCTTCGGAAAAAAGGTAGGGGTAGGAGTGTGGACTCAAAGGCTACGTACAATGTATTCGATTGGATCAATTGGATATGCACAAAAATCGGATTTGGATTGACAGTCTGTATATTTGATCCAATAAATGCAGGCTTGATGAGCATAAGAGACTAAGTTCGCCCAACACTGGATATTCGCACATTTAGGGACCGTCTCTAAAGTTACATAAGACATTAGTACACACGTTTCTAACGTCAATAGTATTCGAAGAGAATGACTTACAGTCATAAAACCAACTGTAAAGTGTTAATGTAGGTGCCAGACATGATGCACACTTTTAGATATTTGATATTTAATAAAATAAACTGTCAAATCATGTGTAGGCCTACATATTGCTTTTTTTTTTTTTTCAGTACCACATGAGCTCATATTTATTTTAATATCAACTATCTAAAAAGTGTGCATCATGAAAGCTACATGAACACTTTACAGTTGGTTGTATGACTGTAAGTCATTCTCTTCAAATGCTATTGAAGTTTTTCCTAGAATGTTGAATTCCAAAATTAAGTTGAAAGAACGTTTGAGGAACATTATACCTTTTAAAACACGTTCCTCTAATGTCAAGAAAACTGGACATTTTTCACGTTCCCAGAACCAACACTGAATATTTGGAGAACGTTCTTATAACAAAAGTCTGTTAGCTGGGATGGTTAGAGAATTAGAAATCTCAATACCGGCAGGAAATAACTGAGGTGCCATTGAGCAAGACAGCTAACACACAATCACTCCCTCGGGCACCAACATGACTGCCAATTGCTCTGGGTGTGTGTGTGTGTCAACGGTTTGCAGTGTGTGAGAGTATTTACTCACTCCTAATGTGTTTGCACTAACTTGGATGGGTTAAATGCAGAGGACAAATTCAGAGTATGGGTCATCATACTTGACCTTCACATGTCACTTTGTTTTTTAAGAGTAAGAGGAAAAATCATTAACACTGATTTCACTGACTGATCGATCTATCTATCTATCTATCTATCTATCTATCTATCTATCTATCAGATATTTGACTGTACACGTGTGTTTCTGCTGGTGATCAAAGTGGGTGTGAAGTTCACAGAGGAGGTCGTTACAGCTGTGAAATGGATCCAGGAGAATTTTGAAGAAAAGGTCTTAAACACACAATAGTGCTCTTTACTCACGGAGATCAGATACACGGTCCAATAGAAGCTTATCTGGGAGAATGTAAAACACTGCGCTCAGTAGTTGATCAGTGTTCAGGAGGATTTCATGTTCTCTTACGAGAGTTCTCTCGTACTGCGTTTTAACCAAAACGCTACGGGAAAAGTCTCTTTTCACGAAACACTGAAGCAAAAAATTATCCTTTAATTTTCATATATGTAAAACGCGTTGCGGCAGCAGTCAGCTATGGCGAGACGGCTTGCTCGCTCATTGGCTGCTCTGCGGCAACTGCATAAGCCTATCGAGCGAGGCCTGAGGTGACGTCAGGCCAATGAGGGCGCTTCGCGCCCTCCTCGCCACTTCCCGCCGAGACGGGCGTGGCTTACCTCTATAAAAGGAGCTCGAGAAGGCTGATTCACTTGATTTTAATCTCTTCAGCGAAGCGCACGCATCGCTGGATCACGAGGAAGCACGCGTCGTCTGATGCAAGCACTTCAGCGGGACGAGCCCTTGAAGCCGCTGGCCAACGCCGCCTTCTACCGCCGTACCTGCTGCGCTTTCCGACGCCATATCCTTTACATTCTTTGTTCTTGTGTATGTGTGTGTGTGTTCGCTTTGCAACACACACCAATAAAAGAGCTGCGTCTTTTTCAAGACGCCTTCTCATGCAGCGCTCGCGCTCGCTGACGGCGAACGCCTTCACTCCGAGCAAATTGCCTACGGTGACTCTGAGGACTCGCCGGGCATCCTTTCCGAGGCTGCCCTTCCTGGAAGCGGATGGCGGGATTAGTTTTTCTTTACGTTACAAGAAAAGCTACCCTGCCTCTGCACGCGTCATTCACCAGCGAAGGAGAAAAGAGTGTTCTTAGTCCCACCGTTGGTCGGTCTGACCTCTTTTCTCTCACATTTCTCAGTTCCCTGTTCGGCGACTGGAAATATTATTGCAGCAAGTGAGTCTGTTACACGCTTGCCTGCCAGCAAACGCCGAAGAATACATGTTGACGCCGCTTTCAAAAGCCTGTATCCCCCTGTGGCTCAGTGGTGGAATTATAGGTTTTTCACACGGGAGGCCGGGGTTCGGATCCCGGTCTAGCGGCATATATATTTATGCCGCCAATGCTTTGCTCTGTCAGTCCCCTGAAGGCGACTGCAGAGATGCATTTTGCAGCCAGCGAGCGCGTAGTACCCGCTTGCCTGCAACCGAACACTGTTTCTACGGTTCCCGTGCGTCACTGGCGAAAGGAGAATGGAGTATTTTCAGCCCCGCTGAAACTGGGCAATATCCACTCTTCTCACATTCTGGCATTTTGCAGGCGTCTGAAAATGCAAATCACTCTGTCTGTTCCCCGAGAGGCAACTGCAGACGTGTTTTTTTTTGCTGCCCACGAGCACGTGGTACATGCCTGCAAGCAAACGCCAGTGTGGATAATACTCGCGCTGACTTTGTCTATGTATCTTCACTGTGGTCCAGTGGTAGATTCTTAGACTTGCGCGCGGGGGATCGGAGGTTCGAACCCCAGGCCTGCCGGCAGAAAATATTTATGCCGCCGAAAGCAAATCACTCTGTTTGTTCCCCGAGAGGCAACTGCAGACGTGTTTTTTGCTGCCCACGAGCACGTGGTACATGCCTGCAAGCATACGCCAGTGTGGATAACACTCGCGCTGACTTTGTCTATGTATCTTCACTGTGGTCCAGTGGTAGATTCTTAGACTTGCACGCGGGGGATCGGAGGTTCGAACCCCAGGCCTGCCGGCAGAAAATATTTATGCCGCCGAATGCAAATCACTCTGTTTGTTCCCCGAGAGGCAACTGCAGACGTGTTTTTTGCAGCCCACGAGCACGTGGTACATGGCCGGACTTCTACCGAAGTCCCGGCCACGGCCGATGATGCTATATGTGTAGAGAAGATGCCCACTGCTAGTGCCCATCCCTACACACTAGCACAGCCCTTCACACAGGGCCCGCGCTCATATATTCGACTCGGGTCGATCACGCACACAACATAGTGAACGTGCCCACTGCCTAGTGCCCACAAACACTATGTTCTGCATGCCTTGTGGTTTCTGTAAAGACGAAACCTGTGTGCATTCACTCTGCTCAGACAGACAGTGCACTCATTGCAGTAACTGTGCCCGCTCTCCCGCGCCCACACTTACTCACGGTATTTTCTGGTGTCCCGGCCACGGCCGATGGTGCTATAAGTGTAGTGTCGATGCCCACTCCTCAGTGCCCATCTCTACACACAAGCACAGCCCTACACTTAGGGCTCGCGCACATAAAATCGACTCAGGTCGATTGCGCTTCCAACATAGTGAAAGTGCCCGCACAAACACTATGTCTCACAGACCACAGGCTCTCTGTAAAAACGAGATCTGTGCGCGCTCGCTCTGCTCAGTCAGACAGCGCGCCCAAAGCAGTGAATGTGCCCGCTTCCCGCCCACATTTACTCGCAGACATGAGTCCCGCGGGACCCGCTCAGCCCTCCCTCACTCAGTCAAGCGCTGTAGTAAGGTCGAGGACGAGCGCTCTGCCCGCTGTAATAAGCGCGCCCCCCGCCTCGAATGCCACAGGTATAACGCCTACGTTATTGCGCCCCGAAGCGCCTCTGTCGCACGGCGAACAGAGCGCGCTTCGCATCCAGCCCTTAGCCAACCATGCAGAAGCATGGGCAGCGCTTCCAGGGGTTTCGGACTGGGTGCTAGGCATTATAAGAGAGGCTTCTCGCTACAGTTTTGTCGACGCCCTCCCCGCTTCACAGCGCGCGTCCAAACTACGGTGGTTTCAGAAGTAGCACACCTACTTCGCGCCGAAATATCAAAACTGGTAAGCAAAGGGGCGATAGAGCGTGTGCCCCAAGCTCAAAGCGAAGGGGGGCTATACAGCAGATACTTTCTAGTCCCCAAAAGGACAGTGGTATCAGACCCATACTGGATCTAAGACAGCTGAACAAAGCATTAGTGAAACGCAGTTTCAAAATGCTCACGACCAAGAAAATCCTCGCGCATGTTCGCCGAGGAGACTGGTTTATGTCAATAGATCTGAAGGACGCGTATTTTCAAATACAGATAGCGTCACATCACAGGCGATACTTGAGATTCGCCTTCGGGGGTCAGACATACCAGTATACAGTCCTGCCGTTCGGTTTGTCCCTGGCACCTCGTACATTTATGAAATGCATGGACGCAGCGCTCGCTCCTCTCAGACTCAGAGGCATGCGAGTGCTGAACTATTTGGACGACTGGTTGATCCTAGCCCAATCACGATCTCAGCTCGTGGAGCACAGAACCATTTTACTCGATCACCTCGAGAATCTTGGTATCACGGCCAATTGGGCGAAGAGTTCACTGAACCCCAGTCAAACGATTTCGTTTCTGGGTATCGTTCTGGACTCGCAGTCTATGACAGCGCGGCTGTTGCCACAGCGCGTGCTGCACATTCAACGCGCGGCGAAGTCTTTCCGCCGCGGCGCTTTCACCCCGCTCAGGAAGTTTCAAAGGATGCTGGGTCTCATGGCCTCAGCATCATCAGTTCTCCGGCTGGGCTTGCTCCGCATGCGCCCGCTGCAGTTCTGGTTGAAAGCGCGGGTACCCGGTCGATTACGCCTCAAGGTCGATCAGAACTGTGTTACAGCCCTGGTGCCTTGGATGGCGGACGACTGGTACCGATCAGGTGTAAGCCTGGGGACTTCCTCGGGAGTGAGGATGGTGTCGACAGACGCATCCACCTCGGGATGGGGAGCGCTGCTCGAGGGCAGACCGTTCTTCGGCCTGTGGTCGGAACGAGAAAAGCTCCAACACATAAACTGCCTAGAAATGCTGGCAGTGCACAACGCGCTGACGCGTTTTTGTCCCCACATCAAGGACCAACACGTCATAGTCCGTTCGGACAACATGGCTGTGGTGTCCTACATAAATCGCCAAGGCGGTCTGAAATCCACATCCCTGTACAGGCTGGCGAAACGCCTCCTAATATGGGCTCAGCACAACTTACGCTCGCTGAGAGCAGTGCATGTACCTGGGCGTCAGAATGTGGGCCCAGACAGACTGTCCAGGAACAACGTTCCCCCGGCCGAATGGTCTCTACACCCACAAACAGTCCGGCTGTTGTGGGAGAGATTCGGCAGAGCGGAGGTGGACCTATTCGCGTCCCACGAAAACGCTCACTGCCCCGCGTTCTCTTCAAAGAGCGACAGCGCGCTGTCCCGAAGGTGGCCGCGCTGCCCGCTATACGCTTTTCCCCCCGTCTCCCTCCTGCCACAGGTGTTGGAACGGGTCAGGGAAACAAAATGCCCAGTGCTGCTTGTAGCACCGTTCTGGGAGAACCAAGCATGGTTCCCAGTCCTGATGCAGTTAGCAGACATCGCTCCATGGCCAGTGCCGTTGAGGAGAGATCTCCTCTCGCAGGCCGGGGGCTCGATTTGGCACCCACACCCGGAACTGTGGTCCCTTCATGTGTGGGCGCTCAACGGATACCCGTTGGTCTCGCAGAGGGAGTCATGAATACCATCACTCAGGCTAGAGCACCGTCGACTTGGCGGCTTTATGCTTCGAAGTGGTCGGTTTTCTCCGGCTGGTGTACAGCTCGGAGCCTTTCACCCCTCAAATGCGAGGTAACGGTGGTTCTCTCCTTCCTACAAGAGCTGTTGGATAAGGGCAGATCCCCTTCCACGCTCAAAGTGTATGTGGCGGCTATTTCAGCGTTCTCCGGTTCAACGCTGGGTCAGTCACTGGGAAGGAACGATTTAGTCATCCGCTTCCTCAGGAGAGCTAGGAGACTGAATCCACCCAGACCTCCTTCAGTCCCTATGTGGGACCTTTCTACGGTCTTGGCGGCCATGAAAGGTGCCCCTTTCGAGCCTATCCAGTCTATTAGCCTCAAACATTTGTCTTTCAAAAGAGTGTTTTTGATGGCTCTCGCTTCAGTGAAGCGCATAGGCGATCTGCACGCGCTCTCTGTGAGCCCGGCGTGCTTGGAGTTTGGTCCTATGACTCTAAAGTCATACTCAAACCTAAGCACGGCTATGTGCCGAAATCCCTCAACACGCCTTTTCGGGCTCAGGTTATTTCCCTGTCTGCCCTGCCGGCATCGAGTGAGGAGGGGGACTCGAGTTTTCTTTGCCCTGTTAGGGCTTTAAGAGCTTATATGTCCCGCTCTGCTGTCTTCAGACAGACAGAGCAGCTCTTTGTCTCGTTCAGCGGACGTTCCAAAGGAATGGCTGTTTCGAAACAAAGTCTATCCAGATGGATAGTTGACGCCATAGCGCTGGCTTATACTGTCAAGGGCATTCAATGCCCGTTGGGAGTTAGAGCGCATTCTACGAGAGGCGTTGCCTCCTCGTGGGCTTGGTCCAGCGGGATTTCCCTACAGGATATATGTACGGCGGCAGGCTGGGCCTCTCCGTCTACATTTATCAGGTTTTATAACCTAGAGGTTCCCGCCTTACAGGCTAAGCTTTTGTCGGTGTAATCTATTCAGCTGTCTAGCCAGACCTCTGAAATCGCAGGCGCAATGCGCTACCGACTATCTTGGGCAGAACTGTGTAAGACCCACATTTCCCACATTAGTTCAGGCTCCCTACCCTGTCTATGTGATGTCATATTCGCGTCTGTGGACATGTCTATATAAGGACGGAGGGAAACCCCTCCTGTCTTTAGACTCTCCCTGTGAGGTCACGTTAAGCCTGCGGACGCTACAGTATAGGGAATTAAGGCTCCCCTCCCTTATTCCCTGACTCTGTGTGAGTCTATCTGGTGATTATGCACTGTATGCCTGAAATAGCTTCCGGTGATCAGTGTTTTTATCCCAGCACGCACGGCGTTTTACAAGGGGTTCCCGTAGCGTTTTGGTTAAAACGCAGTACGAGAGAACTCTCGTAAGAGAACGTACTCGGTTACTAACGTAACCTCGGTTCTCTCTAGAAGAGGGAACGAGTACTGCGTTCTCTGCCGTGCGTCTGGTTCACTCTGGTTCGCTTCGGCGATCAAAATCAAGTGAATCAGCCTTCTCGAGCTCCTTTTATAGAGGTAAGCCACGCCCGTCTCGGCGGGAAGTGGCGAGGAGGGCGCGAAGCGCCCTCATTGGCCTGACGTCACCTCAGGCCTCGCTCGATAGGCTTATGCAGTTGCCGCAGAGCAGCCAATGAGCGAGCAAGCCGTCTCGCCATAGCTGACTGCTGCCGCAACGCGTTTTACATATATGAAAATTAAAGGATAATTTTTTGCTTCAGTGTTTCGTGAAAAGAGACTTTTCCCGTAGCGTTTTGGTTAAAACGCAGTACTCGTTCCCTCTTCTAGAGAGAACCGAGGTTACGTTAGTAACCGAGTACGTTTTTAACAACAAAGATATATCACTCAGTTTCCTGTATATACAAACCTACAGTGAATTATCTATATATATAGAAAAAAGTAACTAAAGCATCAAATACACAAGAAACAGACTTTACATCAGTCCAGACCACAATGACTGTCACTCTCTCACAAAGGGTCAAAGAGAACGAAAGAGTATTAATGTGGGTGATGAACCTGTTTATATTGGTTGTGGTCTGAACAGAGGGGTAAATTATTCCACAACTATTCAATAATCCATTTTCTAGACTGATATCTGAACTCAGGCTTCTGTCACTCATTCAGCACTGCTGTAGATCACTGATGAATCTTCCACAATCTGAACAGTTGATCGCCTAAACAATCAAAACAAACAAGAGCACAACAATATTATACCTGATATAACATGTGCTGGTTAAGCTGCACTGGTTAAGTTGCACTGGTTAAGTTAGTGGTTAAGTTGGTACTTGTTAAACTGGTGCTGGTTAAGTTATTACTGGTTAAATTGGCATTGGTTAAGCTGGTTAAGTTGGTTTTTCTCACCTCACTGCAGCATCAGGCTGATGAACTCTTATATCATCATATTGACATTCATTCTCCTCTGCTCTCTTCGTCTCTGTCTTTCTGTGATGTTGGACAGTTGTGTACTGGATCTCCTCAGTATCTCCGGATTCAGGAGTTTTTCCTCTGAATCTTCTGGGTTTCACACTGGCATGAATTGGCTGAATCAGAGCGTCATTGGCTGAATCTTGTTCAGAAAGAAGCTTGTTGATTGCAGGAGAAGAAAAGGACAGAGACCAAGCTGTTTTTGGGGTCCTTGAGATGTTCTGACATGCCTTGACATTTGTGCTTTTTTCAGTTATTTATAAACATGTTAATGGCAAAGGTGTAAATTCACTATATATAGCACAAACAGGGCTACCATAATATGCGAGCAACGTGTATGTAGATGTTTGTATTTTTAAGAGAATAATGTTTATGCGTGGTTATTGGAAAAAATTAAAATGAAAGTTGCTGAATTAAGACCACAAAACACATATTAAATATGTGTCCACAAGACTTTTGACTAATGGATGTTGTCCCTTTGAGTTCTAGCTTCAAAATGATGTAAAAATAGTCTTGCTTTATCGTTCACAAAAAAAAATACATTGATTTAAATGGTGTAAAACAGGTTTTGCTTGGAAAGCCAATATGCGAGGGGGAGGAGTAGTTTACACCTTAGATTATGAATGTCCCACCCACTCTGCATAATGAGCCATTCACTCAGGTGTGAAACTGACTGAGCCACAATGCAAGGACAAAAGATGTATTTAGAAGAAGACTTATATTGACCATTTAAGATTTCGCTTACATCTCTCTTGTAAATATGTTTTGCTATTTTATTAAAAATGTTACAATTACAACAATAATTACAATTTCAACAATATTTCAAGTGTACTCTTTCTTTGTAAAAAAAAAAAAAAAAAAAAGATTATAGGCCTACATTTTATCATATGTATTCATTAGTTTGAATATAGCCAACATTGGAACATCTAACATCTTAGTCTATGAATTTATTTTTGACAAAAATAGTATTTTTTTTGCAGTTTAATACGTTGCTTATACAAATACATTTTATTTCAACATATTCCAGTCGATTTCTACTCATCTCAGTAGGCTATAGCAAAGCAGTTTATTCTTTCACACACAGACGCGCGATTCATATTTAGGCTAAACAGTCTTTACAAATATGTCCCCTTCATTCATCTCACAGAAAGGCGAGTCATATTATAGAAATGCGATTCATCTTTTTGCGGTTTACATAGGCCTACACTAACGTTATTCCATAACGTTATTCCACACGTGAGAAAAGAAAACAGCCTACCTCACTCCTCAGCGGAATCTGCTCCTCATTTCAGGAGATATTGCTCCTCATCAGCACTGTTCTGAGGAATCTTTTCTCCATAAGGTAGGCTATAATGTCTCACTCGCGAGGAGTCGCGACGCGCTTTGTTTACAGCTGATGTGGGCGTTTCACAGCTCTGAAATAGTTCTCAGAATTTGCGTTTGAATAGCACGCGCTCTCCGGGGAGTGGTCACATTACTGTGAATTAGCTCGTAATGAGCTCGACAGGAGTCGCTCTCTTTTTATACAGATTACAGAAGCTGAGAATATTTGTTTTTTATATAAATGACTTCATTTAAAAGATGCGATCTCAAGCTTTATGCCCGTGGGTCTGTTTGCCTGTTTGACTGAATTTTCGCGGAGTTATAGATCATTTTCGAACGCGTTTCAAATGGGAGTTTACTGACAGAAAGAAGGCAGAAATCGCATCATGTTAATTTTTCTTTATTTGTCAAAAAGCAAAACACTTTATTTTTATTGTGAGTATACATAAAAAAAATAGAAACTGAACAGGATCGATTGATGTATTACACGAAAATGAAAGATCAAAATTAACAGAGCATTTAGTGTTTATTTTCATTGCTAAAAAAAAAAAAACGAGCAAAACGCGCGGGCGCGTTTGTGGTCCCCAGAGGGTTAACGCCCACTGTCGCGAATTTGCAACAAACCCCTTCCATTCAGACTGCAGGCGAGATAGCGTGTGTTTTCCCCCAATGCCTGTTTGTGCACATTCGATACATACCTAGGAACATTTTGCACGCACTGGTTTCTCGTAGGAGCGGTCGGAGTGGGAACTACATCCGGTTCACCGAAGCTAATATTTTGGTTTGCAAAATCCGCATATCAAGGGCGCAAATGTGGAGAAATTGCCCAAAATGAGTTAAGTTGTGCTAAGATAAAAATATGTACCAGCTTATTGATTGCTTCTATAGCTGTTATTCATATAGACTTCATGTGACGAATATTTTTTACGCACTTTGTAGATTTCTGTTTGTAGCAAATTTGCGACATTGGTCCATAACGGCTGGATTGGGCTAATGGCTACATAGTATAATAATGCTGTATTTAGATGGTTTCAGCCAAAAAAAAATTTTTTTTTTTTTTTTTTTTCACAAAAAATAGCATGTTAGGATATAACACTATAAGAATATATAATGTATGCACTGGGGAAACAAGGAAAGAGTTAAACAGAGTGTAACATGGAATGTATAAAAACTACTGTCAATGTTAGGGAGTAGGAGAGTGTTTTGTTTCTTGCTGTTGTCAAGATTCATTAATTTGTCAATTAAAGTTTATAAGTTCTAACAACTTTGTGCCATGAATAAAATCTACATACCTGAGATGGGAAAATGTGTTTTATTAATTTTACCATTTTGTAAAAAAAATTACCCTAAATGCTTGATGTCGCAAATTTGCAACATACCAAAATTTCTATTTATTTGTTGTGCAAAAGTGAAATTGATAATCTCAACATTATTTACCATCTACTTAAAGGCAAAAACACACATAATTTTTTTTTTTATATACAGCTATATAAATTCAGGCGTTAAGGGGTTAAAACTGTAACTATATCAGAAATTTTAAAGGGGTCATATAATGGTACATGCACTTTTACAAGTTGATTGTACTGAAATGTGTGTTGGCAGTGCCTGTACACAACCATCATAAAATGATAAAAATCCATCCAGTGTTTTTTTTTTAAAATCTTCTTATATGTTTTCCCCCGTCTCAAATCAAGCCGTTCGATTTTGTGAGTAACGTTTTATTAACCTATATATTAATATTTATATGAATCTTTGCAAATCGCTAGCACACTTCACGATGAATGCGGCTGTTTACACTCAGGGTACATTACGGCATGTTTTCTATGTACGACGTTCTCAATATAATTCATAATCCCACGTTTATAATGAACAACGCGTTATGGTTATTGTGTTACAAACGGTCAGAGCCATAATATATCTCTCTATATGGCTCTGCAAACGGTGTACGCACAGAACAGAGGTGAGCAAAGCTCATTATCATTTAAAGACACATGCACTTAAACGGAGTGCTGAAAACAGAGCTGTTTTTGACCAGGTAAAATTAGTGTTTTCTTACAATACTAATGAGAATTTTTAATTAAAGTATATTACAGACTCTTAATTTAGACCCTAAAGAATCATATTAGCTTGTACAAAAATGGCATTATATGACCCCTTTAAAGGAGAACTCTGGTCAATTTTAACATTGAGCTAATTTTGTTGTAAATTTGGAGTGCTGTCAGTACAGAGAACAATGGCAAAAATCGGTGTTGTCTACACCGTGTTATCCTCTTTTTAAAATTTGCACCCTGTTGACTTCAATGGGGCAAGTTTTAAACCTGCTTTTAGCCTCTTAACATCCTTGATGTGTCATTACAAGTGCCCAGCCAATGTGAGTGATTCCTTTAGAGTGAACACGGGTGAATCTGACTGCAGTAGATGTGAAAGATATGAATAAAAGTGATGTTAATTCAGCCAGCGCACATACCTGTATTCACATCCTGTTTTCGGTCAAAGTCCACAGTAATCGATTGTCGAGTTCACGCGCGTGATCATAGGTAACTAAACATATGCGCGTGAACTCGACAATCAATCAATCAATCGCGTGAGTGATTATAATCAAGGGTATTAATCAATATTTATCCTTCTACAAAAATAAATGATTTGAATGATTTGTTCAGGCGAATGAGATTTACTTAGTTTTACATACATGTTTGTTTACTGGAATGCGCTCTCCATGTTTTAAAGACAGAGGCACCCAACATGTGTTAAAACATATATTTGATCTTCTAGCTGAAGACATCCGAGGTCACTGGGGTCACTTCAATCAGTCGCCTATGTGATCACTTCTAAGTTAAAGCATTTACTTTATTTTTCATCTTCAATCACTAGAGAATAATGATGAATATTGTCTGCACACATATTGTGCACAGCAGAACAGGGGGGCACGTCAACACTGACAAACATTTGGCTTGCTCTGCTCCATAGTGGCACCTTCAGCATCAGCCTATCCCATCATTATATGATACACTGAGTTTCTGCACGCTGCTCTTTCTGTAGCGCCGCCACAAATGGGAAGCACACAAAGGTACATAGGGCTACAATATGCTCTAAATGTGTAGTCTTTACAGATCCTGAGCACATGCTAAATTAGAGAATCAACATGTTAGCTTGTGCATAGATCATACGACACTGTCTATGAATGTCCCAATCATCAGAAAGGTCATCAGTTATATAATGTCCTAAGTATTTATCCTCATCACATACTTTAAGGACAATATCAGACAGAGAGAAATCAGGAAATTAGTTGCATGTCTTCCCTACTCCTAACAATCATAATATTATCTTCTTTGCATTATATTTAAAGTCAAAGTCTGAGCCACATTGTGAGCAAACCCTCAGTAACTGTTGAAGGCCGGCACTATATGGACAGAAAAATCACCAAATTAACATTGTTAAAAATTTCCCCAAAACAAGTATGACTTGTTTAGAGCCAGAGTTCGACCAACTTCAACCTTGAAGAAGCTTTGTATCCTGTGTATTTGTGTGTGTGTGTGTGTGCTAGTATTCCTTTTACACTACAGTATTAGCACCCTGAGTAGACAAAATAACTTGTTCTCTACAAGCTGGCGCCTCGAAACGCAGTCCTGTGACCCAGTAGAGTCTCTTTGTACCGAACTCAGGGTCCTGGTGTAAGCTGTATAACCGATGGAGATATGCTTTATCAGTCCATGTGTGGATATTTTCTAAATGTATCTATTTCTTAGCCAATCAGAATCATTCAACCTGAAATAATGACGTAGCTTCATGCTTGTGTGAGAGTATAATTGGTGTGAAAATGGGAACGTACGGCAGAATGGCCTATGAACTCCTGTCTGAGTATTGAAGCTGATTCTGCTGATGAAACTGCAAACTTTCTTCAGGAAAACTTTCATCAATTGACTGCACTTCTGACTCCTGGTCTTCATTCATCATATCTGGTCCTGGTCTTTAACTGTAAATTTCTCTCCTTCAACAAGACAACAATATTACTGGACTAAAACTAAAGAAAATGATGAAGATGAATGATAGTGATTTACAGGTGAGGCTCATCGAGGTTGATGTCAGTCGCAGGAGATGTGACCTCTGGTGGCAGTTTGAGGGATTGTTAAGGGATGGCGATTACAATATTTTTTTTTTGATCCGATACCAATACTTTTTCTTACAGGTTTAACAATGCCAATGTCAAAACCAGTTATTTCTTAAACCGATATGTGATTTTCTAAATTATTTTTAGAAAAAAAATGAATGACTTAAGGCATATCACACCAACAAACTCCAGCTAAATGTCAGGGGTGTTTTAGAGCAAACATAATTTTTAACAAATAAAAGTGATGCAGAAACCCATGTTTTGTCATTAACAATTTTAATATTGATATTTTTTAATGGAATCAATACCAAATACGTAGCTTGTGGGAATCTATATATCAATACTGCAGGATCTATGAGCCCTTAAAGGCACAGTATGGCATTTTTCGCCGCTAGGGGTCGCTAACCTCTTACAATAACAAAGGCGTAGATTGATGACGCAACATTTGCTAAGAATTATGGATCTTGTCATCAACGTCAAGCCGACCGATCTAATAATGTTTATGGATGACTGAATACATCGATGCTTTTATCATGACTGTGATATGAAGCAGTTTGGGATTGCTAAGAGACAGCTATCAGCTCCAAACGCGACGCGAGTCCCGCGGATATAAAAGGAATATGGACATTTCATTCTACACGCAGAATTACTACTCACAGGTCAGTTTATTAGACAAATTAAACTTGTGAGGTAACGCAGCGCTGTTTCACTTGGTCTAACATTACACTATCACACTAAACTGCATTTATGTGTTGAAATGTAACGTTATGTGTTAGTCTGTCTGTATGAGACTAGCAGTAAACTAGATCAACATTAGGACAAACCAGGGACAACGCGGATATGACGGCATTGGCGGCGACAAAACGGAAATAAAGAAACGGGACGTTTCTCTAATTAAATTACAAATTTCTCCTGGTTTGAAAGTTGTTGGAAACAGTCGGGATAATGTAAGTACACAAAAAAAAAAAAAATATATATATAACATAGATATAGTGATTTTTGCTATTTTTAAAGCAAAAAAGTTACATATTGTGCCTTTAAGGTTTACAAGCATATATGGAACGATTACAAATAAAACATTTAAAGGGAGAGTTTCAGGAACACAAAAGACAGAATAACAAAAGCTGATTATATTGAGCACTTTGAGAGCAAAAAACTGCAAAAAAAAAAATTATGATTTAAAAGCAGAAAAATGTTGTAAAATGAGAAAGCATAGATTGTTTGCCACAACTGCCATAACTTTAGGTTTTTTTACTTAATTTTAACATTATACATTTTAGACAATAACAATTCTCCAGCTTTTAACTTTCATTTAATTCCATTGTTACATCATGTTTCTTAAACCATACAGAAATTAATCTCTTGTGACTCATCACTGATGATCCCTGTCAATCATCAGTGGCTCCGCCCACAGAGCTCAGGATTGGTTCATTTGTGCTCCGCCTCTCACTGCAGAATCTTCCTGTTGATCTGAACAAACAATAAGATGAAGAAAGACTGACTGAAGTTCATCAACAACATTATAAAACCTTTCACAAGATACATAAAACAATCACACTATACTGAAGCGAGTGTTATTGATTATATTGAGAAGAGCAGCAGGTTCTGACACTTACTGATGGATTCTCGTGTTTAGAAAAGCTCTGAGGATCAAGAGTCTTCAGGAGTCTTCAGGAGGTCTGCGATCAACGGTCTGTGTGAAAGAGAGCGAGAGATCGGTCATGTGATCATCAGTGATGGAGTATCTGACTTTGACGTCTCACTTACTGTGAGTGTGTCGTACAGGTCAGAGGTCGTGGACTTGAGCTCAAGAACTGTATATGTGTCTTCATTGGGATCAGAGATCTACAGGACAGACAGAAGGACACACACATTGTGAGTTCATGTTTTAAATCAGGGGTGGGGAACCTTTTTCCTATCAAGGGCCATTTACAATTTTTTAACATTCTTTAAGGGCCATTGTAATGAGGTTCAGTGTTTGGAAGGAAGAAGACAGGGTCGGCGTGACTGGGACTTGTACGTTTTATTGGAAACTCAAAACTATAAACAAAACAAAAGGTCCGCAGGCAGCGCATTCACCCTCGTTACAGCACAAAAACAGTCACACAATAATACTCTTTCCACAGCTTGGGCTCAACTCTTTCCACTAAATCAGCACAGACTCATTCCTCTTTTAGTCGGCCACTCATTCCACTTGCTGTCGGCCACTCATTCCACTTGCTGTCGGCCACTCATTCCACTTGCTGTCGGCCACTCATTCCAAGGTAATTACTGCAACAAGACACAGGTATTCATAAAATAAACACCAGCAACAAAAAAAATAACGTTATAACACATTTATTCCTCCGCCAAGCAATGTAGTTCCAGAGAGGTTGCCAAGCAACACATGAAACAACAAAATATCACAAACAGCAGTTGCGCAGTAATACTAATGTAATGTGGTCACAGGTGTGTGTTTGTTGAATAATTATAAAAATAATTATTAAAAAAATAAAACGGCTTGTCATTCGCGTGCTGATGCGCTGTTCTAACATGAGCTTTTCTGAGCGTGTAAACGCAAAACTCACATACAGGCACAGCGCCTGGTTACTGGACTAAGTTATCTTTCGAGTCTTATTACGCTAATACTGTCTAATACACACAAGGTTTACATAAACAAAGTTGGTTATGTCTAAACTAAAGTGAAAGCAAAAAATCTGCTTGTCAAATGCGTGTATATTAGACGCATCGCGTGAGAGACAGTAGCCATAGTAAACATTCTGCCGCTTGTCCTTAAAGGGAAAGTTCACTCAAAAATAAAAAATAAAATTATGTCATTATTTACTCACTCTAATGTTGTTACAAACCTGTATTAATTTCTTTCTTGTGCTGAACACAAAAGAAGATATTTTGAAGACTGTGGCTAACCAAACAGTTGCTGGTCCAAGTGCTACATCAACTGTTTGGTTACCCACATTCTTCCAAATAACTTTTATTTAACTTTTATTTTCAACAGAAGAAAGAAACTTATTCGAGTTTAAAACAATTTGAGAGAGTAAATGATGACAATTAAAATTTTGGGGAGAACTATCCCTTTAATGTTAATATTTTTGTGGTCACATAAATATTAAAAACACAAAACACAAACACAAAACACAAACACAAACACAAACAAAACACAAAGAGGAAATCACTCACTGCTCTTGACTGAGAACTTTAATAGATTATTTAATTTGTATATTAAGTTGTGTATGTATGTGTATCTTTGTTCTTAATATTTAATAACTAAGAAAATAATGACAGTGATGTTTATCTTTGCCACTTTGGCCTAAATGTCTGCCATTCTTTTTTATTTTATATTTTTTTATTATTTTATATTTTGTTACCTAAGGCTTTGTTTTTAAAATAGGGACATTAGTTTGGCTGTAATGCTCAGTCACTTGCAAAATAGTAAAACCAACATGAAAAAGAATCGTGATAAAATCGTGAATCGTGATTTTCCTTAAAAAAAAAAAACGTGATATGATATTTTTGCCATATCGTTTTATAATAAAATATTGAACACATATCACTAACCTCTCTAGTGCGATGGTTGCACTGTAAAAAAGAATACATTGATTTTATTGATATCTAATTAATAAAAATGAGGCAACAGATTACAAGCAATATTATTAATTAAATTTAACAAATTAGAATTGAGTAATATTTAATCAAATGAATTCCTTAAAAGTTAACCATTTAAAATGAGTAAAATTTACAAAATATCTTTTATTGCCAACATTGAAGACACCTGGTGTTAACAAGCAGAATCACTGAAGGAGAAAACCATAATTAAAGTCACCATTGTGGAGATCAGTGTGTGTTTTAGTTGGGCTCTTGACCTTAAATTATTAACTTTAAGTTTCATTTGGCTGCTGTACATGAGTTATAACAGCCAGATGAACAAAGAGAAAAGGTGATGTAATGGTGTTGGTTGTGTTTTAACATAATCATTATTTCACAATCATTTGACCTGAATCACTGAACTCATAGAGTCCAATTTATGAATTAGGTTTACTTTATTAATTATAGCAGCACTGGCCTTGTACGGCATAATATTTTTTTAACTTTTACAATGTAAGGCAAATAATTTCTAAAAAGTTTCTCTTACATAAAAAGGAGACACACAGACATCAATAATCAGCCTGTGAATCTCAACAATGGTGACATTTATAAAGCATCTTGCAGTGCATTCTGGGTTCCACCAATCAAAACTCATTCATGGCTCCCATCATGCATTGCTGCATGAATAAATAATGAGCTTATGTTCAGAGGTGATCTGTTCGTCACCATTGCTGAGATTCATACGCAAAATCTTGATGTGTGTTTGTGCCTAAAAAAAAAAAAAAAAAAAAAAAAAAATATTTTTTTTATTGATTTGATCATTTGGATTTCATTGAAAAGGCTAAAAATATTATACTGCTGTAATTAATAAAGTTAACTTAACTCATAAATTGGACTCTATATGAGGTTCAGTGATTCAGGTCTAATGATTGTGAAATAATGATTATGTTAAAACACAACCAACACCATCAGATCACCTTTTCTATTTGTTCATCTGGCTGTTATAACTCAGATACAGCAGCCGAACAAAACTTAAAGTAAATGATTTAAGGTTCAAGAGCCCAACTAAAACACACACTGATCTCCACAATGGTGACTTTAATTATGGTTTTCTCCTTCAGTGATTCTGCTTGTTAACACCAGGTGTCTTCAATGTTGGCAATAAAAGATATTTTGTACATTTTACTCATTTTAAATGGTTAACTTTTAAGGAATTCATTTGATTAATTATTACTCAATTCTAATTTGTTAAATTTAATTAATAATATTGCTTGTAATCTGTTGCCTCATTTTTATTAATTAGATATTAATAAAATCAATGTATTCTTTTTTACAGTGTGGAACTGCTTCTCTTTGGCAAGGCGTCTGATGTCACATGGTAGTGATGATGATGCTACTCGCAGCTGGTTTTCCAAGTTTGAGTCAGTCAGTGTTACGTATCAGAACGTAAGTGTGTTCATATTGTGTAGAACAAATGAGTGTGCGCATGTTTTCTTTTTGTTCTCTTTTTGCTCTCTCTCTCTGTCATTTTGCGCTCATTTGAGTGTCACAGGTGCAGCTGATTAGAAGGGCGGGGCTGATGGACTCCTCGTGTGAATATAAGCCAGTGTGGAAGGCTTGTTCGTCGAGTTCCCCCTCCTGCTTCACGCTGTTGTATAGTGTGTGTGATAAGAGTTGTGTCCGATACAGTGGTGCGGAAAAGCTGGTTGGCTGTCGTGTGTTTCTTTCGTAGATTGTGTGCGACATTCCTGACTGTTAGCGGTATAGGACGGTAATTGTGTCATCCTATAGCTTTAACTAAAGATATTGAGAGGTCTGAGGCCCTATTTTTCCTTTCACTTTTTCTCATGTTTACTGGCTAGCAGGGAGGTAAGAACTGTACTTTTGTTATTTCTAATTCCAGGTAAGATGACTTAAAACTTAGTTAGAAGACCCGTTTTGTTTGTTGTTTTGGCCGATTGAATCCTCTCATTTTTGAATTATAATTTCCCTTTCATAACAAACGAAGTCTATGTAAAAATAAATCCTGACTTTCTGCTGACTACCTTGTTGTCGTTGTGTGTTTACGGGAGCAGGAGATGGAACTCCGGGCGACACCTTTTAATAGGCGTCGCTCTATATGTTAGTGCATGTGGCACGTAACAGTCAGTCTTGAGCGGAATCGAGTCTTTGCAAGAGTCAGTTTTGAAAAGAACTGCTCACAGCAGTAAGTCGTCCCAAACAGAGATGCAAATTTCAGTGCATGTCTCCTCAGAATGGGAAAACCATCAGAATGTACATACAGTTTATAGAACTCGAGCAGAGGGAGGTTGTTGTACTTAGCTTTGAGCTCGTCATTGCTTTGAAGCTCAATAATTTCAAGTTGTAGGTTGTCAGGTACATCAGATGGTTCCACATTAAATGGCGTAGCAAATATCTTCAGTTCCTTTTGTTTACTTTTCATGTCCTGAAATCTCTCGCCAAATGCCTGAAGCAGTTTTGCACACTCACCAGCATATTCAGCTGTCATAGCAGGCTTTTGTTCTTGCAGAGTAGGAAAATGCACAGTGTTACCCTTTTCCAGTTGCAATTGCCACAGCTGTAATTTCACTTCGAATGATTTCACATTTGAAAGCAGAGAGCTGAGAAGCTGGTTCGGACCTTGAAGCTTGACGTTCAGCTCTGACAGGTACTTCGTTATGTCCACCATAAAGGCCAAATCACACAGCCATCACTTAGTTCCGCAACAGGTTTTCCCTTAATCTCCATGAATTGTTTTACTTCGTCCCTCAGTTTGTAAAACCGTGTGAGCATATCTGCGCGACTCAGCCATCGCCCCTCACAATGGTAAACCAGATCTCCGTACTCAGACTCAAGATCACTCAGTAACTCTTTGAACTGGCGGCTGTTTAACCCTCTGCTTTTTATGAAATTTATTGTGGAAACGACAGTTGCCATTACACTGTTGAGCTTCAGGGAATGTGCACACAGACTCTCTTGATGTATGATGCAGTGGCATACAACTAAATCACTTGGATCGAGACAGACGACTCATTTCTTTTTTGACCAACGCAGTTAATCCCTTTTGCGAGCCAAGCATGGCTGGAGCTCCATCAGTGACAAGGCCACTTAACTTTTCAAATGGTAGTTCAAATTTGTTCATCACCAAAACAACTTGCTCAAACAAATCTTCACCTTTTGTAGTGCCATGCATGGCTTGCAAAGACAGCAATTCCTCGCTTTTATCAAATTCAGCAGTAATCCCACGCACAAAAATGGCTAGTTGGGCGGTGTTTGTTATGTCTGTTGTTTCATCGCAGGCCAGAGAGAAAAACTGGATTTTTTTTGCAGTGTCCTTCAGTGTTGTTTCAATGTCTTGTGCAATATCAGTTATTCGTTCTGCAACGGTTCGTCGAGATAAACTGACATGTTGGAACAGTTTTACTTTGTCTGGTGCTAGCAGCTCCGCAGCGGCAACAAGGCACTCTTTCACAAACTCTCCTTCTGAATGAGGTTTCAGTTTCTTAGCAATTAACTCACTCACCACAAAACTTGCATGAGTAACATTGTCTCTGTCAGAATGCGGTCTTGTGAAAACTGCTTGTTGGGCAACCAAACTCTGCAGAAGAGTGTGAACTTTATTCAAACGCATTTGTCCTTGCAACTCATAGAGTTTAGAATGTTTCGAGCTGTAATGACGTTCGAGATTTACCTTTTTCATCACTGCAAGCGCATCCCCACAAACTAGGCAGACTGGCTTGCCTTTCACTTCAACAAAAAAAATAATTTGTCCATTTTTCTTGAAAAGCGCGACATTCTGAATCTACCTTTCTTTTTTTGACAGTCGCCATGATGCATATCAGCGATGACAACCGCTACGTGCCTGTTGCGTTCATTCTGACTGTGACCCGGACACAGTCGGAAGCGACCACCCGGAAACCTGACTCTATTATGTTATTTTATAATATTATTGTATATTATCTATTATATTAAATGTAACGTGGTTAGTTAGTTAGTTCAGGGAAGAAGGAGGTGGGGACCGGCAAACGTTTAAACCACTTTAATACATTAATACGCAAATGACAAAACGAAAGTAAAAGCAGCAGCCCCTCGTGGACGACTACCACACACACATAAAGTAAAGTCCATGCCTGGTCCTCCGCTGTCTTCGTTCCGATCCTTTTATGCGCCCCGAAGCTGATCAGTGAGAAACTTGAAACCGGTGCGGCGCGCAGGTGACTCATTAACACTCGCGCTACAGGCCTCGCCCTGCTCTCACGGCTCGTAGACTCGTGCTGCTTGCCACTTTGCCTATTTTGTGTTTTCTATCACAGGAAAAGTAATTGCTGAGATTTTTGTTTCTGAAGTTTTTTTTTTTTTTTTTGGGAGGAATTGACTCGCGGGCCGCATCAAACTGTTTTGCGGGCCTGACGTTCCCCACCCCTGTTTTAAATGCTGACTGTAATGTTTAGAGGATCTTGATGGAAATCAGTTTTACTGGATCTAGAACTGAAGAATCGGGTGTTTGGACACGAGACTCGTGTGTCTTATACTCTTAATATCTGTGTACGGCTCATAGCGGCTGTAGGAAACATCTCTGCATGCAGGAAAACACTGTGAATAATTGAGATCATCTCACCTCCTTCATAGCAGATCTTCTGTTCTTCCTTTTAGTAAGACTGTCAGAAGAAAGATGAATAAACATCACATTTAACGCCTCAAATAACTGCAATTTCAGGATTCAAACAGAGATGGCGACAAAGAGGCAAAGCTTACGCACTACCGCTTTAAATGTAACACTTAATCTAAATGTAATACAGTAATTCTTCATAAAAAGAGAAGTAGATTTTTTTTTAAAATGAACTTCTTACCAAATGTACATCACAAAAGCCCCTGATGCTCCACCGAGTAAAACACCAACAAAAGCAGCAACACCGACAGTTACAGACGAGAAATATCTGACTGCTGAAATACAGATAAAAACACACACCAATGTTTAACAGGACTAGATCAGACAAAATATTCTGACAAATAAGAAAGTAAGCAGGAGTATGTGGTTAAAATACAGAATATGATTCATAAAACTCACACATGACACACAAAGTCACAGTATCAGAGTATTTCTCTCCATGTTTATTGGTGGACTTGCACTTGTATTCTCCACTGTCATCAGAGCTGATCTTTGAGATGCTGTAGATTCTTCCAGATCCTACAATCGTTCCTCCTTTAAACCAGCTGATTTCTGCAGGAGGGTTTGAGTCACTGATGCAGTTCAGAGTCACTGAATCTCCCTCCACTATTACACCAGATGGACTGATGGAGATCACAGGTTTCACTGGAGGATCTACAGATGTCAGGTAAAAGTATTTATCAGAGACGGCTGGTGGAAAATGTTCTAGGAAAGGCTGCAGTTGGTTATTATTGGACAATTTTAGCAAACATCCCAGTTTAATTTTTCACTGTTTAATGCTCAAAGTTAAAGAAAAAGTTTAAACAAAAAAGTTGACAGAAGGAAAAACTATTAAGACTAGAATTTGAGAGGCTTGAAACATTTCAAATACAGACAAATGTTTTACCAATTTCTGGATTAAGATATTATTTTAAAAAAATATAAAAAAATAAGATTTTATTTACTTTTCCTAATTTACAATGAATGTATATAGTGCAACTGCAAAAACTGAGAGGAAAAAAATACGTTACATTTGTTTAGAGATTTTTTATATAACTACAATTGTGATGCTACTTCTTTTCCTCGCGCCTCCGTCCTCCAGCCTGTGACCCAGAAACTGATCAAACTCAGCATCTTGAAGGACATCTCAATTCTCTCAATTCCCTTCACATGTCACAATCATTTTTATTTATGCTTTACCTTTGCAGCTTAAATTAATTATATATCAAACATATATCAACAGGGCTTCTTGCTTTATCTTTATTATGTATGAATTTCTTAAAGGTGCTGTATGTAGCTTTTCTACTAAAACGAATCCTTTTTTTATTGCCTGTGTGTGAAGGGGTTGTAATCTCACATTAAAATGATCCACTTTGCGGGTTTTGCTATTACCTCTGAAAGCAAGTATTCTTATTTTTATGTAAAGGTGCCGGGTCGGATTTACTGCGAAATCCAGTGACGTGACTGAGACCTGCATGCGCGCTCCCAAGCCTCTCGCCTCGTCTACTGACTTTGCACTCAACAGCGACGACACTGCAACTTATGACATGGACTTATGACTTATGCAACTTATGACATGTCTGATAACACTAAGAAACGACCTGCTCCCAGCAAAACACGTCACAGACTCCAACACAAACTCCACATATTGATAAAAAACAATAAAACGTTTTTTTTTCTGCTGAAGCTCGTATTAAAGGCCAGACGTGAATCGGGTGAACTTCGGATGAAAAAACACGGATCAACATCGGCAAAATTTGGCACGGTTGATAGGGTTCCATACTTATCATGGTACGAGCATGGAGCATTAGTTCAATGTCAAGGTGATAAAAGTAGCCTATTATTGTAACGTTGCAGTGGGAGTTTACCTGAGTTTCCAGCATGTTGTGTGATGCTTTCTCCTGTGTGTTGCGTGACGCGTCTCAGTCTGGCCGGTACCCAGAGTGCTCGCTCATAAATTCGAGTACGCGCAAGAATACGCGCTTGTCAACTTATTGGTTGCAATCTGAAACATCACCGCTAGAGGCCGCTGAAAACTACATACAGCTCCTTTAAAGTGTAAGTTGCAGGTTAAATTTTTCACGAAGATAATGCAATGTGTTTATTAAACATAAAGATAAGAACCGCCCACCATTGTTTTTTATACCAAAATGCTGAATATAATATGAAAAGTTGGCACTTTTAACAGTGGTTTTAACCGCTCCCGCTCCCTTCCACTAGATGGGGCGTGACGTCATAAGAGGAACTCACTAGTAGAGTTACCGTACGCTAGCAGCTATAGATGCCTTACATAACTTCAGAAAAGTTGGCTGTATGTTTTATTTGATAAAAAAAAAATATGGACAAAATAACTCCATTGTAAACATACTCGTGTGTGCTAACTTCAAGGGGATCGTGATCCTGCCTGAAATGAGAATAAGCTATTCGCAAAACAAACGGGTTCAGGCACGTCAGATCAGCCGGTCGCAGGTCGAGCTGTTCCACTAAACTCCAGAACGCGTTCACCTCACGGCAGCACACACTCTCCACTGCTGATTCAATTGGGTGGCATAGCCCACACAAACACAGTGATAGGGACATCGATCTCTCTTTTTCTCTTCTGACAATAAACATCGCTAATTAAATCGTGAGAAATTGATAACGCGTGGATTGAGGAAGGGTATTACATGACGTTTGAGGCGTCGATGAGACTAGCGATTGGTGCCTGTGCAGTGTGTGCATCTCTATCGTTACAGCTCTGATTTGGACTGACTTACTGTAAGTAAATAATGTCTTCAGTCGTTGTCCCTCCTTGCTATTCTACATGACGGCAATATTTTGAAAACACTTGCTTGTTCCGTTATATTATCCGGGTTAAGTTTGCACCAGGCTAGACTAGCTCTAACGTAGCTAACGTTACTCACCAGGACACCTGGCCAACCCTCCACTAATTCTCCTCACACCAAGCATTAATAACTCTTTGAGTGCCATGGCTCCCCTCTCTCACGCCTGACCGGTTAAAAATTGTAGGGCTGTGGTCCATAAAGAATTTGATGGTTTCCCACATCCTCAGTCGTTCTCCAAATAGCCATAATACAGTAGGAATCTAGCAGAGTATGGGTTGCGAGTTCCTCTTATGACGTCATCACCAGTTACTGAAAAAACACGCTAACTTTGAAGAAACCCCAATAAATGTTATTTTAACGCATTTTAAGACAGAAATAATTAAATATATACATATAGAGCACTTTAATTTACACATTAATTGGCTGTGGTGGTTAACCTGCAACTTACACTTTAAATTACCAAACTTTAACAACATAAGGGCAAATCCCTTGATCGCAGCTGTTGACGCTTTGAAGTGACGCTCCAGTGATCAAGAATATTCCAATATACAAATAGGGCGCTTCTCATTTCTTATTTGTGTATCCTCGTTTCCTTTCCTCGTGTCTCAGTTCCACCCCCTGTAGGATTCAAGGGAAGGTTGCAAGTGTAAGAGCCAATTTAAAATTTCAATAATTTGTATATTATTATTGTTTGCTTGGAGTGTTGATTTTGCAATCACGAACTGAAGATATCATATTTGTATCTTTCTTTGAGAGGCAATTCTGATATTTCTATATTATTATATCTATATCAGTATTATTTCCTTATTCTTATGTTTTCTGATGTATAGGCTAATTTCTGTTCTGTCTCTTTAATGGTTACGCCACTTGGGGGCGGAAGATTGACTTGAGGGAGTTCGTGTATAGGAAAAAAGGGAGAAACAGTTTTCTTACCGTTCGTCTGTGAAATCATAGGATAGGCTACAGGAGCCAACAGGATTTTGTGTATTTTTGTAATTTTGTGTTTTGATTAAACTCGCACTTGTTTACGGATTTACTCATTTTTCCTGCAACTGTACCAGTGAAGTTAACATAGGACTTTGCATCTACAGCAAGGATAGAAAATTATTTGTTATTTAACAAATCAGTGACCACTGGATTGTGGCAACGGGACGTAACTTCTCCCAGTTGAAAAAGACGTACTGTTAAATGTATTAAAAATGCATTAAAGTATATTTGTATTGTACTAAAAACATACTCACAGGGCCGGCCCGCAGAATAGGCAAATGCTAGGGGCGCCACTCATCCATAGGGGCGCCAGAGTGAGTGAACGAGTGAATTTTTATTTATTTATTTTTAATTTAAATATAATATTTTAAAACCATTAATTCGAAATACTACCAAATAAAGCAAAAAAAGTCCGGCTCATCAATCTTCCCCCGCCCAGCGAGTGCTTGAAGTGCGTCAGAAACAGAGCGCGCGCGCGATCAGTTGTTGGTAATTTGTTGTGTAGTGTGCGCGACGCCGCATCCAATGTAGACAGCATTGCTTTTGTTAACACACAGCTCGTAGAAACGGGCCTGGCAGCTCGCGCCAGTTCTAGACACGGTGAAAGTTTCCTGATTGTGACGGATGGCCGAATTTACATGACACATATTGTAACACGTAAACTGCCTGAAAAAATAAAATAAAAATCAGTACGATTTTTTGAGCACAGTACCAAACTTTTCCACTAGATGCCATCCAGACTCCACTGGTGATCATATAAGGACTCTTCGATTTCCATATATGGATTGATTGATCTCAACTACAGTCTGAACGCTTTCAAATGCTATATAGTTGGTCAAGATTACTTTAGGTTTAGACTAAGATATTATTGTTATAAATGTATAACAATAGTAAATGTCCCACAGGAGCAGTCTTAAAAATAGTGGTTAAAACATTTTTATAAATCATAAATTCAGCTATTTATTCTTTGTAATGTTTGAAAAGTCAATCTGTACTCACACATGACATTGAGCTGAACAGCAGGAGAGATGTAAGTGTGTCCGTCTACAGCACAGCTATATCTGCCTGAATCCTCTCTTCTGACTGACTGCAGCAGGAGTTCATTGTTTCTGTCTCTTCTCTCAGTTAATGGCTGTGAGTTTCTGTACCAGATGAATGTTGCTCTGTCAGTCAGAGCGCAGCTGCTTTTACATCTCAGAGTGACTGAATCTCCCTCTGTCACTCTCTCAGGAGACACCACCTGAAGATCTGAACACAACACACACATTATATCTAGTGCTGCTGTCATACACTGATTATTATTCAACATAATGCACAGAAGAAGAGATAAACCTCATCAAAGTCACCTGTGACATTAAGAGTCACTCCTGGATAACCAGTCCATTTGTCTTTATCAGTGATGAATCTGAAATAGTAGATGTGTTCATCCTTCAGTGTCACATGACTCAGTCTGACGGTGCAGTTCTGCTGTTTATCTCCCAGATACTGAAGCCTCTGACTGTATTTAGGGTCCTCAGACAGATCTAGAAGCTCTTTGCCCTTTACAGGGTTTTTGAGCCAGAACACTTTCTTGATCTGACGTCCAGTAGGGTATGTATAAGTGCATCTCATTATCACTGTTGAGTCCTTTAGTGCACAGATGCGTGAAGGACTGTAACTCACACTCCAATCAGCACTAGAAACCCCTGAAACACAGAATTCATCAAACTGTAAATGTTGTTTTATCTGTTATATTGGACCATGAAAACATGACAATACTTTATTACTATATGAAAACAGCGACTCATTACAGGAAATGTGAATAAATAATCTCAGTGTGAATTACTTTAAGACAGAGGAGTGAAGAGAGAACCAAGAAATCAGCCAAAAACAACAAGCTGCACAATTACAGTTTTTCTGAATTGCTAAAACACATTTCTTGAAACCATCACTCACTTTCTCAAAACCTTAAACGCAAAAGCAAATGTTCAAAACTCATTCAGAGAATCTCTGACTCTTCTGGCAAAATCAAACAATGGTGTGACGTGAACAGTCTCTGGATCGGCAGGCGTGACGTGAAGAAGCTCAGGCTGAGGGGATGCTGTGAGCTCGTGGGACCCCTCATCCACAACGCCCACAGTAAAGGACAAGCCACTTATCCGAAGGGCGAGGTCAATAGTATATTGGATTAAGGTCCATTTAGGGGTGTTAACAGGCATGAGGTAATCAAGAATGTCCGTAAGCCCATAGCGGAACATGTCCTTTAAGACACTCTCATTAAAGTCCACCCCATGGCAGAGCTCACAAAATTCCTCCACATACTTCTCAATAGGGCGGTCACCTTGGCTGAGACGGAACAGGCGAATTGCTGGGTCCATGTTTGGTCGAGTTTTCTGTTATGAATGATTACACTGGAGGCAAGATGTAGAGAACCCAAATGCAACTTTAATTATCAAACACAAGATTAAACATAAAACAAAAACATGACGACGCAAGGAACCTAGAAGCAATCAATACTCGACAAAGACACAGGATAAAACATAAGGGCTTAAATACATAGACTAATTACAAGACAAGGAACACCTGTGAACAATGATCAGACGATTAACCAATGACAAGACACATGGCAGGATCACATGACAAACATGGAATCACATGGCAAGACATAGAAACATGACAATGACAAGAAACAAAACCCAAACCGTGACAGAGTCTGTCCAGTCATTGAGCTTGAGACATTGTTTTTTTTTTACTTTGTGTGCACATGCATTCTGTCCCCGACTATTGATTAAATGGTTAATATTTTTACATCTTTAACACAATTTTAATGTGTCATTTTTAACACAACTCTTTTTAGAGTGTACTTATGAAAATATTGTTTTATCAGTTACACTGGACCATGAAAATATGACAATACTTTATTACTATTGGAAACATCGACTCATTACAGGAAATATAAGCTCATCTTCTCAGAATCTATGAAGTGAAAAATGTGAATAAATAATCTCAGTGTGAATTACTTCTTCAGCTTTGATGGACGGTGTTGCAGAAAAGCAGAAGTATGTACAGAGACAGAGGAGTGAAGAGAGAACCAATAAATCAGCCACGAACAACATGACACACTCTCAAATAATGAAATATATGAAAAATAAGACAAAAATAATCAAAGTTGATTTATTAAATACCCAATGACATCAAAATATTAGTTTTGTGGCTTTTAGTTCTTATCTATCAGCTCAGAGCTCATTTATGCTAGTGAACTGACATGATAAATATTTAACATGTACAAATTCACTTCTGAGAACATGAGCCAAACATACTCATGATCTGCTGCTAAAGTGATTTCTGTCCAATCAAAAGCTCTGAACATTGAGAAAGTCCCTCCCCCTAAACCATGTGACACTGACTAGCAAGTAGCAAAAGACTATTGGACATTTCTAAAAGGGACGAGCGTTTGACATGTTCAACACAAACTTCCTGTTTCAGAGAGAAATATGTGAGAACAGGACAGAAGAAAGTGCAGATCAGCCGCTCATGAGGCCTTAAATAAAACATCAGAGTGTTTCTAATGTGAATGTAAGAGAGACTCACCGTGAATCATGAGCAGAAAGAAGATCAGAGGAAGAGGAGGAGCCATTCTGACCCACATCAGCATAAAATATACAGACCCTTTCCAAAAAATTAGAATATCATGGAAAAGTTTATTTATTTCCATAATTCCATTCAAAACGTTAAACTTCCATAGATTATAGATTTAGGGCCCACAACTTAAACAATTTCAAGTATTTAGTTGTTTATTTGTACATAATTTGGGCTTCCAGCTCATAAAACCCACAAAAACAGGATTTCAAAAAATTAGAATATTACATGAAATCACACAGTAATTACACAGTGGTGCAAATCCTGCTGGAAAATGAAGTCAGCATCTCCATAAAGCTTGTCTGCTGAAGGAAGCATGAAGTGCTCTGGAAATGTCCTGGTAGACGGCTGCGTTGAGTGGACAGCACAGTGGACCAACACCAGCCGATGACACGGCTCCCCAAACCAACACAGACTGTGGAAACTTCACACTGGACTTCAAGCATCTTGGATTGTGTGCCTCTCCATTCTTCATCCAGACTCTGGGACCTTGGTTTCCAAATGAGATGCAAAATTTGCTCTCTTCAGAAAAGAGGACTTTGGTCCACTGTGCTTTATTAAATCCAGAGTCAACGCAGCCGTCTACCAGGACATTTCCAGAGCACTTCATGCTTCCTTCATTTTCCAGCGGGATTTGCACCTGCCCACACTGCCAAAAGAACCAAAACCTGGTTCAATGACCATGGTATCACTGTGTAATTACTGTGTGATTTCATGTAATATTCTAATTTTTTGAAATCCTGTTTTCGTGGGTTTTATGAGCTGGAAGCCCAAATTATGTACAAATAAACAACTAAATACTTGAAATCGTTTAAGTTGTGGGCCCTGAATCTATAATCTATGGAAGTTTAACGTTTTGAATGGAATTATGGAAATAAATAAACTTTTCCATGATATTCTAATTTTTTGGAAAGGGTCTGTATCTATAATAAAGTATTAATATAAACATCACTTAAACAAGTATATGTAAATCACCGTATTCTTAACATTTCTCATGTAAATACACGTATGTTATATGAGCAATAATCATTTAAGAAAGAGTGTGTATGCCTTACCGTGTTGATGCTCATCAGATCAACAGCAACCAAATGACTGACTGTTTTAACACAAGCACTTTAGCTTTACAGTGTTGTAAAGTTTTTCTTTCTTCGAAGCAGAGACCAGTGAGACAGTTGGGATCGCGTTCAACAGAAGTTGTTCTTTATTGAGAACTCCACTGTATGCGGCTGTAGAAACTTCCAGCATGATCTAATCTAACATAACTTTACATGGTATCTTATAGGCATTTTAGGAGGAGGGACTTTTGGGGGTGGAGACAAATTCAAACAAAGCATGTAAATGAGTATACAGGTTAAGGTAACACCCTAGAGACTGAGGGTCTAGCCAATCCTAATTCAATCAGCATAAGGCTCCAAGGGCCATTTGGGTCCGAAATCCATTTGCAGAACAAAAGGTGAGATTCTCAGTGAATCATTCGTGTGCTAATCCCATCAGTTTTGAGTGATAATGGGACTCAAAGAGCCATTAAAGACAATGAGGAGAAAACAGGAAAGGCAACTTTGCTGAGCAGAATCATTATCTTACCCTTAAACACTAAATACAATATTCTTTACCGTGATGTTATGTAAGGAAGCATATTTGAAATACACTGTAAAAAAGAATACATTGATTTTATTAATATCTAATTAATAAAAATGAGGCAACAGATTACAAGCAATATTATTAATTAAATTTAACAAATTAGAATTGAGTAATAATTAATCAAATGAATTCCTTAAAAGTTAACCATTTAAAATGAGTAAAATTTACAAAATATCTTTTATTGCCAACATTGAAGACACCTGGTGTTAACAAGCAGAATCACTGAAGGAGAAAACCATAATTAAAGTCACCATTGTGGAGATCAGTGTGTGTTTTAGTTGGGCTCTTGACCTTAAATTATTAACTTTAAGTTTTGTTTGGCTGCTGTACATGAGTTATAACAGCCAGATGAACAAAGAGAAAAGGTGATCTGATGGTGTTGGTTGTGTTTTAACACAATCATTATTTCACAATCATTTGACCTGAATCACTGAACCTCATATAGAGTCCAATTTATGAGTTAAGTTAACTTTATTAACTACAGCAGTATAATATTTTTAGCCTTTTCAATGAAATCCAAATGATCAAATCAATAATAAAAAATAAATAAATAAATGTATGTGTTTTTTTTTTTTTTTTAGGCACAAACACACATCAAGGTTTTGTGTATGAATCTCAGCAATGGTGACGAACAGATCACCTCTGAACATAAGCTCATTATTTATTCATGCAGCAATGCATGATGGGAGCCATGAATGAGTTTTGATTGGTGGCACCCAGAATGCACTGCAACATGCTTTATAAATGTCACCATTGTTGAGATTCACAGGCTGATTATTGATGTCTGTGTGTCTCCTTTTTATGTAAGAGAAACTTTTTAGAAATTATTTGCCTTAAATTGTAAAAGTTAAAAAATATTATGCCGTACAAGGCCAGTGCTGCTATAATTAATAAAGTAAACCTAACTTATAAATTGGACTCTATATGAGTTCAGTGATTCAGGTCTAATGATTGTGAAATAATGATTATGATAAATCACAACCAACACCATCAAATCATCTTTTCTCTTTGTTCATCTGGCTGTTATCACTCATGTACAGCAGCCAAACAAAACTTAAAGTTAATAATTTAAGGTCAAGAGCCCAACTAAAACACACACTGATCTTCACAATGGTAACTTTAATTATGGTTTTCTCCTTCAGTGATTCTGCTTGTTAACATCAGGTGTCTTCAATGTTGGCAATAAAATATATTTTGTAAATTTTACTCATTTTAAATGGTTAACTTTTAAGGAATTAATTTGATTAATTATTACTCAATTCTAATTTGTTAAATTTAATTAATAATATTGCTTGTAATCTGTTGCCTCATTTTTATTAATTAGATATCAATAAAATCAATGTATTCTTTTTTACAGTGTAGATTCTTAAATTTGAATCCTTCAACAGTGAAGGACTTTGTGTGGATAACACTGTTTATTAACACCCAGCGACGGAAATATCACAGTACCTCCCTCAACAAGAGAACAACATTACTGAACTAAACCTACTGAAAGAAAAACTATGATCTTAGTTAAAAGAAAAAGTTAGTTAAAACTTAGAAAAGTTAGTTCATGCATTCATGACCTCTAGACTAGATTACTGTAATAGATTACTAACTGGTTGTCCTGCATCCTTAATAAACAAGCTACAATTAGTCCAAAATACCTAATTCTTCACCAGCTCTAGAAAATATGATCATATAACAACAATTATATCATCTCCACACTGGTTACCTATTAAATCCCATAATGAATTCACCCTCAAGCCATCCTAGGTGTATATGACTTTATTATATATTATATTATAACTATATTAATATACTATATTATAAAACATCCTGGCTCTATAGTGAATAGCGCTTCTGATTTTGAAGTTCATAAAAGTCCATCCATCCATCATAAAAGAACTCCACATGGCTACGGGGGGTTAATAAAGGCCTTCTGAAGTGAAGCGATGGGTTTGTGTCATTTATATTTAAACATTTTTAAACTAAAATAACTAGCAGACGGCAGACGGCCCTACGCAAATCGACTTGCACCAAAAGAGTAACACCTCTGACATGACGCAGAAGCGCAGAGGAGAGAGCAAAACAAAACACCGGTCACGATTTAGAAGTCTCGACCTGCTCCAAGCGGGATTCAGGCTGGGGACTCCAGCATGGGAGTCAGGCGCACTAACAAGGAGGCTAAAGACCGCAGTCTCTAACGTCAGTTGCTAGTGTGCCACTTGAGGCCAGGGGAGTGAGGTTTACATGCACAGCTCTCACTGGCTTACGTCTGTTACACACCTCATAACCTTGCACTGCACAGCAAAATCCCCAGTGTTAAATTAACACTCCTTGGTGTACATATAGGTCCAACTACAGAGTGTTAAAAAATAACACTGAAGCAGTGTTAAAGTTAATGAGATAATTAAGTGATTAATTACGTGATGATTGGGCATTAGTGGTGACACCTAATGTTAATAAGCAGAATCATTGAAGGAAAGAGAAACACAAGAACTACAACTGACTTGGAGCCTTTACACATTATTGCACTTATTATTACCAGTTTGAGCATTTATTTCTGTCATACATCTACAAAAGTTATTGAGATTCAGCAGAAGTTTAGACGGTAATGTTTTTTGAAATTTTTCATTTCGGTTTCATTTTAGTCACCATTATGGTGGTCAGTGTTTGCTTTAGTTGGGCTCTTGACCCTTTTAATTTTTTATTGTTAGTTTTTCTCTGATAGTTCCAACATTGTGTTTATGAAGCACTTTTGGTACGCCAAGCGAAAACCTGCTTGACATTATCATCATGTTGTGACCTTTTTCACTGATGTCATTCAGAGTCAAAATCTATGACTACATGCTTTGTTACATTTTATTATCGGTAATTTGTAGTCCTCAGAGTTTACAGTTTGAGATTCAAAAGCAATATGAACAATTTTGAAAAAACTTTTGAGCACAATCACTATTGTGTTTAAACACAGAGACATCAAGAATCAGCATATGAATCTCAACAATGGTGACAATAAACAAACTAGTGACAAACAGATCATCTATGAACATCACAAAACTAAAGTCATAATAAAACAATAGCAAAATAAAAGCAAACAGGAAAAAACAATGAAAATTAAAGGACAATTCAGCTGCATAATTTATTCATGCTGCAATGCATGATGTCAGCCAGGGATGCATTTTGATTGGTGGCTCCCATCATGCACTGCAACATGAAACATTTGTGTGATTGTCACCATTGTTGAGATTCATATGTAGATTATTGATATCTGTGTGTGATTTAAAAATATCAGATTGTTTTAAGCACTGTTGGAATTAACTATTGTATTGTATATGGAGAAATCATTTGAATATTAAGTTATAATGCTGATTCAGTGAATTAGGACAGTACAAGATTGCAACTTCATCAGGTAAACATTATCATCATGACCTGGGCTTCGTTTCCCAAAAGCATTTTAAGCCTAACTTGACTGTAGAACAATTGTAATAAATGGTCTGTACAATCAAATTAGGCTTACGATTGCTTTCGGGAAACACAGCCCAGGTAATAGTTTCTCTTGCCACAACAAATGTGCTTTATACACACAGAGGTGGAGCAGACAGAGAAAAACTAATGTTAAAAAGGAAAGGGTCAAGAGCCCAACTAAAGCAAACACTGATCACCATAATGGCGACATGAAACGAAACATTCCATAAAACATTACCATCTAAACTTCTGTTAAATCTAAATAAGAACTTTTGTCGATGTATGACAGAAATAAAGTCAAACTGGTAATATTACGTGCAATAGTGTGTGATGGCTCGAAGTTAGTAGTTTTTGTGTTTCTCTTTTTTCTGTTCTTCTTGTTTCTCTTTCCGTCAATGATTCTTATTAACATCAGGTGTCACCACTAATGGCCAATCATCACTTAATTAATCACTTTATTATCTCATTAACTTCAACACTGCTTCAGTGTTAATTTTTAACACTCTGTAGTTGGACCTATATGTACACCGAGGAGTGTTAATTTAACACTGGGAATTTTGCTGTGTGCAGTTTAGAAGTCCGATCCTAATTTCATGCAACACAAGATTCAATTCCCCAATGAAAGACGGTAGCAGTCGGTAACTCTGGTGTATTTTGGATGGGAGCGTGTGGTCAGACAATAGACCGGCCACTCCAGACATCCTTTGACAACAGCGTATCCGTGCTTGAACTTGAAGTGAACAAAACTTTCAGCAGTGGGGAAATTCACAGAGTTCCCAGTTCCTGCCCTGGCATGATATGTTCTGTGCATCCTGGCCACGAGTGCACCGTCAGAGAGAACATTCAGCCTTTGCGCTAGCATTTTGGAGGGGAGATGTAGGCTACTGAAACCGTAGTCAATCAGACATTCTGCTCCTGCATGGATGTTTAATTTTTTTTATTTCATTTATCAGTAGTAAAGCTAAGCCAACAGTGTCTGTTTATACATTGGGCTTTTGAGTGACAGATGTTTTATTTAATTTAGACTATTTTTGTCTGTGACTTTTTTTTTCTTTTCTTTTTTTACTGTTCCATGATAAGACAAAAAACAAACAAATAATATCCCAAGATTAGTGGGATTTAGTAGGATCGGTCAGGTCAGGAAGAAAATCATTCTGAGCAGATAGCGGGTGAACACAGAGTGAATTTTAAGTGGGAGTGGAATATAACCTACCTAGCAAACACAGAACGTTCCCCTAATGTTCCCATATGGTTCCCATTCAATTTTTTTTTTTTGGGGGGGGACCAAAAAATAACGCTTTAGGAAAGTAGGTTATTTTTTTGCAACTAAAGAGAACCATCCCAGAACGTTCCTGCAGGTTAGTTTTAGATTTTATTTTTATAATCATGTTATGCTGAAATGTGTCATTTTCCATAAACCAAGTATATGTTGCTGATACAGTTTATTAAAACCTGGATTAGATCAGTCAAAATGCATTTAAGTCAAGGTTAAGAGTAGTCATGACTGACTAACATTAATATGTCGACCTCTTTATTGAATATTCCTGGATAACCAAAACAACCTTTACAAATACATGTTTTGGGAACATTCCCAATTGTAGACTTAGTCTGGCCCAAAACATAAAAATTGTAAGCCCGATTTTGGGGCCAATTTGTAACCCCCAACAATCTGGGGGGGGGTGGCCCAATTCAAGGCTTCTCGCAACTGACTTTTTGTCCAAAAATACTCAATTGTGTGGTGTCATTAGAATTATCATGTGTCATTATAATCATGTTTGATATTTACGACTCCTGTATGGGCTGCCAATGAGAGCGAGCGAGCTTCACCAACCGGATGTTACGTGCCTCTATAGCGGAGACTTGGCAGCCACAAACATGCCATGAAAGTGGAGTATTGAGAAAGAAGATCACCCATATCCTTTTTTTCTCCCTTTTTTTTCTTCCTGTAAAACAAAACTCACGCCAGGAGTACCAGCTGATGCATTGATCATCCTCCATTTGTATTTCTTCTCAAGTCATGTTTGATCACACGAGTCTCCTTGAGATGAGAACTCGTCTCACGGTGAAAATGTTGCTACAGTCAAGAGGTGTACTAGCTTCTAGTATGTGCATTCGGAGGATTACAATGCTAAAATGTCTGTGTCTGTCTTGTGTCCCAGGCCTTACACAGATATTAGATGACCCAACACCTGTGAAGAGATGACGCCAACTCCTGCAAGGACTTCAGATGACGCCAACTCTGAATCAACACACACAACGGCCAAATTTCCCGTATTGTAATCATTATGATAACAACCTGTTATCATTGCTTTAACATACTCATTGTTTTTGCATAAATGAATACATGGGTTTATTAACTGCATGATTTGTATTATCTTAGAACTGTACATTTCTTAAAAATGTAACATTGCTTTGACATAGTCGGCTCTGTTAACAGATTACTCTGAGCTGTAATGTAGACACATGCATTTTCTGTAAAGCTGCCTTGAAACAAAGTGTATTATGAAAAGCGCTTTACAAATAAATGTGCATTGAAATGAATAAAAACTCGGGAAACATAACATACATTATGGGGTTTCTTTCTACTTGAAAACAGCGCCTTGTCATATCGTAAATATTTTAAGTTAATCTTCTCAGAATCTTTTGACTGAGAGATAAAAATAAATTGATCTCAGTGTGAATTACTTCATCAGCTTTGATGGAGGATGATGCAGAAATAAACTCACAGAGTTCGTGTGAAACCATAGCAAAGGAAGTCATGCTGCACTATCAAATAATCAAAGACATTATAATCACTGATGATATAAAAAATGTGAGTTTTATGGCTTTTAGTTCATGTCTATCAGCTCTGAGATCTTCTGCTAATAAAATCCTTTGACACATAAACCTCAACAATATCTCCACATTGTCTTCTGAGAAAACAAGCCAAAAATAATCATGATCTGGCGATACACAGATGCTTGTCCAATCAAATGCTCTGATGAGTGAGAAAGTCCCTCCCCTGAACCACCTGACACTGACTAGCAAGTAGTAAATTAGCAACTCATGTTCAAGACTAAAAAACTACTGGATATTTATAAAATAGACAAGCCCATTGACATGCCTCACCCAAACTTCATGCTCCAAAAGTAAATACATCAACATACCACAGAAAACTGCTCATTAATCATAAAAAAAAACAAAAAAACGTCACTATAAACATCAGAACAAAAGAAAAAAAAATCGAGCAGCAACTAGTTGCTTTAGCGCCTCAGAAGCTGAAATGTAAGAGAGACTCACCGTGAATCATGAGCAGAAATATCAGAGGAAGAGGAGGAGCCATTCTGACCCACATCAGCATAACATATATCTATAATACAAGCATTAAACATCACTTATATGCTCATAAACAGTGTATGTTCATCACCCTAAACAGCTCTTAGTGTTAGTAAGATCTCTGCACATCTGAAGATTATTAACCCATTTAATCCCAAATTTTTCTCAGACACAAAAATATCCAAATCATGTGTCATTAGTTTCCCTTTGAAACAATCAATCATAATTTTTTTAAATTTTCATGGAAAAGTGTGTGAAAAAGTGTGTTTTATGATCGGTCACAATTGTGACCGGTGGGATACTGTGTTGTATCAACCATTGGACAGACTGAATATAGGTCTATTTGACCTGTGCAGTGTGTGTGTGTGTGTGTGTGTGTGTGTGTGTGTGTGTGTGTGTGTGTGTGTGTGTGTGTGTGTGTGTGTGTTTTTGTGTGTGTGTGTGTGTTTTTGTGTGTGTGCGTGTGCGCGTGCGTGCGTGTGTGTGTGTGCATAAGAGTGTAGGCTATAAAATCCTTATAAAATCCTTAAGATACTATCTTGAGGCCATGGGATAGTATCTTGAGGCCATGGGATAGTATCTTGAGGCCACGGGATACTATCTTGAGGCCACGGGATACTATTTTGAGGCCACGGGATAGTATCTTGAGGCCACGGGATAGTATCTTGAGGCCACGGGATACTATTTTGAGGCCACGGGATAGTATCTTGAGGCCACGGGATAGTATCTTGAGGTAACGAGATAGTATCTTGAGGCCACGGGATACTATCTGGAAGCCACGGGATAGTGTCTGGAGGCCACGGGATAGTGTCTGGAGGCCACGGGATAGTGTCTGGAGGCCACGGGATGTGTCTGGAGGCCACGGGATAGTGTCTGGAGGCCACGGGATAGTGTCTGGAGGCCACGGGATAGTGTTTCGAGGCCACGGGATAGTGTCTGGAGGCCACGGGATAGTGTTTCGAGGCCACGGGATAGTGTCTGGAAGCCACCGGATAGTGTCTCGAGGCCACGGGATAGTGTCTGGAGGCCACGGGATAGTGTCTGGAGGCCACGGGATGTGTCTGGAGGCCACGGGATAGTGTCTGGAGGCCACGGGATAGTGTCTGGAGGCCACGGGATAGTGTCTGGAGGCCACGGGATAGTGTCTGGAGGCCACGGGATAGTGTCTGGAGGCCACGGGATGTGTCTCGAGGCCACGGGATAGTGTCTGGAGGCCACGGGATAGTGTCTGGAGGCCACGGGATAGTGTCTGGAGGCCACGGGATAGTGTCTGGAGGCCACGGGATAGTGTCTGGAGGCCACGGGATGTGTCTCGAGGCCACGGGATAGTGTCTGGAGGCCACGGGATAGTGTCTGGAGGCCACGGGATAGTATCTGGAAGCCACGGGATAGTGTCTGGAGGCCACGGGATAGTGTCTCGAGGCCACGGGATGTGTCTCGAGGCCACGGGATAGTGTCTGGAGGCCACGGGATAGTGTCTCGAGGCCACGGTATAGTGTCTGGAGGCCACGGGATAGTGTCTGGAAGCCACGGGATAATGTCTGGAGGCCACGGTATAGTGTCTGGAGGCCACGGGATAGTGTCTGGAGGCCACGGGATAGTGTCTGGAAGCCACGGGATAGTGTCTGGAGGCCACGGGATAGTATCTGGAAGCCACGGGATAGTGTCTGGAGGCCACGGGATAGTGTCTCGAGGCCACGGGATAGTGTCTCGAGGCCACGGGATAGTGTCTCAAGGCCACGGGATGTGTCTCGAGGCCACGGGATAGTGTCTGGAGGCCACGGGATAGTGTCTCGAGGCCACGGTATAGTGTCTGGAGGCCACGGGATAGTGTCTGGAAGCCACGGGATAATGTCTGGAGGCCACGGTATAGTGTCTGGAGGCCACGGGATAGTGTCTGGAGGCCACGGGATAGTGTCTGGAAGCCACGGTATAGTGTGGAGGCCACGGGATAGTGTCTGGAGGCCACGGGATAGTGTCTGGAAGCCACGGGATAGTGTCTGGAGGCCACGGGATAGTGTCTGGAGGCCACGGGATAGTGTCTCGATGCCACGGGATAGTGTATCGAGGCCACGGGATAGTGTCTGGAGGCCACGGGATAGTGTCTGGAGGCCATGGGATAGTATCTTGGACATTTAGGACATTTTGATGGGGGGGGGGGGGTTCAGCTTTTCTTCCTAGACCACTTGTGCGCGTGTGTGTGTGTCTGTGTGTAAAGTTAGGTAGAATTAGTTAGCTAGCTAGTTTTTGTGTGTGTGTTTGTGTGGAAAGTTGCAGTAGGTTGGAAGTTAGGTAGCAGCAGAATTAGCTAGCAGAATTAGCTAGCTAGCTAGTCTTCCTTGGGTCCGTGTGTGTGTGTGTTTCTGTGTGTGTGTCTGTGTGTAAAATTAGGTAGAAAGTTAGGTAGCAGCAGAAAGTAAGGTAGAACAGTTAGCCTATGTGTATTAGCATGTAGATACAATGGGTTATCCCACCGGTCACTATTGTTGCCGTTGACATGTTTGTGAGTTCTATGACCACATTAAACAAATTTGAGTAATTGCAAATGCATATATCAATACTAGACACCTTAAACATGATGTGTACCAAAAATCGATGTCCTATCTTTATGTTAACATACTTTAATAACCTTTTCTTTGGGAGCTTTTTTGCTGCCATCCTCTTCTCTTGGCGCAAACAGGAAGTAAACAGCTCTGGTCATGTGACAATTTACAGTAAACATGCGACACTGCACATATTTCATTGAGACCCTTTATTATTTCAATATCTGCTGGAAATGCATTGATAGATCATTCAGTAACATTTTTATAGCCTTAGAAATGAAACATTTTTTTACGGTCACTATTGTGACCGGTGGGATTATGCTCAACATCAGTGTGTGTAAATGAACTGATCATTAGATGAACAGAAGATATTCCTCATGTCAGGAATCATGTGTTATATGAGCTTCATCTATAGAAATAATCATCAGTTTTCATTTAATTACGAATGGTGTTGAAGCTCATCAGATCAACAGCAAATAAAGATCGATTAGTAAATGATGCTCTTACCCGTTTCACCAACACTCATGACCAGTGACAAATGAACTGAGTAAAACCAGCGTTGGGTTTTTATGTGGTCAACACGTTATATGTAACACAGGATATGACACTTCCACCAGTGCTGATAGCAGAAGCAAAGTTTAAACATCGCAACATCAGAGACAACATTAGACTAAAGTGATAAAAGTTAAACTGGTGAAACTCAGTCATTATAATGTTTTCAAACTTCTGTGCATATATAATGCACTGTGAGGAGCGTGGAGTGAGGAAGCTTCCAGAGGAGCTACAGTATGTGCAAGGAACAGTTTAATTAGGTTCATTTTAGCAAATTTCTCTTTTTAACTATTGTGTCATAACTTGTTTATTGTTTAAAAAACTGATTATGTCCGCATACTAAAGAACCAAGAAAATAATTGATTGTGCATTTGATAAATCTTGACTAATCAATAGCAATTTGGTAATAAAACAAACACTAAGAACTTTTCAGTAATAATTAACAGAGTAATAGAATACGGAAGTTTCATCCTCATGTCTAAAGGTTTCATATTATGAGAAGTTCTATATGGGGCGCCGTTTGTAAAGCGGCTCATACTGAAAATAACAGCAACATTTTGTCACATTAAGCTTCAAACAACGTTTAAAAAAACTGCTATGAATTTTTGACGGTCACTTTTTAGCACATTTACAACAATATTTGTCAACTTAGAGATATTTTAAATAGTTAAATCTAAATATTAAATGTTACACCTAAATGTTAAATGTTAAATGCCAAATGTTACACCTAAATGTTAAATCTAAATCTAAATTTTAAATCTAATTCTAAATCTAAATGTTAAATCTAAATATTAAATCTAAATCTAAATCTAAATGTTAAATCTCAATGTTAAATCTAAATCTAAATGTTGAATCTAAATGTTAAATCTAAATCTAAATCTAAATGTTGAATCTAAATGTTTCGGGTATAAAAACCAAACAAATAAAAACCATCTCATCCGAGGAAATGGACTCTTGGACATGGATTATTGTGATAGTAACTAATAAAATAATAAGCAAGCGAACATAACAGAGAGTGATGACAGAGTGATGACATGACATTCAGATTTAACATTTAGATTTACATTTAGATTTAACATTTAACATTTAGGTGTAACATTTAATATTTAGATTTAACTATTTAAAATATCTCTAAGTTGACAAATATTGTTGTAAATGTGCTAAAAAGTGACCGTCAAAAATTCATACCAGTTTTTTAAACATTGTCTGAAGCTAAATGTGACAAAATGTTGCTGTTATTTTCAGCGTGAGCCGCTTTACAAACGGCGCCCCATACTTCTATGCTTTTCATTATCACAGTGACATATTGTGTCACTTCTAGTGAAACTCTAAATGTGGCCATGCAGTTTCCTCTGTAGGTGAGAGGAGAGGTGAGAACAAAACGTATGCTGAGTTCACACAGTCCGCCTGGACTCTACGAAAACGCAGTCCTGAAGTGTCAACTAGTCTCTCCCTTTTGAAGGCCTCCTTCACTTTACCTCTGTACAGATAAACCGTTGTCAAAATAATTCCAGTAAACATGGATACGCGGAAGCGATAAAAAACTTTTGTATTAAACATTTTTAAGGCCAGACAAGTCATTTGTTGAGGTCAATTTGCAAAGAAAGACTACACGCCTGCACACACACAGAATATATATATATATATATATATATATATATATATATATATTACTATTTCAAGGTTTGCGTTCTTGAGTCACCAGGCACAGTTGTTATGCAAATATGTTGTTATGCAAATGAGCAAGTCGGAGGTTAGATAATGAAACTAAATGAACATAATGGTGACATATCGGCCCACTTTGACTATGGAGGAGGACGAGGTGATGGTGAGGGGATGGTGAGAAGCAGATGACACTAAAGGATGGTGATGGCAGGATGACGATCTCCTGGTGGCGACGATGGTGGTTTTGGCACGGCATAATTGAAGTGACACGCCCATTTTTTCCAGGTGCAGCGAGATGAAAAAATCTAAAATTTTCAGAATGCCGCAAGCTTCACCCTTTCCGTAACAGCATTGAAAGCTCAGTCAACATGAAGGATGGGGGTGCACCCAAACACTACAGGTGTTTTTCTCTAGCTACTAAAACTTCTTTGTCGTTGGGGAGAGTGCAGTGGTTGCATAGCATGGCTTACGATATCTGGGGCACAACCAATGTCGTCGAGGCCGATGGATCCCTAGGTGCTAGGATGCATCCCCTTCTGGAGGCCTAGGCGATGAGCGATGGAGCACCCAAGGACTGGGGCGATGACGGTGTGACCGAGGACAGAGGCGTACCCGGCGGGAGGGAGGAACCCGCTGCAGCCGAAGGGGTGGAGGGTCGGCGCGTAGCGGACGGCGCGTCCTAGACGGATCCTCTAGGACAGGCACTGCTAGTGATTGCATGACCTGCGGCTCGACGTCCTGGCAGGGCATCCCCAGAGACGGTGCAGGGCTGCAGACATCTAGTAGCGATGGGGCTGGAGGACTGGCTGAGCATTGTGGTGACGGAGAGAGGAGACTTGCTAAAGCCACAGTCACAATGACACAGTCTATGCAGGTTAATGAAAGTAAATGCTTCAAGTCCAACTGTTAAAACTGTTACAAACTGTTAAAAAAGTTATTGTGTGCAGATCCCACCATCTGGCAGGTGCTGGACAAAAAAGACTACTGAATAGAAAAGATTGAAATGTCCGCAACACTGCTTACTCCCATATTTTAATAAAAAAGCAATGTTTCGACCCTACTGGGTCTTCTTCAGGCAAAACTTTATTAAAATATGGGAGTAAGCAGTGTTGCGGACATTTCAATCTTTTCTCTTCCAAACAAACTGACAGAATATTGTCCAGACAGTTCTCATGGTCCAAAATGGTGGGAACCGACAAGTCTCCATTGTCCATCAGCCAGTCCTCACGTTCCGTTCCCTCGACCGCTGGTGTCTCGGGCTCACACCCCTGGTCAGATTCACACTGAGACTCCACTACCGGGGCGATGGCAAGCTCTGGCCTCTTATCCTCGGGCTCTGGCTCATTCGTGGCGGCGAGTGGTGTTGCTCGATCTGCGGGGGGCTCTCGTGACTTTTCCACGGTCGCTTGGGTTGAAATTTGCTCTGGGTCTTGGTGGATTCTGAATCGGGATGCGACACTCTCCAGACACCGAATGACGGCTTCCCTCCAATCCAGCCCTGTGGTGTCTGGGAGGTCGATATGCTGGTGAAACGTTGCCTCCGATCCGGAATAGGGTCTTTAGGGTCTCGTAGTCCAGGCAGCTGGTAGAAAGAAAATCCTTGACAAATGAAAAAAAGGTATGGCTCTCCTGAGCCAGGACGACAAACTTAGCCCATTCGTCCATTTTTGGGTAGTCCGATCTAGTGATGTGACGTTTGGCACCGAGGCTTCGAAGCTTGTATCAAAAAAACAAAACATCACACATTGAAGCAGTGTATCACAGCTTGATTTGTTTTGCCATAACCACGTGATCTGTGACGTCCGAAGCTTCGTTTCCACACACAGTCACGTGACTGCTTCGTATTCAGATTCAAAAATAGCGCAAACCCCTTGAGCAGGTTTCGAGTGTCATGCTCTTCGGTAGTAGTAAATAAAAAAAGAAATAGACTTAGCCCTCACTCTGTTGAACAAGTCCTGTTCCTTAATATAAAACTTTAATTTATTAAATTACCCACAAAATAAAATGTTAGCTCCCCAGTTCACAAGCACTTCACCATTCCACACAATTTTCTTTTATTTTGATTATATATGCTTAAATGAGCCTTGCCTATGAACTCGTAGGATTAGGAATGAGGCTAAAGTTTATGTGAATAAGGCTGCATTTGTAGATCAAAGCAGATTCATAAGAATTGTGAAAAGTGAATTAGTCCCATTTATTATTATTTTTATTTTCATAAATTAATTCATACAGTTGTTTGTTATACACTGTATAAGAACTACATCAACACTAACACATTAATTATGAGGATTAATTGTATTGTTTTGTGTTTTACAGAGCACAAAGTGATTTATTAAATGAAACAAAACAAAATAAATGGATGGGTCTTCTGGGACAAAAAGTCAGCTTTTCCACCTTTTGACCACAAGATGTCGTTAGTATGCAACGTGTTGAAAAGCTTCCAGTAATGAACCATTTTATAACACAGTCGAGGAGGAAAGCCCCAGTGCTTCACAAAAGCTTAATTTCACCATCACTAGTCCGGTCATCTGTCACGTGTGGTTTCAGGCAGACAGAAGAAGGCAGAAGAATAAAGTTTCGGTTCCCATGTTAACAGGTTAGAGCTTGCACACTGCCTGCGTGACACGCTCGTCTCAGGCACCGATAACGCCTGCATGCTAGAAATAGAACCGACTATTTTTCACGCGACATGCGTGTTGGAAGCGTTTCCAGGCAAAATAGAATAGGAAAAGATGTTTATGTCATTTTGACACGAATACATGTTTTTTGAAAGTCTCTAGATTTTGACATAAATGTAGATATAAATGTAATTAAAAAAAAATAATAGAATAATAGCTGTGGGATCATCGTCCTCTAACGCCAAATCATCACAATTTCAGATTCTCATATTCAGAAGAGTCTGACTGGTGAACATCAGGTCTGGGATGGACAGTCTATGGGAAAAACACATTGATTATTTATTACCCGAGTTTTGAATGAACAAACTCTTTTGCACTTGTAGTTTTTGATGTTTAATTTACTGTGAGTGTGTCGTAGAGGTCAGATGATCTGGACTTGAGGTCGAGAGCTGCATATAAGCCTGTACTGGGATCATCGTCCTATAGGGAAACAGAGAGAAATATATTATATACACTGTATACTATACTATATATATATATATATATATATATATATATATATATATATATATATATATATATGTGTATATATATGTATATATATATATATATATATATATATATATATATATATATATATATATATATGTATATATATGTATATATATATATATATATATATTGATTGATTGATATATATTCTGTAGTTCTTTGATCAGCTCACCTCACACTTGTGTATTGCAGATTGTCTGTTCATTATTTTTCTCGTACTGTCAAAAAAAGGAAACATATAATTCATATAGATAAAAACGACATATCCTTCTGCATTCGTTTTTAAGTAAATTATACTTGTACTCTTTATTATTTAATTTACATTATAAATAGTATGATGATGAAGATGATGATGATGAATAATCCTCCAGATGCCGCTGTGATCACAATCACATTCCCACCAGCAACATGATGAACTGAAAGAGGAAGATCATCATGATTAACTCTCCAAACTGATGAATGATGTGAAGATACAGGAGTGTGTTAATAAAAGCTTCACCTGTGACAGTTACAGCGTCTGATCTCTGAGATCCATGTTGATTGTGAGCCTGACAGTAGAAGCGTCCACTCTGTAGTGCACTGAAACTCTGTCCAGATCCAACAGCTGAGGTTTCATTCTCCTTAAACCAGCTGAAGTTCAGAGCAGGAGGGTTTGAGTCACTGATGCAGTTCAGAGTCACTGAATCTCCCTCCACTATTACACCAGATCCACTCATCAACACTGAGACACTCCTGGGAGGATCTAAAACAGACAAAAATTAAAACCCTTAAATCATCTATTTTAAACACAATTATATTATATAACTAATAAATCTGCACTCACACGTGACATTGATCTGAACCTCAGGAGAGATGTGAGTGTGTCCGTCTACAGCACAGCTATATCTGCCTGAATCCTCTCTTCTGACTGACTGCAGCAGGAGTTCATTGTTTCTGTCTCTTCTCTCAGTTAATGGCTGTGAGTTTCTGTACCAGATGAATGTTGCTCTGTCAGTCAGAGCGCAGCTGCTTTTACATCTCAGAGTGACTGAATCTCCCTCTGTCACTCTCTCAGGAGACTCCACCTGAAGATCTGAACACAACACACACATTATATCTAGTGCTGCTGTCATACACTGATTATTATTCAACATAATGCACAGAAGAAGAGATGAACCTCACCAAAGTCACCTGTGACATTAAGAGTCACTCCAGAACCATTTCTTATCAGGTTTATCAGTGATGAATCTGAAATAGTACATGTGTTCATCCTTCAGTGTCACATGACTCAGTCTGATGGTGCAGTTCTGCTGTTTATCTCCCAGATACTGAAGCCTCTGACTGTATTCAGGGTCCTTAGACAGATCTGGAAACTCTTCATCTTTCTTTTTATCTTTTGTTTTGCTCCAGAACACTTTCATGATCTGATGTCCAGTAGGGTATGTATAAGTGCATCTCATTATCACTGTTGAGTCCTTTAGTGCACAGATGTGTGAAGGACTGTAACTCACACCCCAATCATCACTAGAAACCCCTGAAACACAGAATTCATACTAATGAAAATGTTGTTTTATCAACTCCAACGGATCACAAAAACTTTAGGCTACTTGTAAAAGGTGACTCATTACAGGGAATATTATAAGTAAATCTTCTCAGAATCTTTTGAGTGATAAATGATCTAAGTGTGAATTTCTTTATTGGTTTTGACGGAGGATGTTGCAGAAATAAACAGAAGTGAAACCAGAGCAAATAAATCAGTCATGAACAACATGCTGCCCTCTAAAATAATCAAAAACATGACAATTAAGTCTAAGAAAATGTCTATATGCCAAAGTCATTTGACACACAAACCTCTTCCTCAAGGGAGCCAAATTCTGTTCCTGGAGATCTACCTTCCTGCAAAGTTCAGATCCAACCCTGATCACACACACACACCTGTCTGCAATAATCACATGCTTCTGCAGATCTTCATTAGCTAATTCAGTTGTGTTCGATCAGGCTTGAAGCTGAACTTTGCAGGAAGGTAGATCTCCAGGAACAGGATTGGCCACTCCTATCATATCTCCACAATGTCTTCTGAGAAAATGAACCAAAAAATCAGTTTGTCCAATCAAATGCTCCGATGAGAGAGAAAGTCCCTCCCCTAAACCACCGGACAATGACTAGCAAGTAGCAAATTAGCAATTCATGTTCAAGACTGTGATATAACTAAAAACTACTGGATATTTCTAAAATATACAAGCCAATTGACATGCCTCACCCAAACTTCATGCTTCAAAAGGAAATACATCAACATAACACAGAAAACTGCTCATTAAACACTCATTATGTGGTCTTTGAAAATAAAATAAAAAAAGTAATGTAACATTAACTCACCATGAATCATGAGCAGAAAGAAGATCAGAGGAAGAGGAGGAGCCATTCTGACCAACATCAGCATAACAAATATCTATAATACAGCATTAAACATCACTTATAAGCTCATAAACAGTGTACGTTCATCACCCTAAACAGCTCTTAGTGTTAATAAGATCTTTGCACATCTGAAGATTATTAATGCTCAACATCAGTGTGTGTAAATGAACTGATCATTAGATGAACAGAAGATATTCCTCATGTCAGGAATCATGTGATATATGAGCTTCATCTATAGAAATAATCATCAGTTTTCATTTAAATATGAGTGTGTTTGTCTTACCGTGTTGTCGCTCACCAGATTAACAGCAACCGAATGACTGTACTGTACTAACACAAGCACTTTTAGCTTTACAGTGAAAGACTTTAAAGTGTGAGAAGTGTGGTTAACACTGTTTTTTACACACAGCTGCAGAATGCAGGGATGACGTATTTTTGAAGGCATTTTAGCACTTCCGGGTGCATCGTCCTGAAGTCAATGGGTTTTTGGTTAAATGCTTGATAAAAGGTCTGTGGTGAACACAAGCTCACAATATTTTCATGTTTTTTTCTACGATATGAAATGCATATACAATACACATGCAATACCCTCTTGTGATTTTTTACAATCTTTTATGCGTTTATGTGATTGCTAACAAGTGGTTAAATGGGAGCACAGAGTTTGTCTGGGACATTAAACTGTCACGGCTCAGGATGCATCATGGGCTTCCCCTGTTGTCAGTTTATCCTGACATGTTCTGCTGCTCATGACCAGGGCAATCAGCACTGACTTAGCAGTGCAGTGTGCAAATCACAAGCTGTGATTTACTGTTTGCTGCGATCAACACCTGTCACTTATATTCTCTGTTGTGTCTGAAGCTCTGAGACTGGCGAGAGCATCTTCCAAATCCTCAGTACTCATCCTTCTGGATCTGTCTGCTGCTTTTGACACAGTTAACCACCAGATCCTCCTGTCAACCCTCATGAAGATGGGCATCTCAGGAACTGCACTCCAGTGGTTCAAGTCATACCTCTTCAGGGTGTCTTGGAGGGGTGAGATGTCAAAGTCACAACATCTAGCTACTGGGGTGCCTCAGGACTCAATGCTTGGACCACTTCTCCTCTCCATCTCCATGTCATCACTGTCATTCAGAAACAATTGCTTTTCCTATCACTGTTATGCAGATGACACACAACTCTACCTCTCATTCCACCCAGATGATCTGACAGTAGCTGCTCGCATCTCAGCCTGCCTGACAGGCATTTCTTGCTGGATGAAGGACCATCACCTTCAACTCAACCTTGCTAAGACAAAAACTGCTTGTGGTCTCAGCCAACCCAACACTCCATCACAACTTCTCTATACAGCTAGGTTTGTCAACCATAACTCCTTCCAGGACAGCCAGGAATCTTAGAGTTGTGATTGATGATCAGATAAGTTTCACAGACCATATTACTACAACGGCCCAGTCCTGCAGATTTGCTTTATACAACATTAGGAAGATTAGACCCTTCCTATCAGAGCAGACCACACAACTCCTTGTCCAAGCTCTTGTTCTCTCCAGACTGGACTATTGTAATGCTCTCTTAGCGGGCCTTCCGGCATGTACTATCAAGCCTTTGCAACTGATCCAGAATGCAGCAGCGAGGGTGGTCTTCATAGAGCCGAAGAAAGTACACATAACACCTCTCTTCGTCAATTTGCACTGGCTGCCAATAGCCACTTGCATCACATTCAAGGCACTGATGTTTGCCTACAAAACAACCACTGGCTCTGCACCAATATACCTTAACTCGCTAGTTCAGACTTATGGCCCTCCAGAACCTTTTCCTGGTCTGTTCCCTGCTGGTGGAATGACCTGCTTATCTAAATGCGAGAAGCTGAGTCTGATTTTTTTCAGAAAAAACAACTTCCTATGTGTACTGTGCTAGACTAACTGAGTTACAGCACTTGCATATTGTTGCCCTCTTGTTGGTCTGATTGCTTCTATTGTTCTCCTCATTTGTAAGTTGCTTTGGATAAAAGTGTCTGCTAAATGATTAAATGTAAATTAAATGTGTCTGCCCCATGTTGTCAGTAGATCATTTATGCTCCGTCTCATGTGTTCTTTGGACTGTTCTGTGTGTGTTACTTGTGTCTCACCTTTTGTTTGCTACTGTGCCCAGGACGCTTAGACGAGGAGTTCGTTCTCTCGTTCTCTCCCGTTGGGCACTGCATCTCGGGAGGTCTCTACAGCCTGTGTGTCCGCTGTTGTTATAAGGACAGCACTGGAGCTCCCATACATTCCCTTATATTCTCAACGCACGTCACTTTACGTTGATGCCGATTTCATGAAGTTTTCTAATAAACTTTGGTCACTCTGCATTTGAGTCCTCTGTTCATGTCCCTGACAGAATCTACTAAACACAACTCTCGCCGCACCTACTCTGAGATGTCTCTCCAGCTTTCAGAGCTCACAGAATAGCTTGAGAGGTTCCAGACCAATGCTCCCGTGGCTCCGACTGTACCGCCTTCTCCCGACACTGATGTGGCCGTTCCCTGTCGTGTCGAACCTCGCTTTAATCCACCTGCTCCATACTCCGGTGAGACTAATTCATGCCGCTCCTTTTTGTCATAATGTTCTCTGACTTTTTAACTCCAACCCTCCTGTTTTTCCACAGAATAATCCAAAGTGGCCTTCGCCATAATCCACATCTGGAAGGAAGGGGGTGAGGTTGATTTCCATTTTTTTAAGCACAAGTCTCTTAGCCACGACCATACCCAGCATTAGGGACTGTTGCAATGCTCCTGAAAGGCAAGAGGTGCGCTGTGAGAGGCCGAAGATGGCAAGTTCAGCATCCGGTGGAAGAGGCTTATTGTGAGCCTTGGAGTACCAGTCAAAAATGCTTGACCAAAATCCAGAAAATAAAGGGCAAAACCAGAAAGCATGAGAAGCAGTATCCTCTGCTACCTTACACCTGTCACACATTGGTGAAACAGAGGGGAACATTTTATGGAATTTGATGCAACTCTCGAACACATCCGGTGCTTTGATCGATTCTGGAGCGGAGGACTATTTTATGGACATACAATCGTGTGAAGGACTGTAACTCACAGCACTAGAAACCCCTGAAACACAGAATTCATCATGATGAAAATGTTGATTTGTCAGTTACAACAGACCATGTAAACGCAGGACTGAAAAATTCTCAAAATCTAATAAATGATCTGTGAAGTTCTTCATCAGCTTTGAAGAAAGATGAAAACAGCAAAGAAATCAGCAATGAACAACATGCTGCTTTGTCAAATAATGCAACTAATGACTTTTTTTTTCAGCTTTTAGTTTATGTTCATTAAAACAGGCCAAAAAAATTAATGATCTGCCTAACTTCCTGTGTGTTTGAGCTTATCAGATCAATAGCAACCAAATGACTGCTTGTTATAACAGTATTTTTGGACTAATGGACTTTGTGTGGTTAACACCATTTTTTTAACACACAGTCTTTCCCCCTTAAAATAACAACATCACTGAGATGAAACTCTATAAAGTAAAATCATTTTCTTTTCAAGTTTATATCGTTTTTTCATAGTATGTATTTTTCTGTTCACCCTCATCATTGTCACCATTATGTTCTGTTTAGTTCATGGACTTGTAGTTTCTTCAGTTCCTGTTTTCCTTGTGTTATCCGTTACTATGGTCACCGTCATTATGAGTTCATCTAGATCAGCTGAGTACCCTTCATTATCTCGTTTGTGCTTGCCCATTGTACCGTTCCTTCACACCTCGTCCGATCACCGTTATATTTAGTTGTGTTTGCCATTGCCTGTCTGAGGTATTGAGATTAAACTGGATCTGTCTGTCTGTCTTCGTCTTCCTGCCTGAAACACAACGTGACAATCATGAAGTTTAGCTGTTGTTTTTTCACAGCCTGTATATCTCCCCCTGCTTGACAGCTTTAGTCATTGTTTATTTATTGCACAAGTCATACATAAATTCATTCATTCATTCATTCATTCATTCATTCATTCATTCATAACGTGCATGAACGAATAAAAAATAAAATAAAAGGAACAGGAAGAAGAAAATCTTATGGTACCTGTCGTTTATTTGTGCACATCAAAAAACAAACAAAAAAAACAGCTGCTTTATAAATGGATCAACCCCAATCCTCACCCCAAACACCAAATATTTTCAGTAATATCTATCTTTACACTTAATTATCATCATTTTAAGCATGTTAGTCATCATTTTTCTTATAACATTCCTGTATTTTTTTCTTATACAAATTCTTAAATTTACAAACACTTTTGCAGCACTTCAGTTCATAGTCCAAGGTGTTCCACAGTTGAACTCCGTAAATAGACACACACATCTGTTTCTGTGTAGTACGTGCAAAAAGAGTTTTAAAATGATATTGCCTTCTATGCCCATCTTCCTCTGATACAAAGGTAAATAAATTTTGCAAGACCATAGGCAGAACTCTCTGCTTAGCTTTCCACATAAAAATCAAAATCTTCAAATCAACCAAATCTTTAAATTTTAGAAGTCCAGAATTTACACGTGATTCACTCGTAGAAGCTCTTCCGTACAGCAGTGGCGGTCCTTGGGAGCTCAGACGAGTATTATGTTAAGTATAACGGTTTTTTTTTTTACTTTTTTTTCATTCACAGAGCTTTAGGGACTTTTGAATCCTGAAGGCGAAACTGACCAATCCAAATTTATATTCAAATTGCACAACATCACTTGTGAACTGCAAATGAAATACAAGCAAACATATCAATGGCTCTGTCCCAAATGGCACAATTAATATGCAGTTTCGTTCTTGTGGACTTAATGGCTGCCGTGTGCTTGTGTCCGTTAAAGGCCCACTGTAGTGCGCTGGAACGAGCAGCTTTATATGATACGCTGACGTAATTTCCACCGAAACAGGAAGCTAAGGAGTGACATATTGAGTGGCTCCTCCCCCTTTTCAAATAGCCAATAGCATTTAGTTTACCTCACAGATTGGGAGCTGTTCTTGACAGCACCATGGAAGCGAATCTGAGCGCTGATGATACATTGGATTCAATAGTAGAAGTGAAAATAAATTCTAGACATTTAAATTTTAACAGTTGGAAAATGTAATAAATTTCAAGTGTTTAAGCAACCTGTATGTGCTTGATGTCTTTGATGCAGACAGCGTTTTAATCTTTTGTTTGTATTAATTAAGTGTAACCTTTATTAGTCGATTCATGTAAAATATCAACCTACTCCTATATTTTCTTTACATAATCATGCAAGTGGTGCTCACTGCAAAGTCAAATAATGTCCAGTCCCATAATGGGGTGAAGGGATTATGGTGACCACCCGTCCCACTTTGCGTTGTACCACGCAGCATTTTCACTCCTTGTCCCACACGTCGCATATTGAGAAAATGTCCCACATTTTCATCAGTCTAATGGTTTTTAATTATCATATTAAGAAAACGTGCATGCGTTATTTTGCCTTTTTAAGAAAGCATTTTATTTATCCTTTTTGCGGCGTAGTTTTTCACCTATATTATAAAAGTCTTCTAACTGATTGTTATAATATTGTTGGATCTCATGCTGCAGTAACACATATGGAGGAATTATTGGGTCAGATTTAAAACTAAAAGTCTAAAACTAAAAGTCTTAAACGAAAACTAAAAGTCTAAATTTGAAACTAAAAGTCTAAGTCGAAAACTAAAAGTCTAAGTCGAAAATGAATTTGGTATTTAGGATTGGGCATTTGGTATTTAGGATTGGGCATTTGGTATTTAGGATAGGGCATTTTGTATTTAGGATTGGGCATTTGGTCATTTAGGATTTAGGATTGGGCATTTAGGGATTTAGGATTGGGAATTTGGTATTTAGGATTGGGCATTTAATCATTTAGCCATTTAGGATTTAGTGTTGGGAATTTGGGGATTTAGGATTGGGCATTTGAGGATTGAGGATTGAGGAGTGTATGCAAATAAGGAGGCGTGGCCCAAATACTGGAGGCTGGGTTTGAAATGGCTGGTGCGCAGAGGCACCTTATGGACAGCAGAGGGAGCACCCAGTGCTAAGAACCACTGTAATGAAACCAAAAAGAGCGAGTGAGCAGGGCTGGAGCGAGGACTGTTTTATATTGAAAATCCTGAATCTCTTTTTTTAGAATCATAGTGATGCTGTAATCAACAATATAAATTTAAGTCAGAGATTAAGGGTCAATAGCCCAACTAAAACAAACACTATTCTCCATAATGGTGACTTAAAAATAGTGATTTTCTCCTTCAGTGATTCTGCTTGTTAACATCAGGTGTCTTCAATAATGATCAACCATCACTCAATTCATCACTTATTTATCTCATTAACTTCTTATCACTGGAGTTTTTGCTTTGTACGTTTTAGGAGAACATTCTGTGAAGCAAAATAAAACTACCCGCTGAAAACATTATTAGAACTTCATGGTAATGTTCTCAGAACGTTATTAGAACAAAACATTTAGCTAGCTGGGTTGCATCTTCTGTGGAAATGTTTTGCTCCAACACTAGCAGCTCAATATTAATATGACCTTATTCTAGATATCATCATGTGTTTCATTTGTTGCTCTGAAGAGCTGATGTGAAAATAACAGTAAAGTACAGATGTGTTCCAGCCAGCACACCCATGTGCATCAACAGCTAAACCTCTGTTCATTCTCAATAAGAACTTCTGTAGAGGTCTGACTGAAATAAAGTGTTTTGAACTGCTTTTGAACTACTTTCTGTTTTAATAAAATGGTCAGTTGTCATTATTATCACAGCATTTTTGTTTTTATTTCATATTTCATTCTTGTGTATCTGCTTTATAGCACTATTGATATATATATATGCTCCAGTCCAGCAGGGGCGGCAGAGAGCAGGTTTATCAGACTGAAGTGATCAGAGAGGAACAGAAACATCAGATTCAGGCACTTTCTGCTGTTTCCTGCATCATCAATGCAAAGGTCCAGTTTGGCCTGTTTAAGGGTGTTTGCGTTTATTTGAGTGTTCACAGATTCCTCTTGTTGACGTTTGAAGCTTATAACACGTGGTTGAATGTACAATACACAAACACAGTAGTATGAGTCTGTTTTTATTCAGTGTGATATGAAACCACTTCTTGTGTGTGTTCAGCATAGAACACACACAAATAATTTAAACTGAAATATTGAATGCATAGATATTACAAACACAATTGGACCTCGAACACAGAGTAACTGTCAGGATGAAGGAGAAGATGAAAAGCTCAGTAAGCAGAAAAATACTTTAAAGCTGAAATTTAACACAAGCAAGAGCAAAAGTGAAAGTGCAAAAAATGAATAGAGAGAAGAGTTTGTTTTGCTAAACATCTTTGGTTGTGGTGTTTATGGAAGAGTTGTCTTCAGCTAATTTTAGAGGTTTACTTACTTTTTCAATATGTTTGTATTCAGATATACCGTATGTTTGTCTTGTAAAAGAATATACTCTATAGAACTCTATGTAGAATTATCTAAAGAAAAATGTTGATTAAAATTTTGATTTTAAATGTTAAATCTAATAATATAGAATGAATTGTTCTTTGTGTGTTTTGTCTCTGTTTGTCAGGAAGAAGTAGGAGTTTGGTGTTGATGACAGTGTGTCTCGGGCTCATTTGTGTTCTTCTGCTGGTCTTCATCACATTGTTCTTGAATGTTTTTTGATAAATAGTCTACATAAAAATCACAAACAATACTTAAAAAAAGTTTTGTCAGTTCAACTTAGAAAATGTACTTCATGTGGTAACATCTACAATAACTGGTTTTGTTGAAATCAAATAAATGATTTAAAATGACTGATTATTACTGAATTCAACCAACCTGAAAAACATCTCGTTTACTAACGTAACCTCGGTTCCCTGAGATGAGGGAACAAGTATTGCTTAAGGCTAGCTTGCGCTATGGGAAAACTGCTTTTCTCGAGAATATTGAAACCAAATCTTTAAACGCAGTGCAGCTGCACAGCATACACAGATGAACGGCAAGTGCGGTCATTGGCTGTGCTGCGGCAACTGCACGAACCTATGGCGAGGCGGCTCAGACGCGCGAACCAATCAGGACACTTCGTGCCCTAGCACGTCAGAGCCCGCCAGAATGGATGTGGCTACAAAGGCTACGACGTTCGTCTGTTATAGGACAACTTAGTTTGAATAAAATTTATATTTGTGTAGTGTTCAGTGTTGTTATCAATAGAGATACGCGGATGGGGTATTAGTTCATCCGCAACCGGATCACATAACTCATCATCCGCACCAACATTTTTTGACCAGATTTCAAAGCCGCACCCGCCCGCCATCCGCTGATTGTTTTGCGGTCTATGGACGATGCAATGCTCTGCTGATGCGAGCCGCAAGAAAGCCCTTGTCTGTTCTAGAAAGGATGCAGCAAAGATGTTTAATGCTAATGTATGAGGCATAGGCCTACGCTACGAATGAGTTTCATTAATTTACGATGAGATGCACTCTAGTTCAACTTCACAATGCAATGCAAGTGAACGCGGCGCATCGGAGCCTCCATGTCACGGTTATTTTATTGTCCTATATTTGCTTTTTATTTATTAAATACATGCAATTGGTTGATGAAACATTTATTAAAATTAAGATACAATTTGTACAAAATGAAATTCGCTTTAAAGAAAGGCTTTCTACAAAGCAAAACTTAATGAAGTAGTAAAAAATCATATCTGACGATTTACAAAACAAAACTTCATTAAGTGGTAAAAACCATGTCTCCCGATTGCAAATGTTTTTCATTTGTTTAATAAATCTCATAATGATGGCACATCACTATATCATAGCTTTTATTTATATCTCAAATGACTGGCGGTCGGTCAGGGGGTACTTGGCAAAGAATCAAATACAGTTGGAAAGACGTAGACCATTAATAACACAGACTGTTAACAATTGTTTTTAATTAGTATTTAAACATTCTCTATGATAAAAAATGTTTGTAAAAAATATTTTAATAACACGGTTTTGGCAGTTATAGAGTTGTAATGACGGTGTTCAACTATAACCGTCGGTCTCACGGTTATATACTAACCGTCACACCCCTACCAACATCCTCTGAAATCTTTTGAGAGGAGCGCGAGCGCCCGCTCTGAAAGATGCCGCTAGGCATTGAATGGTGAGCGAGCACTCTGGTGAAAAGCACGCTTTCATTCGTATAGAGTCTATCACTGTACCCAGGAAAGAAATACTCTGGCTGGGAGACAATGTGCTCTTGGAAACGTTGATCCTGAGATCCAGGCATTCTAGATGGCTGAGGAGCCAGGATCTGTGAGTTGCCAACTGTGCCTGCGATTGAGCTATAATCAGCCAATCGTTGAGGTAGTTTTACACTCGCAGTCCCCGCTATCTCAGGGGGGTAAAGTGCTGCGTCCATACACTTCGTAATTTACGAGGTGCTAGCGATAGGCCGAACGGTAGTACTGTGTACTGGTAAGCCTGCCCCTTGAAGGTGAATCTCTGGAATGGCCTGTGAAGAGGCGATATTTGGATGTGAAAATAAGCATCTTTCAGATCCACTGAGAAACACCAAAAAAAATTGCACGAGGATTTGCTTGGTTGTCAGCATCCTGAACGGACGCATTTCATCAGCGCTTTGTTCAGGTGTCTGAGGTCTAGGATGGCCCTGTTTCGACAGCTCCTTTTTCTAACAGTTTCGACACTTCGGTGCGAAGAACGTGGGCAACGTCCTTTCTCACCGTTGTTTCGACCATGGCTGAAAAGTGCGGAGGTCTGCGAGCAAACTGTAGCGAGTAGCCTCGTTTTATTATGTTCAACACCCATTCTGATATACCAGGGATAGCCTCCCAGGCCTTGGCCCGCATAGCTAGGGGTTGAATGAAGACTGGAGACGGGCCGCTGTGAGATAGGGACCCGGCCGTCCAGCCGTTTTGTGCTTTCAGTGCTGTGTGAACAGCGCTCATGTGCAGGGGCGCGTGCTTTACAGCGGGGGCACCCTTTATCACATCTCCAGTGCAAGCTGGAGGGGAAACATTGATGTGGGAACAGTTTTTGTGTGTAGGGGTGCATACTTTACAGTGGGCACACAATCTACATTTATTATCTCTCCCGTGCTGGCTGGGGGGAGAGTTAATACCATGTTGGCAGTGTTTATGTGCAGGGGTGCGTACTTCATAGTGGGCACACGCACTACATTTATTACATTTCCAGCGTGATCTGAGGGAAAGCTTGAAACTGTGGGAACAGTGCTTGTGTGTAGGGGTGTATAGTTTATAGTGGGCACGTGACCTACATTTATTATACCTCCAGTGCCGTGGCTAGGAAGGTTTTCGAAGCTTGGGGTCCAACAAAATCTCGGGGCCCAGCTGCTCATGCTCGTGTGCTATTGGCACAGTGCTTGTGTGCAGGGGTGCATACTTTCTAGTGGGCACACAGCCTACATTTAGAACACCTCCAGCGTGAGCCAGAGGGGGAAAATGGTAGAAAGCACTCTTTCTTCATTAGAGTCGCTGTTGGAACAGCGTATGTTTGCAGGGGAGCGTACATTACAGTGGACTCAACCTGCATTTTAACTACCTCCAAGCTTGAGCTAAAGAGGATTGTTTTCACTACCCATTTTGTAGGAAGCCAGAGATGGCTCTTAAACATGGCTAAACTGACTATGCTTCGTCCAATCACACTTATGCTGGGCTTAGATCGGGGGTGGGGTCAAAAGTTGAGCCCGACCAACCCCGTCTTCGGACGCTGCCAAAGAGAGTGAGTCACGCGGGGGCGGGGTAAGCGCCAGTGTGAGCTCGTTCCCTTTGGTGAAAAGATTTAGCGCAGCCGAGATTCGAACTCGGGTCTCTGGCGTGAAAGTCTTAAATTTCACCACTGAGCCACAGGGGAATGTAGAGTCACGCGGGGCCGGTGTGGGCTCACCTGTTTTTGAACGCTCCTTCCCAATAAACAAAATGATGTCCAAAAGACATCTTTTCAACGTCTTTGTCAAAAAGTCGGACGTTGAAAAGACGTCCACTGGGGGGCCAGAATGAAAGTTTTTATGACGTCTTTTTTTGACGTGTTCTGCTCGTCCGATATAGAAGTTCATGGAACCTCCGTACAAGGTTAAAAACGAGTTCAAATGTGACCATTGTGGATGTATTTTCAACATCATTTATGGTCTCATTTAGATATAATTTATACTGTTTCTCGACCAAAAACTCTCAGGATGCATTAAATTAAAACTTGTGTTTATTTCAATGTTATTTCCTTTTGTAATTGCAAAGCAACTCACAGACAGTTTGTGTTTGTCCAAAGATCATGAACATAAAAGACACATCTGTAAATCACACATCTTTGGATCATGAGAGAAACCACATCTGAAGGAAAGACTTTATGGCTCAGACACTTGTGAAACTTAATCACAGACATAAAATACAGATACTTTGACTATTTCTGTCAGACATCTACAGAAGATCTTAGTGAGAATGTTGTCAGATGGTTTGGCATTTATAGCCGCCCACCTTGTGGAACTGCAATATTGGCACCAATAGCATATAAATTATCACTTATTTAGAGGTGGATAAAAAGGATGTGCACACGATATTTTGAGCAAGTGTGGGTGGCTATAAATGCCAAACCATCTGACAACATGAGATGCTTGTTTTGTAAAGATTTTGCTGATAACAGCTGATCTTGCTTTTTCTTGGCCTTTTCTGCCATAACAATTGTGTTTTACAAACACAGTTACAGCAGCCAAAGAAAAGCTAACGAAAAGAATGGGGACCAAGAGCCCAACTAAAGCAAACACTGGACACCACAATGGTAACTTCAAATGAAACAAATATCAACATCTAAACCTCTGTTAATTCTAAGATCTTCTGTAGATGTCTGACAGAAATAGTCAAAGTATCTGTATTTTATGTCTGTGATTAAGGGCAGCACAAGTGTCTGAGCCATAAAGTCTTTCCTTCAGATGTGGTTTCTCTCATGATCCAAAGATGTGTGATTTACAGATGTGTCTTTTATGTTCATGATTTTTGGACAAACACAAATTGTCTGTGAGTTGCTTTGCAATTACAAAAGGAAATAACATTGAAATAAACACAAGTTTTAATTTAATACATCCTGAGAGTTTTTGGTCGAGAAACAGTATAAATTATATCTAAATGAGACCATAAATGATGTTGAAAATATATCCACAATGACCACATTTGAACTAGTTTTTAACCTTGTACGGAGGTTCCATGAACGTCTATATCGGACGTGCAGAACACGTAAAAAAAAGACGTCATAAAAACTTTAATTCTGGCCCCCCAGTGGATGTCTTTTCAGGTAAAGAGAGCTAGCCGCTGGTGTGAGGTGCAAACATCGCTCGTGTCCATCCGCTCTGATATCCTTTGTGCGTGACGCTTCTTTTGCGCGGCTCAAGCAAAGGGGAGGAAGAGCAGGAAGCACGGGGTCGAGATCGGCGAAACCAGCCAGTCGAGCCCGCAGGGTGGGGAGATCCATCTCGTCGCACTCAGGGCTATTTAGCCAACCTTAGCGAGTGCAGCTTCCGCGTGGTCACGACCCAGACAGGAAGTGCAGAGGATGTGACGGCCTCCGTCGAAGAGAGAGCCTCTGCATGAGGTGAAGGTGGTTCGAGGCATTTGCAGCAAAGCCTCAAATTTGCTCTTTGTGTGACGCAACGGCGAACACCTTAATGTGTTAAAAGGATATATAGCGTGGTGGCGTCCAGCTGAAAAACCAGGAAAGCCGGCGTCCTCAGAACTGCAAGGCTTGTTCCGCTGAGCCGCCTCGCCATAGGTTCGTACAGTTGCCGCAGCACAGCCAAGGGCCGCACTCGCCGTTCATCTGTGTATGATGTGCAGCTGCACTGCGTTTTAAAGATTTGGCTTCAATATTCTCGAGAAAAGGAGTTTTCCCATAGCGTAAGCTAGCCTTACGCAATACGAGAAATCTCTCGAAAGGGAACAAGGGTTTACTGAAGGATATCGGTCTGTATATAACCTGATTTCTCCAGCAAGGTAAAATTACTTAATAAGTTTGATATAATCTTTTTTTTTTTTTTTTATATATGATGAAAGTCTTTTTCCACCTTGATGTAAATACACTCAAAAAAATATTTCACTGTCCTTAGAGAAATGTAGGATCTTCTAAGCTTCTACCATTCAGATTTAAACTCAAAGTTAAAGGGTTATTTATTTACTTATTTAATTTATTTATACCATCATAGTGAAAATGGCAGAACAGTGACATCTACTGAGAAAATGAATATGTGAATATCCTGTTGTTACACACTTGTGTTTAATAACATGAAGTCCTCATCCCACAATCTCTATTTCCCATCATCCTCTCTGTTCCTGAACACAACAGCAATGTTAATCATCATTCCCTTCCAGTTTATGGTCATCAACACACAGGTCCAGTTTGGCCTGTTTAAGGGTGTTTGATCATTTTAGGTGATCACAGATTCCTCTTGTTGGACGTTGTAGATGCTAACTTGATCACAGGGAAAACTCCACAATGCTCTGACTATATGAGGATGAATATGCAATATGTGTTCAATCATGCAGTAGTATAAGCATAAAGAGAGTTTAAGAGTGAGAATGAAATCTAGATTTATCTGTGTCTGAACTAATAAAAAACACTTCCTGTGTTGGTACTATTTAAAAACACAGCACACATCCTAAAGACCACACCTCATCTGTGAACACATACTGTACTGCACTGTAAGACTGTGAGTTTGAGCTAATAATGGAATCAGGGACCTTTTATGTAAACAGAAATATTAATAACAGATCGAGACCTCCAACACAGAGTCGCAGCAACGATGAAGGAAAAGATCGAAAGCAAAGTAAGCAGAAAGCTTCGTTTGATGCAGAGACGGTGTCGCTAATGTTTGAGCGGATGAGAAATGTTACGTAAAGTTTCAATCATAGTTTTCTGTGAAAAAAAAAAAGTCATTGTTTCTGATTTTATATGAAATGTTCCATATTTTACCGTATAGGAATTCCAGATGTTTGTCATTATAAAAGAACATAAAAAATCCCTACCGTTTATCTAAAAACAATGCTGGATTACTAACAAAGTTTGATTTGAAACATATTTTCTAATAATATGAAGGTTATACACTGATATGTGTGTGTTTTGTGTCTGTTTGTCAGGAGGAAGCAGGTGTTTGGTGTTGAAGACAGTGTGTCTCGGGCTCTTTTGTGTTCTTCTGCTGGTCTTCATCACACTGTACATCACCATCACAGCAGAGAGAGACCTGTTAAAGAGTTACAAGAACACAGTTGAAGAGTTCAATCACACTATCAACAGCTTACAGGACAAGAACACTGATCTAATGACTGAAAAAGACCAACTGAAGAACAACTTCAGCTCTTTGAGTCAGAAGAAACTGGAGTTGGAGGCTGAACTACGGAAGTTATCTGAACAAGGTCAGTAGCTACAAATGGATTTATATGTTTATTTGCACTTTACAACACAACACAAATAACACGCAAAGTGTTTGTTTGTTGAAAGGAAATGGCAGGTTTTTCATATTCAATGAGTTGAAGAACTGGTCTGAGAGCAGGCAGTACTGCAGAGATCGAGGAGCTGATCTGATCATTATCAACACTGAAGAGAAGCAGGTGAGTTTGTGTGAGTGACTGTTAATCAATGAGAGGATTCACACTTACTCCCGTTTTTATTCACACAGAGGCACATATCTTCATTCATCAAGGAGAGAGTGTGGATTGGTTTGTCTGACACTGAGCACGAGGGGATCATGAAATGGGTGGATAATTCAACACTGAATCAAGGGTAAGTGATAAAACACTCAGAGAAACACTTCGGATTAATTTGTTAAGTCCTTTAAATTCTCATTCAAAAATGAGATAATCACAACCTTTATAAATTAGATTCAGCTTTTCCACAAACACAAACACGACAACAACCACATCAACCACATTGTATGGATCTTTTTTTTTTTTTATAAATTATTTTGCTTTTCTGCACTTTAACTTCTGAACTACTCTGATTTTGTCCCAGCTAACAATTTTTTGTTCTAAGAGTGTTTGCCTAACATTCTGTTTTGGTTATGGAAACGTTAACATGTCAAGTTGTCTTGATGTTAGAGGTACGTTTTTTTAAGGTTAGTTTGATATTCCTGAAATATTCTTTCAAACATTTAAACATCTGCTGTTAACAACCAGAATCACTGAAGGAAAATGAAACAAGTGTAACGGAGGCCAGCTAGTAGTCGCTGTGCGAGTAAACCTCACTCCTCTGATCTCAATAGGCGCTCTGGCGACAGACGCTAGAGGCTGCAGTCTTTAGCCTTCTTGTTAGAGGCCTGACTCTCACACCGGAGACCCGGGTTCGAGGCCCGCACAGAGCGGGGCGAGTAGGACCCGAGTGGTACCCTGGAAATCCATAGTTCTTGCGAGAGCACAAGTTGAATTTGCTCAGCGAGTTTACTTTGGCGTTGAGTAATGATGCTCATTAAATATGCCCTTGTATCCGAGCTGCACCAATCACATCGGGTTATCTGATATAGGCGGGCCAGAGGCGAGCTAAACAGATGACGACAGCGCTGTGACGTTGAAGTCATTAGTAAACATTGCAAGATGGCTATGGATGAACACCAGTTGTTTGAAATGGCTTTGGCCGCTACAATGAACGAGTTAGACTTGGCTTTTTATCTAAAAGAGGAACAGAACCTTTGCAAGAAGGACGTTTTTGCTGTTTTGCTGACCAGATACGGCAAGTGTCTAATCTACCAGTTAGCTCCGCTGGTAACTAAGCGTATGGGGCTTGTTGTTGTGATTGGTCGTAGTGTTATCCAATTGCGTGCAGTGAGATTTTCAAATGCATGGGTGCCACTGCATCACTGTTAATCACTGTTAGGCCGGCAACACACTGGCTGCGTGGCTTGAGTGTGTCAGCTGTGTGGCGTGTCCGGTTTTATTTCGGCTTCCATGTTAACAGGTTAGAGCTTGCACACTGCCTGCGTGACACACATGTTTCAGGCACGGCTTGAGACGCGCGGAAAACGCGTGCATGCTAGAAACAGAACCGACGCCTATTTTTCACGCGACACGCAAGCGTGTTGGAAGCGTTTCCAGGCAAAATAGAATAGGAAAATATGTTTATATGTCATTTTAACACGAATACATATTAATAAATGACATTTTGATGTTTTAAAGTCTCTAGGTTTTGACAAAAATGCAGATATAAAAGTAATTAAAAAAAACAATAATAATAATTATCGATTTTCAAATATTGCACCTGTCAATACAGAACAAAATATGCTGTAGCCTATTTTGCCGTCAACACTGCGGACGTTGTCTTTGCTGCTATTTATGTTTAACATGAAGTATAGGCCTTCCACAACTCTCTCCCCATATGTCGAATATATCACCAATGAGGCTAGTCATATGTCACCTAGCAGCAGCGCCGCGTCAGACACGTTTCTGGTGTGCAAAGACAGAGAAAACGTCACGCTCACACCACGCAACCAGTGTGTCGCCGGCCTTATGGTGACTTCAAATGAAACACATTAGAGTTAAACCCCTCTAAAAATTGTAGACGTCTGCCAGAAATAAAGTCAGTCTGGTTAGTAATAAGTGAAGCTGGTAATGCTGTTTGTGGAGTTGTTTAATCCTCCTCTGCTGAGATCTTCACAGATTTAATGTCTTCTTTTCTCTTCAGTTGATTTCATCTGAGGCTGTGTCTGAAGTCAGTTGTAGTTCTTGTGTTTCTGCTCGTCTCTTTTTCTGTTCTCTTCTTTCCTTCAGTGATTCTGCTTGTTAACAGGCTTATTAAGGCTGAGATGACTCCATATTTAATAAACACAGGTTTTGTGGCTCAGATAAGGTCCAGTTCTGGTTTATTTCTTTGCTCTTGGCTGACATGTGGCATTGCTATGGCCTGCTTGTGGCCCAGATCTGGCAAACATGAGTGAGCCGCCCAAGGGCCGTCATTCCACGCTGCATGTGGGCCAGATCATCTTTCCACGTGTGCCAGATGTGGGCCGGATCTGGGACATCAAAATGTTGCTATGTGGGACCTTATTCATCTGAAGTTTGTTGTCATTCTAATGTTTAAAGGATGTTCCAAGAATATTGTTCTAAGAATTTTTCCTCCCAACATTATGAGAACATAAAAAAATAAAATAAAAAAAACTTCTACAAACAATGTATAGATAATGTTTTGTGCTAACTTTTTTAACATAATTAGAACATAATTAGAACATAATTAAAGACCAGATAACGTTAAACAAACATTCTATTAATGTTACTAGAAGAACGTCTGTTCATAACTTTGATAGAACTTTGCCAGTACGTTAGCCAATGTTATGAGATCGTTCCCTGTTAGCTGGGCTGGTGCTGTGAATATTGTTGGCTCTTTTATGATGAATAGCTTGTTAAGCTCCTCATTTATTGTTGTCTGAATGGATAAAAACTTTCATTGAACATCTGGGGTCCTGAATAACTGAAAATCTGACACACTTTATTCAGGTTTTGGTACAAAGGTGAGCCGAATAACTATCTATATGCAAATGAGGACTGTATTGAACTGAATCCAACAAAAGATCCTGTGAACAACTGGAATGATCTGCCATGCTCTTATACGAGGAAATGGATTTGTGAGAAATAAGTTTCATCCAGTCTTGTGCTTTTGCTTCTATGATTGATGATCTATGAATCATTCTTATTGTGAATGTATAATTTCTGATTGAGGTTTCTGTCTTTTTAAAACAAAAACAAAAACTGCCATCTGATTTTCATATGAATTTGTTAGAAGGAACATGCAAAATTGTCATTATTTTCTCATTGCTATAATAAACTCACAACATCCTGTTTCTCACAATGTGCATGAGGATGATCTGGGACACCAAACCTCTGATGTGGTCGTGACTGTTATTCTGATATTGAGTGTCTATGAAACTGCTTTTGAGTTGTATTGCTTTCACTTTTAATAAAATTGTCAATAGCCATTATTATTATAGTAAACTGTATTTTTGTTTTTATTTCATATTTCATTCTTGTGTATCTGCTTTATAGCACTATTGATATATATATATATATGCTCCAGTCCAGCAGGGGCGGCAGAGAGCAGGTTTATCAGACTGAAGTGATCAGAGAGGAACTGAAACATCAGATTCAGGCACTTCAGGGATGAGAAATGCAATCTCAGTCATTGTTTTCTTTGAAAACTTCTCAGTCATTGTTTCTGATTTAAATGAGTTCCAGATGTTTGTCGTTATAATGAAACATTGGAATTGCTAACAAAGGTTGATTTGAAACATATTTTCTAATAATATGAAGTGTACAGTATATGTGATGGGATTAAAGTATTATTGTGATGTTTATTTTATATGAATGTATTTTGATATTAATTTTATTTTTTTCTTTCATTGAGCTGTGCTTGTGTGTTTGCCATGTTTTTGCTCTCTTTTTGACATCCGTGATAGACTAATCTGTAATCCAGCATGATAGGCTGGTTATAGAAGAGTGGAGACTGTTGCCCTTTAAGAGCGCACTGTGGAGACTGAGAGCGTGTGTCGTATATAGGATGTGACAACATGTAGTCACGTGGGTGAAGGAGAAAGTTGTATGTCCTGCTGTGGTGCACAGATGCGGGCGTCTGACACCCATTTCACACTTACTCCGTTTGCAGTGCGTATGTGGTGCGTGTTGCGGTGCGTAACTGATCTGCGGCTGTACCACAAGCACATAGGCCTACTCACTATTTTTATTTCAAATCCAGAAGTTATGCAGCACCTTTTATTAAAAAAAAGAAAAAAAGTTTTGTCAGTATTGCGATTCTCTTTGTACACATATACACTCTTTAATGGACATATGTATGTTTAAACACAATTCAAACAATGTAGGCCTTATATTTATATTATACTTATTTACTTATATTAAAATCGCAAACATTTTAAATTAAAACTTATGCCTTTTCTTTTGCATTTAAATTTGAATACAATAAATCTTGCATGTCACAAAGAACTTGTTTTTCCACCTCCACGAATGAGACGAGTGTTGTTCATTATGTCGCCTTGTTGAGGTAAATTGTAGTTTTCCTTGCTTTACCTCGGTCTTAAAGTAAAAAGATGACTGAAAAATAATAGTAGCCTATTTAATTAAATACATTTATGGTGAGATTACTACATTTTATTTAAAGGGGTCATGAACTGGATTGTTTTATTATTTTATAATGTTGCCTGGGGTGCCCTTATAATGTTAGTATGATTTTTACATCAAAAATTGTCATAATTTATAAATAAAAGCCATTTTTCCAAGCCTGATTTCAGCCTCAGATTTGAACGTTCTGTTTTAAGGGGCGTGTCTGTTGTGAGACTGCAGTGCAAATGCCCACTGCTGTGATTGGCTGACATGCTTGCATATGAAATAGCTAGTATTACATGAACTCTCTCGAAAAGCTATCGAGATTAACAAATCGTGAAAAGTATCGTTTAAAGCATTATATTTAAATCTATTCCATCATATGAAAGGTTGCAGCATGATGAGCACTGACTGAGCAGATGACAGACAGTCTGTTGATCGCGTGAATAAAGATCTTATCATTGCAACGCAATTTTTGCACTCTCACAAATGCTTACACCAAATCACAATGCAAACACGATGTGAATACACAGTAAGAGCTTCGTTGTGTAGTGTAACAGTGTCATTATTTCATCACGAGTTTGGTAAGTGTCCAGATAAGCTCTCGCGGCTCGCGCTGTGCTGTTTGATTGACAGCTTGGGCGATTGGAAAGAGATCGTTCTTTGATCGCTTTCTGTATATAATTTAATAACAGTTTAAAAAAGATTATTTTCATAATACTACGAGAAATTATGTGAAGTTGATCGTTTAGTCACTGATGCATAAACAGTATTGAACGATTTTAAGAGAAAGATATCTGAACTTGAATAATTACACAGAAATCACTGATCGCAGATCAGGCATTACACATGGTTACTTACATGTTGCTGGCAGATCCGTGTCGGGAAATTGTGATTGACTGATTTAATAAAGTTTAACCATGCTGGAATCCGAAGGAAGCTTATGCAGACTGTCTTCTTCCACGTTTGAGGAACATTATACCTTTTAAAACACGTTCCTCTAACGTCAAGACATTTTTCACGTTCCCAGAACCAACACTGAATATTTGGAGAACGTTCTTATAACAAAAGTCTGTTAGCTGGGAAGATGAGCCAAAAAATGCAGGTGGAGATGAGGACTGTGTTGAACTGATGCCTTCAGAATCCATCCTGAACTGGAATGATCTCCCATGCTCTGAGAAGAGGAAAGAGGTTTGTGAGAAATAGGGTTCATTCCCAAATCAAGTTTTTTAAGGAATTAATCTTATTATGATCATAACATTTATGATTGAGGTTCCTATCTTTTAAAACAGTCTGCTACTTAATTTTTACTTTAACTGGTATCAATTTAATTTTATAATTTTCTATAACATAAAAAATCACAAATTGAAATTCATTAAATAAAACTGTAAAACTGTCAAAAAAAATGTATTGCTTTATTAAACGTATACCATCAGTGGGGTGAACTGGGTAACCCGGGACAGTGGCTAATGTGGCACACCAAATCTCTGATGTGTTCATGTCTTTGTCCATCACAAGCAGCTCTATGTCAATATGATAGTATTCTAGCTTTTATCATAAGCCAGTAAATTACAGAAGTCTGAAGTGTCTGGATTGCAATAATTCACCGTATTGTGCTGATTTTGAATATCTTTGAAACTTTTGAGTTGAATTTCTTTCTCTTTAAGATAAATAGTCAGTATAATATAAATATAATTAAAGGTGCTCTAAGTAACTTTTTAACCTTAACTGAACAGCTTCGGAGTCAGTGGAATGGTTATATTACTTATTTCGGGTTGAATGGTGGTGGTTTCGCACCCCCCTGGTGCCCGAGAGCGGAAAAAACTCACTTGTCTTAACTCTTTGTCTCGCCGTCAGGAAGTATCGCGTGATATCAGGTCTCGCGATGTAACGAATTGCTTGACGGCACTGCACACGTACACGCCCCCATTCAAGCACCGGCTAGCTATAAGCAAAGGGCAACGATAGATTGAGTTATGGCTGAGCCTGTAAAAAAGAAGCAGAAAGCTAGGAAATCTTTGTCGGAGGACCAACGAAAGAGGAAACGGGATACTGACCGAGCAAGAAGTCAGACTCGAGTAAATATCGGACCGGCTTTTTCAGAATGGGGAGAACTGAGAGAAACAGAAGCCTGCAAAACGGATGCTGGCCTTCTTGTTGTTGCACTTGCAAGTATCTTTGGATGAAAGCATTTACTACCAGACACTAGGGGGCGCTTCGTAGAGAAAAAACACTCAGGCTTGCCTGGTGTCCCTTTAAATGGTCAATAACTATTATTATTAATGGATTTTTAAAATTGATTTCATGTTTCATCCTTACATTTACTGCGGTGTATCTGATGCGTGATTATAGCGAGAGATTTCCTCCAGCCCAGCAGAACGCAGCAGAAAGACATTATATCCCACTTGAGTAATCATCAGAGAGGAAGAGAAACCTCAGATCCAATTTTTTTTTTTTACCAATTTATAGACATACAGTATTTGTGTTCAAGTTCAAGCACTTACATTTATACTTACGAAAGTACCTTTGACAATAATATAGTTTTATTTCTAAATAATAACTGTAATTTGTACTGTTTTCAGAGAATTGCATGATACTGTAGATTACAAATGGCAAATTCCAAGTGGCATTTATGGGTCTTTAAAGTGTTAGTTCACCCAAAAATGAAAATTCTGTCATTACTCACCCTCATGTCGTTCCAAACACGTAAGACCTTCGTTCATCTTCAGAACACAAATTAAGATATTTTGGATAAAATCCGAGCGCTTTCTGATCCCTCCAGACAGCAATGTCATTGCAACTTTTGAGGCCCAGAAAGGTAGTAAAGACATCGTTAAAATAGGCCATGTGACTACAGCGTACTCAAACCCCCCTGATCTGAACTTCAGCTGGTTTAAGGAGAATGAAACCTCAGCTATTGGATCTGGACAGAGTTTCAGTGCACTACAGAGTGGACGCTTCTACTGTCAGGCTCACAATCAACATGGATCTCAGAGATCAGACGCTGTAACTGTCACAGGTGAAGCTTTTATTAACACACTCCTGTATCTTCATGTGGCAGGTCTAATGAAATATATCCTGCCTGCAGGTGGCTGATTAATTCATTTGAGCTCGTCCTATCAGTGAGCTGTAATAGCGCATATAAACAAGCTGGTTAGAGTGTATGGTGTCATGAGGCACCGCCCCTTCCCGTGTCGTCATTCAGGGCGACATGCAAGCTTTCGCGGCTGGCATTCGGCTGAGGTTGTACCCTTGATGGTTAAAGTATGGTTGTTTATACTTCATGCCCGGAATGCTTAGTTATTGCCGACGCGCACGCTGTCCACCTGATAGATGGGATGAGTCCACATGCATGTTGTCTGTCTGACTGAGTTGGTCCCCAGAGATCGCACCTAAAAGATGTAGTACGGACCAATGGGTCGCATCTGCACCACCGATTAGTTTCCGTGCGGTTGACTGCGTGGGACTACTTCTGGAGGCGCTGTTGCTTTGCTGCTTTTGCTGTTGCTTTGATCCGCTGTGGACAAAGGACTGAAAACACTGTCCTTTGTGTTTATTTTAGTGTGTGTGCCTCCATGTGAGCCCTTTATTTCGGGGTTGTCTCCGTGTCTTGTGACACCAGGAAAGTTTTCTTTTCGTTGGTATTAGTTTTTATTTTGTATTTTGACTCAGAATTTTGTAATATGTTTAACGTGAAACTGAACATCTCTACTCCAATTTCTGTCTCTTGGAGTGACAGTTCTGAGTGTGTTTCAACAGTGACAATTCTGAGTGTGTTTCAACAGTGACACTTCTGTTCCAGGAGCTGAGTGCACAAAGCAGGGGCGGATTGTTGGTGGTGGTCTCCCTCACGAGTGTGGTGTGCTGAGTGGTGTGAGTGTGTGTGTACTGGTGTGAGTGTATATGCACAGGCGTACGGAAAAGGCGACTTGTCGTGGAGGCCTTATGTGCCCTTATCCACTGCTCTGCCTCGGCTCCTGTCCTGCTGACTCAGGTCGCTCCATGTGTGCTTGTGGAACCACAAAATTGTCTACATTGAGTGCCGTTGATGTTTGTGCATTTTATATTGATTATTTATCTTTAATAAAACAAATTTATATTTTTGTACCCACGTCTCCTGCCGCCTTACTGTGGACGAACCTGTGTGTCCTTAAATAACAAACTATATTTTATTGTCCCTGGCAAGATTCCAGGGTGGCGTAGTCGTTAGCAGAGATCATTTTATGCTTGAAATCATTCCATCCCATCCTCGTGCCGCTACATTCACATCATTCATCAGTTTGGAGAGTTAATCATGATGATCTTCCTCTTTCAGTTCATCATGTTGCTGGTGGGAATGTGATTGTGATCACAGCGGCATCTGGAGGATTATTCATCATCATCATCTTCATCATCATCATACTATTTATAATGTAAATTAAATAATAAAGAGTATAAGTATAATTTACTTAAAAACGAATGCAGAAGGATATGTCGTTTTTATCTATATGTGAATTATATGTTTCCTTTTTTTTGACAGTACGAGAAAAATAATGAACAGACAATCTGCAATACACAAGTGTGAGGTGAGCTGATCAAAGAACTACAGAATATATATCAATCAATCAATATATACAGTGTATATAATATATTTCTCTCTGTTTCCCTATAGGACGATGGTCCCAGTACAGGCTCATATGCAGCTCTTGACCTCAAGTCCAGATCATCTGACCTCTACGACACACTCACAGTAAATGAAATATCAAAAACTACGAGTCCAAAAGAGTTTGTTCATTCAAAACTCGGGTAATAAATAATCAATGTGTTTGTCCCATAGACTGTCCATCCCAGACCTGATGTTCACCAGTCAGAAGAAAATATCCTTACGACTACAGTGTAAAAAACGTGCTAATTACATTTAAAAAATGATGGTAACAATATTACACATGATATTTTTTAGTAGTTAAGGCTTGATTTCTTTCATGGCATCTACCTGAATAAATCATGTAAAATCCCCTCATTTATTAAAGTCTATAACACAATGAATTTAACATATTTAGTGAAATATGCTTTCTTATTTTAAGTTGACTCTCAAAATTGTGTCAATTTAAGTGAATAGAAACGACCTGTTTATATTTGACTTTGAGTTATTTTTTTTTAATTAAAAGACTGTAGGCTATTAGTACATCACTGAATCAAACTTGTTTTTCCATTATTACAGCAAAATTATTGCTTAAAGAACAAAGCAACATGCTTTGGATCATTAATATATGTAGTTATTCACAACCTAAGCATAAAGCCCTATTCTTCTGCACAATGGTAACGATCAAAACTTCAACATAATAGAAACTCTTTCAAATATCAAACATATCTGAACACTAAACATTAACCGATGTTTCCCTTTACTCAAAAACACGTAAGGGACGTAAACACGTCCCTTTACTGAAATAACACTTAATTTCAATATTTACTCTCCATTTCCAGCCATGTGCAAAGCATTCTGGGAACTAACAATGGTGTTTCTAAAAAAAACCGCATAATTGAGGTAATTCTCTTAAAATAAATAGGTAGCCTTTTTTCTTTAATTTTATCAGCTTAATCAGTTCCTCAATTCCAGCCTCAAAACTGTTTCCTTAAACAAATTAGGAAAATGTATGTCTTGGTTTTATTAGTGAAATGTTCTCAAAAATTTTTTATACAACACTGAACCACAATTTTCACCTTAATTATCACCTTTTTTTTTTTTAATGAAAATTACAAGACCCACGATTCTTTTTTTTTTTCTTTTTTTTTACAGTGTAGTCAATATATTCAAGTCAGTGTAATGATTAATCAATAAACAAGTTTTCCACTGTAAGGTTTTGCTGTAATGAAGAACCTTATATATGATCAAAAAATAAACAAACCAATTTCAGCCCATTGTTTCATATTGGTGCTTTGGAGCTCATCTCAACCTGTCGCGGGATTTCAACAAACGAGACTTTAGTACGTCATATTAGGCTTGTTTGAGATGCGCCTTGCCTCGCCTGAAATGTACGCGAGAGTAGGCGGCTGCAGTGAGGGGAGGAGTGAAAAAAGCGCAGGCAAGCCGGACAGATCTCTCTTCTCGTACTGGATCCATAGACAGTATATAAACTGGACACAGTGACCCCATAGGTTTCAACGGAGAGAAGTTGAAGCACATTAGAAGCAGTCACTTCCTGATTGCCGAGCGTACTGCGCAGACTCAAACTGAGCTTGACGACGTGGATGTGACGTGAGCAGCCTGCCTGACAGTTGTAAGTTTTCTAGTAGCCGTGCCAAGCGAAATCTGAACCATTCCCTTCCGAATCTCGCAGAGACGGAGAGTGTGAGTAGGAGCTGTCCATGAGCTAGGAGCAGGAGCAACGTCATGACTCTCTATGGGCTTCTCCCTTGACTTTATCGGACTTTATGCCTCCACGTCCCCCCGATTGATTGCGAGCTTCTCTTCCTGTCTCTACGGTAATTTCCAGAGAGTCGCGTGGTTATGACGCAATCGTTAGCCTACTTTTACAAAAACTGCTTCTACGGGGCCATAACGTAAGATACAAGGTACACTGTTAGACCTTACCGGGTTTTTTTACAGTAAAATACTGGCAACACTGTTGCCAGTAAAATACTGTTAATTGTACAGTTCTTTACTGTAATCTAGTTTGTTTCTGTAAAAATGCACTAAATTATAGTTAACTAATTACACTTGCAGAAACCGACTGCCTTAAATTGACCAACTGTCATTTAAATGTATTAACTAAAATTTATAATGCATTAATAATGTGAGCAAAGTATTACTGTGAACTTCTTTCATTTGAGACCACTAAAAAACTATTGTACATAAAAAGATTTCCACTGGATCAGCAACTACACAGTCACCGCCTGTTAAATAAAGCAACATGCAGCAAATCATCAATGTTAGTAGATCTTCTCCTGGACTGAAGCACAGGCTCTACTCTTCAGCACAATGGTGACCCAAAAAAATAAATTTACAGTAAACTACTGGCAACAGTGTTGCCAGTATAAACCTGTTTTATAACTTACAGTTTATTACTGTTAAAATACATTTTGTGGGTGTGTCTTTTTTATCTTACACAGTTAACCCTTTCAACCCCACAGGAAATCCACACTACAAAGAGTAAAAAGTAACAATGCAGTGAGATAATTAAGGGAATATGTAAGTGATTGTAAGCAGAATCACTGAAGAAAAGAGAAACACAAGAACAGAAAATAGAGAAACACAATAACTACGACTGACTTCCAGCCATTACACATTATTACACTTATTATTAACCAGTATGACTTTATTTCTGTCATACAGAAGTTGTTATTGAGATGTTTAATTGAAAATGTTTGGTTTGAAGTTACCGTTATAGAGATCAGTGCTTGCTTTAGTTGGGATGCTGATGCTAAAGCATTAGTTTTTCTTTTGCTGCTTGAGCTGTGTTGTTGCAAGTCACACTTGTGCACACACACAGTTTATGAATGACTGCAGTTATAATGATTATGATGACAAAATCATCATATTGCCTGTTCATTCACTAAGGAATTAATTCTTATTCATTCAGAGTTTAATCCTCAATCAAAAGTGTTACATTACCCCCAATGTGAAAATGCAGCAATAAGATACAATGACTCTTTTTTTTTAACACATGCATAACCAGAGAAACAGAGCTACACTGTGTTTTAGAAACACCGAGATATCACAATTTAGCACATGAATCTCAACAATGGTGGCAATATTTCTTTATTATTATTATTATTATTATTCATGCAGCAGTGCATGCTGGGAGTTTTATATTATCCTGGAACCCAGCATGCATTGCGACATGAAACTTTTCACCATTGTTGAGATTCATATGCTGATTGTTGATATCTGTGTGTGTCTGAGCTAAGCAGGAGCAAAATAAAATTGAATGCACTCTATGATTACAACATTCTTCAGAAGACCTGATTACAGAAATATTGATTTTATTTAGTAGATTCACAGATATATGCTAAAGATGAGATAACTATAATTTCAATGACTATACACAGTAAAAAACTGAAAATCAGGCATGTCCAAGATGATTGTGACATCATCACTAAAAAATAAAAACACCTGATCATCTTCCTCTTGACTTTTTCTTGCCATAACAAATGTGTTTTATAAACTCACTGTTACAGCAGTCAGAGGGAGAGATGAAAGGTAAGAAGTCCAGGGACAAGAGACCAACTAAAGCAAATACTGATCTCCATCATGGTGACAACAAATTTTATTAATAACTAAATCTCTGTTAATTCTCAACAAGAACTTTTGTACATGTATGAAAGAAATAATCGTAAACTGGTTTGTAAACTGGTTTCACACTCAGTGTGGCTGGAAGTCAGTTGTAGTTTTTGTGTTTCTCTTTTTTCTGTTCTTGTTTCTCTGTCCTTCAGTGATTCTGCTTATCAGGTGTTCATCAGTGTCTCAATTCACTCTCTTCTTTTCATTCAAGTGGACTATATTAGTGAACTAATGTAGGGAATAGTGAATGAGGGTATAGGGTGTGATTGTGAAAACAGCCTCTGAGTGTTGACTTTGAGCACTGTTAATTCACAGTATATTCCTGTAGGCTACTTTTATTTTCTACGGTATATTACTGTTTTAATGGAAAATGGTATAATATTGTCAGAATTTTACAGCAAGGGTTAACAGTGTAATGGAGCCTTTTATACATTGTCGTGTTTCTTTAGAAATAAACAATGGACAAATGGAGTCTTTAAACGCCTCAGATGTAAAGTTATTCGCTGTCAAAGTGACGCGAAAATGAATGGGAGTCAATGGGATGCTAACAGCAGGTGAAGGCTTGTTAGCCAATGGCGGCTCCCGGGGGTACCTTCAAAATAATATGAAACCCTGACCGCCTGACTGGATCTGACACCTGCGAGATCAAAGATGGATATCGCGGGATTCACGCTCGTGCACAGTGTTGCTAATAAACTGGATGTAATTCAAGTTCTGTTGCTTTTATATGAAAATAAATAAAATGAACAAGACACCTAAAAGTAGACTTGTTATTTAATTCCATTCCAAATACATGTTTATCAATTTTTTTTTTCTTTAATACAGACATATGTGGGGTTTTTTATTTTATTTTATTTTTTTTATAAAAATTAAATTGCATAACCCAAAGAGATCGCACTGTCAGATAGTTTGGGAATATTCACACATAACATATACACATCAAACATGATATTAGAGTTTTACAATCAAACATTTTAAAAGAGAACAATACATCACGGTTGTTTAAACCAATGAGCATTAAGCTGTGTCGTCAGCAAGTCGTTTCCCATCATGCTTTTGATCAGCGCAGTCAGTGGAGAGCAACTGCGCTCGACTGCAGAATCCGACACGTGCGGCTTGCGCTCACGAGAGTTTTTTGACATATGTCAGCATGACATCAGAGCCAGGCGGACCGCAGTCGGACACGTTTATAACCGACATGCATCTCGCGCTGATCACCGTTGATCGGTTCTGCGCAGATTTTGCTCATCTCAAACAAGCCTACTGTTTCAGATGGTGTTTTGAAATTGTGATGATTTGGCGCTAGAGGGCGATGATCCCACAGCAAACACCTGGACCGAAAATGTTGTGTTTTTACATGTCAGTTGTGTAGAAGCTTGAACAAATTAATGTATGGATTTTCTTTTTATATGAATACTATAAGATATAAACATACATCATTTGACTAAACATTGTACTCTGAACACAATCTTTATTGTTGTAAATCTGTTTTTAATTAAGTTGTTTTTAAAATAAAGTGTTTATAGAGTCAGTGATGTTAAGTAGTATATGTATTATATATGTATTATGTATTTTATTGTACTAACTGTACCCTGTAATTACATGAAACACAAGGGTAACAGGCACCACTTTAATTTAAAGCCCGCAGATGTCACACTTACCCTGTGACTGTCACCATTATGTTCAGTTACTTTCATTAATATGGACATTTAGTTTGTTTTCATGTTCATCATGTGTTCCTTTGTTCAGTTTTCCTGCTCCTCATTATTAGTTCATATTTGTCAGCGGTGATCCATAATCATCATCCTCATTTGTGTTGGCTATATAAGTTGGTCCCTCACATTCATTCACTGTCTGATCACCGTTACCCTGTGTGTTGCCCAGCCTGATATTTGTCATTAAACTTCATGTTGGAACTTTATTCTTCTGCCTTCTTCTGTCTGCCTGAAACCACACGTGACAGATGATCAGACCACCCAACAATGGACGAACGGGCTAAGTTTGTCGTCCTGGCTCAGGAGAGCCATTCCTTTTTTTCATTAGTCAAGGATTTTCTTTCTACCAGCTGCCTGGACGACGAGACCCTAAAGACCCTATTCCGGATCGGAGGCAACGTTTCACCAGCATATCGACCTCCCAGACACCACAGGGCTGGATTGGAGGGAAGCCGTCATTCGGTGTCTGGAGAGCGTTGCATCCTAATTCAGAACCCAGCCAGACCCAGAGCAAATTTCAACCAAAAAAAAACGTGAAAAAGTCACGAGAGCCCCCTGCAGAACGAGCAACACCCCATGGTCTATTGTCACACTGCCTTCGCCATGGACTTTCGGGCTGTCCGCTACGCGCCGACCCTCCACCCCTTCGTCCTCAGGTGCTCTGGCTCCACCTCCATCGCTCATCGCCTAGGCCTCCAGAACCTGCGACTCCGCTCAGCACCATCGGCTCTCGATCTGCACCTAGGGATCCATTGGCCTCGACGACATCGGTCGTTCCCCAGATATCGTAAGCGACCATTTTGGCTCCTCCCTCCTTCGACTCCGCCATAGGCTGTCGGCACTCAAGAAAAATAAATTACTGACATTTACAATGCACATTAGCTTATCTTTTATTATTTATTGTAAAATTCTGTGCAAATTTCCCGTGGCGTCTGTCGTTGCTATGCAACCATGCACTGTGCTCTTCCCAACTACAGATAAGTTTTAGTAGCTAATGGATTTCCATCACCGAAAAACGCTTGCTGTAGCTCTGCTACAAGATTTATTTACGGAGAAGAGAAAAACACCTGTAGTGCTTGGGTGCACCCCCATCCTTCATGTTGACTGAGCTTTCAGTGTTGTTACAGAAAGGGTGAATTGGTTAGTTCTTGTCACATGACCTGCGGTGTGCTTGTGGCATTCAGAAAATTAGAGATTTTTTTCATCTTGTTGCACCTGGAAAAAATTAGCACGTCGCTTCAATTATGAACTCGGGCGCAAAAAAGGTGCGATATGTTACCGGCAGGGGGCGCCAATTTGGCAATTCCCCACACAACGAATTGATAGATAATAGAAAACCGCTTCGCTCCACAGAGGATTATTACTTTTTTTAATCTGCTCGTGCCGCCCACGTGTGTCAATTAAAAATGCCTGCCCGGTTCGCCCGTGTCAAAAACCACTAGTAGCCAACCACCATCGTCGACACCAGGGGATCGTTGTCTTGCCATCACCATCCTTTAGTGTTGTCTGCCTCTCACCATCCCCTCACCATCACCTCCTCCTCCTCCATAGTCAAAGTGGGGGGATTTGCCACCATTATGTTCAGTTTCATTATCTAACCTCCGACCTGCTCATTTGCATAACAACAGTGCCTGGTGGCTCGAGAACGCAAACCTTGAAATAGTTTCCAAGGTACAAGTGTTGAATAATTAAAAAAAAATAAGTTATCATCTCCATGTAAACTTCAAAAGCGCAAATCTGTGAAAAAGCTGACGGCGTGCACGTGCGTATTAAGTGTTTAGTCTATAGGTATGTGCGTTTGAATATATATATATATATATACAGTACCAGTCAAAAGTTTGGAAACATTACTATTTTTAATGTTTTTGAAAGAAGTCTCTTATGCTCATCAAGCCTGCAGTTAAAAACAAACAAAAAAACAAAAACAAAAAAAGCAGTAATATTATGAAATATTATTACAATTTAAAATAATGGTTCTCTTTTTTAATATACTTTAAAATGTAATTTATTTTTGTGATGCAAAGCTGAATTTTCATCAGCAAGTACTCCAGTCTTTGGTGTCTTATGATCCTTCAGAAATCATTTTAATATGCTGATTTATGATCAATGTTGGAAACAGTTGTGCTGCTTAATATTTTTTTTTATAACCTGAGATACTTTTTTCAGGATTATTTGATGAATAAAAAGTTAAAAAGAACTGTATTTATTTAGAATAGAAATCTTTTGTAACAATATACACTACCGTTCAAAAGTTTGGGAACAATAACTATTTTTTTTTTTAAGAAATTAGTACTTTAATTCAACAAGGATGCGTAAATCTTGCAACAAGATTTATATTGTTAGAAATGTTTTTATTTTGAATAAATGCTGTTTTTATGAATAAATGCTGTTAACGTTTTACTCATCAATGAATCCTGAAAAAAGTATTCCAAAAAAATATATTAAACAGCACAACTGTTTCCATCATTGATAATAACTGAGTATCAAATCATCATATTAGAATGATTTCTGAAGGATCATAAGACACCAAAGACTAGCTGATGAAAATTCAGCTTTGCATCACAAAAATAAATTACATTTTAAAATATATTAAAAAAGAGAACCATTATTTTAAATTGTAATAATATTTCATAATATTACTGTTTTTTTTTTTTTTTTTTTTTTTTTTTAAATGCAGGCTTGATGAGCATAAGAGACTTCTTTCAAAAACATTAAAAATAGTAATGTTTCCAAACTTTTGACTGGTACTGTATATGTGTGTGTGTGTGTGTGTGTGTGTGTGTGTGTGTGTGTGTGTGTGTGTGTGTGTGTGTGTGTGTGTGTGTGTGTGTGTGTGTGTGTGTGTGTGTGTGTGTGTGTGCAGGCATGTAGTCTAATACAAAAGTAACTTTGTACTTTAATACAAACGTTTTTTTATCGCTTCCGCGTATCCATGTGAACTGGAATTATTTTGACAACGGTTTATCTGTACAGAGGTAAAGTGAAGGAGGCCTTCAAAGGAGAGAGACTAGTTGACACTTCAGGACTGCGTTGTCGTAGAGTCCAGGCGGACTGTGTGAAATCAGCATACGTTTTGTTTTAATCAATTAATCACAATTAATCAATTATTTTCTTGGTTCTTTAGTATGCGGACATCATCAGTCTTTTAAACAATAAACAAGTTATGACACAATAGTTAAAAAGGGAAATTTGCTAAAATGAACCTAATTAAACTGTTCCTTGCACATACTGTAGTTCCTCTGGAAGCTTCATCACTCCACGTTCTTATGCACAGAAGTTTGAGTTTAACTTTTATCACTTTAGTCTAATGTTGTCTCTGATGTTGCGATGTTTAAACTTTGCCTCTGCTATCAGCACTGGTGGAAGTGTCATATCCTGTGTTAAATATAACGTGTTGACTACATAAAAACCCAACGCTGGTTTTACTCAGTTCATTTGTCACTGGTCATGAGTGTTGGTGAAACGGGTAAGAGCATCATTTACTAATCAATCTTTATTTGCTGTTGATCTGATGAGCTTCAACACCATTCGTAATTAAATGAAAACTGATGATTATTTCTATAGATGAAGCTCATATAACACATGATTCCTGACATGAGGAATATCTTCTGTTCATCTAATGATCAGTTCATTTACACACACTGATGTTGTGCATTAATAATCTTCAGATGTGCAAAGATCTTACTAACACTAAGAGCTGTTTAGGGTGATGAACATACACTGTTTATGAGCATATAAGTGATGTTTAATGCTGTATTATAGATATATGTTATGCTGATGTGGGTCAGAATGGCTCCTCCTCTTCCTCTGATCTTCTTTCTGCTCATGATTCACGGTGAGTCTCTCTTACATTTCAGCTTCTGAGGCGCTAAAGCAACTAGTTGCTGCTCGATATTTCCTTTTATTCTGATGTTTATAGTGAAGTTTTTTTTTGTTTTGTTTTTTATGATGATTAATGAGCAGTTTTCTGTGGTATGTTGATGTATTTCCTTTTGAAGCATGAAGTTTGGGTGAGCCATGCCAATGGGCTTGTCTATTTTATAAAATATCCAGTAGTTTGTAGTTACGTCACAGTCTTGAACATGAGTTGCTTATTTGCTGCTTGCTAGTCAGTGTCAGGTGGTTCAGGGGAGGGACTTTCTCATATATATATATATATATATATATGTATATATATATATATATATATATATATATATATATATATATATATATATATATATATATATATATATATGTTTGAATATTTGATAGTGCAGCATGTTGTTTATGACTGACACCTTAGTTCTGTTTTCATACTTCTGTTTCTGTGTGTTTATTTCTGCAACATCCTCCATCAAAGTTCATGAAGTAATTCACACTGAGATCATTTATCACTCAGTAGATTCTGAGAAGATGAGCTTTTATTTCCTGTAATGAGTTACTCAAAATATTGAGTTTTTAAATAGTAATAAGTATTGTCATATTTTCATGGTCTGTTGTAACTGATAAAACAGCATTTTGATCGTGATGAATTCTGTGTTTCAGGGGTTTCTGGTGCTGGTTGGGGTGTGAGTTACAGTCCTTCACACATCTGTGCACTAAAGGACTCAACAGTGATAATGAGATGCACTTATACATACCCTACTGGACATCAGATCATGAAAGTGTTCTGGACCAAAAACCCTGTAAAGGGTGTTGAGCCTCCAGATCTGTCTAAGGACCCTGAATACAGTCAGAGGCTTCAGTATCTGGGAGATAAACAGCAGAACTGCACCGTCAGACTGAGTCATGTGACACTGAAGGATGAACACATGTACTGTTTCAGATTCATCACTGATAAACCTGATGGAAAATATACTGGTGATCCAGGAGTGACTCTTAATGTCACAGGTGACTTTGGTGAGGTTCATCTCTTCTTCTGTGCATTATGTTGAATAATAATCAGTGTATGACAGCAGCACTAGATATAATGTGTGTGTTGTGTTCAGATCTTCAGGTGGAGTCTCCTGAGAGAGTGACAGAGGGAGATTCAGTCACTCTGAGATGTAAAAGCAGCTGCGCTCTGACTGACAGAGCAACATTCATCTGGTACAGAAACTCACAGCCATTAACTGAGAGAAGAGACAGAAACAATGAACTCCTGCTGCAGTCAGTCAGAAGAGAGGATTCGGGCAGATATAGCTGTGCTGTAGACGGACACACTCACATCTCTCCTGCTGTTCAGCTCAATGTCATGTGTGAGTGCATATTCATTTGTTCTTTTAAAAAAACAGAGATTGTGTTTAAATGATATGATTTAAAGATTACATTTTTGTCCTGTTTTAGATCCTCCAAAGAACATCTCAGTGTCCATCAGTCCATCTGGTGTAATAGTGGAGGGAGATTCAGTGACTCTGAACTGCATCAGTGACTCAAACCCTCCTGCTCTGAACTTCAGCTGGTTTAAGGAGAATGAACCCTCAGCTGTTGGATCTGGACAGAGTTTCAGTGCACTACAGAGTGGACGCTTCTACTGTCAGGCTCACAATCAACATGGATCTCAGAGATCAGACGCTGTAACTGTCACAGGTGAAGCTTTTATTAACACACTCCTGTATCTTCACATCATTCATCAGTTTGGAGAGTTAATCATGATGATCTTCCTCTTTCAGTTCATCATGTTGCTGGTGGGAATGTGATTGTGATCACAGCGGCATCTGGAGGATTATTCATCATCATCTTCATCATCATCTTCATCCTCTTTATAATGTGAGCACAATACAAAAAACTGCAGTGATTGTATAAATTCACTTTTGGTCTGATGTAAAAGGAAATTATTCATTTGCGTTTTATTAGTAATCTTCAAAAACAGCATTCATATTTTCATTTAAATTGATACATTTATCCATATGCTGTTAATGTCTGTGATTATAACAGAAATAAACGAAGGAGTGTTAAATCTGAAGATCTCACAGTGAAAGATGTAAATCTAAACATGATGTCAGAAGAAACAGAGGATCCACGTACAAAGGCAAGTTCTTGCAATAGTCTTTAATGAAGAATTAACAGTCTGTCGACACAGAACTGGAATAAACTCACAGTCAGTGGACAGTAGGTCAGCATAAACAGAAGACTCTTGGTGATTGTTTGCAGAGCTGGTGATTCACGTAGGGCAGTAACACAGTCCTTGTAAGTGGCCACAAAACTGCAGAGAGAAAACAGTAGAAGGCCAGCAGAGTGACAGGGCAGAGAAAACACAAGACTAGCACAACTCCTCTAGGCTAGACAAGATAACACAAGCTAAATCTTCATGGAGATAACATAAAACACAGGCATGACTCACGTACACACGTAATAATCCGACAAAGAACAAGGGGAACAAACGAGAAAGTAACGAAAGACTACAGTGAGAACAGGTGTCACAGAGAAGCAGAGAAGCAGCGAAAGGTGAAAAAAAAAAAAAATGTATATATATATATATATATATATATATATATAGAGAGAGAGAGAGAGAGAGAGAGAGAGAGAGAGAGAGAGAGAGAGAGAGAGAAGCTCATGACACACGACTTCACAAAAGCAGAGAATGAATCGATCAGCCATTATCTGTGTTTCAGACTGTAACTGTATGGGAAACTAACATTATCAATTGTTAGTCTGTATAAATTGTTAGTCTTTATCAATAATATCCAGTAAAAAAACATTCATAAACTAATATTTCTTTCTTTTTAGACCAGTGATTCTCAAACTGTATGTACAGCGCCCTCAGGTGGTGTGACACATGAAGAAATAAATCACTTTTGACATGAAACAAAATCACTTTTTTTTTTACATGGTTTCGTTAAAATTTCTGATATAGTTACAGTTTTAATATAGATTTATTTTCTAATAATGTGATAATCATTAGTATATTTACAATCAGTTTGGTTATTTCACTTCTGATACTCATTCTGTCCTTTTCTTCTCCTGCAATCAACAAGCCTCTTTCTGAACCGGATTCAGCCAATGACGCTCTGTATGCCAGTGTGAAACCCAGAAGATTCAGAGGAAAAACTCCTGAATCCAGAGATACTGAGGAGATCCAGTACGCAACTGTCCAACATCACAGAAAGACAGAGACGAAGAAAGCAGAGGAGAATGAATGTCAATATGACGATGTAAGAGTTCATCAGCCTGATGCTGCACTGAGGTGAGAAAAACCAATTTAACCAGCTTAACCAATACCAATTTAACCAGTACCAGCTTAACCAGCACATGTTATATCACCTATAATATTGTTGTGCTCATGTTTGTTTTGATTGTTTAGGCGATCAACTGTTCAGATTGAGGAAGATTCATCAGTGATCTACAGCAGCGTTAAATGAGTGACAGAAGCCTGTGTTCAGATATCAATCTAGACCAGAAAATGGATTATTGTATAGTTATGGAATAATTTACCCCTCTGACCACAACCAATATAAACAGGTTCATCACCCACATTAAGACTCATTCACTGTAAAAGACTCATTTGTTCTCTTTGACCCTTTGTGAGAGAATGACAGTCATTGTGATCTGGACTGATGTAAAGTCTGTTTCTTGTTTGATGCTTTGGTTACTTTGTTTACTTTGTTTACTTTGTTCTCTCATTCTCTTTGTATATATATATATATATATATATATGTGTGTGTGTGTGTGTGTGTGTGTGTGTGTGTGTGTGTGTCAGTATTCAATATTCACTTTTAGGCATAAGCTTAGAAATCAAATAAACTTCAGAGAGAAATACATTTACAATCTGAACAATCTTGTTCACATTTTATACATCACAATCTCATCTCCACAAACAGCATTACCAGCTTCACTTATTACTAACCAGACTGACTTTATTCCAGAGTCTACAGAAGCCTATGTGGAGACTGCAGACCTGGAGCCGGTAGATATATGCATAGATATCCATATAAGTCTAGATGTCTTAAGGCGGAGTCTCGAACGGCATCACCGGCGGCCATCTTGTCACAGGGAAGCTTTCTGGGTATCTGACACAAATCCTCTTATCTTGCTGAAATCTTGACGGATTTACAAACGGTTCGGTTTCTTACAAACGTTATTAACGTGGCTATAATTCTGGATGCTTGAACATGTTTAAATATATAATATTATATTTATTGATAAGTATGCAGTGTCATAACTACGTCTCTGACGTTTATAACAAACCAAACCGTTTGAAAATCGCTACAAAATTGAGCAAGTTATGGTTATTTAAAAAGTACATGCACCATTAAAACACAATATTACGAGTGAGTGAGCTCCCTGTGGCAAGATGGCCGCCGCGTGCGGATGTCGACCTCCATTGGCCAGCAGCGCGGACGAGACATCTAGCCTTTATTATATGATATCTATGAATATACGACCCAGGCAGTTTTACACCCCTGTTGTTCCTGATGCGTCCAGTAGGGGGATATACGACAAAATAACTTAATTAAATCAACGCTCGAAACTTACACATTAATAACTGTCCTGTCCATAGACTTTGACTAATTTAGAGTTTTTTGTTCATTTAAATATAAACGTTACAGTGTAACGATAGACAGTTGAATGATCTGCAATATGGATTAAAATATCTGTAGATATTCAGTTGGGCTTCACTCTCTTCACTCGGCCTACAGAAGACTATTTGTTTTTGTTAATTGAAAAATTAATAACACATAGTTGGATCAGATGACAAGTAATGATATATGACCTACTGTAGAATAGTTATATACAACATAGGTTTTTATATACAGGAAACTGAGTGATATATGTTGTTGTGTAATTTATATAAAGTTACATTTAGATATTAACCATATTTAGCTCATTAGACATACAGTGTAATCATAAAGATCCTCGATGAAATATCTGCTGTAATATTCTCTATTGGTCGTCAAACAGCTACACAACAGTGTCCTATAGCATTTTATGAAGACAAACACAATTTATCCCTTTTCTAAAATGCCAAGGGCCATTTAGAAGAAAGAGACAATATTGTTGTTCACAAAAAAAATGTAAAAATGTAAAGGCAAGGCAGGCAAGGCAAGGCAAGGCAAGTTTATTTATATAGCACATTTCATACACAGTGGCAATTCAAAGTGCTTTACATAGAAGAAATTAAAATAATAAAAAGAAAGAAGAATAATTAAAATAATAAAAAGAAATAAGAATAATTAAAACAGTTAAAAAAAATAAAATACAGTACAGTACAAACATTCGGACGAACAGTGGCACAGTGCTCATTCATTAAATGCATAGTTAAACAGAAGTGTTTTGAGTCTGAATTTGAATGTGGCTACTGTAGGAGCACGTCTGATCTCCTCTGGAAGCTGGTTCCAGCTGCGGCTGGCATAATAGCTAAAAGCGGCCTCGCCATGCTTAGAGTGAACCCTTGGTAATTCTAGCTGATATGATCCTAATGATCTGAGTGATCTGTTGGGTTTATATTCTGTGAGCATGTCTGCAATGTATTGAGGTCCTAGGCCATTAAATGATTTATATACCAGTAATAATACTTTAAAATCAATCCTAAATTTAACTGGGAGCCAGTGTAAAGACACTGGCTCCCAGTGTAAAAATGTAAAATTAAGATATAAATGAGATAAATAGATCATCTCATTTATAAGAAACAACTCAAACCAAAATCTACAGTAGGATACATTCAAACCATATGGGAGCAAAGTTTTTAATGTGATTTTTACGTCAGACGTCAAAATATTTGAGTGAGTGTGTAGTTCAACTCTTTACTTAGAGAGAGAGTCTTACCAGAAGAGGCCATCTCACGCAAGCGGAAGACAGGCAACAAAAGACAATTAAAAAGAAGACCCATCTATTGACATATAGAAATGAACTAATGTCTACCCTTAGCTAATCGTTTATAAATAATAAATGTTGCATCATTGCAAAACAACAATAAATTTAGCCGATTATTTAACATACCTCAGTTTGTGTCGTTTACTGCACAGCCTCCCCCTACTGGACGCATCAGGAACAACAGGGCCGTAAAACTGTCTGGGCCGTATATCTCCCGGCTCCAGGTCTGCAGCCTCACCATACTCACTGAAGCTCTTAGTGAGAATTAACAGAGCTTTACATGATGATGCTTTATTGAAAATAATAGTTTAGTTTGATGTCACCCGTATTGTGATCAGTGTTTACTTTTGTTAGGCAGTTTGACGGCTTTTTAATATTATAATTTTGTTTGTTTGTTTGTTTTGTTGTCTACTGTAACTGTACTTGGCCAAAACAGTAAAAGAAAGGTTGTTGATGATAAAGATCATGTAGTGACCCGAATCACTGATCTTATTCAGAGTAAACTCTTTGACTCCATTGGTGATTATTTTTGTCATATTATATATTAAGTGTTCATGTCACTGCATGTCTTAATATGATTCTGTCATAGTGTCTAAAAGTTATTCATGTGAAATCTTTTTTTAAAAGTAAAAAATTGGAACATCTGATTTGAATCATGGCAATGTTGACGGAGACATTTTTGAGATTATTAATATCAATAACCCACTTTTAATTAGGAATGAGATAATTAGGGATGTGACATTATCACTAAATGATAATGAAGTGCACCCTTCAGCACACTTTAAACCTGTTGAACAAACAGGACAAACACACAGAACTACATCTGAAGAGTGATTTATGTCTGTACGAGTCACTGCTCAGACTCAGTCAGTGAATTTGGATTTGTTTGTATTGCTCTCTGACAACAAGATTAACATTTGAAATAACTAACATAACTAATTGTGTTTCGGTTTAGAAACTTTAATGCTTGTTTCTCGACAACAGTAACTGTGCAACAAAATGAATAAAATAAAATAAAAAATAAATCAATGCATATCCCACCACAAAAACGACAAATGATTAACTTAGGTGAACACACTCTGACACTCTGGTGACACTCTGACAGCACCACCTACAGGTCACACTCCTACAACAGTCTAATGCACCATACATACATAATGCACCAAATATGTTTTTTGTTTTTTTTACAATTATTTAGTTTAATGAAATCTGTGAAATGTCCAGGCCATTTTGTTTTCTTGTGATAACATAAATACAATGTTTAACATACACTATTTTTCATCGCACATATTTTACACACCATTGTTGTTCTAATTTTGAAGAATCTGATGTTGTGGTTCTATTCGTCTTACAATTACACATGTTTGTCTAGGGGTGTGTTTTCTCACACACAAAATCGAGTCCAGCAGCAAACACTGAGAAGTGCTCCTGATGCTGCCGTTTCTCCTGCAGTTAATCGATCTGTTCCCATATAAACAGCTATTGCTGCTCCTAACACTCCTACAGCTGCTCCAGTCACAAGTTTCTTGAGAAAAATTTTATTCTGAGTCTCCTTATAGTCCTGCTGTCTGTATCTCTCATATACATTCTTTCTCCTCAATGACTCAATCTTTTCCAGAAGCTCAGTGACCTGAGATCGATCTTCATCTTTGTTGTTAAAAACATGAAATCCTCCTGAACACTGATCAACCACTGACCGCAGTGTTTTACATTCTCCCAGATAAGCTTCTATTGGACCGTGTATCTGATCTCCGTGAGTAAAGAGCACTATTGTGTGTTTTAAGACCTTTTCTCCAAAATTCTCTTGGATCCATTTCACAGCTGCAATGACCTCCTCTGTGAACTTCACACCCACTTTGATCACCAGCAGAAACACATCAACGCCATGACGTGTACAGTCAAATATCTGCTCGATTTTGCTCTGAACGCCTCTTATGACTGTATCAGAGAGTCCTACAGTGTTGATGACATTGACTGTTCGTCCATCCACCTCTGTATGTGCCAGTGAACAAATCTTGGTCTCAGACTCAGCAGAATAACTTTCTTTAAATGTTTTTCTCTCTCCACCCAGGATGGTGTTTCCTGACGCACTCTTTCCTGCTCCAGTCGAGCCCAACAGTGCAATATTCAGATCTGACACTGTAAATGAGATGAACAAGATAGATAGATAGATAGATAGACTAATTACTTACGTTGAAGAGGAATTTCCATGCTGATCCTCCGTATCTTGCCTGTCAGTGAAATCAGTGTTAATGATTTTTCCTCTTACTCTTAAAAAACAAAGTGACGTGTCAAGTATGATGACCCATACTCTGAATTTGTCCTCTGCATTTAACCCATCCAAGTTAGTGCACACACATTAGGAGTGAGTAAATACTATCACACACTGCAAATCGTTGACACACACACACACACACAGAGCAGTCGGCAGCCATTTTGGTGCCCGGGGGAGTGATTGTGTGTTAGTTGTCTTGCTCAATGGCACCTCAGTTATTTCCTGCCGGTATTGAGAATCGAACCCGCAACCTTCAGATTGGTCTAATTCTCTAACCATTAGGCCATAAAACTTGCTGCTTTTTCACACATTACAAATAAAAAAGTAAGAAAAAAAGTTTTTTTAGTAAGAAGAAATATCTTCTATTCATTTTTCTCTGGAACAGCCTCATTTCTTTTCCAGTCATACATAGCAACACAAAATTCCAATAGTTCACTGAATGTTGTCCTGTTCATTTTCTATTTAAAGGGGTCATATAATGGTACATGCACTTTTACAAGTTGATTGTACTGAAATGTGTGTTGACAGTGCCTGTACACAACCATCATAAAATGATAAAAATCCATCCAGTGTTTTTTTTTTTAATCTTCTTATATGTTTTCCCCCGTCTCAAATCAAGCCGTTCGATTTTGTGATGTCTCAAAATCGACGCCCCTCCCACGATTGTTGATTGACAGCAGCGTTCCAACACAAACCCGCCCTCGCTCGTGAGCGAGCTGTCAATCATAGTCCGCGCGGACCGGCGTGGTCATTGTTGATACGCTGGAGCACTGTCTATGAGCAGAATGGCATCTAAGCGATTGTGGTGTTCTGTTCTTGGGTGTAATAAGGAACACAGCAGTCATTTTGATGTTCCTAAATCCGAACCGCTGAAGACGCAGTGACTGAGTTTGTTTATATGAGTTATAAGTTATTAAAGGAAATTTATTTTGATGTATTGACTAATATACTAAATAAAATAAGAATTTTAATGGAAAACATGGAAAATAATTGATTTTAATTTCAACTTCAAAAGGAGTGTTGTCCAAAAATAATTTGTTAATGTATTTTAAATGTGTTTAGTCTATAATATATACTGTGTGCATTAATGCACTTGAAATGTATCTTTCCAATACATTTGCTTATACATTATAATCAAGTACAACATATTGTTGACATTTTTGTCCGTTTTATACATAATATTTGCTGTAATTTATGAGAGGAGTCTTAGCATAGTAATTTGTTTGACTTTACAACTGTGAACAGAATACTTTCAATATCATATTATGTTGTTCTAAGTCAATTAAACACATGTAATTGTAATCAGACTACACTAAACAAAAATATGGACTTTTAGTAAGGTGAAAGAGTCAAGTTTTGTGAATTTAGGCTACAGAGTCTAACAACACAATGAGTTAGAACAACTTCAACTCAAACAGAAAAGCTGAAAAAACCCTTTTATATACTGTCTATGGAAATAACATTTAACCATGCATGAAATATAAGAACATGTTGTTTAATGCGCATGCGCCGGAAATACTACGTCATGATGACGCACTACTTCACTAGAGTTTGAAAAATGCGCTGTTATGTTTCTGTAATCGCGATGCGTGAGGAAACGGAAGCTTTCCAACCCAAACAAGAAGAGAACCAGTGTTGCCAGACGTACGATAATTATCGTATTTGTACGATAATTTTGACCTCTGTCCGATGTACGATCAATAATGACAAAAAATCCTATAATGTACGATCATTTCAGAACTGTGTGACACTTCAAATGATGGTCGTTCGTTGTAATCATATGGCTTCTATACTCATTGATCTAGCTGTGGATTCTACGTCTACCGGGAGAAGAATGTGAAGAGAGAGGGAGCGAGAGACCTTGCGTGTGTGTGCTAGTGTGCCTCACGAAGCGCATGTAAGGACCCAACCAATCAATTGTAAGTTCATGAAGATAGCTATGTGCGGCAAGCTTAAAATTCAAGATTACCTTTCTCAATTTGCATGGGTCTTGGGTTTGCATGGGTCATTATCTATATTTGTGTAATTGATAGTTATGTTTAATTCCCTGTAAAGTAGCAATACAAATGTTCTCTATTTTTAATCACTTTAAGCCCAGTGTCAGTGAAGATGATAGGGAGAAATGAATGGGAAATTTACTTCCGGAACCAAAGCGCTCTCGGGCTGTGGGCGGGACTGTGATGCTCTATAGTGCAATACTGTCTTGTTCCTTGCTTTTTGAAGAAGCCAAACACATGTCTGCATCTTTCATTTAAGGGATATAGTTCACCCAAAAATGAAAATCATTTACTCACCCTCAAACTTTTTCAATCCTGTATGAATTTATTTCTTCTGATGAACACAAAAGAAGATATTTTGAAGAATGTCGATGGTGTGGTCAGTGGAATCCTGGTGTTTGTGGGAAATAGAAGGAACCTTGCCCAGCTTTCTACTACGATGTGACCAGAGGTGTCAAAAGTATTCACATTCATTACTAAGGTAGAAGTATAGATACTAGGGTTTAAAAAGACTTCTGTAGAAGTTGAAGTATCAACTCAAGCTTTTTACTCAAGTAAAAGTATAAAAGTACTGGTTTCAAAACTACTTAAAGTATAAAAGTAAAAGTAATGTAAGGAAAAAAATGCCATTAAGGACAAAAGCTTAGGCCGCGCCACAGGGGCCTATATAGTGCACTACCCCAGCTCCTCAAAAAAACACATTTTTCTAAAGGCCATATTTGACTATAATTATATTAAAATGTTGATGTTGAAAAATTTGGGATGATGCACTAGGCTACCTGTTTCAGCCATATATATGTCCATAGAAAATTAATTTTCTAAATAAATAAGCTAAATAAGCGGAGGAATCAGGAAATTAATAGGGTAATGTATTAAGGTTTTTAGTCTATATTGACCTTAACAATACGTAAATTAATTAATTCTGTAATGTTACAAATAACTAATAAAGACATGGTGGCAGTTTAACAGAGACTTAACTTTACTCCGCTCATAGTGCAATGCAATAGAGCATCACAGTCCCGCCCACAGCCGGTTCCGGAAGTAAAAATTCAATACAATTTCTCCATTGACAGTTGGGATATAAGCCATAAAAACGTAACCATACATGGTAGACTTAAAACCAGCTACGGCTGTACTAAGCGATTGTATATGCTCATATAACCGCCAAAAGTTCATGGGGCACTAACCTTGTTTTGGGATAAATGCCTTTTATTCGCGATGTCTTGGAGAAGTACTTCATTACCCACAATCCTGAACAATCCCACAATCCCACAGTGATGCATCTGATTGGTGGAGCTCGTGTAACTGTCTGGTTAAACCCCGCGAAAGTCCGTGAAGACTGAAGATCATTAAAAAAAAAACCTGTGTTTGTTGCGTTTTTTGCACGGTAGACTTATCAGTGCAATCATGATCTCCTTGGCTGCCATGATGGCTTTTTTCAAGGAGGAAAACAAAAGTGTTAAAAGGGGTGAAAACCACTTCAAATCTGGTCATGTAGTTGAGTGTAGCGTGTCCGAGGGTCATCTTGTGGGTTTTGTAAGGGCCAGCATGAGGGACAAGACCTACAAAGTTGTGGTGAGTTTTGCAGGGAGATGGCAACGTTAGTTAGCATTATCGTTCACTTTAGCTAGGCTACTGTAGCCTCCATATGGTATGAGTCATATCAAGCATTTTATGATGCCACTGTCAAAACAATATTTAGCTTAGGCATACCTCTTCATGCATTTACTGAACATTTGTGTAATAATTTATTCATGGCAAGTTAATAAACTGAATATGATGCACTTTCTGGTTTGCTGACCATCACTGTTTAATTTTCACTTGTTGTTATTAAGAAAATACATTAAATGTTATTACAATTAAGGATGAACTATAACTTCATGAATAAAATGAGCATGGACCACAAGTGGGAAATTGTTGAGGCATTTGTCTGCAACCTGCCCGTGGGCCGCTGAAACTGATGAGCAGAACGCCGCGGACCGCCAAAACTATTAAACCTTGCAGGCTGTTGGTGACCCGGCTACCGGCAGTTTCATAAACACGTCCACACACAACACAACATGCTAGACATTACAAATAATTGTAAAGTAGGCTAGAATGCATGCTACATGTTTTGGAACCTTTGAACAGAAACATCTTCAACCTGTCCTGTCAGCAGAGTGTCCTGTAATATTGAGAACAGGCGCGCTCAACTCCCAAATCATTTATGGGTGCGAGTAATAAAAAAAGTTATCAAAAATAAAGACGAAAAACCGCACTCTCAAGGTATAATTTCATGAATTTATTGTAACCATGTCAACACAGAACTGTTAGCTGCTAACGTTATCGTTAACCGCTTTTCACACACGCACACAATATAAAATACACGATGATAAATATAAAATTCAATACACAAAACCTATAAAACACTATTATTTACACGATTACTACTGAAAGAACTGCTATAAACTGCACAAGAAAAAGTTCGCGTGGCTGTCGTCAGATTTGGAAGTCGCTCTAAAGGCTGTTTCGCACTTCAGTCGACTTCAGTGAGGTGCGGTGGTTTATGGGATGAGTAGTTCCTTCGCTCGGAAATGAAAATATGTACACAGTCTTGTACCTTTGACTTTTTTTGGATTTTCTCGTCGTTTTTTCACTCGAAACGATATGTTGTATGCCTATGAGTTCATCCGTAGCTGGTTATCCTCAGACATGCTCTAAAACTCTTTAAATACGGATTTTCCAAAACGTCAATGGGAGAAATGAATGGGAAATTTACTTCCGGAACCAAAGCGCTCTCGGGCTGTGGGCGGGACTGTGATGCTCTATAGCAGTGGTTCCCAAAGTGGGTGCCGCGGCACCCTGGGGTGCCGTGACAACTGGCTAGGGGTGCCGCAGAATCTCAGCTTTATTTTCCAATTTAAACAGCCTAAAATAACTATCGTACCATATAATAACCTTTTACAGCCAAGGTTATAATCGTTAACGAAAACGAACGAAAAAACGAAAACTAGGTGGGAAAAAACGCTATTTAAAACACGCAGCGTATTCGTTCAGCTGCATTTCCTTTCCCTGCTCTCTCTGTCACTCATGCGTCTCTCACATGCGCACGTGCGCACACACACACACAAACACACAGCTCCTCCCCTCCGTGCACACCGCGTCTCCATGAGAACGAGTGTTCGTTCGACGTTGAAAGCAAGTTCGCGAAAGGTTGGTCTCTCTATCTCGTGAACACCTTTACACAATCACACATTAAAAAGTGGTATAAAAATATTTTAAATAATGAATATAATTTTGTCAGTGTGTTATTGTCGACCCGAGAAGCGATTGCGCCTTCTTTAGAAAGTTAACTAGTCGCAAGTTTGAGGAAAAATGCACTTTTTGGTTGTGGTTGTCGATGTCAAAACACTATATAAGCTGTGATTCAAATATTAAATAATGTTAGGCTATGTCATTATGTCTTTTTGAATCTTGCCCCTGACAAATAACCCAAATTACAAACAAAAAAAAGACTAAAACTAACACTAAAACTAATAAAAACTAAACGAAAACTAAGCATTTTCAAAAAATAAAAACTAAACTAAACTAGCAAACCCACTTTAAAAACTAATTAAAACTAAACTGAATTTGAAAACAAAAAGTCAAAACGAAATAAAAATAAAAACTAATGAAAAATGCAAAACTATAATAGGCTAACCCTGTTTACAGCATATTTTAAAATCATATCAAAACACCAACATATGCAAAAATATTTGGAGTTGTTTATTATTATTTAAAGAGTTAAGTATCTTTAAATCTGTTTTATTCCAATGATCCTCACATACAGTAGCCTTATTGGTTAAAATCAGTCTGTTGACGTGTGTCCAGTTATTAATGGACTGATGATTCATCTGAAGGGGTTGTTTCGCCTCATATTATGTCTGTTGTAATGCATTCATAATAAATTCATGCTGCTGTTTATGCTTCATTGGTTGTTTGCTCATCTGGATATAATTGTATATATGTATGTACATATGTTCGTTTAGTTTAATTGGGTTAGGGTGCCGTGGAAAAAAAAAACACTACAAAGGGGTGCCATGCTTTCAAAAAGTTTGGGAACCACTGCTCTATAGTGCAATACTGTCTTGTTCCTTGCTTTTTGAAGAAGCCAAACACATGTCTGCATCTTTCATTTAAGGGATATAGTTCACCCAAAAATGAAAATCATTTACTCACCCTCAAACTTTTTCAATCCTGTATGAATTTATTTCTTCTGATGAACACAAAAGAATATATTTTGAAGAATGTCGATAACCAGACAGTGGATGGACCCCATTGACTAACATAGTAGGAAAAAAAAAATACTATGGAAGTCAATGGCTACCATCAACTGTCTGGTTATCGACATTCTTCAAAATATCTTCTTTTGTGTTCAGCAGAAGAAAGAAACTGGTTTGAAACAACTCGAGAGTGAGTAAATGATGACAGAATTTTCATTTTTAACTAAGTGAACTAATCATTTAACAGAAATTAGCTGTTGGCATATGTTTCACATCAATACAGACCAATTAAATTAGGTAGAATAACTTTTTATATGTTTGGTTGACTGTGTTTCATTTTGATAATGAGCAGTCTGCGATATGAAGCAACGCCAGAACTGATACTATGTTGTGTGAGAGCGCGATGCGCGAGCGCCATCTCTTGGATTTGTTCCACTGCTGTTATTTATAGTCATACAGATAATATGACATCATTCGAAACAGTAAAATGTATATTTTTATTTGTGTACATTCAAAATGACTACAAAATATCATGTCATTGAAAAATAAATAAAACAACATGATGCGCTGCTTTAGCGCGTCTCGGTCTCTTTAGATCTTTCTGGCACTCACCAAAAATTAACCAAAATACAGAGAATAGCCTTCTTGGCGCGCCTACTTTTGAAAGTCAACATTTAGATTATTTAACGTTATAACGTTGCATTATATATGCCCGAGTCACTTTGGAATAAATCACAGCGTTTCATGATAAAACGTGACTTAGCCTATACAGTCCGGAAAATAGGCTATAGGTTATAGCAAATTCAGACCAACTGCTGGTCTACACAGAGAAAAAGCCCTTTCTAGGCTCTTCTGTTGTACCGAGCCATTCGTTAGTCTAGTTGTTTGATGAGAAAATTAAATGTAGCCTATAGTTGCAATACACGCGTTAAGTTTTGTAATCTCCGTGCAACTGCTGCAGCGGTCTATTATTACTAGAATATTAGAAATCTAATACTCAAGCTGTTTTCTCATTTTTCTACTCTTAATATTAAATAAAAAAACGACTGAACGAAAGATACACGGATTCTCTTGAACCACCACCGCGTTTGCGGCAGAAAACTACTGCAGTGCAGCGAAAATGCTCTGTTCGACTTATCTGATACCCTTTACTCTTCCCTGTGGATGACCTGTGACCTACTTTCTGTAAGATCTGAATTTTTGAACTTGAATTTTTTAACTTGAATTTTAGAAAACTGAATTTGAAGTTCCGAATTTCTTCATCTTGAAAACTTGAATCTGTATTTTTTTTAACTGAATATTTGCAGTATACGAATTCAGAACAAAAAAACTAGCTGTTTGAAAATACATGTCTATAAAATTCAGCCATAAAAACATTTCAATTTGTTAAATTTGAAATGTTCAATATTCGTTTAAAAAAAATCAAATTCAGAACTATTTAAACTACCACCTAAAATTCAATTTTGTTAGATTACACTTGCAAATAATTCAAATTTACACAATTCAAATTCAAATCGTTTTGTCATATTATGAGCTCCATAGTCCCAGAATACTTTTTTTATTTCTTTTTTTTTTTTTTTTTTTTTATAAATCACTTTGTGCTCTGTAAACCACAAAACAATACAATTAATCCTCATAATTCATGTGTTAGTGTTGGGACTAATTCACTTGTACAGAAACAATTCATGAATCTGCTTTGATCTACGAATGCAGCCTTATTCACATAAACTTTAGCCTCAGTCCTAATCCTACGAGTTCATAGGCAAGGCTCATTTAAGCATATATAATCAAAATAAAAGAAAATTGTGCGGAATGGTGAAGTGCTTGTGAACTGGGGAGCTAACATTTTATTTTGTGGGTAATTTAATACATTTTTATTAAGGAACAGGACTTGTTCAACAGAGTGAGGGCTAAGTCTATTTATTTTTTTATCTACCGAAGAGCATGACACTCGAAACCTGCTCAAGGGGTTTGCGCTATTTTTGAATTTGAATACGAAGCAGTCACGTGACTGTGTGTGGAAACAAAGTTTCGGACGTCACAGATCACGTGGTTATGGCAAAACAAATCAAGCTCCGATACACTGCTTCAATGTGTGATGTTTTGTTTTTTTGATACAAACTTCAAAGCCTCTGTGCCAAACGTCACATCACTAGATCGGACCACCCAAAAATGGACGAATGGGCTAAGTTTGTCGTCCTGGCTCAGGAGAGCCATACCTTTTTTTCATTTGTCAAGGATTTTCTTTCTACCAGCTGCCTGGACGACGAGACCCTAAAGACCCTATTCCGGATCGGAGGCAACGTTTCACCAGCATATCGACCTCCCAGACACCACAGGGCTGGATTGGAGGGAAGCCGTCATTCGGTGTCTGGAGAGCGTCGCATCCCGATTCAGAACCCACCCAGATCCAGAGCAAATTTCAACCCAAGCGACCGTGGAAAAGTCACGAGAGCCCCCCACAGACAGAGCAACACCACTCGTCGCCACGAATGAGCCAGAGCCCGAGGATAAGAGGCCAGAGCTTGCCATCGCCCCGGTAGTGGAGTCTCAGTGTGAATCTGACCAGGGGTGTGAGCCTGAGACACCAGCGGTCGAGGGAACGGAACGTGAGGACTGGCTGATGGACAATGGAGACTTGTCGGGTCCCACCCAGTACCTGAATCCTTTTTGGACCATGAGAATTGTCTGGACAATATTCTGTCAGTTTGTTTGGAAGAACCACTGTTTTTGGACTGGGAGCATTTATTTTCATTAACCTGCATAGACTGTCATTGTGACTGTGGCTTTAGCAAGTCTCCTCCTCTCCGCTTCCACAATGTTCAGCCAGTCCTCTAGCCCCATCTCTACTAGATGTCTCCACCAGAGACCCTCAGCCTAGTGGCTCTTCCGGGTTCTGAAACTGCATTCATGGCCATATTTAGAGTTTCACTAGAAGTGACACAATATGGCCACTGTGATAATGAAAAGCATAGAAGATCTCATATTATAAAACCTTCAGACATGAGGATGAAACTTCATTATATTACTGTTAATTATTACTGAAAAGTTCTCTAGTGTTTGCTTTATTACCAAATTGCTATTGATTAGTCAAGATTTATCAAATGCACAATTAATCAATTATTTTCTTGGTTCTTTAGTATGCGGACATCATCAGTCTTTTAAACAATAAACAAGTAGTTAAAAAGATAAATTTGCTAAAATGAACCTAATTAAACTGTTCCTTGCACATACTGTAGCTCCTCTGGAAGCTTCCTCACTCCATGTTCGTCACAGTGCATTAAAAATGCACATAATTATGTTTGAAAACATTATAATGACTGAGTTTCACCAGTTTAACTTTTATCACTTTAGTCTAATGTTGTCTCTGATGTTGCGATGTTTAAACTTTGCTTCTGCTATCAGCACTGGTTGAAGTGTCATATCCTGTGTTAAATATAACGTGTTGACTACATAAAAACCCAACGCTGGTTTTACTCAGTTCATTTGTCACTGGTCATGAGTGTTGGTGAAACGGGTAAGAGCATCATTTACTAATTGATCTTTAGATTCAAAAGTGCATGTGTTAATGCAGTCAGTCATTTGGTTGCTGTTGATCTGATGAGCTTCAACACCATTCGTAATTAAATGAAAACTGATGATTATTTCTATAGATGAAGCTCATATATCACATGATTCCTGACATGAGAAATATCTTCTGTTCATCTAATGATCAGTTCATTTACACACACTGATGTTGAGCATTAATAATCCTCAGATGTGCAGAGATCTTACTAACACTAAGAGCTGTTTAGGGTGATGAACATACACTGTTTATGAGCACATAAGTGATGTTTAATGCTGTATTATAGATATATGTTATGCTGATGTGGGTCAGAATGGCTCCTCCTCTTCCTCTGATCTTCTTTCTGCTCATGATTCACGGTGAGTCTCTCTTACATTTCAGCTTCTGAGGCGCTAAAGCAACTAGTTGCTGCTCGATTTTTCCTTTTATTCTGATGTTTATAGTGAAGTTTTTTTTTTTATGATGATTAATGAGCAGTTTTCTGTGGTATGTTGATGTATTTACTTTTGAAGCATGAAGTTTGGGTGAGGCATGTCAATGGGCTTGTCTATTTTATAAATATCCAGTAGTCAGAGGTGTCAAGTAACGAAGTACAGGGTCATTCTATGAAAATGGTGGCTTTTTGAACAGACAACTTCTTAAAAATGTAATTCTTTTTTTTATACCAAAACTTACAGTCAGATAATAGTTAACCTCTTAACATTATAAATCCACTTAAATGACAGCTTAATGTTTTTTTTTATATCTTTACTACATTACATTAAACCAGTGGTTCTCAATCCTGGTCCTGGGGACCCACAGCTCTGCACATTTTATATGTCTCCTTTATCTGACACACCCAGTTCAGTTCAGAGCTCTTTCCTAACGAGCTGATGATCTGAATCAGGTGTGTTAAATGAGGGAGACATACAAACTGTGCAGAGCTGTGGGTCCCCAGGACCAGGATTGAGAACCACTGCATTAAACAATGCTTGTGCTGCTTTTTTGTCACTGGTGTTACTTATATTTTAGATGACAATTCAGGCTTCCCAGAATATAATTTGACTATTTAATTTGCATACATAATCAAAGACAGAAAAAGTTAATGTAATATTAAGAAATTGTCTTGATTAGTAATGATTTACTTTAAACAGGCATGTGTAAAGTTCTATTGTGTGACATTTTTCTATTTCTACCATTGTGTTTTTTGTTGTAACATTAGAAATAATTGAGGTTGAGTGATCAAAATTGAATGATCATATCCTAAAAATGCTTACTAATGAATGCAGCAACAGTTAGGTAGATACAAAAACCATATTCTATGAAACTGGGCAACTCTGATGCCAGAAAACCAATATGCCATGCGGTAACACCAGTGACGCAAAGTGAAACCAATGACAAAACATAAGATTATTTCAAACAATTTTTTATACATTTATTAGTAATACGCCCTTGGATTCGTTCCAAGACAGCAACATAGTCTCGGCCCAGATCTGGCCCACATCTGATAAATGAGGATTACACACGGCCCATATGTGGGCCGGATCTGGGCCAAGACTATGTTGCTGTCTGGGTTGTCTGTAAAGCATAAAGATGTAATATATAATTTTATTAGATTTCCAATGTGAGATGCATGCAACATAATACAACCATGAAATCTTACTCCATTTCTGTCATGCCTATGCTTTGGTTTTGTGTCACAAATGCTAAAAAGTTAGCATACATACAATGCACAATACATTATCTTAAAGGGGTCATATAATGCACTTTTACAAGTTGATTGTACTGAAATGTGTGTTGGCAGTGCCTGTACACAACCATCATAAAATGATAAAAATCCATCCAGTGTTTTTTTTTAAAATCTTATATGTTTCCCCCTCTCCTGAATCAAGCTGTTCGATTTTGTGACGTCACAAAATCAACGCCCCTCCCACAATGGTGGATTGACAGCAGTTTCAACACAGACCCGCCCTCGTGAGCGAGCTGTCAATCATAGCCCATTGATCAATCATAGCCTATCAGCTATTCATTGCATTCATGCACTCAAATGGTGTGCTGAAAACAGAGCTGTTTTGACCAGGTAAAATTAGTGTTTTCTTACAATACTAATGAGAATTTTTAATTAAAGTATATTACAAACTTTTAATTTAGACTCTAAAGAATCATATTAGCTTGTACAAAAATGACATTATATGACCCCTTTAAAACCTGACCTAGCAGACCTGACTGTCTGGAATGGATGGGGGGGTCAACACTGTCTTTCCTGCTCTCAATCTCTCTCTGTGTTTTGCCTGTCTGACCCATTGCCATTTCCTTTGCTCCTGTCTTTTTTCCCTTTCTGTGAGATCCTTCACTTTCTTTCTTTTTTGACCCTCCAAATCCTTTAAGTAAGTCTGCTGTTTCTGTTTAAGGTAGGCTGCTCTGCGGTCTGGGTCAGCATCCCTGCGCTGCCTGTAGAGTCTTTGCTTTTCAGCAGCACTTAATTTCGCCATATCTGTCAAAAGGAAAGCAATATTATGTTTACAATATTAAAACAGTACTGAAATGCTAACAAGTCTTTATTAATATAATTGTTGAGGCTTTTATGAAACCTTATGTTGAGAAAAAAGTTAGTGTTGTTATTGATTGTCACTGGTGTTATCATCATGTCACTGGTGTTACCAGCAGCAGCAGTAACACCAGTGACGATAACACCAGTGACAAATCTGCAGACAAAATGGCATATCTAAGATGGCGGCCACAGTAGCTCAAACCACACTTCTTAAATTGTAAATAAATCACTTAATCATGCAATTTGAAAAATTATATTAATAAAATTTCCTTTCCCCTTACTATAAACTGTAGAACACCAGTGACACATCTTAAGTCCTCGCATGAAATGATCAAATAATTTATCAAATTGCTAAAAGATGAAGAGAGAGTGCACACTCACCATGTGCTTTTCAAAACAGCCACACCTACAATGAACCTTTGACCCAGGAAGAAGTTGGCAAGGATGTTGATTTTTTTCAGAGTGGTGGTTTTTATAAATTGTAACACCATGTGACATGAAATTGAGGGACAGGTATTCCCTGTAAATTATTTAATAATATTTAGTTGATATTTTAGTTTTTTAAGTAGTCCACTAAATAACTATACTACTTCACTTTGTATTATGACATTTAAAGGGGGAGAAAAATATATTTTTTAACTCAAAATATGTCACTAAACCACAACTCCTGACCCGAGGGACAAGCCACTTTCATGGTACTGACCATGTTCTATAAAAAATGGTTTGCAATATAACTGTCTTACATATGTTTTATTAACAATAAAACACTTCAATTAAAACAAAAAACATATATTTTGTGTCATTATCTGACAATTTTAAGTGTTTTTCCTGGTGGTTGAGGCCGGGGCAGGAAAGCCACCATTTTCGTAGAATGACCCTACAAATACTTCGTTACATTACTTATAGACATTTTGGGTATCTATACTTTACTGGATTAATTATTTTTCAGACGACTTTTTACTTCTACTCCTTACATTTTCACGCAATTATCTGTACTTTCTACTCCTTACATTTTAAAAATAGCCTCGTTACTCCTAGTTCATTTCGGCTTGTTTTCATTCCGGCTTGTCGTCGTTAAAATTTTTTTTTGGCCAATTACACAAACGGTTAATCTGAGTCCCGCCTCTTGAACACACATCGCTAAACTGATTGGCTTTGTGTTTTCTTTTCTTTCTAACTTGTGAGAGGCTATAGTCACATTTGGTTGTGCGAAGCGCCAAAACTCCTCCGAGTCCTAAGGAAACCTAGATGCGGTAAGCGAGGGAGAAATCAACAGTTCTGTGCTCAAGAATACGGGGCAAATCGCGTCAAATATTGATTTGGGGAAAGACGTTTTTACAATATAATGACAATCGTAACATAACACTAACATAATCGTTAGTGTGTGTGCGAGAGAGAGAGAGAGAGAGAGTGTGTGAGTGTGAGTGAGTGTTGTGTGTGTGTGTGTGTGTGTGAGAGAGAGAGAGAGAGAGAGAGAGAGAGAGAGAGAGAGTGTGTGTGTGTGTGTGTGTGTGTGTGCAACTACATTATAGGGTCAAAATATCCCCACAAAGATGTCAATATCCGGAATCCTTGTCCTTTTGGGGAATTTTTATTTTTTTTTTTCTTCAGAAAACAGCTTATAAATCAGACTTTTGTTTTTTGAAATTGTACAAATGCAGACAGTTTTCTGTGATAGGTAAGGTTAGTCTATAGGGGGGTAGAATACACAGTTTGTTTGTACAGTATAAAAATCATTATGTCTATGGAAAGTCCCCATAAAACATGAAAAAATAACATTGCTTGGTCTGTTGAAGGCTGGTCTTGTTGAAATGAGAGGCCTGTTGATCAAATCATCCCAGTCTCATCAGCTGGACTGAAAGAAGTTGCAGTGCTCTTAGGACACTGAAAACATGGCTCAGAGCAATGGTCACAAGTGACACTTGACAGTATTGCCGTGTGTCGTGTCCAACAGGACAAACTAGATAGTATTGATGTGAAACATATGCCAACAGTTAATTTCTGTTAAATGATTAGTTCACTTAGTTAAAAATGAAAATTCTGTCATCATTTACTCACTCTCGAGTTGTTTCAAACCAGTTTCTTTCTTCTGCTGAACACAAAAGAAGATATTTTGAAGAATGTCGATAACCAGACAGTTGATGGTAGCTATAATTGACTTCCATAGTATTTTTTTTTTCCTACTATGTTAGTCAATGGGGTCCATCCACTGTCTGGTTATCGACATTCTTCAAAATATATTCTTTTGTGTTCATCAGAAGAAATAAATTCATACAGGATTGAAAAAGTTTGAGGGTGAGTAAATGATTTTCATTTTTGGGTGAACTATATCCCTTAAATGAAAGATGCAGACATGTGTTTGGCTTCTTCAAAAAGCAAGGAACAAGACAGTATTGCACTATTGCATTGCACTATGAGCGGAGTAAAGTTAAGTCTCTGTTAAACTGCCACCATGTCTTTATTAGTTATTTGTAACATTACAGAATTAATTAATTTACGTATTGTTAAGGTCAATATAGACTAAAAACCTTAATACATTATCCTATTAATTTCCTGATTCCTCCGCTTATTTAGCTTATTTATTTAGAAAATTAATTTTCTATGGACATATATATGGCTGAAACAGGTAGCCTAGTGCATCATCCCAAATTTTTCAACATCAACATTTTAATATAATTATAGTCAAATATGGCCTTTAGAAAAATGTGTTTTTTTGAGGAGCTGGGGTAGTGCACTATATAGGCCCCTGTGGCGCCGCGGCCTAAGCTTTTGTCCTTAATGGCATTTTTTTCCTTACATTACTTTTACTTTTATACTTTAAGTAGTTTTGAAACCAGTACTTTTATACTTTTACTTGAGTAAAAAGCTTGAGTTGATACTTCAACTTCTACAGAAGTCTTTTTAAACCCTAGTATCTATACTTCTACCTGAGTAATGAATGTGAATACTTTTGACACCTCTGCCAGTAGTTTTTGGATGCGTCACAGTCTTGAACATGAGTTGCTAATTTGCTACTTGCTAGTCAGTGTCAGGTGGTTCAGGGGAGGGACTTTCTCACTCATCAGAGCATTTGATTGGACAAGCATCTGTGTATCGCCAGATCATGATTATTTTTGGCTCGTTTTCTCAGAAGACAATGTGGAGATATTGTTGAGGTTTATGTGTCAAAGGATTTTATTAGCAGAAGATCTCAGAGCTGATAGACATGAACTAAAAGCCATAAAACTCACATGTTAATATCAGTTTTTAAATCATCAGTGATTATAATGTCTTTGATTATTTGATAGTGCAGCATGACTTCCTTTGCTATGGTTTCACACGAACTCTGTGAGTTTATTTCTGCATCATCCTCCATCAAAGCTGATGAAGTAATTCACACTGAGATCAATTTATTTTTATCTCTCAGTCAAAAGATCCTGAGAAGATTAGCTTAAAATATTTACGGTATAACAAGACGCTGTTTTCAAGTAGAAAGAAACCTCATAGGGCCCTATTTTAACGATCTGAAACGCAAGTGTCAAAGCGCAAGTAACTTTGTGGGCGGGTCTCGGCGCTGTTGCTATTTTCCCGGCGGGATAAATGACTCTTGCGCCAGGCGCAAATCTAAAAGAGGTTGGTCTGAAGTAGCTTCATTATTCATAGGTGTGGTTTGGGCGTAACGTGAAATAAACCAATCAGAGCATCATCTCGCATTCCCTTTAAGAGCAGACACGCTTTTTCCTTGGCGTATTGCTATTATAACGGCGGATTTGCCAGACGCGCGCCAGGAGCGGTTCACAGCCGAGGAGAGCAACACTCTCGTCACGGCCGTAAAAGAGAGAGAAGTGACACTGGGGATGGAGAAACACACCCAAATTAGCTTCGGTTAAACAGGCATAATAATGTAGGTAAATGTGTAAGCTAGATGTATGCTTTTATAATAAATTGTCTGTCTGTCTATCTATCTATCTATCTATCTATCTATCTATCGTTTGTAATAATATGATTTGCAAAAATGAAAACTGCTGCTTCTGTGTAGATTAGAGAATCAAAGTGTATGCGTGTTGTGCACGCTATACATTATGGTCAAGCATGCGCCCTTAAAATAGCATAATGAACAACACGCAACGCGCCACTCATTCCCTAGTTTAGCGACGTGCTTCTGTGGAGGGAAAAGCGCGCTTTGTGCGGGTGCAAAATAGGAATGAAACATGCGTCGGTGTACAAAGTCAATTGCGCTGGGTGCAAGATAGGGCCCATAATGTATGTTATGTTTCCCGAGTTTTTATTCATTTCAATTCACATTTATTTGTAAAGCGCTTTTCATAATACACTTTGTTTCAAGGCAGCTTTACAGAAAATGCATGTGTCTACATTACAGCTCAGAGTAATCTGTTAACAGAGCCGACTATGTCAAAGCAATGTTACATTTTTAAGAAATGTACAGTTCTAAGATAATACAACTCATGCAGTTAACAGACCCATGCATTAATTTATGCAAAAACAATGAGTATGTTAAAGCAATGATTACAAAATGGGGAATTTGGCCGTTGTGTGTGTTGATTCAGAGTTGGCGTCATCTGAAGTCCTTGCAGGAGTTGGCGTCATCTCTTCACAGGTGTTGGGTCATCTAATATATGTGTAAGGCCTGGGACACAATCTTAACTGATTTTAAAACTGTGGGAGACCACAGACACAGACATTTTAGCATTGTAATCCTCCGAATGCACATACTAGAAGCTTTGTTTAGACTGCGAGACCACACACCTTTCGACTGTAGTAACATTTTCACCGTGAGACGAGATCTCATCTCATGGAGACTCGTGTGATCAAACATGACTTGAGAAGAAATACAAATGGAGGACGATCAATGCATCAGCTGGTACTCCTGATGTGAGTTTTGTTTTACGGGAAGAAAAAAAAGGGAGAAAAAAAGGATATGGGTGATCTTCTTTCTCAATACTCCACTTTCATGGCATGTTTGTGGCTGCCAAGTCTTCGCCATAGAAGCACGTAACATCCGGTTGGTGAAGCTCACTTGCTCTCATTGGCAGCCCGTACAGGAGTCGTAAATATCAAACATGTTTCCCACCGTGATCGTGTAGCGCTTTTAACCCTTTCTTACATGGTTAAATAATGAAGCGCTCTGAGTTCGTATGAATAAACTTTGTTTTATCAAATATTGTGAGCTAAGTGTGCCTATTTATTCACTTCAACTTATTCTGTGTAACTGTGTTTGTTACTTAGCTCATTGGGTCCCTTAAACTTTAAAATAAGAATCACATAAACAATTATTAATTAGGATTTTAGAATTTACCTTCTGTTAATAAAGTAATTGTTTTACCAAAAATAAATAAATCTCAATGTATATTTATATCCCTTTTTTTTTTTACCTCAAATAATAATACATTGAAAACACTCAATTATACTGCAAGTTAAATAACAATTTACTGGAAAAATGTAAAAGGATCAAGTTTTAGGATTTGTTCAAAATGTAAAATAAAATAACAATTATGTAAATAAGCAATAGGAATTTCACCAATTCACACAGATGAATCAAAAAAATTAATCAAATACACATTTCATATGCACTTTTTTTGTAAAAAGTTATTTGTTCCCCTCTTTTTAGGTATACTTTAAACTTGAGTCCCCAAACTCTCACTCAAATTCAAAATACTCTTTAACCAAATACTAAGCCGGCAATATGAGCTCACACTTAACCTTATTCAATGGGTAAGTCTTTCATTGTCACGTTGCAGGCCTGTTTGATGCTGGGGTACGTTGTGGTCAACAAACAAACAAAAGACCGCTTCACTCAACACTGAGCAACAAACAAAAAAAGACCTTAATATCCCCAATCAGAAGAGCGTGTTTCACCCATAGACTGTAAAAAATATGGACAAAGTGTCTGTGACGTCACCCATAGACTTTCTGAAGAACGGTTTTGAAGCCGTTTATGGGGGGTATGGGCGGCGCCATCTTGGGAAATCCTAATCCCGCCCACCTTCTGGCCAATCCATATATGGGTAAAGGACGCAGCGCGCATCACTCAGCTCGCTCTGCTACTCCGGTTATCTCTGTATATTTTAGGCAACGAAATATGTTATAAAACACCATACTAACTCTTTTCCTTTTCATTTAAAGAAATCTTAAACATTATAGCCACACAAATGTTCGCGTATTGATTATATTCACTGCATATAACGTTTGCCTATTTATAAAAAAACGAAATATAAAACACAAACCTCATTTCATTGAGGAAACCTATATTTCATTTTAAATATAATATAAAAATATTAAACATTTTAATATGGTCCAGGCAATATGTGCATTTGTACTAAACAACAGATGTTGCAGTAAACAACATTACAGATCATCTTCGTTGTATTAAAATTTAAAATGACAAAACTCAACCCAGTCTCTTTTTGTTAAATTTCAGTTTTATCAATATTAGCTATTATAAAAGTATAAGTAAAAGGTACAAGAAGATATACAAATAAAGCAAACAATTCAGTCAAACATACAAAGTCAGCGCTCAAGTCTAACCATACAACGGTAAAGTTAAATAGCTTATAAAGTTATGAACTTCCCCTCAGCCAAAACGATTGGCCAGGGAACAAATTATAGATTCACGAGACCAAAAATGACCTGTTAGATATACACAAGACAAATTATATCTCATGTTTAACCACTACAGAGACGCCAGAGTCAGCGGCAAACGTCAGAACGACTAGCCGAGGAAAGGCTGTTCCAGGCGGGGTACATGAACCCCCAGAGCGCCCGGTCATCGCTGGATCTTTTCATAAATCTTTATAAATAAACCACAGATTTGAGCTTTAAACCACTACATTCTCGCCTGAAAAACTCTTAAAACTACATTTCATGATTCAAAAACAGTAGTATTATATTTCAACTGTGTTAAAAAATGGCGCTTCTTATGTTGTCATTCTCCTTGGCGCTGCCTTATCAGCTGTCAATCAAAGTTAACCACGCCCTCATACATTTTATATCTAAATACGATCTAAACTAACGAGTTAGAAAAAAATGTACCCCCCTCACAGTTGTCAGGCACTCGGAACCTATCGAAAAATACAATAAAGGTCCATGGGACCAACCTGTAAAAACATGAATTTATGCTGTGAAAACGGACATTTTAACATGGGGTCTATGGACATTTGCTCCCTTTTGGGACCTTCCTCTAGTGGATTTTCGATGTATTGCAGTTTTTCGCACTTCCGGGTAGGCTTCATTTTTCAGATTAGAATGTTGCCGCTTGGTTTCACCTCACAACGTTAAATGTCCATCAACCCCACGATTGCAGCGATTTCCTTATAAGGCCACAGGAATTCCGAGCACTCGCATTAACTCAAGTCATCTGGACTCATCCTCATCTGAAACTGCCACGAATCCTTACGCTGACGACTCGCCAACTAAACACACAATCCATCCGAGCAAGATAGACACTGTTCAGTCTCTATAAATAGTCCATTCGCTGTATTAGTAAATGGAGGCTGGAATAAACACAATCAGAAATATTTTGTGGAGAAATAATTCTTACCCGTCTCTGTAGTATAAGTTTCTGTTCTCGTTTTGACCTTAATCTAGAGCATTGATTGGACACCCAACATGGACAAGTGAATTCGATTGGAATAAACAATAGAAATATCAAAATACAAAAATAATAAAAATAATAAATTTCAACTTAATTAACATAGAACTTATTCACAACCATATACATTTATAAAATGCACATAAAATAAATATGTATATAAAAAAAAAACTTATTTGTAAAAATTATTACACTGGGTTACAATCAGTAGCAGTAAAATAATCGTAATGGCAGCACACAATTGAGTATTTGCACATTTGAGTCAGTTGCAAGAAGCCTTGAATTGGGCCACGCCCCCCAGATTGTTGGGGGTTACAAATTGCGCCCAAAATCGGGCTTACAATTTTTATTTTTGGGCCAGACTAAGTCTACAATTGGGAATGTTCCCAAAACATGTATTTGTAAAGGTTGTTTTGGTTATCCAAGAGGTCGATATATTAATGTTAGTCAGTCATGACTACTCTTAACCTTGGCTTAAATGCATTTTGACTGATCTAATCCAGGTTTTAATAAACTGTATCTGCAACATATACTTAGTTTATGGAAAATGACACATTTCAGCATAACATGATTATAAAAATAAAATCTAAAACTAACCTGCAGGAACATTCTGGGATGGTTCTCTTTAGTTGCAAAAAAATAACCTACTGAGAACTTTCCTAAAGCGTTATTTTTTGGTAAAACAATTTTGGTAAATGATTTTTTTTTTCTTTCATATTCATATTTTTATTCAGTACGATCTGTATTTTTTATTTAGAATACATACAAATGTCATTTACGTCTTTTAGTTTGTCAAGATATTTTCAAGAGTATGTGCTCTAGTACGTAAGAACGAGCCTGTATTGAATCTAGAAAATAAAGCAAAATAACTGACGAATATGAGAAATAGTGGTGATCAGTGTTTGCATTAGTTGGGCTCTTGACTCCTGACGTTTTCATGTTAGTTTGTGTTTTTTGTAAAGTGTAAACACATTATTTGTTGGTAATGAAGCCAAAAACAAAGATGATATAATTTTCATTATCATTTAGTGAAGTGAGTCACAAATCTCATCCCTGATTAAAAGTGGGTTGTTAATAATCTCAAATTTGTCATTGTTAATATTGCCATGATTCAGATCAGGGCCGGGTTACCCGATAATGATGTATCTTAGCTCTTAAGAGCTCTTTCTACGTGCAAGGTTACGAACGCTCGCAGCAATTCCACGAGCGTTTCCCAAAAATGCACTTAACATGAACGCGCGAGAACGTGCTCTACGTGCTACTTAAGAGTCGCTGTCCATTCGTGAAGTGCTGAAACATAACCTTATATGGAATCGTATTCTGAACGTTTAACCTAATAATTGTCATCTGTTGTGGATTAGCAATCAAGACAAGTCTATATAAAGCACCTACAGGCCGAGGCACTGACAAAATGGCTAAAAAAAACAAAAAACAAGAAAAGAAAAGATACCTTTCAAAAAGATGAAATTAATGTCCTTTTAGAGGAGATAGAGCGAAACAAAGATGTAATTTTTAACAGATTTAAAGGATTTATTTTATTTATTTTTTGTTCATTCATTTAATTTTGATTAAATTATTTATATTTATTTGTTTTGTTTTCTGACCTTTTTAATTATTTAATTTATACATTAATTTAACCAACAACAAAAAAGAGTAATAAAGTGTACAATAAAGTACAATCAAAACCTTATATTATAATCACATTGCATTTGAATAAAGTTAAAGGTGTAATCTGCCGGTTGTCCTGCAGGTGTCCTCATAAATCTGTCTTCTTACGATGCACTTGAGGATGTACGATTACTCTAGAGCACTCGTAGTTCTACGAAGATTTTCAAGTGCTACTTAAGCAACGATGCTTTTGGGAAACAGACCGTAATATTAAGATCAGTCGTACGATCGTTTTAACGATCAATTTAGGATTACGATGCTTTTGGGAAACACAGCCCTGATCGTCCAATTTTTTATTTATTTTTATTCAGACACGCACAGGAATTAAGAATCAGCGCATTAAGGCTGTTTTCATGGTCTGTTGTAATTTATAAAACAACATTTACAGTTTGATGAATTCTGTGTTTCAGGGGTTTCTAGTGATGATTGGGGTGTGAGTTACAGTCCTTCACACATCTGTGCACTAAAGGACTCAACAGTGATAATGAGATGCACTTATACATACCCTACTGGACATCAGATCAAGAAAGTGTTCTGGACAAAAGGCCCTGTAAAGGATGTAGATCCTCCAGATCTGTCTAATGACCCTGAATACAGTCAGAGGCTTCAGTATCTGGGAGATAAACAGCAGAACTGCACCGTCAGACTGAGTCATGTGACACTGAAGGATGAACACATGTACTATTTCAGATTCATCACTGATAAAGACAAATGGATTGGTGCTCCAGGAGTGACTCTTACTGTCACAGGTGACTTTGGTGAGGTTTATCTCTTCTTCTGTGCATTATGTTGAATAATAATCAGTGTATGACAGCAGCACTAGATATAATGTGTGTGTTGTGTTCAGATCTTCAGGTGGAGTCTCCTGAGAGAGTGACAGAGGGAGATTCAGTCACTCTGAGATGTAAAAGCAGCTGCGCTCTGACTGACAGAGCAACATTCATCTGGTACAGAAACTCACAGCCATTAACTGAGAGAAGAGACAGAAACAATGAACTCCTGCTGCAGTCAGTCAGAAGAGAGGATTCAGGCAGATATAGCTGTGCTGTAGACGGACACACTCACATCTCTCCTGCTGTTCAGATCAATGTCATGTGTGAGTGCATATTCATTTGTTCTTTAAAAAAAACAGAGATTGTGTTTAAATGATATGATTTAAAGATTACATTTTTGTCCTGTATTAGATCCTCCAAAGAACATCTCAGTGTCCATCAGTCCATCTGGTGTAATAGTGGAGGGAGATTCAGTGACTCTGAACTGCATCAGTGACTCAAACCCTCCTGCTCTGAACTTCAGCTGGTTTAAAGGAGGAACGATTTTAGGATCTGAAAGAATCTACAGAATCTCAAAGATCAGCTCTGATGACAGTGGAGAATACAAGTGCAAGTCCATCAATGAGCATGGGGAGAAATACTCTGATAATGTGACTTTAAACGTCATGTGTGAGTTAATGATCACCTACATATTGTTAAAAAAAACCTTCAAATTAATTATTTTCTAGTATTTGTTATGAATTTTAATTTTTGTCTTTAGACCCTCCCAGGAACGTCTCAGTGTTGATGAGTGGATCTGCTGTAATAGTGGAGGGAGATTCAGTGACTCTGAACTGCATCAGTGACTCAAACCCTCCTGCTCTGAACTTCAGCTGGTTTAAGGAGAAAGAAACCTCAGCTGTTGGATCTGGACAGAGTTTCAGTGCACTACAGAGTGGACGCTTCTACTGTCAGGCTCACAATCAACATGGATCTCAGAGATCAGACGCTGTAACTGTCACAGGTGAAGCTTTTATTAACACACTCCTGTATCTTCACATCATTCATCAGTTTGGAGAGTTAATCATGATGATCTTCCTCTTTCAGTTCATCATGTTGCTGGTGGGAATGTGATTGTGATCACAGCGGCATCTGGAGGATTATCCATCATCATCATCTTCATCATCATCCTGTTTATAATGTGAGCTCAATGAAAAAAAACTGCAGTGATTGTACAAGTTCACTTTTGGTCTAATGTAAAAGGAAATTATTCATTTGTGTTTTATTAGTAATCTTCAAAAACAGCATTCATATTTTCATTTAAATTGATACATTTATCCATATGCTGTTAATGTCTGTGATTATAACAGAAAGAGACGAAGGAGTGTTAAATCTGAAGATCTCACAGTGAAAGATGTAAATCTAAACATGATGTCAGAAGAAACAGAGGATCCACGTACAAAGGCAAGTTCTTGCAATAGTCTTTAATGAAGAATTAACATAGGCAGTCTGTCGTGCAACGACACAGAACTGGAATAAACTCACAGTCAGTGTACAGTAGGTCAGCAGAAACAGAAGACTCTTGGTGATTGTTTGCAGAGCTGGTAATTCACGTAGGGCCAAGGGCCAGTTTGGTTTGAAATGTGCTGGGGATTTTTTTTTTTTCTCTTTCGCGCAGGTCATTTTTTGAAAGTCGATGTCCTGTAGCTTACTAATGTAATACAAATGTTTAATAAAAAAGCGTTGCTAACACAATGCTAAATCATAAATCAGATGTATGAACAATAACATTACGATGTCCAGCAATCGATTTAAATAGTACATTGGGTTTAATTTGTCGTTTAATGAGGTCTAATATATGTTGTTAGTGATGAGAATTTTCACGTAAATATATACATAGGTCCGACTAATTTAAGCGTGTATTTAAATGGTCCAGTGGCAGAACTTCTGCCAAGCGTGTCAGAGGTTCTGGGTTCCAAATCCGCACTCCTAATCCATTTTTTTTTTCTCATCAAAACCGATTATGTTTATCAGTGGTTGTATATCAGGCAGGGACACGTTTGTGTGCATTATGTTTTGTAATTTCACCGGAACAAATAAAGAGTCTCCACAATGGATTGAAGCACGTATCCGAGTGAAGACTGTGCGCGAGCCACAAGAGAACACAGTATCCGCGCCACTGATCGCAGCGGCAACGAACACAACATTACAAAACAACATTTCAGCGCTAGACAGGGTTGCCAGGTCCCAGAAATATTTCCAGCCCAATGACAACTCAAAACCTGCCCAAAAGGAATGAAAACTAGCCCAATTTTCCAGTGTCCAATCAGATTAGACAACGACTGGATTCCCACAAAGGGCCTTAAAATAAATTTATATATGTATAAGTTTAAGTTTAAAGTTTTGGCCTTTTGTCTTATCCAAATTCTTAATATCACACACTGTGTTTTTTTTATACACAATCTCATACAATAAAGGTAAAATAAGAACATGTCCTCTCTGATATTTTCTGACCCTAGTCAGAAGTACTAACTTTTACTTACTTTTTCCTCTTCTCAGCACTTCTCTCTGATGCTTTTCTCTCCAGATCTGTGGTTGTTCTGTTTACACACAAGCACCAATATTAAAATGAACACACTGTTAAACTAAATTAACATACACTGGCTTTCATCAATATTATTACCAATATGCTTACTGGGTGATCTTGAACACTTGTCCTTTGTTTTTGTTGTTGTTTGTCTTCTCTTTTTTCAGAACTTTTCACAACATTTTCTTCTTAGATGGTCTAACTGTGCAGCCTCATTTTGATTACAGCTTTGAACAGAACTATATACAATATCAGGGCTGTTTTATTTTAGACATTTGTGCTCTCTTCCCCACCCTTCTCAAGTGGTGCTGAATAGATTTCACTAGTAAAGAGAGAAAGCATCCGTGGTGATGGTTTAAATTCATGGCAGCATATGTTTCTTCTTTGCATGTAAGCTCGAATCCTCATTATATTTAGCAAATAATTCTGCTCTAGCCTGTTTCGTAGCTTGTTCTTTATCAGTGACATTTGGGAAAATGAACGCTCAACTGCTGCATTGCTGAATGGTAGAGCAAGAAGACTCAATGCAAAATTACCAAGATCCTCAAAATTTATTTTACCTGCAGTATCTGTGTATGCAGAAACTTCTATCCAGAAGTCCTCTGTTTTGCCATCTTCTGCATTGTTCCATTCCAGAGTGTGGATTACTCTCCACTGTTGCTCTGCTTTTCCTACATCTCCCTTATAGAGGTGGAAAAAGGGAAGATCATCAATCCTTGGCTTACTTGACGACAGAGCATGACTCGGTGACAGGAATTTGAGAGCCTCTAACTGTTTAATGTTATCTGGAAGTATCTTCCTAATTTCCTTAGATAACTCTAGCATGTAGTCCCTGCACCTGCATTTCATGTCCTGTTCAGCTAGGTCACTTATTCTATTGGCTTCAAACAAAGCAAGACGGAACTGCACCCCAAAGTCTACAGCAAAAGATTCTCATCAGAAAGGTTAAACTCCATGATGTCTTGCCAGCTCTGGAATGTCTTAGGCAAACCTATGCGCTCAAGCAGGGACCGGTAAAATGTTAGAAGTTCCGTTAGAAGTTTTGCAGGATCAGGTTTGTCAAGTTGAAAGATTTTATTAAGTCTGTTTAACTCTGACACAATTGGTTGGAGGAATTTCAGGTATATCAGGTTAATATCGTCGCTATACATTTGGTACAGCAGTTCCGCAGCATAGCTCCTCTCACTGTCTTTTGTCAACTGAAAATGCAACTTAAGCTCCACATACTGTGAAAGGATCCGGTTGATGCATACTAATAGCGAGCCACCTAGTGTCAGACAGTTGCAGAATTTTCAGCGGGCTTTCACCTACATTTATGGTTTTGTACAGTTCAGAATATTTTTGGAGACGCTGGGTGGCATTTGAAAACCAACTGTAGGTCTGAGAAACCATGTACTCAACATTTCTGGGGAGGACACTGACGGCTTTTGATTAACACACTGTTAAACTGTTAAACACAGAGCTGAAGAGAATGGCACACACACTTTATGTAGACAATGAGGATTGCGGTCACGGAATTTCTGTAGCACTGAATTATGTTGCCCTCACATTGTGTTACAGCCATCAGTTGCAAGACTGATGCAATTCAGTATGGACAATTTGTTATCATCCAGGAATTTGAATAAAGCATTTGCTATGGTCAGTGATTCACCAGCTACTATATTGATCATTCCTGCAAAAGTGCTAATGATTCGTGAGAGCTTTTTGCTGTAATATCTGATGACTATACACAGTTGTTTTTTGGTCGTGACATCAGTGCTCTCACCAACAATAAGAGAGTATGGTCCACTTCCTACATCCTCCAGAAGGTCTTCATGTACTACTGGTCCTATCACTGAATTAATTAGTGCTGTGCATTTCGTTTGATGTAAACTAATGCCTTTTTTTGAAATTTCTTCCACAACACTTTCTAAGTGGTCAACAGTTGAAGTGCTTGAGTGACAAGCAACGTGGGCAGCCAGCTTCAGCTCTGCCTCTTTCACAGGTACATTATTTCTTAGAAAGGAACTGCCTGTGTCAAATAATGTTCTGGCATTTGAGAAAGGAGATGTTCCTTTTTTTGATGTTTTTCAGTCGCAGCATGAGCTACCAGATCACCGTGGTGAGCTCTTACTTCACATTTGCAATATTTGCAGAACGCTTTTCTATCATCATTTGGAAGACTTTGAATCCACTCCTTTAATCCTTTCTCTGTCTCCCATTCTTTGCAATACTTCTTTCCATACTTTCTCCATTTACCTGACATTTTAGAATGCTGCTTGTTCATCCACGGACAACCGAAACGACGCTTCTACAACGCTCTCATGTGAGTGACGTGATGATGCTTGATTTGTGATGTTGAGTCAAAAGCACATGTGAAGCGCTTACTCGCGTCTCGCGAGCAGCAGCAGTTGTTGCCAAGTATTCATTCCCGGGATCAACACCCACTAATAAAAGGTTCCCTTTTCATTTTATCTTTGTCTACAATTTTATTTTTATTTTATTTATTTATTTTTTGCGGCCGCAATACATTATAAATGTAACCCAAAAAAACGCAACCCACGACTCTGTAATTTTTCACGCAACTCCTTTTTTAAAATAGCCCAATTGTGCAGGAAAACCATTACACTGTTAGACTTTTCAAGGGTTTTTTACAGTAACTTACTGGCAACACTGTTGCCAGTAAGTTACTGTAATTACGATTTACAGTACATTACCGTATTTCAGTTTTACAGTACAGTACTTTAATTGTGTAATACAGTGCATTACTGTAAAAATGAAGCTAATCAGTACACTACTGTAATTATTTTTTTATTTGTACTAAATATAAATTAGATTTCATAATTTTGATATATAATTAATTTTTGTTTTTATCCTACATAAATACTACTAACATACAAACTAGAAAAATTTGTTTACACATTAATGGGTGAGTTTAGGGACAACGTTTTTTGTGTTAATGATTTTAACAAAGTAAACATGTCAGAAAGGTTAGCACAAAGATGTGTAACTGTGTTAAATTAACACATTATGTGCTGTCCTTCACTGCACACATTGTTAAAATCATACATAAAATCATAAACAAAACGTTAGCATTTGACAAAATGAATGTAGAGTCATTGGTTGTTTAGCTTATACAAGTATTATAATGAAATATCAACCATTACATTCATAAAACTGCAGAATATAAATACATTTTTAAGCAGTCAAAAAGGAAATGTCCAACACAGGACAAAACACAGTTCTTTTCACAATACATGACACATAACCCTACCTTCAAAATAATTTCACTTATTTACAAAAATTTGTTGGATTCATGTACACTGGTGGCCAAAAGAAGTATTTAAGTCTCTTAATGTTTTTGAAAGAAGTCTCTTTGATGCTCAAGAAACATTTCTTATTATTATCAATGTCTGACTGTCTACCCCTCAGTCTACTTCTACGAGTAAAAATCATCATCAAAATAATCTTTAAAAAGTCAACACAATGTTTTTGTCCACCTTTGTGAATAAATGAATGTCTCCAAAGATATTGGTTCCTGTTCAGAACTTGACTGACAACATCAGAATGTTCCCTGGTCTGTGTGCGTGTCCACAAACACAAATGTACTCAGTGCTTCAGAGGAGATCCTATATATGAGAGAGAGAGAGAGAGAGAGAGAGAGAAAATATTAGCGTCAAAATATATTTAACCTCCTTATTTACATTTTTATTATTATTTTTACAATAATTTAAGAATATATATTTGTAAACAGCTTTTGTCAATAGCATATTCAAACATTTCAACTGAACTAAATTAAATTATTCCAGATTAAATTTTAATACTTACAAATCCTAAATTCTGTCCAAAAATGCTGAGATCCATAGAGAGAAAGACTGACATCGATGATTTTAGCCCATTTCAGCTCATCTGCAGTGAAGGGGTCCCTGTCTGAGACAAATATACATTAAGACACATGCAAGAAATCACTGTGTGATGATCGTTCTCCTTCCTACAGTAGTTAACCCACCTGTGTGCTGATATTAGGACCTTCCTGTTCAGGTGGGACTGCAATGGTAGAGAGTCTTCTGCCTAATAAAATATCAAAATAATGCAAAAATATAAACCTAAGTTGTTTAGAATGCTAGATTTGGTATGAATGAATTAGTGAGAGTTTTACTGCAGTGCTTACCTGAATACATTTAATCTGGTGAGACTGAACAAAGAAAATGGTCCATCTTCTGATTGGTTCATTTGCTGTGTAATAAATATAAAGTTAGACATGATACAAAGGTCACTTACTTGATATAAAGTTAGCCAATTTTATAGAGATTTTATAAGATATTGTATGCTATCTGCACCAGTGGCTCCAAAGCACATCACATATTGCTAATCATTTCAGCAAACTTGTGTCAAAATATATCACAAATGGCCTAACGTTAACTTATCTCCGGAATCTTGCTAGAAGTCACTGGCGCGAATTGGCACTTTGTTGCAGTTGCCTTTAAACACATACAAAAATGGAAGTAAATATTAAATTCCATTAAAAAAAAAAAACTATAATATGTTATAGTTTGCAAACTAATGTTAAAACTAGAAAGGTGGCAGCTAGCCAAATAAAACTTAGCTAACATGCAATGTTATTTTCTCATCAGTAGGCCAACATTATCTACAACCAAAACAGAATTTCACATTAGTTAATTTATTGTTAATGTAAACTAACGTTAGGCGTTGCTCGTTGGCGTATTTTAACTCGACAACAAAGTCTGTAAAATGAAACGTTAGCACAGTTTACCGTGGTAAAGTTTGTTATACCGCCATGTTGACGAGTATAACAGGTTATCCTGTCAACACACACAGAATGTTTTTTTTACCTTGCTTGCTGGTCTCTCTCTCTCGGTGAAGTGAATTCCGTCTCTTCCCCGGGCCAGACACGAACGGTGCGGTCCAGCAAAAGACTTTACACTGGATTGATTGATTTTACACTGGATGCTCCGGCGCGACACGACAAATCCCAGAAAGTGTATAGTGATACGCTGTTATATTTCTGACGTACGTTACTCCGAGTCCAAGCGCTCGCGCTATTTCTGGCAACAGTGGCAAGGGACAAACAGGTTTACATTTTGCATTAATGGTCCGGTCCGGTCGCTTCAATGTGTCCAATATAGACAGCCTCTGACTGTTATAGCGTTGTAGACACGCGGTGTAAGGCAACAATTAGGAAATAAAAAGCACGATGGAATAGTGCCAGCCAGAGAGACCGTTACGTCAAATACAGTAGTATACAGCTAATTAAAAAAAAAAAACAGTAAGTCTCTGTATGTGGTGTTAGACGTCACAGAAAAGTCCCATGATGCAATGGGTATCACAGTTATTTACTGTAAAGAGAAATAGCAGTATAATACTGGGGGATTTAAAGTAAATAACTGTAGAAATTACAGAAAAGTCTAACAGTGTACCCTGGCAACCATGGCGCTAGATCGCCTCTTATTTAAAAAACGAACTAAATGAATGCTCTGCTAGTTAACTGGAGATGTTTTATTTATTTGTATTGGTTCGTGCCGCGAAATGTTTCAAAGTGGTGGGGACAATGTCGACCTTAGCAAAAAGTGGTGGGGACATGTCCCACCCGTCCCACCCACAAATTACGCCTATGCATAGGGCAGTAACACAGACCTTGTAGTGGCCACAAAGCTGCAGAGAGAAGACTGTAGAAGGCCAGCAGGGTGACAGGGCAGAGAAAACACAAGACGAGCACAACTCCTCTAGACTAGACAAGATAACGCAAGCTAAATCTTCATGGAGATAAAACACAGGCATGACTCACGTACACACGTAATAATCCGACAAAGAACAAGGGGAACAAACGAGAAAGTAATGACACTAAAGTGAGAACAGGTGTCACAGAGAAGCAGCGCAAATGCTAATTGCAATGATGAACAGGTGGGAAAATAGAGAGAGAGAGAGAGAGAGAGAGAGAGAGAGAGAGAGAGAGAGAGCAAATGTCACGCCCGAGCCGGAGGTGTGGAGGCGCTGCCTGCCAGCCGACACCCCCGAGCTACCACACCACCTTGAGAAGCTACCCCGTACCCAAGAAGAGGCGGACACCAAGAATTCGAAGGTTTAACACGTTTATTTATTTAAAGTGAATGCCTTTAAAAATGGTGGAAGCTTTAGCAGGCTCTCGTTGGACTCAGGCAGGGAATGGAGGTGCATATACTTCACAGCTCCAGCAGGCTCTTCACTGGACTCAAACAGAGAATGGAGGGTACGTATCACTCACAGCTTTAGCAGGTTCTTCACTAGCCTCAGACAGAGAATGGAGGGTACGTATCACTCACAGCTTTAGCAGGCTCTTCACTGGACTCAGACAGAGAATGGAGGGTACGTATAACTCACAGCTTTAGCAGGCTCTTCACTGGACTCAGACAGAGAATGGAGGGTACGTATCACTCACAGCTTTAGCAGGTTCTTCACTGGACTCAGACAGAGAGTGGAGGGTACATATAACTCACAGCTTTAGCAGGCTCTTCACTGGACTCAGAGAGAGAATGGAGGGTACGTATCACTCACAGCTTTAGCAGGTTCTTCACTGGACTCAGACAGAGAGTGGAGGGTACGTATCACTCACAGCTTTAGCAGGCTCTTCACTGGACTCAGACAGAGAGTGGAGGATACGTATCACTCACAGCTTTAGCAGGCTCTTCACTGGACTCAGACGGAGAATGGAGGGTACGTATCACTCACAGCTTTAGCAGGTTCTTCACTGGACTCAGACAGAGAATGGAGGGTACGTATAACTCACAGCTTTAGCAGGTTCTTCACTGGACTCAGACAGAGAGTGGAGGATACGTATCACTCACAGCTTTAGCAGGCTCTTCACTGGACTCAGACAGAGAATGGAGGGTACGTATAACTCACAGCTTCAGCAGGCTCTTCACTGGACTCAGACGGAGAATGGCGGGTACGTATAACTCACAGCTTTAGCAGGTTCTTCACTGGACTCAGACAGAGAATGGAGGGTACGTATAACTCACAGCTTTAGCAGGCTCTTCACTAGCCTCAGACAGAGAATGGAGGGTACGTATAACTCACAGCTTTAGCAGGTTCTTCACTGGACTCAGACAGAGAATGAAGGGTACGTATAACTCACAGCTTTAGCAGGCTCTTCACTGGACTCAGACAGAGAATGGAGGGTACGTATAACTCACAGCTTCAGCAGGCTCTTCACTGGACTCAGACAGAGAATGGAGGGTACGTATAACTCACAGCTTTAGCAGGTTCTTCACTGGACTCAGACAGAGAGTGGAGGATACGTATCACTCACAGCTTTAGCAGGCTCTTCACTGGACTCAGACAGAGAATGGAGGGTACGTATAACTCACAGCTTCAGCAGGCTCTTCACTGGACTCAGACGGAGAATGGCGGGTACGTATAACTCACAGCTTTAGCAGGTTCTTCACTGGACTCAGACAGAGAATGGAGGGTACGTATAACTCACAGCTTTAGCAGGTTCTTCACTGGACTCAGACAGAGCATGGAGGGTACGTATAACTCACAGCTTTAGCAGGTTCTTCACTGGACTCAGACAGAGAATGGAGGGTACGTATAACTCACAGCTTTAGCAGGCTCTTCACTAGCCTCAGACAGAGAATGGAGGGTACGTATAACTCACAGCTTTAGCAGGTTCTTCACTGGACTCAGACAGAGAATGGAGGGTACGTATAACTCACAGCTTTAGCAGGCTCTTCACTGGACTCAGACAGAGAATGGAGGGTACGTATAACTCACAGCTTTAGCAGGTTCTTCACTGGACTCAGACAGAGAATGGAGGGTACGTATAACTCACAGCTTTAGCAGGTTCTTCACTGGACTCAGACGGATAATGGAGGGTACGTATAACTCACAGCTTCAGCAGGCTCTTCACTGGACTCAGACGGAGAATGGCGGGTACGTATAACTCACAGCTTTAGCAGGTTCTTCACTGGACTCAGACGGAGAATGGAGGGTACGTATAACTCACAGCTTTAGCAGGTTCTTCACTGGACTCAGACAGAGAATGGAGGGTACATATCACTCACAGCTTTAGCAGGCTCTTCACTGGACTCAGACAGAGAATGGAGGGTACGTATAACTCACAGCTTTAGCAGGCTCTCGCTGGACTCAAACAGAATGGAGGGTACGTATAACTCACAGCTTTAGCAGGTTCTTCACTGGACTCAGACAGAGAATGGAGGGTACGTATCACTCACAGCTTTAGCAGGTTCTTCACTGGACTCAGACAGAGAGTGGAGGGTACGTATCACTCACAGCTTTAGCAGGCTCTTCACTGGGCTCAGAGAGAGAATGGAGGGTACGTATCACTCACAGCTTTAGCAGGTTCTTCACTGGACTCAGACAGAGAGTGGAGGGTACGTATCACTCACAGCTTTAGCAGGCTCTTCACTGGACTCAGAGAGAGAATGGAGGATACGTATCACTCACAGCTTTAGCAGGCTCTTCACTGGACTCAGAGAATGGTGGGTACGTATAACTCACAGCTTTAGCAGGCTCTTCACTGGACTCAGACAGAGAATGGAGGGTACGTATAACTCACAGCTTTAGCAGGTTCTTCACTGGACTCAGACAGAGAGTGGAGGATACGTATCACTCACAGCTTTAGCAGGCTCTTCACTGGACTCAGACGGAGAATGGAGGGTACGTATCACTCACAGCTTTAGCAGGTTCTTTAAGCTTCAGCAGTCTCTTCACTGGACTCAGCAGGCTCTTCATGCTTTCGTCGAGGGATTATAGGCTGGTCACCCGTACACTCTGCGACGTCCCACACTCGTGTTTACACTACAACACACTCAATTCACACGTGATATTTGAAACTCAGCACAGCATGCCCAAACTTCAGATCATTAAGGCAGAGTGTGACCCAGACGACAGCCTCGACGGATGAACTCTCCGTGCACTGATACAAACAGGGTTCTCACTGCTGTGTCACTTCCAAGCATCCATCAGGCACTTATCTCAGGATGAATCCAGTCTCGCTGCCTCCAGTCCCTCCCTCGCTGTGTCTCTGCTGCGGCCTGTAGTTCCGGCTTTCGTCACCCCGTGACACAAACCCAGCTCATGACACATGACTTCACAAAAGCAGAGAATGAATCGATCAGCCATTATCTGTGTTTCAGACTGTAACTGTAGGGGAAACTAACATTATCAATTGTTAGTCTGTATAAATTGTTAGTCTTTATCAATAATATCCAGTAAAAAAACATTCATAAACTAATATTTCTTTCTTTTTAGACCAGTGATTCTCAAACTGTATGTACAGCGCCCTCAGGTGGTGTGACACATGAAGAAATAAATCACTTTTGACATAAAAAAAAAAAAATCACTTATTTTTTACATGGTTTCGTTAAAATTTCTGATATAGTTACAGTTTTAATATAGATTTATTTTCTAATAATGTGATAATCATTAGTATATTTACAATCAGTTTGATTATTTCACTTCTGATACTCATTCTGTCCTTTTCTTCTCCTGCAATCAACAAGCCTCTTTCTGAACCGGATTCAGCCAATGATGCTCTGTATGCCAGTGTGAAATCCAGAAGATTCAGAGGAAAAACTTCTGAATCCAGAGATACTGAGGAGATCCAGTACGCAACTGTCCAACATCACAGAAAGACAGAGACGAAGAGAGTAGAGGAGAATGAATGTCAATATGACGATAGAGTTCATCAGCCTGATGCTGCAGTGAGGTGAGAAAAACAACTTAACCATCACTAACTTAACTTGCACCAACTTAACCAGCTTAACCAATACCAATTTAACCAGTACCAACTTTACCAGTACCAGCTTAATCACTAACTTAACCAGTACTAACTTAACCAGCACCAGCTTAACCAGCACCAACTTAACCAGCACCAACTTAACCAGTACTAACTTAACCAGCACCAGCTTAATCACTAACTTAACCAGTACTAACTTAACCAGCACCAGCTTAACCAGCACATGTTATATCACCTATAATATTGTTGTGCTCCTGTTTGTTTTGATTTTTAGGCGATCAACTGTTCAGATTGTGGAAGATTCATCAGTGATCTACAGCAGTGTTGAATGAGTGACAGAAGCCTGTGTTCAGATATCAATCTAGACTAGAAAATGGATTATTGTATAGTTATGGAATAATTTACCCCTCTGTTCAGACCACAACCAATATAAACATGTTCATCACCCACATTAAGACTCATTCGTTCTCTTTGACCCTTTGTGAGAGAGTGACAGTCATTGTGGTCTGGACTGATGTAAAGTCTGTTTCTTGTGTATTTGATGATTTGGTTACTTTGTTCTATATATATAGCTTAATATTATATGTATATCTCAGAATTTTTGGTATTCAGTTTTAGGCATATGCTTAGAAATCAAATAAATTTCAGAGAGAAATACATTTACATATAGGGCTGGGCGATATATCGCATGATATTGTTATGCGCATCTCGTCAGTAAAGCCGGTTCCTTGATTAGTAGTAAATCGCCATCACCTGCTTTCAGATGGAGCGGCATTTACTACAAAGAGCCGTAGTTAACTGACAAGCTTAGCCATATCGCATTAATATCGCAGACGTATGCCAGCGATAATTAATGCGATATGGCTCAGCTTGTCAGTTAACTACGGCTCTTTGTACACAGCAAAAACTCCAGTGTTAAATTAACACTCCTGGGAGTGTATATGAACACTCAAGAGTGTTGAAGTTAATGAGATAATTAAGTGATTAATTTAGTGATGATTGAACATTATTGAAGACACCTGATGTTAACAAGCAGAATCACTGAAGGAGAAAATCACAAATTGTAAGTTACCATTATTGTGATGGGTGTTTGCTTTAGTTGGGCTCTTGACCCTTTTATGTGTACTTTATAACTCACAGCTTTAGCAGGTTCTTCACTGGACTCAGACAGAGAATGGAGGGTACGCATTTGAGCCTGATTACTGAACTCCTTATTTGCTTATTTCTGACTTCAATTTATGTTGATGACCACAGGATAACTGTGATTCTGCATAAATATCCAGAATTTTAGATTTAATATAAAGGATTTCTTAAAAGTTGTTTAAAAAAAATAAAAAATCCTTCTTTTAGGCACACACAGACATCAAAATTCATGCATCTCAACAATGGTGACGAGCAGAATATTCAATTACGAAAAGTAAATTACATAGGCAATTCAGATCATAATTTATTCATACCGCAATGCATGATGGGAGCCATTAATGAGTTGTGATTGGTGTCAGCCACTGCAACATGCTTTATTATTGTCACCATTGTTGAGATTCACAGACTGATTATTGATGTCTGTGTTTCTAAAAAAAAAAATTGAAAGTATTTTGATCAGAACAATGTTTATTAAATATTATGGGTTAAAAGAAATATACTGAAAATCATATACTGTAGACTCACAAAGCTGCTGCTAACAAGGTAAACCAAACAATCTCAATAAGTTTCATTTTTCAGATCACAGCATGATTATGTCTAAACATAACCAACACTATCAGATCACACTTATCTTTGTTCATTTGACTGTTATAAATCAATAACAGCAGACAAACAAAATTTAAAGTGAATGTATAAGGATCAAGAGCCAAAACTAAAGCAAACACTGATCGCCAAAACGGTGACTTACAATTTGTGATTTTCTCCTTCAGTGATTCTGCTTGTTAACATCAGGTGTCTTCAATAATGCTCAAGCATCACTAAATTAATCACTTAATTATCTCATTAACTTTAACACTCTTGAGTGTTAATTTAACATTGGAGTTTTTGCTGTGTTGTAAATGCTGCTCCATCTGAAAGCAGGTGATGGTGATTTACTACTAATCAAGGAACCGGCTTTACTGATGAGATGAGCATAACAATATCGTGCGATATATCGCCCAGCCCTACATTTACAATCTGAACAATCTTGTTCACATTTTATACATCACAATCTCATCTCCACAAACAGCATTACCAGCTTCACTTATTACTAACCAGACTATTCCAGAGTCTACAGAAGCCTATGTGGAGACTGCAGACCTGGAGCCGGGAGATATACGGCCCAGGCAGTTTTACGCCCCTGTTGTTCCTGATGCGTCCAGTAGGGGGATATACAACGAAATAACATCATTAAATCGATGCTCGCAACTTACACATTAATAAACGTCCTTTCCATAGACTTTGACTAATTTAGTGTTTTGTGTTCATTTAAATATAAACATTACAGTGTAACGATAGACAGTTGAATGATCTGCAATACAGATTAAAATATCTGTAGATATTCAGTTGGGCTTCACTCTCTTCACTCGGCCTACAGAATGTTATGTTCTGCCTTCTATTATTCAAGAAGTCACGCATGAACATTTGTGCTGCTAGTTTCTGTGAGCTGCAAGCTATATTTATTTTATAGACATCCACAACATGGTATGTCCAACAACATTGTGTGTACTTGTTCGTCTATCCACAACATGTAGAATCACACAGAAGGAAAGGCTATACTGCCACCTTGTGGTTACTCAATAGAATGCCTATCATTACATCCCCTTTCCAAAGTTATAAAACAAAGGTTAATTAAACAGCTTTTTTTTTTTTTTTACTTAACTTTTAACTTTTGCTTGCAATAAAACCTTACGAACATGCAAAAGGTCAACATGTTGTACAATACAAGTACCTCATAAAGAAATAACAATAACAAGGCACTCTACACTGTAAAAAAGAATACATTGATTTTATTGATATCTAATCAATAAAATTGAGGCAACAGATTACAAGCAATATTATTAATTAAATTTAACAAATTAGAATTGAGTAATAATTAATCAAATTAATTCCTTAAAAGTTAACCATTTAAAATGAGTAAAATTTACAAAATATCTTTTATTGCCAACATTGAAGACACCTGGTGTTAACAAGCAGAATCACTGAAGGAGAAAACCATAATTAAAGTCACCATTGTGGAGATCAGTGTGTGTTTTAGTTGGGCTATTGACCCTTAAATTATTAACTTTAAGTTTTGTTTGGCTGTTGTACCTGAGTTATAACAGCCAGATGAACAAAGAGAAAAGGTGATCTGATGGTGGTGGTTGTGTTTTAACATAATCATTATTCATCATTTGACCTGAATCACTGCCCAACTAAAGCAAACACCCATCACCATAACGGTGGCTTACAATTTGAGATTTTCTCCTTCAGTGATTCTGCTTGTTATCATCAGGTGTCTTCAATAATGTTCAATCATCACTCAATTAATCACTTAATTATCTCATTAACTTCAACAATCTTGAGTGTGGACTCATACACTCACAGGAGTGTTAATTTAACACTGGAGTTTTTGCTGTGTAGTAAATGCCGCTCCATCTGAAAGCAGGTGATGGCGATTTACTACTAATCAAGGAACCGGCTTTACTGACAAGAGGCGCATATCAATGTCATGCGATATATCGCCCAGCCCTAATAGACATATGACAGAAATAAAGTCAGTCTGGTTAGTAATAAGTGAAGCTGGTAATTCTGTTTGTGGAGTTGTTTAATCCTCCTCTGCTGAGATCTTCACAGATTTAATGTCTTTTTATCTTCATCTGATTTAATTTAAGGCTGTGGCTGAAGTCAGTTGTAGTTCTACTGTTTCTCTTTCCTTCAGTGATTCTGCTTGTTAACAACAACAGGTGTTCATCACTAATGCTCAATCATCACTCAATTGATCACTTAATTGTCTCATTAACTTTAACACTGCTTCAGTGTTACTTTAACACCATGTAGAGTGGGACCATATGTGCTCTGAGCAGTGTTAATTTAACATTGGGGAATTTACTGTGCACTTTTTCAATAAGTCTCTCAGGTGGTTTTCTAGGTCTAGTAGACCTTCTGATTGGTTCAGTCATTTGCGAGGCTGTGGTATTAGGCTCAGCTTGGTGTGCATTTGGTGTATCACTTTGTTTTTCAGATTCAGCTTCACCGTTTTTGTCAGTGTCCTCATGAGTCTTTAACAGACTCCTCCTGTTTCTTCTCACTTTATGTCCATCCTCTGTTTCCACAACGTAAGATCTAGGTCCGACTTCACTGAGCACGGTCGCTTTTCTGTCCCAGCAATTAGGTCCCTCGATTCTCACAGTGTCCTTTTCACAAAGAGGTTCCAGACCTTTTGTAGCTCTGTCATAGGCCATTTTTTGTCTGATTTTGAGTCTCTTTTTGTTGTTAATCCAGTTTTTATTGTCTCGTCCTGGATGCAATTGCGGTAGTGTGGTGCGGAGCTTGCGACACATAAGTAGCTCAGCAGGGGACGCTCCACACTCCAGAGGTGCAGCTCTGTAGCTTAGTAAAGCAAGGTGAGGATCAGTCTTACCGTCCTTGGCTTTCTTCAGTAGTCTCTTAACAATTTGTACTCCCTTTTCAGCCTGACCATTGGCTTGTGGGTACAATGGGCTTGAGGTAACATGCTTGAATCCGTAGTGCTTCGCAAACTCTTTAAACTCTCCACAGTCATACTGCGGACCATTGTCACTCACAACACATTGTGGGATTCCGTGTCTGGCAAAGAACCCTTTCATGTGCCCTATAACAGACACAGGTGGTGCTGGAGAGTTGCGCAATCTCAGGGTAGTTCGAGTAATAGTCTATAACAAGAAGATAGTCCTTGCCATACAGATGAAATAAATCTGTGCCCACCTTTTGCCAAGGAGCAGTGGGAAGGTCGGTCACCAGCATTGGCTCCTTGACTTGTTTGTAGTGGTGTCTGAGGCAGATGTCACATTTCTCAATCATTTCCTCTATGTCTTTGTTGATACCTGGCCAGTAGATGGCTTCACGTGCTCTTCTCTTACATTTTTCCACTCCCAGGTTTCCTTCATGAAGACGCTGAAGCATGTCCTTGCGCATGGTCTGTGGGATCACAATCCTGTTCTTTCTCAGCAGGAGTCCTTTTGACATACACAGCTCTGCCCGCACCGGGAAAAACTGTGGGCAAACTCCTTTCGACCAGCCGTTGTTTACACAGTGAGACACTTTGTGTAGCATAGAGTCTTTTGCTGTCTCTTTAACAATCTGCTGCAGCATGATGTCTGATGCAGGCAGTGAGGCAGTGACCATGTTGATGTGTGTTTCAGCATCTTCTGCTGCGGTGTTCTCAGCTGTGTCACTGCTGAGTTCTGGTGCTCTAGAAAGTGTGTCAGCAAGCACTATGTATTTACCTGGCGTGTATATTAGGTCAAAGTCATAGCGCTGCAATGTCATCATCATGCGTTGGATTCTGGGCGACATGTCATTGAGATTCTTTTTACGGATTGATATGAGTGGTTTATGATCAGTTTCTGCTGTGAATGTGGGCAGTCCATAAACATAAGTGTGAAATTTCCCACACCCAAACACTAGGCCCAGCGTCTCCTTCTCAATCTGAGCATAGCGTTTTTCAGTCTCTGTCATTGATCGCGATGCATATGCTACAGGTTGCCATTTTTCTTCATTCATTTGTAGCAATACGGCTCCTAGTCCGTCTTTTGATGCATCAGTGGCGATTTTGTTGGGTCAAAGTAGGTTAAAACTGGTTCAGCAGTCACAGTTCTCTTCAGTTCTTTCCATTCTTTTTCATGTTTTGTTGTCCACTCAAACGCAACGTTGTGATGCAGCAGTTCTCTGAGGCATTTAGTTTTTGAGGAGAGGTTGGGAATGAACTTACCCAGAAAGTTAACCATCCCCATTGCTCGCAAAACTCCTTTTTTATCAGTTGGAGCTGGCATATTCAGTATGGCTTGCACTTTTGTTTTGTCTGGGAGCACGCCGTTTGCTGTGAGCTTGTCTCCTAAGAATGTCATTTCTGTCACTCCAACAAGACATTTCTCTCTTTTAAGTTTTAGTCCGTACTTTTTCACTCTCTTTAACAGCTTCTCAAGTCTCTCATCATGTTGGTGTTTTGTGTTTCCCCAGACAACTAAGTCATCAATGTACACTCGTGTTCCTTCCAGACCCTCTATGATTGACTCCATAGCTCTGTGAAAGATCTCTGGCGCTGACTTGATGCCAAATGGAAGCCTCAGAAAACAGTAACGCCCAAATGGTGTGTTAAAGGTGGTGTACCTGCTGCTTTCTGGGTCCAGTTTCAGCTGCCAAAATCCATGCGAGGCATCTAATTTGCTGAAGTACTTTGCACCGGCCATGTCACTCAGAATTTCTTCTCTCTTTGGGATTTTAAAATGTTCTCTTTTAATATTTTCATTCAAATCTTTAGGATCTAGGCAGACACGTAACTCAGGGGAGTTTCTTTTTTTAACACATCTGATGGAATTAACCCAGTCTGTGGGCTCTTCCACTCGCTCGATGACTCCCATCTGTGTAATTCTGTTCAGTTCCTTTTTAAGTCCTGCTTTAAACTACTATTAGTATTATTAAGTGTGCTTGCTGAAAGCAGCACACTTATTGTTCTTCTTAAGTTTTCTTATTATTATTATTATTATTATTATTATTCCCGGGATAAAAATTTTGGCCAGCTCCTGCGCCTAGGCCCTTTGAGACAGAGACACCGTTCCAACTTTAAAACGTACGGTCAGTACCGGTGTAAGTTGCTCGCGAAGATGACATCACGAGTCCATGTCGTTCGTCCGCCATAGTGGATTGAACAGAAAGTGAAACTAAAGTTTCACAGGTCACAAATTTGGTCCGAACTTCATGAAACTGGACGTACATGATCCTTGGACCAAGCCTCACAAAAGTTACTAGAAGGATTTTTGATTTTCGGAAGCGTTTGCCCGTCACAGCCAAACGAAATCATCGGCGTAGTCGCCAAACAGGAAGTCGTCCATATCTCAGGAACTATGTCACGTATCGAAACCAAACTTTGTACATTAACTCGAGACTCCAATGTGAGGATGTACAAGATAAAAAAAATAAAAAAACTTACAAAATTTTTCATTATTTGGCAAATATTTTTCATTATATACTGCATTCGTTTTTACTAGGTTTGTCTTAATAAATGCAGGCATGAATTTCGTTTTTTGCATTGGTCTAATTTAATTATCTTCATTTATTAAAGGGAGACTTCACCCATTTGCATTAAGCTTTGTATTGTTAGAAACCCAGTCATATATTATAATAAAGGTGGATTTTTCATTCATTTTTCCCTGAGATGGGAGAAATAAGGATTTAAGTGTTTTACTTCCTGCTTATTATGACGTAAAAATCATCATTTTGCGTCATAATAAGCAGGAAGTCACATTTCATTGAAAAGTGTAGAGACTACAATAGCTCCTCATTATTCCAGGGGGCGGGACCCGCTCACGCTACAGACCTATTACAAATCAGTGGGTGGGACTTCACTTTCTGAAACTGAAAGCAATATCCTCCATCTTGTGTGAAGCTAAGCTAACAGGCGCTGTGGAGACAGATATAAAGTTATGACAATAGTGGAGGAGAGTGCTCAATATGATATAGAAGAAGAGGATTTCGGAAGTCTGATGCTTGAATCAGGTGTTTGTGGCTACCTTTACAAGCCGCATTATAGCGAAGAGCAGCCGAGGCAGAAGACCTGCCGCGGACGAGGAGCCCGGACTGGCTCGAGTTAGGGCGGACTGGTGGCGCCGGTGATCTCACTATGCAACTACGAACCGCTACGAACACAGAGATAGAGTCCGTCTGCGGCAAAGAATTTCAACGATGACAATTTCTCCTGGACGAAATCTCTGAATCAGACGAGGACACGGACGTTTGTGTTGTGAACCATCCTAGTTTCGCACCGCATCTGACTGAACATCCCGGTAACGTTACCATGCAATAATTCACCACTTCGAAAGAAATACAAATGAGGAGTAATTCACTAATGAGTTCGCCAACTAACTAACGTTAGACATTGTGTGTGAAATGAATTTCAAGCTCCGGTGGTAGCTAGGCTTATGGACGGATGAGTGATTCATATGCTGTTCTGGATTAGTGGGAGTGGCTTGCGGAGCTGTGCAATGTGGTGCATTGTGGGAGTTGTTGTCTTTCATACAAATGCGTCCTGAAGTTACTTTCTTTCTTTCCTCGGTCAAGAAGGCACCAAATTCAAAATTTATTTTACATTTCGACTACATATATGACCCACTTTCAATAAAGATCAATGTTCCCATGGGTGAAATGCTCCTTTAATATATACAGATTTGTATGCATGAATTGTGCATTTCCAGTTCTCAAAGCAGTTAATAAAAAAAAATAAAAAACACTTTATACAAAATACATCATGCTCTTCTTCGCTAACCGAACAAACAATTCATTGTCTGTGGCTGTGTTTGTGCACACAGGAAATATGCTGCGCATAACAATAGAAAACAAGGAGAAACGCGCAGTCACATGCTCAAACAGTGCGTTCCATTTGACCGTAAGTGGACTGCGAAGTGGACTTCACAGGGTTTTCCGCCATCTTAAGTTAGATTCTAATCCGAAGGGAGCGAACATGTTCAGTTCGAAGGGCACTGCGCACGGCATAGGGAATAAGGGAACATCGATACATCACTTCACAGGAAGTGGAGAGCGATGATCACTCAACTGTCATTTCGCGCACCACGTCATCACCAGTCAGAACGGTCATAACTAACGATGGAGGAGTTTACGTATGTGTGTAAGTATTCATACATTTCGCCATTGTTATACAAATGACAGTATTTTAACGGTTATTGTTGTGAATATTACATATACTATTTTTGATGATTATAATTTACCTCAGTGAATGCAGCCAGCTTAACTAGTTTGTGAAGTAAAGTGATTTTATTTTAGGTAGTTGTAAAATAGTGCAATATAATTGTAAATATATAATATAATAATAAAAATTAAAATATGAATGTAGTCCTATATATATTTATGTTATATCATAATCTGCGCGACTCCGTCGTTGACTTTCTTTGATGACATTTGCAGGGCGTTTCAAATGAGCGGTTATTGTCAGTGAAGTCCACTTCAACTGATATACCGTGCTCAGGGAGTAGGGGAGCAGTGAACACTGCGTATGGACCCTGTCGAATGGAACGCACATTAGATGTGTAAAAACAAGTGGAAAGCGCGAGCGCGCCGCTGTCTCCTTTCCACAAGCGCTTGTTCTCCTGTGGCGTCTGTCGTTGCTATGCAACCGTGAACTGCGCTCTCCATGATGACAAGAGCTGTGTCTGAAATCGCTCCCTATCCACTATATAGTGCACTATTTAGGGTGTCGGCCATTTTGTAGTGGTGTCCGAATTCTGAGTGAACAACATCATTCCCTACATTCTTCACTACTTTTACCCACAATCCTCTCTGAATTCGAGTGTACATACGATGTACACTTGCTGAGACACTATTTCCCACAATCCAACACGATAAGGCGATAGAGCGCGAATGAAAAATAAACAAAAATGTCACCATGGCAACGGTGCACGCGAGTTAGAAAACAATCATTTATAAGACCAGACACCTGGTTATTTATTTATATATACCGTTATATCTATATTTGAATAAACAAATGTGTTGTGTAGTGTTTTGTTCTCTTTTATTTTCACATATAAATGTAAAAAGTAAATAAATATGACAAGCAAGTGTTTTTATTATCTTTTTTTTTAATCAAATAACGCAATAAACGTGAAAAATACATACATAAAATTGTTACATATAATTCATACAGCCAAAAAAAGGAAATATTAAAGATGGGTAGGTAATGTTTATGACAAATTGTCCGAGCTCTCTGGCGCGTGATAATTATGTCAGCGTCCGAATTCTTTGCTGATGTAGTGCACTCAACTGCCATTCACTATGTAGGGATTAGTGAATGAGTGAGCGGTTTCAGACACAGCTAAGGAAGTATCAGCAAAAGATTAATAGATTTCTAGCCCTTGCATTAGCTTTACTACTAGATATATTTATGGAGATGAAAAATAATAAGGCGCCCTGTACAGCTATGATCAGCTGTTCGGCCGAGCATTCAATGTTGTTACGCTGCAAGCTGATGGTTCGTTGCTGCCGCGCTCTATCACTCGCACACCATAAAGAGCAAATTGTTTTTTAATGTTTCAATTTCGTGATTAAAATTACATAATTTGGAAGCGGATAATTTCTTCACAAACAGCTCATTATGACTCAATGTTAGAATGCTGCACCTACACTCGATAGTGTGAATAAGATCAGCGCAATGCAGACCACTGCATTGACAGCGTAAAACATATGATCTGTCTACGGCCAGGGCTCAACGGAAGACAGAAAATGCCGGTCCAGCGCTGATTGAGGAATTAAATTCGAAAATAAAAGACAGTTTGACATATTTTTTCTCGCATCTATCCACTACCTGCTAACGTTAGTGCACTGCACCCGAGCAAGCACACTTTGCAGTTCCTCCGGAAATGCATTTTTCTAGTTTGAAATTAACATTATAAAATACGTAGACCTACACCACAAAACCAGTTGAGGATAAATTCTTTAAAATTGGGCAATTCCAGCGTCATTGACGTGACATTTGCAGTTAAAACATGAAATATAAATTCTCAGAAAATGCATTTAATACCAATATATTGAAACGTCTGTTTATATATCCATAGGTTACTCCCTTAATAAAGGAGTTTAGACATTAGAAAAATATCAGTCTACACATGCGTTTTATATTTATTATGAGGGAAATATACATGCATGCGTGACACAAAAAATCTTTAACTTTTAGGTAGCAAAACATTTTTTAGTAATTCTGTAAATGACACTACTAAGCAAACCAAAGGTAATAGGCTACTACCCACTGGAGGAAGAAGGACATGTTCTCCACAGAACATAATATATTCATTTTATTTTTTGTGTTCGCATTTATTTAAACCTGCCCTAAACACGGCTTTACTGGACTATGTCACACAATACAAAGTTACACCAACAAGAGGGAGATGAATGAAATAAATCGCCATACAAATATATCTGAAGCGGTAATTTAGTCTTTATTTACAAACTTGGACACCACACGCGGCTATCGACTGACCACGAGCAGGTAATAACTTACTTGCATTTTTCATTCGTTAATGTCTCGCGGTCTTGCTGTTTTTTCCCTCCGGTTTTTTTTTATTATTTTTTTTAACAATTACATTTTGGGCTAAAAGTGTGCTGTAACGCAAGCGTTACCGAACATGTACCGAGTAAAATATTACTGAAAATTGATTAGTAATGCCTTACACTACTGCGTTACAGCAAAAAGTAATATGTTCCTGTAATGCATTACTTTTGTAACGCGTTACTCCCAACACTGGTCTTCACAGATGAAGTGTGGTCTTTAGAGTGATGAGTGTTTTTAAAATAGTGCTAACCCTAAACAGGAAGTGATTTCATTTCACACTGGCCTTTTTTCTGCTTGCTGCACTTTTCATCTTTTCCTTCATCCTGACAGTAACTCTGTGTTCAAGTTCCAGTTGTGTTCTTAATATCTCTGCATTCCATATTTTGATTTCATAATTTGCTCTTACAGTATGTCGGACAGTACGTCTACACACATGAGCTGTGATCTTCAGAATGAGTAGCGTTGTGTGTGTGTGTGTGTGTGTGTTCTATGCTGCTAACTCTAAACAGGAAGTGATTTCATTTCACACTGGCCTTCGACAAGAATAAAGACTTGCAGTCCCAAAAAAAAAAAAAAAAAATCCCTGCAGACTCATACTACTGTGTTTGTGTATTGTACATTCAACCACATTATCAGCTTCAAAAGTCAACCAGAGGAATCTGAGAACACTCAAATAAACTCAAACACCATTAAACAGGCCAAACTGGACCTTTGTATTGATGATGCAGAAAGTGCCTGAATCTGATGTCTCTGTTCCTCTCTGATCACTTCAGTCTGATAAACCTGCTCTCTGCTGCCCCTGCTGGACTGGAGCAAATATAGCCATAGTGCAATAAACACCCAGCTAACAGAATTTTGTTATAAGAACGTTCTCCAAATATTCAGTGTTGGTTCTGGGAACGTGAAAAATGTGAAGTTTTCTTGAAGTTAGAGGAACGTGTTTTAAAAGGTATAATGTTCCTCAAACGTTCTTTCAACTTAATTTTGAACACTATAAAAACATTAAAGGAACGTTGATTTGTAACATACAAATGTTTCCTGAATGTTACTAGAATGTCATGTAAAGGTTTGTATGATGTTCCTGAAACATTCTTTCAATCATTCAAACACCTGCTGTGAACAATCACTGAAAGAAAGAGTAATAAGAACACAAACTACAACTTTATTCAGACACGGAGAAGAGAAAAACACCTGAAGTGTTTGGGTGCACCCCCATCCTTCATGTTGACTGAGCTTTCAATGCTGATACGGAAAGGGTGAAGCTGATTGGTTGGTTCTTGTCACATGAAAACCGCTACTGGCCAACCACCATCATCGCCACCAGGAGATCGTCATCCTGCCATCACCATCCTTTAGTGTCGTCTGCTTCTCACCATCCCCTCACCATCACCTCGTCCTCCTCCATAGTAAAAGTGAGACATATGCCACCATTATTAGCAGTTATTTTCATTACCTAACTTCCGATCTGCTCATTTGCATAACGACAGTGCCTGGTGGCTTGAGAACGCAAACCTTGAAATAGTTTCCAAGGTGCAAGTGTTGAATAATTGTGAAAAAAAAATGTATCATCTCCGCGTAAACTTCAAAAACGCAAATCTGTGAAAATCTTGACGGTGTGCACGTGCGTATTACGCGTTTAGTCTATAGGTATGCGCATTTGAATATATATATATATATATATAATATGTGCGCGCAGGCATGTAGTCTTTCTTTACGAATTGACCTCAACAAATTACTTGTCTTGCTTTAAAAATGTTTAATACAAAAGTTTTTTATCGCTTCCGCGTATCCATGTGAACTGGAATTATTTTGACAACGGTTTATCTGTACAGAGGTAAAGTGAAGGAGGCCTTCAAAGGGGAGAGACTAGTTGACACTTCAGGACTGCATTTTCATAGAGTCCAGGCGGACTGTGTGAACTCAGCATACGTTTTGTTCTCTCCTCTCCTCTCACTACAGAGGAAACTGCATGGCCATATTTAGAGTTTCACTAGAAGTGACACAATATGGTCACTGTGATAATGAAAATCATAGAAGATCTCATAATATAAAACCTTTAAAGATAAGGATGAAACTTCAGTATTTTATTACTCTATTAGTGCGCGGATGAGGAGGGTCGAGCTAGCCTCCGTTTTGTTTGACAATACTTTAAACGTCAACGAGAAGTGACATCACCCAACATCACTTAGAGCACCTTTAAAAAGAGAAATTTGCTAAAATGAACCTAATTAAACTGTTCCTTGCACATACTGTAGCTCCTCTGGAAGCATTAAATAAGCATTCTTCACAGTGCATTAAATATGCACATAAGTTTGAGTTTAACTTTTATTACTTTAGTCTAATGTTGTCTCTGATGTTGCGATGTTTAAACTTTGCTTCTGCTATCAGCACTGGTTGAAGTGTCATATCCTGTGTTAAATATAACGTGTTGACTACATAAAAACCCAACGCTGGTTTTACTCAGTTCATTTGTCACTGGTCATGAGTGTTGGTGAAACGGGTAAGAGCATCATTTACTCATCGATTTTTAGATTTAAAAGTGCATGTGTTAATGCAGTCAGTCATTTGGTTGCTGTTGATCTGATGAGCTTCAACACCATTTGTAATAAATTGAAATCTGATGATTATTTCTATAGATGAAGCTCATATAACACATGATTCCTGACATGAGGAATATCTTCTGTTCATCTAATGATCAGTTCATTTACACACTGATGTTGAGCATTAATAATCCTCAGATGTGCAGAGATCTTATTAACACTAAGAGCTGTTTAGGGTGATGAATATAGTGTTTATGAGCATATAAGTGATGTATAATGCTGTATTATAGATATATGTTATGCTGATGTGGGTCAGAATGGCTCCTCCTCTTCCTCTGATCTTCTTTCTGCTCATGATTCACGGTGAGTCTCTCTTACATTTCAACTTCTGAGGCGCTAAAGCAACTAGTTGCTGCTCGATTTTTCCTTTTATTCTGATGCTTATAGTGAAGTTTTTTTTTTTTTTATGATGATTAATGAGCAGTTTTCTGTGGTATGTTGATGTATTTCCTTTTGAAACAGGAAGTTTGGGTGAGGCATGGCAATGGGCTTGTCTATTTTATAAATATCCAGTAGTTTGTAGTTACGTCACAGTCTTGAACATGAGTTGCTTATTTGCTGCTTGCTAGTCAGTGTCAGGTGGTTCAGGAGAGGGACTTTCTCATATATATTTGATACTATATATATATTTGATACTGATTCTTTAAATCGTTGTTGATTATTTTCTTAATCTTAATTGTTATGTGTTTGAATATTTGATAGTGCAGCATTTTTTGGTAACACTTTAGAATAATGGTCCGTAGTTAACAAGTAACTATGCAGGAAGTAATAGGTAGTACTGCATTAACACCGAACTTAATACTATTAACTAATATGGAAGCAATATTAACTAAGCAGTAAGTAATATCTAAATTAGTACAAAGGTAGTTCCTTGGTAGGTATTTGATTATTACTAAAGAAATGTATCCTCACTGAGAACTACTTGTGAACTAAGAAAGAATAACCAATTAATTACTAATCACAAAAGTAACATGTCTAAAAAGTGAACAATTGTGGGGTTTTTTTTTACTCTTAACATGGTCATAACATTTCAGAAGCTTGTGCCTCAAATGGGTTCTTAGTGGAAACCAGTTTATGAATATTATATTTCCCCAAATACATTAGCTACAGGTTGAGATTGTGACTACTACTCTTGCCAAAGGATGGACGCATGTTCTCTGTTTATTTCAAACTTAAACATAGAATAATACTAATAATGATAATTTGTTTAAAATTTTAAATAATTAGGAAGTGATGCTGACACTCATGATTGGATTAGTTCACTATTATGAGCTCTTGAGTGTCAGTTCAATATGTCTCAGACTCCAAAGACCTACCTTTATGTTACAGTAGCCGCCAGAGGAGGACTTCTCTTTAGGATATGAATATAAACATTGATGTTCTCTTGTCAAAAACAATTTGCATCCTTAATGAAGAAATTGGCTGCATTTATGTTGCGATAATCGCAAAACCACATCTTCCAGATTACAATGTTTGTTAGAATATTACTAGTGCCTGTACAGTATGTGTTAAATATAAAATTAAATAACTTGTATTACTTGTGAAAAACATGCTAACTCCTCACTAATTACTCAAGCGTTACCTTGGTATCCCGCAGGAACTACTAGTGATGTGGCCCATTATTTTAAAGTGAAAAACATGCTAACTCCTCACTAATTACTCAAGCGTTACCTTGGTATCCCTTGTTAACTACTAGTGCAGCCTGGTCTCATTGTAATACGTAGGTATTAATACGTAATTTTCTCAAAGATAGAAAACATACTTTTTTGTACGTTTCGATAATGAAACGTATAACGTTAATATGGACGTATCTGCAACGTTTAAACGTAACATTATTACGATTTTACAGCTAAAAAATGTAAACTATTTACTAATATTTCATATCATAACGATATCTGTATAATTTCCCTTTTACCATTTTATAGATTATAAATGTAAGATATCTTAACCCTACTACCACACCTAAACATACTCACTTTATTGACAAAATTAAAAGGATAAAACTTAATGGACAGATATGTGTAGGGAAATGGCAGTTTTATTAACAATATAGCATTAAAACATAGTAAAACTAATCCTACCCCTAACGTTACCCCTAACAATTTCTGTAAACTAAGTTACGTAGGCTAGAATTATAAAGAAAAACAACAGACAGGTATGATCACAATCATTTATTTATTGAGAAAATATCAAAACCGTTACCAAAAGTTGTTCACATGACGATGTGTCGCAGTCCTCTCTGGCAGTATTGTATGAGGTAACGTTACAGAGCAGAATATAAATTATTAATCCATGAAAATGTTAATCCGGTTTCGGTTCGCTGTTCGCTCTGTGAAGGCGCGCGCGCTTCTCCAATTCAAATATAGTACACCAATTTAAACACGGCATGTTGTAATCTGTGACGAAGCATGCGAGAGCCAATAAGCGTCTGATATCACTGCCGTAAAACATGTCGTAACGTTTCGGGAGAAGCGGAAATGGAGATGAAGATCACTGGATAAAGGGCTGAATTTGGATCTGTTTCTTGCAAACAACGTATGGATTCTAAAGATTTGGATTACATCAAGCTAATAAAATTGATATATTTTGTGAATTTATGTTGTGTTTTAGTGTATTATGGGTCTATAGGAGAAAATACCTTTTGTGTCTCACAGTAAATAAAACACAAAATGGTTAAACGATTAAAGAAGGTATTTTTAAGGTTTTAAAGTGTATTCTTGTTTAACACCATATAGGCTAATCATCCGAAACTAATTTGCAGCAGAAGGTATTAAACGTATTACAATGAGACCAGGCTGCACTAGTAGTTAAAGGACAAATCCAGTGAAAAATGAACCTAGGGGTAATTAACACATGGTTACCGAGTCGATCGTTCCCTGCGATGCGTTTTCATGAAAATCGAATGTAAAGAGTTTTATCTTTAAAAACATTTTAGCTCATAACACTAGTATATGGGGCATAGAGTAAGTAAAAATAAATCGCTAGTTAATACCACTAACAAGGCTCAAAATAGCCTCACACTAACACGGTAACATAATGAGGGTCCTTACATACAAACCGAAGCATTGAGAACTTTGTAAGTGTACAGACAGTTTAATAAGAAGATACTTTATAAAGACAGTACATTACGTGTTGACATGCAGGATCCATCTTGGAAAACAGTCTCGACTAATCGAGCCACGAACGCCGTGCTACGTTAGATTTCACAAACGTAATTCCTATCGACCAGCTATCCTATCGACGGCGTTCGTGGCTCGATTAGTCCCGTGTTACCGTGTTAGTGTGAGGCTATTTTGAGCCTTGTTAGTGGTATTAACTAGCGATTTATTTTTACTTACTCTGTGCCCCATATACTAGTGTTATGAGCTAATCTGTTTTTAAAGATAAAACTCTATACATTCGATTTTCATGAAAACGCATCGCAGGGAACGATCGACTCGGTAACCATGTGTTAATTAACCCCAGGTTCATTTTTCACTGGAATTGTCCTTTAACAAGGGATACCAAGGTAACGCTTGAGTAATTAGTGAGGAGTTAGCTGTTTTTCACAAGTAATACAAGTTATTTAATTTTATATTTAACACATACTGTACAGGCACTAGTAATATTCTAACAAACATTGTAATCTGGAAGATGTGGTTTTGCGATTATCGCAACATAAATGCAGCCAATTTCTTCATTAAGGATGCAAATTGTTTTTGACAAGAGAACATCAATGTTTATATTCATATCCTAAAGAGAAGTCCTCCTCTGGCGGCTACTGTAACATAAAGGTAGGTCTTTGGAGTCTGAGACATATTGAACTGACACTCAAGAGCTCATAATAGTGAACTAATCCAATCATGAGTGTCAGCATCACTTCCTAATTATTTAAAATTTTAAACAAATTATCATTATTAGTATTATTCTATGTTTAAGTTTGAAATAAACAGAGAACATGCGTCCATCCTTTGGCAAGAGTAGTAGTCACAATCTCAACCTGTAGCTAATGTATTTGGGGAAATATAATATTCATAAACTGGTTTCCACTAAGAACCCATTTGAGGCACAAGCTTCTGAAATGTCATGACCATGTTAAGAGTAAAAAAAAAACCCACAATTGTTCACTTTTTAGACATGTTACTTTTGTGATTAGTAATTAATTGGTTATTCTTTCTTAGTTCACAAGTAGTTCTCAGTGAGGATACATTTCTTTAGTAATAATCAAATACCTACCAAGGAACTACCTTTGTACTAAATTAGATAATACTTACTGCTTAGTTAATATTGCTTCCATATTAGTTAATAGTATTAAGTTCGGTGTTAATGCAGTACTACCTATTACTTTCTGCATAGTTACTTGTTAACTACGGACCATTATTCTAAAGTGTTACCCATTTTTTTTTATGACTGACACCTTATTTCTGTTTTCATACTTCTGTTTCTGTGTGTTTATTTCTGCAACATCCTCCATCAAAGTTTATGAAGTAATTCACACTGAGATCATTTATCACTCAGTATTCTGAGTAGATGAGCTTTTATTTCCTGTAATGTTTTAGTCAAAATATTGCGTTTTTAAATAGTAATAAAGTATTGTCATATTTTCATGGTCTGTTTTAACTGATAAAACAGCATTTTGATTGTGATGAATTCTGTGTTTCAGGGGTTTCTAGTGATGATTGGGGTGTGAGTTACAGTCCTTCACACATCTGTGCACTAAAGTACTCAACAGTGATAATGAGATGCACTTATACATACCCTACTGGACATCAGATCAAGAAAGTGTTCTGGACTAACGAGTCTATAAAGGGTGTTGAGCCTCCAGATCTGTCTAATGTCACTGAATACAGTCAGAGGCTTCAGTATCTGGGAGATAAACAGCAGAACTGCACCGTCAGACTGAGTCATGTGACACTGAAGGATTCACACATGTACTATTTCAGATTCATCACTGATAAAGATATGAAATGGACTGGTGCTCCTGGAGTGACTCTTAATGTCACAGGTGACTTTGATGAGGTTTATCTCTTCTTCTGTGCATTATGTTGAATAATAATCAGTGTATGACAGCAGCACTAGATATAATGTGTGTGTTGTGTTCAGATCTTCAGGTGGAGTCTCCTGAGAGAGTGACAGAGGGAGATTCAGTCACTCTGAGATGTAAAAGCAGCTGCGCTCTGACTGACAGAGCAACATTCATCTGGTACAGAAACTCACAGCCATTAACTGAGAGAAGAGACAGAAACAATGAACTCCTGCTGCAGTCAGTCAGAAGAGAGGATTCAGGCAGATACAGCTGTGCTGTAGACGGACACACTCACATCTCTCCTGCTGTTCAGATCAATGTCATGTGTGAGTACAGATTCATTTGTAAAAAAAAAAAAAAAACCAGAGATTGTGTTTAAATGAGATGATTTAAAGATTAAATTTTGTATATTTCTGTTAGATCCTTCAAAGAGCGTCTCAGTGTCCATCAGTCCATCTGGTGTAATAGTGGAGGGAGATTCAGTGACTCTGAACTGCATCAGTGACTCAAACCCTCCTGCTCTGAACTTCAGCTGGTTTAAAGGAGGAACGATTGTAGGATCTGGAAGAATCTACAACATCTCAAAGATCAGCTCTGATGACAGTAAAACATACAAGTGCAAGTCCATCAATGAACATGGAGAGAAATACTCAGATGCTGTGACTTTAAACATCATGTGTAAGTTTATTATAAAACATAAGATGCTAATTCTGTTTTGATTAATTTGGTTCATATTAGTCATTTTAAAAATGTGTCAGAGGTCTTAAATAATTTGGTGATTGTTATTAGACCCACCGAGGAACGTCTCAGTGTTGATAAGTGGATCTGGTGTAATAGTGGAGGGAGATTCAGTGACTCTGAACTGCATCAGTGACTCAAACCCTCCTGCTCTGAACTTCAGCTGGTTTAAGGAGAATGAAACCTCAGCTGTTGGATCTGGACAGAGTTTCAGTGCACTACAGAGTGGACGCTTCTACTGTCAGGCTCACAATCAACATGGATCTCAGAGATCAGACGCTGTAACTGTCACAGGTGAAGCTTTTATTAACACACTCCTGTATCTTCACATCATTCATCAGTTTGGAGAGTTAATCATGATGATCTTCCTCTTTCAGTTCATCATGTTGCTGGTAGGAATGTGATTATGATCACAGCGGCATCTGGAGGATTATTCATCTTCATCATCATCTTCATCCTCTTTATAATGTGAGCTCAATAAAAAAAAACTGCAGTGATTTTACAAGTTCACTGTTGGTCTGATGTAAAAGGAAATTATTATTTTGTGTTTTATTATTAATCTTCAAAAACAGCATTCATATTTTCATTTAAATTGATACATTTATCCATATGCTGTTAACGTCTTTGATTATAACAGAAAGAAACGAAGGAGTGTTAAATCTGAAGATCTCACAGTGAAAGATGTAAATCTAAACATGATGTCAGAAGAAACAGAGGATCCACGTACAAAGGCAAGTTCTTGCAATAGTCTTTAATGAAGAATTAACAGTCTGTCGACACAGAACTGGAATAAACTCACAGTCAGAGAACAGTAGGTCAGCAGAAACAGAAGACTCTTGGTGATTGTTTGCAGAGCTGGTAATTCACGTAGGGCAGTAACACAGTCATTGTAAGTGGCCACAAAACTGCAGAGAGAAAACAGTAGAAGGCCAGCAGGGTGACAGGGCAGAGAAAGCACAAGACGAGCACAACTCCTCTAGGCTAGACAAGATAACACAAGCTAAATCTTCATGGAAATAACATAAAACACAGGCATGACTCACGTACACACGTAATAATCCGACAAAGAACAAGGGGAACAAACGAGAAAGTAATGAGACTAAAGTGAGAACAGGTGTCAGAGAGAGAGAGAGAGAGAGAGAGAGAGAGAGAGAGAGAGAGAGAGAGAGAGAACAAACCCAGCTCATGACACATGACTTCACAAAAGCAGAGAATGAATCGATTAGCCGTTATCTGTGTTTCAGACTGTAACTGTACGGGAAACTAACATTATCAATTGTTAGTCTTTATTAATAATATCCAGTAAAAACATTCATAAACTAATATGTCTTTCTTTTTAGACCAGTGATTCTCAAACTGTATGTACAGCGCCCTCAGGTGGTGTGACACATGAAGAAAGAAATCACTTTTGACATGAAAAAAAAATCACTTATTTTTTTTGCATGGTTTCATTAAAATTTCTGATATAGTTACAGTTTTAATATAGATTTATTTGCTAATAATGTGATAATCATTAGTATATTTACAGTCAGTTTGATTATTTCACTTCTGATACTCATTCTGTCCTTTTCTTCTCCTGCAATCAACAAGCCTCTTTCTGAACCGGATTCAGCCAATGACGCTCTGATTCAGCCAATTCATGCCAGTGTGAAACCCAGAAGATTCAGAGGAAAAACTCCTGAATCCAGAGATACTGAGGAGATCCTGTACACAACTGTCCAACATCACAGAAAGACAGAGACGAAGAGAGCAGAGGAGAATGAATGTCAGCATGACGATATAAGAGTTCATCAGCCTGATGCTGCAGTGAGGTGAGAAAAACCAACTTAACCAGCTTAACCAATGCCAATTTAACCAGTACCAGCTTAACCAGCACATGTTATATCACCTATAATATTGTTGTGCTCCTGTTTATTTTGATTTTTAGGCGATCAACTGTTCAGATTGTGGAAGCTTCATCAGTGATCTACAGCAGCGTTAAATGAGTGACAGAAGCCTGTGTTCAGATATCATTCTAGACCAGAAAATGGATTATTGTATAGTTGTGGAATAATTTACCCCTCTGACCACAACCAATATAAACAGGTTCATCACCCACATTAAGACTCATGTCAGTATTCAATATTCACTTTTAGGCATAAGCTTAGAAATAAAATAAACTTCAGAGAGAAATATATTTACAATCTGAATAATCTTGTTCACATTTTATACATCACAATCTCATCTCCACAAACAGCATTACCAGCTTCACTTATTACTAACCAGACTGACTTTATTCCAGAGTCTACAGAAGCCTATGTGGAGACTGCAGACCTGGAGCCGGTAGATATATGCATAGATATCCATATAAGTCTAGATGTCTTAAGGCGGAGTCTCGAACGGCATCACCGGCGGCCATCTTGTCACAGGGAAGCTTTCTGGGTATCTGACACAAATCCTCTTATCTCGCTGAAATCTTGACGGATTTACAAACGGTTCGGTTTCTTACAAACATTATTAACGTGGCTATAATTCTGGATGCTTGAACATGTTTAAATATATAATATTATATTTATTGATAAGTATGCAGTGTCATAACTACGTCTCTGACGTTTATAACAAACCAAACCGTTTGAAAATCGGTAGAAAATTGAGCAAGTTATGGTTATTTAAAAAGTACATGCACCATTAAAACACAATGTTACGAGTGAGTGAGCTCCCTGTGGCAAGATGGCCGCCGTGTGCGGATGTCGACCTCCATTGGCCAGCAGCGCGGACGAGACATCTAGCCTTTATTATATGATATCTATGAATATACGACCCAGGCAGTTTTACACCCCTGTTGTTCCTGATGCGTCCAGTAGGGGGATATACGACGAAATAACATAATTAAATCGACGCTCGAAACTTACACATTAATAACCGTCCTGTCCATAGACTTTGACTAATTTAGTGTTTTTTGTTCATTTAAATATAAACGTTACAGTGTAACGATAGACAGTTGAATGATCTGCAATACAGATTAAAATATCTGTAGATATTCAGTTGGGCTTCACTCTCTTCACTCGGCCTACAGAAGACTATTTGTTTTTGTTAATTGAAAAATTAATAACACACACAGTTGGATCAGATGACAAGTAATGATATAGGACCTACTGTAGAATAGTTATATTTAACATAGGTTTTTATATACAGGAGAATGAGTGATATATGTTGTTATGTAATTTATATAAAGTTACATTTAGATATTAACCATATTTAGCTCATTAGACATACAGTGTAATCATAAAGATCCTCGATGAAATATCTGCTGTAATATTCTCTATTGGTCGTCATACAGCTACACAACAGTGTCCTATAGCATTTTATGAAGACAAACACAATTTATCCCTTTTCTAAAATGCCAAGGGCCATTTAGAAGAAAGAGACAATATTGTTGTTCACAAAAAAAAAAATTTAAATGTAAAATTAAGATATAAATGAGATAATTAGATCATCTCATTTATAAGAAACAACTCAAACCAAAATCTACAGTAGGATACATTCAAACCATATGGGAGCAAAGTTTTTAATGTGATTTTTACGTCAGACATAATAAAAAATATTTGAGTGAGTGTGTAGTTCAACTCTTTACTTAGAGAGAGAGATTTACATACATACTGTCCATACATATATGGCCATTATAAATGTGTCTTTTGTGTGTTCACACATTTCCAATATCTACTGTAATATTGCCCCAGAAACCATGTGGAGTTTTAATGCAAGGAGTAAACAGGGGCCAGTTGCATAAACATAGCCATTATGTTAAGACTGTGTCTTAAGAACTAGTATGATCAACTAGAAGTTAGTTGGGGTAATCAGTCTTACTGTTCGGTGTCAAATTAGGCCAATCTACATTTTTATGTTACTGACTTTAAAAAGTTATTAACAGTTTTAAAGAATAAAATTGGATGACTAACTTGTAAGACTAGTCTTAACAGTTTATGCAACTGGCCACTGAGTCTTACCAGAAGAGGCCATCTCACGCAAGCGGAAGACAGGCAACAAAAGACAATTAAAAAGAAGACCCATCTATTGACATATAGAAATGAACTGATGTCTACCCTTAGCTAATCATTTATAAATAATAAATGTTGCATCATTGCAAAACAACAATAACTTTAGCAGATTATTTAACAAACCTCAGTTCGTGTCATTTACTGTCCAGCCTCCCCCTACTGGACGCATCAGGAACAACAGGGTCATGAAACTGTCTGGGCCGTATATCTCCCGGCTCCAGGTCTGCAGCCTCACCATACTCACTGAAGCTCTTAGTGAGAATTAACAGAGCTTTACATGATGATGCTTTATTGAAAATAATAGTTTAGTTTGATGTCACCAGTATTGTGATCAGTGTTTACTTTTGTTTGGCAGTTTGATGGCTTTTTAATATTATAATATTGTTTGTTTGTTTTGTTGTCTACTGTACCTGTGCTTGGCCAAAACAGTAAAAGAAAGCTTGTTGATGATAAAGATCATGTAGCGACCCGAATCACTGATCTTATTCAGAGTAAACTCTTTGACTCCATTGGTGATTATTTTTGTCATATTATATATTAAGTGTTCATGTGACTGCATGTCTTAATATGATTCTGTCATAGTGTCTAAAAGTTATTCATGTGAAATCTGTTTTTCAAAGTAAAAAATTGGAACATCTGATTTGAATCATGGCAATGTTGACGGTGACAATTTTGAGATTAATATCAATAACCCACTTTTAATTAGGGATGAGATTTGTGACTCACTTCACTAAATGATGAAGTGCACACTTTAAACCTGTTGAACAAACAGGACAAACACACAGAACTACATCTGAAGAGTGATTTATGTCTGTACGAGTCACTGCTCAGACTCAGTCAGAGAATTTGGATTTGTTTGTATTGCTCTCTGACAACAAGATTAACATTTGAAATAACTAACATAACTAATTGTGTTTCAATTTTGAAACTTTAATGCTTGTTTCTCGACAACAGTAACTGTGCAACAAAATAAAATAAAATAAAAAATAAATCAGTGCATATCCCACCACAAAAACGACAAATGATTAACTTATTAATTAAATCTGGAGGAAAACTGAGATCCTGACATTCGTTAATTGATGGACAGGTGAACACAAATAAAAAATAACATTAAATTGATGATGAAACTAAGCCATTAAAATGACACTCTGACAGCACCACCTACAGGTCACACTCCTACAACAGTCTAATGCACCATACATACATAATGCACCAAATATGGGTTCATTTTTTTTAATTTTTTTTTACAATTATTTCGTTTAAAGAAATCTGTGAAACCAAAATGTCCAGCCCATTTAGTTTTCTTGTGATAACATAAATACAATGTTTAACATACACTATTTTTCATCGCACATGTTTTACACACCATTGTTGTTCTAATTTTGAAGAATCTGATGTTGTGGTTCTATTCATCTTACAATTACACATGTTTGTCTAGGGGTGTGTTTTCTCACACACAAAATCGAGTCCAGCAGCAAACACTGAGAAGTGCTCCTGATGCTGCCGTTTATCCTGCAGTTAATCGATCTGTTCCCATATAAACAGCTATTGCTGCTCCTCCTATTTTTAGTCAATTATTTTGGTATGTTTAACTCAATCAAGTAAACGATATTCAGAGATTGTATTAAGTTAATAAAGTTAAATATCACTGTAATATTTACTAGCCACATAATTCTTTTTTAGAGTGCATATAAACAGCTATTGCTGCTCCTAATGGTGCGTTCACACCAAACGCGAATATGCGTCTGGCGCGAGTGATTTCAATGTTAAGTCAATGGTAAGACGCGTTTACGCGCGTCTGGAGGTCTTGCGGCGCGAATGAGGCGTTTAGCGCGGCGCGGTAGACGCGAATTCGCCTCATTCGCGCGAACTAGACGCGAATTGAGCGTCTGGCGCGTTTCGCGCGTTAAGCGCGAATTGTGCTTTTTGTGCATCACGCGTTTGACGCGAATTCGCGTCTGCCGCCCGAGTTGAAAAATCTGAACTTCTGCGTCAATTCACGCCGCGTTAACCAATCAGGAGCCTGCCTGCTTGCTGCTGTCACGTGGTGAACTGACAGTTTAATGTTATTTTATGTTTGGCCTCAATAAATTATTTTGTAATATGACTAAAATGCACAACAAAGCAAATCTTTCACATAAAAACTCGATTTCAATATGAGAGATAGCCTACTCATTTGTATTGAATGCTATTTATTCCATATCTATTCTAGATTAGCCTATATGAAACTTTATTAATCTAATGTAAAGACACCAAACACAATTAAGTGTATAAAAACTTTTCAAAAAAAATAACAGGACAGGTTTCACTTTTGGAGGCTGCCTCCATTTATTATCAAAACAAAAATAAATGACAGATTAGGTGCGGGAGAGGGTGAACCTCGCGCCGGGCTTTACAGCGCGGGCTCGTCAGGCAGCGACCACTCGAGGCCGAGGCTTTATACGGCCTACGCTGTCCTCGTCAGCGTCCTCACCGTTAGGTCCACCAAACCTACCTCCTGGAGCAAATTGTGAAACTCCTGAAACCCTCCGGAGGTTTTGGTGGACCCGAGTACAGCGACGATGTCCCCTACGCAGCTGTTTCTGCTCTTCAGATCATATAAGAGCGGTGACTCTCTCGATTAATGCTATTGCTAATGCTCGATAAACATCTAAAAAAGATGGCCGCCAACAGCTTAGAAACTTTCGCCCCCTGACTTCGCCTTTGACGCGCGTAAATTTCGCTTCAAACTTTTGATTTTACGCGCGTCAATTTCACTCTTGACGCGCGAATGCACACAAAGTGGTCACGCGTATAACTAGACGCGGCAGGCGCGAATTTTGACGCAGATTCGCGTTTGGTGTGAACGCAGCATAACACTCCTACAGCTGCTCCAGTCACAAGTTTATTGAGAAAAATTGTATTCTGAGTCTGAAGAAGAGCTTTCTGAGTCTCCTTATAGTCCTGCTGTCTGTATCTCTCATATACATTCTTTCTCCTCAGTGACTCAATCTTTTCCAGAAGCTCAGTGACCTGAGATCGATCTTTATCTTTGTTGTTAAAACATGAAATCCTCCTGAACACTGATCAACCACTGACTGCAGTGTTTTACATTCTCCCAGATAATCTTCTATTGGACCGTGTATCTGATCTCTGTGAGTAAAGAGCACTATTGTGTGTTTTAAGAACTTTTCTCCAAAATTCTCCTGGATCCATTTCACAGCTGTAACGACCTCCTCTGTGAACTTCACACCCACTTTGATCACCAGTAGAAACACATCAACGCCATGATGTGTACAGTCAAATATCTGCTCGATTTTGCTCTGAACGCCTCTTATGACTGTATCAGAGAGTCCTACAGTATCGATGACATTGACTGTTCGTCCATCCACCTCTGTATGTGCCAGTGTACAAATCTTGGTCTCAGACTCAGCAGAATAACCTTCTTTAAATGTTTTTCTCTCTCCACCCAGGATGGTGTTTCCTGATGCAATCTTTCCTGCCTCAGTCGAGCCCAACAGTGCAATATTCAGATCTGACACTGTAAATGAGATGAACAAGATAGATAGATAGATAGATAGATTACTTACTTTGAAGAGGTATTTCCATGCTGATCCTCCGTATCTTGCCTGTCAGTGAAATCAGTGTTAATGATTTTTCCTCTTACTCTTAAAAAACAAAGTGACATGTGAAGGTCAAGTATGATGACCCATACTCTGAATTTGTCCTCTGCATTTAACCCATCCAAGTTAGTGCACACACATTAGGAGTGAGTAAATACTGTACTCTCACACACTGCAAATCGTTGACACACACACACACACACACACACACACACACACACACACACACACAGACACAGAGCAGTCAGCAGCCATTTTGTTGCCCGGGGGAGTGATTGTGTGTTAGTTGTCTTGCTCAATGGCACCTCAGTTATTTCCTGCCGGTATTGAGAATCGAACCTGCAACCTTCGGACTGGTCTAATTCTCTAACCATTAGGCCATAAAACTTGCTGCTTTTTCACACATTACAAATAAAAAAGTAAGAAAAAACGTTTTTTTTAGTAAGAAGAAATATCTTCTGTTAATTTTTCTCTGGAACAGCCTCATTTCTTTTCCAGTCATACATAGCAACACAAAATTCCAATAGTTCACTGAATGTTGTCCTGTTCATTTTCTATTTAAAGGGGTCATATAATGGTACATGCACTTTTACAAGTTGATTGTACTGAAATGTGTGTTGACAGTGCCTGTACACAACCATCAAAAAATGAAAAAAATCCATCCAGTGTTTTTTTTTTTAATCTTCTTATATGTTTTCCCCCGTCTCAAATCAAGCCGTTCGATTTTGTGATGTCTCAAAATCGATGCCCCTCCCACGATTGTTGATTGACAGCAGCGTTTCAACACCAACCCGCCCTCGCTCGTGAGCGAGCTGTCAATCATAGTCCGCGCGGACCGGCGTGGTCATTGTTGATACGCTGGAGCACTGTCTATGAGCAGAATGGCATCTAAGCGATTGTGGTGTTCTGTTGGTGTAATAAGGAACACAACAGTCATTTTGATGTTCCTAAATCCGAACCGCTGAAGACGCAGTGACTGAGTTTGTTTATATGAGTTATAAGTTATTAAAGGAAATTTATTTTGATGTATTGACTAATATACTAAATAAAATAAGAATTTTAATGGAAAACATGGAAAATAATTGATTTTAATTTCAAATCCAACAGGTGTGTTGTCCAAAAATAATTTGTTAATGTATTGTTTACTATGTGTTTAGTCTATAATATATACTGTGTGCATTAATGCACTTGAAATGTATTTTTCCAATACATTTGCTTATACATTATAATCAAGTACAACATATTGTTGACATTTTTGTCCGTTTTATACATAATATTTGCTGTAATTTATGAGAGGAGTCTTAGCAAAGTAATTTGTTTGACTTTACAACTGTGAACAGAATACTTTCAATATCATATTATGTTGTTCTAAGTCAATTAAACACATTTAATTGTAATCAGACTACACTACACTGAACAACACTGACTTTTAGTATGGTGAAAGAGTCAAGTTTTGTGAATTTAGGCTATAGAGTCTAACAACACAATGAGTTAGAACAACTTCAACTTAAACAGAAAAGCTGAAAAAAACCTTTTAAATACTGTCTATGGAAATAACATTTAATCATGCATGAAATATAAGAACATGTTGTTTAATGCGCATGCGCCGGAAATACTACGTCATGATGACGCACTACTTCACTGGAGTTTGAAAAATGCGCTGTTATGTTTCTGTAATCGCGATGCGTGAGGAAACGGAAGCTTTCCAACCCAAACAAGAAGAGAACCAGTGTTGCCAGACGTTCAATAATTATTGTATTTGTACGATAATTTTGACCTCTGTACGATGTACGATCAATAATGACAAAAAATCCTATAATGTACGATCATTTCAGAACTGTGTGACACTTCAAATGATGGTCGTTCGTTGTAATCATAGGGCTTCTATACTCATTGATCTAGCTGTGGATTCTACGTCTACCGGGAGAAGAATGTGAAGAGAGAGGGAGCGAGAGAGCGTGTGTGTGCTAGTGTGCCTCAGGAAGCGCATGTAAGGACCCAACCAATCAATTGTAAGTTCATGAAGATAGCTATGTGCGGCAAGCTTAAAATTCAAGATTACCTGTCTCAATTTGCATGGGTCATTTATCTATATTTGTGTAATTGATAGTTATGTTTAATTCCCTGTAAAGTAGCAATACAAATGTTCTCTATTTTTAATCACTTTGAGCCCAGTGTCAGTGAAGATGGTGTGGTCAGTGGAATCCTGGTGTTTGTGGGAAATAGAAGGAACCTTGCCCAGCACTACGATGTGACCCTGATGAGGTAATCACATCACACATTCATCAACAGTTAGCAGTCAAAAGTTTACATACGCTTTGCAGAATAAACTGCTTCATCAGGGTAGTACTAAATAAAAAGAGAAAATATACATTTTTGTGATCCCTCCTATTGCTAAAATTATTAACATTTTGCAGATACTGCAAGGTGTATATAAACTTTTAATGAGTATTTTATTATTAATCTATTATTGTTCCTTGCAAAATTTCACATTCACTGTAGTAAATTCACTCAGCAGAATCCCTTATTCATTGTTTTTAGAAGAGAGGTCCAACAATACATCCAAAGCATTTCGTTATCTAAGAATCTTAAAGCTCTTAAGACAATAAACTTGTTTCAACTTTTTAATTTATTTCATTAAAGCTTTCTGTTCTGTTTTTTTATTTTATTTTTTATGAGCATATGTACAGGCTATATGTATATATAGCCTGTACATATGCTCATAAAAAATAAAATGTACAAATTACATACAACGGAATAAAGAAAGCAAAGCAACATATATATATATATATATATATACTGCTTTGCTTTCTTTATTCCGTTGTATGTAATTTGTAAATTTTTGCTATGTAAGTTATATTTTTGATACCTTGGCATTAATTAAAAAAAAGAAAAAGAAATTGAAGAGAAGAGTACTTAGGCATGCGCGAACGCACGGGACACAGTCTAAGCACATACACGCTTACTTTAAGCGAAGAGGAGAGATTCGCGATTGCACTGAACACGTTTTAAGCGAGCCCAGAGAAAATTCTTACAAGAGCAGCGTGTATCTGAGAGCGCGCGCCCAGTTCCCGCGCGCGAGCAGAGAGATTCGCACTGGGCACATTATATTCCGCACGCGAGCAGAGAGATTCGCGCTCGCGCATTATATTCCGCGCGCGAGCAGAGAGATTCGCGCTCGCGCATTATATTAATGTACTTTCGCGCTACAATAATGCGCTCTCGACATTTGACAGGAAAATAACGCCATAGTTGGAAAGCATCTTTTGCAGCGATTTTTGTGTGAGCGTATCAGTGAACACCACAGACCACTCGGTGAGTTTCAAGTCTTTGTAAATTTGCACCTTAATCATTTCTACAGCTGGACGAAGGTAGCTTAATGTTCAATATAAATAGTTGCAACACATTTTATGTGAGGGTTTCGGCTAACGTTAGCTAACTTAAACTAACGTTAGCTTAACCAACTAAATCAGATGCACATGTTCGGAAGTGTGTAACGTTAACTTTACTGGCTTTGGGTGGGTAAATGAGCGCAGCGCGGTAGACGCGAATACGCCTCATTCGCGCGTCGAGACAGGAACAAAAATGATCTCTCTTGGAAGAGGATTAGTGAGGAGATTGTACAACCTGGTAAGTTGTAAGATGTACAAATTTCACTTTTGAGTCACGTTATTGACCTACCAGCTACACAGCAAAATCCCCAGTGTTAAATCAACACTGCTCAGAGCAAATATGGTCCCACTCTACAGAGTGTTAAAATAACACTGAAGCAGTGTTAAAGTAAATGAGATAATTAAGTGATTAATTGAGTGATGATTGAACATTAGTGATGAACACCTGCAGTTAACAAGCAGAATCACTGAAGGAAAGTGAAACACAAGAACTACAACTGACTTCCAGTCACAGTCACATTAAATCAGATGAAGATAAAAGAAGACATTAAATCTGTGAAGATCTCAGCAGAAGAGGATTAAACAACTCCACAAACAGCATGATCTGTGAGCTCAGGGCAGTTGAGATTCAGGGAGATCTGTCAGCTGATGAAAGTGCTATTGGTGGTGCCAAATTCTAACTGTGACGTGGAAAGGGCATTCAGCATTGTGTGTCACATCAAGACAGAATTTAGGAGTCAGATGTCTCACCAAACACTTGTGAATCTGATGTCTTGCAAGATAAACAAATTCAAGGGGCTTTGGGATACCTCCCTGAAATTACTTTTTGCAGGTTGGGATGTCTGCGAGAATACTTTTTATGCACAAAAACTAAACAAAAATAAAGTTTTTATTCATCAATCTCTTCTCTTCCACGTCATTTTCCTACACTGTAGACGTAGTAAATACAGTGGAGCGCTTCCAGGTTCTACGTCAGAACGTTGCCTCATTATTGGCCGGCTCCTGCATCAGCATTGCACGTGTGTCATACTCACGTGACCAGCATCGGCCAATCATGAGGCGGTGTTGTAACCCTACCCACAACTCTATGGCTGAGTCCCAATTCGCATACTATCCGTCCTAAATAGTATGCGAAACTAGAATTAGTACGTCCCAAATCGTAGTATGTTGAAATGAGTATTCCAAAGATACCCGGATGGTCTACTATTTCCGGTTAGAATTCGAAGTGCAGATCAATGCACACTCTAACGGCTAATATTGCCCACAACCCATTGCGTGCGGGAGGGAGAAGCTTTGTGGTGATGGTGGTGATGTAAACATGGCAGCCGGTGTGGTGAACAATCGAGTCCGATTGAAGAGATGAGTCCGAGCTGCGTCAATAGCAGAGGAGAAAGACCGCGAAATTTAAAAATACGACTGTATTTTTTACACACCGGATGCAGCAGCGGAGATGCGCCCTCAGTTTTTAAGTGTAAGAATTCAAATGTTTAACCCTAATTAAAGTTATATTTTATTGTATCGTAATATTAATGAGTTTAAGTTGTGCCAAAAAAGTACCGTGTTTATCTTGTAGGGTAAATAAAAAGGCTCTAGTACAGTGTCATGCAAGTGTCTTTTTTTATGTATTTCTTTTGATGTTTCTGTCTTAGATTTATACTTAAACACCTTTTACTACACTAACCATAGTTTAACCACACTGACTTATTTGTAGTAATACTGTGGCTGTACAAATGTTAACTTTATCAGTCCAACCAAAGAAACATGGTTACTACACTTTTACTATAGTAAAAGCATGGTTCGTTTTCATCGGGGTATTTTTGAGTATTATACATAAGTATAAAATTAAGTATAAAATACGTTAAACAATAGTTATACTATAAACTTTAAATATTTTAACTCAGAAAATAAGTAGCTTTCGTTACACACAGTGCACATGAACGTCAGAACCAGCCGCCTCACAAACGAGCGTTTAGTTGATCTACGATGACGCCCTGCTTCACTCCTCAGTTTGGTAGAACACATTGTAAATGTATTGTGGAAAAAACGATGAGGAAAAAAAGATGGGAATAATAAATAAAATTATATTGGACATATAAGAATGAATGAAATGTAAAATGTTTTGTTAACAGTCACGGTGTGCGTAACTAGGCAACCACGTTCTCGTTCACGTTGCATGACGTCATCAAAGTATGTCCCAGAACGTGCATACTCTTTTGCTACACACTCAAAAGTATGTACTTTTTCCTCACAAAAAAAGTACATACTTTTTGGTCGTAGTATAAGTAGGCGAATTGGGACTCAGCCTATCCCTCCACCTGTCAGGGTTTCACCAGATCTGCACACTCCGCCCACTCGTTCACTCTCCCCTGATTACTGATTTACCTCACCTGCACATCATCATCATCAGCACCCTATATAACACCACTCCACCATCAGTTCACTGTCTATGCTGAGACAGAAAAGAGGTAAACGATGGGTACTATACGGTTATCCGGACCACACGTAAATAATTATCAAAATGGCGCCACACTTATTTCTGAATAGAACGTGTGGTCCGGATAACCGTATAGTACCAAACCATGTACTTTTTGCATGTGAGAAATATAATGATAGTAGAATAAATTGGCAGGAAATGGAAGGAGAGAACTCAATACATGATATACTTGAAGAACAGGGTATGAAAAAGGAAAGACTTGATGCTTTATTTATTTTTCTTAATAATACTGGTTTAATGAAAAGAATATAAGTTTTTTTTATTTTTTTTATTCAAAACTAAGATTCTATTAAGTTCATGGTATTATACACTCCTGTACAGTTGGTGGTGGTATAATACAAAAGTAGTAATCTGCCAAAAAAAAAAGAAGTTCACTGTCTAGTCTCGTCTTTACCAAGACACGCAAGACTCACTCCCATGACTTACCTGATCTACTTACCTGCGATACTCATCTTTTATAGTATGTATTTTCATAGATCATAATTTTTTTTGGCCTGTTGTAATGGACATAAACTAAAAGCCACAAAAAGAATTTCTAGTGCTGGCTGGGGTATGAGTTACAGTCCTTCACACGATTTTATGTCCATAAAATAGCCCTCCACTCCAGAATCGATCAAAGCACCGGATGTGTTCGAGAGTTGCCGCGTGCAGGTGGGGAGGAGCTGAAAACTTTTTTTATGTTTTTTTTTTAATCCTACTGACTCTTCAAGGCATCTTATTTTTAAATGAGTTTGTTTATTTGTAAAACTGCTGTAAGATTTAAAGAGGCATGGGAAGAAGACCTGGGAGTTGAGCTCTCCGAAGCTGCATGGGACTTGACTACGATACAGGCCTGCTCAGTCAGCAGCAGACACCAACTGATCCAATTCAAAGCTTTTCACCGCTTACATTACACTAAAGCCAAATTGCATAAAATGTCCTCTCTGTTTCAACAATGTGTGACAGGTGTAAGGTGGCAGAGCATACTGCTTCTCTAGTTTTGCCCTTTATTTTCTGGATTTTAGTCAAGCATTTTTGACTGGTACTCCAAGGCTCACAATAAGCCTCTTCCACCGGATGCTGAACTTGCCATCTGCGGCCTCTCACAGCGCACCTCTTGCCTTTCAGGAGCATTGCAACAGTCCCTAATGCTGGGTATGGTCATGGCTAAGACACTTAAAAAATGGAAATCAACCTCACCCCCCTCCTTCCAGATGTGGATTATGGACATGATCTCTGTCCTACAGATGGAAGACTCCCGACTTTTGAGGACTGATCATATTGAAAAGTTTTCTGCTTTTTGGGGGTAATTTCTTGGACATTTGAATAAGTTAAAACACTCAGTCGACTCAAGGTTTAAGGTGCTTATCCCTTCTGGACACCTGGACTGTTACACAGCTTTTTACTATTGCACTTTTATATTTTGGTATTTCTTATAATTATATTTCTTTTTTTCTTTCTTGTGTGTGTGTGTGTGTTTGTGTGTGTAGTCCGAGCCAGTGCTGTTTGTTCTGTGTATTGCGGAACTCCTCCGAAAAATCCTTAAACGAGTCACAGCATTCTTGCCCATTGTCCCACATGGCCGTTTCCCATTTTCTGGCTTGGCCGACCATGAGTGTGATGGCAAAGGCCACTTTGGATCATTCTGTGGAAAAACAGGAGGGCTGGAGTTAAAAAGTCAGAGAACATTGTGACAAAAAGGAGTGACATGAATTAGTCTCACCGGAGTATGGAGCAGGTGGATTAAAGCGAGGTTCGGCACGACGGGGAACGGCCACATCAGTGTTGGGAGAAGGCGGTACAGTTGGCTCCACGGGGACGTTGGTCTGGAACCTTTCAAGCCATTCTGTGAGCTCTGCAAGCTGGAGAGACGTCTCAGAGAAGTAGTGGTGGGGGAAAAAATCGATTCTGTTTAGTATCGCGATATTTTGCGCACGCGATTATATCGATACAGTAGCGCAAAGTATTGCGATATTTAATTATAAAATTATCTGTTTTACTTTCGGGTTTTCTTCATTGGTTTTCTCGGAGTTTACTCTGATCATGTACATTCGCGTATTACATCCACAGGGTGGCGCTTTGTAGTCGTGCTCGTGCATTCAACAACAAATTAAAATGAAAATGGCTTCATCACAACCGGTTGTACACGACGCTCCGTTGTCTTTCAAATCGAAAGTGTGGGTAAATTTTGGGTTTCATCAAAAAGCAAATAGTAAAGACCTTGACATGCAGCATGCTATATGCAAGGAATGCCATATGAAGATTAAGTACTGTGGGAATACGACAAACTTGAGAGCCCATCTTACAAGGTATCATTTGGAGTTAGCCGCCACTGAGGAAGTGAAACGCCCCAAAGTTGTTGTCCTACCCCCAAATCAACGCACCTTGGACCAAACAAAAATGATCAAGTTACCTCCAAACTCCGAAAGAGCTAAGAAAATCACGGAGGCGATTGCCTACTTTATCTCCAAAGATTTGCAGCCTTACAGTGTTGTGGAGAACGAAGGTTTCCAGAATCTGCTTAGCATACTGGAGCCCAGGTATGTGATCCCCTCACGTAAATATTTTACCGACTCTGCCATCCCCAAACTCTACAGCGAAGTCAGAGATGAGGTAAATGAAACTTTGAGTTTAGCCGACGGAGTTGCTATAACGTGTGACGGTTGGTCATCAAGAGCTACGGAATCGTACATGACCATAACCGCGCATCACATCACGAATGAATGGCAGCTTTTAACTCATGTTTTACAAACCAGGGCGATGCATGAGAGCCATACCGGGGCCAGTGTGGCCGAGTTGCTGAAAACGGCAACCGAAGAGTGGGGTATCGCTAACAAACAGATTGTTTTGGTTACGGACAACGCGTCCAACATGGTTGTGGCCGCGCAGGTGGGGGGGTATCTTCACGTGAAATGTTTTGCCCATACGCTCAACCTCGCCTCACAGCGCGCACTAAAGCTGCCTGCTGTCGCCAGGTTACTAGGAAGAGTCCGGCGCATAAGCACTTTTTTCCACCGCAGTGCAATCGCCAACTTCATGTTGGAGCAAAAACAAAAGCTTCTGGACCTCCCCACTCACAAGCTCAAGACCGATGTTGTGACCCGTTGGAACAGCGGGTACGAAATGCTTGAACGTTTCCTGGAACAGCAACCAGCGATCTGTGCTGCTCTGTTGTCCTCTGAGGTCAGGAGGTCAGGCAGTGATATCTGCACCCTAAACGAAAATGACATTACAGATGCTGAGGATATAATGCTAGCACTTCGACCGATGTTAGTAGCCACAAAACTTGTTTCAGAGGAGAAGAATCCCACTTTGTCTATCATTGCTCCAGTGCAGGCAAAGCTGCTAAATGACACACGAGAGACAATGGGGGACAAACCAATTGTGAGGGACATCAAACAGGCAATAAGTCAAGATCTGCAGAAGAGATACAGCACTGTTGAAGAAAAAAACACCCTCCACACAGCATCTGTCCTGGATCCACGATTTAAGTCACTGCCTTTCCTGACCACAGATGACATCAGTGACATTTATTCCAGACTGGTTGTGGAGGCAGCCAGCCTTCAGGTAGGCTTTATTTAATTAACTACATTGTTTAAAGAGTTATTTTAAAATGTTAAAGTATTTAAAAATGCTATATTATTTATCTGATTTTTTACAACCAAGCCTATGTTCATCTGGTGATTATTCTCTATACTGGTTTTAGTGGTGGTTAGCATTATTTTCTTATATCTTTTTTAATGCAATTGTTTAAATAGTTATTTTAAAATGTCAAAGTATTTAAAAATGCTATATTATTTATCTGATTTTTTACAACCAAGCCTATGTTCATCTGGTGATTAATCTCTATACTGGTGGTTAGCATTATTTTCTTATATCTGTTTTAATGGAAAATCTTTTAACATATATCTAATGTTTCCCTACAGCCCACTATTAGGCAAGAAGAGACCAGCAGTGCCTCTGGAGAAATGGATGGACAGGAGCTTGAAGAGCCTAAACCTAAAAGAAGATCTGGGCTAGCTGATTTACTGGGAGAAACATTTTCTACCACAGCCCCACAAAGGTCACCATTTACCCAAGCTGAAGAGGAAGTGAAGAGATACCAGGAGGCTTCTCCACTGCCACTAGAAGAAAACCCCCTCAACTGGTGGAAAGCTCATGAGACAACGTATCCTTACCTAGCCAAACTCGCTAAAAGATACCTGAGCATTCCAGCCACTAGTGTGTCTGCTGAAAGGGTGTTCTCCACTGCAGGAGACATAGTATCGGCCCAGAGGAGCACTTTAACATCAGAGCATGTTGACCAACTCCTTTTTCTTAACAAAAATGCCAATATTCCCAAATGAGTTTTGGTTGATGACCTTGCAGCCAACAGGACTGGACTCTAGCAGTACACATTTTTTTTCTTTTTTTTTTTCAATTTGATTGAAGCTCTAAGTTACTCTTATTTATATAATTATTCTCATGTTTATGTTACTAAATTTTATTTACATTTTAATTTATGTGCTGAGAGCTCACCATTTATGTGAGAGGTCTCCTATTCAGAGAATAATTGTGTCCTGTCCTGTAATAAGGTCATGTCCTGAATGTTCAAGGACAAAGTTTTTGCACTACCCTCCTAAGTTTTTGCACTACCCTCCTAAGTTTTTGCACTACCCTCCTAAGTTTTTGCACTTCTGTTATTAATGTGTAAAAGATAATGTCAACATAATTAAATGTGACATTTGAAGTGAGTTGAGCAGTCTTTTTTTCCTCATTTTTTGTAATGCCTTCGAATAATATGGGAGACATGAATCGCAATATATCGCAGAATCGAATCGCAATACTTGCTGTATCGCAATATGTTAAAAATCGCAATAATATTGAATCGTGGGCCAAATATCGCAATACTATCGAATCGTCACATTTTTGCCAATTCCCACCCCTACAGAGAAGGTGCGGCAAGAGGCGGTGAGTTCCTCCTGCTCCCGTCCCTGAAGGATGCCTTGCTCCATCAGGACTTGGTGTATGTCTGTCTCCTCTGCTGAATCAATGTTGTGTTCAGTAGATTATGTCAGGGACATGAACAGAGGACTCAAATGCAGAGTGACCAAAGTTTATTAGAAAACTTCATGAAATCGGCATCAACGTGAAGTGACGTGCGTTGATAATATAAGGGAATGTATGGGAGCTCCAGTGCTGTCCTTATAACAACAGTGGACACACAGGCTATGGATACCTCCCGAGATGCAGTGCCCAACGGGAGAGAATGACCTGTTGAGAAACTCCTCGTCTAAGCGCCCAGGACTGGGCCGTTGTAGTAATGTGGTCTGTGAAACTTATGTGATCATCAATCACAACTCTAAGATTCCTGGCTGTCCTGGAAGGAGTTATGGTTGACAAACCTAGCTGTATAGAGAAGTTGTGATGGAGTTTTGGGTTGGCTGAGACCACAAGCAGTTTTTGTCTTAGCAAGGTTGAGTTGAAGGTGATGGTCCTTCATCCAGCAAGAAATGTCTGTCAGGCAGGCTGAGATGCGAGCAGCAACCTTTGGATCATCTGGGTGGAATGAGAGGTAGAGTTGTGTGAAATCAGCATAACAGTGATAGGAAAAGCCATGTTTCTGAATGACAGTGATGACATGGAGATGGAGAGGAGAAGTGGTCCAAGCACTGAGCCCTGAGGCACCCCGGTAGCTAGATGTTGTGACTTTGACATCTCACCCCTCCAATACACCCTGAAGAGGTATGACTTGAACCACTGGAGTGCAGTTCCTGAGATGCCCATCTTCATGAGGTTTGACAGGAGGATCTGGTGGTAAACTGTGTCAAAAGCAGCAGACAGATCCAGCAGGATGAGTACTGAGGATTTGGAGGATCCTCTCGCCAGTCTCAGAGCTTCAGACACAGCAGAGAATATAAGTGACAGGTGTTGATCGCGGCAATCAGCAAATCACAGCTTGTGATTTGCACACCGCGCTGCTAAGTCAGTGCTGATTGCCCTGGTCATGAGCAGCAGAACATGTCAGGACAAACACAGAGAAGAGGGGAAGCCCATGATGCACCCTGAACCGTGACAGTTTAATGTCCTAGACAAACTCTGTGGTCCCATTTAACCACTTGTTAGCAATCACATAAACACATAAAAGATTGTAAAAAATCACAAGAGGGTATTGCATGTGTATTGTATATGTATTTCATATCGTAGAAAAAAACATTAAAATATCGTGAGCTTGTGTTCACCACAGACCTTTTATCAAGCATTTTAACCAAAAACCCATTGACTTCAGGACGATGCACCCGGAAGTGCTTAAATGCCTACAAAAATACGTCATCCCTGCATTCTGCAGCTGTGTGTAAAAAACAGTGTTAACCACACTTCACACACTTTAAAGTCCTTCACTGTAAAGCTAAAAGTGCTTGTGTTAGTACAGTGCAGTCATTCGGTTGCTGTTGATCTGGTGAGCGACAACACGGTAAGACAAACACACTCATATTTAAATGAAAACTGATGATTATTTCTATAGATGAAGCTCATATATCACATGATTCCTGACATGAGGATTATCTTCTGTTCATCTAATGATCAGTTCATTTACACACTGATGTTGTGCATTAATAATCTTCAGATGTGCAAAGATCTTACTAACACTAAGAGCTGTTTAGGGTGATGAACATACACTATTTATGAGCATATAAGTGATGTTTAATGCTGTATTATAGATATATGTTATGCTGATGTCGGTCAGAATGGCTCCTCCTCTTCCTCTGATATTTCTGCTCATGATTCACGGTGAGTTAATGTTACATTACTTATTTTATTTTTATTTTCAAAGACCACATAATGAGTGTTTAATGAGCAGTTTTCTGTGGTATGTTGATGTATTTCCTTTTGAAGCATGAAGTTTGGGTGAGGCATGTCAATGGGCTTGTCTATTTTATAAATATCCAGTAGTTTTTAGTTATATCACAGTCTTAGACATGAATTGCTAATTTGCTACTTGCTAGTCATTGTCCGGTGGTTTAGGGGAGGGACTTTCTCATTTTTTGGTTCATTTTCTCAGAAGACATTGTGGAGATATGATAGGAGTGGCCAATCCTGTTCCTGGAGATCTACCTTCCTGCAAAGTTCAGCTTCAACCCTGATCAAACACAACTAAACCAGCTAATGAAGATCTGCAGAAGCACGTGATCATTGCAGACACGTGTGTGTGATCAGGGTTGGATCTGAACTTTGCAGGAAGGTAGATCTCCAGGAACAGGATTTGGCTCCCTTGAGGAAGAGGTTTGTGTGTCAAATGACTTTGTCAGCATATAGACATTTTCTTAGACTTAATTGGCATATTTTTTTATTATTTTAGAGGGCAGCATGTTGTTCATGGCTGATTTATTTGCTCTGGTTTCACTTCTGTTTATTTCTGCAACATCCTCTGTCAAAACCAATAAAGAAATTCACACTTAGATTATTTATCACTCACAAGATTCTGAGAAGATTCATTTATAATATTCCCTGTAATGAGTCACTATTTACAAGTAGTCTAAAGTTTTTGTGATCCGTTGGAATTGATAAAACAACATTTTCATCAGTATGAATTCTGTGTTTCAGGGGTTTCTAGTGATGGTTGGAGTGTGAGTTACAGTCCTTCACACATCTGTGCACTAAAGGACTCAACAGTGATAATGAGATGCACTTATACATACCCTTCTACTGGATATATGATCATGAAAGTGTTCTGGAGCCAAACAAAAGATAAAAAGAAAGATGAAGAGTTTCCAGATCTGTCTGAGGACCCTGAATACAGTCAGAGGCTTCAGTATCTGGGAGATAAACAGCAGAACTGCACCGTCAGACTGAGTCATGTGACACTGAAGGATGAACACATCTACTATTTCAGATTCATCACTGATAAAGAAAAATGGATTGGTAAATCTGGAGTGAATCTTACGGTCACAGATAATTTTGGTAAGGTTTATCTCTTCTTCTGTGCATTATGTTGAATAATAATCAGTGTATGACAGCAGCACTAGATATAATGTGTGTGTTGTGTTCAGATCTTCAGGTGGAGTCTCCTGAGAGAGTGACAGAGGGAGATTCAGTCACTCTGAGATGTAAAAGCAGCTGCGCTCTGACTGACAGAGCAACATTCATCTGGTACAGAAACTCACAGCCATTAACTGAGAGAAGAGACAGAAACAATGAACTCCTGCTGCAGTCAGTCAGAAGAGAGGATTCAGGCAGATATAGCTGTGCTGTAGACGGACACACTCACATCTCTCCTGCTGTTCAGATCAATGTCATGTGTGAGTACAGATTCATTTATTCTTTTTAAGATTAGGAGATCGTGTTTGAATTAGATGATTTAAGGTTTTACTTTTTGTACTTTTTAGACCCACCGAGGAACGTCTCAGTGTCCATCAGTCCATCTGGTGTAATAGTGGAGGGAGATTCAGTGACTCTGAACTGCATCAGTGACTCAAACCCTCCTGCTCTGAACTTCAGCTGGTTTAAGGAGAATGAACCCTCAGCTGTTGGATCTGGACAGAGTTTCAGTGCACTACAGAGTGGACGCTTCTACTGTCAGGCTCATAATCAACATGGATCTCAGAGATCAGACGCTGTAACTGTCACAGGTGAAGCTTTTATTAACACACTCCTGTATCTTCACATCATTCATCAGTTTGGAGAGTTAATCATGATGATCTTCCTCTTTCAGTTCATCATGTTGCTGGTAGGAATGTGATTGTGATCACAGCGGCATCTGGAGGATTATTCATCATCATCATCATCATCATCATACTATTTATAATGTAAATTAAATAATAAAGAATATAAGTATAATTTACTTAAAAACGAATGCAGAAGGATATGTTGTTTTTATCTGTATACAAATTATATGTTTCCTTTTTTTGACAGTACGAGAAAAATAATGAACAGACAATCTGCAATACACAAGTGTGAGGTGAGCTGATCAAAGAACTACAGAATAAATTCAATATATGTAAGGAATAATTGACGACAGGCCGTTGAATTATTAGAAAAATAATGCACACCCGAGGTGGTAATGCGGTCACGACGCGAAGCGGAGTGGCCGTTACACCTCGGTGTGCATTATTTTTCTAATAATTCAACGGCCTGAAGTCAATTATTCCGCTTATACTACAGTTACCACACCTCGAAACATTGTTCAGATTATGTATTTCAAGACGTTTGTAAAGTTTTTGTCATTAAAACGCTCTTGTATGTAGGACTAATTTCTTACGCATCTAATCCAATGCCTCCGTTGCTAATTCCAAAACGTCATTTTAGAGTTAGTAACGGAGGTTTGAGCCACTGATAGCGGACTAATGCTGGGACACACGACTAGCTGACACAATCTCTGACTGTTTTCATCGCAGCATATTTTAAACACCGACTTTGAACACAGACTGAACGCGCTGAACACGCGTTTGGGCATGATCAGTCATAAGTATCAAATTACATTCATAACCGGCCTTAAAGTGTGTCCCCGGCTTTATGCAGTTATTAATGCAGTTATTAGAGAGAGATGTTGCAATAATGAGACAGAAAAGCATGTGCGTCGTCAATATTATTATTTATTTATTAATTTAGTTCGTTTTAATTAATTCGTTCATTCTTTTTTTTTTTCATTGACAGACAGTAGACTAGCCAAATAAATGAAACACAAAGCTATTAACAAGTGGGCCTATCAATACTTATTTATTTGTTATTATCTGCAATAAAAATCCGTACTGCAGGATTATCCATTTATTTAGCCTATATTCAGTTTAATTTTCTATTGATTATAATATAGATAGGACTATATACTTTATTTATTAAAATTAAACTGCATGTTTCTATTAATTGTGAAGCTAGACATTGAAAATTGCAGATCAAGCGCATGGGGCTAAATGCTTTTTCTTGTTATGAATTGTATCCTATTTTCCGTTATTACAGTTAACTACGCGAAGTGATATGGAACTGTAATGCGGTCAAGACCTGCCTGGAACTACTTTAGCCGTGCGTTTCCCTGAAAATAATGCACACCTTAGAACGTTCGTCAACCAATCAGATTCAAGCATTCAACGGCCCTGTAGTATAAATATATATATATATATATACAGTAGGGCTGTCACGATGTTAGATTTTTCACACCACGGTTATTGTGGCCAAAAGATTTCACGATATCGATATATCGCGATATCTATAGAATCTATGGGGCGGGGGTAGTAGTTATCAGTCAAATTAATTTTTACTTTGTTTATATAGTTTTTCTTTTTTACCCAACAAACATAAGGATACTGATAAACACAAGGCACATGCATTTTTACTTCTTGCGTACTCAATCTATGGCAAATTTTTGTGAAGGAAGACAAGCATGTGAAGTTTATCTGGTTTTAAACTGAAGCCAAACACTGTCTGAAGGTTTCCTGAAGAACTGAAAAGCTCTTAAACCTATTGCCAATAAAGTCCTGCAGATAGCAGATTTGAACAAAAAAAAAAATCAAGTGCAAATACAAAAATAAGATGAGTAAAGAAAACAGGGTCCTTAATTTTAATAATCACCCTTTATTAAATATATGAACACAGAAACCCCCTGTTAACAGTTAATGTCACGTTTCCCATTCCATGACTAAAATAATAGCCGCGTCGCGTCTATGACAACTCGAGGTATCGCACACCGGAGGCGCACTTTCTCAGTTTATGGCCAGCAATATCATTATGTTTAAGGACATTATGGAATTGAGATAATGTCTGTACTAGGCATGTGCCGGGGGGGGGGGGGGGGGGGGGTAAAAAAATAAATAAAACTTGCATCACAAGGTGTAATTGTGATTGTCAAAACATTTGGTAACTAAACTGAATTTTATTAAGTTTAGTGACAATGTTACAATGACTGGTAGGCTACTGTTTGCGTAACACAAATTTAACGATTTCAATTCAATACTTGGGATTTAATTTAAATCTCGATTCAATATTGACTAATTTTGGATAAATATTAGGAAGGCTACAGTAGATAGCCCACATGTTGTTTTTTTCTCATGAAAAAAAAATCTCACATAATGCTATGTAACCATATAGAGCCCTATCAGCTGGTATTGTTAAAGGTTACAAATAACTAATTAAATCAAATATAATGTGGTTTTCATTATAATAACAATTATGTAATGACACAAGTAAAAATATAATAAATATGTAAAAAAGTGCAGTTCACATATTCAGCAAAATACTCCTCTTTATCTATTTGTTTTAGTCATCTAACATGCTGCTGGTCATTAAATGGTTTAAATGTAACGTTCTGTGACACAATTGTTCTCCTGTTTCATATCAAAAGTAACCTGCTCTGTCTTGTTTGACGGTCTTCGTGTCCTCTTTGCTCCGCGATTTTTCTCTGCGTGAGAAAACGGATATGTGGCGTGAGCGTGTGAAGAGTCTCGCGCTGAATGCGTCGAGTTGGCAGCTCTGCTTTTAGAAGTGGGATGGATCCGGATAGATCGGCGGCGGCGTTCCTCCTTCCACCATGCTGCTTCTCCATGTGAGGACTGTTTACATTAGACTAGAAGTGCGCACCGGCCGCATGCTTATACACGTGGCGATTGTTTCCATCAGAGTGCGCACGTGTTTCGCGCAGCATATACGCAGTGTTTGTTTAAGCGGTTGATGGAAAATAAGCTATAATGCGCGTTCTAAAAATCTAAATTCGGATCTATTATTTTTCACGGTATTTTGAAGTGCCCGCGATAACAATATCGTGCATATTCATTACCGCGATTTATCGCATTACCGAATACCGGCACATGTCTAGTCTGTACTATGTTATGATTATACTGTACAATTAAATACAATAGTTGCTGAGTCTGTCATCTGAACACTTTACCTCAGAGCGTCCGTTAACTGAATGCATTGAGAATATCACCTGAAAATCCGATAACATCAGCAATTTTCATTCAAGCAGCTGATTTCTATAAATAAATGTAAAATTAAATGTATATTGCAGCACAGGGTGAAATCATTTAGGATGATTTGAGACAAATATAATGTAAATATAATGTAAATTTAATATAAAACGATGTAAATGGCGCTCTGTGTCGCGGCAGGATTTTGAACAAGGTCCTGAGCCGTTGCTGGGCACCGCCGGTGTGTGTGTACACCATAGACTGTAAAAGGTGTACCCTCATACAGAATGTGTTCTAATTTTAAATACGTGGCGCTTCTCGTCCGGTGTGCGACTATCTTTAATGTGCTGTTTTCTTTGATGAAGTCGAAGAACTCTTTTCTTATTACTGGCGAGCTTACTTTTTTTGGTTGTGGACAGAGTGTTTCACTCTAGCTGCGCGAGCGCGGACGAGCGCTGCGTCGTCTTCTTATTTGACAGGTGTTCGCGGGTGCAATACTGCCACTTGAGAGGTCAACCAGGTACTGGCGCTGTAGTATTTGTGTGTCATGTTATCATAAGAATCCTATTCATTTTAAACATTGTGGTTATTATCGCCAATACCGGTATATTGTCACACTCTAAATTAACACGATGTCGATATTTCATGCTTTGAATATCACGATTATCGTCAACACCGGTATATTGCGACACCCCTTATATACAGTGTATATAATATATTTCTCTCTGTTTCCCTATAGGACGATGATCCCAGTACAGGCTTATATGCAGCTCTTGACCTCAAGTCCAGATCATCTGACCTCTACGACACACTCACAGTAAATTAAACATCAAAAACTACAAGTGCAAAAGAGTTTGTTCATTTAAAACTCGGGTAATAAATAATCAATGTGTTTTTCCCATAGACTGTCCATCCCAGACCTGATGTTCACCAGTCAGACTCTTCTGAATATGAGAATCTGACCATAAGCAGGAGATCCTTGGGTCATCTTCATATCACCAATGAAGAAGAAAATGTCCTCAGGAGTAGTCAATAGATTCAAGTCAGTGTAATATGTGTTGTGCTCTGTTTCTCTCCCTCACTCTCTCTCACTCAGGTTAATTACATAATTAATAAAGTAAACCTAACTCAGAAATTGGGCTCTATATGAGTTCAGTGATTCAGGTCAAATGATTGTGAAATAATGATTATGTTAAAACATAACCAACACCATCAGATCACCTTTTCTATTTGTTCATCTGGCTGTTATAACTCAGGTACAGCAGCCAAACAAAATCTAAAGTTAATGGTTTAAGGATCAAGAGCCCAACTAATACAAACACTGATCATCATAATGGTGACTTAAAATTACAGTTTTCTCCTTCAGCGATTCTGCTTGTTAACATCAGCTGTCTTCAATGTAGGCAATAAAAAATAAAGAGTTCTTAATTGATCTTTGATGTCGGTCTGTTATTCAGATATTTTTGTTTTAAAAAAACATTTTTTGTAAATTTTACTCATTTTAAATGGTTAACTTTTAAGGAATTAATTTGATTAATTATTACTCAATTCTAATTTGTTACATTTAATTACTAATATTGCTGGTAATCTGTTGCCACAATTTTATTGAATAGATATAGCATATTAATTTTTACAGTGTACAATCAAATCATTGTGAGCATGCCTGAGACTGAGCAGAGGAGTATAAATGGTGCACTCAGAAAAGCCTGTGCTGAGCAACACTTCTCCCCAGGCTTAGGCCAGCGACACATTGCATGGCGTGTGCGTCGCGTTTCTGCTGCATGTCATTTCTCCTGCGTGTCAGCTGGTGTGGCGTTTTCTATGTCTTTGCACACCAGAGACGTGTCTGATGCGGCGCTGCTGCTGCTAGGTGACATATGACTAGCCTCATTGGTGATATATTCGACATGGGGGGAGAGTTGTGGAAGCCTATACGTCATGTTAAACATAAATACATAGCCTACTGATACAGCAACGACAACGTCGGCAGTATTGACGGCAAAATAGGCTACAGAATTTTTCGTTCTGTATTGACAGGTGCAATATTATTTTTTTTATTTTTATTTTTTTTAAATTACAATATCTGCATTTATGTCAAAACCTAGAGACTCTCAAACATCAAAATGTCATTTATTAATATGTGTTCATGTCAAAATGACATAAACAACTTTTCCTATTTTATTTTGCCTGGAAACGCTTCCAACACGCTTGCATGTCGCGTGAAAAATAGGCGTCGGTTCTATTTCTAGCAAGCACTCGTTTTCGGCGTGGCTCCAGCTCCGCAAGCTCTAACCTGTTAAAATGAGAGCCGAAATAAAAACTGACACGCCACGCAGCCAGTGTGTAGCCAGCCTTAAGGTGATGATACACAGGGCAACTTTTTGAGCAATGTTGCCCAGCGATTGTTGCTTGGGCACTTTCCTACTGAAAATGGGCAATACATTTCTATCTGGATAATTTAGATCGATCGTGGGCCCTGTGTCTCATCTGGTTGCCCGATGATGGCAACATTGCCCAGCAACATTGCCCAAAAGTTGCCCTGTGTATCATCACCTTTAGACTGTAAAGCGTGTGTACGTGCGCGTGTGAGTGAGTGAGAACCGGTGCTTATCTTTGAGTTAGGAGTGGAGCCTATGCTCATTTGTTGTGTGCCAACAACAGTTACTTAGCTTACATTCTAGTGTTGACTTTTTACCTGTGGGTAATTAAAAGGTATTGTATAACTTAGTATTAGCTCTGTTCACTTGTTTATGATTATCTGGGAAATGTAGGGAGAGAATACCTTTTAATTTTGTACTGGCTCCACCTCCATCGCTCGTCGCCTAGGCCTCCAGAACCTGCTACTCCGCTCAGCGCCATCGGCTCTCGATCTGCCCCTAGGGATCCATTGGCCTCGACGACATCGGTCGTTCCCCAGATATCGTAAGCCACCATTTTGGCTCCTCCCTCCTTCGACTCCGCCATAGGCTGTCGGCACTCAAGAAAGATAAATTACTGAGATTTACAATGCACATTAGCTTATCTTTTATTATTAATTGTAAAATTCGGTGCAAATTTCCCGTGGCGTCTGTCATTGCTATGCAACCATGCACTGACAACGACAAAGAAGTTTTAGTAGCTATATTTCCACCGAAAAACGCTTGCTGTAGCTCTGCTACAGGATTTATTTACAGAGAAGAGAAAAACACCTGTAGTATTTGGGTGCACCCCCATCCTTCATGTTGACTGAGCTTTCAATGCTGTTACAGAAAGGGTGAAGCTGATTGGTTGGTTCTTGTCACATGAAAACCGCTACTGGCCAACCATCATCGCCACCAGGGGATCGTCATCCTGCCATCACCATCCTTTAGTGTCGTCTGCTTCTCACCATCCCCTCACCATCACCTCGTCCTCCTCCATAGTAAAAGTGGGGCATATGCCACCATTGTGTTCATTATCTAGTTTCATTATCTAACTTCCGACCTGCTCATTTGCATAACAACAGTGCCTGGTGGCTCGAGAACGCAAACCTTGAAATAGTTTCCAAGGTTCAAGCATTGAATAGCTGTGAATAAAAAAAGTTATCTCTGCGTAAACTTCAAAAACGCAAATCTGTGAAAATGTTGACGGCGTGCACATGCGTATTACGTGTTTAGTCTATAGGTATGTGTGTTTGAATATATATATATATGTGTGTGTGTGCAGGCGTGTAGTCTTTCTTTACAAATTGACCTCAACAAATGACTTGTCTGGCCTTAAAAATGTTTAATACAAAAGTTTTTTATCATTTCTGCGTATCCATATGATTATTTTGACAATGTTTTATCTGTACAGAGGTAATGTGAAGGGAAGGAGGCCTTCAAAGGAGAGAGACTAGTTGACACTTCAGGACTGCGTTGTCGTAGAGTCCAGGCGGACTGTGTGAACTCGACACACGTTTTGTTCTCTCCTCTCCTCTCACTACAGAGGAAACTGCATGGCCACATTTAGAGTTTCACTAGAAGTGACACAATATGTCACTGTGATAATGAAAAGCATAGAAGATATATTATAAATATTAATCTCATAATCTCATATTATAAAAACCTTTAGACATGAGGATGAAACTTCCGTATTCTATTACTCTGTTAATTATTACTGAAAAGTTCTTAGTGTTTGTTTTATTACCAAATTGCTATTGATTAGACAAGATTTATCAAATACACAATCAAATATTTTCTTGGTTCTTTAGTATGCGGACATCATCAGTCTTTTAAGCAATAAACAAGTAGTTAAAAATATAAATTTGCTAAAATGAACCTAATTAAACTGTTCCTTGCACATACTGTAGCTCCTCTGGAAGCTTCCTCACTCCACGTTCCTCACAGTGCATTAAATATGCACATACGTTTGAAAACATTATAATGACTGAGTTTCACCAGTTTAACTTTTATCACTTTAGTCTAATGTTGTCTCTGATGTTGCGATGTTTAAACTTTGCTTCTGCTATCAGCACTGGTTGAAGTGTCATATCCTGTGTTAAATATAACGTGTTGACCACATAAAAACCCAACGCTGGTTTTACTCAGTTCATTTGTCACTGGTCATGAGTGTTGGTGAAACGGGTAAGAGCATCATTTACTAATCGATCTTTAGATTCAAAAGTGCATGTGTTAATGCAGTCAGTCATTTGGTTGCTGTTGATCTGATGAGCTTCAACACCATTCGTAATTAAATGAAAACTGATGATTATTTCTATAGATGAAGCTCATATAACACATGATTCCTGACATGAGAAATATCTTCTGTTCATCTAATGATCAGTTCATTTACACACACTGATGTTGTGCATTAATAATCCTCAGATGTGCAAAGATCTTACTAACACTAAGAGCTGTTTAGGGTGATGAACATACACTGTTTATGAGCATATAAGTGATGTTTAATGCTGTATTATAGATATATGTTATGCTGATGTGGGTCAGAATGGCTCCTCCTCTTCCTCTGATCTTCTTTCTGCTCATGATTCACGGTGAGTCTCTCTTACATTTCAACTTCTGAGGCGCTAAAGCAACTAGTTGCTGCTCGATTTTTCCTTTTATTCTGATGTTTATAGTGAAGGTTTTTTTTTTCATGATTAATGAGCAGTTTTCTGTGGTATGTTGACGTATTTACTTTTGAAGCATGAGGTTTGAGAGGCATGTCAATGGGCTTTGGGTCTATTTTATAAATATCCAGTAGTTTTTGGATGCGTCACAGTCTTGAACATGAGTTGCTAATTTGCTACTTGCTAGTCAGTGTCAGGTGGTTCAGGGGAGGGACTTTCTCACTCATCAGAGCATTTGATTGGACAAGCATCTGTCTATCGCCAGATCATGATTATTTTTGGCTCGTTTTCTCAGAAGACAATGTGGAGATATTGTTGAGGTTTATGTGTCAAAGGATTTTATTAGCAGAAGATCTCAGAGCTGATAGACATGAACTAAAAGCCATAAAACTCACATGTTAATATCAGTTTTTAAATCATCAGTGATTATAATGTCTTTGATTATTTGATAGTGCAGCATGACTTCCTTTGCTATGGTTTCACACAAACTCTGTGAGTTTATTTCTGCATCATCCTCCATCAAAGCTGATGAAGTAATTCACACTGAGATCAATTTATTTTTATCTCTCAGTCAAAAGATCCTGAGAAGATTAGCTTAAAATATTTACGGTATGACAAGGCGCTGTTTTCAAGTAGAAAGAAATCCCATAATGTATGTTATGTTTCCTGAGTTTTTATTCATTTCAATTCACATTTATTTGTAAAGCGCTTTTCATAATACACTTTGTTTCAAGGCAGCTTTACAGAAAATGCATGTGTCTACATTACAGCTCAGAGTAATCTGTTAACAGAGCCGACTATGTCAAAGCAATGTTACATTTTTAAGAAATGTACAGTTCTAAGATAATACAAATCATGCAGTTAACAAAACTATGCATTAATTTATGCAAAAACAATGAGTATGTTAAAGCAATGATTACATTGTGGCATGACGAGGAGTTACTAAGGATCTAAGGTAATGACTACGCCACCTGGGAATTCTCTACCCAGGAAAACCAACCTAATAAATAGGCTGCACAGATTTATTCCCGTAATAGGATAAGAGACGTGGATGAATAAATTACTTTTTTTTTATTAAAGGACACAAAATAAATAATTCAAGACAAAGACAATACAAGGAAAATGTTTAAAATACTACAGCGCTCAATAGCACAAACCTCACAACATCAACACAAAATAAATACACTTAGTCAAAAGAACACTCAAAAATAAGACAACAGGACTGAGTGAAACCAGCAGGGGGGGACTCAATGAGCACCACAACACTCAGTAAGTAGCACTAGAGATGCAAAAGAAAAACCAGAGCAATAACCACATCAGTATCACCTTCACACCGGTGCACATCCACAGCACAGCACAAGATAATCCACAAGGCAAGCCCCGCCCCTTTTTGCTCTTGGACACTCAACCCCTAATGACATCAAATGACATAACACGTACGTAGAATAATTAAATACAATTCATAGACACAAATACAAAAATTAGCTAAACAAACATTTGAAAGAAAAATACAATTACCATACAAAATACAACACTCCTTGTAAACACACACACACACACACAGCACATGGCCTACACAAGCACATGCACAAACACGCAAACACAAACAAACACGCTAAAACTGCAGGGCAGCAATATTCCTCCTGTCAACCTGCATACGCCAGTAAAGCACTAACAGTTTCTTGTTCGGCCGCAGCCGGAGTTGAATGAAATTGACGCGAATCCCTTCATTTTAATATCTAGTTGAGACAGCAGCAAAACAGCAGCGCTCCGTAATCGAGCGAACGTCGGGTAACCCCAGCAACGGAATCCTCCCCGCTATTCGGCAGAATACGCTGCACTTCTGAAACGACAACTTTAATTAATTAAAAGGACATATCAGAGCATGATGCACATATACAAATAACCTGCATACTTGGGGTGCGAGGAATCCCAGTCACGGCAGTCCGAAGTGCCCATAAATCAACGTGCACGCTGTAACATGAAACACAAGGCATTTCAATTTACCCACTGCCCTATAAGGGAAGGATAGACGCTACAAACAACCGCGTTCCTACCTGTGAAGAGGCTGCAGACACATCAACCATGGGAAACAGTACTCGTTCTCCTATATGCTATGGGACCACACAAACAATTTTCCTGCATGCCTCTTCACAGCATGCAGAACCGGAAAAGCAAGGAAGAAGCTCCGTGACGTGACTCAATACAGGGCAGGTATATATGCTCCGCCTTTAGCTGTGATATAGGCTTAATAAATAGACCTGAAGCAACCAATAGTAGCCTGAAGCCAAACATCTATACTGCCACACGTTGTTATCATAATGATTACAAAATGGGGAATTTGGCAGTTGTGTGTGTTGATTCAGAGTTGGCGTCATCTGAAGTCCTTGCAGGAGTTGGCGGCGTCATCTCTTCACAGATGTTGGGTCATCTAATATCTGTGTAAGGCCTGGGACACAATCTTAACTCAATCTTAATCTTGTCTGTGGGAGACCACAGACATTTTAGCATTGTAATCCTCCGGATGCACATACTAGAAGATTCGTCTGGACGGTGATACCACACACCTCTCGACTGTAGTAACATTTTCACCGTGAGACGAGGTCTCATCTCAAGGACACTTGTGAGATCAAATGTGACTTGAGAAGAAAAACAAATGGAGGACGATCAATGCATCAGCTGGTACTCCTGGCGTGAGTTTTGTTTTATGGGAAGAAAAACAAAGGAGAAAAAAAGGATATGGGTGATCTTCTTCCCAGCTAACAGAATTTTGTTATAAGAACGTTCTCCAAATATTCAGTGTTGGTTCTGGGAACATAAAAAATGTCCAGTTTACTTGACATTAGAGGAACGTTTTTTTAAAAGGTATAATGTTCCTCAAACCTTCTTTTAACTTAATTTTGATTTAAAATTCAATATTATAGGAACGTTCCCAGGTTGCTCAGGGCAGGAAAGTTTTGTTCACTTCAAGTTCAAGTGCGGATCAATGTTGTTAATGGATGTCTGGAGCAGCCAGTCTATTGTCAGACCACACGCTCCCGTCCAAAATACACCAGAGTTACCGACCGCTACTGTCTTTCATTGGGAAATTTAATCTTGTGTTGCACGAAATTAGGTTCGGACTTCTAAACTGCAGTGCAAGGTTATGAGGTGTGTAACAGATGTACAGTGTGTGTTCACAGATGAGGTGGTCTTTAAGATGTGTTTTTAAATAGTACCAACACAGGAAGTGGTTTTTATTAGTTCAGACACAGATAAATCTAGATTTCATTCTCACTCTGAAACTCTGTATGCTTATACTACTGCATGATTGAACACATATTGCATACACTGTTAACCCTTGCTGTAAAATTCTGACAATATCATACCATTTTCCATTAAAACAGTAATATACCGTAGAAAATAAAACTAGCCTACAGGAATATACTGTGAATTAACAGTGCTCAAAATCGACACTCAGAGGCTGTTTTCCAAATCACACCCTATACCCTCATTCACTATTCCCTACATTAGTTCACTAATATAGTCCACTTGAATGAAAAGAAGTGAGTGAATTGAGACACTGATGAACACCTGATAAGCAGAATCACTGAAGGACAGAGAATCAAGAACAGAAAAAAGAGAAACAGAAGAACTACAACTGACTTCCAGCAACACTGAGTGTGAAACCAGTTTACAAACCAGTTTACGATTATTTCTTTCATACATGTACAAAAGTTCTTGTTGAGAATTAACAGAGATTTAGTTATTAATAAAATTTGTTGTCACCATGATGGAGATCAGTATTTGCTTTAGTTGGTCTCTTGTCCCTGGACTTCTTACCATTCATCTCTCTCTGGCTGCTGTAACAGTGAGTTTATAAAACACATTTGTTATGGCAAGAAAGAGTCAAGAGAAAGATGATCAGGTGTTTTTATTTTTTAGTGATGATGTCACAATCATCCTGGACATGCCTGATTTTCAGATTTTTCCTGTATATAGTCATTGAAATTATAGTTATCTCATGTTTAGCATATATCTGTGAATCTACTAAATGAAATCAATATTTCTGTTATCAGGTCTTCTGAAGAATATTGTAATCATATAGTGCATTCAATTTTATTTTACTCCTGCTTGACTCAGACACACACAGACATCAACAATCAGCATATGAATCTCAACAATGGTGAAAAGTTTCATGTCGCAATGCATGCTGGGTTCCAGGATAATATAAAACTCCCAGCATGCACTGCTGCATGAATAATAATAATAAAGAAATATTGCCACCATTGTTGAGATGTAACACTTTTGATTGAGGATTAAACTCTGAATAAATGAGAATGAATTCCTTAGTGAATGAACAGGCAATATGATGATTTTGTCATCATAATCATTATAACTGCGGTCATTCATAAACTGTGTGTGCACAAGTGTGACTTGCAAAAACACAGCTCAAGCAGCAAAAGGAAAACTACTGTTTTAGCATCAGCAACCCAACTAAAGCAAGCACTGATCTCTATAATGGTAACTTCAAACCAAACATTTTCAATTAAACATCTCAATAACATCTTCTGTAGATGTATGACAGAAATAAAGTCATACGGGTTAATAATAAGTGTAATAATGTGTAATGGCTGGAAGTCAGTCGTAGTTATTGTGTTTCTCTATTTTCTGTTCTTGTGTTTCTCTTTTCTTCAGTGATTCTGCTTACAATCACTTACATATTCCCTTAATTATCTCACTGCATCGTTACTTTTTACTCGTAGTGTGGATTTCCCTGAGGGATTGAAAGGGTTAACTGTGTAAGATAAAAAAGACACACCCACAAAATGTTTTTTAACAGTAATAAACTGTAAGTTATAAAACAGGTTTATACTGGCAACACTGTTGCCAGTAGTTTACTGTAAAATTTATTTTTTGGGTCACCGTTGTGCAGAAGAGTAGAGCCTGTGCTTCAGTCCAGGAGAAGAGCTACAAACATTGATGATATGCTGCATGTTGCTTTATTTAACAGACAGTGACTGTGTAGTTGCTGAGCCAGTGGAAATCTTTTTATGTACAATAGTTTTTTAGTGGTCTCAAATAAAAGAAGTTCACAGTAATACTTTACTCACATTATTAATGCATTATACATTTTAGTTAATACATTTAAATGACAGTTGGTCAATTTAAGGCAGTCGGTTTCTGCAAGTGTTATTAGTTAACTATAATTTAGTGCATTTTTACAGAAACAAACTAGATTACAGTAAAGAACTGTATAATTAACAGTATTTTACTGGCAACAGTGTTGCCAGTATTTTACTGTAAAAAAAACCGGTAAGGTCTAACAGTGTATTCAACCTCATATATTCAAAGCATTGTGGAATTTTCCCAGTGATCAAGTTAGCATCTACAACGTCCAACAAGAGGAATCAGTGATCACCTAAACTGATCAAACACCCTTAAACAGGCCAAACTGGACCTGTGTTGATGACCATAAACTGGAAGTGAAAGATCATTTACGTAGCTCATTTTCTCATGGGCGGGTCAAATTCTTTTTGCGGGCAAAGAAGAGAAAGGGGAGGTAACCTTTCCCCTTATGACGACATATGGGGAAGATTTCTAGATTCACCCGTCAGAGCTTTCATTTTCTCAAAAATACCCAGGGCTTGGTTTACATCCATCAAAACGTCTAGCCACTGGGGGACCATAGGCAGGCTAGGGAATCTCATATTAAGGTTAAAAAACCTCATAAAGTGAAATTTTCATGCAGTGGGACTTTTAATTTCAACAAAACCAGTTATTGTAGATGTTACCACATGAAGTACATGTTCTAAGTTGAACTGACAAAAACATTTTTTTAAGTGTTGTTTGTGATTTTTGTGTAGACTATTTAACAAGAAACATTCAAGAACAGTGTGATGAAGACTCCACTTGACAAACAGAGAGAAAACACAAATTATGCATAGATATTATGTTGTGTTCGTAATATCTATGCATTCAATATTTAAATTTCAATTATTTGTGTGTGTGTGTGTGTGTTATAGAAGTGGTTTCATATCACACTGAATAAAAACTTGTAGTCCAACCTAAAAACTCCCTGCAGACTCATATTACTGTGTTTGTGTATTGTACATTCAAAAGCTGGGACAGAGATGGGTCTTGTGCATTTTGCCCACTTGGGTCCCACCTAGTACCAAGTGCAATCCTACATGAAATCCATCTGGGCAATTAACATGGGGCCTTTATGGAACCCGCGGACAATCCTACATGGGGCCCATTTTTCAGCCCATTTCAGACCCATATGGGCCCCACATACAAATGTTGGCTGGGATGGTATCAGCTTCAAAAGCCAACAAGAGGAATCTGTGAGCACTCAAATAAACTCAAACACACTTAAACAGGCCAAACTGGACCTTTGTATTGATGATGCAGGAAACAGCACAAAGTGCCTGAATCTGATGTTTCTGTTCCTCTCTGATCACTTCAGTCTGATAAACCTGCTCTCTGCCGCCCCTGCTGGACTGGAGCAAATATAGCCATAGTGCAATAAACAGATGCACAAGAATGAAATATGACATAAAAACAAAATTGCTGTGATAATAATGACAATTGAACATTTTATTAAAACAGAAAGTAGTTCAAAAGCAGCTTTACAGACCTCAGACCTCTACAGAAGTTCTTATTGAGAATGAACAGAGGTTTAACTGTTGATGCACATGGGTGTGCTGGCTGGAACACATCTGAACTTTACTGTGATTTTCACATCAACACTCCAGACCAACAAATGAGACACATGATGATATCTAGAATAAGGTCATATTAATATTGAGCTGCTAGTGTTGGAGCAAAACATTTCAACAGAAGATGCAAAGTGCAGAATTTCTTATGATAGCAGTTAATACATAAGAAAATAAACTGACAGTTTTAAAAGACAGGAATCGTGCACTGTAAAATCCAACAGTGATTCTAACTAACACTTTTTAGTTAACTTTACTTAATGTCTTAACTTAATTGTACAAATCTAGTGATATGCACTATTCACATACTATGCCTTGTTTACTCAGAAAACCCTAATTAAAATTAATAGATTGGTTTGAGTATAATTTTGTCAAGAAAAAAAAAATAATAATAATAATAATAATAATAATTCGTAACTCATTTCCTCCTAAAATGGTTTTGTCTGAACTCACCATTATGATGATCAGTGTTCTTTTTTGTTGGGCGCTTGGAACTTATTTTATATGATTGTAATTCTCTTCCTATTGTTGCAGCGATGCAACTAGAAATCACAGGTAAGGAAGATAAGTACTAAGGTCGCTTTTAATAGGTGAACTTCTAACTAAATCATTAAAAAGTCTATTTTTCATGCCTTTTTAAATGTTATTGCTAAAACTTACTGTATGTCATAAACATGTTGTGAAACTTTTAATTGGTTGAAATGATCACTCTACATTTATGACAATATCTTAGAAATAGAAGTAAGTTTATTTATCCCCATAGGGAAAGTAGTTTGCAGCAAGCTCACACAGACATAAAAAAACAGTTGGCATATACAAACAATAATTTCAAGCAAATAAATCTATTTTAGGATACCCAGACCAGCTGACCATCAATCAACACTAGAAGAAGAATTTAAAAATCAAATTGCTTGGGGGATAAAAGATAGTTTGGACCGGTTTCTCGTGCATCGGGAACACAGTACCGTCGGCCAGATGGCAATAGTTAAAAAGCATAAGATAAGGGATGCCTCGTATCATTCAAAGTGATGTAAACTTTATGCAGCAATCTCTCTTTATATATACTTTCTATAAGTTAATTCCCAACAGTTTGCTTGTCATTGTAACTACTTTTCTTAGTGATTCTTCTGAGCATCTGAAGCACTACCATACCAGCAACTCAAACAGAATGTCATAACGCTTTCAATAAAGGCCCCATAAAACATCACAAGCACTCTGCTATGGACATTAAAAGATAGTAATTTATTTAAGAAACACAACCTCTGTTATGTCTTCTTACTTACATAATCAGTCCACACATCCCATATGAGTTTATGATCCAAAACTATGTCAAAGTATTTATAATTTGTTACTAATTGAATTTGTTCCCCTTTCATTAATGCAGGCTGGGTTATATCCTGCACTGTCACTCTAAAATCAATAACCATACCCTTAGTTTTGGAGGCATTTAAGAGGAAATTTGATTTCTCACACCAGTTTTGGAGGCATTTAAGAGGAAATTTGATTTCTCACACCAGTTTAAAAAGAAGTCCAAAACAGGTCCATGCTCTTCCTCCCCATCGCATAGAAGGCTCACTAAAGCAGTATCATCTGCATACTTGAAAATAAATCTATTTTTCAAAGAACTAGAACAGGAATTAGTATATAAAATAAATAATAATGGAGATAAGACATCCTTGAGGTGATTTTATCTGAAAGAGACCCTCCTAACTTAACATGTGAGATTCGAAAGCTAAGGACATCAATCACTCATGTAAGCAGCCTACAGTCTAATGAAAATTATTTTGCCAGGGTTTCTGCTAACGTACCTCAGGAAAAAGCTGTTAAAAGCTGATGAGAAATCCACAAATACCAATTGACCATGCTTGACTCGCACACATACTTCAACATTCAGCATGAAAACACAACAATGGTAGCATATACTAAGTCAAGAGTAAATCTAAAGTAAATTATCAAGTACTCTCAGTTCTTTTTTTAGATACTAGAACTCTTGTGTAAGTGAACTATACTAACTGCGCATTTATCAGTACAAAATACTATTCCTCTTTTTTTTTTTAAGTAAGTCTAACTAATTAGATTTAACAGTGTAATAATTAATTATGTGATTAAAATAAAATTGATTCAATAAGATAATAGAAGTAAAAGCATGACAGGAATGGATGAAACCTATTTCTCACAAACACATTGTTTTCTATCTGAGCATGAGTAATCATGCCAGTTGTTCAGGCTGGGGTCTGCAGGATCCAGTACAATACAGTCCTCATTTCCACCATTGCTATTCGGCTCACCTTTGGACCAAAACCTGAATAAAATGTGTCAGATTTTCCATTATTCAGAACCACAAATGTTCAATCAATCTGGAGATATGGTCTTAATTTTAAAATAACAATAAAAAAGACTAAAACAAATAAATATACATGATTTTCTGTGAGTGTTGTATGACTTACCCTTGTTTCGGTTGTGAATTATCCACCCATTTCATGGTCCCCTCAGTCTCAGAGTCAGACAAACCAATCCACACACTCTCCTTGATGAATGAAGATATGTGTTTCTGTGTGTGAATAAAAACAGCAGTAAGTGTGATTCCTCTCATTAACTAACACGGGAGTTCCCAAACTTTTCCCTGACAAGGCCCCCCAAATACCACTAGCTTCTGGCCAAGGCCCCCCTTTTGCAGGATGTTTTATTGACCCATCGGCAAATGTAGAAATAAATAAATAAAACATCTAGGTGAACATCAGATTATGTGATGGTGTTTGATACCAGCCAATCAGAAAGAATATAGAGATGCACCGATTACAATTTTCTATAGGCCGATTCCGATTTATCATTGAGTTTGACCTGCCGATACAGATTTTATTATATTTTTAGAAAACACCATATATTTTTACCCAAACTGATTAATAAAAACAAGTTTAAATGGGTCAATTTTCTATAAATATTTTTGAGTCTTCATTTTATTTTCTGACATAGCCTATTCCAGTTCTTGTTAAAACACACTATACATGCAAATTATGTGCTTTTTTTTTTGTGTGTGTGTGAAATCATATTTATTTTGTCCATCAAAAGTGTGCTTTCACTTTAAAGGAACCGTATGTAAGATTGTGGCCAAAACTGGTACTGCAATCATTTTCAAATTGCTGTAGAGCGGTGTATCCCCTCCCCAGGGGTCCAGGGGAGATTATAAAACCATCAACAGGTAACCATCATCACCTGATGTCATTTCACTTTAGCTTTCTTTGCTGCTGCAAATGTGTTCGACAAACACACTGTCACAGCGGCCAAAAAAGACAAAAGATTTAATAAGAGTTAAGAGCCCAACTAATGGAAACACTAATCACTGTTATGGTGATTTCAAATGAAACACATTAGAGTTAAACCTCTGTTAATTCTCAATAAAACTTTTGTAGACGTCTGACAGAAATAAAGTCAGTCTGGTTAGTAATAAGTGAAGCTGGTAATGCTGTTTGTGGAGTTGTTTAATCCTCCTCTGCTGAGATCTTCACAGATTTAATGTCTTCTTTTCTCTTCAGTTGATTTCATCTGAGGCTGTGGCTGAAATTACTCCATATTTAATATACACAGATTTTGTGGCTACGATAAGGTCCAGTTCTGGTTTATTTCTTTACTCTTGGCTGACATGTGGCATTGCTATGCAGAGGTGTAAAGTCCAGGTTCAGAAAGTAAAAGTCCTCCTCAGTATTTTGTTCCAATCATCTGGATTTGCTAATTCAGACAGGAGAGAGAACTAATAAGTGAAATCAGCTGACTGAGTTCATGGGTGGAATAAACATATGGCAGGACTTTTACTTGTTGGCCCCTGGATTACCCACCTCTGCTAATATGTACCTTTTAGGGACTAATATGTACTCTTTAGGTACAAAAGTGTACCTTTTGAAAAGGTACTGCAACAGCGACAGCTTTTGTACCTTTTTCCTGAGAGTGATGAGGCCATTATAACTATTTCATGAATATTTTTCTTGACCTCAGCTACAGTGTTACAAATTGAATTTGTCATCAGCCATATTGGGGACAAATGTGTGCAAAATAATTTTTATTTATTTTTTAAAAATACTTTCCTTAATCTGAGTGGTACAAGACTTGCCTACTTTTCCTAAGTTTGCCACCTGAACACACACACACACACAAAAAATTGACTCGATTCTACAATGTTAAATGGGTGGGGAAAAAAAACCCTCCTTAATCTCGCCTTCGTGGACAAAAATGGGCACCCATAGGAATGAATGGGAAAAACTGTAATTCAGAGCATTTTTTTTTTGTCAAAAATCAAAACACAATGCATATCATACATACACACAAATGAAGGGGTGAGTCTGTACAACATTCTCAATTGTGGCAAACACTCACACACACACACACACACACATACAAAAACAAAAAAAATCTATTTTTTTATTTTATTATTTTATGTTCCAATCAATCACATGTGCACGCACACAGACAAACACACATGCGCACAAGTGCATGTTAACATTATAACTATGATTATTGTTTGTTCTTACCTGTTTATTCTTACTTAACAATTACTTTTTGGAGTTATTGTTGTTTATTCTTACCTGTTAGTTTTTTGAGTTTTTGAAATTTGATGTTTTTTGTTTGAAATAAATGATAAATGATCAAATACTTTGTCTTTTCCTTATAGCATGGTCATATTTGTCTAAGCATATTTTGGCATCTTTGTATAGTCTCACCTAACACACACACACACACACTCCAGAAATCGGAAATAATGTATCAGAGTTAATGAAGCAACACATGGTGATCGGTATTGTGGATTATTTTTGAAAAACAGTTGGATATTGGGACCTATATTGTAAGTGAAGCAAAGGCCCATAGGCCTACAGGCCTATTAAGCACATTGTGATTGTGATCTCAGTAGTATAACAAATCTACCCAGATATTTGGATCTTTGAGAATATATCTGTGCACAAAAGTCAATGGCAACAAGAAAAGCAGCCGAGATGGAAGAAATAAAGGCATCCTTAAAGTTTATGGAAGATGAGATCAGCAAAGTTGCTACTCAACAACAAAGCATCCTGGCCCTCATGGAGGAGATATGTAACCTAAGAGAAATAGTAAATCTGAGAGACAAAAAGATTGATGAACTTGAACAAAGGATTGACGTATTGGAACAACAAACTTGGAGTAAAGATGTCATCATTACTGGACTAGAGACAAATCATCGCAGCTATGCTAGAGCGGCAGCTGGAGCAAATGAAGGTGAGTATGCTCCTCCAGAAGAATTGCAGACACTGGAACAACAGGTTTTGCTGTATCTAAGCACCAAACATATCGATCTGGATGATAGTAATATCTCTAGCTGCTATGCAATCCCAAACAAGAATCGTAAAGAGAAGCCATCCATAGTTGTACAGTTCGTTTCACAAAAGCACAATATTGCGCTACTGCGACAGACCAGAAAATTAAAAGGCACCGGAGTCTACATAAACGAGCATTTAACAAAGAAAAATGCTGAAATAGCAAAATGGAGCCGTATACTCAGGAAGCAAGACAAAATACAAGCAACATGGACAAGGAATGGGAAGGTGTACATCCGACCAAATGGAGAAGATCAAAACAGGCCAACTATAATAAGAAAACTGCAAGAATTGGACAGCTACAAGTGATGGTCCACTTCAGCAGGTATGTGGAAACCAAAGCTGAAATGCTTGGGCTAAATTGGAGAGAGACAGATAAATGTGTGCTATGTCATTGGAAATTGCAACAAAAGATGTGTACATGGCGGTACAAGGATCTGATGTGAACACTGTTACTCCTTACACAAAGGATAAAGGACCTTGTATTGTTATGGATGAACATGTGAAAAAATTGGGGAATATAATCATAGATGATATGTCTGACCGGGATGAACTTAAGAGGTATGATTTTGATAATGAGATTGATCCGGATATGTATTATTATAACCATCTTGACATAAATTGTAATTATTACACAGTACAAGAATTCAACAAGAGTGTGGAAATGTATGGTGCTCTGTCCGTCATACATTTCAATAGCAGAAGCCTATGCAAAAATTACTCCGCTATCAAAGAATTTCTTAAGTCTTTCAAAAAATTTACTATAATAGCTATATCACTTGGCTTGATGATGGCAAAGTGGGTGACGTGGGTCTTGAGGGATATGAGTTGTATACCACCAATAGGAACAACAAAAAGGGCGGAGGAGTTGCTTTGTATATAGATCAATCATTAAGAAGTAAAATTGTAAAAAATGTTTCATATAGCATAGACAATGTTCTGGACTGTGTAACAGTGGAAATTGAAGTAGAACACTTCAGAAACATAATTATTAGCTGTGTGTACAGACCACCCAGAACAAGTCTGTCAACATTTAATGAAAAAATTGCAGATTTGCTTAACAACATGACCACTGACAAAGTACAAATTTTGTGTGGAGACTTCAACATTGATATACTTAATCAACGTGTCTTCAAAGGTACTTCTGAGTTTATAAATATAATGTACAGCAATCATTTATGTCCACTCATTGACAAGCCAGAAACAGCAACACTAATAGATCATATTTTTACTAACAGATTTGAGGAAAAAGTTGTTGGGGGCTTATTTATTAGGGATGTTAGTGATCATTTGCCAGTGTTTGCAATATTTCCAAATTTTTTTACACGAAAAAAGAAATCCCAGACCATTAATAAATTTATAAGAAGCTGTACGGCAAAAAATATTGAAGAATTCCAAAAGGAACTTAGTAATCAAAACTGGTGTGATGTTTACGCAGAAAGTGATGCAAATGTGGCATATGATACTTTCCTGTATAGATTTATTGAGCTGTATAATATCAATTGCCCCATGAAGATGATTCATTACCAAGAAAATAAATCAGCAAAAAAGCCATGGATAACTAAAGGCATTGAAAATGCATGCAAAAAGAAGAATACATTATATGCGAAATTTGTTAAAAACAGGAATACAAAAAATATAAAAATAAATTGGTAAGTATTATCCGAAATAGTAAAAAGCAATATTTTTACACCCTCTTAGAACAACAAAAGCAAAATATGCAAGGAACTTGGAAAGTACTAAACAAAATTATTAAAAAAACAAATAACAAACGAGAGTGTCCAAGTTATTTCATAAATGACAATGAAGTCCTTATTAGAAATCCAAAGGAGAAAGCAAACGAATTCAATGATTATTTTGTTAATGTTGGTTTCAATCTGGCAAAAGGAATTACTGATTCAAAAAGTAAAAACATAAAGAGTTGTGAATATATCAGTAGGAACTCTTCCTCCATGTATGTGTCTGACATTACCAAAAATGAAATACTGGAGATTGTGAATGGTTTTAAAAATAAAAGGTCAACCGATTGGACAGATATTGATATGAAACTAGTTAAAAATATAATCCATTTAATATTAGAACCCTTGACTTATATCTTCAATTTGTCCTTTAATTCTGGCGTGTTTCCAGATCAGATGAAAACTGCAAAAATTATTCCAATTTATAAGAGTGGTGATAGTCATGTATACTCAAATTATAGACCAATTTCATTATTATCCCAATTTTCAAAAATACTGGAAAAACTTTTTCTTAAGAGGCTTGATAGTTTCATAGAAAAATGCATGATATTAAGTGACGATCAATATGGATTCAGGAGCGGTCGATCGACTTCAATGGCAGTTATTAAATTAGTTGATTATATGCATTAGACAAAAAGCATTTTACTTTGGGTGTTTTTGTCGACCTCAAAAAAGCCTTCGATACCATAGATCATAAATTGTTAATGAATAAACTAGAGCAGTATGGTTTTAGAGGCCGTGCTTACTCATGGTTAGAAAGCTATCTTGACAATAGATACCAGTATGTACATTTTAATAATCATCAATCAGAAATGAGTAACTTGTGGGGTGCCCCAGGGTTCTTTGATTGGTCCTAAGTTGTTTATTTTATATATTAATGACATCTGTAAGGTATCCGATTTGTTAAAATGTGTTCTATTTGCAGATGACACAACACTGTATGTATCTGGGGATAATCTTCACCAACTAATTACTGATGTGACTAGAGAACTATCCAGAATCAAGCAATGGTTTGACCGATATAAACTATCTTTTAATCTAAGTAAAACCAAATATATTATATTCAGTAATCGACAAATTAAAACCAGCATGAGCTTAAAGATTGATGATGTGGTACTAGAAAGGGTGTATGAAAATAAATTTCTTGGAATAATATTAGATCATAAATTAGCCTGGAAACCACACATCGCTCATGTTCAATCAAAACTGTCCAAAACAATAGCTATATTACATAAAACCAAGTATTTTCTAAATACGCCCTCTCTGTATATTCTGTATTGTTCTCTTATTGTTCCATACTTTTCTTACTGTGTTGAAATATGGGAGCATGCTTACGCCACAAACACAAAACCTATTTTTATTTTACAAAAAAAAGCCATAAGGATAGTCAATCATTCACCGTATAATGAACCGACAAACTCAATATTTTGCAAATTTAAAGCACTAAAATTTCCCGATCTAGTCAGTCTGAATACTATTGTCTTTATGTTTAAAGTCAATAGGAAAATATTGCCTGAAAATATACTATGTTTGTTGAAAATAGGGAATCGTAAATTTTGATGGGTAGATGTTGTTTTGTTAATAGGGTAGGCGTAATAAGCCATGGCTTCAGCCTACACCTTTTCGGTTACTATCTTTGTTTGTAATGAATTTTCTGTACATATATTCTGTCCTATGTTTTAGTAACCGAATAAATCTTCATTCAAAACACACACACACACACACACAAACACACATATATATATATACAATATACAATATATATTATTACAATTTTAAAGGCACAGTATGGCATTTTTCGCCACTAGGGGTCGCTAACCTATTTACAATAACAAAGTTGGATCACACCCGAGACCTCTGTGCCCACATTTGTCCAGAAATACAGATTTAAGGGCTGTAATGTGAATACGGCTTGAGGGTTCAAATGTTATAATGGCCTCATGACAGCCAATGTCAAAACCAACCACCTGACAGTGAGGCTATCATGCACAGCAAAATCCCCAGTGTTAAATTAACACTCCTCAGTGTACATATGTGTCCACACCACATAGTGTTAAAATTAACACTGAAGCAGTGTTGAAGTTAATGAGATAATTAAGTGATAAATTAGGTGATAATTGACCATTATTGAAGACACCTGATGATAACAAGCAGACTCACTGAAACAACAAGGACAGAAAAAAATGAGAAACATAAGAACTACAACTGACTTCCAGCCACAGCCTTAGATGAAATCAACTGAAGATAAAAAGAAGACCAGCTTTACTTATTACTAACCAGACTGACTTTATTTCTGTCAGACGTCTACAGAAGTTCTTATTTAACAGAGGTTTTTACGTTTATTAATTAACAGAGGTTTAGAAGTTGTTTTATTGAAAATAATAGTTTCGTTTGAAGTTACCATGATGGTGATCAGTGTTTGCTCTAGTTGGGCTCTTAACCCTTGACTTATTAATGTTAGTTTGTAGTTTTTGTAGCATTGTATAAAGATTGTATGACAAAACACATTGTATGACAAAACACATTACTTGTTACAATGCACACCAAAAGCAAAGATGAGCATGTGATGTTGGTTTTCTGTGATGGTCATTAAGTCGAGTGATTCACAAATCTCATCCCAGATTATTAGTGGGTTGCTGTTAAAAAAAAAAAAATCTCACATTTCACTGTCAACTTTACCATAGTTCAGATCAGATGGTCTGGCATTTGACTTTTTAAACAAAACTGCACAAATACCTTTTAGACATGTTACGTGGGTGTGCATGTAGAACTATTTGTGTGTGTGTGTGTGTGTGTGTGTGATTTTCTTTATTCTTTGTCTGCTGGGTGTCTCTCGCCTCGTGGCGAGATTGCTCACCACCTCTCCTCTACGTGCTGGAGTGATCCAGTGTTTGACTGTATTTTTGACTTTAGTTTTGTTTTTGTCTGCGTGCGTTTTGTCTTGAGTTTCACAAAGATTGGGACGAAGGAGTGCCTATGGTCATGTTCGCAGTGAGGGAGGTAGTCTGGCCGAGTTAGTGTTTGGGCATACTGTCCGTGGCGCCCTGAAGCTGATTAAAGATCATTGGACTAGTGACACGAGTCCAAACAACATTCATGACTATGTTTCAGAGTTCCGTTTCAAGTTGCACCGTGCATGTGAGTTGGCCAAAGATAATTTGGAGATGTCACAACAACAAATGAAAAAGCGTTTTGATTGCCGCACTAGACTTCGTAGCTTCGCTCCTGGTGACAAGGTGCTAGTACTGATGCCAGTGCCTGGGTCTGCATTGCAGGCTCGTTATTATGATCCCTATCAAGTGAAAGAAAAGGTGAGTGAGCTTGACTATGTTATTTTGATGACAGACAGAAGAAAAAAAACGTGTCTATGTCATATTAATATGCTTAAGCCATACTTTGAGAGACCACCAGATTTGTCTGGAAGGAAGTCGGCTGTGTTATCTGTTTCACTCACAGACTCTCTGGTGACCAGAGGACAGGTGCTGTCCAGTGTTGAGTTTCCTTCTACAGAGCTGGTTGCGGGAAGATTGAAAAATTCTGAGATGATTCAAACCTTGGACTCGCATCTTTCCCATCTTTCGACCGTTACCGAACGAGCTGACGTGACTAATTTTATTAGGACGTACAGTAATTAGTTTTCTGATGTTCCTTCTCGTACTTCGTTAATAGATCATGATATCGATGTTGGCGATTCATTGCCCATTAAACAGCATGCATATCGGGTAAGTCCTGAAAAGCAAACTCAGTTGCAAAACGAGGTGACCTTCATGCTCAAAAATGACATTGCAGAGCAAAGCTTTAGTTCTTGGAGCTCACACTGTTTGCTTGTTAAAAAGATTGACGGAACGTTTCATTTTTGTACTGATTTTAGACGCGTTAATGCTGTGACAAAAGCAGATAGTTATCCATTGCCTCGAATGGAAGATTGCGTGGATCATGTTGGAAATGTTGTGTTTGTTACTAAAATTGATCTGCTTAAAGGTTACTGGCAGGTGCCTTTGTCAGATCGCACAAAAGAGATCAGTGCATTCGTGACACCAGATTATTTCCTACATTATACAGTAATGGCTTTCGGTTTACAAAACGCCCCGGCAACCTTTCAGAGATTGGTTAATCGTGTCATCGAAGGCATGCATAATGTTGAAGCGTATTTGGATGACTTGGTCATCACTTGGTCATTTTATCTTGGTCAGAACATTTGAAACAACTCGATGCGCTGTTCAGTCGTCTGTCTCGTGCTAACCTTACGGTTAATTTGGCCAAGTGCGAATTCGGTCAAGCTACGGTCACCTATTTGGGAAAGATTGTTGGTGGCGGTCAAGTTCGACATGTTGAGTCTAAGGTGGAAGCTATCACTCATCTTCCCATGCCTAATTCACGCCGTGAGCTTTGTTGATTTTTGGGTATGGTAGGGTACTACAGAAATTTTTCTGTTGCTTCTCCCTTAACCGACCTTCTCAGTCCAAAGGTTCCATTTAAATGGTCTGAGGCCTGTCAGTCGAGTTTTGAGAAAATTAAAGCGCTTCTAGTTAATTCTCCTGTTTTTGCTCCTGATTTTTCTACTTTGTTTTTTCTTGCTGTTGATGCAAGTGACACCGGTGCAGGGGTTGTATTCCTTTGTAGTGTGGACACATATGTACACTGAGCAGTGTTAATTTAACACTGGGGATTTTGCTTTGTGGTGTGATATATCTGAGTAAAAAGTATAGGCTCATTAATACCTTTGGGCTCATTCCAAATACTACAAATTGCATACTTTGTCTTCAATAACAAATGTACATTATTAGACAAATAAAACTTAGCTATACTTTGAACAAAATACTATTGTATACTATAATGTATTTTGAAAGTATACTTCCAATTATTGTTACAATGATCATTTCCAGCACACAGTTAAAATTAGGGATGTCCCGATCAGGTTTTTTTGCCCTCGAGTCTGAGTCCGAGTCATTTGATTTTAAGTATCTGCCGATACCGAGTCCCGATCCGATACTTCTATAATGCAAAAAAAAAAGAATAAAGAAGAGCGAAAAAAACAGATCCAGGATGTTCCTTATTTTTTATTTAATTCACCTTATTTTAACATTCAACAACTCTGTTAACAAACAGAGCACTTCTGTGAGGTAGCTTGAACAATCAAGTAATAAATAAATTCTTCACTTTTGGACTTTAGTGCAACAGTAAATATTAAAAAAAGTCTAATATATAAACAAATAGCACCTCAACTTAAAATACCGGCAGGCATGTAAACAAATAAAAAATAAAAGTGCCACAGTGTTTGCAAAGCCAGTAATGTGCTTTTAGGAACTGCACTCCTAACTCTTACGCCGGTTTCACACTGCACTGTTAGCAGAGCGTGCAGCGCGTATTTTTTTCGCCACCCATGTTAACAGATAAGAGCATTCACACCGCACGCAGAGGCGGCGCGGCAGCGCGTAGCAGGAGCAGAGCAGAGCAGCAGTGCCGTGATCGTTTCGGCGCCGAGTCTATTTTTGCTGCGCCGCTTTTGCTGAATTAAAGTGACAATACATTGATCATGGCCAAAATACACCGCAGTTTTATCCAAAAAGTGCATTGATGATATCTATTGTGTTTTAAACAGTCGGATCAAATGACCAACAGCAATTTAAAAAGAAAACAAATGTCCAAAAACAAACTTGTTGCCATAGCAATAAAAACAAAGATGAACCAAAAGTTATATAAATGAAATTATTAATAAAATAAGCTTCTTGACAAGTCTTTTCTCTTAAATGTATTTGACAACGAAAAAAAGCAATGCCAACTTATCCATTATAGACTCTGTCTGTAGCCTACACAACCCGCGGTTCAGCCGCGCGTGACAAACGCTGCCAGTGTGAAAGCAAAACGCGCGTGTCCTGCTCCTGCTCACCATACGCACTGCTCCTGCGCTGCTTACGCTCTAATAACGCGTGCAGTGTGAAACCGCCGTAACTCTGTGTCACCGCATAATAGAGGTGTTAAAAAATAATGAGAATATAAATACATATATATCCGAGTCCTGATCGGGAGGTAACGTCCGATTCCGATCGAGTCTGAAAACACGCGATCGGGCCCGATTTCCGATCACGTGATCGGATCGGGACATCCCTAGTTAAAATATACCTAAAATATATTTTTAATAAAGTGCAAATAAATACACTTTTAAAAAATAAACTGAATTTTCACTTCAAGTATATATTTCTAAAATATATTTTTAGAAAATATACTTAAGTTTAATTACATTAAAGTGTGTTAAAAGTTATATTGTAAAAAATAGGTAAAAGCTGTAACGATTGATTCCACTGGAGGCAAGTTGAGGTGAGAACCCAAAAGCAATTTATTTAAAGGAACACTCCACCGTTTTTTGAAATAGGGCATATTCACCTTCTTTCCCACATTTAGATAGGTGGGCAAATGCATTTTTGTCTCAGTGCATGCATTGTTTTAGTTTGACAGGGTCGGCGATAGCTTAGCTTAGCTTAATGAATGGAATCCTTTGTTGCCAGCTAGCATGTCCTGAGTAAAAGTGATAAAAAATAAAAAAATCCACCTAATTACTTCTTGTGGCTTGCGTATTCACAACAGTATTGCAGATTAACACTAGGCAATTTCTTAGGCAGATATTGACTTGGGACTATATTAGGGGGAAGCACAGGCAAAGCACGGCTGCTTAGGCGAAGCACTGCTACTTGGGCGCAGAGATATCACGCAACACATGAAATCCCACGACTTCCGTCAACATACCAGCGTGAATAGTAGCTGGCTATTTTTCCTATAGTACATGAATGGCAATGAACATGGCTAACTTTGTGAGAGATGAAGAGGGTGACTTCTCAGACAGTCAAGAGCCAGAGCCAGAACCTTACCTGAGTTTTCAGAAGAGAGCTGCGTGCTTTGGAAATATAATGACAGGAGGAGGAGGAGGTTGTGATCGCTCAACAGCCTGAGGACGTGAGGATGAGAGCCAACACGAACTGGTGGTGTGAATGTGGGGGAATATGCCAATCTATGCCGACTGAAATAGTGTCTGTGCTGTAGAGAGTGGGACAAGTTTCTGCCATCGATGACCAGGCTCAGCGCGTCAGATCAAGATGAGCGTGCCCGCAGTTGTGTCACAGCTACCGAGGATTTCACGGCGTTGATCCATCCTGCTGTAACTTTTACTCTATTTTTTTTCCCGGTGTGATAAAGTGAACTGGAAAAAAAGCCCCACGCCGAATGGACCAAATGGACAGCTGTCCACAGAGTAAGTGATTATTTTAAACATGACGCATGTATAGATCGACCCATATTATACCTGTATTCACATTCACATATTATACCACATATTCACATTTCATGTGTTGTGTGATATCTCTGCACCCAAGTAGCAGTGCTTCACCTAAGTAGCAGTGCTTCGCCTGTGCTTCCCCCTAATATAGTCCCAAGTCAATATCTGCCTAGGAAATCGCCTAGTGTTAATCTGCATCGCAATTTGTACTCGTTGTGAATACGCAGGCCACAAGAAGTAATTAGGTGGGGTTTTTTTTTTTTTTTTGATCACTTTTACTCAGGACATGCTAGCTGGCAACAAAGGATTCCATTCATTGTGCTAAGCTAAGCTAGCGCCGACCCTGTCAAACTAAAACAACGCATGCACTGAGACAAAAATGCATTTGCCCACCTATCTAAATGTGGGAAAGAAGGTGAATAAGCCCTATTTCAAAAAACGGTGGAGTGTTCCTTTAAAAGACAAGATTAAACATAAAACAAAAGAATGACGAGGCATGGAAACTCTAAACTAAAACAGGAACACGGACAAGGACTTCGAAAACAAGATACCAGAGCCGGGGCATAGAAAAACAACACTCGACAAAGACACAGGGCAAACAAGAGGGCTTAAATACACACAATACTAATGACAAGACAAGGGACACCTGTGAACAATTAACAATAAACCAATTACAACATGACACAACAGACAAGGGAACACATGACAGGATCACAAGACTAAAACCAGGGGATCACATGACAGACAAAAGACAGGAAAAAGAAACAAACACCCAAAACGTGACAAAAGCATGATGCTAATATACTTTTAATATTTAAGACAGTACACTTTTTGTTAGTATATTTGCAATGTACTATTGAAAAAGGGAATATATTTCAAATACAATAAAGTATACTTTTTATTCCCACTAGGGCACTCACACAAACTCACCTGTTTCTCTTCAGTGTTGATTATGACCAGATCAGCTCCTCGATCTCTGCAGTACCGCCTGCTGTCAGACCAGCTCTTCAACTCACTGGATATGAATAAGCCATCTGGAGCCCACAGAAATCCTGATAGAAACACAAACTTCATAAAAGTGTATACACAGCTAATGTAACAGACATAGGCCAGTGAGAGCTGTGTGTATAAACTAGGTGTGTGACGAGATCTTGTACAAAGAGATCTCACAAGATTAAAATGTGATGAGCTTTCTCATCGAGTGAAAAGCTATCTCACGATATCACCATGACGGAGCGTGAGGGTGAAATTAGCATATAATATGCCACCGATACATTCACATTACATTACATTACATTACATTACGGTGCCCACCGTGTCACCACCTCCACTGTTGTTTTGCTTTCTTTATAAGAATAAAAACCATTCAATTCAGTTGGATAACGGTCGCTTCAATTGTAAACTATAGTAAACGTCTGCGCATCCAGCAGGAGTTTCAATCACACAGCAGGAATCACAGTTGCACTGAGTTTGCACTGCAGTTGCAGGAATCACACTGATCGCATGACGAAGGCGGAGGATTCGTTGCACAACAGAGTCTAAGCGTCTGATAAATGTCTTATCTTAAATTTCTTAAAAATTCTGTGCAAAAATCTCATCTCGTCTTGTGAGCAAAATGTCTCGTCTCACCCCTTGTATAAACCTCACTCCCCTAATCTCAAAAGGCGCTGTAGCGACTGACGCTAGAGACTGTGGTCTTTAGCTTCCTTGTTAGAAGGCCTGCCTCCCATGTGGACGGGCCTGGGTTTGAGTCCCACTTTGAGCGGGCGGTTCGAACTTAAAGGCCATGTTGCAGGTTTTTTTTTTTTTTTTTTTTTTTATATAACCTTGTATGAAAATACCATATGAAAAGTAAATGCAGGATTAAAAATTGTTTTGCAAGACATAAGGGCACAAATTTAATAGAAAACGTGACCGTTTCCTTGACCGTGTTGAAAAAACGCTTTTTTTCCACCAACGCGTCATTTGACGTCACATGAGGTAGTCGTTTGGCTCTGCGTTCGCGCTCAGTGCAGAGATAGGTTGGTATTCAGTTGGAGCGCAGGAGCGGTCATGATTCAGTGTGTTTTCTGTGCTTATTGTATTTCAATAAATCATCGTCGTGGTAAATGATTGTGAATTATGGCCTGTCAGGACATCGAGTCCACAGGTTTCCGAATAAGAAAAAGGACGGTGCGATCTTCCGTGCCAGTGTGCGTTTTGTGCCGGGTAAGAGACGGGACTTCACTTCTGCTTCTGCTTTGGAAAACGCGGTAGTGTGTAGCGTTCACTATAATCGAATGATTATAATCCCGGCGATATGTGCACACTGTCCCGGCTCCTTCATCGGGTCGCCCGGTCCGCCATCAGCATGTGGTTCGGCCGCCAGCGGGAAACATGACGCTCACGGATCCGTCAGAGATCACTTATTGTACATATTTTTTACAAAATGTGCCATGTCTTAATTTAATTAATTAACATATCCTACATAAACTTGTAATGTAATGCATTTATGTGTTTGTTATTAGTCTGCAGCCGACACTATTATTATTATTATTATTATAAATATAATATATTATGTTCTATAATTCATTTTCAATCTGTACAAACCGACTTTAATGTTTGTGTTGGCTGTTTCTACATATAAAGTTTTTGTACAGTAAGACAGTTGTGATTGTGATCATTTTTTTTATTTATCGTCACCAAATGGGTCAATTCAAAGCCTTTATAAAGTCCCTCTTCCTCTGGAAACTGTCTTCTAATGGCTGACACACACAACACATGCAGGTATGGGTCTAAGTACTAGCTTTGCTATTGCCTGATACATGATGATAATAATCTGTACAGTACTGTGATCTGAGCATAGTGTTGTACACAGGGCAGGACTTAGGGTGGTGGGGGCCCCTGGGCTTGAGTCACTTTCGGGCCCTACCTTCTATACATTACTTTAAATCAGGGTTTCTCAAACTCGGTCCTGGAGGGCCACTGTCCTGCACAGTTTAGCTCCAACCCTGATCAAACACACCTGAGCAAGCTGATCAATGTCTTCAGGATCACTAGAAACTCACAGCTAGGTGTGTTTGATCAGGGTTGGAGCTAAACCGTGCAGGACAGTGGCCCTCCAGGACCGAGTTTGAGAAACCCTGCTTTAAATAGAACAAAATGATACATACACAAGCTATGTATTAGAGCTACACAATTCTGGATAAACTGAGAATAAAAATAGAGATCACGATTCTGAACAAACAACTAAACAAAATAACATAATTTATGTTAATTACTGAAGTCTATTAAAAATGTTTAATTAATCTGAATTATAAAAAAAAAAAAAAAACTTGGGTTTGAATGAATGATTCAATTCCTCAATCAAATGCACTTGTTTCAATAGATGAATCAGCATTTTTGAACGAATCTCCTGAATGAACGATTCAATGACAAATGTTTTTTAAAAGTCATTTGTCGTCATCTGGTGGCATAACAATATAATCGATCCAATCGTTATTTGAAGTGCAAAGCTACTTTCAAAAGGTGACTGGTACCATAGACAGTGTTACATGTTAAAAAAACGTAATAATTTATTTATATGACCACCGATTGAAGCTTGAAAAAGTTTTTTTCCAATAAATAAATAATGATTAAAAAAGTTCAAAGTGATCATAAGTTTATTGCAATGCACAAATGTCTTGGTCAGAATGAGAATAAAACACTTATTTACCTGGAAAACATATGTTTTGATCGTGGCATTTCTTTGAGATTTAGAATCCAGTATTCCTATAGGCTAATTATTGTTTCTTTTATGAATTTAATAAAGAACTCTGTCTCGTATTCTGTCCAAACGATAGGCTACTTTTGTGTCCATTCGTTTTTCCTTTTTTAACCCGTAATTGAAAAACGAAAAATGAACGGTTGTTGTCTTTTTAAAACGCAAAGTTGAACACCAACATTTTAATTTGAACTGGCTACACCAACTGCTGCGCAAAAAAGTAAATATCGACGAATTTTCAGATTTTTGTTTGACTTTTTGCCCCTTTATTAAACATTTAAAATATTCACAAATTAATATGGAAAACATGTCGATTTTACTGGTTTTCAAAGGCCAAATTAGAACCTGGAATTGATGTTTTTCCCGCAGTGCTGAATGAGAAGAGCCATTAATATTATTAATAAACTATTGCTTTGGCTAAAATCGCAACTCCATCTCCGCTAAGCAGATGCGCTTTTAGAGAGAAATGCACATTTCATACGGATTAATCAGAAGGTATTAGCTTTCGATTCGAATTTGTTCGTTTTAAAGTGGACATTTCAAGCTTTAGCCTACATAGGCTATATTTTGTTTCAGTTCTCGCGCTCCAGTTTACGGAGATCATGAAAGTGCGTCTGATTGTTTTATTTTATTTTACAAAAGCACAACGTTTTCTTGTTATTGTGAGTTTACACAAATAAAAGTAGTTGGGAATAATGTATTATTATTTTCTGTATGACCAGAAATGATAGAGTATTTTAAGTTGTTTCCACTGTTGATAGGAAAATGCAAGTGTTCGCGGCCGCGCCTCCATGCCATGCAGTGCGCGCTCCACACTCAGTTCCTTTCTTGCATAAAAGCGTCTTCTAAATATAGCCTATTAAATGTTATAATTAAATAATATAAAATTATTATTATTTGCGTAGCTATACATGGACCTCAAACACACCGCGTCTTCTAACTCTGGTGACTGTAAATGCGCAAAAACTGTTTCCATTGCAGTTTTGCGAAATATTCCTTTTTCGAATTGCCTGAAAAACCACCTCATGTGAGCGTAAAACCTCAAGATGACTGACATTTAATTTAGCTAATTAAATTACATTTTTCATTGCAGGGCAAGGCCAGGTAACAATGCTAGACCAATCAACAAACTTTAAATGAAAAATTAAATGACTGACATATTATTGAAAAAATCAAACGTAAACGGGCGGGGCCCCCTATTGGGCGGGGCCCATGGGCTTGAGCCCAGTCAAGCCCAATGGTAAGTCCGGCCTTGGTTGTACATATCGTCGGCTAACGTGAATGCATCTATAAGCTAACACTGTTCTCTCGCCCTGTTCTCCTCACACCACAACTCACCGTTGTTCTGTCTAACCCTGGCCTGTCCTGCTCACTTGGCTTCATATCAGGCTCATAATTATATGATATCATCATATATCAATTATATATGAATTATATATATATCATACGAGTAAACATTTAGGCTACAATTCCCCCAGCTTTCCGATCTGTCATTGCGATCCATTGCTTTCCTATTGTTTACTTTGACCGCTCTACCTCATGTTACGTCACTTCAGGTTCGGCGGTTTAAGCGATTTTCAAATGCGGAAGTAAAAATTTCTCACAAAAACGACTCCAGAAGCCTAATTAGCGTTTTATAAGTATATGTTTATATTTAAATCTAGTTCCTACATTATTTTTCTATACATTGGCTTACTGTGTACTCTAACCTGCAACATGGGCTTTAAGGGGCTCCACTAACAGGGCACATTTAGGCTAGTTCATTTAGGTTAATTCATGGCTCTCAGCATGCATTGCAGCATGGATAAATTATGTAGCTGTATTGTTTTATTATTTAAATTTGAATTTTTTTCTTGATTGTCAACATTGTTGAGGTTTGTATGAGTGTCGTAGTCTAAAAATGTTATACTTTCCGCATGCGCAAGGGTCCGTGTGACAAAGAAAATCGTCATCGGATGGTGTACACGGAGGCTCTTTGTGGACATCCTCATGCCTCCCATTTTTTGCGTCGCTATTCTACAAAAGCATCAACTGTGCATGGCTGGAAAAACAACATGGATGTCGAATTTGAAGAGAGGCTGTGTGAAGAATCGTTAAAACAATATAAAGACAGCCAGATGTGCAATAATTCGTGGAGGGAAATTACGTGTGTGGAAGTATACGCGCCGATCTACTGCGCATGTGTGGAACACGTCCACCGAGCGGACCTTAGCATACACTTTCAGTAGTATAAATACAGGTAGTCCGTATCCGTGCAGTACGCGTCCGAACTGGAGTATAATCGAAGCTATAGGGCCCTATCATACACCCGCCAGGCGCGATGCAAGTGCCTTTTGCTAGTTTCAGCCTAACGCAAGTATCATTTACACGTCCTGCGCCACATTGTTTAAATAGCAAATGCATTTGTGCCCACCTGTTCACCCATGGGCTGCTGGTCTGAAAACCAGGTGTATTCAGGCGCATTGTTGGCGCGTTGCTATTTTGAGGCAACAGAAATAGACTTGACCAACTGAAACCTGGTTTAAAGTCAATTGCACAATATTGTTTTTTTTGTTGTTATTTAACCCTTAAAGACCGATACGGCCGCCCGCGGCATAAAATAACTGACGTTCTAAAATGTTTAATAACTTTTGAGTCGCTAATCCAATCTGTATGCTTTAAAATGCACCGTAAAGATGAGATTCTCAGCTTTCCCGTGTTATCACGGATGTCTCTATTGGTCATTCAGTGGCTCCGTAGTGCCGGTGATTGCGTCATCAAAATCTGCAGCAGTGATTCGTCAAGGAAACACATGTGGTTTCTTTCTCTGAGCCAAACAGGAACGATTGTTGATGCTTAGTCCCACCCTCATGCCCAGATTCGTCCAAACGGTCATCAACTTAACCAATAAACATAGTGATTGGTGTTTTTAACAACCAATCACGTTTCTTTATAATTCTGAGCAAACGCAATGCATTGAAAACTATGCGTGAAAACTAACGGATGCAAAGTAGAGGTGGGCGATACTCCAAATTTTGGTATGATCCGATACCAAGTAAATACAGGGCCAGTATCGCCGATATCGATACCGATACCAATACTTTTTAATTTTAAAAGCATGCACTTGAACTTGTATGCACTTTCCTGTGCTAGAGCAGTGTGTCATGATTTATGAGGTGAATGCATCATTAATATGCTAAATCTGAAAACGTTTTCATTACTACTAAATATTTTGTGATTTGTGCTCTCAACTCGCCTGTAATTATTAGTCAGTGACTTTTACAAAACTACCCTAATTATAGTAAAAGTACTATTGTACACTAGCCTACTGTTCAAAAGTTTGAGGTCTGTAAGATTTTTAATTCTCTTCTGCATTTATTTGATCAAAAATACAGTAAAAACTGTAATATTACAATTTAACATAGGCTATCTGTTTTCTATGTCATACTAAACTGTAATTTATTCAATTGATCAAAGCGTAATTTTCGGCATCATTACTCCAGTCATGATGATAATTCATTTTAATATGCTGATTTACAGCTCAGAAAACATTTCTTATTATTATCAATGTTGAAAACAGTTTCATATTTTTTTGTGGAAACCATGATGCAGAATTATTTGATGAACACAGTTGAAAGAACAGCATTTATATGAAGTAGATTTTTTTAACAGTGAAAAACCCTTGACTGTCACTTTTGATCAATTTAATGCATCGATCCTTGTTGAATAAAAATATTAATTTCATTAAAAAAAATCTTACTGACGTCAACATTTTGAACCGTTATATACACTTTTGCTTTGTTTATTGCAAAATAACTCCCGATTGTTTCTGTCATCTAAGCAAGGCTTCGTTTCCCAAACGCACTGGGCCTGTGAGCTCAGCGAAGCACCAGCATCGAACGCTCTCTGTGATTGATTGGTTTCGTCTTGTATCCAGATGACTAGGAGAAAAAGTTCTATCCTACACAATTATCCGCTAACATTCGCTTATTTTTCCACTTAGAAGCTTATTTTACGCACTGCATTGCGTGCTAAATTAATAAAAATTACTGGTAAAAAAAACACACATTTGGATCGATATTTTTATGTGAGGATCGATCCTTTTCGATACCACGTCAGTATCGAAGTATTGATATTTTAGGATCGATCCGCCCACCTCTAATGCAAAGTTTACATTAGTAATGTGCGCCTATAGGCAGGTCCACAACGCTCGTACACTCTGCTTATTAAACACACAGGGATGCGCAGCATCACACAAACATTTTTAAATATGAAAAATTAAAGGATTACAATGTAAAAGATTATTATTGTGTACATAAAGATATGGTGGAGTCAGGCTTGTCCCGTAGATGGTCTGCTCGCGCGCTTTAACCTCACACACACACACACACACACAGCTTTATCCTCGCGCACAAGCAGATCCGTTTGTGCTGTTTTCCTTCAATGTAATTGAATTCCTTCATGTAAATAGCGAATCCGCCATGGTGCGAGCACAACTGGCATTTAAAGGGAATGGGGGATGAGACTCTGGTTGGTTTATTTCATGTTACGCCCAAAACACCCATTACTCATTAAGAGAATAAAGACAACCCTTTTAGACCATGAGCCGGGAACGCAGACCATTTTTCTCAAACAGATCTCTTAAGAGTTAAGAGCAAGCAATCTTTCTATCATAAGGACTGAACTCATTACTTAAATTATGCATCATTTTTTAAATTATATATTTTTTTTCAGGGTAAATTAAAAAAATATATATATATACATTGTATTAATGAAAGAAAACCAAATATTTGGACCAGATTTGTGAAAATATTGGAAATGTGTGGAAAAAAGAGACTCTGAACCCCAAAGTAGAAAGCCAAAAAAAAATGTTAGGTTGTCCTTCTCTCCCCTACTTTTATGAGGAACCTTCTTAATATAATACTAAGTCAAAATTATGAGAAACGTTCTTTCAGAATCATATTACTAATTACATTTTACTCAGCTGTGGCAGAAACAGGCTTTCATAGATTCGTACTGACCTTGTTTAGATCTTTCTTTCTTCAGTTCTTCATTCAAATTCATGACTTTGCTTTCTAACTCCAGTTTCTTCTGACTCAAAGCATCAACTCTTCCCTGTAACTGACTTTTCTCAGCAGTGAGATCATTGACTCTGGTCTCCAGCTCCAGTTTCTTCTGACTCAAAGAGTTGAAGTTGTTCTTCAGTTGGTCTTTTTCAGTCATTAGATCAGTGATATTGTCCTGTAAGCTGTTGATAGTGTGATTGAACTCTTCAACTGTGTTCTTTAACAGGTCTCTCTCTGCTGTGATGGTGATGTGCTGGAGTGTGATGAAGACCAGCAGAAGAACACAAATGAGCCCGAGACACACTGTCATCAACACCAAACACCTGCTTCCTCCTGACAAACAGAGACAAAACACACACATATCAGTGAATACCCTTCATATTATTAGAAAATATGTTTCAAATCAACCTTTTTAGGTAATCTACCCTTGTCTTTAGATAATGCTGTAGATAGAGGTTTTACAGTATATTCTTTTATAAGACAAACATTAACAAATGATACAATATCCAAAGAATGTTGAAAAAGTAAAATAAATATTTTTATATTTAAATAATTGAATTAAATAATGTTAAATATAAAATCAGAAACACTAACATACTGTTCTTAGAAAAGTATTTGCAATGGTATATAACAGTTCTCATTTCCTCAAACTTTAGTGACACCTTTAACAACATCATCTGCGACATCATCTCTGCTTTAAAGTAGATTTCTGCTTACTGCGCTTTCCATCTTTTCCTTCATCCTGGCTGTGATTCTGTGTTCGAGGTCTGAATGTGTCCTCAATATCTCTGCGTTCAACATTTTGATAAATGTTCTCTGAATCCATTATTTGCTGTCTGACAGTACGTCTTCACAGATGAAGTGTGGTCTTTAGAGTGATAAGTGTTTTTAAAATAGTGCTAACCCTAAACAGGAAGTGATTTCATTTCACACTGGCCTTTTTTCTGCTTGCTGCACTTTTCATATTTTCCTTCATCCTGACAGTAACTCTGTGTTCAAGTTCCAGTTGTGTTCTTAATATCTCTGCATTCAATATTTTGATTTCATAATTTGCTCTTACAGTATGTCGGACAGTACGTCTACACACATGAGCTGTGATCTTCAGAATGAGTAGCGTTGTGTGTGTGTGTGTGTGTGTGTGTGTGTGTTCTATGCTGCTAACTCTAAACAGGAAGTGATTTCATTTCACACTGGCCTTCGACAAGAATAAAGACTTGCAGTCCAAATAAATAAAAAAAACTCCCTGCAGACTCATACTACTGTTTGTGTATTGTACATTCAACCACATTATCAGCTTCAAAAGCCAACAAGAGGAATCTGAGAACACTCAAATAAACTCAAACACCCTTAAACAGGCCAAACTGGACCTTTGTATTGATGATGCAGAAAGTGCCTGAATCTGATGTTTCTGTTCCTCTCTGATCACTTCAGTCTGATAAACCTGCTCTCTGCTGCCCCTGCTGGACTGGAGCAAATATAGCCATAGTGCAATAAACACCCAGCTAACAGAATTTTGTTATGGAGAACGTTCTCCAAATATTCAGTGTTGGTTCTGGGAACGTGAAAAATGTGAAGTTTTCTTGAAGTTAGAGGAACGTGTTTTAAAAGGTATAATGTTCCTCAAACGTTCTTTCAACTTAATTTTGAACACTATAAAAACATTAAAGGAACGTTGATTTGTAACATACAAATGTTTCCTGAATGTTACTAGAATGTTATGTAAAGGTTTGTATGATGTTCCTGAAACATTCTTTCAATCATTCAAACACCTGCTGTGAACAATCACTGAAAGAAAGAGTAATAAGAACACAAACTACAACTTTATTCAGACACGGAGAAGAGAAAAACACCTGTAGTGTTTGGGTGCACCCCCATCCTTCATGTTGACTGAGCTTTCAATGCTGATACGGAAAGGGTGAAGCTGATTGGTTGGTTCTTGTCACATGAAAACCGCTACTGGCCAACCACCATCATCGCCACCAGGGGATCGTCATCCTGCCATCACCATCCTTTATTGTCGTCTGCCTCTCACCATCCCCTCACCATCACCTCGTCCTCCTCCATAGTCAAAGTGAGACATATGCCACCATTATTAGCAGTCATTTTCATTACCTAACTTCCGATCTGCTCATTTGCATAACGACAGTGCCTGGTGGCTTGAGAACGCAAACCTTGAAATAGTTTCCAAGGTGCAAGTGTTGAATAATTGTGAAAAAACAATTTATCATCTCCGCGTAAAACTTCAAAAACGCAAATCTGTGAAAATCTTGACGGTGTGCACGTGCGTACGTGTTTAGTCTATAGGTATGCACATTTGAATATATATATATATATATATGTGCAGGGTTCGAATTATGATTTCATCTTTGTGGGGGTCTCTTTAAAAAAAGAAATAAAAAAAAAAGTAGCCTACGAGCAGGCGCGGTAGCTTAATAATGTAATATAAAAATTTGTAAATATAATACAAATTTAATAAAAAAGCGTTGGTAACACAATTCAATTTAAATAGTACATTTTGGTTTAATTTGTCGTTTAATTTGTCGTTTAATAGATAGATCCGACAGATCTGATCGTGTACTTAAGTGGTCCAGTGATAGAACATTTGTCAAACGCGTCAGAGGTTCTGGGTTCGAATCCGCACTCATATAAGTTTTTTTTTTTTTCATCAAATCCGATTATGTTTATAAGTGGTTCTATATCAGGCAGAGACACGTTTGTGTGCATTTTGTTTTGTAATTTTACTGGAACGAATAGAGAGTCTCCACAATGGATTGAAGCGCGCCCGAGTGAAGAGTGTTTCTGGCGCGCCCGCGAGCCACAAACAAACACAGTATCCGCGCCAATGATCGCAGCGGCACTTTTATCACTTGATTTAAGCATAAGGATGTACAGTAGTCTGAAGGAAAAAGTGCTTTATTTGTAATTTAAAATAATGGTGCTGATGATTTTTAGAGACCCCCACAGATGTATGATTTTACTGCTTTCATGGGAGCTCATCCTCTCTCTATGGGAGCTCAGCTCCCACGTAATTCGAACCATGTATATGTGCGCGCAGGCGTGTAGTCTTTCTTTACGAATTGACCTCAACAAATGACTTGTCTTGCTTTAAAAATGTTTAATACAAAAGTTTTTTATCGCTTCCGCATATCCATGTGAACTGAAATTATTTTGACAACGGTTTATCTGTACAGAGGTAAAGTGAAGGAGGCCTTCAAAGGGGAGAGACTAGTTGACACTTCAGGACTGCGTTGTCGTAGAGTCCAGGCGGACTGTGTGAACTCAGCATACGTTTTGTTCTCACCTCTCCTCTCACTACAGAGGAAACTGCATGGCCATATTTAGAGTTTCACTAGAGGTGACACAATATGGTCACTGTGATAATGAAAAGCATAGAAGATCTCATAATATAAAACCTTTAGACATAAGGATGAAACTTCAGTATTCTATTACTCTGTTAGTGCGCGGATGAGGAGGGTCGAGCTAGCCTCCGTTTTGTTTGACAATACTTTAAACGTCAACGAGAAGTGACATCACCCAACATCACTTAGAGCACCTTTAAAAAGAGAAATTTGCTAAAATGAACCTAATTAAACTGTTCCTTGCACATACTGTAGCTCCTCTGGAAGCTTCCTCACTCCACGTTCTTCACAGTGCATTAAATATGCACATAAGTTTGAGTTTAACTTTTATCACTTTAGTCTAATGTTGTCTCTGATGTTGCGATGTTTAAACTTTGCCTCTGCTATCAGCACTGGTGGAAGTGTCATCATATCCTTGTGTTAAATATAACGTGTTGACCACATAAAAACCCAACGCTGGTTTTACTCAGTTCATTTGTCACTGGTCATGAGTGTTGGTGAAACGGGTAAGAGCATCATTTACTAATCGATCTTTAGATTGTGTTAATGCAGTCAGTCATTTGGTTTCTGTTGATCTGATGAGCTTCAACACCATTCGTAATTAAATGAAAACTGATGATTATTTCTATAGATGAAGCTCATATAACACATGATTCCTGACATGAGGAATATCTTCTGTTCATCTAATGATCAGTTCATTTACACACACTGATGTTGTGCATTAATAATCTTCAGATGTGCAGAGATCTTACTAACACTAAGAGCTGTTTAGGGTGATGAACATACACTGTTTATGAGCATATAAGTGATGTTTAATGCTGTATTATAGATATATGTTATGCTGATGTGGGTCAGAATGGCTCCTCCTCTTCCTCTGATCTTCTTTCTGCTCATGATTCACGGTGAGTCTCTCTTACATTTCAGCTTCTGAGGCGCTAAAGCAACTAGTTGCTGCTCGATTTTTCCTTTTATTCTGATGTTTATAGTGAAGTTTTTTTTTTTTATGATGATGATTAATGAGCAGTTTTCTGTGGTATGTTGATGTATTTCCTTTTGAAACAGGAAGATTGGGTGAGCCATGCCAATGGGCTTGTCTATTTTATAAATATCCAGTAGTTTGTAGCTATGTCACAGTCTTGAACATGAGTTGCTTATTTGCTGCTTGCTAGTCAGTGTCAGGTGGTTCAGGGGAGGGACTTTCTCACATATATTTGATACTGATTCTTTAAATCGTTGTTGATTATTTTCTTAATCTTAATTGTCATGTGTTTGAATATTTGATAGTGCAGCATTTTGTTTATGACTGACACCTTAGTTCTGTTTTCATACTTCTGTTTCTGTGTGTTTATTTCTGCAACATCCTCCATCAAAGTTTATGAAGTATTTCACACTGAGATCGTTTATCACTCAGTAGATTCTGAGAAGATGAGCTTTTATTTCCTGTAATGAGTTACTCAAAATATTGAGTTTTTAAATAGTAATAATAAGTATTGTCATATTTTCATGTTCTGTTGTAACTGATAAAACAGCATTTTGATCGTGATGAATTCTGTGTTTCAGGGGTTTCTAGTGCTGATTGGGGTGTGAGTTACAGTCCTTCACACATCTGTGCACTAAAGGACTCAACAGTGATAATGAGATGCACTTATACATACCCTACTGGACATCAGATCAAGAAAGTGTTCTGGACCAAAAACCCTGTAAAGGGTGTTGAGCCTCCAGATCTGTCTGAGGACCCTGAATACAGTCAGAGGCTTCAGTATCTGGGAGATAAACAGCAGAACTGCACCGTCAGACTGAGTCATGTGACACTGAAGGATTCACACATGTACTATTTCAGATTCATCACTGATAAACCTGATAAGAAATGGATTGGTATTCCAGGAGTGACTCTTACTGTCACAGGTGACTTTGGTGAGGTTTATCTCTTCTTCTGTGCATTATGTTGAATAACAATCAGTGTATGACAGCAGCACTAGATATAATGTGTGTGTTGTGTTCAGATCTTCAGGTGGAGTCTCCTGAGAGAGTGACAGAGGGAGATTCAGTCACTCTGAGATGTAAAAGCAGCTGCGCTCTGACTGACAGAGCAACATTCATCTGGTACAGAAACTCACAGCCATTAACTGAGAGAAGAGACAGAAACAATGAACTCCTGCTGCAGTCAGTCAGAAGAGAGGATTCAGGCAGATATAGCTGTGCTGTAGACGGACACACTCACATCTCTCCTGCTGTTCAGCTCAATGTCATGTGTGAGTACAGATTCATTTGTTTAAAAAAACCCCCCAGAGATTGTGTTTAAATGAGATGATTTAAAGATTAAATTTTGTCCTGTGTTAGATCCTTCAAAGAATGTCTCAGTGTCCATCAGTCCATCTGGTGTAATAGTGGAGGGAGATTCAGTGACTCTGAACTGCATCAGTGACTCAAACCCTCCTGCAGAAATCAGCTGGTTTAAAGGAAGAACTTTTGTAGGATCTGGAAGAATCTACAACATCTCAAAGATCAGCTCTGATGACAGTAAAACATACAAGTGCAAGTCCATCAATGAACATGGAGAGAAATACTCAGATGCTGTGACTTTAAACATCATGTGTAAGTTTATTATAAAACATAAGATGCTAATTCTGTTTTGATTAATTTGGTTCATATTAGTCATTTTAAAAATGTGTCAGAGGTCTTAAATAATTTGGTGATTGTTATTAGACCCACCGAGGAACGTCTCAGTGTTGATGAATGGATCTGGTGTAATAGTGGAGGGAGATTCAGTGACTCTGAACTGCATCAGTGACTCAAACCCTCCTGCTCTGAACTTCAGCTGGTTTAAGGAGAATGAAACCTCAGCTGTTGGATCTGGACAGAGTTTCAGTGCACTACAGAGTGGACGCTTCTACTGTCAGGCTCACAATCAACATGGATCTCAGAGATCAGACGCTGTAACTGTCACAGGTGAAGCTTTTATTAACACACTCCTGTATCTTCACATCATTCATCAGTTTGGAGAGTTAATCATGATGATCTTCCTCTTTCAGTTCATCATGTTGCTGGTGGGAATGTGATTGTGATCACAGCGGCATCTGGAGGATTAGTCTTCATCATCATCTTCATCATCATCTTCATCCTCTTTATAATGTGAGCTCAATAAAAAAAAACTGCAGTGATTGTACAAGTTCACTTTTGGTCTGATGTAAAAGGAAATTATTCTTTTGTTTTATTAGTAATCTTCAAAAACAGCATTCATATTTTCATTTAAATTGATACATTTATCCATATGCTGTTAATGTCTGTGATTATAACAGAAAGAAACGAAGGAGTGTTAAATCTGAAGATCTCACAGTGAAAGATGTAAATCTAAACATGATGTCAGAAGAAACAGAGGATCCACGTACAAAGGCAAGTTCTTGCAATAGTCTTTAATGAAGAATTAACATAGGCAGTCTGTCGAGCAACGACACAGAACTAGAATAAACTCACAGTCAGTGGACAGTAGGTCAGCAGAAACAGAAGACTCTTGTGATAGTTTGCAGAGCTGGTAATTCACGTAGGGCAGTAACACAGACCTTGTAAGTGGCCACAAAACTGCAGAGAGAAAACAGGGCAGAGAAAGCACACAAGACGAGCACAACTCCTCTAGATTAGACAAGATAACACAAGCTAAATCTTCATGGAGATAACATAAAACACAGGCATGACTCACGTACACACGTAATAATCTGACAAAGAACAAGGGGAACAAACGAGAAAGTAATGAGACTAAAGTGAGAACAGGTGTCACAGAGAAGCAGCGAAAGTGCTAATTGCAATAATGAACAGAGAGAGAGAGAGAGAGAGAGAGAGAGAGAGAGAACAAACCCAGCTCATGACACATGACTTCACAAAAGCAGAGAATGAATCGATTAGCCGTTATCTGTGTTTCAGACTGTAACTGTAGGGGAAACTAACATTATCAATTGTTAGTCTTTATTAATAATATCCAGTAAAAACATTCATAAACTAATATGTCTTTCTTTTTAGACCAGTGATTCTCAAACTGTATGTACAGCGCCCTCAGGTGGTGTGACACATGAAGAAAGAAATCACTTTTGACATGAAAAAAAATCACTTTTTTTTTTTTGCATGGTTTCGTTAAAATTTCTGATATAGTTACAGTTTTAATATAGATTTATTTTCTAATAATGTGATAATCATTAGTATATTTACAATTAGTTTGATTATTTCACTTCTGATACTCATTCTGTCCTTTTCTTCTCCTGCAATCAACAAGCCTCTTTCTGAACCGGATTCAGCCAATGACGCTCTGTATGCCAGTGTGAAACCCAGAAGATTCAGAGGAAAAACTCCTGAATCCAGAGATACTGAGGAGATCCAGTACACAACTGTCCAACATCACAGAAAGACAGAGACGAAGAGAGCAGAGGAGAATGAATGTCAATATGATGATATAAGAGTTCATCAGCCTGATGCTGCAGTGAGGTGAGAAAAACCAACTTAACCAGCTTAACCAATACCAATTTAACCAGTACCAGCTTAACCAGCACATGTTATATCACCTATAATATTGTTGTGCTCCTGTTTATTTTGATTTTTAGGCGATCAACTGTTCAGATTGAGGAAGCTTCATCAGTGATCTACAGCAGCGTCAAATGAGTGACAGAAGCCTGAGTTCAGATCATTCTAGACCAGAAAATGGATTATTGTATAGTTATGGAATAATTTACCCCTCTGACCACAACCAATATAAACAGGTTCATCACCCACATTAAGACTCATTCACTGTAAAAGACTCATTTGTTCTCTTTGACTCTTTGTGAGAGAATGACAGTCATTGTGGTCTGGACTGATGTAAAGTCTGTTTCTTGTTTGATGCTTTGGTTACTTTGTTCTCTCGTTCTCGTTGTGTGTATATATATATATATGTCAGTATTCAATATTCACTTTTAGGCATAAGCTTAGAAATAAAATAAACTTAAGAGAGAAATATATTTACAATCTGAATAATCTTGTTCACATTTTATACATCACAATCTCATCTCCACAAACAGCATTATAAGCTTCACTTATTACTAACCAGACTGACTTTATTCCAGAGTCTACAGAAGCCTATGTGGAGACTGCAGACCTGGAGCCGGTAGATATACGCATAAATATCCATATAAGTCTACACTGTAAAACTTTTCACTGTAAATTTACAGTAAAATACTGGCAGCTGGGTTGCCAGCCACATACTGTATTTTTACAGAACTAGTACTGTAAACAGCATTTACAGTATTGTACTGTAAAACGTTGTACTGTAAATTTACAGTAAAATACTGGCAGCTGGGTTTCCAGCCACATACTGTATTTTTACAGCACTAGTACAGTAAACAGCATTTACAGTACTCCACTGTAATTACCAAATACAGTATATACCACATACTTTTACAATATTAAACTTGTCTACAGCAATAAATTGTATAGTAGTCACACTAGGAAAAAGAAAACAACATTTTCTGGGTTTTAAAACATTTATTTTGGTTAAAAGCAAAGATCAGAAAATTGCCTTCTGTGAACATGTTGGCTGAATGTTTTTTAAACATAAAATGCAATTTTAACACTTAACAACAAACAGGTAACACTTAGCACTTAATTAAAGGGATAGTTCACCCAAAAATTTAAATTAGCTCATGATTTACTCACCCTCAAGTCATCCTAGGTCTATACGACATTCTTCTTTCAGACGAATACAATCGAAGTTATATTAAAAAATGTCCTGGCTCTTCCAAGCTTTATAATGGCAGTGAATTGCTGTTTCTGTTTTGAAGTCCATACAAACGAACGAAATTTGCAAACGAAATCCCATCCAAAGTCTTCAAGTTTTCGCAGAAGTGAGGACACCTGTAGGCTTACGGTGTTCTTTTTTTGCACAACCTGGCCAGTTTTCTTTGAAGTTACTTGTCCTTTGTTTTTGATCCACGTTCAGGATTGATGTCAGGAAATCGTCTAAAAGGCAGAAAAGAAAGGAAAAAAAAACAATGAAATATTATGGACTGAGTTTATATATATATATTTATTATATATTGACATAGAGAGACAGCACAAAAGATGTGTAAATAAAAACCAGATATCGGTTTTAACGACTAATCTGTTTGGATAAAACTGAACATGAAAAAAAAATGCAATGTTGGATGTTGTGATCAATAACTGATATTTTTTCTGCCCTGGTTAAAATACATCAACTCAATGTGTCTGTTTACATGTGCACTGTCAACTAAATAAACTTTTGGAAGTGGGGTTGCCAGATTTAAAGTTTTATTCTACAACTTTTAATATCATCCCCTCATCAGGTCCCATCAGAGTATCAGTGGAAAGGCAGTCATAGACTCTCAGTTTATTTAGAGCACACATTGCCAGAATGCAGCCCAAACCTTTGTGACAGAAATAATTTAACTTTAATTGCAAGCCTTGCAATGTTTATTGCATACATAACTACATGATAATGTTAAACATGACATTTACCAGACTAAAATGCATGTTTGCACCCAAAAATGAAAATTCTGTCATTATTGCTCACCCTTAAGACTTTCGTTCATCTTCGGAACACAAATTAAGATATTTTTGATGAAATCTGGGAGGTTTCTGTCCCTCCATTGACATCAATGTCATTGCAACTGTCAAAGCCCAGAAAGGTGGTAAAAACATGTAAAAAAGTGACGAGAATACTTTTTGTGCGCAAAATAACCCCAAAATAACGACATTGTTGAATAATCTCTTCTTTTACATGTCATTCTCCTACACTGATTTGTGAGGATGAGTGGGCCGGAGTGTATTAAAGGATAACTCTCGCCAAAATGCAACCTAGGGTCTTTTTGTTAATCTACCCGAGGCAAACTTTCGTTTAAAAGCATAATTAGGATGGAAACGCCACTTTTAAGTTTGACCGTATTTTCGTTTTCGGTCAAATTGCCTTTTGAATGGGAGTGCATGGGGCACTACTATGATAGCATTAAAAATCGCTATTTTTGAAAACACTAAGAAGGCTCGACACAACATGAAACTGTGCTCGAAGTATCACCAGGGGCTCTATACATGAACTCCAGCATTGAGAACATTGTTTGTGTACACAGAGTTTACCAAAAATAAAGATTTTGAACAACTCACGGAAGCTGTGTCCGCCTGCATTTTGACAGTCAAAAATAGTTGATCTAATAACTTTATTCTAGAGCTGCTGTAAAGCCAAAATAATCTATGTTACTGTAATTTCCTATTATCACTGTAAAGCTGCTTTGAAACAATCTATATTGTTAAAAGCGATATATAAATGAATATATAAATGCTGTTCACTACGTCAACAGCGTAGGAGAATGACGTGAAAGAGTAGAGATTGTTGAATAATGTCGTTATTTTGTTTGTTTTTTGTGCACAAAAGGTATTCTCATCGCTTCATAATATTAAGGTTGCACCACTGTAGTTACATGGATTATTTAAACAATGTTTTTACTACCTTTCTGGGCCTTGAAAGTTGCAAAGACGTTTCTGTCTATGGCTGGTTCAGAAACCTCTCAGATTTCATCAAAAATATCTTCATTTGTGTTCTGAAGATTAACAAAGGTCTTACAGGTTTGGAACAACATGAGGGTGAGTAATTAATGGCAGAATTTTCACTAATCCTTCAACTGAAAACAACTTGCACTGACATATCTTAAATATGTGACTGCCACTGTTTTGTCTCAAGATGCACACCAGTAATGTTTTTTTTTTATTAGACATTTTTATAAAAGCTGCTTAAATACCCTAATTTTATTAAGGCCTAGACCTGTCTTAAGCTAAGCCCTGTATGGAAACCAGGGCCATATTGTTCATACCAGTAGTCAGCTTAATAAATACTGTCAAGACAAGTCACAATTCAGTCTAATATTTATATGAATGGCAAATATGCTAATGACTAACCTCTGAACAAACTCAAGGTGCTGCCTCTTCCTGGTACTGCAAGCTGAAGTTATAGGAGGAGGCAAACAGCGCTGCCAGGCCAGTGATGAAGATGCTGTGATCCTTTCCACACACACCTTGACCTTCCAAACGTAATGTCCAGCACTGGTTGCTTAGAGATTGACCTGTAATTGAAAAATAAAATAAAAAATAAAATGAATTAATAAATAATATTAATAATTAAAATAACTATTGTGGGTTCCACTGTGGTTCGATGTAGTTGTCTATCTATTCCTATAAATTAAAATTTTCACCTAAAAATTAAAATTGATTAGGGTTAGAACACTAAAACGCACTGCCATATTATTTTGCTTGTTTTAAGCATAAACTCACTAAATTTTGACTTATTCTTTCAGAAAACAAGACAATTTTTACTTGTCAATTAAATGCTTCTTCATGTAAGAATTTTAGATATCTGGACTGGAAACAAGAAAAAAACACTAATTAAGAAAAACATATTTTGCAGTGGAGTGAGTAAATGATGGCTTTTCATTTTAGGTTTAAACTACCCCTTTAATGTTTACATACCAGGAAATAAGGCATGGACTCTCTGGCAAATTGCAAATTCCTGAAACAATTTTTAAAAAGGACAGCACAACCATGATCAGCAGAACCAAAACATAAAACATATTACAGATTAATGAGATTTGTTGAATATCATCTAGCCTACTTATCTGCTTGAAGGATAACACCGTCTAACTTCTCTTTGAATTGTTAGTTGTAGGACCATGGCATCATGGCAATCAGGAATACTAACATTTGAAAACAACATTAGGAACATGGATTTTCTTGTGCTAGCAAAATTCTGACAACGATTCAAAAGCACGATCACAGAACTGACAGCATTTGATAGCATTTTTTTTTTTTTTACCATAGACTGTAACTAACACTACTTAAAAGCACTTACATTAGCACTGGACCGTCATCAGATTACAAAGCCTGAAACGAAAAATATATCAAAAGCAGGTCATGCAAATAACATGGTATATGTTGCCTATTATGTGAAATATCGAAATTAACGTTAACGTTACTTGGTAAACAGGTGGAACAGAGTGAATTGTTTGCGCGGCCGCGGTAGAAAACCGCGTTCGCAAAATCAAAACAAATAACGTTAAGCATTTGTGAAAACAATGTAGAAATGCGAACGCAAAAAAAAACAAAATATATTGGCTTACCGTATCACTCAGTTGAACAATTTTCCATCTTCTCAAACTCTAAATCCCACTAATCGTCACAGGCGCAGGTTATTCAGATGACAAATTCTTCCATCCGTCTTCATGTAGCACGTTAATGTCGCCCATTTTCTGTTGCGTCGCAGGCAACTAACTTAATGTTTGAAACACGAACCGAAGCTCACAAAAGCTTAAAAATTGCTCACAGATTTGCAGACACTGTTTATCTTGTTAACAGAAATGATTATTCTGTTCAGTTGAATCCCGCTGACAAATCAAGTTTGCCTGTAGTAGCTACTGTCGCCTCGCATCACATTTGAACTGAATTGAGCGCGAAAAAAATCAATCCCACAATGCAGTGCTTTTACAGTATGATACTGTATTACGAATTTATCGGGTTGAAAACAGAAATGTGCTGTATATTTACAGCTGTTCTGTAAAATATACAGCCTAATACTGTATTATGGAAATACAGTACAATTCGGTAGGAAATTCGCTGTAAATTTACAGTAAAGTTTTACAGTGTAGATGTCTTAAGGCGGAGTCTCGAACGGCATCACCGGCGGCCATCTTGTCACAGGGAAGCTTTTTGGGTATCTGATGTGAGTGATCAGCACGAACACAAATCCTCTTATCTCGCTGAAATCTTGACGGATTTACAAACGGTTCGGTTTCTTACAAACGTTATTAACGTGGCTATAATTCTGGATGCTTGAACATGTTTAAATATATAATATTATATTTATTGATAAGTATGCAGTGTCATAACTACGTCTCTGACGTTTATAACAAACCAAACCGTTTGAAAATCGGTAGAAAATTGAGCAAGTTATGGTTATTTAAAAAGTACATGCACCATTAAAACACAGTGTTACGAGTGAGTGAGCTCCCTGTGGTAAGATGGCCGCCGTGTGCGGATGTCGACCTCCATTGGCCAGCAGCGCGGACGAGACATCTAGCCTTTATTATATGATATCTATGAATATACGGCCCAGGCAGTTTTACACCCCTGTTGTTCCTGATGCGTCCAGTAGGGGGATATACGACGAAATAACATAATTAAATCGACGCTCGAAACTTACACATTAATAACCGTCCTGTCCATAGACTTTGACTAATTTAGTGTTTTTTGTTCATTTAAATATAAACGTTACAGTGTAACGATAGACAGTTGAATGATCTGCAATACAGATTAAAATATCTGTAGATATTCAGTTGGGCTTCACTCTCTTCACTCAGCCTACAGAAGACTATTTGTTTTTGTTAATTGAAAAATTAATAACACACACAGTTGGATCAGATGACAAGTAATGATATATGACCTACTGTAGAATAGTTATATACAACATAGGTTTTTATATACAGGAGAATGAGTGATATATGTTGTTGTGTAATTTATATAAAGTTACATTTAGATATTAACCATATTTAGCTCATTAGACATACAGTGTAATCATAAAGATCCTCGATGAAATATCTGCTGTAATATTCTCTATTGGTCGTCATACAGCTACACAACAGTGTCCTATAGCATTTTATGAAGACAAACACAATTTATCCCTTTTCTAAAATGCCAAGGGCCATTTAGAAGAAAGAGACAATATTGTTGTTCACAAAAAAAATGTAAAAATGTAAAATTAAGATATAAATGAGATAATTAGATCATCTCATTTATAAGAAACAACTCAAACCAAAATCTACAGTAGTACAATACTACATTCAAACCATATGGGAGCAAAGTTTTTAATGTGATTTTTACGTCAGACATGATTAAAAATATTTGAGTGAGTGTGTAGTTCAACTCTTTACTTAGAGAGAGAGATTTACTGTCCATACATATATGCCCATTATAAATGTGTCTTTTGTGTGTTCACACATTTCCAATATCTACTGTAATATTGCCCCAGAAACCATGTGGAGTTTTAATGCAAGGAGTAAACAGAGTCTTACCAGAAGAGGCCATCTCACGCAAGCGGAAGACAGGCAACAAAAGACAATTAAAAAGAAGACCCATCTATTGACATATAGAAATGAACTGATGTCTACCCTTAGCTAATCATTTATAAATAATAAATGTTGCATCATTGCAAAACCACAATAACTTTAGCAGATTATTTAACATACCTCAGTTCGTGTCGTTTACTGTCCAGCCTCCCCCTACTGGACGCATCAGGAACAACAGGGCCGTCAAACTATATCTCTCGGCTCCAGGTCTGCAGCCTCACCATACTCACTGAAGCTCTTATTGAGAATTAACAGAGCTTTACATGATGATGCTTTATTGAAAATAATAGTTTAGTTTGATGTCACCAGTACTGTGATCAGTGTTTACTTTTGTTTGGCAGTTTGATGGCTTTTTAATATTATAATTTTGTTTGTTTGTTTGTTTTGTTGTCTACTGTAACTGTACTTGGCCAAAACAGTAAAAGAAAGCTTGTTGATGATAAAGATCATGTAGTGACCCGAATCACTGATCTTATTCAGAGTAAACTCTTTGACTCCATTGGTGATTATTTTTGTCATATTATATATTAAGTGTTCATGTCACTGCATGTCTTAATATGATTCTGTCATAGTGTCTAAAAGTTCTTCATGTGAAATCTGTTTTTCTAAGTAAAAAATTGGAACATCTGATTTGAATCATGGCAATGTTGACGGTGACAATTTTGAGATTAATATCAATAACCCACTTTTAATTAGGGATGAGATTTGTGACTCACTCCACTAAATGATAATGAAGTGCACACTTTAAACCTGTTGAACAAACAGGACAAACACACAGAACTACATCTGAAGAGTGATTTATGTCTGTACGAGTCACTGCTCAGACTCACAGTCAGAGAATTTGGATTTGTTTGTATTGCTCTCTGACAACAAGATTAACATTTGAAATAACTGACATAACTAATTGTGTTTCAATTTTGAAACTTTAATGCTTGTTTCTCGACAACAGTAACTGTGCAACAAAATAAAATAAAATAAAAAATAAATCAGTGCATATCCCACCACAAAAACGACAAATGATTAACTTATTAATTAAATCTGGAGGAAAACTGAGATCCTGACATTCGTTAATTGATGGACAGGTGAACACAAATAAAAAATAACATTAAATTGATGATGAAACTAAGCCATTAAAATGACACTCTGACAGCACCACCTACAGGTCACACTCCTACAACAGTCTAATGCACCATACATACATAATGCACCAAATATGGGTTCATTATTTATTTTTTTTACAATTATTTCGTTTAAAGAAATCTGTGAAATGTCCAGCCCATTTAGTTTTCTTGTGATAATATAAATACAATGTTTAACATACACTATTTTTCATCACACATATTTTACACACCATTGTTGTTCTAATTTTGAAGAATCTGATGTTGTGGTTCTATTCGTCTTACAATTGCACATGTTTGTCTAGGGGTCCAGCAGCAAACACTGAGAAGTGCTCCTGATGCTGCCGTTTCTCCTGCAGTTAATCGATCTGTTCCCATATAAACAGCTATTGCTGCTCCTCCTATTTTTAGTCACTCCTACAGCTGCTCCAGTCACAAGTTTCTTGAGAAAAATTTTTATTCTTAGTGTCCTTATAGTCCTGCTGTCTTGGGCTGAACTGTCTGATAAATCTATAAAAAAACAAACACATAAAAAAAGCACATAAAAAACTATGCATAATATCTGTCTTGATGGCATCAATCATAAATAATGTTAGTTTGGTATATGAACATATTTTTTGAAAAAGTGATGTTTTTCTTGTCGGCCCAATTTACCTTAACCCACTGAGGTAAAATGGGCCACATGGTTTCAGCTAAATTGGGCCATCATCTGTGTCACTCACAAACACACATACATATGTGTTTGAGTGTGTGTGTGTGTGTGTGAGGGTGTGTCTGCACGCACACACACACACACACACACACACACTCACCATGACCCCCCCAACAGTAATAATGGTAGTAGATATTTTATTTACAGTGAGTATGGCAAACGAGAAAGGAACGAGAGGAGAGGAGAGGAGAGGAGAGGAGAGGAGAGGAGAGGAGAGGAGAGGAGAGGAGAGGAGAGGAGAGAGGGAGAAGGAAAGAGTGAGGAAGTGAGAGGAGGAGGAAGGATGAGATAGGAGACAAGCAGAGGAGACAGGAAGTGAGAGAACAGGTGAGGAGAAAGGAATGCAGAGGAAATGAGAGGAGACAGAAAGAGAGAAAAGAGAGGAGGAGCAAGGACCAGAGAGGAAAGGATACAAAGATAAAACAGGGAGGGAAAGGAAGGTCAAACAACTACACAGCAAAATCCCCAGAGTTAAATTAACTCTGTTCAGAGAACATTTGGTCCCTCTCTAAAGAGAGTTAAAATAACTCTGAATCAGAGTTAAAGTTAATGAGATACTTAAGTGATTAATTAAGTGATGATTGGGCATTAATGATGAACACCTGCTGTTAACAAGTTCTCAGCAGAGGAGGATTCAACAACTCCATAAACAGCATTGCCAGCTTCACTTATTACTAACCAGGGGTGCGTTTCCCGAAAGCATCGTTGGCCAACTATGGTCGCAAGTTCATCGCAATGTCCATTGAACTCTATTGGTAACGACGAACTTGCGACCATAGTTGGCCAACGATGCTTTCGGGAAACACACCCCAGACTGACTTTATTTCTGTCAGACGTCTACAGAAGGTCTTATTGAGAATTAACAGAGGTTTAGATGTTGATGATTTATTGAAAATGTATGATCACCATTATAGTGATGAGTGTTTTCTTCAGTTGGGCAGTTTGACTCTTCTTGCAAGTTTGTGGGTTTTGTAACAGCTTTTACCAAAACACGTAATTTGTTACAAAGAAAGCCAAAAAAAAGATGATCGGGTGATATAGTGTTTAACAGCAGATAGTAAAAAAATGCACTTATATCATCACTGTCCAAAAGTGGTCATTTGATGTTAATAGATTATATTCACTAACAATACTCTCTTGCCACAGATTGGACATTTTGATTTTTTAAAATACATAATGGGGGATTTTTTTTTTTTTTTTTTAAACAAAGACATCAATAATCAGCTTATGAATCTCAACAATGGTGACATGCTTCATGCTGCAATGCATGCTGGGAGCCACAATAGTATAAAACTCATGGCTCCCAGGATGCATTGCGGCATGAAACATGTCACCATTGTTGAGATTCATATGCTGATTCTTGATATCTGTGTCTTAGAAAAAAAAAATTCCCCTATTATGTATTTAAAAAATTAAAAATGTCCAATCTGTGGCAAGAGAGTATTGTTAGTGAATATAATTTATTAACATCAAATGACCACTTTTGGACAGTGATGATATAAGTGCATCATTCTACTTTTTGTTGTTGAAAACTAGATCACCTGAACATCTTTGCGTCTGGCATTCTTTGCAACAAATTATGTGTTTTGATAAAAACTATTACAAAAAAACACAAACTCACAAAAAAGTGAGCTAAGAGTCAAACTGCCCAACTAAAGGAAACACTCATCTCCATTATGGTGACCAACCATTTTCAATAAATCGTCAACATCTAAACCTCTGTTAATTCTCAATACGAACTTCTGTAAACATATGGCAGAAATAAAGTCAATCTGGTCAGTAATAAGTGAAGCTGGTAATGCTGTTTGTGGAGTTGTTTAATCCTCCTCTGCTGAGATCTTGAGAGATTTAATGTCTTATTTTGTCTTCAGTTGATTTCATCTGTGGCTGGAAGTCAGTTGTAGTTCTTGTCTTTCTCTTTTTTCTGTTCTTGTTTCGCTTTCCTTCAGTGATTCTGCTTGTTGACAGCAGGTGTTCATCATTAATGCCCAATCATCACTTAATTAATCACTTAAGTATCTCATTAACTTGAACTCTGTTTCAGAGTTATTTTAACTCTCTGTAGAGAGGGACCAAATGTTCTCTGAGCAGAGTTAATTTAACTCTGGGGATTTTGCTGTGTACAATCTGTGGAAAGAGGAGAGGATGAAGGGGGCCTTAGATGAATACAGGGAGGGAGTGAAGAAAGGAATTACAGTGAGTGTGCACCTCTTATCACGAGCATGGGGTGTGCCGTGATCCACACTGCAAAGACGCATCAGTGGAAAGGTGACTGGCAGTGAACATGCGTCAGGGCGGAAGCCCTACCTTCCAGAGGAGGCGGAAAGAGGCTGCCACCCTCAAGACCTTGGCGCAGAGGGGGTTTCCCTTCACAAAACGTGATGTCCAGCAAGTGGCCTTTGATTTTGCAGCCAAGAACATATCTGGTTTCTCCAAGACAGCAGGGAGGGCCGGATATTACTGGTTTCAGAACTTTCTAAAGCGCAACCCTTGGGATGCGCAAGCCAGAGGTCCTGTCTGCAGCACAGGCTGCTGGACTCAACAAAGAGGTGGTTAGCCAGTGGTTTAACCAGTATGAGAGCCTTTTGGTCGAGCTGGGTATTGAGGGCACACCGTCACATATATGGCTTGGGCAAAGGCTGCCACTATTGAAAATGCCCAGGCAGGGTTCCGGGGGACAGGGATGTTCCCTCTCAATAAAGACACGCACGCACCCTCTCACGCACACACATACACACATACACACAATTTAGTCCCTAATCATATAAAATGTACACCAAATAATTATTCTATTTCTTGCAATAACATAGGCTCTTTTTGTTATTTTCTTTCTGTTCAGTCTGTGAGATCGGTCACATTCACTGACTTGATCTCAGTGCCACAAAGGGAGAGGGCCATCAGAAAGAGAGTCATCCAGCAAGCAACCAGCCAAGCAAGCCGGCAAGTACCCGGGCAGCAAGCAACCAAAAGGGGGAAAAAAAGCAGGACAAGAGAAGCAAATCCCCTTGCAGTGCTGCTATAATTAATAAAGTAAACCTAACTCAGAAATTGGGCTCTATATGAGTTCAGTGATTCAGGTCAAATGATTGTGAAATAATGATTATGTTAAAACACAACCAGCACCATCAGATCACCTTTTCTCTTTGTTCATCTGGCAGTTATAACTCATGTACAGCAGCCAAACAAAATCTAAAGTGAATGATTTAAGAGTCAAGAGCCCAACTAAATCAAACACTGATCTCCATAATGGCGACTTAAAATTACGGTTTTCTCCTTCAGTGATTCTGCTTGTAAACATCAGGTGTCTTCAATGTTGGCAATAAAAAATAAAGAGTTCTTAATTCATCTTTGACGTCTGTCTGTTATTCAGATATTTTTGTTTAAAAAAAAATTGTTGTAACTTTTACTCATTTTAAATGATTAACTTTTAAGAATTAATTTGATTAATTATTACTCAATTCTAATTTGTTAAATTTAATTAATAATATTGCTTGTAATCTGTTGCCACAATTTTATTGAATAGATATAGCGTATTCATTTTTACAGTGTACGTGGAAAAGTCAAAGGAAAAACTTCTCAGTTTTAAGCATATCGTTGTTGTGCAAACATACCCTTAGATGAAATTAGCTGAAGATAAAAGAAGACAATAACTTGACAGAAATAAAGTCAGTCTGGTTAGTAATAAGTGAAGCTGGTAATGCTGTTTGTGGAGTTGTTTAATCCTCCTCTGCTGAGATCTTCACAGATTTAATGTCTTCTAAATATTCGGGCCGATTTTTCTCAATCCTAAGTGAAGTCCCAATTATCTTGATGGCTCTACAGATTATCTTCTCAGATGTTCCTGTGGTGTGTGAGGTGTGTTGAATGTGACTGGATCTGCTCTGAAGAACGTCGGAGCTGCCACGATTGCAAATCGTAAATATTCAACATGTTGAACATTTATAATTAGAAATCCTGATGTGTGGTGGCAAAACATGAAAATACATAAAGATAAAAAAAAACATTCATATGCATTCAAATAATGATAAGAAGTATATTTTCGCTTTCTAAGCTTGTGCCTAAAACTGAAGACCAAAAATACTGAAAAAGAGTATTATATATCAATTTAAGATTACACTCAAAAAAATATTAAACATGCATTACATTAGTCAATAGCACACAACAGCAGTCATTCTCTCACAAAGGGTCAAAGGGAACAAATGAGGGTCAATCCCTGTCAATCATATTGTGGCTCCGCCCACAAAGCTCAGGATTGGTTCTTTATAAAAGAGCTGTATATGTGTCTTCATTGGGATCAGAGATCTATAGGAGAGACAGAAGGATTTACATCACAAAATAGAGAAGTCAATATAAACTAAATTTATAGCATAATCTTTTTTTTTTTTTTAATCGACTTGTTTCTGAATCGGACTGTATGTTTGTTCCTGCATGCAGATCATGAAGACACATGATTACACAGATAACGGCTGATCGACTGATTTTCTGCTTCTGTAAAGTCATGTTGTGTTTGGATGATTTACCTCTTTCACTGCGAGATCTTCATTTTTAACACTCCTTCGTTTCTTTCTGTAATAATGACAGAAATTAACAGCATATGGATGACTATATTTGAAGTTGTTTGTGGATCTCACATTATAAACAGGATGACAATGATAATGATGATGACGAGGATGAATATTGCTCCACATTCCACTGTGATCCCAAATACTTCATGCCAAATGGATCTAGGATGCACTGAAAGAGTGAAACATTATCAGCTAAGATTAACAGTCCAGACTGAAGAAAGATATACAGGTTTGCTCTTACAAAAGCTTCACCTGTGACAGTTACAGCGTCAGATCTCTGAGATCCATGTTGATTGTGAGCCTGACAGTAGAAGCGTCCACTCTGTAGTGCACTGAAACTCTGTCCAGATCCAACAGCTGAGGTTTCATTCTCCTTAAACCAGCTGAAGTTCAGAGCAGGAGGGTTTGAGTCACTGATGCAGTTCAGAGTCACTGAATCTCCCTCCACTATTACACCAGATCCACTCATCAACACTGAGACATTCCTGGGAGGGTCTAAAGACAAAAATGAAAATTCATAACAAATACTTATAAATTTAATTTTTTTTAACAATGTGCAGGTGATCATGAACTCACACATGACGTTTAAAGTCACAGTATCAGAGTATTTCCCTCCATGTTCATTGATGGACTTGCACTTGTATTCTCCACTGTCAGCCATCAGGGCTGATCTTTGAGATGCTGTAGATTCTTCCAGATCCTACAATCGTTCCTCCTTTAATCCAGCTGATTTCTGCAGGAGGGTTTGAGTCACTGATGCAGTTCAGAGTCACTGAATCTCCCTCCACTATTACACCAGATGGACTGATGGACACTGAGACGTTCCTGGGAGGGTCTAAAAAGGACAAAAATTAAAACTCTAAATCATCAATTCAAACACGATCTCCTAATTTTAAAAAGAAAAAAAGTCATTCTGCACTCACACATGACATTGAGCTGAACCTCAGGAGAGATGTGAGTGTGTCCGTCTACAGCACAGCTATATCTGCCTGAATCCTCTCTTCTGACTGACTGCAGCAGGAGTTCATTGTTTCTGTCTCTTCTCTCAGTTAATGGCTGTGAGTTTCTGTACCAGATGAATGTTGCTCTGTCAGTCAGAGCGCAGCTGCTTTTACATCTCAGAGTGACTGAATCTCCCTTTGTCACTCTCTCAGGAGACTCCACCTGAAGATCTGAACACAACACACACATTATATCTAGTGCTGCTGTCATACACTGATTGTTATTCAACATAATGCACAGAAGAAGAGATAAACCTCACCAAAGTCACCTGTGACAGTAAGAGTCACTCCTGGTTTACCAGTCCATTTGTCTTTATCAGTGATGAATCTGAAATAGTACTTGTGTGAATCCTTCAGTGTCACATGACTCAGTCTGACGGTGCAGTTCTGCTGTTGATCTCCCAGATACTGAAGCCTCTGACTGTATTCAGGGTCCTTAGACAGATCTAGAGGCTCAACATACTTATCGGTCCAGAACACTTTCTCGATCTTATATCCAGAAGGGTATGTATAAGTGCATCTCATTATCACTGTTGAGTTCTTTAGTGCACAGATGTGTGAAGGACTGTAACTCACACTCAAATCAGCGCTAGAAACCCCTGAAACACAGAATTCCAAATGAAAATGTTGTTTTATCAGGTATATTGAGCTTGTGGAGAAGGCACTTTGCAGCACACCAAAAACATACATAAGAGTTTAAGGATTCTAATAGACCTGTGGATTTATTTATTTATTTATTTTTTATTTTTATTTTTTTTAACTACAATTTAAAATAATGAACAAATAAAAACTTATAGAGTATTTATTATTATCTATTCTAAAATCTATTGGGTATTTATTGATGATGTCATAATCATCATTGATTAAGTCAAAAATCTTGTGTTTAATGTTCACAAAAGTGTTTAATGTTCTTTTGGGATTTAAAGGGGATTTATGTTGTCTGGGTTTTGTGGGTCACCATTGTGCTGAAGAGTAGAGTAGCGATGCACAAAGTATTTGCAGTTTAATAAACACAAATAAATGCACAGTCTATCATTGTCCTGACACTCTTATGTCTTTTGTATTTGCAACTCACAAATTTGAGTAAAACATCATTGAAAAATTTAAGGTAATCGTTTTCCTCATTTAATGGCATTTTACAGTATAAATATATTGTGAACACATTTTCAATAAATGGAAAGCAGCAATTCCTTATGTATTTTTCAATATATTACAATATATAACACAATATATTGACACAATATATTATTATTCCATATATTATATCAATCATAAATATATGGAAATAAATGGCAAAAAATGAAACACTTTGAATATGATATTAGTAATATTATGTTGATCAGAGAATATTGAGTGAAGTGTTGCCGTAACATCAGTCACTCACCGTGAATCATGAGCAGAAAGATCAGAGGAAGAGGAGGAGCCATTCTGACTGACATCACCATAGCAACACCTACAACAACCAATAAACAATCAGTTACAGTACCTACAGTGAATATGATGTAAACGTCTATCTCTATATAATAACATATGTAAAGGGTCATAACATACATTTTTTATGTTTTTAACATTTAGAAAAGAAAGAAAAGCATTCAGATCAGCATGAAATAATTCAACTTGAACACACTTATTCTAAAAACTGACAAAGCAAAGAAAAAAAAAAAAATGTAATAAAGACTCAAGCCAAAAAATGCAGAGGCGTCGACCTGGAAAATCTGGAACAATTACACAATAGCGGAGAGAACAATTCAACACTGAGAACTATTTAAACAATATTACTTTGAAATTAGCTGTTACCTTATCCATGTGTGTCTTCCGTCTGTTTTCTTGTGTGAAACTGAAAGTAAACAGAGCTGTGCAGGAAAAGCCCTGATTTACAGGAAAAGACATCAGGAGTCAGGGTCTCTCTCTCTCTCTCTCTCTCTCTCTCTCTCTCTCTCTCTCTCTCTCTCTCTCTCTCTCTCTCTCTCTCTCTCTCTCTCTCTCTCTCTCTCTCTCTCTCTCTCTCTCTCTCTCTCTCTCTCTCTCTCTCTCTCTCTCTCTCTCTCTCTCTCTCTCTCTCTCTCTCTCTCTCTCTCTCTCTCTCTCTCTCTCTCTCTCTCTCTCTCTCTCTCTCTCTCTCTCTCTCTGAGAGCCCTATAAAGGCCAGTTTAGTTTTAGGGATCAGGTTATGATAAGATGAGATGGGTACGGTTAGGGTACACTCAAAAAAACATTTATTAAGATTTTTGTATTAGAATTGCATATACAATTCCCATCCATTTGGCTTACATAGCTTTAACATAAACAAAATAATAAACTAAATGTAATTCATATTTCCCAATCATATTAGACAGGTAAGATTTATGTATAGTACAAAATGTCCATGATAAATTAACACTGCCTAGTGTTCGCGTGTACACACTACTGAGTTAAAGTATTATTGAAGCAGTGTTTAAGTGGCTGTTTACATGACACCGTTCTTAACTAAAAACTTAAAAAACTTTTTATGCGTTTTGGCCGTTTGTTTACAGGAGAACAGTGTTTTGCCTGAAAATGCAAAGTTGTGGAAACGGGTTTCAAAGTGCAATTTTTTGAACACGGTCTTCGTTTAAACAACAAAAACCTGAATCTGTGAAGACGATGACGTCATGCACATGCGTATTACGTGTTCAGTCTGTAGTGTTTCCAAGGCCGCATTAATGCACGGGCTTACCTGGGCTGAAGCCTAGGGGCCTCCCAAGTTCAGGTTCATGAGCTGAAAAGTTTATTGTTTTGTAACTTGTCAGATTTTGTCGCTGTATGTCGCTAGTCTCTAGGCTATACTGTGAAGTCGCTTGTGGGCGTTGGTAGTGCTGTCGCTCTTATGTTATTGGTAGACTGCTCTTCTGGCCACATATATAGAAAACACCATCACAAGTGATACAAGTGATTAATTTGACTAGGAATTAGGCTCAAAAGAAACAGTATGCTGTTGGGAGAGTGTTTTTATATTACCACACAGCAGTGTTCAGTGGATTAAATCGTTTACTAGATTAATGATCGATCAATCTACAAATTAAACTCACTCATACTGTCATAAATGACTAAAACGTCATCCGAATTTGACAAATAAGAAATTTTCTTGTCCCTAATAGTGAACATAATGCAGGGGAAACTGTAAAATGAACTGCAGCAGTGCTAAACTTGCATCATAAAACTACAACACTCGAACTATAAATGTAGGCTATGAATTAAACTCACTGAGACTGTCGACAATTTCTTTTCCATGCATCATTTTATTATATCCATGTTTGTGGTTAGTTACAGTCAAATCATATAAAACAGTGAAATCGCCCTCGAACTCTTCTGTCTTGCCTGCACTGCACTCGAGACGGTGACGGGAGCTGAGCTCCACTGAAAGGCTTCTTTCCTATTGGTTGTCGCTCGCGAAAATCGCTTCTCATTTGCATGAAGTTGAAATTTAGTTGCTGTGTGTGGTTGTTAAATAAAGTGTCTTGTGTTTATGCTCAAGTGGGCTCAGTGATATGTCAATAACAATATTAAAATTAAAAACAATATTAAAAAACTCACTGTTGTAGGTCTCGAAAGAAACTAATGCATTTTGTGATGTAGATTACCTAGATATTACACTTTTTTAAAATGAGACTTTATAAATCGAGGGGATGGGGGGCCTACAAAACCTCTCAGCCCCGGGGCCTAACATTAGGTTAAGGCGGCTCGAGTGTTTAATCGCCATCTAGTGGCCTGGAAGCAGAATACAGCGTTTATAGTCGTTTTCGCGGATTGTTGTGAATGAGGATCGTTTTGAAAATGGTGTCGTTTGTACGCGGAAAACTCATAGGAAAAACATCTCCGTTTTAAGCATATAGTTTGTAACGTCTGTCAGAGAGTTTGAAGTCTGCCCAGATGAAGAACACAAGACAATACAAACGAACTGGTAGTTCCACGAGACTTTTGATTCTCGTGGACCACGTGATTGACGTACAAAGATGTACAAAGATGTTCTTTAATCTGGTACATGTATTAGCCTAGTGTTATTATTAAGTGTACTGTTAAGTAAGTTTTTTCTGGTTGACAAATTTAAACACACACACACACACACACACACACACACACACACACACACACACACACACACACAGAGATTTAAAATTTAAATGTCTGAATGGTCACTAGTCTGTGTGTGTTGTGTTTTCTTTTAATCAAGACAGTCTCATAACATCTTGTAATAATTCATATGAAATAGCAAAATTGAATGAAATAATTTGCAGAAAAAAATATAATTTGTCATAATCAACACTGACTGGGATTGGGTTCTTCATGGTTAGATTTATTTTTCCATTATCTTGTATGATTTATGATTTTGCTCAATTGTTCCTAGTTCTGCTTTATGTAACTTGAGGCATTAGTTCTGATTCTTCTGTATTAACAACTTTGATCTACGTTAGCTGTGTTTAAATAAATACACACTTTGGCAAAAATAAATAAATTTAACTAAAAATCTGTTTCAATTTTCCTATTGGTTTTCATATTAACAAAATACCTTGCATTTACAACAAATTTCAATTGAAGGAATCACATATTGTTCAAGGATCATTCACAGCAATTTGTCCAATTAACTGCTCACGGCACATATGGTCCCATTCTAAAGAGTGTTAAAGTAACTCTGAATCAGAGTTAAAGTTAATGAGATAATTAAGTGATGATTGAGCTGTTTGTGGAGTGGTTTAATCCTCCTCTGCTAAGATCTTCACAGATTTAATGTCTTCTAAATATCTTTCTCCTTCTGACAATCCTAAGTGAAGTCCCGATTATCTTGATGGCTCTACAGATTATCTGATCAGATGTTCCTGTGGTGTGTGTGAGGTGTGTTAAGAGTGACTGGATCTGCTCGGAAGAACGTCGGAGCCGCCACAATCACGAATCATAAATATTCAACATGTTGAACATTTATATTTAGAAATCCTGATGTGTGGTGGGAACCCTCGAGGACAAAACATGAAAATACATAAAAATAAAAAAAACGTATGCATTCAAATACTGATAAAAAGAGTATATTTTTGCTTTCCAAGCTTGTGCCTAAAACTGAAGACCAAAAGCACTGAAAAAGAGTATTATATATCAATTTAAGATTACACTCAAAAAAATATTAAACAAAATGAAACATGCATTACATCAGTCAATAGCACACAATAGCAGTCATTCTCTCGCAAAGGGTCAAAGGGAACAAATGAGGGTCAATCCCTGTCAATCATATTGTGGCTCCGCCCACAAAGCTCAGGATTGGTTCTTTATACAAGAGCTGTACATGTGTCTTCATTGGGATCAGAGATCTATAGGAGAGACAGAAGGATTTACATCACAAAATAGAGAAGTCAATATAAACTAAATTTATAGCATAATTTTTTGAATTTGAATAATTTGTTTCTGAATCGGACTGTATGTTTGTTCCTGCATGCAGATCATGAAGACACATGATTACACAGATAACGGCTGATCGACTGATCTTCTGCTTCTGTAAAGTCATGTTGTGTTTGGATGATTTACCTCTTTCACTGCGAGATCTTCATTTTTAACACTCCTTCGTTTCTTTCTGTAATAAATACAGAAATTAACAGCATATGAATGACTATATTGAAATTATCAAAGTTGTTTGTGGATCTCACATTATAAACAGGATGACGATGATAATGATGATGACGAGGATGAATATTGCTCCACATTCCACTGTGATCCCAAATACTTCATGCCAGCTGGATCTAGGATGCACTGAAAGAGTGAAACATTATCAGCTAAGATTAACAGTCCAGACTGAAGAAAGATATACAGGTTTGCTCTTACAAAAGCTTCACCTGTGACAGTTACAGCGTCTGATCTCTGAGATCCATGTTGATTGTGAGCCTGACAGTAGAAGCGTCCACTCTGTAGTGCACTGAAACTCTGTCCAGATCCAACAGCTGAGGTTTCATTCTCCTTAATCCAGCTGATTTCTGCAGGAGGGTTTGAGTCACTGATGCAGTTCAGAGTCACTGAATCTCCCTCCACTATTACACCAGATCCATTTATCAACACTGAGACATTCTTTGGAGGATCTAAACAGGACAAAAAATAAAACTTTGAATAAATTCATTCAAACACAATCTTCAAATTTTAAAAAGACTAAATTAATATGCACTCACACATGACATTGAGCTGAACCTCAGGAGAGATGTGAGTGTGTCCGTCTACAGCACAGCTATATCTGCCTGAATCCTCTCTTCTGACTGACTGCAGCAGGAGTTCATTGTTTCTGTCTCTTCTCTCAGTTAATGGCTGTGAGTTTCTGGACCAGATGAATGTTGCTCTGTCAGTCAGAGCGCAGCTGCTTTTACATCTCAGAGTGACTGAATCTCCCTCTGTCACTCTCTCAGGAGACTCCACCTGAAGATCTGAACACAACACACACATTATATCTAGTGCTGCTGTCATACACTGATTATTATTCAACACAATAAGAGCAAAACCTCATCAAAGTCACCTGTGACAGTAAGAGTCACTCCAGGAACACCAGTCCATTTCACATCAGATTTATCAGTGATGAATCTGAAATAGTACATGTGTGAATCCTTCAGTGTCACATGACTCAGTCTGATGGTGCAGTTCTGCTGTTTATCTCCCAGATACTGAAGCCTCTGACTGTATTCAGGGTCATTAGACAGATCTGGAGGATCTACATCCTTTACAAGGTCTTTTGTCCAGAACACTTTCATGATCTGACGTCCAGTAGGGTATGTATAAGTGCATCTCATTATCACTGTTGAGTCCTTTAGTGCACAGATGTGTGAAGGACTGTAACTCACACCCTCGGTCTGACTACAAACCCCTAAAAAAAGTTAATTAGCAGCAGTTTGTGCATAAAAACTGCACAATGCAAGAATTCCTGAGCAAGGGTTGCAGAGACTCACCGTGAATCATGAGCAGAAAGATCAGAGGAAGAGGAGGAGCCATTCTGACTGACGTCACCATAGCAACATCTGCAACAAATATAGTGGCTTGTTTTCAGCTTTAATGTCAGCATGAAACATAAAAACAAATACTACTTTATTTATCAAAGAACATGACAGCAACAGTCATTTTTTCACTGCATGAGTTTGTAACTGTCCAACGTCTTTCACTTCCCCGTTTTGATTGACAGCCCATCATAGACAGTAGGACCCTGCCAGACCGATGGCCTTTAATTTCCTACTGAGAAACTGCTATAAAGCACCTTAGTTGACTTTTGTATCAGTGCATTGCTAATGTTTACAAAACATACTCTGGAGCTTGTTGTCACTCTGGTGAATTTGCAGGATTATTTTTAAAAGCCACTTTAATAAGTATTGGGTATAAGTCTTTATAATCTATCTTCATTATATAGTTATCTGTTGTGTAAAATATTAAAAATGATTTTTTTTTATCAATTTGTTTTTCGCCAACAAATCACTTCTTGAGAAAATAAATTTGTGCTATTGGACTTTTGATTTTAAACCCTATAGTTACTGAGACACAGCCCTGTGACAACTAGCCCCAACCAATCTCCCATAAATCCCCCACACTTAAGATATTTGACAGAACAGTTATAAAATCATGCTCTTACCCGTTTCACCAACACCCGTGACCAGCGACAGCACTACAAATGATCAGGATGAAACCAGTATAGGCGTTTTCACACTCTGAATGACACGTGATTAACACATTATACTTTAATATGAGCTTATGACACCTCACCTAGTGCAACTCGAGCAGAGGAAGTATCATTGATCTCGACGCAATACAGACACAGTCAGGCAGTCAGTAATCCAGACACGAGCAGGAATAGTAGACTAGAGAGGTGCTGATGAAAGCAAGACGGCAAGACATGAACACCAGAACGGTCTGACAATGAACACACAGCAAAATCCCCAGTGTTAAATTAACACTCCTCAGTGTACATATGTGTCCACACTACAGAGTGTTAAAATTAACACTGAAGCAGTGTTGAAGTTAATGAGTTAATTAAGTTAACACTGAAGCAGTGTTGAAGTTAATGAGATAATTAAGTGATTAATTAAGTGATGATTGGCCATTAGTAATGATACCTGATGATAACAAGCAGACTCACTGAAGGAAAGAGAAACAAGAACAGAAAAAAGAGAAACACAAGAACTACTGACTTTGAACCATTATTGCACTTATTATTTGACCAGTTTGACTTTATTTCTGTCATACATCTACACACAGTCTTATTTAGATTTAACAGAAGTTTAGATGGTAATGTTTTATGGAATGTTTCGTTTGCACATTGGTGGTGGTTGAGGAGATTCCCCCCTTCTATGTAAAGCGCTTTGAGGTCTCAGAAAAAGCGCTATATAAATGTAACAAATTATTATTATTATTATTATTAAACACAATAACTTCTGTGCACAAAGTATTTTCAAAATTTTTGCTGTTGGATCTCAAACTATAGAATCTCAGAGCTACAATCACCAATAATAAAACAAGACATGAAGCATATAGTCAAAGATTCATGCTGATAATGTAATTATCATCAAAACATATTGTGAGCAGGTCATGTTTTCTCTTGCAGTAACAAATGTGCTTTATAAACACAATGTTGGAAAAGTCAGAGAAAAACTAATATTAAAAAGGGTCAAGAGCCCAACTAAAGAAAACACTGACCACCATAATGGTAAACTTCCATAAAACATTACCGTCTAAACTTCTGTTGAATCTCAAGAACTTTTGTCGATGTATGACAGAAATAAAGTCAAACTGGTAATAATAAGTGCAACAAAGTGTAATGACTCGAAGTCAGTTGTAGTTCTTGTGTTTCTCTTTTTTCTGTTAATGTTTTTTCTCTTTCAGTCACTGATTCTGCTTATTAACATCAGGTATCTTCAATAATGCTCAATCATCACTTAATTAAACACTTATCTCATTAACTTCAACACTGCTTCAGTGTTAACTTAATTATCTCATTAACTTCAACACTGCTTCAGTGTTAATTTTAACACTCTGTAGTGTGGACACATATGTACACGGAGGAGTGTTAATTTAACACTGGGGATTTTGCTGTGCACAGCAAACACAAGGCTACATATAGGGAATGGTGACCAACTATCCTGGTATGGAAACTGCTGGATCCGGGATTGTAAAACACTGGAAGGAATTGCAGTGGCAGTGACGTCAAAAAACACATTTCATCTCCAGCATCGCCAAATGTGCATTTGATAAACCTCCAATTTACTGATTTATTAATCAATTATTATCAACACTGAGACGTTCTTTGGAGGGTGTAAAACATACAAAAATGAAACCCTTAAATCATCTAATTTAAACACAATCTCTGGTTTTTAAAAAGAATAAATGAATCTGTACTCACACATGACATTGATCTGAACCTCAGGAGAGATGTGAGTGTGTCCGTCTACAGCACAGCTATATCTGCCTGAATCCTCTCTTCTGACTGACTGCAGCAGGAGTTCATTGTTTCTGTCTCTTCTCTCAGTTAATGGCTGTGAGTTTCTGTACCAGATGAATGTTGCTCTGTCAGTATATATTTACATATAGAAACACATATCCGCAATATACTTACAATATGAGCACTGCACAGATGTTTGGGACAACACAACATTTACAGAGCAGACAAAAGTTAAAGAAGTGAAATATAGTCAGAACTCAACATAAATTCTCCAGTAGGGGTCAGTGATGAAGAAGAGTATAAATTAGATTTGCCATGATGACGGATGCTTTACACCCTTACTGAACAAAAATATATTTCCATACATTAATGATCAATATATTATATGGTGTAAATATACTGAAAAATATATTAAATAATTTATTGCGTTAATATAATGTATTATTACAATATATTGAATAGTACATAAGGAATTGCCACTCTCATATATTGAAAAATGTATTTGCAATATATTTACACTGTAAAAAGTAATTAGTTGAGTGTACTTAAAAAAAAAAACATGTGGAAAACTATTACCTTAAATTTCTCAAGGATGTTTTACTCAAAATTGTAAGTTGTTCATATAAAAACATACATAAGAGTTTACGGACACTAATAGACCTGTGCATTTATTTGTATTTTTTTTTTTAAAACAACAACAAAAAACAACCTACAACTTAAAAGAATAAACAAATAAAAATTTATAGAGTATAGGGGAGAGTGGGGTGATTTGTGCCAGGGGGGGAAGTAGTTCCACCCTTGTTTCTGGAAAACCATAGAAGAAATTGGTCATGTGACCACATAATTTTGAAAAGCAATCACTTTTACTCGTCCTCCAAAGAAGAGAGACACATGGCATGAGAGTTAAGCACATTTTAGTGCAAAAAACTGTTTTTTCCCTTTCAAAGTAAAATTTCTATGATTTAGGTTTTTTGATTGTAGTGTCTGAACAATTATAGACAAGTTTGAAAACATTTCACACATGTTTTAGTGCTTTAGTAGTCTACACAATGAGTCTATACAGTTAGCATGATGTTAGCTCTTAACTGCTGGATCATGCTAGTTTTTCAAACTTGTGGGTCTGGGGTGATTTGTGCCAAAGGGCCTGGGTTAAGTTGTGCCAGATCCAGACCACCTAGACCTACATACTCACAGGGGATAATCTTGAGAAGTGAGGAGATGGGCATGCCTCATCATTGTTTGACTCAGGCCTGCCTGCTATTTGTTTAATTTAGCTAACACTGATTTCAGTTTTGAGTTTGCACTATGTTATTAAAGAGAAGTATTATTCCGTTTTTAAGTGGCCTATGTCACAATAGGATGTTTAGAAATTAGCCTAGTCACTTTATTCTTATATGTTACATAATTGACAGCACTATGTCAACAGGCATCTATTGCCAAAGCCTTTTTGCCTGAAATGATTCACAAATATCATATATTGTGTTGCTATGGTGCTCTAAATGGTTGCTAGGGCGTAGCTTGATAGCTTCACAATGATCCTAAGAGACTGATTGGTCGTCTGAGTAAAATGAGCCCGCCCCCTTGTCTCTATGACACTGTGATCCAGAGTTATGTTCAATACAAAATCCCTATGCAATTGACCATAGTAGGAAAAACGCATGCTATGGTATTCCAGGGTGACAATATCTAAATAAACCTTAAATGAGTAATTTTGTATTGAATTTATCTTGCTTTCATATAGCATTACGGTTCATAACATTAAAATGTTCTGTTTTACTTCAGAAATCACTGGCACAATTTACCCCCAATGTATTCCCCCAAAGGCACAACTTCCCCCGCACCAGGGGCAAGTTGTGCCATGAGACCACTTTTTTCCCAAGAGCTATATTTCTGAAACAATTTATTTCAGATCCAAAGTTATTGTTCTCAGGGATGCACCACATCCTGAAATATATGTACATCCTTAAGTTGAAGGCATTACTGCCATGGCCTCACTTTAAAGTCACTTTGAGTAAAAACTGGCACAACTCACCCCACTCTCCCCTATATTGTTATAGAGAAAACCTATTGGGTATTTACTGATGATGTCATAATCATCATTGATTAAGTCAAAAATCTTGTGTTTAATGTTCACAAAAGTGTTTAATGTTCTTTGGGGATTTAAAGGGGATTTATCTGTTGTCTGGGTTTTGTGGGTCACCATTGTGCTGAAGAGTAGAGTAGCGATGCACAAAGTATTTGCAGTTTAATAAACACAAATAAATGCACAGTCTATCATTGTCCTGACACTCTTATGTCTTTGTATTAGCAACTCACAAATTTGAGTAAAACATCATTGATAAATTTAAGGTAATCGTTTTCCTCATTTAATGACATTTTACCGTGTAAATATATTGTGAACACATTTTCAATAAATGGAAAGCAGCAATTCCTTATGTATTAATAAATTAAAAACAATATATTGACACAATATTACATGACTTGGTTGAATTCTAATGTAGAATGCGGTGTGTTATTTCTTGATAATATTTCTTGATATTCGCTGCTAAGTATAACACCGTTGCCATGCAAAACAGAGCGTTGCTATGGACGCAGGATTCTAATCGTAGAGATGGAACAGACTATTTTCTTTAGCGGAAGCAATACAATCGTTTTTAAATCAATAAACTCCTTTTTAAATCAATATTTTGTGTCAAATTATTGATTTATTTGGTAGGTAGCCATGTAATAAGCGGGATAATGTAGAGCGAGGCGGTTGTTTTAGTGAATACAACCCCTTCAGGCTGATTCAAGACTATGATCCTGATCTGCCTGTCGGGGTTGTATTCGCTATAACAACCGCCTCGCTCTACATTATCCCTTACATATATTATATCAGTCATAAATGGAAATAAATGGCAAATAATGAAACACTTATATGAAATGTATATATGAATATGATAAGTAATATTACGTTGATCAGTGAATATAAAGTGAAGTGTTGCCGTAACAGTCACTCACCATGAATCATGAGCAGAAAGATCAGAGGAAGAGGAGGAGCCATTCTGACTGACATCACCATAGCAACACCTACAACAACCAATAAACAATCAGTTACAGTACCTACAGTGAATATGATGTAAACGTCTATCTCTATATAATAACATATGTAAAGGGTCATAACATACATTTTTTATGTTTTTAACATTAAGAAAATAATGAAAAGTATTCAGATCAGCATGAAAGAATTCAACTTTAACAAACTTATTCTAAAACTTATTCTAAAAAACTGACAAAGCAAAGAAAAATTCAAAACAATGACATTCAGACACAAGCCAAGAAAAGCAGAGGCGTCGACCTGGAAATTCTGAAACAATTACACAATAGTGGTGAAATCTACTAATCTTCTATCTATTCCACTGAAAACTATTTAAACAATATTGCTTTTAAATCAGCAATGTGTTTTTGAAGTGTTGGTGTTGTTACCTTATCCATGTGTGTGGATCCTTCTGTTTTCTTCAGTGGAAGTGTTGAGCAAGAAATCTTATAATCCGGCCTTCTGTCCCTTCAGGCTTTCCTTTTTTCTTTTTTTCTTTTTTTTTTTTTTTTGGCCAACTGAAACTGAAAACTGTAACTGAAAGTAAACAGAGCTCTACGGGAAAAGCCCTGATATACAGGAAAATACATCAGGAGACTGTGTGTGTGTGTGTGTGTGTGTGTGTTTGTGTGTGTGTGTGTGTGTGTGTGTGTGTGTGTGTGTGTGTGTGTGTGTGTGTGTGTGTGTGTGCGTGTGTGTGTGTGTGTGTTTTGATTTATATTACATTGTGGGAACCAAATGTCCCCACAAGGATGGTAAAACCTGAGATCACCTCCATTGTGGGGACCAGCCAGCGGTCCCCATGAGGGAAATGGGTTAATAAACATACTAAATTATATTTTTTTGAAAATGTAAAAATGCAGAAAGTTTTCTGTGATAGGTAGGTTTAGGGGTAGGGTTAGTGTAAGGGGATAGAATATACAGTTTGTACAGTATAAAGACCATTAAGTCTATGGAGAGTCCCCACAAAGATGTGTGCGCCTGTTTGTGTGTGTGTGTGTGTGTGTGTGTGTGTGTGTGTGTGTGTGTGTGTGTGTGTGTTTCTATCTCAGTGGGGACTTCAACCTGAATATATCTCAGTTCAATCTGAATGCACATGGACTCATAGCGACTTGTGTCAGTAATACTGTGAATGTATTTCATTTGAGTGAACAAATAAAAAATATTACTTAATATAAATGTAAACCTTTTTCTTAATTTTTCAGTCCGGATTTAGGACCAAACATAGCACAGAATCAGCATTATGAAAGGTTACAAATTATATTTTGTTAAGTGTTGGCGGGAAAAGTGTTGCCTTGATGTTAGATTTAAAGGCACAATATGTAACTTTTTTGCTTTAAAAATAGCAAAAATCACTATATCTATGTTATATATATTTTTTAGTTGTGTACTTACATTATCCCGACTGTTTCCAACAACTTTCAAACCAGGAGAAATTTGTAATTTAATTCGAGAAACGTCCCGTTTCTTTATTTCCGTTTTGTCGCCGTCAATGTCGTCATATCCGCGTTGTCCCTGGTTTCCGCTCGTACTGCCATAGCAACCAGAGCTATGAACCAGAGCCCTCTGATAGTAACCAAAGCGACTGACGCGGACAACTTTGTAGTTCGCAATGTCTATCTGCACGCTGTTGTTGTTTCATTCAAACATTATGGACCATGGCAAGCAGACTTTGGATAAAAAAGAGAACTAAAACGAGAATCAATATCAGCGGGGTGTTTTCGAGATGCCGAGAGCTCCCATAGACAGTATATAAACGAGAGCTCCACGTCCGAGACTTCGACCGCTTCTACATGTACTTTATTAAACAGGTGAGCACATTTACATAAAACAAATCAATGTTATATAGTTCAACAATGATAAAATGTCAGAATATGATCTGTATGTTATTCTAATGTTGATCTAGTTTACTGCTAGTCTCATACAGACAGACTAACACATACATTTCAACACATTCAAATGCAGTTTAGTGTGATAGTGTAATGTTAGACCAAGTGAAACAGCGCTGCGTTACCTCACAAGTTTAATTTGTCTAATAAACTGACCTGTGAGTTGTAATTCTGCGTGTAGTTCGGTAGAATGAAATGTCCATATTCCTTTTATATCCGCGGGAGCTCACGTCGCGTGTGGAGCTGATAGCTGTCTCTTAGCAATCCCGAACTGCTTCATATCAGTCATGATAAAAACATTGATGTATTCAGTCATCCATAAACATTATTAGATCGGTTGGCTTGACGTTGACGACAAGATCCATAATTCTTAGCAAATGTTGCGTCATCAAACTACGCCTTTGTTATTGTAAATAGGTTAGCGACCCCTAGTGGCAAAAAATTCCATAGTGTCCGTTTAAGTGCAGCCTTCGATATTTTAGATCATGTAATTTTAACAGAATACCTCAGGGATTATTTTGGGATATGGTGTAGCCTATGGTGTAGCCCTGTAAAAAATGTAAAAAAGCAATGGAAAAGACATATTAATTGCTTAACAGTATGTACCCTTACTATATACAGTGATGAAAACAACTAATGCACAGCAAATTCCCCAGTGTCAAATGAACACTGCTCAGTGTTTATATAATCCACACTCTCAGTGTGTTATAAGAAACACTGAAGCAGTGTTAAAGTTAATGAGATAATTAAGTGATTGAGTGATGATTGAGCATTATTGAAGACACCTGATGTTTGTCACATGAAAAAGTCACATGAAAAAGTGTTGATCAGCTGTTGAAGGACTATCCAATTGCGTACAGAATCATTTGAACTATGCCCGTTGATCACGCCTCTTGTGCAGTAGAAAATACATAGCAGACTCCCCAGACTAATGTTCAGTCTTAAAAGATTGAGCTTGGTCTGGTGATAGCCATACTACATTATAACAGTACTGTTCTTGCATAGCATAATATATATTTTTTAAGATATCTTATAGTTCAGGGGTGCCCAATCCTGCTCCTGCCGATCGACTGTCCTTCACAGTTCATCTCCAACCCTAATCAAACACACCTGAAGCAACCAATTAACGTCTTCAGGATCACTTGAAAATTAAAGGCCGGTGTGTTTGATTAGGGTTGGAGATGAATTGTGCAGGACAGTCGATCGGTAGGAGCAGGATTGGGCACCCCTGTTATAGTTGTTCTGAAACCAAGTTTTTTTATTTTATTTTATTTTATTTTTATTTTTTTATTTGTGAATTTCATTTGAATTTTCAAGTCATTTTAAAGGCACACTATGTAGAAATTGTGTTTTTGTCAAACAGCGACCCCTAGAGTCGTAAATACCCACCTGTTCAGTAGGATAGAAGCGTCGGGCATGGAACAGGCACAGATAGACTCTGAAGATATTGACCAGGTAATGTTTCACGATTTCATACAAATATTAGGCTACTGCATAGTCTACTGAACTACTGATGATGGTAATAGGATAATAATAATAAGTTTATGTCAAGTGTTATACTACTTTATAATAATAAAGTAGCCTACCGCGTTTGCTGGCTTATAACGTTTTTACATGATTGCAGCCAGAGTTGTATAGTCCAGGGGTCAGAAAGTAGAAGTCCTGCCATAGTTTATTCCACCCATGAACTCAGTCAGCTGATTTCACTAATTAGTTCTCTCTCCTGCTGAATTAGCAAATCCAGGTGATTGGAACAAAATTCTGAGGAGGACTTTTAATTTCTGAACCTGGACTTTACACCTCTGAAGAGAACAGAAAAAGAGACGAGCAGAAACACAAGAATTACAACTGACTTCAGCCACAGCCTCAGATGAAATCAACTGAAGAGAAAAGAAGACATATCTGTGAAGATCTCAGCAGAGGAGGATTAAACAACTCCACAAACAGCATTACCAGCTTCACTTATTACTAACCAGACTGACTTTATTTCTGTCAGACGTCTACAAAAGTTTTATTGAGAATTAACAGAGGTTTAACTCTAATGTGTTTCATTTTAAGTTACCATAACAGTGATTAGTGTTTCCATTAGTTGGGTTCTTAACTCTAATTATATAATATGTCTTTTTTTGACTGTTGTGACAGTGTGTTTGTCAAACACATTTGCAGCAGCAAAGAAAGCAAAAGTGAAATGAGATCAGGTGATGATGGTTTCCTGTTGATGGTTTTATAATCATCACGAAGTATCCTGCTCCACTGATGCTTTTCAAGTCTAACAATTGTGTTGATCCATTAAAATGTTCACATCACAAACCCTGTGTTACTGCAGTATGAGATACAGCAGTACTAGAAGAATCAGTTAGAAGAATTTTATAAACTTGAGCACTAAATGTTAATCTACTATGACAAACATCAATAATCAGCGTATTAATCTCAACAATGGTGACAATCACAAGTACCTTGCTGCAATGCATGCTGGGTATCAGCATAGTACAAAACTCCCAGCATGCATTGCAACATAAATAAATTATGCGGCTGAATTGTCCTATTATTTTGTTTAATTTTAAATATTTGCTTTTATTTTTTGCTGTTGTTTTTGTAGTGACATTTAGTAGCTTTTTTGTAATGTTCAGAGTTAATCAGTTTATCTAAATATTTTTGATTGTCACCATTGTTGAGATTCATACGGTGATTGTTGATAACTGTCACACTATAGGTAAAATTTTTGTTCTGTATAATACTGCTTGATCTCATGTCGTAGTAACACAGGGTTTTTATATTATAAAAATTATATTATAGGATATTAATATATCAATTGAACAAATCAAATTTGTTATACAAATTACATCAGTGTAGTGGTGGAAATTTTGATTCTTTCCAGAGACTCGTTCATTTTCAGTTCGTTCACCAAAATGATTCGTTCAGATTCGTTCACTGATTCGTTCAGTGATAATTTCTTCATATTACATATACTGCAGCAGGTGGCGAAAAAGAGTGTATTTTATGCTATGTTTTAACGAACGTATTTACTTGTTACAAAAAAAAGTGATTTGGCTTTGTTAAAATGTGTGCCTTATTTACTAAATTAATAACATAAGTATAAAAAAGTGGTTCAGATGACCAAACCAAGGTTTTCTTGCATAATTAACATTTTAATTGTTTAGTCAGACATACACATTCATAAATCTGGGATTATAAACGTTGATGTTCTGTATGTTGAATATGAATATAAACAATTATATGTGCACACCTATAACTGCGCTTTGAATGAGATTGAATCACATGCTAAATGACCAATCTACCCAGTAGGCTACTCTCATTCACGAACGAAAGTACCAGTATAGTTCAATTCGTTCACGAACGAGATCTCTCTCTCTCGTTCAGACTCAAAACAGAGCGATCTCGGTCAGTGATAGGCATATTCGTTCAGTAGATCCAACCAAATACATGCCACTTCACAGCCCGAACTGAAATGCTGCTGAAGTTACGCAAATGAGACCTAACCAATACTGTCATATTTTTTTGGTTTGTTTTAGTTTTTAGAGAAGTGCATATGACATGAATAAAACGTAATGAATTCATTTTTGATAATACAAAATGAACACAAGTAGTCAAGTAAATTGTTCAAATCGCAAAATACCACAAAACTAAGACTAAAACACACAAACAAAATATAAGAAAAGCAGGTAACGAGAAGTGTAAATTTAAATCAAGTAAACAGTCAAGTGCACCCACCAAGTAAAAAAATGACGATGTTAATTTGTCTTTGTTATATTTAAACGCATTAGCTTGCGTTATTAACATGTTTTCATTACAATGGTAAAGTGTAAATTTGTTTCTTTGATGCAAACATGCTAACTACACAAACCTAGCTCTATCGGTTCGCCATTATCGTTCAAACAACTGGTTATTTTCGTTCATGAACGACATGTACCAGTTTGTTCAACTCGTTCACAAACGATAAGCTCTCTCTCTCGTTCAGACCTATGGTTCAAAAGCAACTCGGTCAGTCAGTGAAGGGCGTATTCGTTCACTACATCCAACAAATCACATGCTCCGTCACATCTCATACTCGAAGGCTATTGGATCGAGGTTCATTCTTTGACAGGTTGAAAACACCGGTTCACTGAGCTGCGCATGCGCTGCTAATAGCGCCGCGCTGCTGGAGGGAGGGATTTCAGTGAACGAGAAATATGAGTCAATGGATTACGTGAACGAGAACGATTCGTTCACCTAAAGGATTCGTTCAAAAAGAACGATTCGTTCACGAACGTAACATCACTACATCAGTGACTCAGACAATAGCATTATGATTACATAACCATCACCAGGTAACCATCATCACCTGATCTCATTTCACTTTAGCTTTCTTTGCTGCTGCAAATGTGTTTGTCAAACACACTGTCACAACAGCCAAAAATGACAAAAGATATAATAATAGTTAAGAGCTGAAGGATTCAAATTTAAGAATATGTTTTCAGATATGCTTCCTTACATAACATCACGGTGAAGAATACTGATTTTAGCATTTGAGGTTTTAATTTAGATAGTATATAAACTGAGAAAGTGATTATTGAGTTTACAGCAAGATATTCCTGCCCGACCTGTTTTTCCTTTGTAAGTTAAATGAGTCAGATCACGGAGACGCTAACCTATTGTCTTTAATGGCTCTGCAAAGCACGTCACCCGGATTGTTGGTCTGATTGGTTGAAGGACTATCCAATTGCATACAGCGTCCTATGAACTATGTTGACCACACCTCTTGTGCAGTAGAAAATACATAGCAGACTCCCCAGACCAATGTTCAATCTTAAAAGATTGAGCTTGGTCTGGTGGTAGCCATAGTAGATTATAACAGTACTGTTCTTGCATAGCATAATATATGTTTTAACATTTTCAATGTCAATGGATTTCTTGTAGTTGTTCTGAAACCAAGTTGTTTTTGTTTTTGTTTGTTTCTTCTTCTTCTTCTTCTTCTTCTTTTTTCATCTAGACACACAGACATCAAGAATCAGCCCATGAATCTCAACAATGGTGACAATTATAAAGCATGTTGCAGTGCATTCTGGGTACCACCAATCACAACTCATTCATGGCTCCCATCAGGCATTGCTGCATGAATAAATAATGAGGTTAATTTTCTTGTTAATTTCCTTAATTCTTACAATTTTATTTTATTTCTGCTGTTTTTATGTGACTTTTTAGTCGCTTGTTCTCTAATGTTCAGAGTTGATCTGGTTATCTGAATATGCTGTTTATCACCCTGGCTGAGATTCATACGCTGATTCTTGATGTCTGTGTGTGCTTAAATAAATAGGGTTTTTTTTTTTTTTTTGGTATCAGAATAACTTAAGAAATCCTTTGGATTACATTGAAAATGCTAAAATTATTATATTGTACAAGGCCAGTGCTGCTCTAATCAATAAAGAAAACTAACTCAGAGATTAGGCTCTAAATGAGTTCAGTGATTCAGGTAAAAAAAAAAGATCATGTTAACACATAACCAACACCACCAGAATACATTGTATGTTTGTTCATCTGGCAGTTCTAACTCTATTACAGCAGCCAATCTAAATCTAAAAGTAGAAATGTAAGGGTCAAGAGGCCAACTAAAGCAAACACTGATCACCATGATGGTGACTTCAAATTTGTGGTTTTCTCCTTCAGTGATTCTGCTTGTTTACATCAGGTGTCAAGTCAAGTCAAGTCAAGTCATCTTCATTTATATAGCGCTTTTAACAATGTAGATTGTTTCAAAGCAGCTTTACAGAGATAAATGTATAATTTAAGGTAACAGAGATTGTTTTGGCTTTATAGCGGTTCTTTAATAAAGTTATTTTCCAGCTAAAGTTAGTTTTGATTGATTCGCTTCCGTCTCAACGATCATTTGTTATTAAATTAGGGGCCGCTAAGACGACACCATTCTCTCTACACAGACTTTAAACGCGAACCTGTGATAAACGTTGATGGCGTTCACATGCGCATTAAGAATTGGTTCTATAGTTATGTGCGTTCAAATATATGTGCACAGGTTTGTAAATCCCTACAAACCAAGCCTAAACAAAGTACTGGTCTTTCCTTATCAATTTTGATACAGAATTTTATTTTATTTTGTCGATTCGGGGTAGGTACTACTTTAGATATTTTCTGACTGCTTTAACTGTGTGTTTATAAAACATATTCACAATGGCATGAAAATCAGAGAAAAAATGTGATGTGTTGTTGGCTATTTATTGATAATGACATAATCGTCATGTAGAGGCCTGATTCACTGATGTCATAAAGAGTCTTATCTTGCAATGTATGAGGTGTGTTTAATACTAATATATTTCACGTTTATGAGTATAATAGCTCAACTGCAAAGTGAACTGCAGTGAAGTGAATCACAACTGCAACAAAAATGTAGAAAAATAACAGAAAATGCGGCCTAAACCAATAATAATTGCTATTTCAATGATATTTGGCTATTGAAGGATTTTTTCCCTGGTTTCCATTCCTGAACATGGTCACCTTATCCATGTGTGTGTTTCTTCTGTTTCCTTCATGGGAAATGAAAAGATAGAAATCTTACATATTTTGTTTATTTATATAATAAAATAATTATATAAATAAAATATTTATTTATTCCTTTTCTTTGAAACCAAATAACTGTGATTACTTGCTGCATCAAGTTGTAAGTACCCAACCAAATGGGAATACCGATCACCATAACGGTGAGTTCAAACTAAAACATTTTAGGAAAATGAACATCAATTTATGAAGTCATCTTATGTGATGTTCTCTTGGATGTTTTTCAGTTGTATGGACAATTGAACATTTAAGATGACTTTGGAAAATAGAGTCAAACAGAGAAAAATGTGGAGGAAATGAGTGAAAAGTCTATTGAGAATCTTAACTTGGGTTTTCTGAGTAAAAAATGCCTAGTATGTGATTACCAGATGTTACAATTAAGAAAAGATATTATGTAAAGTTAACTAAAAAGTGTTAGTAGAATCACTGTTGGATTTTACAATGTAGAAACACCCCATAATGAGAGATTAATGACCAGTTTTCTGTCCTATGTTGATGTTTTTGCTTTTGAAACAGCATCTCAGATTAAATCTTTGTCAGGGCTGCACAAAGATCAGACGCAAATCTCCATGAATGTCTAAAACATCAATCTCTTCCAGTTTAGTGTACCGATGGCTGAAAGTGTGAGTTTGTTCACCATTAACAAACACCTCATAACCATGACGACTGCAGAAAACGGTGACCTGAAATGCAATTGCAGACAAAAATGTGAAATCATCAACATTGCAAACTTGAAATACTTTCTTAAAAACTTTCCCCAACATATACTGGAAAGTCAAATCTCTATATTTTCCATTTTAACAGGCATCATAAAGCTGTGTACACATACCTGCAGCAGTTCCCCTCTTTTAAACAGCGTGAATTCAGATCTCTCCTCATTTCCCCACTTTCCATCCTCATAATTGTTGCATACAGCCACATTCTCATCAAAACAAAGACAATTGTCAAACGCAATTCCAAATTTGTGCCTTAGTGTAAACCACACTCTGTTGAAGAAAGGAAAGGAGGGGAAATTATATAAAAAAATCAGTTTTATTGATCACGGAGGATGTAAAAAACATTTTAAAATAAGTTATATAATCTTTCTGTGTCAGAGAGAGATGATATTGTCAAACCTTTTTGCTTGGGGACTGATGACTCCATGGATGATGATGACTTTGCCAGGCTGTACTCCACCATTGATAATGCATTTATACGGGACCACCTGATCCTGGGTCAAAGTAATTAAAGACATGTATATTACACTGAGATAATACTGTATAGCATATTAACAATTTAGTCCCTTGCCGTACTTCAAGTCAAATCTACTTAAGATAATCCATAAAATATTAATTGTAGGTTAAAAAATGTGATGTCCAGTCCACACTGTCCATGCACTGGAAATATATACAGTCCCCTCCAAAAGTATTGGAACAGTGAGGCCAATTCCTTTCTTTTTCCTGTAGACTGAAAATATATGGGTTTGACATCAAAAGATGAATATGAGACAAGAGATCAACATTTCAGCTTTTATTTCCACACTGTTAACCCTTGCTGTAAAAAAAGGCGTAATTCAGACAGTATCATACCATATTCCATTAAAACAGTAATATACCGTAGAAAACAAAAATAGCCTACAGGAATATACTGTAAATGAACAGTGCTCAAAGTCGACACTCAGAGGCTGTTTTCACAATCACACCCTATACCCTCATTCACTATTCCCTACATTAGTTCACTAATATAGTCCCCTTGACAGAGTGAATGAAAAGAAGTGAGTGAACTGGGACACTGATGAACACCTGATAAGCAGAATCACTGAAGGACAGAGAAACAAGAACAGAAAAAAGAGAAACACAAGAACTACAACTGACTTCCAGCCACACTGAGTGTGAAACCAGTTTACAAACCAGTTTACGATTATTTCTATCATACATGTACAAAAGTTCTTGTTGAGAATTAACAGAGATTTAGTTAATAATAAAGTTTGTTGTCACCATGATGGAGATCAGTATTTGCTTTAGTTGGTCTTGTCTCTTGACTTCTTACCTTTCATCTCTCTCTGGCTGCTGTAACAGTGAGTTTATAAAACACATTTGTTATGGCAAGAAAAAGTCAAGAGGTTGTTGATCAGGTGTTTTTATTCTTTTGTGATGATGTCACAATCATCCTGGACATGTCTGATTTTCAGATTATTCCTGTATATATTAATTTAAATTATGGGTATGTCATATTTAGCATAAGTCTGTGTATCTACAAAATGAAATCAATATTTCTGTAATCAAGTCTTCTGAAGAATATTGTAATCATATAGTGCATTAAATTTTATTTTACTCCTGCTTGACTCAGACACACACAGATATCAACAATCAGCATATGAATCTCAACAATGGTGAAAAGTTTCATGTCGCAATGCATGCTGGGTTCCAGGATAATATAAAACTCCCAGCATGCACTGCTGCATGAATAATAATAATAATAAAAAAAAAAAATATATATATATATATTGCCACCATTGTTGAGATTAATGTGCTAAATTGTGATATATCTGTGTTTCTAAAACATAGTGTAGCTCTGTTTTTTTTGGTTTATGCACGATGTGTTAAAAAAATGAGTTATAGTAATTTATTGCTGTAGTTTCACAGTGGTGCTAATGTAACACTTTTGATCGAGGATAAAACTCTGAATGAATAAGAATTAATTCCTTAGTGAATGAACAGGCAATATGATGATTTTGTCATCATAAGCATTACAACCGCAATCATTCATAAACTGTGCGCACAAGTGTGACTTGCAAAAACACAGCTCAAGCAGCAACAGAAAAACAAATGTTTTAGCATCAGCATCCCAACTAAAGCAAGCACTGATCTCTATAATGGTAACTTCAAACAAACATTTTCAATAACAACTTCTGTATGACAGAAATAAAGTCATACTGGTTAATAATAAGTGTAATAATGTGTAATGGCTGGAAGTCAGTCATAGTTATTGTGTTTCTCTATTTTCTGTTCTTGTGTTTCTCTTTTCTTCAGTGATTCTACTTACAATCACTTACATATTCCCTTAATTATCTCACTGCAACACTGTCTCAATGTTACTTTTACTCTTTGTAGTGTGGATTTCCCTGTGGGGTTGAAAGGGTTAACAGTGTAAGATAAAAAGACACACCCAAAAAAATGTATTTTAACAGTAATAAACTGTAAGTTATAAAACAGGTTTATACTGGCAACACTGTTGCCAGTAGTTTACTGTAAAATTAATTTTTTGGGTCACCGTTGTGCAGAAGAGTAGAGCCTGTGCTTCAGTCCAGCAGAAGATCTACAAACATTGATGATATGCTGCATGTTGCTTTATTTAACAGGCGGTGACTGTGTAGTTGCTGATCCAGTGGAAATCTCTTTATGTTCAATAGTTTTTTAGTGTTCTCAAATGAAAGAAGTTCACAGTAATATTTTGCTCACATTATTAATGCATTATAAATTTTAGTTAATATACATAGTTTGAATGTTATATATAGTTTAGTTTAAATGACAGTTGGTCAATTTAAGGCAGTCGGTTTCTGCAAGTGTAATTAGTTCATTTGAATTAGAATTTAGTGCATTTTTACAGAAACAAACTAGACTACAGTAAAGAACTGTACAATTAACAGTATTTTACTGGCAACAGTGTTGCCAGTATTTTACTGTAAAAAAACCCGGTAAGGTCTAACAGTGCAGGTATTTACATCTGGATCTGATACACAACTTAGAAGATATAACTTTTTGTTTGAACCCACCAATTTGCTCATCTGACCAAAAGTATTGGAACAGATTAACTTAAAATAGATTAAAGTGAATAAGACTTAATATTTAGTTGCAAATCCTTTGCTTGCAATAACTGCATCAAGCCTGTGACCCATTGACATAACCAAACTTTTGCATTCTTCTTTTGTAATGCTTTTCCAGGCTTTCACCGCAGCCTCTTTCAGTTGTTGTTTGTTTTGGGGGGCTGCTCCCTTCAGTCTCTTTTTAAGCAGGTAAAATGCATGCTCTATAGGGTTTAAGTCTGGAGATTGACTTGGCCAGTCTAAAACCTTCCACTTCTTGCCCCTGATGAACTCCTTTGTTGTTTTGGCACTGTGTTTTGGGTCATTGTCTTGCTGCATGATGAAGGATCTCCCAATCAGTTTGGTTGCATTTTCCTGTAAATTGGTAGACAAAATGTGTCTGTACACTTCTGAGTTCATTTTGCTGCTGCCATCATGTGTTACATCATCAATGAAGATTAATGAGCCCGTCCCAGAAGAAGCCATGCAAGCCCAAGCCATGACATTACCTCCTCCGTGTTTCACAGATGAGCTTGTGTGTTTAGGGTCATGAGCAGATCCTTTTTTTCTCCAAACTTTAGCCTTTCCATCACTTTGGTAAAGGTTAATCTTTGTCTCATCAGTCCATAAAACTTTGCTCCAGAATGTTTGAGGCTTGTCTCTGTACTGTTTGGCAAATTCCAGCCTGGCCTTCTTATTCTTCTTGCTAATGAGAGGTTTGCATCTTCTGGTGTAGCCTCTGTACTTTTGTTCATGAAGTCTTCTGCGAACAGTAGATTGTGATACCTTCACTCCTGCCCTCTGGAGGTTGTTGCTGATGTCACTAACGGTTGTTTTGGGGTCTTTCTTTACAGCTCTCACAATGATTCTGTCGTCAACTGCTGATGTTTTCCTTGGTCTACCCATTCGAGGTCTGTTACTTAGTACACCTGTGGTTTCTTTCTTTCTCAGGACATTCCAAATGGTTGTACTGGCTATGGCCAATGTTTGTGCGATGGCTCTGATTGATTTTCCATCTTCTCTCAGCTTCACAATTGCTTGTTTTTCACCCATAGACAGTTCTCTGGTTTTCATGATGGTTACACGTCTAATTATAAATGCAGTCTGCACAGGCAAAACCAAAATCTGAAACTGAGCGCAGACATTCAGTGCTATTTATTGTTTGAATAATCAATGTAATAGGACACACCAGGGCAACAAAACACACCTGCCAGTCACATGTTCCAATACTTTTGGTCACATGAGCAATGAGTGGGTTCAAACAAAAGATTGTATCTTCTAAGTTGTGTATCAGATCCAGATGTAAATACCTGGAAATAAAAGCTGAAATGTTGATCTCTTATCTCATATTAATTTTTTTTTGTCAAACCCAAATATTTTCAGTCAACAGAAAAAATAAAGGAATTGGCCACACTGTTCCAATACTTTTGGAGGGGACTGTATATATATATATATATATATATATATATATATATATATATATATATATATATATATATACAGAGGTGGAAAGTCCAGGGGTCAGAAAGTAAAAGTCCTGCCATATGTTTATTCCACCCATGAACTCACACAGCAAAAACTCCAGTGTTAAATTAACTCTCCTGGGAGTAAATTTGGCTCCAGACTCAAGAGTGTTAAAGGTGGGGTATGTGATTCTCTTTTTTGGCCATTTTTTCAAAATCACTTGAAATCCTATTCCTAACCCACTTACAGCCACTGAGTTAGAAGCACTGAAATGAAAATTAAGCAATTTAATCATCTGTGGAACGGGCAGGACTCAAAAAACTCCAGCCAATCATTTCAAAGACCACCTAGAATCATTGGACAGTAAGTGCGTCAATCAAACGGTCGAACCATCCCCCCCTCCCCCTATCCATGTCCATGTTCTTCGAATGGGTGGAGTCAAAGGAAAGAAGGTAGGACCATTTGAGTTGTGTATTTTCAAAATCTGCCGGCCGTTTTGCAAATCACATACCCCACCTTTAAAGTTAATGAGATAAATAAGGGTAACACTTTATAATAACGTTCAGTTGTAAGTCATTAATAAGTGGTTAGTTAATGATGAACTAATCATTTACAAAACATATATAGATGATTAGGAAGTGATATGCTAACATTTTATATATGTTTTGTAAATGCCATTACAAATCATTTACAAGTGATTAGTAAATGATTAACTAATCATTTATGAAACATGACTATGTGTTCATAAATGATTAATAAGTGATATGTTAATTATTTATTAATGTTTTGTAGATTCGGTTATAAGTAATTTACAAGTAATAAGATAATGATTAACTAATCGTTTACAAAACATGACTATACGTATCATAAATGTTCTATAAATTTACTTTTTTGAATGGTTTGTAGATTCAGTTATAAATTATTTACAAGTGATTAGATAATGATAAACTAATAATTTAAAAACATGACTATACATTTATAAATGATTATTAAGTAATAAGCCCGCAACAATTTACAAATCTGTCATAAGTTAACGTTAAAAAAATAGCATATCATAAAAGGATCAAACAGATCCTTAGTAAATGGTTATTAAGTTACTAGTTAATATATTATTAATCACTGAAATGTCAATGTACCATTACAAAACATTAGTAAATGATAAGTATATAATGTTTTGATGCATCGTTAAAGTTGTAAGCTGGTGGGTTAAAACCCACGAGAATGCAATTATGCTAAAGCTCTTTTTTTTTAAGAATAATAAATTACTAGTTGTCAAATGAATAAACATTTTAAAATGACTTAAAGTCAGGGGATTGCAATGCGTTAAGTTAAATCCTTTCACTCATCGGTGCAGATTTGTGTTCTGTGTGGGATCTAGTGATGTGAACTGGTTTTACCTTCCACTGAAGCTCACATCAGGTGCACAGTGGTTATAGACTCCATGTGTTTCAGAGAAGACAGCTGTCTATACCCTCACCAGTCAGCACTTACACTGCAGTACACACTACAGTGTTCAACACCTGTTATAGATGATGTGTAAATGCATGAATAAATCATTTACAACCCTTTCTACATCCCCTAATCTAAAGTGTAAACTATTCATCACTTGTAAATGTGTTGCAAGTCATTTGTAGATCTTTCTTAACTGTTACAAATGATCTGTATGTGTATACAAGGCAATTACAACCCTTTCTGCATCCCCTAATCTAGTGTAAACTATTCATCACTTGTAAATGTGTTACAAGTCATTTGTAGATCTTTCTTAACTGTTACTAATGATCTGTACGTGTATACAAGGCAATTACAACCCTTTCTACATCCCCTAATTACTTCACTTCACTTGTTGCAATAGAAATGCTGGCAAATCATCTGATTACTGTAAGCTGCAAAACAATCATTATTTTACAGTGTCCAAATATGAGGAAATGATGCTTAAATGTGACAGCAGAATGACATTTATTTCAACAATGCAGTCAAAAAATAGCATAATTTCTATTAAATGTAGCAAACACACAAATAACCTGTAACTGGCATGTTTGCAAAAAAAAAAAAAAAAATGCATTTCTATAATCTCCACATGACAAATGGTAATTTTGGTAACAACACTTACCACATCTCTCAACACTTTAAGGGGAATATGTTCCTCCTAAACATGTAATAATGCCTATAACATTGCCAAACTGGCACAGCACCTTACTTTTTACTTTCTCTTAATTATGGGGAGAAGCTTTCCATTCTTTTTCAACTTATCAACCTCTGACAAAAGTGCTGGGTCATTGCATAAGGCATCTGAACACTTCTGGATAAAGGTCTGCAGCTTCTGGCCTCTGGAGTAGCCTTGAAGGAGTTCTTCATACTTTGTTTGTGACACAATGGCAAGTTCTGCAATTGCAGCACTGGCGACCACTGTGTTTCTGTCCACTCCGACAGCCTTGTAGGAAGACCTCAAGTTCTTCCCATGCCTGAAATGACGTAAGATCTTTTTGTATCTTTTCACAACCTGATTTGGATTTACAGCTGCAAAAAAACAAACAAAAACACCAGTTCTATCATTGAAGCGTACTGTGAACCAAAGGTCTAATAATTACAATAACACTACATTTTTTGTCTCTTATCTTGTGTATTGCAGGCTCTCCATAAGGAGGTCCTACATGACACTGTCTACACATCTACACTGTCCCCTTGAATAAAGATTTCTCCCCACTAAACTCTTATGTCTGATCCAGCCACCAATCAACTGCTCAGCTAAAGATGATCAAAACTAACACTACTTACCTCTCTTTACAAAGTTTCTTTCCTTCCTTATCTTCTCTTTCTTCTTCTTCTTCCCCTTCTGGTTCTTTTTTTTCTTGTACTTTTTGCGCCTTTTTACTTTCTTTCTCTGATAATCAGAAGACGAGGAGGAGGAGGAGGAGGATGAAGAAGACAAGGAAGATGATGTAGGGGAGTAAGATGCTGCTTGTTTGAATGACTCTGATGAGTTAGAAAACTCTGAGTCATTGAGGGCATCCGAAACATCTATCCCAGCACTACTTTTCTTCTTGTCTAATGCAGAGAGAGAAAGATTAATACTTTGACACATAACACCAAAATAAAGTTATGACCTCATCCGAATAAATATAATTTTTCTATTGTCAGAGATAAGCTTTCTTAAAAGGTTTGTTACTTTAATAGTGAAAATGTGGTCAAATGTAAAAAAGTGATCTTTATGTTTACTGTCAGTTTGTCATGTTTCCTTTGCCGAATAGCTATACCCAAGTAAGTTAGGGGTAGTTCCAGTACCACATGTTTTTTGTATTTCTTACTTACCCACTTGGCTTATGTATTTTCTAATTTCTTTTCTTTTTTGGCTAAAGTGTGCAAGTAGACATAAAGACTTTTATTATGATTTATCATAATAATAATTTAATTATTATGATAATTTTTTGTGTCCTCTCATAAACTCAGGGATCCCATTATTTTTTGAGCATGACATTCAATAATATTCAAGGACTATGGGCCCTATTTTAACAGTCTGAAACGTAAGCATCAAACGCAAAACGCAAGTAAATATGTGGGCGGATCTCGGGCGCTGTTGCTATTATACCGGCGGGATAAATGTCTCTTGCGCCTGATGCAAATCTAAAATGTGTTGGTCTTCAGTCGCTTCATTACTCATAGGTGTGGTTTGGGCGTAACGTGAAATAAACCAATCAGAGCGACATCTCACATTCCCTTTAAGAGCAGGCGCGCTTGTTCCATGGCGGATTGCTATTATAACGGCGGATTTGCCAGACTCCCGCCAGGAGCGGTTCCCAGCCGAGGAGACCGACGTTCTCATCACGGCCGTAAAACACAGAGAAGTGACATTGGGGATGGAGAAACACACCCAAATTAGCTTCGGTTAAACAGGCGTATGATAATTTTGGGTAAATGTGTAAGCTAGATTTATGCCTATTTTTTCACATCTTCATGGACACAACAATGATTTCCCTCGTGTGGTAATATTTTTCCTTGTATTTAATGTATGCTTTGCAAAAATGAGAACTGCTGCTTCTGTGTAGATGAGATTAGCAAAGTGTATGTGCGTTGTGCACACACTACATTGATTATGGCCAAGCATGCGCCCTTAAAATAGCCTCTGAATAACATGCGCAACGCGCCGCTGACTTTAGACTAGGTTTTTCCTGGTCTGTTGCAGAATTGTTTTCTGAAACTGCAAAATAGCACCAGGGAACGTTTGCTCCGGAACACGCCTCCTCTTTTCGCTGAACCGCCCCCGGGAGCGCAAGTTCATTTCCTAATTTACCGATGTGCGTCTGTGGAGGGAAAAGTCCGCTGTGCGTCAGGTGCAAAATAGGAATGATACATTCGCCGGTGTACAAAGTCCATTGCGCTGGGTGCAAGATAGGGCCCATTGACTTAAAGTAAATTAAAATTCTACCTGTTTTCTAAATGTATGTTATAAATCTTATTGTGAAAAATCCGTTTATGTTTCATTTAACTCAGATGTGCGTCACAATACAGGAGAAAATATCTGTTCCTGCTTACATTTTATCACGTCTTTAAGTCCCCAGTAGTTATCCAGCGAGTTTGACATAATTTCAAAACAAATTATGCAAATATTAAGGTGTTTTGGAGTTTGTTTTAGCATTTTGCAATAGCTTGTCAACATGAAGTTTAGTTAACTGTGAATGTAATTGTAAATTTGATAGTTACATTCTGATAACTGCTTCAGTAGAGAGTCTCTTTCTTCGGTCAACTCAGCAATTTTCTTTGATTGAAGGTCGTCTTTTTTCTTTGCCTTACTGAGTTGTGTGCGACATTTCTTTGTGAACAGCACAGCTGTTGGGGATTGTGTCACTCCTGAAACGATACAGAAAGTTTTTAACAGAATGTGTTTGTGTGAATTTCTATAAATGAACCATAAAGTTAACTATACTGTCTAAAATAAGGCTTTGTGTCTAGGCCTAGTTTATATCATGAAATATTTTGTGCTTTAGACACGTATTATTGTAGAATCAGTTTTACATAATTTTAATTTCATTAACATGTTTTTTGTTTTTTTGGCTCTGGGCCTGGTTTTGTACCTATCAGGTGATTATGCACTTTCAAATCACCTAACCCACATGCTATGTTTAAATTTCAGAATTGACTCTGTGGACTCTGTTGGGTCATATTGACCCTAAAAATGTTAATACATGATACATTACTCATATTGAAATGTAATTTTTGTTTAAGCACATTGTATTTTTTTGAACAAAATTTTTTAAATAAAATAATAGGAAAAAACCTGTCTTTCATTATTTATACATTTTATTTTTCATACGTTATTTATATATTTATTGCTTAATTAATTGCTTTGTCTACATACAATTACTCCTTCAAAATAACTGTACTAAATTAAACATTCATTTGAGTTTTTGTATTCTCTCAGTGTTACATTAATTATAATGTTTAGTCTAGAAGCATATTCTTTTTTTTAATACACTTAATATTTACATACGTTTATATTAATTAAAAAACATACATATCTGTTTAAAAAAGCACTTAAGCCCAGATGTTTAGATGCCAATATGCCTTTCAGATATTACAGAGTGAGATTTTATATGCCATTGCAGAATAGCTTGTATAAGCTCTACAAATAGCCTAGAGTACACTGTTAACCCTTGCTGTAAAATTCTGACAATATTATACCATTTTCCATTAAAACAGTAATATACCGTAGAAAATAAAACTAGCCTACAGGAATATACTGTGAATTAACAGTGCTTAAAATCGACACTCAGAGGCTGTTTTCCCAATCACACCCTATACCCTCATTCACTATTCCCTACATTAGTTCACTAATATAGTCCACTTGAATGAAAAGAAGTGAGTGAATTGAGAAACTGATGAACACCTGATAAGCAGAATCACTGAAGGACAGAGAATCAAGAACAGAAAAAAGAGAAACACAAGAAACTACAACTGACTTCCAGCCACACTGAGTGTGAAACCAGTTTACAAACCAGTTTACGATTATTTCTTTCATACATGTACAAAAGTTCTTGTTGAGAATTAACAGAGATTTAGTTATTAATACAATTTGTTGTCACCATGATGGAGATCAGTATTTGCTTTAGTTGGTCTCTTGTCCCTGGACTTCTTACCTTTCATCTCTCTCTGGCTGCTGTAACAGTGAGTTTATAAAACACATTTGTTATGGCAAGAAAGAGTCAAGAGGAAGATGATCAGGTGTTTTTATTTTTTTGTGATGATGTCACAATCATCCTGGACATGCCTGATTTTCAGATTTTTCCTGTATATAGTCATTGAAATTATAGTTATCTCATGTTTAGCATATATCTGTGAATCTACTAAATGAAATCAATATTTCTGTAATCAGGTCTTCTGAAGAATATTGTAATCATATAGTGCATTCAATTTTATTTTACTCCTTCTTGACTCAGACACACACAGACATCAACAATCAGCATATGAATCTCAACAATGGTGAAAAGTTTCATGTCGCAATGCATGCTGGGTTCCAGGATAATATAAAACTCCCAGCATGCACTGCTGCATGAATAATAATAATAATAAAAAAGAAATATTGCCACCATTGTTGAGATTCATGTGCTAAATTGTGATATCTCGGTGTTTCTAAAACACAGTGTAGCTCTGTTTCTCTGGTTATGCATCATGTGTTAAAAAAAAAAGAGTCATTGTATCTTATTGCTGCGTTTTCACAGTGGTGCTAATGTAACACTTTTGATTGAGGATTAAACTCCGAATAAGTGAGAATGAATTCCTTAGTGAATGAACAGGCAATATGATGATTTTGTCATCATAATCATTATAACTGCAGTCATTCATAAACTGTGTGTGCACAAGTGTGACTTGCAACAACACAGCTCAAGCAGCAAAAGAAAAACTAATGGTTTAGCATCAGCATCCCAACTAAAGCAAGCACTGATCTCTATAATGGTAACTTCAAACCAAACATTTTCAATTAAACATCTCAATAACAACTTCTGTAGATGTATGACAGAAATAAAGTCATACTGGTTAATAATAAGTGTAATAATGTGTAATGGCTGGAAGTCAGTCGTAGTTATTGTGTTTCTCTATTTTCTGTTCTTGTGTTTCTCTTTTCTTCAGTGATTCTGCTTACAATCACTTACATATTCCCTTAATTATCTCACTGCATCATTACTTTTTACTCGTAGTGTGGATTTCCCTGAGGGGTTGAAAGGGTTAACTGTGTAAGATAAAAAAGACACACCCACAAAATGTATTTTAACAGTAATAAACTGTAAGTTATAAAACAGGTTTATACTGGCAACACTGTTGCCAGTAGTTTACTGTAAAATTATTTTTTTGGGTCACCATTGTGCAGAAGAGTAGAGCCTGTGCTTCAGTCCAGGAGAAGATCTACAAACATTGATGATATGCTGCATGTTGCTTTATTTAACAGGCGGTGACTGTGTAGTTGCTGAGCCAGTGGAAATCTTTTTATGTACAATAGTTTTTTAGTGGTCTCAAATAAAAGAAGTTCACAGTAATACTTTACTCACATTATTAATGCGTTATACATTTTAGTTAATACATTTAAATGACAGTTGGTCAATTTAAGGCAGTCGGTTTCTGCAAGTGTAATTAGTTAACTATAATTTAGTGCATTTTTACAGAAACAAACTAGATTACAGTAAAGAACTGTACAATTAACAGTATTTTACTGGCAACAGTGTTGCCAGTATTTTACTGTAAAAAAAAACGGTAAGGTCTAACAGTGTATAGGGTTTAGTAAATGTAATTAAGTAAATGATTAGCCTTCTCTCTCTCTCTCTCTCTCTATATATATATACACATATATACACACACACACATATATATATATATATATATATATATATATATATATATATATATATATATATATATTTACGTGTGTGTGTGTCTGTGTGTGTGTATATATTTATAGCACTATATAGAAAAGGCTAATCATCATTGGGTCAATTAATACTACTAGTGCATCACTTCGTTGCTATTTTTTTTTTTTTTTTTTTTTTTGTGTGAAAAATACAGTGTGGGTGCTACATACCGCTGTGCACTTAAAGCACTATTTTTAACCATCTAAATAAGAAATCGTTTGTGAATGCTTCCACTGATAGACAAATCAAAAAGTTTTGGTGCAACTCAACTTAAATTCATTAGCTAAGTACATTGTTTAAAGTTAGGTAGCAGAAATATTACCACGGTGTGGTAAATGTATACTTACCCGTGCTGCTGCCCGCTTCATCTTTTTCTCCTTGCTCGACGGTTGTTTCATCCGTGTTCTGGTCGAACCTTTTTCTAAAACGGGTAGAAGGCTTTTGGGTACCGACCGGAGCCGCCATTTCTGCCGCTTGTAGTCACTCTCTTAATGGTCACATACGTCACAACTTATTCAACCAATTAGAATGTTTCATATTAAGAATAAAATATTTTATATTTCATTATTTATGATATTTAAAATGACAAAATAAATGCAATAATTACATATGTGTATGATGGTAATTATTTAATAATACTTTTATAACTTTACATTTCTTTGGATCTGATTGGCTGTGTATGGGTGACACAGCGCTAGAATTTGAATGTTTTGGCGGGACCACACACAATCTGTGGGTCAGATAGTCAGATACCAGAGGAGACATACAAAAAGATGGCAAGTTTGGCTAGAAAGTTGAGGGAGTTGGTGGAGGGGAAAAAACATCTGAAACTTATAAATTGGCTGCAAAAGAAAAAAGTACTTAAAAGGATGATTAAATGTAGTGTCTGTGGTCATAAAATGAAGTTGAAGCAAAGCAATGGGATTGATAATTTTGAATGGTAAGTAAGGTGGGGTGCACTGTTAACCCTTGCTGTAAAAAAAGGCCAAATTCTGACAATATCATACCATTTTCCATTAAAACAGTGATATACCGTAGAAAACAAAACTAGCCTACAGGAATATACTGTGAATTAACAGCGCTCAAAGTCGACACTCAGAGGCTGTTTTCCCAATCACACCCTATACCCTCATTCACTATTCCCTACATTAGTTCACTAATATAGTCCACTTGAAAGAGTGAATGAACTCTGAATGAAAAAGAGAAACACAAAAACTACAATTGACTTCCAGGAACACTGAGTGTGAAACCAGTTTACGATTATTTCTTTCATACTTGTACAAAAGTTCTTGTTGAGAATTAACAGAGAGTTAATAATAAAGTTTGTCGTCACCATGATGGAGATCAGTATTTGCTTTAGTTGGTCACTTGTCCCTTGACTTCTTACCATTCATCTATCTCTGCCTGCTGTAACAGTGAGTTTAAAAAGCACATTTGTTATGGCAAGAAAGAGCCAAGAGAAAGTTAATCAGGTGTTTTTGGCTTTTGTGATGATGTCATAATCATCCTGGACATGTCTGATTCTCTGATCTTTTCTGTATTTATTCTTTGAATTTATGGGTATTTCCTATTTAGCATATCTGTAAATCTACAACATAAAATCAATACTATAATAAGGTCTTCTGAAGAATATCGTAATCATATAGTGCATTAAAACATTTTTGAATTCCTGCTTGACTCAGACACACACAGATATCAACAATCAGCACATGAATCTCAACAATGGTGACAATCAAAAGTTTCATGTCGCAATGCATGCTGGGTTCCCGGATAATATAAAACTCCCAGCATGCACTGCTGCATGAATAAAAAAATATATATTGCCACCATTGTTGAGATTAATGTGCTAAATTGTGATATCTCTGTGTTTCTAAAAGACAGTGTAGCTCTGTTTCTGCATGATGTGTTAAAAAAAATGAATCATTGTAATTTATTGTTGTGGTTTCACAGTGGTGGTAATGTAACACTTTTGATTGAGGATGAATTCCTTAGTGAATGAACAGGCAATATGATGATTTTGTCATCATAATCATTATAACCGCAATCATTCATAAACTGTGTGTGTGCACAAGTGTGACTTGCAAAAACACAGCTCAAGCAGCAAAAGAAAAACTAATGTTTTAGCATCAGCATCCCAACTAAAGCAAGCACTGATCTCTATAATGGTAACTTCAAACCAAACATTTTCAATTAAACATCTTAATAACAACTTCTGTAGATGTATGAAATAAAGTCATACTGGTTAATAATAAGTGTAATAATGTGTAATGGCTGGAAGTCAGTTGTAGTTCTTGTGTTTCTCTATTTTCTGTTCTAACAGCAGGTGTTCATCACTAATGCTCAACAATCACGTACATATTCACTTAATTATCTCACTGCAACACCATCTCAATGTTACTTTTACTCTTTGTAGTGTGGATTTCCCTGTGGGGTTGAAAGGGTTAACAGTGTAAGATAAAAAGACACACCCACAAAATGTATTTTAACAGTAATACACTGTAAGTTATAAAACAGGTATATACTGGCAACACTGTTGCCAGTAGTTTACTGTAAAATGAATTTGTTGGGTCACCATTGTGCAGAAGAGTAGAGCCTGTGCTTCAGTCCAGGAGAAGATCTACAAACACTGATGTTTTGCTGCATGTTGCTTTATTTAAAAGGTGGTGACTGTGTAGTTGCTGGTCCAGTGGAAATCTCTTTATTTACCAAAGTTTTTTTGTGGTTTCAAATGAAATAAGTTCACAGTAATACTTTGCTCACGTTATTAATGCATTACAAATTTTAGTTAAAACATTTAAATGACAGTTGGTCAATTAAAGGCAGTCGGTTTCTGCAAGTGAAATTAGTTAACTTGAGTTTTAGTGCATTTTTACAGTAAAGAACTGCACAATTAACAGTAAATTACTGGCAACAGTGTTGCCAGTATTTTACTGTAAAAAAACCCGGTAAGGTCTAACAGTGTGGTGGAATTTTGAAATCTGTATTTTAAATGCCTTTGTACTATATATATATATATATATATATATATATATATATATATATATATATATATATATATATATATTTATATATATATATTTATATTTATATATAGTACAAAATATATATATATATATATATATATATATATATATATTATGAAATGAAATTAATTATATATTACATGCTTATATTTTGTAAAAGCTTGAGTTTCATAGTTAGTTATAGATGTAAGATAAATGTATGTTATGTAGTGAAAGTATTTAAAAAAGTTTTCTCATATAGTAAATTATGAAGTAGCATTAAATAACTTAGCTAAAAGTTTCTCCAAATCAAAAGTACAATACTTGTGCCAATGGACTTTCACCACTACTGTATCTGAATTTATATGTTATGTATTCGCCTTCTTTCCTTCTTCTATGTCTTTTCACCTATCTCCCAGGAGGTGCCAGCAAGGCAGTCACAGAATAATAAAGAAGTCAATTAGGCACAAGTCAATATTTAGTCATTCCAAAGTATCCCTCTTCAAATGGATGACATTTCTGTACAGGTTAGTTAAACCACCACACACACCGCCCCCATCACCTGCTGTCAATTAATTTTCTGTACTTTTTAGGTTCTCTCAAGGACTTCGTTTGCGGCAAATTGATATGATGGAGGATGACATAGCATGGAGCTCAGCAACCTTGTCAAAGATGGCCAAAAAAGTGCGAGAGGCATGTGTGGTGGCAATGGACCGATTGAGGAGAAGAAGAGGACAACAAATAGGGGGCAGAAGACAGTTCATTGTTATAGATGAGAGTCACTTTCGACATAAAAGAAAGGCAATAATAATAATAATTATTACAAGTAATATAATAACTTTTAATATTACATAACTATTTAAATGTTAAAGTATCCACAATAATTACACAAGGTTTAAACCATGATCTATTTAAATTAATTTCAAATCTATTTAATATTCCTTTCTTTCTTTGGACATTTTTTTTTTTTCAGTATGGGCGAGGAAGAATGGATGGTGGATGGAAAAGGAGGAAGTGGGTGTTTGGCATGCTGGGGGTGAAATACCATGGACACAAATCTGGAAAACCAGTTCTCCGCTTAGTTGAAAGGAGGACCAGAAGGGAACTTATTCCACTTATTGCTCACCATGCCAAGAGAGGGTCCATCATCCTCAGTGATGAGTGGAGGGCTTACCGACATGCTCTGCCTCAGCTCGGATACAGGCATTATACAGTGAACCACAGTGTGGCATTTGTTGATTCCCAAACAGGAGCTCACACCCAACACATTGAGAGGGCCTGGAGAACCTACAAGGAGAATGTGTGGAGGCTTAGGGGAAACCGCACAGAGGAATTACTGGTGGACCACCTTGCTGTTATTGAATGGCACGAATGGCTGGCAAAAGAATATCACAATGGAGCCCTAGGTCGTCTCATTCATGACATTGGAAAACTCTATAGATAGATGATGTTGCATTTTCAGTGGTATTTCCAGCACTTTTGTCAGAGGTTGTTAAGTTGAAAAAGAATGGAAAGCTTCTCCCCATAATTAAGAGAAAGTAAAAAGTAAGGTGCTGTGCCAGGTTGGCAATGTTATAGGCATTATTACATGTTTAGGAGGAACATATTCCCCTTAAAGTTTTGAGAGATGTGGTAAGTGTTGTTACCAAAATTACCATTTGTCATGTGGAGATTATAGAAATGCATTTTTTTTTGTTGCAAACATGCCAGTTACAGGTTATTTGTGTGTTTGCTACATTTAATAGAAATTATGCTATTTTTTGACTGCATTGTTGAAATAAATGTCATTCTGCTGTCACATTTAAGCATCATTTCCTCATATTTGGACACTGTAAAATAATGATTGTTTTGCAGCTTACAGTAATCAGATGATTTGCCAGCATTTCTATTGCAACAAGTGAAGTGAAGTAATTAGGGGATGTAGAAAGGGTTGTCTTGGTTTATGTTGTTTTTTTGTGTGTTTATATCACTCCGCGTTCTAGACAGCAGACAAAAGAAAACCCGGTAACACTTAAGAATACTATTGCTTTATTAATGAATAACTACACAGGAACAAATGAGTAATGCACTATTAACAAAGTTACTGATTAGCTAATAGTGAACAACCACAGTAAACTCAGCGCTATTACTTACTAGTAGGGCTGGGCGATATATCGCACGATATTGTTATGCGCATCTCATCAGTAAAGCCGGTTCCTTGATTAGTAGTAAATCGCCATCACCTGCTTTCAGATGGAGTGGCATTTACTACAAAGAGCTGTAGTTAACTGACAAGCTGAGCCATATCGCATTAATATCGCGGACGTATCGCCAGCGATAATTAATGCGATATGGCTCAGCTTGTCAGTTAACTACGGCTCTTTGTACACAGCAAAAACTCCAGTGTTAAATTAACACTCCTGGGAGTGTATATGAACACTCAAGAGTGTTGAAGTTAATGAGATAATTAAGTACCGTATTTTCCGGACTATAAGTCGCACTTTTTTTCATAGTTTGGCTGGTCCTGCGACTTATATTCAGGTGCGACTTATATATCAAAATTAATTCAGACTGAGATGAACCAAGAGAAAACATTACCGTCTACAGCCGCGAGAGGGCGCTCTAGTTGGCGGAGTTATTCAGAAGCGACACCATATGAAGAAAATTCAATGGATTCAGTGATGTGGAATGAGATCGCGGGAGCTTGGTGAACTTGTTTACTGGTAACTTGCTTGTTGGACTCCCTGGCTTATGTTAATTTAGCCTATTCAGCCTCCCAGGTATATGTTCTTTATGCTATTGTGTAGCTGAATAACTGTTAATGTGTTGCGTTAACATACACAGCAAAATCCCCAGTGTTAAATTAACACTGCTCAGAGTTTATATGAGTCCACACTCAGAGTGTTATAATTAACACTGAAGCAGTGTTAAAGTTAATGAGATAATTAAGTGATTAATTGATTAATTGAGTGATGATTGAGCATTATTGAAGACATATGATGTTAATAAGCAGAATCACTGAAGGAGAAAATTCATTTTTAAATGGTCACCATTATGGTGATGGGTGTTTAGTTTAGTTGGACTCTTGACCCTTACTTTTTTAACTTTAGATTTTGTTTGGCTGCTGTAATACGGTTATAACAGCCAGATGAACAAAGAGCAAATGTGATCTGATGGTGTTGGTTGTGTTTTAACATAATCATTAGTTGGCCTGAATCACTGAACTCATTGAGAGTATAATTTCTGAGTTAAGTTTACCTAATGGATTATAGCAGCACTGTCCTTGTCGAGCATGCCATTTTTAGCCTTTTCAATGAAAACCAAATGATCAAATCAATAACGAAAAAAAAAATTTTTATTCATGCAGCAATGCATGATGGGAGCCATGAATGAGTTTTGATTGGTGGTACCCAGAATGCACTGCAACATGCTTTATTATTGTCACCATTGTTGAGATTCACAGGCTGATTCTTGATGTCCGTGTCTAAAAAAAAAAAAAAAAAATCTATGTGAACAACTTTTAGAAAATTATTTGGATTACATTGTAAAAGTTTAAAATATTATGATTTTCAAGGACAGTGCTGCTATAATTAATACAGTATATCTAATTCAGAAATTGGGCTCTATATGAGTTCAGTGATTCAGGTCAAATGATTGTGAAATAATTATTATATTAAAACACAACCAACACCATCAAATCACCTTTTTGCTTTGTTCATCTGGCTGTTATAACTGAAGTACAGCAGCCAAACAAAATCTAAAGTTAATGATTTCAGGGTCAACAGTCCAACTAAAGCAAACACTGCTCACCATAATGGTAACATAAAATTACGGTTTTCTCCTTCAGTGATTCTGCTTGTTAACATCAGGTGTCTTCAATAATGCTCAATCATCACTCAATTAATCACTTAATTATCCCATTAACTTTAACACTGCTTCAGTGTTACTTATACCACTCTGAGTGTGGACTCATATAAACTCTGAGCAGTGTTAATTTAACACTGAGGATTTTGCTGTGTACCGGACACCTACTCAGCCTGTTGTTCTGTGTGCTACTGTGTAGTTAAATAACTTGCCTTTCCAGATTAAATGTCTGTTCTTGGTCTTGGATTTTGTGAAATAAATTTCTAAATAAATGCGACTTATACTCCAGTGCGACTTATATATGTTTTTTTCCTCTTCATGACGCATTTTTTGACTGATGCGACTTATACTCCGGAGCGACTTATAGTCCGGAAAATACGGTAATTAATTTAGTGATGATTGAACATTATTGAATACACCTGATGTTAACAAGCAGAATCACTGAAGGAGAAAATCACAAATTGTAAGCCACTGTTATGGCGATGATTGTTTGCTTTAGTTGGGCTCTTGACCCTTATATTATTAACTTTAGATTTTGTTTGGCTGTTGTATCTGAGTTATAACTGCCAGTTGAACAAAGAAAAAAGTGATCTGATGGTGTTGGTTATATTATGACATTCATCATTTGAACTTGATCACTGAACTCATTAAGGTCCTTCTTTCTGACTTCGATTTATGCTGTTGGTTACAGCATAACTGTGAATCTGCATAAATGCCCATAATTTTTGATATAATATAAAGGATTTCTTAAAAGTTGTTTAAAAAAAAAAAAAAAAAAATCATTATTTTAGGCACACACAAATGTCAAGATTCAGTCTATGCATCTCAACAATGGTGACGAGCAGAATATTCAATTAGGAAAAGTAAATTGCAAAGACAATTCAGATCATAATTTATTCATACCGCAATGCATGATGGGAGCCATTAATGAGTTGTGATTGGTGGCAGCCACTGCAACATGCTTTATTATTGTCACCATTGTTGAGATTCACAGGCTGATTATTGATGTCTGTGTTTCTAAATAAATTCATTTCAAAGTCTTTTGATCAGAACAATGTTTATTAAATATTTTGAATTATAAGTAAAGTACTGATAATCGTAGGCTGAAGAATCACAAAGCTGCTGCTAACAACATAAACCAAACAGAAAATATTTTTCTGTGAAGAGTGTTGCATAATTAAATGTTAAAAGCATTTTTATGTATTAAGTTCACTGAAATGTGGGCATTTCTATTAATAAAAGTATGTCTTTAATAGCAAGCAATAATCATGAAAATGATTTACATGCAAACGGGACAGTTATCAGCAGTGTAACTGATCTGATTACGACAAAATAATCGAGTATCTGATGTCATGTGACAAGTCAGATAAGCTTTTCCACTCTTGCAAACAGAGGTAGGTTATGAGGTGTGGAGAGACGTCATGTATCACTGGAACATAAACAGACGGGGACCAATTTGCAATTAATATAAACTTTCTGACAGTGTGTGTGACATCCGACAACTTTCCAAGAAGTGGCGCAACTGATTTACAAATATCGCGATAAATATGTACAGGAATTGAGGCAGTAGCCAATGACAGCACTAGGAGTAAAAGCTGCAGGATTGTGTACGAGTATACAAATATGTACGAGTATCGTACAAATTTGACAACTTGTTAAATCTTGTGAATTATTAAGACTTTCAGTCTATATTTGTACTGATTGGGCTATGGGTTTTGTGAGAAAAGTTTTATGAAACAACAAATGCTTGATAAAATGTTTGATTTAGGGTTAAAACCAACACATACATACCATTGCGAATATTTGCCTTTGCAGCTGTCCGTCTCCTCCGTTTACTTCTCCTCAAACAATAATGGGCTGACTGAGTCCGAAAGGCCCTTTTGGTCTTTTCAGCTGAAAAAAGAGAAAAGAAAATATCATTATGTATAATATATAGGATTATTTAAAGGAAAAAGTACTGATATACCTTACAAATATTGGATGTTACATTATAAAGCCTTACAAGCATGGCAAGTGTTGTGGTTAATATGCATTTACAACAAATATCACTTATATATCACTACTGAGGTAAAAGCATGGTAAGTTTTGTGATTACTGTCCTTTACTAAACCAATCACAGTAAAACTATGGTTACTGTGGTAAAAGCATGGTAAGTGTTGTGGTTACTGTGCATTTACAATAAGTACCACATTAAAACTACAAATAGTGTGGTAAAAGCATGGCAAGTTTTGTGATCACTGTCTTTTTACTACACTTATCACAGTAAAACTAATGTTACTGTGGTAAAAGCATGGTAAGTGTTGTTTTTACTGTGCTTCTACTACAAATACAACTTTGGAACTAATTGTACTATTTTTAATCTGATATGATTATCTAGGCCTATAGCACGTCACGTGACAGGCAGTGTTAATCACCCTGTTTTGAATTAGAAAGCAATGAAACGCAAAGTCTCCGTGGAGATGGCAGATATAATGGCAGATTAATATCGACAAACAGAAAAGACATTATATCACACATTATTAGGACAGCGTATTTAGGTATTTACTTACCAACATCTGACACACGTGAACTGATGCCAAATATCGCGATGTGTTCGGAACGAGACTTCTACAGCGCGATTTCCTACTGATAAAATATAATTTTAAAAATATCAATAAACAGCAAAGCAATCCAGCTTCCCTGGCAATAAGACCGAAATAATAACATAAAAAAAATACATAAAAATACATATGATCTCGTGAATAAATGTTGATTAAACAGCTTCTCTTCTCGATAAATGATAGAAGAAATGATAAAAATATAGCTTTCTGCACCAAATGTGCAGAAAGCTATATTTTTATAATTTCTTCTATCATTTATCGTCATAAGAAATGGCCACCTTACAAATCTAAAGTTTCTAAACACAACTTATTGTCCTGACTCAACAGTTTTTAATCAAACCTCCGATAAAAATACGTTATCCAGCTTCTTAAAGCAGTGTCCTACCTATGACAAGAAAACGCTAAAACTGCAATTACTTGCAAGCGTCTTAGAGCGTTGTTAAACTCACCTTTTAATGTCGTTTTGCCTGCAGTTGAGTGTTGTTAAATTCACCGCTGCGTTGTTAAACTCACCGCTGAACGCGCTAAACCTTTGCGGGGACTTTGATATCAGATTGCGAGGGGTTTTAAACATCAAAAACCAGTTGGAGGGCCAGATAAAAATTATCTGGGTGCCGCCATTTGACTCGCCCTGGCATAGATAATATTTTGTAGCCCAATGAGAAAAAAGGGAGTAAATAATTTAAACAAAATGAACACCATTAGCTGCTACGTGTGAAAAGAAACCTGCTTTGGATGTATTATGTTCAGGACAAACGTAATAGCACTGCAATAGATTGGCTATATTAGGTTAAGGACCAACGTAATAGCACTGCTTATAGCCTATTACCCAGCGGGCACCTTGACGTCAATTTAACATCAATATGACATCAACATTGATGTCAAAATGACGTCACGAAATAGGTCAAAAATGAAAGTCATATTGACGTCAGAGTGTCGATGTCAATTTGATGTCAAGATTTTGACCTCTGCTGATGTCATTTTGCCAAACAAAAAGGTGAAATGCATGGCCGTACACTTATTACCAGCTTCACTTAAAACTAACCAGATTTACTTTATTTAATTTCCGGTTTAATGAAATCATATTTTGTATTTTAAAGTCACCATGATGGTGGTTAGCGTTTGCTTTAGTTGTGCTCTTGACCCTTGACTCCTTAATATAAACTTTTCTCTGGCTGCTCTTACTGTGCGTTTATAAAGCACATGTGTTGTAGCTAAAACATCCATGAGAAAATGGGATCAGATGATGATGGCTGTTTATTTATGATGATGATGATGATGATGATGATGATGATGATGATGATGATGATGATGATGATATCATCATGTAAATGCCTGAATCTCTGATCTTATTCAGTGTTTATTGTTTTGATTATATAGGACTTCATATTTTATTTAATATTGTTTAATTCATAATAGAAGTAATTTGATTCTTCAGCATGCCTATAGTTTTGTCAAACAATATACTTTTTTTTTTTTTAACTATTTAGTGCACAAAACCCTTTAGTCTATGGCAGTACTTAGACACACACAGACATCAAGAAACCGCATATGAATCTCAACAATGGTGACAATCAAACAAAATAACCAGATAATCAGATCAACTCCAGCTGCATAATTTATTAAAGCCGCAATGCATCCTGGGAGATAAGGGTGAGTTTTGATTGGTGGTACCCAGCATGCACTGCAGCATGAAGCATTTCATTGATTGTCACCATTGTTGAGAGTCATACACTGATTCTTGATGGCTAAGTAATAATGTAGAGGAAAAAGTTTAATGGACTAAATGTCTTTAAAATCATTAATATTATTTGATAAACAACATTGCTCTCATACTGTCAAATTAAATGGCTTCTATTATAAACCTTTAAAAACACAAGTCCTATATAATCAAAGCATTAGACTCTGAATTAGATCAAGGATTCAGGCCACAACATGATGATATCATCATCAATGAACAGCCAACATCACCTGATCTCATGGCTTTTATAGCTACAACAATTGTGCATTAAAAACACACAATTATAGCAGTCAGAGAAAATGTTATATTACCAAGTCATGGGTCAAGAGCACAACTAAAGCAAACGCTAACCACCATCATGGTGACTTTAAAATACAAAAATATTTATGATTATGATTTCATTACCCCCGAAAGTTAAATACAGTAAATCTGGTTAGTTTTAAGTGAAGCTGGTAATAAGTGTACGGTCATGCATTTCACATTTTTGTTTGGCAAAATGACATCAGCAGAGGTCAAAATCTTGACATCAAATTGACATCGATACTTTGACGTCAATATGACTTTCATTTTTGACCTATTTTTTGACGTCATTTTGACATCAAGGTGCCCGCTGGGTAGGTTAAGGACCAATGTAATAGCACTGCTTATATTAGGTTAAGGACCAACGTAATAGCACTGCTTATATGTTGGCATGTAACGTAATTGCGATTTGCAAAATAGTTTCCTCAGAACGTATTCCATGTGATACAGGGTTAAGCCAGTTAGCTATTTCAGATTTTAATATTTCTATTTTTGTGTAGCCTACTAGAGCTCGTTTGCATACATTTTTTAGATAAATGTTCATGTAACATGTTATGAAATTTAAATTTTCAGCTGTTTACTGTTACCAAAATGCTTGCAATTAACTACAATACTTAAGCCAGAAAGCGTTTATATTTCACATTTTATTTCTATATCAACAGTTTTATGTACCAGAGTTTGCATGATTTTTTTTTTTTAGATAAATGTTCATGTAACATGTTATGAAATGTCAATTGTTCAGCTGGTACTGAAACGCTTGTAATTAATGGTAAGGTGTTTTAACTACATTAATGGTAAGCATGATTTTCTGTTTTGAAATAATAAAAAAATGCATTCCGCATGTTCTTCTATGCCAATGAATCATTTTATGTAGTACTGTTAGAAAACAGAAACTTAAGTTGTGTGGACAAATTATGCAAAATGATGTGTGTAAGTTTTGCATTTTAGTAAGTTAATCATATTGAGATACACAAATTAAGGATGTCCAGTAGGGCAACAGACAAAAAGAGGAAAAAGAGTTTCCTCTTGCTGAATGAAAAACAGGTTTTTCCACCTCTGGTTATTAATAAACAGTGTTAACCACACAAAGTCCTTCACTGTACAGCTAAAAGTGCTTGTGTTAAAACAGTCTGTCATTTGGTTGCTGTTGATCTGATGAGCTTCAACACGGTAAGACACTCTTGCTAAAATGAAACGGATAATTATTGCTATAGATGAAGCTCATATAACACATGATTCCTGACTTGAGGAATATCTTCTGTTCATAATGATGTTCATTTACACACACTGATGTTGTGCATTAATAATCTTCATATGTGCAAAGATCTTATTAACACTAAGAGCGGTTTAGGGTGATGAATATAGTTTTTATGAGCATATAAGTGATGTTTAATGCTGTATTATAGATATATGTTATGCTGATGTGGGTCAGAATGGCTCCTCCTCTTCCTCTGATCTTCTTTCTGCTCATGATTCACGGTGAGTCTCTCTTACATTCACACATTAGAAACACTGATTTTATTTAATTGTATTTTTTTAAAGATTTTTTAAAGATTAGTGATTAATTAAATTAATTTCCCCCTTTTGAAACAGGAAGTTAGGTTGTGTAGCACCAGATCATCAATTTTAAATTTGAACTCTTTCCCTTCTGGCGGTTTTTGTAAGTTGCCAGCCACCGCCAGCATTGTGGATCTTTTTATTTTATTTTTTTATTTAAGGCCCATGAAATATTTTGTTGTATGAGTATCTGAACATGCAATATATCAAAAGAAAGAACAGAGCCTCTGCTCTGAGTGACATTAACAAAAAGCTGAGAAAATCATGTTTTTCCATCCAAAGACTACAACGTGCATAAACAATAATTGTATCGCTTGTTTCCTGTTTTTTTCCCCCTGTACTCTTTACCCTCTCTTTATTTCTCTATCCCCCTTTGTATAACAGTGAAAACACGGAAAGCACGAAAATTCTGTCAATGGTGGGGAAAGAGTTAAAAAGATTACCCTGTATTTTTTATGTCATGAGCCACCATTGTCGTGTAATAAAAGCTTTCACATGTGTGGCGAGGTGGTGGAAGGGCAAAAGTTACACTTATGCGAAAAGTATAGCAGAATAAAGAGCAGACTACGCCACCCTGTTTCACTGAACGGGGAAATGTCACAAGAACACACAGGTTCGCTACCACAGAGGACAAGAGACGTGGATCTGAATACAAAAACACTTTATTTTCACAATAATAATATTTTAAATGTATAAAAAAAAAAACTATTGACTTCGGTGTGCATCAGAACAGAAAACAAAAAAAGACACTTTCAGGCTGAGGCTTCCCAGATAGCAGACCAACATTGAATCTACACTGAATCAATGTTAATGCATTAACCAAAAGATCATTGAATCAATGTTGAAATTTAACATTGATTTTTCATCAGGTTTGCACCCTGAAATAATGTTATTTCAACGATGAAAAATCAATCAATATGGTCATAAAATCAATATTATTTCAACAATAATTAAATCACTTATTTAACATTGAATCAACATAGAAACAATATAAAATCAATCTTGCTTTATGTACAGCAGGATTCTATGCTAGTTTATCGTGCTTGAATTTTTAAATGACTCCTTTCAGACAGAGACCATGTAGGGTTGCAATTAAATATGTTTTTTAATCAAAATGTCTTTCACAGTAAACTACATCCTTCAGTTTACAAGCAAATGTATTTATTTATGCCCCCAAAACTGAACAGGAAATATCACATTCAGAAAAAAAAAAGGCATTTCGTGGTGACAAAGACAAAAACAGCGCAGTAAGTTACTACGGTAAGAAAGAATGAAACATTACTCTGATAAATATTTCAAATTCAATTTTATTTAGCACATTTAGAACAGACCAAAGTGCTTTACAGAAGAACAACATTAAACGATATAGCATGCATAAAAAAAAAAAGATATAACATGCATTATAAAATAAAACAAAAATAAGAGCAACATAGCTGAGTAACCATAAAACAAAAGAACCTGAACAGAAATCAGAACTCAGATATAAATTAATAAAACCAACCAAAGAAAATAATCAATATACTAAATAAAATAGTTAGGTTTTAAAAGAATTAAAACATAGGTAGAGAAGGGGCTGCTCTAATAGGCAAATGCTAGGCAAATGCACACTTGCCTCTACGCTTGGGTAGAATACTGTAATTCCGTATTAATACCGTATAATTAGATATTATAATATAATATAATATTAGATATATTATACCGTATTAATTAGAATACCGTAATTCTAATTAACTCAGGGGTTTCCACCACGAGCAATACCCCCAAGCCGTTCAGGGGCGTAACGGAGCCATCTTTGTACCGAAACAGAAAAAACAAACTCTGAGGCCTCCTTTTTCCTCTGCTTCTGCCTGCTGTTGTAAGGCATCTAAACAAAACAAAACAAAATTAGAAAATATTTGGAAATGTGACTAATTATAAATTACAAAATGTACTACAAAATTAAGTAAAACTTGAAATTTTGAAAAACACGCTGAATTCAAAATCAAGACTATTTAATGAATTTTAGTATAGACATTTCGTATATTTTAATTCGCTTTAAAGCACCTCCAGACACACAGGATGACTAAATGGAAAATCAAGTTGGAAAGATTGAAATAGTTTGTGAAAAAAGTAAAGGAAGATAATTAATTAAAATTAACATGGTTTAACAGTGTTAACAGTTTAAAGGCACAATATGTATTTTTTTTGCTTTAAAAATATAAAAAATCACTATATCTATGTTATATATTTTTTAAAGTTGTGTATTTACATTATCCCGACAGTTCCAATTAACTTCTAAATCCAGAGAAATTAATATTTTAATTCGAAGACACGGACCGTGTCTTTATTTCCGTTATGTCGCAGTCAATGGCGTCATATCCGCGTTGTCCCTGGTTTCTGCTCGTACTGCCATGGTAACCAGAGCTATGAACCAGAGCCCTCTGATAGTAACCAAGACGACAGACGTGGACCACTGTAGTTCGCAATGTCTATTTGCACGCTGTTGTTGTTTCGTTCAAACATTATGGACCATGGCAAGCAGACTTTGGATAAAAAAGGAGAACTAAAACGAGAATCAATATCAGCGCGGTGTTTTCGAGATGCCGAGAGCTCCCATAGACAGTATATAAACGAGAGCTCCACGTCTGAGACTTCGACCGCTCCTACATGTACTTTATTAAACAGGTGAGCACATTTACATAAAACTAATCAATGTTTTATAGTTCAACAATGATAAAATGTCAGAATATGATCTGTATGTTATTCTAATGTTGATCTAGCTTAACGTTACTGCTAACGTTAGTCTCATACAGACAAACTAACACATAAGTTACATTTCAACACATTCAAATGCAGTTTAGTGTGCTAGTGTAATGTTAGACCAAGTGAAACAGCGCTGCGTTACCTCACAAGTTTAATTTGTCTAATAAACTGACCTGTGAGTAGTAATTCTGAACTTGCGTGTAGTTCGGTAGAATGAAATGTCCATATTCCTTTTATATCCGCGGGACTCGCGTCGCTTGTGGAGCTGATATCATAGTCATGACAAAAACATCGATGTATTCAGTCATCCATAAACATTATTAGATCGGTCGGCTTGACGTTGACGACAAGATCCATAATTCTTAGCAAATGTTGCGTCATCAAACTACGCCTTTGTTATTGTAAATAGGTTAGTGACCCCTAGTGGAGAAAAAATCCCATACTGTACGTTTAAGCATTTCTATGAGGCGCCACGTAGGATTTAAATCAAACTTCGCTTATCAATACATACATAACACACGTGCATATACACCTATAAATTACTCGCATATACATGTATAGCCTACTATTGGATGTTCAAAATACATATATGAAATACACGTGCACACTAATATGAAATCCATACCAATACATATTATGTTAGTAATGAATGCATATACACTTGTGAATAACTTGCATATACATATAAACTTGACGCACGCATATACACCTATAAACACTCGCACATACATATAAACTTCCATACATATACACCTATAAACACTCGCACATACATATAAACTTCCATACATATACACCTATAAACACTCGCACATACATATAAACTTCCATGCATATACACCTATAAACACTTGCACATACATATAAACTCGATGCGCGCATACACATCCATAAAACTCTCGCGCATACATACAAAATAAAACGTGGATGCATGCTTTGTGTATATATGTATATGCGAGTGATTTCATATGTGGGATATGCGTGAACTTTTCAGTGCAAACGGAAGGCATTTCAGTGTAAAAGGAAGTCATTTGTGCGTAACCGGAATTAACCTGCCTTTTTGATAGTTTGTTTTCCAATTTGAAATGAAATAAGCATAAACGAGAAAACGGCCCCTTTATTCGTTTTTTTCGTTTTTTTTAAAAAAAGAAAAAAAAGCCTAAGCCTCTTACGTTGTTGATTTATATTTCAAACAAGAATTCGACATTTGCTCGCAATGTTTTTCTTACAAAAAACCTCATCATTTTGCAGGACAATTGTCTATTACAGTATACAACACAGATAGAAGGGTGCCAATAAATCTGTGGTGATATACAACACGCTTTAGGAAAAGTTTATTTCCATCACACTGTAAAGTGTTTTTAGATATTAGCCTACATATAGATTACATATACCAAAGATTTTACATATAAACTGGGTCAGCATACTATTAATTACAGTTAGTACCATGGGAAGTATAGGGGTGCTGATGTGACCCCTGGAGTGGAGCCCATGAAGAAATATGGTTGGGGATAAAAGTTCACACAAACAAAACCAATAAACTGTGGTGTTTAGCCTATAGGCATACATATTACGTGTGTTTGTTTTTATTTATGCTGTATTATAAAATACCCATATTATAACAAATAAATAAAATATATTTGGAAATTGCCCTTTAAAACGAAGGCTCAGTTTGTGGTTCACAATTATTTGATTAAAAACAACAAAAACAATAAAACAAAGACAAAGTCACTTATATTAAACAGTTTTTTATTGATTTTTTTGTTAACAGAAGTTATCTAGCACCTTGCCTTCGCTATCGTCCTGTCAATCATCTGTCTCATTCTCGCGGGTCGCGGATATGATTACAGTTTCAGTAAAAATGTATTTCACCATCATCGGTACCCACCCTCAGCCGATTGGCATTACAGTATTTGCAATCACCATCCCGTGTCAAAACGGAGCGTCTAAAAGAAAAGTTCTGACTGCTGACTGAACATTGGTCAGTGAGCCTCTCCCGCTCGGCGCTGTCAAGCGCAGCTTCACCACACAGATTTAACTCTGCACAGCTAAATAAAACAGGCTGGTTTTAATGACTAATAATTAATATCTCTGATGTAAAGATTTCTGTGAAACGCGTAAAGTTGCACAGAAGAAAGCCCAATAGGACCTGCCCTGTACAGTTTAAGAATCTGTAGCAATACAGAATACAGCCTGCTGAAAAATCCAGCTTAAACCAGCCTAAGATGGTCAGGCTGGTTTTGGCTGGTCTCCCAGCCTGGTCATAGCTGGTTTATCAGGCTGGTTTTAGAGGGGTTTTGAACACTTTTTTAGCTGGTCAGGCTGGTCTTAGCTGGTTTTAGCTGGTCAGGCTGGTCTTAGCTGGTCATTGTTGGGCTTAGCTGGTTTTAGCTGGTCAGCCTGGCTGGTCTTAGCTGGTTTTAGCTGGTCTTAGCTGGTCATTGTTGGGCTTAGCTGGTTTTAGCTGGTCAGGCTGGCTGGTCTTAGCTGGTTTTAGCTGGTCATTGTTGGGCTTAGCTGGTTTTAACTGGTCTTAGCTGGTCAGGCTGGTCTTAGCTGGTCAGGCTGGCTGGTCTTAGCTGGTTTTAGCTGGTCAGGCTGGTCTTAGCTGGTCATTGTTGGGCTTAGCTGGTTTTAGCTGGTCAGGCTGGTCTTAGCTGGTCAGGCTGGTCTTAGCTGGTCATTGTTGGGCTTAGCTGGTTTTAGCTGGTCAGGCTGGTCTTAGCTGGTCATTGTTGGGCTTAGCTGGTCAGGCTGTTTTTAGCTGGTCAGACTGGCTGACTCTATGTCTTCTCTATTTTTCCTGCCACTGGGTGTTGTGACAATAATGTAAACAATTCCAAGTATACTTAAAATAATCTTCAGGAGCACAGGCAACCATTCAAACAAATTCCTTTTATTTGATTTCGCAGCCCCTTAAAACAACCCACTGATATGCTAACAGTAATGTACAAAATTATTAATTGAAATGATTAAAATGCTAAAAACTATAATAGTAACTAAAGGAGAACAATAACAGAATTATAGAGATACATTTTACATTACATTTTTCTTTTCTTTTTTTATGACATCTTGTATTTTTTGGGATATGTAATTCCCCACTTGCTTCTCCCTCTTCTCTCTCTCCTTTTTCGGGTTCTTTTTGTTTGAGCCAGTCACTGAAGCAGACTTGAAAGATAAATAATTTAGATTATTAATTTGTCACTTTTCAAAAAGAAAGAAAACTTAGAAAGGTAATCAACTAATGTAAAACCCTTTACTAAATTGGCTAAGGCTACATAAAGTATATGAATGAATGAATGAATGAATGAATGAATGAATGAATGAATGAATGAATGAATGAATGAATGAATGAAATAACAGATTACCTCTCAAAACTTGCAGCTTGGAGGGTGTCAGAGGAGGCTTTGCAGAGTGTTTATTCGTGGGACTCTCCTTTCCTGACACACTTCTGCTCTTTAAAGTGTTTGTCCCCCACAGTGCCACAGCTATCTCTTTAACTTGAGAGAATCTTTTGTAGATAAATTAATCTTCTTCCATGCCTCTTCTCTGATCCAAACTTTGTTTCCTATGTGGATCAAGACAAAACATAAATGAGCTTCAATTGTATGAAAAAAAAAAAACACTCTTCAAAATATCTTCTTTTATGTTCTACAGAAAAAAGAAACTTATACAGAATATATTCCAGTTGGTAGCTATAAATGTTGTGACGTTACTCCTACTTTGGCTACCACATAAGAGCTGCATTTTTTTTAAAGATCACAATATTACAAATAAGAAGCTGTATTTTTTTTTTCCTAAAATATATCTAGTCATTTCAGTGAGATCTTAATTTGTGTGGAACCTTTCAGCATGTGTCAAGCAACTTTAGTCTGGGTAGATTAATTCCAAGTGAATCAAAAATGAGGCTGTGTGGGATATGCATACAGTCAGTTCAAAAGTTTGTACCATCTAAATGTGCTGGATCTTTTTACTTCATCACCACCCATGTTTTCTAAAGTTGAAAAATTAAAGTTGTTAATTTTTTTTTTTCAATATTTCATCAACATAACAGTACATTTAACCGATTGTAAGTCTGTCTTTTACAGTCAGTGTTAGCTAGCTTTGATTTCGAATTAAAAGTCACAATATGTGATGATCATTAGCTTCAATGCAGAACATTAATAACTATGATTGGGACTGCCATATATACATACATTATAATGAGCAAAATATTGCATTAAAAACGTTGTGAATTCTTTGGGTTTAGTTGCTGTGTTTCAGCATGTTGTCCTGGGAGGAGCGCATCCACAACAGGAGTTTCACTATGTAATAGTTGATTACTATTAATAATAGCTCAAGTTAATCTGTGCATGATTTTGTGCAAGTATAAGTTGTAATATTGTGTTTATTTTGTATAAATATCTAATTTATCATATATAGGTTTAGGGGTGTTCCTTCAGCTCTTTGGCTTTAGCGCACACAGCTCAAACACAACGTTATTTGAAACAGAAATACTAAAGATGTTTAATATTACTGTAGTATTAAAATGTTTATTATTACTGCAATATTAAAGAGTTCAATATGTTTTCAAAAACACTGATGCTTTATTATTCATTACTAGTACTTTTACTGTTCTTGTATCATTTTCATCAACAATATGGTTTGAGTAAAATCATTCCCTTATTGTCCATGCGAAGGCTATTTCATTTTATTTATCCACGGCATATGCATTTTGATTCTTTATATGTAGCCTAAGTAATGTAGTAAAGTAATAATGTCAAATAACTTGTTTGCATTTTAATTTCATTTTATTTATTATTATTATTTGTAAGGCAATGGATGTTTTGGTAAAACTTCACAATACATATGTTATTGCATTAACTAACATGAACTAACAGAGAGAAAAACTTATGTTAATGTGATTTAATAAAATATGTGAGTTCATGTTAGTTCACAGTGCACTAAATTAACAGATACAACACTGTTAAAAAAAAAACGGTGAAATTTACGGTAAAAAACCAGCAGCTGTGGTTGCCAGTATTTTACCGTAAAAAATATGGTGGCAACCGTTTATGTTTTTACGGGATTTAAATTTACGGGCAAAAAAACACAATGTAAAAAAAACTGTGAAATTTACGGTAAAAAAACGTCAGCTTGGTTGCCAGTATTTTACCGTAAAAAAAATGGTAGCAACCTTACTTTGAAAAAAAAAAAAAAAACATCAGCAGGATTTAAATGTGTGGTAAAAAAACATCAGCTGTGGTTTCCAGTACTTTGCCATAAAAAATACAGTAGTAAACTTTTAGTTTTCACGGGACAACACTTATATTTCATAAACCGATAAATATTACTATTTAATTTCACTAAACTTAAGTATTAAAGTCTGCTTTATATCTTTGTAATATACTGATAACCATCATAATAATACAAATAGTTAAAAAAAAAAAAGCACATGATGATTTAAAGTACACCATTAGTTTCCCACAAACTGAGGCACATGCTAATCTTAAGAAGGTGCACAGTGTCATACACACAAATACAAAACACCATCATGGTGACACACACATGACTCCAAATAATGCCATAAACATTCATTAAACAATATATGATGTAATATAAACCCCAAATGTATATAACTGATAACAAAAACCAAGAAGAAACATAATTATTTGAATGAAATAGCATCAAATGTGAAGTGTCACGCAAGGAATTCTGGGAATGTAAATTTAGAGAAACAACAAGAACAGAAAAAAAGAGACGAGCAGAAACACAAGAACTACAACTGACTTCAGCCACAGCCTCAGATGAAATCAACTGAAGAGTAAAGAAGACATTAAATCTGTGAAGATCTCAGCAGAGGAGGATTAAACAACTCCACAAACAGCATTACCAGCTTCACTTATTACTAACCAGACTGACTTCATTTCTGTCATACATCTACAGTTCTGTTTGAGAATTAACAGAGGTTTAGATGTTGATGATTTATTGTTTCATTTGAAGTCACCATGATGGAGATCAGTGACTGCTTTAGTTGGGCTCTTGACCCTTGACTTTCTGACATTAGTATTTCTCTGCCTGTTATAACTTTGTGTTTATAAGATATGCTGATTATGGCCAGGAAATCAGAGAGAAAATGAATCATGTGATGTTGGTTGTGTATCGATGATGGCAATCACCATGTTTGATTCACTGAGCTCTTATAGAGTCTTATCTTTGATTATATGTGTCATTAATTTTACATTATTGATTGTAGTAGCCCTATGATTCTACAGCATGTGATCCATCATTGCTGTGATAATCAGAAGAATTTTTAAAACATTGTGTACAATAAAGGTTTGAACTGCTGTATCTTTCAGACACACACAGACATCAAGAATCAGCGTATGAATCTCAACAACGGTGATGATAAAAGTGCAGTGCACTTGATGGAGCCTCCAATCAAAACTCATCAGTATCTCCCAGCATGCATTGCAGCAGGAATAAATTATGCTGAATTGCCATAGTATTTTCTTTTATTATTATATCTGCTTTTATTTTTGATGTTGGTTTTGTTGCAGCTTAGTAGCTTGTTTTGTGATGTTCAGAGTTTTATCTGATTATTGTGTTGATTGTCACCGTTGTTGAGATTCATACGCTGAATCTTGATGTCTGTGTTGGTTTAAATCGAGCAGTAGTTCAAATCCTTTTTTCTACACCATGTATTTTTAAAGTTCTTCAGATTGTCTGTTGGTCACTGCTGGCTTACGTGTGGGGTCACAGAGATATTACACTCAAAAATGTGAAATATATTAATATTATAACTTTGCTCATAAAGTGAGAGGTAAGACTCTTTATGAGATCAGTGAATCAGGCCACTATATGATGATTATGTCATCATTAACCTGTCAACATCACCTGGTCACATTTTCTCTCTGATTTTCATGCCATAACATTTGTGTTATATAAACACACAGTTATGACAATCAGAGTAAATCTAAAGTTAGAAAGTCAAGGGTCAAGAGCCCAACTACAGCAAACACTCATCTACATAATGGTAACTTCAAACTTTATTATTTTCAATAAAACATCAACGTCTGAACCTCTGGTAATTCTCAATAATAAATTTTATTATGACAAATTGGTTTGTAATACAATATTTTTTAAATTACAGGAAACCACAGCTGGCAGGTTTTTTTTTATTTTTTTTATTTAACATAAACTGAAGTTCAATGCCATAAAACCTAAAATATTACTACCGTATTTTTTACGGTAAAATACTGGCAACCAGCTGCCGTTTTTTTACTGTGAATTTCACAGTTTTTTTCCGTAATATTTAGTTCGATGATGTAAAACTTTGTAAAATTAGTAAAAAATTGCTACCGTATTTTTTACGGTAAGGTACGGTAAATGCAACGGTAAGTTTTTTTTTTTTTTTACAGTGAAATCCGTACATTTAACAGTATATTACTGTAAAATTACATGAAATGTCCCGTGAGAGCTATTACAGTTTTTCACTGTATATAGTAAGGGTACATACCGTTAAGGAATTAACATTTCTTTTCCGTTGCTTTTTTACAGTTTTTTACCGTTAAAATTACGAACATTTTTTTACAGTGAACACTGGATCCTAAAATGTCTTGGAAAATGTTGAGATTAACAGTAAGTAAGATTAATAAATCCTGTAGAAGTATTGTTCATTCATTGTTAGTTCATGTTAACTAATACTAACAAGATGAAACCTTATTGTAAAGTGTTGCCATTTTTTTTTATAAAGAAGGTTGGAAATATGAATGTAAAATTAATTTTAAAAGTTAAGAAATCTTACACTGGTTCAAACTAAGCCACTGTACTGTATATGTTTGATTTATGTTGAAGTGTTTGGGACATTGGCTTTAAATGATGAGCGTTTCGTTTTTGTAAAAAAAAAAAGCTTGCACTATTCCTAGTACACAGGGTACATCCAACATGTTTTGTGTTGCAAAAACACGAACACGATTCCTACGGGAAACATTGAGGAACAAATGTAAATTGTCAGTTAAAGAAAATACTGTACATAGCCCCTGACTGTGACATCTAGGCTAATGCCTAACACATTAGGTGCAATCTGAGGTGCAATCTGTCATTAAAAAAATGCTTGCACTATTATTCATACACAGGGTACATCCAACACTAGGGCTGCAACAAACGATTATTTTGATAATCGATTAATCTAACGATTATTAGAACGATTAATCGACTATCAGAATCAGTGTCTGAATGGTGTCTTGCAAAATGTTTCCTCAAATTCGTGGCATTACCAGAGTACTTGATTTTTCCCAGACACAGTTTACAAACTGCATGGTTCCTGTCGATATTGGTAGTGCCCTCTTTACTCTGGAAACCAAAATGATTCCACACTTCATGCAGCGGGAGCCGGTCTTACACGGGGTCCAGCCATAGCTACGATGTTAGCTTCTAGCAAAAAGTTAGACACTAGCTGCATTTACATGGACACTTATAATCAGATTGACGGCTCAATCGGACTAAAAAACCTTCATGTAAACACCTTAATCGATCCGATTGAGCTCGATCCGAATGAAATTTCGATCGGATTGAAAGGGGTGGTTTATCCCTTTTGTAATCCGATCGAGAGAACATGTAAACACTTGATCGGATTGAAAACCGAAACTGAAAGGACTGCGCATGTGCAATGACATTAACTACACTGTTAGACCTTACCGGGTTTTTTTTACAGTAAAATACTGGCAACACTGTTGCCAGTAATTTACTGTTAATTGTGCAGTTCTTTACTGTAAAAATGCACTAAAACTTGAGTTAACTAATTTCACTTGCAGAAACCGACTGCCTTTAATTGACCAACTGTCATTTAAATGTATTAAATAAAATTTATAATGCATTAATAACGTGAGCAAAGTATTACTGTGAACTTCTTTCATTTGAAACCACAACAAAACTTTTGTAAATAAAGAGATTTCCACTGGACCAGCAACTACACAGTCACCGCCTTTTAAATAAAGCAACATGCAGCATATCATCAATGTTTGTAGATCTTCTCCTGGACTGAAGCACAGGCTCTACTCTTCTGCACAATGGTGACCCAAAAAATTAATTTACAGTAAACTACTGGCAACAGTGTTGCCAGTATAAACCTGTTTTATAACTTACAGTTTATTACTGTTAAAATACATTTTGTGGGTGTGTAGAGTAAAAGTAACATTGAGACAGTGTTGCAGTGAGATAATTAAGAGAATATGTAAGTGATTGTTGAGCATTAGTGATGAACACCTGCTGTTAGAACAGAAAATAGAGAAACACAAGAACTACAACTGACTTCCAGCCATTACACATTATTACACTTATTATTAACCAGTATGACTTTATTTCATACATCTACAGAAGTTGTTAATAAGATGTTTAATTGAAAATGTTTGGTTTGAAGTTACCGTTATAGAGATCAGTGTTTGCTTTAGTTGGGATTCTGATGCTAAAACATTATTTTTTCTTTTGCTGCTTGAGCTGTGTTTTTGCAAATCACACTTGTGCACACACACAGTTTATGAATGATTGCGGTTATAATGATTATGATGACAAAATCATCATATTGCCTGTTCATTCACTAAGGGATTCATCCTCAATCAAAAGTGTTATATTACCACCACTGTGAAACCACAACAATAAATTACAATGATTAATTTTTTTTAAACACATCATGCATAACCAGAGAAACAGAGCTACACTGTCTTATAGAAACACAGAGCTATCACAATTTAGCACATGAATCTCAACAACGGTGGCAATATATATTTTTTTTATTCATGCAGCAGTGCATGCTGGGAGTTTTAAATTATCCTGGAACCCAGCATGCATTGCGACATGAAACTTTTGATTGTCACCATTGTTGAGATTCATGTGCTGATTGTTGATGTCTGTGTGTGTCTGAGTCAAGCAGGAGTTCAAAAATGTTTTAATGCACTATAAGATTACGATATTCTTCAGAAGACCTTATTACAGAAGTATTGATTTTATGTTGTAGATTTACAGATATATGCTAAATATGAAATACCCATAAATTCAAAGAATAAATACAAAAAAGTTCAGAGAATCAGACATGTCCAGGATGATTGTGACATCATCACAAAAGCCAAAAACACCTGGTCATCTTCCTCTTGGCTATTTTTTGCCATAACAAATGTGCTTTATAAACTCACTGTTATAACAGCCAGAGAGAGATGAATGGTAAGAAGTCAAGGGACAAGTCACCAACTAAAGCAAATACTGATCTCCATCATGGTGACAACAAACTTTATTATTAACTATATCTCTGTTAATTCTCAACAAGAACTTTTGTACATGTATGAAAGAAATAATCGTAAACTGGTTTGTAAACTGGTTTCACACTCAGTGTTCCTGGAAGTCAATTGTAGTTTTTGTGTTTCTCTTTTTTCTGTTCTTGTTTCTCTGTCCTTCAGTGATTCTGCTTATCAGGTTTTCATCAGTGTCTCAATTCACTCACTTCTTTTCATTCACTCTGTCAAGGGGACTATATTAGTGAACTAATGTAGGGAATAGTGAATGAGGGTATAGGGTGTGATTGGGAAAACAGCCTCTGATTGTCGATTTTGAGCCCTGTTAATTCACAGTATATTCCTGTAGGCTAGTTTTGTTTTCTACGGTATATTACTGTTTTAATGGAAAATGGTATGATATTGTCAGAATTTGGCCTTTTTTTACAGCAAGGGTTAACAGTGTACACTGTTAGACCTTACCGGGTTTTTTTACAGTAAAATACTGGCAACACTGTTGCCAGTAAAATACTGTTAATTGTACAGTTCTTTACTGTAATCTAGTTTGTTTCTGTAAAAATGCACTAAATTATAGTTAACTAATTACACTTGCAGAAACCGACTGCCTTAAATTGACCAACTATCATTTAAATGTATTAACTAAAATTTATAATGCATTAATAATGTGAGCAAAGTATTACTGTGAACTTCTTTCATTTGAGACCACTAAAAAACTATTGTACATAAAAAGATTTCCACTGGATCAGCAACTACACAGTCACCGCCTGTTAAATAAAGCAACATGCAGCAAATCATCAATGTTTGTAGATCTTCTCCTGGACTGAAGCACAGGCTCTACTCTTCAGCACAATGGTGACCCAAAAAAATAAATTTACAGTAAACTACTGGCAACAGTGTTGCCAGTATAAACCTGTTTTATAACTTACAGTTTATTACTGTTAAAATACATTTTGTGGGTGTGTCTTTTTATCTTACACTGTTAACCCTTTCAACCCCACAGGAAATCCACACTACGAGTAAAAAGTAACAATGCAGTGAGATAATTAAGGGAATATGTAAGTGATTGTAAGCAGAATCACTGAAGAAAAGAGAAACACAAGAACAGAAAATAGAGAAACACAATAACTACGACTGACTTCCAGCCATTACACATTATTACACTTATTATTAACCAGTATGACTTTATTTCTGTCATACAGAAGTTGTTATTGAGATGTTTAATTGAAAATGTTTGGTTTGAAGTTACCGTTATAGAGATCAGTGCTTGCTTTAGTTGGGATGCTGATGCTAAAACATTAATTTTTCTTTTGCTGCTTGAGCTGTGTTTTTGCAAGTCACACTTGTGCACACACAGTTTATGAATGACTGCAGTTATAATGATTATGATGACAAAATCATCATTTTGCTTGTTCATTCACTAAGGAATTCATTATCACTTATTCAGAGTTTAATCCTCAATCAAAAGTGTTGCATTACCACCACTGTGAAAACGCAGCAATAAGATACAATGACTCTTTTTTTTTAACACATGATGCATAACCAGAAAAACAGAGCTACACTGTGTTTTAGAAACACCGAGATATCACAATTTAGCACATTAATCTCAACAATGGTGAAAATATTTCTTTTTTATTATTATTATTATTATTCATGCAGCAGTGCATGCTGGGAGTTTTATATTATCCTGGAACCCAGCATGCATTGCGACAAGAAACTTTTCACCATTGTTGAGATTCATATGCTGATTGTTGATATCTGTGTGGGTCTCAGTCAAGCAGGAGTAAAATAAAATTGAATGCACTATATGATTACAATATTCTTCAGAAGACCTGATTACAGAAATATTGATTTCATTTTGTAGATTCACAGATATATGCTAAATATAACTATAATTTCAATGACTATATACAGGAAAAAACTGAAAATCAGGCATGTCCAGGATGATTGTGACATCATCACAAAAAAATAAAAACACCTGATCATCTTCCTCTTGACTCTTTCTTGCCATAACAAATGTGTTTTATAAACTCACTGTTACAGCAGTCAGAGAGAGATAAAAGGTAAGAAGTCAAGGGACAAGAGACCAACTAAAGCAAATACTGATCTCCATCATGGTGACAACAAATTTTATTAATAACTAAATCTCTGTTAATTCTCAACAAGAACTTTTGTACATGTAGGAAAGAAATAATCGTAAACTGGTTTGTAAACTGGTTTCACACTCAGTGTTGCTGGAAGTCAGATGTAGTTTTTGTGTTTCTCTTTTTTCTGTTCTTGTTTCTCTGTCCTTCAGTGATTCTGCTTATCAGGTGTTCATCAGTGTCTCAGTTCACTCACTTCTTTTCATTCAAGTGGACTATATTAGTGAACTAATGTAGGGAATAGTGAATGAGGGTATAGGGTGTAATTGTGAAAACAGCCTCTGAGTGTCGACTTTGAGCACTGTTAATTCACAGTATATTCCTGTAGGCTACTTTTATTTTCTACGGTATATTACTGTTTTAATGGAAAATGGTATAATATTGTCAGAATTTTACAGCAAGGGTTAACAGTGTAGGCTATCATATTTTTTTATGAAGATCATGCAATCATGACCATGCTGATTACAGTATATGTCACTCAGGTTTATAGACCATAGACTGCCATCAAGGCCTCAATGAAGGGGATTATGTGAACAGAAAGGGGGTTCACAATGTAAATGTGCAGCCCAGTTACTATTGTGAATCTATTCCAGATTAATAATATTATATCAAATAAAAAAGGCAGTTGACAAATCTTCCATATCACAAATGTGAAAGTAAAATGGCCAGGATCTGTGCATGACTTAAGAATTTTCAGAAATTCACATTTATGCACATTATTTAAAAGTGGTAAGGAAAGTTCCACAATTAAATATCAAGTTCACTGTATTACATACACTTATGCTGATCCTAACAGAACTGCATTTTTTCATAGGTGATTATGACATGTTCCTGCCTGCAGACAGGTGTTTTATGACCCCATTCCCTGACCCAAACCACAATGCAGCTCTAGCCAGGACAAGGGCACACAATGAAATTAACTTTGGCTAACTAAAGGAAAGATTTCAGTGTCTGAAAAGTCTGACGGTTGCACACCTGACAGGGCCTGTGACATTGTTGCATGTGCCATATTACACAACATTGCCACAAAAAACACACTTTTCATTAAATGTTTAATAAAATACAAATATGCTTAGTTCCTTGAGTTTTATTTCAATTGTTCTTTGTAAAGAAAAGCCAGTGGTCAAGTGCCTGCAACAAGAGATATTAGACACATGCCTCATGCAACAAATAAAAAGGAAAAGTTGGCTATACACTGCCCACCTGTAGGCCTATGTCTCCTCTGTGTGTGCAGACTCTTCTGTAGGCCTTTCTGTAGATGTGGAATCTTGCAATTTATGTTGCAGCCATAAAGCATTCAAGTATAAATTAAGTAAAGTTATTTATGCACTTGCAGGTAGGCTAGTTCCTCCATATGACAGTTATCTGAGAGGGTTTATTCACTGTTCAGTGCAATGGAAACAAATGGACATTACAAAGTCTTATACTTTCTTTCCTTTGGAAAGCTAGAAAATGTCCACTTACTGCACATATTTCAGCCACCACTTTCTTGGGAACAGATACAAGTGTTGGTGTATTACACTGTTAACCCTTGCTGTAAAATTCTGACAATATTATACCATTTTCCATTAAAACAGTAATATACCGTAGAAAATAAAAGTAGCCTACAGGAATATACTGTAAATTAACAGTGCTCAAAATCGACACTCAGAGGCTGTTTTCCCAATCACACCCTATACCCTCATTCACTATTCCCTACATTAGTTCACTAATAAAGTCCACTTGAATGAAAATAAGTGAGTGAATTGAGACACTGATGAACACCTGATAAGCAGAATCACTGAAGGACAGAGAAACAAGAACAGAAAAAAAGAGAAACACAAGAACTACAACTGACTTCCAGCCACACTGAGTGTGAAACCAGTTTACAAACCAGTTTACGATTATTTCTTTCATACATGTACAAAAGTTCTTGTTGAGAATTAACAGAGATTTAGTTAATAATAAAATTTGTTGTCACCATGACGGAGATCAGTATTTGCTTTAGTTGGTCTCTTGTCCCTGGACTTCTTACCATTAATCTCTCTCTGGCTGCTGTAACAGTGAGTTTATAAAACACATTTGTTATGGCAAGAGGCAAAAGTCAAGAGGAAGATGATCAGGTGTTTTTATTTTTTTGTGGTGATGTCACAATCATCCTGGACATGCCTGATTTTCAGATTTTTCCTGTATGTAGTCATTGAAATTATAGTTATCTCATATTTAGCATATATCTGTGACTCTACAAAATGAAATCAATATTTCTGTAATCAGGTCTTCTGAAGAATATTGTAATCATATAGTGCGTTCAATTTTATTTTACTCCTGCTTGACTGAGACCCACACAGATATCAACAATCAGCACATGAATCTCAACAATGGTGAAAAGTTTCATGTCGCAATGCATGCTGGGTTCCAGGATAATATAAAACTCCCAGCATGCACTGCTGCATGAATAATAATAATAATAAAAAAGAAATATTTCCACCATTGTTGAGATTCATGTGCTAAATTGTGATATCTCGGTGTTTCTAAAACACAGTGTAGCTCTGTTTCTCTGGTTATGCATCATGTGTTAACAAAAAATGAGTCATTGCAATGTATTGCTGCGTTTTCACAGTGGTGGTAATGTAACACTTTTGACTGAGGATTAAACTCTGAATAAGTGAGAATGAATTCCTTAGTGAATGAACAGGCAATATGATGATTTTGTCATAATAATCATTATAACTGCAGTCATTCATAAACTGTGTGTGCACAAGTGTGATTTGCAAAAACACAGCTCAAGCAGCAAAAGAAAAACTAATGTTTTAGCATCAGCATCCCAACTAAAGCAAGCACTGATCTCTCTAATGGTAACTTCAAACCAAACATTTTCAATTAAACATCTCAATAACAACTTCTGTATGACAGAAATAAAGTCATACTGGTTAATAATAAGTGTAATAATGTGTAATGGCTGGAAGTCAGTCGTAGTTATTGTGTTTCTCTATTTTCTGTTCTTGTGTTTCTCTTTTCTTCAGTGATTCTGCTTACAATCACTTACATATTCCCTTAATTATCTCACTGCATCGTTACTTTTTACTCGTAGTGTGGATTTCCCTGAGGGGTTGAAAGGGTTAACTGTGTAAGATTACAAAGACACACCCACAAAATGTATTTTAACAGTAATAAACTGTAAGTTATAAAACAGGTTTATACTGGCAACACTGTTGCCAGTAGTTTACTGTAAAATTATTTTTTGGGTCACCATTGTGCAGAAGAGTAGAGCCTGAGCTTCAGTCCAGGAGAAGATCTTTAAACATTGATGATACGCTGCATGTTGTTTTATTTAACAGGCGGTGACTGTGTAGTTGCTGATCCAGTGGAAATCTTTTTATGTACAATAGTTTTTTAGTGGTCTCAAATGAAAGAAGTTCACAGTAATACTTTGCTCACATTATTAATGCATTATAAATTTTAGTTAATATTTAAATGACAGTTGGTCAATTTAAGGCAGTCGGTTTCTGCAAGTGTAATTAGTTAACTATAATTTAGTGCATTTTTACAGAAACAAACTAGATTACAGTAAAGAACTGTACAATTAACAGTATTTTACTGGCAACAGTGTTGCCAGTATTTTACTGTAAAAAAAACCCGGTAAGGTCTAACAGTGTATGTAAAAGTGCACAAAAGAGGAAAACACAATGTCATTACAATGAACTACACCTGGGAAACATGTGATCAATAACTCATATTTTTACATTAACATAAGTTTATCAGTTTTCACTTTCACAAGTCAAAGCAATTCATACTCAAGATTAGTGTTGTCAAAAGACCCGGTACTTCGGTACCAAGTCGGTACTAATTTTCTTTTAAACGTCACGGTACCAGGTTTTCTCAAACCCGGTACTTGATGCGCGTGCATGCCCGAAGCGCGTGCAGTTGCGTCCTCTTCATAAAAGCGCTGATGGCGATCGGCGGTGCTGCTGCTGATGTGGTGCTGATGTTTTTGGGTGTGCAGATACGTTATTTCAAATGGCGCGCGGCAAGCGCGCTCATAATAGAAGCGGCGCGCTCGCTTTTCCATGCGCGTTAATGGATGCATAGCAACGATAGACGCCACGGGAGTACAAACGCTTGTGCGAACTGCGCTCTCCATGACGACGAGGAAGTGTGACATAGGCCTATTAATTGATTTCTAGCCCTTGCATTAGCTTTACTACTAGATATATTTATGGAGATGAGAAATAAAAAGCCGTCATTAATATCAGTCCGTCAGAAAAGCAGTTCTAGTCTTATTCTTGGCTGGATAACTCTTAGCAGGTTTAAAAAGCCATTTTAAAGTTAAATATGAATACAGTTTTGGATTAAATAAAAGTATAGTCAAGTCAAATAAAACATTTTATCTCCTGTATAGTTTGGTAATGCTACAATAAGATACCATTCATTAACATCACTTAATGCGTTATCTAACATAACACATTGAGTGAACAATATATTTTTACAACATTAACTAATGTTTGTGAATGTTATTTAATACAAACACTTGATTGGTCATGTTTGTTCACTTCATTCATTGTGCATTAAATAATGTTAACAGAAATAATGTTAACTTTTGATTTTAAAAATGTATTTTTAAATTAACCCCTAAAGGAGAATAATTGCGACAGTATATAACTATTGTTTCTTTGTTAGGTCATTTTATCTAATGTTATCTAACAAATGGAATCTTATTGTAAAGTGTTTTTAATACTACAGTTTCCATCTTTGTAACTGTGATATACACTTTAATATAATTATGTAAATTTAATCTAAATTAAGCTTTGGTACCGAAATTGGTACCGAGAACCGTGGATTTTCACTGGTATCGACCGTGCAGTTTTGTCGTAAAAATATACATATTTAAAACATTATAAACGAAAATAACTGGCTTCCGGTGGCGGTCGGTGCGCGTTCATGGAGATGGTTGCTGGCATATGACGTAGGACGTAACGCAGGAAGCGTCGTGACGTAGACCGAGCATGACAGCGCAGCCAGAGAGCAGAGCAAAACAAAACTCTACGTTCGCTCTACATCACGACGTCATTCATCTCCATGAACGCGCGCCGACCGCCACCGGAAGCCAGTTATTTTCGTTTATAAAGTTTTAAATATGTATATTTTTACGACAAAACTGCACGGATTACCCTCAGAAGGCCTTCGTTTATCCCCCTGGAGCCGGATGGATTATTTTTGTGAAGGATGCATGCACATTTTGCGACTTGAATCTGCTGGACCCCATTGCTTCACATTATAACCACTGAAAGATCTAAGACATTTTCTAAAATAACTGAAAATGTGTTCGTCTGAAAAAAGATTGAAATATGCATCTCGAACGGCTTGAGGGTGAGTAAATCATGGCTTAAATATCATTTTTGGGCGAAACTATCCCTTTAAATCTGTGTAAAATGTTTCGTATTCTGATAATTAGAAATCATGCCTAAACTGTTGCATCTGGTCTCCAATTAAAGCTAGAGAACCGACACCCCCAGGGAAGACATGATTTACGACTTTGAAAACAAAGCAGCAGTCAGAACTCCCATTTGTAGGAGTAACAAACCTTTTTTTAAAAACCCCTTTAAAAACCCAGCGCAGAGCGTTAGTTAAGTTGGGCAGAAAAAGATGAAGAAGAGACAGCAGACGATGGTTATAGTAACCATGTAACAGACGAGCAGACCAACCCAAATTAAGATCAGATGGGTTAGATTCATTTCCAGTCATCTAACTACTTTCCGTATCTCATTTTCTTTCTTTCTTGGTGTTATTCTTCTTTTCCGATTGAAAGTCTCGGTTTTAAGTTAAGTTTTGCTGCAAAGTTTCGGTCCACGATTCACGGCTGCAACGCACGCTTTCAACTTCAAAGATGCTTCAACCATCCGCCAGCACACTACGTGACTGGTTCTCCCTGAACTCTATCCAAGCACGAGGAGATCAACCAACGGACCCCGAAAAACACCCTTGTACCCGACAAAAGGGAACCCTCAAACGGAATGCAGAAATGCAAGTAACCTCTAGTCTAGACTCTTAACTGAACTGGTGCATTATAACCTTTTATAACCTGCATAAGGAACGACCAGGGTTAAGTTAATGATTGATGGTTCGTTCAGGTCATGTCTTGAGTGCATATAGAAATTCGGGATTTCTTCCTCTCACCCTTAAACTCATTCTTTCCAAACTCTTTCTTTCTGTAACTTGTATGAATGTGTGTGTATATGCGTGTGCGTGTGTTAGGTACTTTCATGTGTGTTAGCATATAATCAATAAAGTATTGTTTGTATTTGAAAAGAGAAGTATTACTTGTGTTATGTGCTTACGAATTTATTGTCTTGAACTGCGATCTAATTTACCTATGCTTTTACCCTTGATTTATTTCTTAATTTACTGTTAGCTGGGGATTATTCTTTCTTGGCCAGGAAGATATTATATTTCCTAGAGTTAATAATTGTTTATGTTTTCTGTTCATTGGATGAACTGATAAAATGATCATACTATTGATTCTGCTACAGTAAATTCTGAAAATAATTAAATTATTAATTATTGATCATAATCCGTTATGAATAATAATTAATTATATTTATACGGGCGTATAAACGCTACATAGGTTACCAGGGATCAAACCAGAACTAACAGTAGTCCGTTAGAATTACATACCTGTGATGAGGACAGCCTGCACCCAAAAGCAACGTTGCACAAATCCGGACCCTAGTCTGGCTAAAACATATACATTCCCACGTTAATAGTGCATGTATACTAGCAGCAACATTAGCCAAACAGCTAGGTACATACCTCAGCAGAGATGCGCCCGCACCCAAACAGAGACGATAGTGACAATGACGCACGCATACCCAGGTGGCCTGAACTCCGCCTTAAATAGGCCAGGGATCGCTGCCGATAGGCTGTCACACCCATCACTCACCACAAATAATCTCCACTTTAAATAGAGAGCCTAAGTCCCTCCCCTCCGCTTCCGGCTCATGGGACCTTACTTCGGAAAAAATATGTATGGTAGTCAATGGCGAGAGACAACTTATCTTTTTATTCCGTCTGAACTGTGCCCTGAATTACACATATGATGTTTGTCAATTTAAAAGATAATTATGAAAGTCAAGAAAGTCGCAGTTTGTCATAAAACAGAAGAGTAACATTTAGTTTCATGTGAAAATCGCTCAATGAACTACATCTCTCGTCTCGCACTATGTACGTCACAAGATCCGTTGCTCGTATGTGTTCAGTCTGGTACAAAACACTCAGGCATGACGGCGTAACGTTACGATTATAACGTAAGACTATACACAGCAAAATCCCCAGAGTTAAATTAACTCTGTTCAGAGAACATTTGGTCCCTCTCTACAGAGAGTTAAAATAACTCTGAATCAGAGTTAAAGTTAATGAGATACTTAAGTGATTAATTAAGTGATGATTAGGCATTAATGATGAACACCTGCTGTTAACAAGTTCTCAGCAGAGGAGGATTCAACAACTCCACAAACAGCATTACCAGCTTCACTTATTACTAACCAGACTGACTTTATTTCTGTCATACGTTTACAGAAGTTCGTATTGAGAATTAAGGTTTAGCTGTTGACGATTTATTGAAAATGTATGATCACCATTATCGTGATGAGTGTTTCCTTTAGTTGGGCAGTTTGACTCTATCTTATTTTTTTGAGTGTTTGTGGTTTTTGTAACAGCTTTTACCAAAACATGTAATTTGTTGCAAAGAATGCCAGATGCAAAGATGTTCAGGTGATCTAGTTTTCAACAACAAAAAGTAGAATGATGCACTTATATCATCACTGTCCAAAAGTGGTAATTTGATGTTAATAGATTATGTTCACTAACAATACTCTCTTGCCACAGATCGGACATTTTGAATTTTTTAAATACATAATAGGGGAATTTTTTTTTTCTAAGACACAGATATCAAGAATCAGCATATGAATCTCAACAATGGTGACGTGTTTCATGCCGCAATGCATCCTGGGAGCCATGAGTTTTATACTATTGTGGCTCCCAGCATGCATTGCAGCATGAAGCATGTCACCATTGTTGAGATTCATAAGCTGATTATTGATGTCTTTGTTTAAAAAAAAAAAAAAAAAAAATCCCCCATTATGTATTTTAAAAAATCAAAATGTCCAATCTGTGGCAAGAGAGTATTGTTAGTGAATATAATCTATTAACATCAAATGACCACTTTTGGACAGTGATGATATAAGTGCATTTTTTTACTATCTGCTGTTAAACACTATATCACCCGATCATCTTTTTTTTGGCTTTCTTTGTAACAAATTACGTGTTTTGGTAAAAGCTGTTACAAAACCCACAAACTTGCAAGAAGAGTCAAACTGCCCAACTGAAGGAAACACTCATCACTATAATGGTGATCATACATTTTCAATAAATCGTCAACATCTAAACCTCTGTTGATTCTCAATAAGACCTTCTGTAGACGTCTGACAGAAATAAAGTCAGTCTGGGGTGCGTTTCCCGAAAGCATCGTTGGCCAACTATGGTCGCAAGTTCGTCGTTACCAATAGAGTTCAATGGACATTGCGATGAACTTGCGACCATAGTTGGCCAACGATGCTTTCGGGAAACGCACCCCTGGTTAGTAATAAGTGAAGCTGGTAATGCTGTTTATGGAGTTGTTGAATCCTCCTCTGCTGAGAACTTGTTAACAGCAGGTGTTCATCATTAATGCCCAATCATCACTTAATTAATCACTTAAGTATCTCATTAACTTTAACTCTGATTCAGAGTTATTTTAACTCTCTTTAGAGAGGGACCAAATGTTCTCTGAACAGAGTTAATTTAACTCTGGGGATTTTGCTGTGTAGAAACAGACAGACGTTAGCTTCAGTAAAGTTAGCTTCATTCATTGAGAGAAAAGGTATGACGTCACACGTGCGCCTTTTGGGTTTGTAGTCTCTGTAATTACGTATTTTCACAGTCTTATACCTCAACAGTTTTACATCAAACTGCGACTTTCTTGACTTTAAAATGTATCTTTTAAATTGACAAACATCATATGTGTAATTCAGGGCACAATTCAAACGAGATCAAAATATTTGTTGTCTCGCGCCATTGACTACCATACAATATTTTTCCGAAGTAAGGTTCCATGGTGGTCAACCGGAAGGGGAGGGACTTAGGCTCTCTATAGGCCAGGGAAGGCTGCCGATAGGCTGTCACACCCATCACTCACCACAAATAATAGGGCGGGATCTTAACCCGCCCTGCCACACATGCTTTTATTGGCAGTTGTAACTAATAAAACAAAATTTTCATCATGATGAATTCTGTGTTTCAGAGGTTTCTGGTGATGATAAAGATTGGGGTGTGAGTTACAGTCCTTCAGGCATCTGTGCACTAAAGAACTCAACAGTGATAATGAGATGCACTTATAAATACCCTACTGGATATAAGATCATGAACGTGTTCTGGACCAAGTCATTAAAGAGTGTTGAGCCTCCAGATCTGTCTAAGGACCCTGAATACAGTCAGAGGCTTCAGTATCTGGGAGATCAACAGCAGAACTGCACCGTCAGACTGAGTCATGTGACACTGAAGGATTCACGCATGTACTATTTCAGATTCATCACTGATATAACAAAAGGAAGATATACTGGTGTTCCAGGAGTGACTCTTACTGTCACAGGTGACTTTGATGAGGTTTATCTCTTCTTCTGTGCATTATGTTGAATAACAATCAGTGTATGACTGCAGCACTAGATATAATGTGTGTGTTGTGTTCAGATCTTCAGGTGGAGTCTCCTGAGAGAGTGACAGAGGGAGATTCAGTCACTCTGAGATGTAAAAGCAGCTGCGCTCTGACTGACAGAGCAACACTCATCTGGTACAGAAACTCACAGAAGATATTAACTGAGAATAAATACAATCTCTCCATCAATCCAGTCAGAAGAGAGGATTCAGGCAGATATAGCTGTGCTGTAGACGGACACACTCACATCTCTCCTGCTGTTCAGCTCAATGTCATGTGTGAGTATAAATTTAAGTTTTTATTTTTGAAAAAAACACAGATCAGGTCAGGACATTGGAAAACATTCTGGCAAAATTCTCTCAAAGTTATGAACAAAATTTCTTCCAGTAATAATGTGCTCAATATTGTAGCATTTTTTTACTTGTAAATTGCAGGTTTTTTAAATGCCCTCATAATGTTAGCAGAAAACATTCTTCTTCGAATGTCCTTTAAATAATAAGGGTCACTAACTTTCTGGCTAAAGCCCAGGACACACTGCACAATTTTCCGCTTTCCCAGACGAAAGAATGCCATCGTGAAACAATCGTTGTGATTTCTGTGATTGTGGATTCTAATGGCTGGTCCTTCATTGTACAGTGAGAGACGTTCAAAGACGGCTGTTGTCACGATCTTGTGACCAAAGAAAGCCTACGATAATTTTCTGACAGTGTCAGATATTCAGCATGATCATCTCAGTGTGTTTGCTGCTACGACCTACAGATACTGACCAGCCAATAAAAATACAACATGAAATCAACGCGACATGGTGATAAAACTTAAAACTGTTAACCTCAAGCTCTTTTCCCTTCCTCTTTCGCCGCTTCCTCTTTTTTTTCAGCGCACATTAAAACTACATTTGCCAAAGTGTGATTCATCATTGTCTTTTTTTTCACCACTAGCACATGCTGATGATGTTTATTCTTCTATAGAAAGCATCGTAGCCTACAAGTCCATAGGTGTCATCACCGTACAGTCTACATACATGTCGTATCCAACTTTAATAGATCCATGTCGCACAGTGTGATTTGTAATGATCTTATACACACTGTTAACCCTTGCTGTAAAATTCTGACAATATTATACCATTTTCCATTAAAACAGTAATATACCGTATAAAATAAAAGTCGCCTACAGGAATATACTGTGAATTAACAGTGCTCAAAGTCGACACTCAGAGGCTGTTTTCCAAATCACACCCTATACCCTCATTCACTATTCCCTACATTAGTTCACCAATAAAGTCCACTTGAATGAAAAGAAGTGAGTGAATTGAGACACTGATGAACACCTGATAAGCAGAATCACTGAAGGACAGAGAATCAAGAACAGAAAAAAGAGAAACACAAGAACTACAACTGACTTCCAGCCACACTGAGTGTGAAACCAGTTTACAAACCAGTTTACGATTATTTCTTTCATACATGTACAAAAGTTCTTGTTGAGAATTAACAGATATTTAGTTAATAATAAAATTTGTTGTCACCATGATGGAGATCAGTATTTGCTTTAGTTGGTCTCTTGTCCCTGGACTTCTTACCTTTCATCTCTCTCTGGCTGCTGTAGCGGTGAGTTTATAAAACACATTTGTTATGGCAAGAAAAAGTCAAGAGGAAGATGATCAGGTGTTTTTATTTTTTTGTGATGATGTCACAATCATCCTGGACATGCCTGATTTTCAGATTTTTCCTGTATATTGTCATTGAAATTATAGTTATCTCATATTTAGCATATATCTGTGAATCTACAAAATGAAATCAATATTTCTGTAATCAGGTCTTCTGAAAAATAACAATCATATAGTGCATTCAATTTTATTTTACTCCTGCTTGACTGAGACACACACAGATATCAACAATCAGCATATGAATCTCAACAATGGTGAAAAGTTTCATGTTGCAATGCATGCTGGGTTCCAGGATAATATAAAACTCCCAGCATGCACTGCTGCATGAATAAAAATAATAATAAAAAAGAAATATTGCCACCATTGTTGAGATTCATGTGCTAAATTGTGATATCTCTGTGTTTCTAAAACACAGTGTAGGTCTGTTTCTCTGGTTATGCATCATGTGTTAAAAAAAAAAGAGTCATTGTATCTTACTGCTGCGTTTTCACAGTGGTGGTAATGTAACACTTTTGATTGAGGATTAAACTCTGAATAAGTGAGAATGAATTCCTTAGTGAATGAACAGGCAATATGATGATTTTGTCATCATAATCATTATAACTGCAGTCATTCATAAACTGTGTGTGCACAAGTGTGACTTGCAAAAACACAGCTCAAGCAGCGAAAGAAAAACTAATGTTTTAGCATCAGCATCCCAACTAAAGCAAGCACTGATCTCTATAATGGTAACTTCAAACCAAACATTTTCAATTAAACCTCTCAATAACATCTTCTGTATGACAGAAATAAAGTCATACTGGTTAATAATAAGTGTAATAATGTGTAATGGCTGGAAGTCAGTCGTAGTTATTGTGTTTCTCTATTTTCTGTTCTTGTGTTTCTCTTTTCTTCAGTGATTCTGCTTATTAACAGCAGGTGTTCATCACTAATGCTCAACAATCACTTACATATTCCCTTAATTATCTCACTGCATCGTTACTTTTTACTCGTAGTGTGGATTTCCCTGAGGGGTTGAACGGGTTAACTGTGTAAGATAAAAAAGACACACCCACAAAATGTATTTTAACAGTAATAAACTGTAAGTTATAAAACAGGTATATACTGGCAACACTGTTGCCAGTAGTTTACTGTAAAATTTATTTTTCGGGTCTCCATTGTGCAGAAGAGTAGAGCCTGTGCTTCAGTCCAGGAGAAGATCTACAAACATTGATGATTTGCTGCATGTTGCTTTATTTAACAGGCGGTGACTGTGTAGTTGCTGATCCAGTGGAAATCTTTTTATGTTCAATAGTTTTTTAGTGGTCTCAAATGAAAGAAGTTCACAGTAATACTTTGCTCACATTATTAATGCATTATAAATTTTAGTTAATACATTTAAATGACAGTTGGTCAATTTAAGGCAGTCGGTTTCTGCAAGTGTAATTAGTTAACTATCATTTAGTGCATTTTTGCAGAAACAAACTAGATTACAGTAAAGAACTGTACAATTAACAGTATTTTACTGGCAACAGTGTTGCCAGTATTTTACTGTAAAAAAACCCGGTAAGGTCTAACAGTGCACTGTTAACCCTTGCTGTAAAATTCTGACAATATTATACCATTTTCCATTAAAACAGTAATATACCGTAGAAAATAAAACTAGCCTACAGGAATATACTGTGAATTAACAGTGCTCAAAGTCGACACTCAGAGGCTGTTTTCCCAATCACACCCTATACCCTCATTCACTATTCCCTACATTAGTTCACTAATATAGTCCACTTGAATGAAAAGAAGTGAGTGAATTGAGAAACTGATGAACACCTGATAAGCAGAATCACTGAAGGACAGAGAAAAAAGAACAGAAAAAAGAGAAACACAAAAACTACAACTGACTTCCAGCCACACTGAGTGTGAAACCAGTTTACAAACCAGTTTACGATTATTTCTTTCATATATGTACAAAAGTTCTTGTTGAGAATTAACAATTTGTTGTCACCATGATGGAGATCTGTATTTGCTTTAGTTGGTCTCTTGTCCCTGGACTTCTTACCATTAATTTCTCTCTGACTGCTGTGACAATGAGTTTATAAAACACATTTGTAATGACAAGAAAAAGTCAAGTGGAAGATGATAAGGTGTTTTTATTTTTTGTGATGATGTCACAATCATCCTGGACATGCCTGATTTTCATATTTTTCCTGTATATAGTCATTGAAATTATAGTTATCTCATATTTAGCATATATCTGTGAATCTACAAAATGAAATCAATATTTCTGTAATCAGGTCTTCTGAAGAATATTGTAATCATATAGTGCATTCAATTTTATTTTACTCCTGCTTGACTCAGACACACACAGATATCAACAATCAGCATATGAATCTCAACAATGGTGAAAAGTTTCATGTCGCAATGCATGCTGGGTTCCAGGATAATATAAAACTCCCAGCATGCACTGCTGCATTAATAATAATAATAATAAAAAATAAATATTGCCACCATTGTTGAGATTAATGTGCTAAATTGTGATATCTCGGTGTTTCTAAAACACAGTGTAGGTCTGTTTCTCTGGTTATGCATCATGTGTTAAAAAAAAAAGAGTCATTGTATCATATTGCTGCGTTTTCACAGTGGTGGTAATGTAACACTTTTGATTGAGGATTAAACTCTGAATAAGTGAGAATGAATTCCTTAGTGAAGCAACAGGCAATATGATGATTTTGTCATCATAATCATTTTAACCGCAATCATTCATAAACTGTGTGTGCGCAAGTGTGACTTGCAAAAACACAGCTCAAGCAGCAAAAAAAAAACTAATGTTTTAGCATCAGCATCCCAACTAAAGCAAGCACTGATCTCTATAACGGTAACTTCAAACCAAACATTTTCAATTAAACATCTCAATAACAACTTCTGTATGACAGAAATAAAGTCATACTGGTTAATAATAAGTGTAATAATGTGTAATGGCTGGAAGTCAGTCGTAGTTATTGTGTTTCTCTATTTTCTGTTCTTGTGTTTCTCTTTTCTTCAGTGATTCTGCTTACAATCACTTACATATTCCCTTAATTATCTCACTGCATCGTTACTTTTTACTTGTAGTGTGGATTTCCCTGAGGGGTTGAAAGGGTTAACTGTGTAAGATAAAAAAGACACACCCACAAAATGTATTTTAACAGTAATAAACTGTAAGTTATAAAACAGGTTTATACTGGCAACACTGTTGCCAGTAGTTTACTGTAAAATTTTTTTTTTTTGGGTCACCATTGTGCAGAAGAGTAGAGCCTGTGCTTCAGTCCAGGAGAAGATCTACAAACATTGATGATTTGCTGCATGTTGCTTTATTTAACAGGCGGCGACTGTGTAGTTGCTGGTCCAGTGGAAATCTTTTTATGTACAATAGTTTTTTAGTGGTCTCAAATGAAAGAAGTTCACAGTAATACTTTGCTCACATTATTAATGCATTATAAATTTTAGTTAATACATTTAAATGACAGTTGGTCAATTTAAGGCAGTCGGTTTCTGTAAGTGTAATTAGTTACCTATAATTTAGTGCATTTTTACAGAAACAAACTAGATTACAGTAAAGAACTGTACAATTAACAGTATTTTACTGGCAACAGTGTTGCCAGTATTTTACTGTAAAAAAACCCGGTAAGGTCTAACAGTGTAGGATGGCTAAAATCGTGCAGTCTGAACCAGGATTTAAACAAGGTTAGGTTGGATGCTATACAGCAAAATCCCCTGTGTTTAATTATTAAAATCACTGAAGGAAAGAGAAACTAACATTTGGAGTGATCAGTGTTTCCTGTAGTTGGGCTCTTAACCCTTGATAGTTTTTCTCTTGCTGCTTTAACAGTGTGTTTAGAAAACACTTTCAGATCAGATGATGTTAAACACATATTTCTGGTGACATCATCATGAAGTGGCTTAACTTCCCTTATTGCATCTGAAGTTTAATCATTGATCAGAACCGTGTTTTATGAAATTCAAGAATGGTAAGATGATTCATACCACAGTGCATGATAGGTGCATACAGAACTCATTTATGGCTCCCAGCATGCATTGCGGCATGAAATAAATTATGCAACTGAATTATTTTATTTATTGATTGTCACCATTGTTGATTTTGCATGATGAGTGTTGTTGTGTAAATGTGTCTGAAAGCCCGGAAAATTCTTGCATTTAAATGTTTTAGCACTTGAAATGATCTTCACCTCATTGTGTTTATGTAGTGTAGTTCTCAAAATAGCATTTTTTAAACTTGTTTAAAAAAGTACAGATTTAATAACAATCATAAAACATAACATAAACAATCAGTGTTCATAAAAGTGTTTTAGGTAAAACACAACTGCAGTTGCTGAAATAGAAATAAATCAACAGAAGTCAAGGACCAAGAGCCCAACTAAATCAAACACCGATCACCATAATGGGGACTTTACAGTATTTTTTTTATATAAAACATCAACATCTGAACCTCTGTTAATTTTTGATAAGAACTTCTGTAGACGTCTGACAGAAATAAAGTCAGTCTGGTTAGTAATAAGTGAAGCTGGTAATGCTGTTTGTGGAGTTGTTTAATCCTCCTCTGCTGAGATCTTCACAGATTTAATGTCTTCTTTTCTCTTCAGTTGATTTCATCTAAGCCTGTGACTGAAGTCAGTTGTTGTTCTTGTGTTTCTCTTTCCTTCAGTGATTCTGCTGGTTAACAGCAGGTGTTCATCACTAACGCTCAATCATCACTTGACTTGATAATTTAACACTGGGGTTTTTTGTTGTGTTGTTCAGGTGTGTTTTATTGCAGTTGGAGACTGCTGCTATATAACTTAAATATATGTAACTTTAGCATATTTGTTAGCACACGCGCCTATCGCTGACGCTGGATCAAAACAGTGCGAGTAGAACCAGTCACACATAAATAAATGCTGAATTTACGTAAATAGTCCCTGACACCTGTAGATCTTGTATCCTGTGATCCTTTGATCTCCGTCAGTCCATATGCTGAAATAATGAGTCGTGATGTCAAATTTACTTTGATTGTTAGTGTTTTTGTATATTTCTGTTAGATCCTCCAAAGAACGTCTCAGTGTCCATCAGTCCATCTGGTGTAATAGTGGAGGGAGATTCAGTGACTCTGAACTGCATCAGTGACTCAAACCCTCCTGCTCTGAACTTCAGCTGGTTTAAAGGAGGAACGATTGTAGGATCTAGAAGAATCTACAACATCTCAAAGATCAGCTCTAATGACAGTGGGGAATACAAGTGCAAGTCCAGAAATGAACATGGAGAGAAATACTCTGATAATGTGACTTTAAACGTCATGTGTGAGTTATTGATCACCTGCACATTGTTCAAAAACTTCAAATTCATAGTTTTCTAATATTTGTTGTGAATTTTCATTTTTGTCCTGTTTTAGACCCACCGAGGAACGTCTCGGTGTCCATCAGTCCATCTGGTGTAATAGTGGAGGGAGATTCAGTGACTCTGAACTGCATCAGTGACTCAAACCCTCCTGCTCTGAACTTTACTTGGTTTAAAGGAGGAACGATTGTAGGATCTAGAAGAATCTACAACATCTCAAAGATCAGCTCTAATGACAGTGGGGAATACAAGTGCAAGTCCAGAAATGAACATGGAGAGAAATACTCTAATAATGTGACTTTAAACGTCATGTGTGAGTTAATGATCACCTGCACATTGTTTAAATTTTCTAAATTCATAATTTTCTAATATTCATTGAACTTAATTTTTTGTCTGTTTTAGACCCACCCAGGAATGTCTCAGTGTTGATAAGTGGATCTGGTGTAATAGTGGAGGGAGATTCAGTGACTCTGAACTGCATCAGTGACTCAAACCCTCCTGCTCTGAACTTCAGCTGGTTTAAAGGAGGAAAGATTGTAGGATCTGGAAGAATCTTCAGCATCTCAAAGATCAGCTCTGATGACAGTGGAGAATACAAGTGCAAGTCCATCAATGAACATGGAGGGAAATACTCTAATAATGTGACTTTAAACGTCATGTGTGAGTTCATGATCACCTGCACATTGTTAAAAAAATTAAAATTCATAAGTATTTGTTATGAATTTTCATTTTTGTCTTTAGATCCTCCCAGGAATGTCTCAGTGTTGATGAGTGGATCTGGTGTAATAGTGGAGGGAGATTCAGTGACTCTGAACTGCATCAGTGACTCAAACCCTCCTGCTCTGAACTTCAGCTGGTTTAAGGAGAATGAAACCTCAGCTGTTGGATCTGGACAGAGTTTCAGTGCACTACAGAGTGGACGCTTCTACTGTCAGGCTCACAATCAACATGGATCTCAGAGATCAGACGCTGTAACTGTCACAGGTGAAGCTTTTATTAACACACTCCTGTATCTTCTCATCATCCATCAGTTTGGAGAGTTAATCATGATGATCTTCCTCTTTCAGTTCATCATGTTGCTGGTAGGAATGTGATTGTGATCACAGCGGCATCTGGAGGATTATTCATCATCATCATCTTCATCATCATCTCCATCCTGTTCATTATGTGAGTTCAATAAAAATGTCAGTGATTGTATAAGATAACTTTTGGTCTGATGTAGAACAAAATGGCTAATTTGTGTTCGATTATTAGTAATCTTAGTAATCAAGTAAAACAGTGTTCATATTTTCTCTTAATTTAATACATTCGTCCATATGTTGTTAATGTCTGTGATTATAACAGGAAGAAACAAAGGAGTGTTAAAGCTGAAGATCTCACAGTGAAAGAGGTAAATCATCCAAACACAACACGACTTTACAGAAACAGAAAATCAGTTGATCAGCCGTTATCTGTGTCTCAGACTGTAACTGTACACTGTTAAAAAACCCAGAAATTTACGGTAAAAAAACGGCAGCTGTGGTTGCCAAAAATATGGTAGCAACCTTACTTTGGACTTAAATTTACGGCAAAAAATAAATAAATAAACAAAACATCAGCTGTGGTTCCCAGTAATTTACCATTAAAATACAGTAGCAACCTTTTAGTTTTTACAGGACAACCCTTATGTTTCATTAGCCAATAAATATTATTATTCATTTTCACTAAACTATTAAAATCTACTTTATATCTTTGTAATATACCGATAACCACCATAATAATACAGGTGGTAAATAAGAAAACCACATTATGATTCACCATTAGTTTTCCACAAGCTAAGGCACACATTAATATATATATATATATATATATATATATATATATATATATATATATATATATATATATATATATATATTATTATATTATTGTATAGAATGCTTGATGGTTTTTGGCAAAAATACATTACCTAATTCTATACATTACCTTTGTGGTAACATATGTATATATAGAAGGTGCACAGTGTCATACACATAAATACAAAACACCATCATTGGTGACACACACATGACTCCAAATAATGCCATAAACATTCATTAAACAATAGACAATGTAATATAAACCCCAAATGTACATAACTGATAACAAAAACTAAGAAGAAACATAATTGTTTAAATGATATAACATGTCAATAATGTGAAGTGTCAGGCAGGGAATTCTGGGAATGTCAATATAGAGAAACAACAAGAACTACAACTGACTTCAGCCACATCCTTAGATGAAATCAGCTGAAGAGAAAAGAAGACATTACATCTGTGAAGATCTCAGCAGAGGAGGATTAAACAACTCCACAAACAGCATTACCAGCTTTACTTATTACTAACCAGACTGACTTTATTTCTGTCAGACGTCTACAAAAGGTTTTGTAGCTATTGTAGCTATTACAGTTTTTCACAGTATATAATAAGGGTACATACTGTTAAGCAATTAACATGTCTTTTCTGTTGCTTTTTTACAGTATTTTACCGTTCAAATTCTGAACATTTTTTACAGTGTACAAACTGATGGGATCCTAACATTATCAAAGTCTTTATCAACACAATCCAAATAAACTTTCATAAACTGATATTTTCCTCTTATTAGACCAATGCATATCAAACTCTATGTGAAGCGTCCTCATGTGGTGTGACTCATGAAGAAAAAAAAAACATATTTTTCCATGGTTTAATTCTAATTTTCTATATATATGCTATATATTATGATGAATATTATTTGTCTAATCATTTTATAATCATTATCATTTACATCAGCACAGCAGTGTATGTCACATACAATTCTTATTCTATCATTTAATTATATGTCTGTATTTTAGTATTTTACATGTGATTTGATCTGATCTGGCACTTGATCTGAAAAGTTTGAAACTGCTCTAGACTGAGAATCTACACTTCAGATCAAACTGATTTACATGTCTTAATAATAATTACAAATGTTCTTGTATTTCAGAATGATCTCTATTCTGATGCGTCACGGAGAGTTTCAGTCCATGATAAGCCTCTTTCTGATCCAGATTCAGCCAATGGCGCTCTGTATGCCAGTGTGAAACCCAAAAATTTCAGGGGAAAAGCTCCTGAATCCAGAGATACTGAGGAGATCCAGTACGCAACTGTCCAACATCACAAAAAGACAGAGACGAAGAGAGCAGAGGAGAATGAATGTCAATATGACAATATAAGAGTTAATCAGCCTGATGCTGCAGTGAGGTGAGAAAAAACAACTTAACCAGTACTAACTTAACCAGTACCAACTTAACCAGCAAAAACTTGACCAGTACCAACTTAACCAGCACCATCTTAACCGGCACCAACTTATCCGGCACCAACTTAACCAGTACCAGCTTAACCAGCTTAAACATCACCAACTTAAATAGCACTATCTTAACCAGCACCAGTTGAAACACCACCAACTTAACCAGCACCAACTTAAACAAAACAATCTTAACCAGCACCAGCTTAAACATCACTAACTTAACCAGCACAAACTTTACCAGCACTATCTTAACCATCACCATCTTAACCAGCACTAGTTTAAACAGTACCAGTTTAACCATCACCAACTTAACCAGCACTATCTTAACCAGCAACAGTTTAACCAGCACCATCTTAACCATCACCAACTTAACCAGCACTATCTTAACCAGCACCAACTTAACCAACACTATCTTAACCAGCACCAGCTTAAACCAGGTTAACCATCACCAATTTAACCAGCACTGTCTTAACCAGCACTGTCTTAACCAGTACTGTCTTAACTTGCACCATCTTAACCAGCACTATCTTAAACAGTACTAGTTTAAACAGTACGAGCTTAACCAACACTGACTTAACCAGCACTACCTTAACCATCACCAGCTTAACCAGCATAGATCATATAATCTGAGCTGTAACATCATTGTTGTCCTGTTTGTTTGTTTTTTAGGCAATCAAATGTACAAACTGTGGAAGAGCCTTCAATAATCTACAGCAGCGTGTAATGAGTAATAGTATATTATGTTGTATTATGTATTAATGTAAGTGTTTTATGAAGAGTTTCCACTTCATGTTTTACTCTGTTCTTAAAGGGGTGGTATAAAGCCCTTTTCACAAGATGTAAAATATGTCTTTGATGTCCCCAGTGTGTATGTAAAGTTTTAGCTTTATATAGCATGTTAAAATTGTCAATTATTGGGGGTGAGCAAAAGCGCACCGTTTTGTGTCTGTTCCTTTAAATGCATATGAGCTGCTGCTCCCGGCACAGAGGGTGGAGCTTCAACAGCTTGCACTCACACAGACATGCACTGAAAATTTCAAAAACGTTTAGCCTTTTATGTTCAAACCGGAGTCTGACAATGATGGAGAGACTCAAAAAAAGAAGTGACAACATGTAGAAGCAACAGGACATTTCTGAATGGTTAGTTGATGAATTTACGTAGCTGATGTGTAGTTATCTTCTAGTCATTGATTAGCATATTCTGTCTTGATAATGTATAAATCGTGTGCCGGGGGCGGGGTTTATGTAAATTTTAGGGTTGGTGATGTCACTAACCCGGGAGGAATGTTGTGTAGTCCCTACCAGCCGTTTGTTGTAGTCCTTAAAAAGTGATTTATTTAAAAGCAACTATCTCCCCTTGCTTTGAACTTTGAGCATTGTAACTTTGTAGATGTTGTTTATGCTCAAACAGCAGCATTACACACTAACTAAAGTTAGAAAAGTGAAATCATAATCAACCACCCCTTTAAAACTATTGCTAATGCTTCAATAAACCTGATTAGTCATTAACCTCATGCTGTTTAAAGCTGTAGTGTCTTTACTGGTTATACAGGACTGAACGGTCCTCTAGTGCAGTGGTTCCCAAACCTGTCCTGGAGGACCCCCAACACTGCACGTTTTCTTTGTCTCCCTAATCAAACACACCTGATTCAACTCATCAGCTCATTAACCCATGTGATAATGAGCTGATGAGTTGAATCTGGTGTGTTTGATTAGGGAGACAAAGAAAACGTGCAGTGTTGGGGGTCCTTCAGGACAGGTTTGGGAACCACTGCTCTAGTGGTTGATGTGTGAATTATTCTTCATGGATGAGACAAAAATAGATTCTTGAAATCCAACTACTTTCCCTCCCAAAAACGTTCCGTTCTTTACTCTGATCAGATCTGAATTTCATATTCAGTTTGTTCTGTAATTGTTGTATTTGAAATTAAACTTTAAGACACATCATTTTACATAAATTTTACTGTAAAGCTACTTTGAAGTGATTTGTATTTTACCTTGAAATATGTTTGATATTTCTTTCTGACAATAACAATTACAGTGTGTGCAGTGTATTCAAGGTGCAATTTTACTTACACTGAACATTAAATACATTTTGTTGTTGCAAATATTTATGAATACAAAGATTGGTTAAAACGTCTCGGTTACGTATGGTAACCCTCGTTCCCTGAGTCCAGGGAACGGAGACGCCTCGTCGGGGGAGTTCCCCTGACGAATTGGGATCACGCTAGGGAGACCAATTGCCTTCGAGTGAATTAAAACGAGCCAATGAACATTGGCATGCAATATTTGCATTCCGCAGCCCGCCTACCAGCGCGGGTATAAAGCCCGGAAGCAAACATTGCATCATCGCTTTTCGCTGAGGAGCCGAACAGTGTCCAGCCCTCCGCGAAGGTACAGCAACATGGCGACGGGACGAGGCGTCTCCGTTCCCTGGACTCAGGGAACGAGGGTTACCATACGTAACCGAGACGTTCCCTTTCGTCAGCAGGGAACTCCGACGCCTCGTCGGGGGAGTTCCCCTGACGAATTGGGATCCCTATTCCCAACACCTATTCCCTCTAATTACTGGCCATAGCAAGTACTCGGGAGGAAACAGGTTCCACACGTAGGCTATAAAACCTAGCGAACGTGTTCGGTGTCGCCCAGCCCGCAGCTCTACAAATGTCTGTTAGCGAGGCGCCTTGTGCCAAAGCCCAAGAAGCGGCAACACTCCTAGTGGAATGAGCCCGCAACCTGGGAGGGCAGGGCTCACCCTGGGACTCATAAGCCCTGGTGATAGCATCCACTAGCCAGTGGGCTAACCTCTGCTTGGAGACAGCCTTCCCCTTCTGCTGGCCTCCGTAACAAACAAAGAGCTGATCTGAGGTCCTAAAGCTTTGCGTTCTGTCTACATAAACCCGGAGGGCCCGGACAGGACAGAGAAAAGCTAGGGCTGGGTCTGCCTCCTCCTGGGGCAGCGCTTGCAGGTTCACTACCTGGTCCGCAAAGGGAGTGGTAGGAACCTTGGGCACATATCCGAGCCTGGGTCTCAATACAACCTGAGAAAGGCCAGGCCCGAACTCTAGGCACGATTCGTCGACCGAAAATGCCTGCAGATCCCCCACCCTCTTGAAGGAAGCCAATGCTAACAGGAGCGCTGTCTTAATGGACAGGATATTAAGCTCGACTGACAGCAAAGGCTCAAAAGGAGGACTTTGAAGTGCTTTAAGCACCAGAGTTAAGTCCCAAGAGGGTACAGGGTGCAAGTTGCGAGGTGGATTTAACCTCCTAGCACCCCTGAGGAATCTGATGACCAGGTCGTGCTTCCCCACGGACTTACCTTCAACTACATCGTGATGTGCGGCTATTGCGGCAACATACACTTTAAGGGTGGAGGGAGACAGCCTTCGCTCCAACCCCTGTTGTAGGAAGGAGAGCACGACTCTGATCGGGCAAGTTCGTGGGTTCTCCCCATGGGAAGAACACCAGCCGACAAACAGGTTCCACTTCAGAGCATAGAGGCGCCTCGTAGAGGGGGCTCTAGCTGAAGAGATGGTATCTGCCACTGCCTGTGGCAGGCCATCTAGAACCTCCGCGTCCCGTCCAGGGACCAGACATGGAGTTTCCAGAGGTCTGGACGCGGGTGCCATAGAGTGCCCTGTCTCTGAGAAAGAAGGTCTTTCCTCAGAGAAATCGGCCAAGGAGGGGCTGTCGCGAGGAGCATGAGTTCTGGGAACCAAGTCCGGGTTGGCCAATACGGGGCTACCAAAAGGACCTGCTCCTCGTCCTCCCTGACCTTGCACAGTGTCTGTGCAAGAAGGCTCACTGGGGGGAACGCATATTTGCGTAAATCCCGGGGCCAGCTGTGTGCCAGAGCATCCGTGCCGAGAGTTCCTTCGGTCAGGGAGTAATACCACTGGCAATGGGTCGTGTCCGGAGAGGCAAACAGGTCTACCTGTGCGGCTCCGAAGATTCGCCAAATCAGCTGGACCACCTGGGGATGGAGTCGCCATTCTCCCGGAAGGGGAGGCTGACGTGAAAGCTCGTCGGCCACACAATTGAACTCCCCTGGGACATGAACGGCACGAAGCGACCTCAGATGCTTCTGACTCCATAGGAGGAGGTGGGAGGCGAGTCGCGACATACGACGGGAGCGCAGACCACCTTGTCGGTTGATGTACGCAACGGTCGCAGTGCTGTCCGTACGGACCAGTACGTGTTTGTGTCTGAGAAACCCCTTGAGGCGACACAAGGCCAAGCGTACTGCTTGCAACTCTAGGCAGTTGATGTGCCAATGCAGCTGGGGCCCCGTCCACAGACCCGAGACTGCATGCCCTTTGTACGTGGCCCCCCAACCCTTGGCAGAAGCATCTGTGAACACCACAGCATGCCTGGAAACCTGGACTAGGGGCACTCCGGCCCGTAGAAACCCAGGATCCGACCAAGGGGAGAAGGTTTGGCGACAGTGCAGGGTGACTTTGACCCGGAACGTGCCGCTCTGCCACGCCCACCTCGGGACCCGATCGTGAAGCCAGTGCTGGAGCGGTCTCATATGCAACAAACCGAGCGGCGTTACTGCGGCTGCGGCTGCCATATGCCCCAGGAGCCTCTGAAACTGTTTCAGTGGGACCGCTGTCCTGCCTCGAAAGGACTTGAGACAGGTGAGCACTGACTGGACGCACTCCTCTGTGAGGCACGCAGTCTGAGCGACCGAGTCCAGTTCCATACCGAGATAAGAGATCCTCTGCACGGGGCAAAGTTTGCTCTTCTCCCAGTTGACCTGAAGCCCCAACTGACTGAGGTGACGGAGCACCATGTCCCTGTGATCGCACAACACATCTCGCGAGTGAGCAAGAATGAGCCAGTCGTCGAGATAGTTGAGAATGCGAACGCCTTGTTCTCTCATGGGAACAATGGCCGCCTCCGCGACTTTCGTGAAGACACGGGGCGACAGGGCCAGCCCGAAGGGTAGGACCTTGTACTGATATGCTCGACCCTCGAAAGCAAACCGAAGAAATGGTCTGTGTCGAGGAAGAATCGAGACATGAAAGTACGCGTCCTTCAGGTCGATCGCTGCAAACCAATCCCGGGGACGGATGCATTCGAAAATGCGTTTCTGCGTGAGCATCTTGAACGGGAGCTTGTGCAGGGCCCGATTCAATACTCGCAGATCCAGGATTGGCCGTAACCCACCGCCTTTCTTGGGTACAATGAAGTAAGGGCTGTAAAACCCTGACCTCATATCGGCTGGAGGGACCGGCTCGATCGCGTCCTTCGCCAGCAGGACGTTGATCTCTTTCCGCAAGACCGGAGCATCCACTGGACGCACATGGCTGAAGTGGACGCCCCTGAACTTGGGAGGCCGGCGCGCAAATTGAATTGCATAGCCGAGCCGGATGGTGCGGATGAGCCAGCGCGACGGACTCGGGAGCTCTAACCAGGCTCCGAGAAACCGCCGCAACGAGCCCACCCGCACCGCCGGCATACCCGCGGAGGGGCAGCGAGGCGGAAGGCAGGGACATGGCTCCGGTGGCATTGTAGCGGCCGAGAGCGGGGCCTGGGTGTGTGCTTGGACAACACCTACCTGCTTCCACCCGGGGACAGACGGCAGAGAAGACCCTAGAGTGTTCTGCTGCGGGCTGTCGCCTGGCGAGAGAAGGGGAGGAGACGAGGAGCGAGGCCCAAGGGCGGCTGCTGGTCTCCGTACCTTCCCGCCCAGCGGCAGACAGGAGTGACGTGACCGGGGTGGCGCCACTGCTATCTGAGAGCTGGGGAGAGGGGAACGAGAGCGGCGCAGCTCGGGGGCGGCGCGCACTGCCATTCTGACCCTCTCGGACGGAGGAGACTGGTCTTATTTTACTGCCAGTCTCGACCGTGAGGGGAAACGAGGAGCGAGGCCCGGGGGCATCGAGTCCTGGTTTCCGCCTCACCCAGCGAGAGACGAGAGTGACGAGGCCGAAGCCCTCACTGCCATCTGAGCGCTGGGGCCCGTGAGCGACTTAGAGGAAGTGGACTGCTCAAACTGGGTACCGCTGACTGGATGACCAGCGGCGGAACAGAAACAAAATTCTCCACCCGGCCCTCCCCCGGGGGAAGGAGTGGTGATGACACGCACTCCCGAAGAGCAGAACGTCACATACTCTGGTCGCTTCTCTCAGAGTTATTTCCCTACCTTTTGCTAGGGGGAAACAACTCTGAGTGGGCTGGTTTTGAGGCGCTCCTGGACCACTAGTGTGGACATCGTCTGACCGAGGGCCAGCGTTGTGACTAATCACGGTCAGTCACTAAGCGCAGCTCCACCCCGAGTCAGAACTACCCACGTGCAGTGAAAGTGCAGGGGTAGTGAGAGAGGAAAAACTTTTGCAGATTTAGGCATGTTTGGCTTGCCATATTGGCACCAAAAAGCTTCCATACTGCCAAAATTTTTCACACACATCCAGGCACTTTAGAATAGCCCAGGAAAGTGTGGCTGTCAAGTCTGAACCTTCAGCACGAGAACACACCATTATAGTAGGAACTCAGCATCATTTCCAGAGTATAACAGCCCTCTCTCCGATGTAGCAATCGACATCTGTCCTCCCTGGAGCCCCGAATGAAATGCTCGGTCCCTCATGAGAAGGACCAGAACCCCATTCGAAAGCCTCGACGGCACACGGCACGCTGAGCGGCTGAAGTCTTTACGAGAAAGACGAGACGAACAACGTGCCGACGTGGACATGCACTCATGAGAGAACATGAACCACCCACGAACACAGTCTCAACACACTGATTAGGCATGTGAAACAGTGATCGTGGCCGTCAACCAGGCATGCAAGACAGTGAACGTGGCCATCGCCTCGATGACACACGGCACGCTGAGCGCTCAAGCCTGCAGGCAAGGCGAACAACGTGCCGACGTGGTCATGCTCTCATAAGAAAGCATAAACCACCCACGAACACAGTCTCAGCATGTTTGTGATGCGCTAGAGGAGTAGGAAGCTCGTGAGGGTCTTTCACCTGGCGAGACGTTCCACACTGTAACCCTCAGACCACCAAATGCTCATTAACCAAAGTAGTCCTCTTTTTAGAAAAGGAACTAAATTGGGGAACAAGCAAATGGGACTCAACCTCGTAGAGGTACACGAGTCTCGGCCGCGCATCTAGAGCGCCGAATGACGCGCGCTGAGTTGCCGTGACAACCCGCGCTGTCAGCCGGCGCTCGACGGCACACGGCACGCTGAACGGCTCGATCCTTTAAAAAGGGGAGACGAACAACGTGCCGACGTGGTCATGCACTCATGAGAGAACATGAACCACCCACGAACGCAGCTTCAACACACTGATTAGGCATGTGAAACAGCGGTCGTGGCCGTCAATGAGGACAGGAAACGATCGCATCCAGAAACACACGAGTGAAACGTCATCCTGAAAAGGACGCGATCTTCACTCGTGTTGCTCTTTCAGGAAGAAAGTACTCTCTTTATTGTGCTGAAGCACACAGGGATCCAACGCGGCGACACAGCGGGGAAACTGCAAGCCCGCTGTGCGCACTCAACCGTTTACCAGCTGTGAAAACAGCTTTTGAATTAACAGTGTAGACGCAGCCGGCAGACAGGAATCGCGTGGTCGCTGAAGCGCCGTCTCACCAACACAGAGAGATCCCCTCCTGAAACAGCAGACTCGTAGAGCGTAAGAAAGATACAATCTTAAGCTCATTCACTCAGAGAGGACACAACCGGTCGGCTCCGAAGCAAAAAGCGATGATGCAATGTTTGCTTCCGGGCTTTATACCCGCGCTGGTAGGCGGGCTGCGGAATGCAAATATTGCATGCCAATGTTCATTGGCTCGTTTTAATTCACTCGAAGGCAATTGGTCTCCCTAGCGTGATCCCAATTCGTCAGGGGAACTCCCCCGACCAGGCGTCGGAGTTCCCTGCTGACGAAAGGGAAGGAGATATTTTTAATGTTTCATCATGAGCATCCTTATTTTTTACTGACCCATGAATAAAATATACTTGAATAAACAAATTTATACTTGATTAAATCAATACACCAACAATAAAACTGATATGTATTAGATATACCAATGTATTATAAACCAGTGCGTTTATCATTAAATCATAAATGAAACCAATAAACCATATTCACACAGCACACATACAGTATGTATTATTTCTTGAATGGCATTTAGTTTCTTCTTCCCCAACACACATTTCCCATCATCCTCGGCTTTTCTCCTGTCAGGTGAGCTCATATTGCAGATGGTGCTGTGTGTTCAGTCAGTTCAGACGATTAGACACTTTTTCTCTCTGTTCTTCACTGGGGACGGGTCCAGGACTGCCCGGACAGCTTCATCAAACACCGTCTTAAGGCCCATCTGTGTTAATGCTGAGCACTCCAGGTACTTCACAGCTCCTGTTTCTGTAGCCATATCCAGACCTTGTTTGTATGTGATGGGGGTTTGTTTCTTCCTTTTCAGCTCTTCAGTGGTGTTCTTGTCGTCTCTCAGATCAAGTTTAGTCCCAACAAGAATTACCGGAGTGTTGGGGCAATGATGTCTGACCTCTGGAAACCACCTTGCACGGATGTTCTCAAACGAGTCTGGATCCACAAGAGAGAAACAGATCAAGAACACATCAGTCTGAGGGTAGGAAAGTGGTCGAAGCCTCTCACAATCCTCTTGTCCTGATGTATCCCACAGTCCCAGGGTCACTGGATTCCCATCAACCGTTACATTAACAGAATAATTATCAAACACAGTGGGGACCGCACTCGGAGAATGACCAATGGTGTAGCTGATCAGAAGTTTTGTTTTATCCACAGCCCTGTCCCCGACGATCACACACTTTATGGTCTGCATTTTTCACTTCACACGCTGTCCTGTTAGCACTCAGCTTCATCTTGGAATGAATCAATAAAAGCTGCTCCGACCGGGATAATCCACCCTAAAAAAATCAATAACACAGTGATTCCACACAGAAAAGAACGAGGTGTGGAGTCGATAAAAGTGAAAGGAAAATTTCAAACTCGACAAAGTAAAGTTAGCTGGTCGACTGCATGTAAACGTGTGTGCTGCTGCTCCAGTCTGTTAGGTTTAGGAAGAAAAGACAGAAACGAAAGGGCTTTATTTAAAGTCAGAACAAAAAACTACAGGAAAACATCCACAGCAAACACGTGGAAAAAAGGAAGAAAACGAGGGAGAGGAGGTGGGGCAAATTAACTAATAATCAGATAACAAGCAGGTGAGGCCAAGATGAGAAACTGACAGAGGATCACATTAAACACACACTGTAAAAAAATGAGCTGTAAAATAATGGTTATACTGGCAGCTGTGGTTGCCAGTAATGTACTGTTCATTTACAGCCCTTTACCGTTAATTTACAGCTCTCTTTTTTTACAGTATGTTATGGATTTGTCAGCGTCTGTGTCTGCGTCTCAAGGACGTGAACGCATCAACCTCATGTCCTGACCTGCTGTGAGAGTTTATTTACAAAGGCTAATTACCTTGTAAGCAGTTCAAGCAATAGTAGTAAAAAATAACTTTTTCTCATCCGAGGTTTTTCAACACTGTAAAAAATGTTCGTAATTTTAACTGTAAAAAACTGTAAAAAAGCAACGAAAAAAAAATGTTAATTCCTTAAAGGGATACTTCAGGATTTAGCATTAAGCTTTGTATTAGTAGAAAACCTGTAGTATTTTCGAATTACCATGCTTTACACCCTCATATCCCCCTGAGACAAGAGATTTATGTATTTTTTGTCTGGAAAAAATCCTCCGATGACGCAAAAATCGTCATTTTGCGTCATCGGAGGATTTTCTGGCCAGAGGCTAAAGACTACAGCCAGTAGATGGCGTTGTTCCGCATGTTTTCAGCCCGCTCATAGAGGGTGGGATCTCACTCACAGAATGTACACAGTGTCAGCCGTCTTTCTTTGGAAGCTAAGCTAGCAGGCTCTTGTTCTGTGGTCTGTGGAGAAAGCTGAATAGTAGGAGAAAGCTGAGTAAGTAGGGGTTACCATCTTCCTTTTCCCGGACTTGTCCGGCGGGCGAGATCGTTCAAAATGTCCGGGATTCAGCTTTTGCGTTCTGCGGTCGCCATTCATTGTTTACATGCACACCTTTTGTTTCAATCTAACTAAATTCATTCCGATCGGTGAATCTGAATGTAGTGTTTACATGAACGCTAAACAAGTGATCGGTTGATGTGCGTTTTACCCTTGCTAAGAAAATTCCCGCTCCTCCGTGAGAGATGGGAGACCCGGCGCGTCTCAGTAATGACGCCACCGGCCTCGCGCCGTTCTCCCGCGGCCGTCAGCCTCGTCCTGCTCGCCACAGTAAACATGATGAATGAATGGCGACTGTAGAACGCAAAAGCCGAATCCCGGACATTTTGGGCGATCTCTAGAGATCCCTGCCAAATCCCTGGCAAACTCATCACGTAGGCTAAGTTAGCCTTGTTGTTTTCAACTGCGCACTCTTACCGGTAGGCGTGGCCTCCTAAGGCAGCGAAGCAAGTGCATTCTGGGAGTTGTTGTCTTTCATCCACATAAGCCAAAAATACATTTTCTGGCTTTTCTCAGTCTAGAAAGCTCCAAATTCAAAACTTTCTTCACATTTCTAATACTTAAATTACCTATTTTAAATACACATTCATCTTCCCAGAGGTGAAGTATCCCTTTAACGGTATGTACCCTTACTATATACAGTGAAAAACTGTAATAGCTCTCACGGGACATTTCATGTAATTTTACATTAATATACTGTTAAATGTACGGATTTTGGAAGTACACTGTAAAAAAAAAACTTACCGTTGCATTTACCGTACCTTACCGTAAAAAATACGGTAGCAAATGTTTACTAATTTTACATCATCAAACTAAAAATTACGGTGAAAAACTGCCAGCTGGTTGCCAGTACTTTACCGTAAAAAATACGGTATAAATATTATGTTTTACGGCATTGAACTAAAGTTTACGGTAAAAAACTGGCAGCTGGTTGAAAGTGATTTACCGTAAAAAATATGGTAGTAATATTTTAGGTTTTACGGCAGTGATCTAAATATTACGGTAAAAAAACTGGCAGCTGTGGTTGCCAGTACTTTACCGTAAAAAATACGGTAGAATTTTTTTTGCTTTTACGGCACTGAAATAAAGTTTACGGTAAAAAACTAGCAGCTTGCAAGTGCTTTACCGTAAAAAATACGGTAGTAATATTTGAGGTTTTATGGCATTGAACATTGAACTGAACTTTTATATAAAAAATAAAAACCTGCCAGCTGTGGTTTCCTGTAATCTAATTATTGAGAATTACCAGAGGTTTAGATGTTGATGTTTTATTGAAAATAATAAAGTTTGAAGTTACCATTATGGAGATGAGTGTTTGCTTTAGTTGGGCTTTTGACCCTTGACTTTTTAACTTTAGATTTACTCTGACTGCCTTAACTGTGTGGTTATATAACACAAACGTTATGGCATGAAAATCAGAGACAAAATGTGACCAGGTGATAATGGCAGGTTAATGATGAGATCATCGTCATATTGTGGCCTGATTCACTGATCTCATAAAGAGTCTAATCTCTCACTTTGTGAGCAAAGTGATAATATTAATTATAATATTCAAAATAAATATTTCATATTACTGAGTATAATATCTCTGTAAGTGAGCAACAGATAATTTGAAGAACTTTAAAAATACATGGTGTAGAAAAAAGGTTTTGAACTACTGCTTGATTTAAACCAACACAGACATCAAGATTCAGCGTATGAATCTCAACAACGGTGACAATCAACACAATAATCAGATAAAACATCACAAAACAAGCTACTAAAAAGCTGCAACAAAAACAACATAAAAAATAAAAGCAGATATAATAATAAAAGAAAATACTAAGGCAATTCAGCATAATGTATTCCTGCTGCAATGCATGCTGGGAGATACTGATGAGTTTTGATTGGAGGCTCCATCAAGTGCACTGCACTTTTATCATCACCATTGTTGAGATTCATACGCTGACTCTTGATGTCTGTGTGTGTCTGAAAGATACAGCAGTTCAAACCTTTATTGTACACAATGTTTTAAAAATTCTTCTGATTATCACAGCAATGATGGATCACATGCTGTAGAATCATAGGGCTACTACAATCAATAATGTAAAATTAATAACACATATAATCAAAGATAAGACTCTATAAGAGCTCAGTGAATCAAACATGGTGATTGCCATCACTGATACACAACCAACATCACATGATTCAATTTCTCTCTGATTTCCTAGCCATAATCAACATGTCTTATAAACACAGAGATACAGCAGGCAGAGAAAATCTAATGTCAGAAAGTCAAGGGTCAAGAGCCCAACTAAAGCAGTCACTGATCTCCATCATGGTGACTTCAAATGAAACAATAAATCATCAACATCTAAACCTCTGTTAATTCTCAAACAGAACTGTAGACGTCTGACATAAATAAAGTCAGTCTGGTTAGTAATAAGTGAAGCTGGTAATGCTGGTTGTGGAGTTGTTTAATCCTCCTCTGCTGAGATCTTCACAGATTTAATGTTTTTTTATCTTCAGTTGATTTCATCTTAGGCTGTGGCTGAAGTCAGTTGTAGTTCTTGTGTTTCTGCTCGTCTCTTTTTTCTGTTCCTGTTGTTTCTCTAAATGGACATTCCCAGAATTCCCTGTGTGACACTTCACATTTGATTTCATTTAAATAATTATGTTTCTTCTTGGTTTTTGTTATCAGTTTTATACATTTGGGGTTTATATTACATCATATATTGTTTAATGAATGTTTATGGCATTATTTGGAGTCATGTGTGTGTCACCATGATGGTGTTTTGTGTTTGTGTGTATGACACTGTGCACCTTCTAAATATTAACATGTGCCTCAGTTTGTGGAAAACGTACTCGATTACTAACGTAACCTCGGTTCTCTCTAGAAGAGGGAACGAGTACTGCGTTTGAAAAACGCTGCGGGAAAAGTCTCTTTTCACGAAACACTGAAGCAAAAATTATTCTTTAATTTTCATATATGTAAAACGCGTTGCGGCAGCAGCAGTCAGCTGAAGCAAGACGGCTTGTCCGCTCATTGGCTGCTCTGCGGCAACTGCATAAGCCTATCGAGCGAGGCCTGAGGTGAAGTCAGGCCAATGAGGGCGCTTCGCGCCCTCCTCGCCGCTTCCCGCCGAGACGGGCGTGGCTTACCTCTATAAAAGGAGCTCGAGAAGGCTGATTCACTTGATTTTGATCGCTGAAGCGAACCAGAGTGAACCAAATGCACGGCAAGGGAACGCAGTACTCGTTCCCTCTTCTAGAGAGAACCGAGGTTACGTTAGTAACCGAGTACGTTCTCTTACGAGAGTTCTCTCGTACTGCGTTTGAAAAACGCTGCGGGAACCCCTTGCAAAACGCCGTGCGTGCTGGGATAAAAACACTGATCACCGGAAGCTATTTCAGGCATACAGTGCATAATCACCAGATAGACTCACACAGAGTCAGGGAATAAGGGGGGGGAGCCTTAATTCCCTATACTGTAGCGTCCGCAGGCTTAACATGACCTCACAGGGAGAGTCTAAAGACAGGAGGGGTTTCCTCCGTCCTTATATGGACATGTCCACAGACGCGAGTATGACATCACATAGCCAAGGTAGGGAGCCTGCACTAATGTGGGAAAACGTGGGTCTTACACAGTTCTGCCCAGTATAGTCGGTAGCGCATTGCGCCTGTAAATGGATTACACCGACAAAAGCTTAGCCTGTAAGGCGGGAACCTCTAGGTTATAAAACCTGATAAATGTAGACGGAGAGGCCCAGCCTGCCGCCGTACATATATCCTGTAAGGAAATCCCGCTGGACCAAGCCCACGAGGAGGCAACGCCTCTCGTAGAGTGCGCTCTGACTCCCAACGGGCATTGAATGCCCTTGGCAGTATAAGCCAGCGCTATGGCGTCAACTATCCATCTGGATAGACTTTGTTTCGAAACAGCCGTTCCTTTGGAACGTCCGCTGAACGAGACAAAGAGCTGCTCTGTCTGTCTGAAGGCAGCAGAGCGGGACATATAAGTTCTTAAAGCCCTAACCGGGCAAAGAAAACTCGAGTCCCCTTCCTCACTCGACGCCGACAGGGCAGCCAGGGAAATAACCTGAGCCCGAAAAGGCGTGTTGAGGGATTTCGGCACATAGCCGTGCTTAGGTTTGAGTATGACTTTAGAGTCATTAGGACCAAACTCCAAGCACGTCGGGCTCACAGAGAGCGCGTGCAGATCGCCTATGCGCTTCACTGAAGCGAGAGCCATCAAAAGCACTGTTTTGAAAGACAAATGTTTGAGGCTGATAGACTGGATAGGCTCGAAAGGGGCACCTTTCATGGCCGCGAGGACCGTAGAAAGGTCCCACATAGGGACTGAAGGAGGTCTGGGTGGATTCAGTCTCCTAGCTCCCCTGAGGAAGCGGATGACTAAATCATTCCTTCCCAGTGACTGACCCAGCGTTGAACCGGAGAACGCTGAAATAGCCGCCACATACACTTTGAGCGTGGAAGGGGATCTGCCCTTATCCAACAGCTCTTGTAGGAAGGAGAGAACCTCCGCTACCTCACATTCGAGGGGTGAAAGGCTCCGAGCTGTACACCAGCCGGAGAAAACCGACCACTTTGAAGCGTAGAGCCGCCTGACGGTCGACGGCGCTCTAGCCTCAGTGATGGTATTCATGACTCCCTCTGCGAGACCAACGGGTATCCGTTGAGCGCCCACACATGAAGGGACCACAGTTCCGGGTGTGGGTGCCAGATCGAGCCCCTGGCCTGCGAGAGGAGATCTCTCCTCAACGGCACTGGCCATGGAGCGATATCTGCTAACTGCATCAGAACTGGGAACCATGCCTGGTTCTTCCAGAACGGTGCTACAAGCAGCACTGGGCATTTTGTTTTCCTGACCCGTTCCAACACCTGTGGCAGGAGGGAGACGGGGGGAAAAGCGTATAGCGGGCAGCGCGGCCACCTTTGGGACAGCGCGCTGTCGGTCTTTGAAAAGAATGCGGGGCAGTGAGCGTTTTCGTGGGACGCGAATAGGTCCACCTCCGCTTTGCCGAATCTCTCCCACAACAGCCGGACTGTTTGTGGGTGTAGAGACCATTCGCCTGTAGGAACGTTGTTCCTGGACAGTCTGTCCGGGCCCACATTCAGAAGCCCGGGTACATGCACTGCTCTCAGCGAGCGTAAGTTGTGCTGAGCCCATAGTAGGAGGCGTTTCGCCAGCCTGTACAGGGATATGGAATTCAGACCGCCCTGGCGATTTATGTAGGACACCACAGCCATGTTGTCCGAACGGACTATGACGTGTTGGTCCTTGATGTGGGGACAAAAACGCGTCAGCGCGTTGTGTACTGCCAGCATTTCTAGGCAGTTTATGTGTTGGAGCTTTTCTCGTTCCGACCATAGGCCGAAGAACGGTCTGCCCTCGAGCAGCGCTCCCCATCCCGAGGTGGATGCGTCCGTCGACACCATCCTCACCCTCGAGAAAGTCCCCAGGCTTACACCTGATTGGTACCAGTCGTTCGCCATCCAAGGCACCAGGGCTGTGACACAGTCCTGATCGACCTTGAGGCGTAATTGACCGGACACCCACGCTCTGCGCGGTACCCGCGCTTTCAACCAGAACTGCAGCGGGCGCATGCGGAGCAAGCCCAGCCGGAGAACTGACGATGCTGAGGCCATGAGACCCAGCATCCTTTGAAATTTCCTGAGCGGGGTGAAAGCGCCGCGGCGGAAAGACTTCGCTGCGCGCTGAATGTTCAGCACGCGCTGTGGCGACAGCTGCGCTGTCATAGACTGTGAGTCTAGAACTATACCCAGAAACGGAATCGTCTGACTGGGGTTCAGTGAACTCTTCGCCCAATTGACCGTGATACCAAGATTCTCGAGGTGATCGAGTAAAATGGCTCTGTGCTCTACGAGCTGAGATCGTGATTGGGCTAGGATCAACCAGTCGTCCAAATAGTTCAGCACTCGCATGCCTCTGAGTCTGAGAGGAGCGAGCGCTGCGTCCATGCATTTCGTAAATGTACGAGGTGCCAGGGACAAGCCGAAAGGCAGGACTGTATACTGGTATGTCTGACCCTCGAAGGCGAATCTCAAGAATCGCCTGTGATGTGACGCTATCTGTATTTGAAAATACGCGTCCTTCAGATCTATCGACATGAACCAGTCTTCCCGGCGAACATGCGCGAGAATTTTGCTGGTCGTGAGCATTTTGAAACGACGTTTCACTAACACTCTGTTCAGTCGTCTTAGATCCAGAATGGGTCTGATACCGCCGTCCTTTTTGGGGACTAGAAAGTATCTGCTGTATATCCCCTGTTCGCTTTGAGCTCGGGGAACAAGCTCTATCGCCCCTTTGCTTATCAGTTTTGATATTTCGGCGCGAAGTAGGTGTGCTACTTTCAGCGGTACCGAAGTTTCGACGCGCGCTGTGAAGTGCGGAGGGCGTCGATAAAACTGTAGCGAGAAGCCTCTCTTTATAATGCCTAAGACCCAGTCCGAAACCCCTGGAAGCGCTGCCCATGCATCTGCATGGTTGGCTAAGGGCCGGATACAGAGCGCGCTCTGTTCGCCGTGCGACAGAGGTGCTACGGGGCTCACAAACGTAGGCGTTATGCCTGCGGCATTTGAGGCGGGGGGCGCGCTTAATACAGCGGGCGGAGCGCTCGCCCTCGACCTTACAACAGTGCTTGGCTGAGTGAGGGAGGGCTGCGAGAGTCCCGTGGGACTCATGTGTGCGAGTAGATGTGGGCTGGGAGCGGGCACATTTACTGCTTGTGGCGCGCTGCCTGTGTAAGCAGCGCGCGCGCTCACAGGTCTCGTTTTTACAGAGAGCCTGTGATCTGATAGACATAGTGTTCGTGGGCACTGAGTAGTGGGCACTTTTACTATGTGGGGAGCGCAATCGACCTGAGTCGATTTTATTTGCGCGAGCCCTAAGTGCAGGGCTGTGCTTGTGTGTAGGGATGGGCACTGAGGAGTGGGCATCGACACTACATTTATAGCACCATCGGCCGTGGCCGGGACACCAGAAATCACACTCTTTTCGGGATATATCTGGGTAGCCGTAAAAACGGCTTTTGAGTGCAGGCAAGCGGGCACTTGTACAGGCTTGCGCTTTGCAGAAAACGCTGGAACAGCCGCAAATCTTGGGGCTGAAACAGCGAGGCGCTTGGGTGGGAGGCCGGCCGCAACGGGACTCACACACCTGCGCTTTCCTAGGCGGGCTAGGACTTCTTCGGGACCTCTGGTTTCACCGCAATCCTCGGTCGCGGCGCGCGCGCGGGGCGCCGGGCGCTCGATCGAGAGCGGGGTCTCGAGCTGCGCTGTTGTGGCTGCTGCGAAGAGGAGGCCGAAGGCGGGGGCTGAGGCTGTGAGGTCCGCGGGTTCCGTTTATCACGACTCGTCGCGGAACCAGAGCGCTTCGGTAGGAAGTGCTTGAAAGCCTGGGACGCTTTCTGGGCTTCGGTAAATCTCTCCACGAACTCGGAGAGAGAAGAACCAAAGAGGCCAGCGGAAGACAGCGGGGCGTCGAGAAACGCGGTGCGCTCGGAATCGGCCATCTCCGTGAGCGTCAGCCATAAGTGCCTCTCAGCGACAGTGGCGGAAGCCATACAGCGTCCCATGGCTTGTGCGGCAGCTTTGGTGGCTCGGAGCGTGAGGTCCGAAGCACTCCTCAAATCCGCAATACAGACAGCATCAGGCCCAATCTCGTCCCACTTACGGAGGAGATCACCCTGGAAAATCTGTAAGGTAGCCATGGTGTGTAGCGCTGACGCGGCTTGCCCAGCGGCGGAGAATATTCGCGCGAGCAGCGTCGACGTCATGCGGCAGGCTTTTGAAGGCAACACCGGTTTAGTCCGCCGTCCAGCAGAGGGCGGGCACAGATGGGTCGCTATAGCCTGTTCCACCGGCGGCAGAGAGAGGTAGCCTCGGTCATTCGCCTTGTCCAGTGAGGAGAATGTAGGCGACACAGATGAGCGCGTTCGCGCAGAGTAGGGCGCGTTCCAGGCCTTCGCAACTTCTTCATGTAACTCAGGAAGAAAAGGAGCGGGCTTAGATTCCGGAGAAGTGCGCTCACCGGGGAGGAAGCTACCATCAAGCCGGGTGCGAGAGGGGGGCTCCGGTGCAGACCACTCGCATGAGCTCCGTCTCGATGTTGGCTCTCGCTGAGGGCTTTCGGGCAGGAGGCGCGAGATCCTCAGAGCTCGCCCAATCCTCGCTGCCTGAAGCCAGGAGAGAACAGGAATCCTTTTCCCTCGACGCGGCCTCTGAAACAACTTCCTCTGATGAAGCGGCGGCAGACTGCGGGCGCTGAGCATCAGGAAGTGATTCGGGCGAGGCCGGTGAAGCTGGCGGGCGAACCGGCGAGCTTGGTCGGGCTGGAGCGGGTTCCGGGACCCGCTGCGAGCGGCGCTTCTTACGGCGCGGCATCGCGGCGGTGAATGCAGGCTTCGAAAAGGATGCCAGGCGGGTCCTCAGAGCCACCATAGGCAAAAGCTCGCAGTGAGGGCAGCCGCCGTCAGCGAGCGGGAGCGCTGCATGGTCCTCACCGAGGCAGGAAACACAGATGACGTGGTTGTCTCCCTCCCGCAGGATTTAGGCATCTTTAGAAAGACGCCGCTCTTTTAGGGGGTGAGTGCTACGAGAACACTCACACACACACACAAAACAGAGCAACAGTAAAGGATATCGGCGTCGGAAAGCGCAGCAGGTACGGCTGTAGAAGGCGGCGTTGGCCAGCGGCTTCGAGGGCTCGTCCCGCTGAAGTGCTTGCTTCGAACGACGCTGCTTCCATGATCCAGCGATGCGTGCGCTTCGCTGAAGAGATTAAAATCAAGTGAATCAGCCTTCTCGAGCTCCTTTTATAGAGGTAAGCCACGCCCGTCTCGGCGGGAAGCGGCGAGGAGGGCGCGAAGCGCCCTCATTGGCCTGACGTCACCTCAGGCCTCGCTCGATAGGCTTATGCAGTTGCCGCAGAGCAGCCAATGAGCGGACAAGCCGTCTTGCTTCAGCTGACTGCTGCTGCCGCAACGCGTTTTACATATATGAAAATTAAAGGATAATTTTTGCTTCAGTGTTTCGTGAAAAGAGACTTTTCCCGCAGCGTTTTTCAAACGCAGTACGAGAGAACTCTCGTAAGAGAACTAATGGTATACTTAAATCATCGTGTTTTTTTCTTTTTTTTACCCCTTGTGTTATTATGATGGTTATCAGTATATTACAAAGATATAAAGCAGACTTTAATACTTTAGTGAAATTTAATGATAACATTTATCGGTTTATGTAATATAACGGTTGTCCCGTGAAAACTAAAAGGTTCCTACTGTATTTTTTATGGTAAAGTACTGGGAACCACAGCTGATGTTTTTTTTACCACACATTTAAATCCTGCTGAAGGTTTTTTTTTTTTTTTTTTTTTTAAAGTAAGGTTGCTACCATATTTTTTACGGTAAAATACTGGCAACCAAGCTGACGTTTTTTTAGCGTAAATTTCACAGGGTTTTTTTTACATTGTGTTTTTTTGCCCGTAAATTTAAAACCCGTAAAACATAAAAGACAACCAACAGTCAAAAATGCAGTCATATTTATATGGAACTGGGTTGTTCTTATGCAGTTTCTTGTTTTTTTTCCAGAGGAACTAAAGCATGTGACATCAACCTTCTATTGCCTCAGTCGAGGGGGTTTTTGGTGAAAACATTGTTTCCCCTATATGGGCATTCTTGCGTCCTTTCCGTCCTCTGCGCTTTGGGCTTCTGTGTAAGTGTGTGCGTGCATATGTATCTGGAAGTGTGTTTGTAGGTCCAAAATATCTATTAAAATTCAAATATTGTCCTACATGTTTGATAGTCCATCAGTGTGTATATATGAAAACGACATCAAATATTAAGTCAGTTTGATTTGCATATTTGACCTGTTATTTTACGTCAATGTTTCATGTCAATTTTAACATCAATTGCCTGCTGGGAAAAGCTGCTCCGACCAGGATAATCCACCCTCAAATTTTATAACACAGCGATTCCACAGAAAACAAGAGTGGAGTTGCATGTCAAGGCATATGCTGCTGCTCCAGTGAAACAAACAGCCACTTCTCAATATGAGAAGATGTTACATCTCTGTCAGTCTTGGACCGAGCTGGACATGAGGTTGATGCGTTCACGTCCTTGAGACGCAGACACAGACGCTGACACATCCACGGACGTGTGAAGTTCATGAAACAACGCTACTCATTTACAATTAAACAACAGATGCATTATGACGTTAGTCCATATCATGATCTGAATTTGATTAGCTGTGCATCGCTGCTTCCTTGTTTAATACAAAATTAGACAAATTCCGTGACATTATACAGCGAATTCTGGTTTTATGCCTGGATTCCGCGATTCCTTCTGTGTTGTCCGCATCGCTGAAATCATAGCCTATAATGGACATATTAATCCCTTATCAGTCTCAATGTCCCCTACGCTCCTCTCAGAACATGCTCCTAACCGTCCCACGGTCTCGCTTGAGGCGTAGTGGAGATCGCACCTTTTCTGTCACCATTATCTTTAAAATCCTCGTCAAGCATGGACATTTTTAAAAAGGACTTGAAGACTCATTTATTTTATCAAGCTTTTGGTGTTTGATTAGGTCTGAGAACTATGAGTGATTTGTTGTTTGATTTTCTTTGTGTCGTGTTTTGATGCTATTTTAGGTTTCTTAGTATTTTAGAGTTATTTACTACTTATGGACAGCACTTTGGTCCATACTAATGGTTTTGAAAGTGATTTATAGATAAAGGTTGAGTTGAGTAAATGAAGAACCATTCAGTATTAATATACTGAGCCAAAGGGCCAGTCTAGGGTATTGTCTGGCATCATACAGACTATGTGCCCATTTAAACCATGCCTAAAAATTTACTTCAAAGCCACATTTTTTTAAAATGTATATACTTTTTAACCAGAAATGCTCGTCTAGCTGTACTGCGCCACGCATTACGTAATCACGTTGAAAGGTCAAGCTCATCATTATATTGCGGAAGGCAGACATATTGTCACATAGGCGGAAGTACAGACCCAGTCCCACATAGCAACATTTTGACGTCCCAGATCCGGCCCACATCTGGCACACGTGGAAAGATGATCTGGCCCACATGCAGCGTGGAATGGCAGCCCTTGGGCAGCCAAGAGCAAAGAAATAAACCAGAACTGGACCTTATCTGAGCCACAAAATCTGTGTATATTAAATATGGAGTCATCTCAGCATTTATAAGCCTGTTAACAAGCAGAATCACTGAAGGAAAGAAGAGAACAGAAAAAGAGACGAGCAGAAACACAAGAACTACAACTGACTTCAGCCACAGCCTTAGATGAAATCAACTGAAGAGAAAAGAAAACATTAAATCTGTGAAGATCTCAGCACACTGTAAAACCCAACAAGTTAAGCTAACTCATTTCATTTGAGGAAACTGATGGCCTCAATTCAATTAAGTTTATAAAAACAATAGTTATGAGTATTCTGAACTTAATATTTCTTAATACACAATTTAACTTTACACTGCATTTAAATACTTTATATACTGTAGCTTAAACTTCACTTTATTGAGTAAAAACAGTGAAATGACAAACTTTAAATGAACTCAGAGCACTTGCAGTTACTGTTAGCTCACAATGTCACACACAAAGTCAAATTTAATAAGTTAAGCTAACTTATTACATTTGAGGACACCGATTGCCTTAATTCTTTTAATTTTAAAAACCAATAGTTATGAGTACTCTGCAATTAGCCAGATCATCTTTCATCGGGTTCCAGATGTGGGCTGGATCTGGGACGTCACAATTTTGCTATTTTGCTCTATGGTGAGATTATCCTGACGAAGGTACAAAGGTGAACTCCTGGGTCCATGTTGTAGGTTTAGCTTTCTTTCTTAAAGTACATCCACTGATGGCAAGTTTGAAGATATCAAGTGTAGTTTTATTGACATGTAGTATACAGGGAACAAAGTAAACATGAGGTCTATTTACACACAGAATAATGACTAAAAAGACACATGTGAACAGTCAAGACAATAAACCAATGACAAAACAGAACTGAGAACACATGACTAAAACAACCAATCAGAACATGACATTCACAAGACAAGCACATGGCAAGATACATGAGGGCAAGGGAATCACATGACAAACAGGAAGCAAAACTGTGAGAATTACACAATTAAAGACATGAAAACAAGAACATAAAACATAAACCAAAACCAAGTGACATATTTATTTGTGAAGGAATAATTATCTCCTCATTTTATTGCAGTTGAACACACATGACATATAGTTTGTCTGAGTTGTGCATTCATTTGAACTTTAAGCTTTTATGCAGGAGGCTTTGATGCATAGCAGGAGAATCAGACTCACTTCTCAAATCTCCAAATACTTTTATGATGCACAATTAATTGAATTTATACACAGCGACAGTATGTCTTAAAGGATTAAGAAACTATGAATTAATGCTGTCATGTATAGAAATCTGCTTCAAAATTAAATGAACTGATAATTACAACACTTTTGACAAGTAAACTTTTGAAAAATGCAAAGATGCTAAATGTAAAAATACAAAAAATGGTGGTAATCGGTAAATGCATACACATTTTATTTGTCTATTATATCATAATTATAAGATATATATAATAGCTTAGCCCTCCTGGTCAAATTCCGGCAGGTTGTCTTTCACACAATGGTGACGAGGACCACAGCATTAGCTGTCTTACTGGCATCATCCTGCAGAGTTGCCTGTTTTAACAAGGAAACACTTTTTAGAAAGCATATACAAACAAAGTACTGAGATCCCTTCAGATTCATACAATCAGCCTAATGGTTTTCATGAAAGACTTCTGCTACCTGAACGAAAACAGCAATCTTCTCCATTCCCTCTTTGTCTAGAGCTGTCGTCACAGAGATGACGCCATTTTTTTGGTTAATTTCAAAGTTGTTCTGAAATTCACTTGGAATGACTGGAACAAAAATGACAATATATGCTTTGTTATTATCAGAAACTTACCAGATTGTGAGTGTATTTCATTATTATATATTGTTTAGATTAGGACGTATGTCATGTAAGTGTGTCGTTGAGGGTACCTGACGTTATGCTGTAAACTACAGGCTTGGTGCTGCTTGTGTGTCCATCGTGAGTGTGAGCGTGTAGGTCCTCAGGCTTGATGTCTAAGCGTCCTACCTGTGCATGGACAGAAAGAGGGTTTTATGGCTGCGTGTGCTCAGACATGCGTTTAAAGCATCAATCTTGTCCTGACGTCATTTACCTGTTTTTCCCCAATGAGTGCATTGTAGAGACAGACATCAAAGTCAAATTGTTCAATTGTTATTGTAACTGTTGCTGTGTCATTGAGTCCTCTTGCATCCTGCAAGAAAACAAACTCACTTACATTACTCATTTTGTAAAACAAATAGATACTTTGTATATACCAAATCTTTTTTTGATATAAAAGTAATAATAATATATATATGGTCCCACTCTACAGAGTGTTAAAGTAACACTGAAGCAGTGGTAAAGTTAATGAGATAATTAAGTGATGATTGGGCGTTAATGATGAACACCTGCTATTAACAAGAAGAATCACTGAAGGAAAGAGAAACACAAGAACTACAACTAACTTCTGCCACGGGCATACACTGTGCGACATCTGTGAGATTTCAACAAGGTACATATACTGAACTCTGAACAAATAGATTGCATGCGATGTAAAGCCAAAGCTCAGGATTTATGTTCTCACACTGTACGGTCCGAAAGTCGAGCTGCGACTTAACGGCTCACACTATACGTGTGAAATATGCGCGAATAGCGCAGTTGCGCCTACAGACGATATCATGTATCCAGATTGTCGAAACAAGCATCAGCTATCAATATCAAGATGATTTAGCATTTCCAATTTATGTATTAAATTATTATTAGTATTATTGAGTTATTATTATTAGGGAAGGCCTAGGCTACATTTATTATTAACTTGATAGGCTATTATAATTAAATTGCCACGCAATAATTTCATAGCGCATCACCACATAACCAACGCACTGTGAGGATGAAAAAATATTACATAGAAGCTTACTCCTCAGCATTGAAAATTGTCTAAAACATTTTTAAAAACAGCTTTATTCAAAAACATTGTTTAACAAATTAATAAAAGAGGCAAAGTGTACATCGCAGGCGGCTTGGAAGACGTGTGTAATTGTTAATCCATTTTGCAGCACGAACTGGAGGTAAGCAATAGTTTGTAGCTAGTTTGAACTACAGAACTTAAAGATCTCCCTCTTTTCGTTTTTTTTCTGCGGATGAAACTTCTGTTTTTGCGCAGGCGCAGTGAGGGAAAAAACACTGAGTTCAGGGCAATCAAAAAAGACCAAAATTTCGAACATGCCAGAAATTCATCCGACCATCCGATTGCCGGTCGGGAGAGGTTAATCGCCTCTCGTTTCCCCCTGTACACTGCGCGAACACTGCACGACAAACGACGCACGACAAAGCTGAAAATCGGCCCGACCCGAAAAAGAGTCGCACGAGTCAGATTTCGACTCGAAATCGGACGAAAAGCGCAGTGTATGCCTTTAGGGGCTGTTAACACAACACTGTTTGCAACCAAAAAACGTAAACCTTTTATGTGTTTTGGCCGCTCATTTACACAACAATAACGTTTTGGGTGCCTGAAAACGCAAACTTCATCATAAAGTAGAATCATAAAGTAGAGTAGTTCATTAATTTTATCCCTGATTAAAAGAGGTTATTTGTTTTTAATATATTATACTTGCCAACAATACTTTCTTGCCACAGATCATCCAAAATTTAGATTTTTAAATACATTGTGGGAGAATAAAAAATCTTAAAACAAACACAGACATCAAGAGTCAGCAAATTAATACTAACAATGTTGACATGCTTCAACTTTCCACAATGTATTTAAAGTTGACATTAACATTGATTTAACATTATCTCAATGGTTTTTGCTATCTAGGACTGGTAGGATGTCAGAGGGTTTGTATTTACTCTAGCTAACACAGTGAAGATATACTGTGTAACATTGTAGTTCAGATGTTTGATCAATATGATGCCCCCGTCCCCTGCCATTTTGAATTCAGCTGGTTCCGGAGGCTGTTAACAGAGAGGAAGTAAGGAATTAAAATGGGACATGCATAAATTCATAGAGACAAACTGAATTCTTTTAGTAAAAATAAACTTTAGGTTTTTTGTTTATAATCAAAGTGCAGAATTTCCAACACAAGAACTCTCTAGCATCTGTAAGGTACAACAGTTGGGGCTTGAACACTGTCAACTCAAATGTAGGATGCCATTTCACTCATTTAGTCTATGTAGGACTTTCACATTCAACAGTTTTGTGGAAGCTAATTATTGTGTATATAAAATATTTAAAAATTGTTCATGACTCACCAGTATAGAATAATAAACTCTATTGTTTCCTTCAGTAATATCATTATCAATAGCCGTCACCTTGAACACTTCTGAACCCTGAATCGTCGACTAGAATGAAAGACACGGTTTACTAGATTTGTGAGGGCACTCAGAGGCCAAACACACACATCTGTATAAAGATGTGACATTATACACACCTTTGGCAGTGTGATGTTGTATGTTTTGCTCTGGAAGATTGGAGGGTTGTCATTGGCATCCATAACATTTACTATACGGGCGTTTTTCGCCTGAAATGGAAAGACTTTATAGACTTTATAGAAAAGGTTTATTTGCTGAATCCTTATTTCTATAATACTTTGTCTTATTTATTTATTTTATGATGTTATTGTTTAAATAAACATACCCCTCTGTAGCAGGTGACATAATAAGTCAAATATGTGTACTCCTAGAAGGAACAAACCATACAAAGAGACACTATATGAAAAAATGAAATGCAATAATATCTATCTTTAGACACTGGATCAGTGAGGGTGGAACAGACCATCTTGATTTCTTCAGCATCCAGTGGTCTGATGGTGCGTACAGTAGCGTTCGAGTCTCCCTCAGAGTAAACCAGCTCTAACATTGACAGAACATTGTAAGACATATGTGGCTCCAGATACAGACGATCATTGGGTCCGATATTAGTGATGATCTCTACATCTCCTGTAAACCAGAACAAATACACATTACAGTTTTTCTCAGTCGCTTTGGTGCATTTCTCACATCACTATTTACATTTGCACAACAGTTAGTTCAACCTCCACAACATTTAGTCATTTGTGCACATCATAGTAGCAGTTTCTCATTCCTTCCAACAAATTGCAAATGCTTTTGGACATGCATCAATTGCTTTCATACAACTCTCTGCTGTTTTATAACATTATCAGTTGCTTATGTCATTTCAGTCAAAATTAACTATACTTGTGAATTCTGAATAGTTATTCCATATAAAACTAATAGTCCTCATTTCATTGCTTGAGTCATTACATACAAAAATGTTGAACTAATTGTCAAAATCTGTCCAAAAAGCAAGACCGTTTCTCTTTTTCTGATTGCAAGAGATGATATTCGCTGTGATGTAGATGAAATTATGTGGCCAGACAGAGAGGAATGTCTGGATGTGCATGAATGATTACAGTACTATGTATGTTGTATGTTCAGTTCCAATATGTACTGCAATATTGTTTACAGTTGTGCACAGCTCTACCCAACACTGTAAAAAAAAGAAATTCAAAAATTTCTAGTGACTGATAACATCTAAATTTTTCAATTAGTCTGATGTATTATTTCTCATTGAGCCAATGTTACTGTAACAGACTATTGCAACAAGAATTGCACTTGGGCCAATTTACTGTAAAAATTTAGATGTGACTAGTCACTAGAAAATTTTGACTTGGAGAGGTTAGAAATTTTTTACAGTGAAAGGGAGTTTATGTTTTTTGTAAAGGGTGTATTTTTTTCTTTTGCACAATGCTGTGAACAAATTTAGAATTGCAAAGAGCATATAAAATGTGAAACATACATATATTCAGTGTCTTGTACTCAGTTACCTCACTAAATACAGTAATGTGTAACTTTACTGTATTTTTCAAATGGCTGTGCAAATAGTATATACACTCTCAGAAATAGGGGTACAGCAGGAGTCCATTTCTGTCCCCCAAGGTACATATATGTACCTTTTTGAGGGTCAAAAAGGTACATATATGTCCCCAAGCATTAAAAGGTACAAATATATACCGTTTCTTTTAAAGGTTAAGGTACAATATCAAAAGACAGCCTCTGCTAAGTAATTTTATTTTATTTTTTGTAAAAAAAAAAAGTTTTTTTTAAAAGGTTTTAATGATACCTTAATCATTTAAGGTAGATTTTAACTTATCACTATATTAGAGTAGCCTTGAAATAAAGGAAATAAAAGTTTTGTAAGTCAATTTACTGATATTAAATCATTATAACACAGCAAAAACTCCAGTGTTAAATGAACTTTCCTGGGAGTTTATTTGGCTCCAGACTCAAGAGTGTTAAAGTGTTAAAATATGAGTGTTAAATTAACAATCAAGAGTGCTAAAGTTAATGAGCTAATTAAGTGATTCATTGAGTGATGATTGAGCAATATTGAAGACACCTGATGTTAACAAGCAGAATCACTGAAGGAGAAAATATTTTTTTAAGACACCGTTATGGTGATCAGTATTTGCTTTAGTTGGGTCTTTTGACCCTTAAACTGTTAACATTAGGTTTTGTTTGGCTGTTGTATCTGAGTTATAACTCTCAGATGAACAAAGAGATAAGTTGATCAGGTGGTGTTGGTTATGTTTTGACTTAATCATAATTTGACCTGAATCACTGAACTCATTTAAAGTCTAATCTCTGTCTTAAATGTATATTGTTGATTACAGCATCACTGTGATTCCACAGCATAAGATCCAGAATTTTTGAAATAATCTAAATGATTTCTTAAAAGTTGATCTGATAAAACAAATATTTCTTTTAGGCACACACAGACATCAAGAATCAGTGTATGAATCTCAACAATGGTGACAAACAGAATATTCAATTAGGGAAAAGAAATTAGTAAGACAATTCAGATCATAATTTATTCATACCGCAATGCATGATGGGAGCCATGAATGAGTTTTGATTGGTGGCACCCAGGATGCACTGCAACATGCTTTATTATTGTCACCATTGTTGAGATTCACAGGCTGATTATTGATGTCAGTGTTTCTTCATAAATAATTTTCAATGTCTTTTGATCAGAACAACTTTTAAGAATTTTTGGATTATATTGAAAATGCTGAAAATCTTTTGCTGTAGAATCACTGTGATGCTGTAATCAACAATATACATTTAAGCCTGAGATTAGATTCTAAATGAGTTCAGTGATTCAGGTTAAATTATGATAATGTCAAAATATAACCAACACCACCTGGTCACCTTTTCTCTTTGTTCATCTGGCAGTTATAACTCAGATACAACAGCCAAACAAATTCTAAAGTTAATGATTTAAGGGTCAAGAGCCCAACTAAAGCAAACACTGATCTCCATAACGGTGTCTTAAAAAATTCAATTTTCTCCTTCCGTGATTCTGCTTGTTAACATTAGGTGTCTTCAATAATGGTCAATCATCACTCAATGAATCACTTAATTAGATCATTAACTTCAACACTCTTGAGTCTGGAGTCATATAAACTCCCAGGAGAGTTCAATTAACACTGGAGTTTTTGCTGTTGGACCCCAAGGTACATATATGTAACTTTTTGAGGATCAAAAAGCATTAAAAGTTACATATATGTACCGTTTCTTTTAAAGGTTAAGGTACAATATTGTACCCTTGAGGGTACAGCCCCAGTGACAAGCCATTGTACCCCTAAAGGTACAATTATGTACTTTATTTTCTGAGCGTGTATGTAGAGCCAGCCCTGATTGGCTGCTTGAATCTCAAATTTAAAAGAATGTCCAGTTCTGGGTCTTTCTTTCTTTTGGCCATCGGTGGAGAAGAAGTCATAGCACGGTTACTCATGGTTCTTACAGGGCTTTCAACCGAGGAGGTCCTTCAGAAAATATCAGAAGCAGGCATAGAAGTAACCGACATCGAGATGAAAGGACATGAAATGGACTTTCAGGCAAATTACATTTACTTGGCTGATAATAATTTATATGTCACAGTTAGACATTGAGTTTAAAATGAAATGTTGGAAAATGTGAAAATGAAAAGGATTTAATAAATTCTGATTTTAATTCAGTGTGTGTGTAATATATATAATCTCACTATAGTCAACAATTGTACCCTGTCAAAGCCAATTTTGTACCATTTTTGAAGGGTCCATTTTTGTACTGTTAAATAAAGGTACAAAATTGTCACCACAGGTACAAGACTGGTCTCTTAAGGCAGTGGTTCCCAAACCTATCCTGAAGGACCCTCAACACTGCACGTTTTCTTTGTCTCCCTAATCAAACACACCTGATTCAACTCATCAGCTCATTATCACATGGGTTAATGAGCTGATGAGTTGAATCAGGTGTGTTTGATTAGGGAGACAAAGAAAACGTGCAGTGTTGGGGGTCCTTCAGGACAGGTTTGGGAACCACTGTCTTAAGGTACAAATCACAAGGGTACAATATTGTACCCTTGAGGGTACAGCCCCAGTGACAAGCCATTGTACCCCTAAAGGTACAATTATGTATTTTATTTTCTGAGAGTGTGCTGTCTAGAGCATTTTCAGGTACTGTCACCAAGATCTGACTTTTTTATGCATTGGAAAGCATTTACAGAGTAAACTGTCATAATGAAAACATGACAAAGCCATTTGACTATCTTGTTCATAAACGATGGTGTCAGGACTTTTCATATTGATGACACTGACACTTTCATTGACATGAATACTTGCTTTTGAGGAATGAGCTATCCATTTTGAGCAAGTGACACGCTTTTGCAGGTTATCAACTAGGTTTTGCAGTTTGTACTAATTGTTTTGAGAACTGCATTAACTGTTGTGCAAATGTAAATAGTGATGTGAGAAATGCACCAAAGCGACTGAGAAAAACTGTAAAATACATTTTCTAACACACAATCTAAAACATAAATACTCGATAATGCCAGTATTATTTTGCATTACTTGTGATACTCTTTAATTACCAAGGTCCATTTAAGGTCCTTTATCTAAATATTTACAACAAATTAAAATTAATAAAACATAATTTTTTATGAATTATTGTAATTAAAAACAAATAATTATATTATATGATGTTGTATTATATTATATTATATTATATTATATTATATTATATTATATTATATTATATTATAAATGTGGGCATATCTTACCTTCATATTCCTCCGAGGTCATTCCTACAGCGATATTACTTCCACGTACACAGTCTATCGCTGTGGAACCTTAAACAACAAGTCATTAGTTTCAGGATTAAATGATTACATTAGATAGATAGATAGATAGATAGATAGATGATAGATAGATAGATAGATAGATAGATAGATAGATAGATAGATAGATAGATAGATAGATAGATAGATAGATAGATAGATAGATAGAATTTGACTTACCAAGAGCACTCCTAACACTGTGGACATGCAGACAAGCTAAAATAATTAAAACAGAGAATAAGGCCATCTTTTCCATAATTCACTGACGGTGCAGCTTGTATTTTGAAGCCTGGCGGTGAAGAGAATGACTATTTATTCTCTGTTATTTATTGTATACCATAAACAGTTATGGCATTTACTGTAAGCACGTATCAAAGGCAGAGGTGGAAAGTCCAGGGGTCAGAAAGTAAAAGTCCTGCCATATATTTATTCCACCCATGAACTCACACAGCAAAAACTCCAGTGTTAAATGAACTCTCCTGGGAGTTTATTTGGCTCCAGACTCAAGAGTGTTGAAGTTAATGAGATAATTTAGTGATTGATTGAGTTGAAAGTTGATCAGGTGGTGTTGATTATGTAATCATCATTTGACCTGAATCAAAAAACTCATTTAGAGAGTTAGGTTTACCTTGTTGATTACAGCAGCCTGTGATTGTACAGTATTTCTTAAAAGTTGTTCTGATCAAAAGACTTTGAAAAAGTATTTTATTTGGACACATAGAAATCAAGAATCAGCCTGTGATTCTCAACAATGGTGACAATAATAAAGCATGTTGCAGTGCATTCTGGGTGCCACCAATCAAAACTCATGCATGGCTCCCATCATGCATTTCAGTATGAATAAATTATGATCTGAATTGTCTTAGTAATTTACTTTCCCTAATTGAATATTATTTTTGTCACCATTGTTGAGAATCATACACTGAATCTTGATGTTTTTTTGTTGTTGTTGTTTTTATATCAGAACATTAATAAATCATTTGGATTATACTGAAAAATCTGGCTCTTATTCTGTAGAATCACTGTGATGCTGTAATGACCAATATACATTTAAGTCAGAGATTCGGCTCTAAATGGGTTCAGTGATTCAGGTCAAATGATGATTATGTCAAAACATAACCAACACCACCTGATCAGCTTTTCTTGTTGTTCATCTGGCTGGTATAACTCAATTACAGCAGCCAAACTAAATATAACGTCAATAGCTTAAGGGTCAAGAGCCCAACTAAAGCAAACACCGATCACAATAATGGTAACTTAAAAAAGAGATTTTCTCCTTTGGTGATTCTGCTTGTTAACATCAGATGTCTTCAATAATGCTCAACTGTAACTGACCTTTACTTAATCTTGTTCTGTTACTCATTAAATGGTTTTAATAGTTATGTTTCCAGCCAAAGTTGCAAATTTAACTTATGCACAAAATTGAAATATCGCATAAAACATTTTCAAAAAGTAGGAGAAGCCGCTGTATAATAATTTTCGTGTATGATAAATTACTTGCACCTCAACACAATAAACGTGTTATCTTGCTTTCGGAGGCGGATGCTGCTGTTTTTCGTGTAAGAGAGTTCTGGGAGGTGATTATACTGAGCCACTTTGACGACAGACTTTGCAAGTCGCACGGGTATATTTGTGGCAATAGCCAACAATACATTGTTTGGGTAAAAATTATCGATTTTTTTTATGCCAAAAATTATTGGGATATTAAGTAAAGATCATGTTCCATGAAGATATTTTGTAAATTTCCTACCGTAAATATACAAAACATTTTTTATTTTATTTTTTTGTGAATGAATGCAGCACAATTGCCAACATAAATGTAGAACTTTAAAGGTGATTTTCTTAATGTTTCGATTTTTTTTCACCCTCAGATTCCAGATATTCAAATAGTTGTATCTCGGCCAAATACTGTCATATCCTAACAAACCATACATCAATGGCAAGAATTTTTATACAGCTTTCAGAGGATGTAGAAATCAATAATTAAAAAAATAATAATTACTCATGTGACTGGTTTTGGGGTTCAGGATCATAATGGTTAGATTCCCAATGCAGCCAAAATGGACTAATGCACAATAAGAGTTAACAGTCCAACTAATGGAAATACTAATCACTGTTATGGTGACTTCAAATGAAACACATTAGAGTTAAACCTCTGTTAATTCTTAATAAGAACTTCTGTAGACGTCTGACAGAAATAAAGTCAGTCTGGTTAGTAATAAGTGAATCTGGTAATGCTGTTTGTGGAGTTGTTTAATCCTCCTCTGCTGAGATCTTCACAGATTTAATGTCTTCTTTTCTCTTCAGTTGATTTCATCTAAGACTGTGGCTGAAGTCAGTTGTACACTGTAAAATTGAATGCAAAAAAAAAGCATGCAAATCGATTGCCATAAGAAAACACACAAGTGAAATAGGAATAGAATGTTGTACTGACAAATGCTTAGTAAATATTGTTCACTTACTCATGAGTTCTAGTAACTAAAAAATAACTGAGTACTTGATAATTTACTTTAGATTTACTCTTGATTTACTATAGCTAGCATTGTTGTGTTTCACATGCTGAATGTTGAAGTCTGTGTGTCACTCAAGCTGGTCAATTGTGAGATGTTGTCACAAATATAGAGGGATTTTATCAACCCATTACATTTATTTGCAAGGTGTTAAATGACACAAGTGTTAGCACACATAAAAAAAATAAAAAAAAATAAAAACAGTACAAACAAATTAAACATGAGATAATAGTTTGCTTTTAAAAGGTGACTTTACTCAAACTAAATCAGTCATAATAGAGTTAGTTAGAAGTTAAAAGTAGCCTATTTATTACTTATCTTACTTATCCATATGAAGAGATTTACAAAAATGTAAATTAAGTTATAAGTGCCCAACTAACGGGACACTGATCACCATAATGGTGAGTTAAGACAAACCCATTTTAGGAAAATCAACATCAATTTATAAAGTCAGCTTATGATGTTTTCTAAAAGAAAAAAAATTGTTGTATTTACAATTCAACTTTCAAGATGACTTTGGACAATGAGTGACTGCAACTATGAAAGATAACTGCGTAAGTGGAGGAAATAAGTAAAAAAGTATCTTAAAATTGATAAAAACATACAAAAGAGTGTCAGGACAATGATAGACTGTGCATGTGCGTTTATCAAATCTTTACTAGCGAGATATTGGCTTGCTTTATCCAGCTCATAGTCCTGACTTTAGCAGTGACTGAGGCAAAAAAATAATCTTATCAGATTAGATTTGAGGAAACTGGTTGCAATTTACGATATAAGTGATAACGCAAGAGCTCCCACGAAACTTACTGATCATTTATTAGTGTTATGTAGTCTTAAACTGCTATCTTTTCAAAGACAAAGAGAAAAGGTCAATCTGCACTCACACATGACATTGAGTGCCATCTGTTAATTCTCAATAAGAACTTCTGTAGACGTGTGACAGAATTAAAGTCAGTCTGGTTAGTAATAAGTGAAGCTGGTAATGCTGTTTGTGGAGTTGTTTAATCCTCCTCTGCTGAGATCTTCACAGATTTAATGTCTTCTTTTCTCTTCAGTTGATTTCATCTTAGGCTGTGTCTGAAGTCAGTTGTAGTTTTTGTGTTTCTGCTCGTCTCTTCTCTTTTTTTTCTGTTTTTATCTCTTTTTATCTCTGCTTCAACACGCCGTCAGATCTGGGAAAATGTGCACCTTTTTTCCTTTATACTCGAGATTTCTCTCTGGCCAGCTTCATTATTAACTCCTTCGTTTGGTAATGATGTATCCTTATAATAAATGCTCTTGGACGATCGTCTCTCGGTCTGTGCAGCGTACTGTGTGCCCGGTCGATCACGATAGGTTTGGTGAAATGTTACGCTCCCAGCTGTTTTGGAAGTAACTCTGCAATAAATTCGGTACGTCTGCCGTTTTCTTCCTTCTCTGCAACGCCTACCAACCGGATGTTATTGCGTCTGGAGCGAGACTCAAGATCATTACATTTATCTCTAAGTTTCTTACATTCTTCCATCAGTTCCACACACTGCTTTTCAACACTAGTCAGAGTTTCCTGATTCGTAGTAGCGTCTTCAATTGTCGTGACTCTTTCTGCGATGTCTGTCAGTGTAACTCGTAGCTCAGTAACTGTTTGCGTGAACGTGTTGAATTTTTGGCTAAAGGAAGCATTTAAAGCTGTTATGGCATCCATGATGTCTTGATTACTAGGATAAGTTGCACTACCAGTAGCGCTAAATAGCCCCGACTCCCCCGTAGCATTTCCCGCGGCCTTGCCCTGGTTGACCTCTTCATTTTGTTTGTCTTTTTTTTTCTGGAAGTTTTGGCATTGTTTTAGTTGATTCCTGACTCAAGATGAACAAATTTAAGGGTTAAATGTCTAATTACAGATTCATTTATCGTAAAATTATTGGAGGATTTGCGGAGCTTAGACAAGAGCAGCTCTCTTCATGCAAACCAAAACCAGAAGTCCTGCATGATGTGTTTAATTTAAAAAAAATCATCATTGTACATTGTACATCATTTCATGTGGTGGTAGTGAAACACTTTTGATACAGAATTGAACTCTGAGTAATATTAGTGAATGAACAGGCTATATGGTAATTTTGTCTTTTTTTTTTTTCTCTGTGCGTTTCCAAAAAAAAAAAAAGGAAAAAGCATTAACGTGCAACAAGTTTGGTTCATTTCATCATTATTCATTATATCATTATTTCCTTCATTAGAGAAATTCTAAATACACCTCCGCAATTCATCAATTCAGGACACATTTACAAAATAAAGTGTAATAGAAATGTATTGAAACATGCTTAACAGTTTATGACAACTAGTCAGCCATTTTGCATTTAATGACTTATGCAGGGAACTAATGCCTAGATGTTTTGAGTATGACAATTCAACAGAGAAATAGCATAATAGGCCTATATTTTGATCAACATGACATAAAGAGTTGAAAATGTAGGAAACAGCAGACAGTTGTACATTATCAATTTATGATGTGCTCAAGTGACAAGATGATGTGATTTCAGGTGTGATCTGAGAAATGCACCAAAGCAACTGTGTCACGAAAACACAAACTGCCTTTTTAATTTGAGTTTCATATCTGTGGGTATTTCATAAAAAAAAAATAAAAAAAACTTGTAATGTAAAATGTAAAAAGGACATCCATGGTGAATTTGATCTAGTCACAGTGTGTGTGTGTGTGTGTGTGTGTGTGTGTGTGTGTGTGTGTGTGTGTGTGTGTGTGTGTGTGTGTGTGTGTGTGCTGCCCAGAATTTATGTCAGATGAGTGTGGATTGCATCAATTTGCTCCTGATCTTCAAAGTACAACGGCACAGGCACTTGTTGGTGGAACACTTTTGGAAAAAGTGTCAAGACACTTTGATTTGTTTTGGCCACTGATGATGGACTGTGCAGAGAAAATTGAAAATGACATTAAAAACATGTTGTATGTCTCTGCAAGTCATTTATTTACTAAAGAAGCTATTGGTTTGGAATGCAGTTAAAAAAGAGATGGGTGTTTATAGTTTATAAAAGTTTTGAGAGAGAGAGAGAGAGAGAGAGAGAGAGAGAGAGAGAGAGAGAGAGAGAGAGAGAGAGAGAGAGAGAGAGAGAGAGAGAGAGAGAGAGAGAGAGAGAGAGAGAGAGAGAGAGAGAGAGAGAGAGAGAGAGAGAGAGAGAGAGAGATTTTCATTTCCTTGAGTAGCTAAAGCAAACACACACCTTTATGAGATGCATCATGCAAGTTACTTGGCAAAGACAGAGTATGATAAATCCCACATTAAGTGCAAACAGCCTACATTTTAATCCAGATCAGTAAGCTATTTTAAGAAAAATGTATATTTAGATATAAATTAGATAGTTAGATCATCTCATTTTATAAGAAACAACTCAAACCAGAAAGGAGTAAAGGAGTCTTACCAGAAGAGGCAAGATAAAGACAGGCAACAAAAGAAAATTCAAAAGAAAATTTATTTTGAAAGTGAGTAGAGAAGACTAGGGGCAGCTAAACTTACACGTGGTAAGCTATAACTTATAAATTTAAGACAGACAGAACATCAACCTGACCGTCCAGAACTTTTTGTCTCTCGAAATAAATTATAGACCCATCCATTGATATATAGAAATGAATTGATATCTACCTGGCTCTAGCAAGCTAATCGATTATAAATAATAAATGTTGCATCATTGCTAAACAACAATAACTTTAGCGGATTATTTAATATACCTCAATTCGTGTCGCTGTACAGCCTCCCCCTACTGGACGCATCAGGAACAGCAGGGGCGTAAAACTGCCTGGGGCGTAAAACTGCTTGGGGCGTATATCTACCGGCTCCAGGGCTGCAGCCTTCCCCTACTCCTGTTCTATAGCATGTGATTCATCAGTGTTGTGATAATCTGAAGAATTATAACAACATTTTGCATAACCAAGGTTTAAACTACTGTATCTTTCAGACACACACAGACATCAAGAATCAGCATATGCATCTCAATGCATGATGGGATCCATCAAACAAAACTCATAAATATCTCCTATCATGCATTGTAGCATGAATAAATTATGCTGAATTGCCTTAGTATGTTCTTTTATTATTACTATCTGCTTTTATTTTTGCTGTTGTTTTTGTTGCAACTTTTTAGTAGCTTGTTTTGTGATATTTAGAGTTTTATCTGATTATTTTGTTGATTGTCACCGTTGTTGAGATTCATACGCTGATTCTTGATGTCTGTGTGTAAAGTAGTTTGAAACCTTTTTTTGTACACCATGTTTTTTTTTTAAATTCTTCAGATTATCTGTTTATCACGGCTGGCTCGCATGCGGTAGGATTACAGAGCTATTATACTCAAAAACATGACATATGTTAATATTAAGCATTTCTCATACAATGGAAGATAAGACTCTTTATTAGATCAGTGAATCAGGCCACTATGTCATCATCAATAATTCATGCCGTAATGAATGCTTTATAAGCACACAGTTAAAAAAGTCAGAGAAAATCTGACGTTAGAAAGTCAAGGGTCAAGAGCCCAACTAAAGCAAACATTATGTGTGTTCAAGCATATTCTACCCCTTCTGAGAGGGTATTCTCCACTGCTGGAGATACAATAAGCTATAGGAGAGGTCCCAAATTATCCTAGAGAATGCAGAAATATTTATTTTCCTTCAGAAAAATTAATTATTTTTGCAAAAATTGCTAAATAATATGTTGAATTTGTTGACATTAGCAGTCTGTTAAACTCATTTGACAAGTATGAGAAATAAACACAAAAAGGATTGTGCATTTTCCACTTTTTTTGCGCATATTAAAAACAATTGTATTAGTTGTTTTAATAATTTGTATTGAATGGGAACCGGAACCGGAATCGTAATCGTTTGGGGGAACCAGAATCGGAACCGGAACGGAAAATGTCTTACAATTACCAACCCTAACATATATATATATATATATATATATATATATATATATATATATATAAGTATATATATATATATTTTTTTTGCAGATGCTTTTATCCAAAGTGACTTACAAATGACAACAATAGAAGCAGTTAAACTAACAATAGGACAACAATATATAAGTGCTATGACCCTTCCCAGTTTAGTCTAACGTAGTATATGTAAAAAAAAAATATATATATATAAATAGATATAGAATAGAAGATAAAGTGTTAGTATTAATGGATCAAGTGCGTCTTCAGCCGTTTCTTCTTATTGTGTATTCAAAGTTGATAAAACTTACTGCAACCTTAGGTAACTTGTTGATTTGTTAAGGGTCACCAGACGGCTTTAGTATTGGTAACTCAATTTGACAAGTTCTGCCAACAATACAGTTTACTTACAAATCTTACAAATTCCTAAAACATTAAAAAAATTCCATGAGGAAACTGATTTTTAGAAAATAAAAAGATTGATGTCCCTTTTCTGATATCATGTAATTCTAGATTTACCTGGTCAAATAGAAAAACTTGTAGGGTTGAACATACACAAAGACGTTTGCTTTCCTGTCTCAAACCTATGTTTAGTAACTAAGGCCCTGTTTACTCCTTATATTTATTTTTATATTTATTTTTTATATATTTACTAATATTAAGATGCGTTTTGGTCGATCAGATCACAAGTAGACGAGGGAGACAAATTCCTGTTTACACCTGGTGTTTTATTCCATCTCTTTTGTCCACTTCCATCCACTTCTGTCCTGATTTCTTCGAGGGGAGGGTCTATGAGCGAGTGTAGGGGCTTTTTCAGATCTTTTGGTCTAATAGGTGAAATGAGCGCATGCAATTTACAAATATACGCGACCGGAGATGATGGGAAAACACACAGAGATCATCAGCTTTCGTTTCTACCCAGACAGCCGCGATACCAGCCGAACGCTATAAGTGCGTGTAATCAGGAATGTTTAGAGAACATTGTGCTTGGCACGTTTTTCGTCTTCAAATCTATTTTATTGCTTCAGCCGACAATTTAAAGCCCGTCTGGCTAGCGTGCTTCCTATTTGGTTTATTGTTTCAGTAAGCAGAGAGTAGGCTTTGGTCTTTTGTGGCTGTTTGAACACATTTGACCACATGAGTGTCTACACTATGAAAGCAATTAGGTCAAATACGTTTTTCAACCACCTCTGGAAATGGTCGAAAGTGGACGAGCTCCAAACATTTTAGACCCCATTTGCACCTGTATTTAGGGATCGTCCACCAGTGATCCGATCGACCAAAAAGCATCTTAATATCAGGTGTAAACAGGACCTAAAGCGGCATTTAGCATTCCTGAAGACACAGATGTACTGATAGTGATCAAGGAAGGGATAAAAGAAGATTGTAAGTGTGTTGGACATCGGCTGTGTCTGGATGTAACCGATCAGCGAGAGTTGCCGCGTGAAGGCGGGAGGAGCTGGAAACGGAGACGTGAAGTCGGACACTTTCTGCTTCCCGTAGTGACCGCTCACATGGTGTTTGCATTATTTACCACAGCTGAAGTGAAATAAATGTGATATTGATCAAATCAATGAAGTGGGGTCTAATGTTTTTTTATCAGTTTTATTTTGATAAACATGACACACATTGCGACTACATGAAAATACATTTTACTGTTATAAAAAACAGATTTGTTAGCATTAATGGAACTGAAGGCATGAGAATAAACACGACACACACGTGAACTCTGTCATGCGGTGAATCCGGCCAATCGTGGAACAGTTGTGTCGTCATCAGAGCTCGTGCAGCCACTCTGGAGAAACTGCTCCGGCTGAGTCCTCCGGCTGCTCTCGAATTGCTCTCGCTGTACTTTGATGGCACACATCACAGTCATGTGGCATCGACGCTGTCTCAAGTCGGACAACATTTCAAACCAGCATGCACTGCTTCAAGTCAGGAGCCGATCGGTCTGCACAGCGCTGCATCAAGTGGAACAAGCCTTATGAAATCCACGCTTGTTTCTTCACGGGAGGTGTAACAAGTAGGTGTAGTAAGTGTAACTTGAAGAGCTGTGGTTTGTAGTACTCAGTTATCGTTTAAAGGAGAACTCTGCAACTCTAGCGAACTCTAGTCACTTCTTCGCTGATTTTCCCTTTTGTTGTCGCGTGTTTTCCCCACGAGCTCCCCCTACAGCTGTGGAGGGGCGTATATTTCACAACACAGTCGTAAAAAACTCACTTGCGGCGGCCTCCTCCCCCTCTCTACCGCTGCTCATGTGCGTTTGTTTTGATCGGAGCAAGCCAACTGTATCGTGTGGAGCTATGTCTACCGAGGTGGGTAATCTGGTAATACATCATACATGCGTGGGTGTTTATGTCGAATTGTCGTAAAGCAATTTGTGTTTCGCGCTCGTTCTCGTTCTAGTTCTCGCTTCTCACGAGACTTCCAATTTCTATCTTGCCGGGACGGTAGTCCCCAAGTTGCAAGGTTGGTTTTCCGCCTGGGAACGCTGGGGGGAGCGGGGAAAGTCACCAATATCACCAGAACAGGTTGTTTAACCATCCACATGATTTCTAGACAGTTTTATTAATTTAAAAAAGTTACCAAGTTCTCCTTTAATGATGTTGTTGTAGTCTTGTCATAGTCTTGAAAAAGGTCGGAAAAAAGGTTGTGAACAAACATTTTACATCATAGTTTTAATTTGTTTGGCAGCGATGACATGAAGAGGCCCTGGCTTAGTGGTCATTGGTATGGGGGCCACAAAATCAAGAAATGTTGGCTGAGCAGGGTTGATGTGACTCGAATCTGGCTTGGCAAGCATGATGTGAACAGGCTCTGGTGTGGTGGTCACAACATGAATAAATTCTGACATGGCAGTCTGGCCGTGGAAAAACTGTTTGGTGTGGTGGGTAGGCTACTGTAGGATTGCAGGGCTCCTCATTTGCAATGCTTAAATTAAATAAGGAACCACACTGTAAAAAAGAATACGCTATATCTAATCCAGGGGTGGGCAACTTCGATCCTGGAGGGCCACTGTCCTACAGAGTTTAGCTCCAACCCTGAAAAAATCACCTGCCTGTAATTTTCTAGTAATCCTGAGGACCTTGATTAGCTTGTTCAGGTGTGTTTGATTAGGGTTGAAGCTAAACTCTGTAGGACAGTGGCCCTCCAGGACCGAAGTTGCCCATCCCTGATCTAATCAATAAAATTGAGGCAACAGATTACAAGAAATATTATTAATTAAATGTAACAAATTAGAATTGAGTAATAATTAATAAAATTCATTCCTTAAAAGTTAACCATTTAAAATGAGTAAAATTTACAACAAATTTTAAAAAAAAAATTTTTTTATTGCCAACATTGAAGACACCTGGTGTTAACAAGCAGGATCACTGAAGGAGAAAACCATAAGTTTAAGTCACCGTTATGGTGATCAGTGTTTGTTTTAGTTGGACTCTTGACCTTAAATCATTGACTTTAGATTTTGTTTGGCTGCTGTACCTGAGTTATAACCGCCAGATGAACAAAGAGAAAAGGTGATTTGATGGTGTTGGTTGTGTTTTAACATAATCATTATTTCACAATCATTTAACCTGAATCTCTGAACTCATATTACTTACATGAACTTGTTCATGAACTTACAACACTTTTGACATTGAAAAATGCAAAGATGCTAAATGTAAAAATACTAAAAATGGTAATCGGTAAATGGTTACACAGTTTATTTTTCGAACTTTTTGCTCACTAAGCTGTTTTCTTGATCTTAATTATATGATGTTATTACGTTGCTGTCTGTAAAGATAATGTTCCATGAAGATATTTAGTAAATTTCCTAAACCATAAATATATATTAAAAAATATTTTTTTTTTGTGAGTGAATGCAGCAGAGTCGCAAACATAAATGTAGATTTTTATAGGAGATTTTCGCACCCTCAGATGCCAGATTTTCAACTACACAGCAAAATCCCCAGTGTTAAATTAACACTGCTCAGTGTCCACACTACATAGTGTTAAAAGGAACATTGAAGCAGTGTTGAAGTTAATGAGATAATTAAGTGATTAATTACGTGATAATTGAGCATTATTGAAGACACCTGATGATTACAAGCAGAATCACTGAAACAACAAAAACAGAAAAAAACCATTCAGACACAGCCTTAGATGAAATCAACTGAAGAGAAAAGAAGACATTACATCTGTGAAGATCTCAGCAGAGGAGGATTAAACAACTCCACAAACAGCATTACCAGCTTCACTTATTACTAACCAGACTGACTTTATTTCTGTCAGACGTCTACAGAAGTTCTTATTGAGAATTAACAGATGGCACTCAATGTCATATGTGAGTGCAGATTGACCTTTTCTCTTTGTCTTTGAAAAGATAGCAGTTTAAGACTACATAACGCTAATAAATGATCAGTAAGTTTCATGGGAGCTCTTGCATTATCACTTATATAATAAATTGCAACCAGTTTCCTCAAATCTAATCTGAAAAGATTATTTTATTGCCTCAGTCACTGCTAAAGTCAGGACTATGAGCTGGATAAAGCAAACCAATATCTCGCAAGTAAAGATTTGAAAAATGGACATGCACAGTCTATCATTGTCCCGAGACTCTTTTGTATGTTTTTAATATTAGCAATTTACAACTTTGCTAGGCATGGCAAACCTAAGGAGATAATATGTGCCGCCTGCTAGTGCTGAGGTGTGTCAATTTGCAAAAGACTGGGGAATAAACTGGAAATATTCAAGCCCAAGATACCCACAGTATAACGGAATGGCTGAACGGTCCTTAAAGGTCCCATGACATGCTACTTTTAGTAGGCTTTAATATAGGCCTTAGTGGTCCCTATAGTACTGTATCTGAAATCAATTTCCAAAAATTCAGCCTCGGTGCAGAATTATAAGCACTACAAATTAGTCCCAGAAAACACAGTTTCGGTGTCTGTAGCTTTAAATGCTAATGAGGAGGAGAAAGTCGGCACAAGGTGGGGGGTGGGTGTGGCCTTGACCATCTTGCGCAACGGTACCATGCATGTTTACGTTGGATATATTGCAATGGCACGAAGACACACAGTCCTTCAAGCATTTCAGTTTGACCAGAATCTGATCCAGATGGAGAAGCAACGGATGAAGAAGTTGCAAATCAGCGGCTCCAGTAGGACATTTCCGAATGGTTAGTTTAAAATATTATGTCTGGATACGGTACTTTATTCGGATGGTTTACAGTTATTATCATGTAGTAGCTAACGCTAACTTACTGTTGCCTTTTCATGTTGCTCTGATTTGTTATTGTTTTAAAGCTGTATTAGCATCTATATCAGTAATATTAGATAAGTAATATCAGAAAAAAACTATTTTTTTGTGCCTAGATGTTGTAGTACACAGATATCTGTAACGTCTGTAATTTATCTTATTAAAATTTTTGCGATCTCTGCGATCTTGAAATGCGGATAACGCGCGCGCCATATCATCAACAGGAAAACGGTTATCCAAATAACAAAGAAGTGTACAACACTTGCGTTACAGTGAGTGTATTCACACACATACACAGCAAAATCCCCAGTGTTAAATCAACACTGCTCAGAGCATATATGGTCCCACTCTACAGAGTGTTAAAGTAACACTGAAGCAGTGTTAAAGTTAATGAGATAATTAAGTGATTAATTAAGTGATGATTGAACATTAGTGATGAACACCTGCAGTTAACAAGCAGAATCACTGAAGGAAAGAGAAACACAAGAACTACAACTGACTTCCAGTCACAGTCACATTAAATCAGATGAAGATAAAATAAGACATTAAATCTGTGAAGATCTCAGCAGAGGAGGATTAAACAACTCCACAAACAGCATTACCAGCTTCACTTATTACTGACCAGACTGACTTTATTTCTGTCATATGTCTATGAACAGAGGTTTAGATGTTGATATTTTAAAATGTTTGACCACCATTATGGTGATCAGTGTTTCCTTTAGTTGGGCAGTTTGAATCTTGGCATTTTAAATACAATTTGGGTCTTTGTAACAGTATGCCAAATGCCAAAGACAAAGGCGTTCAGGTGGTTTAGTTTTCATGATTATAAAGTAGAGTGATTCACTAATCTTTTCCCTGATCATAAGTTGTCATTTGTTATTACAAAAGAGCTTACACCTTTCTTGATACAGAGCAGACATTTTGATTTTTATATACATTAACACATTTTTGGAAAATCTTTTTTTTATTTTTTAGTAACAAACAGACATCAAGAAGCAGCATATGAATCTCAACAATGGTGACATGCTTCATGCTGCAATGCATGCTGGGAGCCAAGCGTTTTATACTATGGTGCCTCCCAGAATGCATTGCGGCATAAAAAGCATGTCACCATTGTTGAGATTCATATGTGGATTCTTGATGTCTGTGTGTTTGTCCAAAGATTACTTTCCCAATAAATAAAAAAAAAAAAAAAAAAATCAGCTTGATGTCTGATCTGAAGAAAGAAGTCAATGTTGTTAAAAATATATATATTAATAACAAATAACCACTTTTAGTCAATGATAATTTCATTTCATTTCATTTTATTTTATTTCAAGCATACAATGAAAAAGTGTACAATATGTACCACATAAGACAATAATCATAAAAACACTGATAATCAAACAAATCAAATTCACCGCTGCTTGAAAAGGAGTGGGATGAAGTTTAACACTTGTTAATTCCCACCCCCTCTTTCAAACTCTTAATGCATTAGTTTACTTCCTTTGGTATTGTCCGCTTTTTTACAAAACACAAGCACATAAATCTTCATACATTTATACAATATGTTAGCAACAAAATTTCTGGCTTAACCAACTCATTTCCCTTCATTTTTATAACGTTCAAAAATCATTTCTTTAAATCTTTTCCTGAATTGTTTTATATTTGGACATTCCTTAAGCTTCTCATTTAAGTTGTTCCACAGTTTCACCCCTTGTATGGAAACACACAGACTTTTCTTCCTACTGTGTACCATTGGTAATATGAAATTTAGTTTTCCTCTCAACACATACCCTCCTTCTCTAAGAGTAAATAACTTTTGTACATTTTGAGGTAAATCATTACACTTTGCCTTATATGGAATTTGAACAGTCTGTAAATCCACCAAATCTTTAAATTGTAGTAATCTGGACTCCATAAAAAATATATTGGTATGTTCCCTATAACCCGCCCCATGAATGATCCTTAAAGCTCTCTTCTGTAAAATAGCAAGTGGCTGAACTGTTGTTGTGTAATTGTTTCCCCACATTTCTACACAATAAGTGAAATATGGCAAAACTAATGAACAATAGAGCATACGTAAAGACTTCTGATTTAAAACTTGCCTTGCTCTACCAATTATTGCTATACTCCTTGAAACCTTACTCCTAACATAACTAATATGAGGTTTCCAGTTCACTTTATTGTCAATTATGACTCCTAAATTTTTTATTTCATTAACCTTTTCAATGTTCACTCCATCCAGCTTAATCTCAATTTGCAAATTATTTCGACCATTACCAAACATCATTAATTTTGTTTTCTTTAAATTTAGTGATAATTTGTTTGTATCAAACCATAATTTAATCTTCTCTAATTCCTTATTTGTCTCCTGCACTAGCAACTGAAGATCACTACCTGAATAAAAAATATTAGTGTCATCAGCAAACAACACTAATTTCAATACTTCTGACACTTGGCATAAATCATTAATGTAAATAAGAAACAATTTCGGGCCTAACACTGCCCCCTGTGGGACTCCACAAGAAATGTCCAGGCATTCAGAAAAATAATCTCTCAGTTTCACAAACTGCTTTCGCTGTGTCAAATAACTTTTTATCTACACTGTTAGACCTTACCGGGTTTTTTTACAGTAAAATACTGGCAACACTGTTGCCAGTAATTTACTGTTAATTGTGCAGTTCTTTACTGTAAAAATGCACTAAAACTCGAGTTAACTAATTTCACTTGCAGAAACCGACTGCCTTAAATTGACCAACTGTCATTTAAATGTTTATAATGCATTAATAACGTGAGCAAAGTATTACTGTGAACTTCTTTCATTTGAAACCACAACAAAACTTTTGTAAATAAAGAGATTTCCACTGGACCAGCAACTACACAGTCACCGCCTGTTAAATAAAGCAACATGCAGCAAATCATCAGTGTTTGTAGATCTTCTCCTGGACTGAAGCACAGGCTCTACTCTTCTGCACAATGGTGACCCACAAAATACATTTTACAGTAAACTACTGGCAACAGTGTTGCCAGTATATACCTGTTTTATAACTTTCAGTTTATTACTGTTAAAATACATTTTGTGGGTGTGTCTTTTTATCTTACACTGTTAACCCTTTCAACCCCACAGGGAAATCCACACTACAAAGAGTAAAAAGTAACATTGAGACAGTGTTGCAGTGAGATAATTAAGGGAATATGTAAGTGATTGTTGAGCATTAGTGATGAACACATGCTGTTAGAACATAAAATAGAGAAACACAAGACCTACAACTGACCCTTTAGCCATTACACATTATTATACTTATTATTAACCAGTATGACTTTATTTCATACATATACAGAAGTTGTTATTAAGATGTTTAATTGAAAATGTTTGGTTTGAAGTTACCATTATAGAGATCAGTGCTTGCTTTAGTTGGGTTGCTGATGCTAAATATTAGTGGTTCTGTTGCTGCGTGAGCTGTGTTTTTGCAAGTCACACTTGTGCACACATACACAGTTTATGAATGATTGTGGTTATAATGATTATGTTGACAAAATTATCATATTGCCTGGTCATTCACTAAGGAATTCATCCTCAATCAAAAGTGTTACATTAGCACCACTGTTAAACCATAACAGTAAATTACAGTGATTCATTTTTTTAACACATCATGCATAACCAGAGAAACAGAGCTACACTGTCTTATAGAAACACAGAGATATCACAATTTAGCACATGAATCTCAACAACGGTGGCAAATTTTTTTTTAATTCTTGCAGCAGTGCATGCTGGGAGTTTTATATTATCCTGGAACCCAGCATGCATTGCGACATGAAACTTTTGATTGTCACCATTGTTGAGATTCATGTGCTGATTGTTGATGTCTGTGTGTGTCTGAGTCAAACAGGAATTCAAAAATGTTTTAATGCACTATAATTACGATATTCTTCAGAAGACCTTATTATAGTATTGATTTTATGTTGTAGATTTACAGATATATGCTAAATATGAAGTACCCATAAAGTCAAAGAATAAATACAGAAAAAATCAGAGAATCAGACATGTCCAGGATGATTGCAACATCATCACAAAAGCCCAAAACACCTGATCATTTTCCTCTTGGCTCTTTCTTGCCATAATAAATGTGTGTTATAAACTCACTGTTACAGCAGCCAGAGAGAGATGAATGGTAAGAAGTCAAGGGACAAGTGACCAACTAAAGCAAATACTGATCTCCATCATGGTGACAACAAACTTTATTATTAACTATATCTCTGTTAATTCTCAACAAGAACTTTTGTACATGTATGAAAGAAATAATCAATTGTAGTCAATTGTAGTTTTTGTGTTTCTCTTTTTTCTGTTCTTGTTTCTCTGTCCTTCAGTGATTCTGCTTATCAGGTTTTCATCAGTTTCTCAATTCACTCACTTCTTTTCATTCACTCTGTCAAGTGGACAATATTAGTGAACTAATGTAGGGAATAGTGAATGAGGGTATAGGGTACAATTGTGAAAACAGCCTCTGAGTGTCGATTTTGAGCAATGTTAATTCACAGTATATTCCTGTAGGCTAGTTTTGTTTTCTACGGTATATTACTGTTTTAATGGAAAATGGTATGATATTGTCAGAATTTGGCCCTTTTTTACAGCAAGGGTTAACAGTGTAGTCTAATACCTTTCCTCGAATCCCATATCTCTCTAATTTTCCTAACAAAATTTCATGATTAATGGTATCAAACGCCTTCTGTAGATCAATAAATATTCCAATAGTATGCATTTTGTTATCTACTGAACTTGATATTTCTTCTATAAAGTCTAACAATGCAAGTGATGTTGCCCTTTTTGCTCTAAATCCATACTGGCATTCATTCAATATATTATTTTTTTCCAAAAAGTTGTCAAGACGATTGATAAAAAGTTTTTCTAGAATTTTTGAGAATTGTGGAAGCAGAGAAACCGGTCTATAGTTTGTAAATTGATGTTTGTCTCCTGATTTATAAAGTGGAATGACCTTTGCTATTTTCATTTGATTAGGAAATGTGCCAGCTTGAAATGATGAGTTGAAAATATAGGTAAGAGGTTTTGAAATGGCATCAATAACATTTCTCACCACCGTCATATCAACATTGTTACAATCATTTGAAGTTTTATTCTTACATTTTGAAACAATTTGAATTATCTCACTTTCCTCCACCGGAGAAAGGAACATTGAATTTACATTTCTTTCAATAGAGCAATAACCATATTGATCATTTCTGGGGTCAGGAATATTCTCTGTAAATATTTGTAAACTTTATGATATTGAAAACTATAGGCCTATCACCTGACTGTCTTTGATTCTGGCTTTCCTTGCAACAAATTATGTGTTTTAGTAAACACTGTTACAAAGACCATAAACTCCCATAAGAAGTCAAGAGTCAAATTGCACAACTAAATGCAACACTGTTCACCATAATGATGATTTTTTAATGGTGATTTTAAAACATCAACATCTAAACCTCTGTTAATTCTCAATAAGAACTGTAGACGTCTGACAGAAATAAAGTCAGTCTGGTTAGTAAAGCTGGTAATGCTGTTTGTGGAGTTGTTTAATCCTCCTCTGCTGAGATCTTCACAGATTGAATTCTTTTTATCTTTAGTTGATTTAATCTAAGGCTGTGACTAAAAGTCAGTTGTAGTTCTTGTGTTTCTCTTTCGTTCAGTGATTCTGCTTGTTAACTGCAGGTGTTCATCACTAATGCTCAATCATCACTCAATTAAAACCCTCTGGGGTCCTTCGTGTAACAGTCACACTTGGGACCTTCGGGTCCAAATGGACCCGAAGGGCGGGATTAATATATAGAAAAAAAAATCATAATATTTTTTTTTTTACTTGTTTTTTATAATATTTTTTCTTTTCTTTTTTGGTGTTTTGAGATAATTTTATGATTTATAATTAATATTTATGCAATAATTATGACCCATTTTTTCCCATTGAATATAATAGAATTTTTTTATATATATATAATTTTTATTTTATTTTTATTAAAGCTGTATTTCATTTTAGAGTCAAGCCTAGGCCTCATGAAAGCAATTTTTGAAATGAGATGGGCGCCACCTGGTGGACACACTGAGCATTTTTATCACGCAATAGCACATTTTTACCACTAGTGGATATACAGCTCTCTGTAGAAAGGCTTGCGAATTCTAGTGATTTTTGCCTGAACAGATTTAGTCTGTTTTGCACTCTTGATGTTTAAGAGATGCACCCCTTCACTGTTGAGTCCTTTTTTCTTCATCCTGGCTGATTTGTAGATTGTATGCACCAAAAAACTCTGTGTTTTCATATTTTTGGCAATTTCCCATTCATTTCCTATGGGGGTCATTTTTGACCAAAGAGCAGAAGTTTGATGACCACTTAGTATGCTTGGATCATGACCTCAATATTTTTTGTGCGTTCACATACCTAATACCATAAAAGTCACCTAGTTTCGTAACATTCCGATGAAGCTGTGATTTTTAAAAATTCAAAACAGATTTTTGTAATCTGAATTTATTAGTGTGTATGTGTATAAAAGTGTGTTTGTGTGTGTGTGTCTGTGTGTGGATGTGTCTGTTTTGCACTCTTGATGTTTTAGAGATTCACCCCTTCACTGTTGAGTCCTTTTTTTCTGCATCTTGGCTGATTTGTAGATTGTATGCACAAAAAAACCTCTGTGTTTTCATATTTTTGACAATTTCCCATTCATTTTCTATGGGGGTCATTTTTGACCAAAGAGCAGAAGTGTGACGACCACTTAGCATGCTTGGATCATGACCTCAATATTTTTTGTGTGTTCACATACCTAATACCATAAAAGTCACCTAGTATTATAGCATTCCGATGAAGCTGTGATTTTTAAAAATTCAAAACAGATTTTTGTAATCTGAATTTATTAGTGTGTATGTGTATAAAAGTGTGTTTGTGTGTGTGTGTGTGTGTGTGTGTGGATGTGTCTGTTTTGCACTCTTGATGTTTTATAGATTCACCCCTTCACTGTTGTGTGCTTTTTTTCTGGATCGTGGCTGATTTGTAGATTGTACGCAAAAAAAAACTCTGTATTGTCACATTTTTGCCAATTTCCCATTCATTTCCTATGGCGGGTCCATTTGGACCCGAAGGTCCTGAGTGTGACTATTTTTTTTACAACCGCTTAGACTATTCAAATCCTGTCCCCAATTTTTTTGGGTGTTCATATACCAAGTACCAACAAAGTCACCAAATTTCGGACCATTCCGATGAAGCTATGATTTTTTACATTTTTTTATTTAAACGCTTCGGGACCATTTGGACCCGAAGGACCCCAGAGGGTTAATCACTTAATTATCTCATTAACTTTAACTCTGCTTCAGTGTTACTTTAACACTCTGTAGAGTGGGACCATATTTGCTCTGAGCAGTGTTGATTTACTGTACTTGATGCTGTCTACCTTTACATTAACGCAAGTAACGTTAACTGCATAGCTAATGTTACAGCCACATTCTACGTGTAACAAGCTAGGTAATGTTAACCATAAACAGTAAAGCAACACACTTATATATCATTAGTTGACTTACTTGTCCGAGATGTGTAGCTGAGCCAAAGAGAGTTGGTACTGATCCAGACTTTAGTTTCAGACGTTCAGCAAGCCCAGCTCTGTATTGACCCAAGTTGAGGAAACAGACGTCGATGAAATGTTTGCCGCAGACATGCAAATCTTTGGGAAGTTGTGTCGGCGCATTTACAGAGAAAATTAAATTAATCCACTGGTTCTTCTGGGGCTTGGATGAAGGAACTAAAAAAAGGATTCGGTGTTCATTTGTACATTCAACTATTGAGCAATTATTATGCTTCACTCGCTCAAAAGCCATGATATCTCTCGTGGACAAACTAAAATCGCGCGCACGCGTTCCTACTGCGTAGCTCATTTTCTCATGGGTGGGAAATATTCTCTGGGCGGGCAAAGCAGAGAAAGGGGAGGTAGCATTTCTCCTTATAACGTCATAAGGAGGAGATTCAAGATCAGCCCGTTAGAGCTTCCATTTTCTCAAAGGCAGAGAAAGATAGCAAAAGCTCGATTTACACCGATTAAAATTTCTAGAAACTTGGGGACCATATACAGGCTAGGGGAACTCATATTAATGTTAAAAAACCTCAGAAAGTGAAAATTTCATGTCATGGGATGGGACCTTTAAAAACGATCAAGCTAATGCTAAAGAAAGCTGAGCAAGCTCAGCCAGATCCACATCTTGCACTTCTATCACTTAGAAACACCCCAGTTACTGCACAGCAAAATACCCAGTGTTAAATAACACTTCTCCGTTTACATATGTGTACAATTGTGGTGGGGCAATTTGTAAGACACTTTTTTACTTATTTCCTCCACTTATGCAGTTATCTTTCATAGTTGCAGTCACTCATTGTCCAAAGTCATCTTGAAAGTTGAATGGTAAATACAACACATTTTTTCTTTTAGAGAACATCATAAGCTGACTTTATAAATTGATGTTGATTTTCCTAAAATGTTTTTGTCTGAACTCGCCATTATGGTGATCAGTGTCCCATTAGTTGGGCACTTATTACTTCATTTATATTTTTGTAAATCTCTTCATATGGATGCAGCGATGCAATTATTTGGTTTCAAAGATAAGTAATAAATAGGTTACTTTTAACTTCTAACTAACTCTCATGACTGATTTAGATGTGAGTAAAGTCACCTTTTAAAAGCAAACTATTTATTACTTATCTCATGTCATTTAATTTGTTTTTAATGTTTTTTTATTTTTTTATGTGTGCTAACACGTTTGTCATTTAACACCTTGCAAAACTTTTTATTGGGTTGATAAAATCCCTCTATATTTGTGACAACATCTTACAATTGACCAGCTTGAGTGACACACAGACTACAACATTCAGCAGTATGAGCACACAGTGAGGGCGCTGTGAGGTTACACTTTTAGATCACTGTGAACTCAGATTGTGATCATATCATGATGATCCTGGGAGCTCATGGTGAGACCACTGTGAGATCAAATTGTTGACTGGTATGTCTATGCTGTTTATGTTCACTGATCAATGTTTGTATGTGAATAAAAGCCTAAAATAAATCTGTTGAATGAATGAATGAATGAGGCATTTACATAGCGCTTTCTTATGTACTACTGTACACCCAAAGCGCTTTACAGTCATAACAGGAAATCTCTCCTCAACCACAACCAGTGTGCAGCGTCCACTTGGATGATGCGACGGCAGCCACAGTACAACGGCGCCATATTATAATCCATAATATATAATATGGATTAGCTTTAAAATCTCTTTATGAACTTTTAGAAGTGTCAGTTTCAGTTTCAATTGCATATATGTCAATGGAGGGACAGAGATCTCTCAGATTTCATTAAAAAGATATTTATTGGTGTTTCAAAGATCAACAAAAGTCTTCAAGTTTGGAACAATATGAGGATGAGTTATTAATGACAGAAATTTCCTTTTTGGATAAACTAACCATTTAACATCATAAGGTTACGAATCAAGTTTATTGAAGCACTGGCCCTAGTTATAAAAACATGAAGAGGAAACTCTTTCCAATACTGATAAGAAGTATATTTCTGGTTTCATAGCTTTAGCCTAAAAACTGATGACCAAAAATACTGGGGAGGAAAAAAAAAAACATAAAATAGGCAAGAAAATATATATTAATGCAAGATTACACTCCCCCCAAAAAATTAACAATATATACAGATATATGCATGATCCCTGTCAATCATGTGTGGCTCCGCCCACAGCGCTCAGAATTGGTTCATTTGTGCTCCGCCTCTCACTGCAGTATCTTCTTGTTGATCTGAAAAAAAAAAAAAACAATAAGATGAAGAAAGACTGACTGAAGTTCATCAGCAACATTGATTGTACTGCACATATCAGCAGATTATTATGAGGAAGCTAAATGCCCCAATTTGCGGCTTTATTTGCAAACTACAATTCCTGTTCGTCGTGCACAACAAAATCCCCAGTGTTAAATTACCCCTCAGTGTACATATGTGTCCACACTACAGAGCTGCTAGATGTCTACAGAAGCTCTTATTGAAAATTAACAGAGGTTTAGATGTTGATGTTAATGATGAAAATAATAGGTTTTTTTAAAGTCACCAATATGGTGATCAGTATTTGTTTTAGTTCGGCTCTTGATATATATACCATATATATATATATATATATATATATTAGTGGTGGGCCGTTATCTGCGTTAACGTGCTGCGTTAACGTGAGACTCTTATCGGGCGATAAAAAAATTTATTAATTATTTCAAATTTAAGAGACGCTGGCGCGACCACAACATTGTCCGACATCAAATGGCAAACGTAATGTAAGCAGAACGAAACTGAGCTACTCGTTATTGTGTGGTTGATGGACCGTTGTTTATCAGTTTGGACCAGTGCAGCATGAAAAATGAAATGAAAAAAATCATACTTCATGATGTTAGTTTTAATAATAAAAAAAAAACTCTGGCATTTCTTCACAAGTTCTTTTAAATGTCACTTTGTATTTAAGAAACACGTGCCCTTTAGTCATTATTTGGGTAGCACACACATATGCTGAATGCCTTCGGCAGAATTCAAATGAGCCATTTTAATCTAGATTAATCTAGATTAATTCCAAGATTACAGTGAGATTAATCTATAGATTAAAAAAAATAATCTATGCCCACCACTAATATATATATATATATATATATATATATATATATATATATATATATATATATATATATATATATATATAATAGTGTTTAACAAAAACATATTATTTGTTGCTGAAAAAGCAAAAATCTAAATTGATCAGGCAATTATATTATCATTTAGTGTAGTATATGCCATCCCTGATTAAAAGTGGGGTATTGTTAATAGTAATCTCAAAATTTTTACTGTCAACATTAAGATCCAGATCAGATGTTCTGATTTTGTACAGACTTATTATTTATTATTTCCAATAAAACATCATCAAACCTCAGTTAATTCTCAATAAGAGCTTGTGTAGATGTCTGACAGAAATCAAGTCAATCTGGTTGGTAATAAGTGAAGCTGGTAATGCTGTTTGTGGAGTTGTTTAATCCTCCTCTGCTGAGATCTTCAAAGATTAAAGGTGCCCTAGAATTTGAAATTGAATTTATCTTGGCATAGTTAAATAACAAGAGTTCAGTACATGGACATGATACAGTGAGTCTCAAACACCATTGTTTTCTCCTTATTTAAATCTCGTTTTTGAAAAACACCCCTGAAAAATAGGCAAATTTCCACATAACACCGACTGTGACGCAACAGTCAGGATCATTAATATGTACACCTCCAAAAATTTGCATATGCCAGCCCATGTTCAAGGCCAGGCGGAACTGCGCAGCCGAATCATCGTCCAAATAATTTTTCTTCGAGAGACATCATGGCTTGCAAACGAGCGAAGCATGGCAGTTGCTCAGTGTTTGGATGTACAAATGACCACAAAGGTATTTTTTTATTTCCTTCATCCGAGCCTCTGAAGAACCAGTGGGTTATGTGAATGTCTTTTGTGTAATTGTTCAAGTTCAGACAGATAATCTTTCTCTCAAAGTCGTTCAATACTGTTTATGCATCAGTAAATCAAGCCAGTGACTAAACGATCAACTTCACATCGTTTCTCTTGGTAGGATGAAAATAATCTTACTTAAACTGTGATTAATACACAGATAGAGATCAAAGAACAATCCCTTTCCAGTCACCCAAGCTGTCAATCACACAGCGCGAGTTTATCTGGACACTTTCCAAAAATCGTTATGAAATCAATGACGCTGTTACGCTGCACAACGAAGCTCTTACTGTACGTACATCATGTCAGTTTCACATTGGTGAAATCATTAGTGAGAAACTGCGTTGCAATGATGAGATCTTCATTCACGTGATCAACAGGCTTACACTGAAGTCTCACAGCAGCCAATCACAGCAGTGGGCGTTTACACCGAAGTCTCACAGCAGCCAATCACAGCAGTGGGCGTTTACACTGCAGTCTCACAGCAGACACGCCCCTTCAAACAGAGTGTTCAAATCAGAGGCTAAAATCAGGCTAGGAAAAATGCCTTTTATCTAAAAAACATACTAACATTATAAGGGCACCCCAGGAAACATTCTAAAATAATAAAATAATCCATGCAATGGCACCTTTAAAGGAACACTTCGACTTTTTGGGACTTTAGCTTATTCACTGTATCCCCCAGAGTTAGATAAGTCCATACATACCTTTTTCATCTCCGTGCATGCTTTAAGTCTGTTTGACGCACCCACCGCTAGCCTAGCTTAGCACAAAGACTGGATGTAAATGGCTACAGCTAGCATACTAATTCCAATAAGTGACAAAATAACGCCAACATTTTCCTATTTACATGTTGTGATTTGTATAGTCACAGTGTGTACAAATAACAAGGTCATATGAGACACAGACATTTTTTAAACGTTTAAATACTGGGAACTATTTTCTCAGAAGGCGAAGCACTGCTGCTTGGGCGGAGTGATTAGCGCAGCACCTGAGAAGCGCCATTCCGTCAACAAACACAACGTGACTTGCTAGTCGCGAACGTGAATCGTGATCATGGCTGACTTTGAGGAATTGTCAGTGGATTTTTATTTGTTATCAAACCAAGATCCAGAACCATATCGGACCGGGTATTGCCATCGATGGCAAGGCTTGATGACAGTGAAAATCTTTGCGTCACTACCACGGAGGATTTCTCTGCCCTACTACACCCGGCAGTTGTCGATTTTTTTTCCCGTTGTGACAAGATCAACTGGAAGAAACGCCCCATGCCGAGTGTACCTAATGGACAGCTGTCCACCAAGTAAGTGATTTTGTAATAATCATCATGCATAGTTCAATGTAATTGTAGTATAGCCATGCCATACAGTTTGTCAATAAACGAAATATACACACATGCCTATTGACATAGCACCCTTGTAATAGCCTTTCATGATCACCTGTTTATTTGTAGCCTAGCTATTTGTCACAGGGTGACGAATAAGCGGAACTGTCCCTCTCTATTCTTGTTTCCGGGGGGGAGCGAGTTTGATGTAACACCAGAACGGTTCCGGGTCTTTCCGTGTAAACAGTCTGACGGAGCTTACTAATGAGGGAATGAGTGGCAGCTGGGCGATGAGCAGAGATTGAGCCACGAGGGATATGGATTTGTGAGGGGGGATTATAAAAGGATCCGGTTGATGTGCAGCAGGGAGAAGTTTTGGGGGAAGAAACTTTGGAGCGAAATCTTTTGGGTGGATGCAGACTGGAGGAAATCTGTTGTTGTTGATCTACTGATCGAGCAGTACACGAGAGGGCAGATCGTTAAAGGACGGGAAAGACTGCATGTAAAGAAGGAAGAGCTGGAGAGCAGCGGTATGATTGAACTGTGTTATTTCATCGAACAGACAAGTATTATCTGCCAGTTCTATTAGGAAGTTAATGCCTGTAGTGCCCGCTACCTGCCATGATTTGGTGAAACCGCCCCGGCGTTCAGTGAGTTCTGTTCTGAAGCTTTTCAATGTCAGTTGTGTTTCCATAGTCAACCACCTACGCAGCTTGGATGTACAGTTTGTCAGTTGAGCGGAGAGTGTCGGCTGGGACCACGAGAAGAGCCCTTATTCACTGTGAGTTGATGTGAGTTGCAGTGCCTAATGTGAAGTGAACACGTGTGATCATTTGAAGTGACTGAATTATGCACTGGTGTGGAAACTGTAGTTTTATGTCTGCCCGTTCCCCAGTTGACTACTCGTGGGTTTCGAAGGTCAAACTGAAATGAATTAAACTGCTGTGTGTTGAGCATATGCTGTGCAGGAATGCAGCTCTATCCTGTCTGAGTGGAAGAGGATTTATGAGAGATCTATGCATCGCTGTTCTGTGGTAAGAAGACCCAGTTGTTGACTGTTGAATCCTGTACTCACCACTGCTGTTCTGTGAATATAGAGAAACTGCCCTCTGCCATTGAATGCTGTCATCACTGCTCTGTGGTAAGAAGATCCAGTTGTTGATTGTTAAATCTTCAACTCACCATGATTGTTCTGTGAACATAGAGAAACTGTCCTCTGCCATTGAATGCTGTTACTACTGTCCTGTGGAAAGAAGGCCCAGCTGTTGACTGTTGAAATCTGTACTCATCTCTGTGGTTCTGTGAACATAGAGAAACTGCCCTCTGCCATTGAATGCTGTCATCACTGCTCTGTGGTAAGAAGATCCAGTTGTTGATTGTTAAATCTTCAACTCACCATGATTGTTCTGTGAACATAGAGAAACTGTCCTCTGCCATTGAATGCTGTTACTACTGTCCTGTGGAAAGAAGGCCCAGCTGTTGACTGTTGAAATCTGTACTCATCTCTGTGGTTCTGTGAACATAGAGAAACTGCCCTCTGCCATTGAATGCTGCCATCACTGCTCTGTGGTAAGAAGATCCAGTTGTTGATTGTTAAATCTTCTACTCATCATGATTGTTCTGTGAACATAGGGAAACTGTCCTCTGCCATTGAATGCTGTTACACTTAGGTAAAGTTGGTCTTATATTCGCACATTCGGACTTCCGCGTTTAAACACTTTTTCAATAGTATGCGCAATAAAGCTACTTTTTGCAAATTCTAAGCAGCTACATGATCTTGACGACAAAGATGGTCAACTACTACATTTTCCACAATCGATAAAAATGGGCAAGTATTGTTTTAATGGCACACTTACTTGCGAATGTCCACTGAATGTCTAATGTAGTGTGGTGAACAAGATAGGGACCGTCTAAAAAGTTGTAATTTTTTTTCATTGTGTGCAAACAGACAACTACATTTTAGCCAACTACATATGTACCAGCAAATATCTCTAACATTATGAGTTCTAATGCTATATAATGTCCTTTAGCAACAATAAAAACTGCATTATAATGATGGTGTTTAAAAAGGTGTTTAGGAAATAAGAAAGAATGAACATGTACATGAACTGTAATTTGGTAACAATCCAGACTGTAGAACGTACAAAATCATGTGTAATCTCCTGAACATAGTTAATCGCTTCATTTTACAACTGTTTATATTAATTTATTTGAAATCAAAATGAACAAGAACCGTGTTGGTTTTAATAATGACATATGATTTATTTCAATAGGTTTTGCAAGCATGGGCCGACTGTTCCAAAGCAAGTTGGATCGTCTTATCTGGACCCTACAGAACATACTACAGCCCATGTCTTGCTGTTTTATGCACCTCTGTTTTTCTGTTTTTAAGTGTAATAAAGACTTTACAGTGTAACAGTGTTCTCCAGGTGTTGAATAAAAAGAATGGCTAAACTATCTTTTGTTTTCCTGTTGTATAGCATCTTCGTTTAACATTAAACTCTCACGTCACAATAACACAATGTGCATTGATTGAAGTTTACAGTCCTGCAGAAATATCACTGTGGTACTGAATCCATCAGATTATTGACAAGTACTCAGAAAGCATGACAGCAAACATGATGTTTATTTTGGGTGTGAAGGGTGTGGATTTTGGAATAAACTGCTGCTTCAGTGTATATGTAATGAGTGATTATAATCAAGGTTTTCTTTCTAAATATTACATGAGTTAATACTTGTGAGATTTTACTTTGTTTTAGAAGTTACCAGTGTGATTACTGAAATATTCTTTTCATGTATTCTCTAATGTCTGTATTTGATATCTGAATGCCGTAACAGTGCTTGCTCATTTAGCCCGGCTTCCAGAAATGAAATATGGAAAGATGTTTTGTTAAGAAAGGCCTTCAACATGTGTCAATACATACATCTGGGAGTCACAGGGGTCATTGAAGTCTATCGTTTAAGAGAACTTTTCTCAGTTAAAGCCTTACTTTCTAGTTAGACTAAAGTGTAGTTCTTCTTGGAGAAAGAACGCATAATCCTGATGTTTTGAGAATACTCTCCTGTTTATAGTTAGAGCCTGGCCAAATCCAACCTTGAAAAAGCTGTGTGTCAATGTGTGTGTTAGTCTTCTTGGTTACAGGTTAAGAAACCACTGGCAGAGTGTTGTTCGGGACATGCTGGCGCCCAGCAACCCAAATCTGAGACCTGGAAGATCACGACGTGCCTAACTTCAGGGTCCGAGTTTCAGCTGCATAATCGATGGAGATATGCTTCAGTTTATCTGTATATGTGTGGAAAATTGTTTAGATTTTATGTGTACTTAGCCAATCAGAAGTAGCTAACCTGTAAGCAATGATGTAATCAATGCCCTTGGAAATGGTAAATCTGCTGTGATCTTTGTAACCAAGCAGGGCGGCCTACGAACTCCTGTGTGAGTCAGTCTTGAAGCTGACATCTGCTGATGAAACTGAAAACTCTTCAGTAAATCTTTTCTTTAATTTATTATAATTCTGACTCCTGGTCTTCATTCATCATATCTGGTTCTGGGTCTTTGACTGTGCGCCCCTAACAGGTGAACATTTAAAAAACTTGCAAAACTCCTATGGGGTTCTATGGCACACCTTCCATCAAAAAATATTACATTATCTACATTTATTTATTACTGTAATGGCTGAAAACAGTAACTTCTTTACTTCATGGATGTATTTATAGAGGAATGATTTGCTTTAAAAAAACATTGAAACCATTATAAACAAAGCACAGTTTCACCGTATACATTCAATGTGTCTGTAATGGTTATTGAATCATTTTTAAGTTACATAGCACAACCCTACAAAGAAATACACTACCTCAAATTACAACCTCATTAAAGCAAAGACATTGACTTACTACATGTGAGATTTTGCCAATACCTGCCTGACTGTACATACAGTACACAAATATTTTAGAATGAAACTACATTAATTCACCAAAGGGATTTTTTTTTATTATCCAAAGAGTGTAGTGCTTTCCTAATGACCGGGCTGACTTGCTCCAGGTTAAATTTCCACCATAACTCGCATACTGTACGAACAATTATCAAATGTTGATTAAAAAAATTACTGTAATTCCCCTGAAGTATTCTTTTCATGTTTCAAAGGGTGTAGTACTTTCCTAGTGACCTGACTGAAGTACTACAGGTGAAATTTTGACAATATCTCCCTTACTGTACGTACTATTGTCAATTATGTTTATGAAAAAATTACTGTAATTCACCTAAAGTATTTTTTCGTGTTCCAAAGGGCGTAGTGCTTTCCTAATGACCAGTGTGACTTACTCCAGGTGAAATTTTGACAATATCTCCCTTACTGTACGCACTATTGTCAATTATGTTTATGAAAAAATTACTGTAATTCCCCTAAAGTATTCTTTTCGTGTTCCGAAGGGTGTAGTGCTTTCCTAGTGACCTGACTGAAGTACTCCAGGTGAAATTTTGACAATATCTCCCTTACTGTACATACTATTGTCAATTATGTTTATGAAAAAATTACTGTAATTCCCCTAAAGTATTCTTTTCATGTTTCAAAGGGTGTGGTACTTTCCTAGTGACCTGACTGAAGTACTACAGGTGAAATTTCCACAATAACTCGCATACTGTACGTACCATTGTCAAATATGTTTATGAAAAATTAACTGTAAATGACCGTAACTATTTTTCCGCGTTCCAAAGGGTGTAGTACTTTCCTAATGACCTGACTGACTTACTACAGGTGAAATTTCCACAATAACTCGCATACTGTACGTACTATTGTCAATTATGTTTATGAAAAAATTACTGTAATTCACCTAAAGTATTTTTTCGTGTTCCAAAGGGTGTAGTGCTTTCCTAATGACCAGTGTGACTTACTCTAGGTGAAATTTTGACAATATCTCCCTTACTGTACGTACTATTGTCAATTATGTTTATGAAAAAATTACTGTAATTCCCCTAAAGTATTCTTTTCATGTTCCAAAGGGTGTAGTGCTTTCCTAGTGACCTGACTGAAGTACTCCAGGTGAAATTTTGACAATAACTCCCTTACTGTATATACTATTATCAAATAGTTTTATGAAAAATTTACTGTAATTGACCGTAACTATTTTTCTGTGTTCCAAAGGGTGTAGTACTTTCCTAGTGACCTGACTGACTTACTACAGGTGAAATTTTGACAGTAACTCCCATACTGTACGTACAATTATCAAATGTTTATTTAAAAATTACTGTAATTCCCCTAAAGTATTCTTTTCATGTTTCAAAGGGTGTAGTACTTTCCTAGTGACCTGACCGAAGTACTACAGGTGAAATTTTCACAATAACTCGCATACTGTACGTGCCATTGTCAAATATGTTTATGAAAAATTAACTGTAAATGACCGTAACTATTTTTCCACGTTCCAAAGGGTGTAGTACTTTCCTAGTGACCTGACTGACTTACTACAGCTGAAATTTCCACAATAACTCGCATACTGTATGTACTATTGTCAATTATGTTTATGAAAAAATTACTGTAATTCACCTAAAGTATTTTTTTTCATGTTCCAAAGGCTGTAGTGCTTTCCTAGTGACCACACTGACTTACTACAGGTGAAATTTTGACAATATCTCCCTTACTGTACGTACTATTGTCAATTATGTTTATGAAAAAATTACTGTAATTCCCCTAAAGTATTCTTTTCATGTTTCAAAGGGTGTAGTACTTTCCTAGTGACCTGACTGAAGTACTACAGGTGAAATTTTGACAATATCTCCCTTACTGTACGTACTATTGTCAATTATGTTTATGAAAAAATTACTGTAATTCACCTAAAGTATTTTTTTCATGTTCCAAAGGCTGTAGTGCTTTCCTAGTGACCACACTGACTTACTACAGGTGAAATTTTGACAATATCTCCCTTACTGTACGTACTATTGTCAATTATGTTTATGAAAAAATTACTGTAATTCCCCTAAAGTATTCTTTTCATGTTTCAAAGGGTGTAGTGCTTTCCTAGTGACCTGACTGAAGTACTCCAGGTGAAATTTTGACAATATCTCCCTTACTGTACGTACTATTGTCAATTATGTTTATGAAAAAATTACTGTAATTCCCCTAAAGTATTTTTTTCATGTTTCAAAGGGTGTAGTGCTTTCCTAGTGACCTGACTGAAGTACTCCAGGTGAAATTTTGACAATATCTCCCTTACTGTACGTACTATTGTCAATTATGTTTATGAAAAAATTACTGTAATTCCCCTAAAGTATTATTTTCATGTTTCAAAGGGTGTAGTACTTTCCTAGTGACCTGACCGAAGTACTACAGGTGAAATTTTCACAATAACTCGCATACTGTACGTGCCATTGTCAAATATGTTTATGAAAAATTAACTGTAAATGACCGTAACTATTTTTCCACGTTCCAAAGGGTGTAGTACTTTCCTAGTGACCTGACTGACTTACTACAGCTGAAATTTCCACAATAACTCGCATACTGTATGTACTATTGTCAATTATGTTTATGAAAAAATTACTGTAATTCACCTAAAGTATTTTTTTTCATGTTCCAAAGGCTGTAGTGCTTTCCTAGTGACCACACTGACTTACTACAGGTGAAATTTTGACAATATCTCCCTTACTGTACGTACTATTGTCAGTTATGTTTATGAAAAAAATTACTGTAATTCCCCTAAAGTATTCTTTTCATGTTTCAAAGGGTGTAGTACTTTCCTAGTGACCTGACTGAAGTACTACAGGTGAAATTTTGACAATATCTCCCTTACTGTACGTACTATTGTCAATTATGTTTATGAAAAAATTACTGTAATTCACCTAAAGTATTTTTTCATGTTCCAAAGGCTGTAGTGCTTTCCTAGTGACCACACTGACTTACTACAGGTGAAATTTTGACAATATCTCCCTTACTGTACGTACTATTGTCAATTATGTTTATGAAAAAATTACTGTAATTCCCCTAAAGTATTCTTTTCATGTTTCAAAGGGTGTAGTGCTTTCCTAGTGACCTGACTGAAGTACTCCAGGTGAAATTTTGACAATATCTCCCTTACTGTACGTACTATTGTCAATTATGTTTATGAAAAAATTACTGTAATTCCCCTAAAGTATTTTTTTCATGTTTCAAAGGGTGTAGTGCTTTCCTAGTGACCTGACTGAAGTACTCCAGGTGAAATTTTGACAATATCTCCCTTACTGTACGTACTATTGTCAATTATGTTTATGAAAAAATTACTGTAATTCCCCTAAAGTATTCTTTTCATGTTTCAAAGGGTGTAGTGCTTTCCTAGTGACCTGACTGAAGTACTACAGGTGAAATTTCCACAATAACTCGCATACTGTACGTGCCATTGTCAAATATGTTTATGAAAAATTAACTGTAAATGACCGTAACTATTTTTCCGCGTTCCAAAGGGTGTAGTACTTTCCTAGTGACCTGACTGACTTACTACAGGTGAAATTTCTACAATAACTCGCATACTGTACGTACTATTGTCAATTATGTTTATGAAAAAATTACTGTAATTCACCTAAAGTATTTTTTTCATGTTTCAAAGGCTGTAGTGCTTTCCTAGTGACCACACTGACTTACTACAGGTGAAATTTTGACAATACCTCCCTTACTGTACGTACAATAAACAAATAAGTTTAAGAAAAAATTACAGTAATTCCCCTAAAGTATTTTTTCATGTTCCAAAGGCTGTAGTGTTTTCCTAGTGACCACACTGACTTACTACAGGTGAAATTTTGACAATACCTCCTTTACTGTACAATTATCAAATATTTTTAACATTATTACATGTGTTTATTACATATGTTTATGTAATAAACTGTAATTCACCTATAGTGTTTTTTTTATATATATTCCAAAGATTGTAGTGCTTTCCTAGTGACCACACTGACTTACTACAGGTGAAATTTTGACAATATCTAATAATACTGTTTTATATAATAATATATATAATAACTGTAATTCACTTGTTTGTTTAAGGTTGTAGTACATTAATAGGGGCTACATTATTATTAACAGTAGTGACTGAACCTGTACGCATTGGTGCAGCAAATCTGACAGATAATGAACAGCAAGATCATGGAGGCATTCAAGATACTGTACAGTGCACTGTTTTATTATCTTTATTGTTTCTATTATCTTTATTGTTTCTATTATCTTTCTAATTGTTCCACTGGGATTATACATAAAAGTTGTAATTAATTCCTCGTGGTTAGAGTAATATTTCAATATCACCTCTTCAAAATTTTGCTGTTGTTGATCCTCTCTTGGTTTAAGTTGTTCTTATATTATCATAAACCCTTTAACTGATTGTTTTGTCAAGTACTTTTTACTTTACTATATTTTCTTTTAGTGAAGTGACGTAAAAGTTTAAGTAAAACAAATGTGTGTGTTTGAATACAATTTTTTCAAATGTTTTCAGTCAGGACTACTTTGGGTAAACAAAAATATTTAAGCAATTTAACATGTTATTTAATATTTATTCATTGCATTATGTAATTGGTTAACACACATAACTATAACTGTTAGTGGTTTGTTACATAATTAATCCTTGTCATGTTTACCAATGTGAACAGTGCCAAAGATGGTACCAAATGCTGCATTGGACTATCACCAGACAAGCTACCTGAAAAAGATGCCCAATGGTTGTGCTCACTGTGTACCTTAAACAGTGGAACATCATTAAAGAATATCTGTTGAAACTTCTGCTTTATTGTCCTTGTTGCAATATGGATTACCATTATATATCTGTATTTTGGGACTTACAGTTAAAGACCCAAGGACCAGATAGGATTTATTAAGACCAGGCGTTAGAAGTGCAGTCAATTTAAGACAAGAGTCAGAATTATAATAAATTAAAGGAAATTTTACTGAAGATAGTTTGCAGTTTCATCAGGCAGAAGTCAGCTTCAAGAATCACAAGGAGTGATTACTCCAGTGATCAAAAGTAGGCCGCTTCCCCTTACATTTACAAAAATCACAGCAATTATACCCATCACCAAGGTCTAAGCTTTGTCATTGCTTCAGGTTGAATGATTCTGATTGGCTAATAAATAATCACACATTTTCTACACATAGATAGACTGAAGCATATCTCCATCAATTATGCAGCTGACATTCGGACCCTGAATTTAGGCACATCGTGACCTTCCACACTTGTAGTGATTGTAATGAATAGTAATTGGACCAATTTTTGAGTCTCCAGTCTAGGACCAACTCTATAGCGCCACCACCAGTTCAAAAATTCAACATTAAAAGGATTATAGCTTTTGAACCCTTTGATCTACACTCACCTAAAGGATTATTTGGAACACCTGTTCAATTTCTCATTAATGCAATTATCTAATCAACCAATCACATGGCAGTTGCTTCAATGCATTTAGGGGTGTGGTCCTGGTCAAGACAATCTCCTGAACTCCAAACTGAATGTCAGAATGGGAAAGAAAGGTGATTTAAGCAATTTTGAGCGTGGCATGGTTGTTGGTGCCAGACGGGCCGGTCTGAGTATTTCACAATCTGCTCAGTTAATGGGATTTTCACGCACAACCATTTCTACACTGTAAAAAAAAATCCTAATTTTACAGAAAATAACTGTGATTTTTTGACGATCATTTTCTTTAATTTGAAATTGTACTCAAAACTGTGCTCAAAATTCTCAAAATTGTACTTACTGTATTTTTCATACAGTATTTTTTCTGTTTTCTTAAATTACATAAAAATGTATGTAAAATTACAAATATAATCTGTAATTAAACAGTAACAAAACAGTTAAATGATAAAATGGTCAAATGACTGTCAGCTCCCCAAAAAACTGTAAAACATCCTAAATTAAATAAACTGAAAAACACTGTTATTTTACAGGTATTTCCTGAATAATCATATACCTTCATTGTAAAAAAAAATCATAAAAAAAGGGTCAAAAGACTGGCAGCTGCGGCTGCCAAACAAAAACCATAAAATTAAAGTAAAATATTCTAATTTAAATAAACCGAAAAAACACTGTTATTTCACAGGTATTTCCTGCATTATTATGATCAAACACCTTCATTGTAAAAAAATCTTAAAAAAAGGGTCAAATGACTGGCAGCTGCGGCTGCCAAACAAAAACCATAAAATTAAAGTCAAATATTCTAATTTAAATAAAGTGTAAAAAACTTTAAAATAAATTTGATGTCACCATGATTGAGATCAGTGTCTGCTTTAGTTGGGCTCATGACCCTTGATTTTTAACTTTTATATTTCTCTGGCTGCCTTAACTGTGTATTTGATACACATTTGTTATAGCAATAAATGCAAGAGAAAATTTCAGATGATCTTGGTCATCATATTGTGATCTGATTCACTGATTTGACAGTCAAACCTCTGAATATATTAGCTGAGCTTACATAATATATAGATGGAATTAAGCTTTATACAAATTCTATGATTAATGTCATAATTTATCACATGACGAAATATAACAATCTGAAATTTAAAAAATATATACAGAAAAAGTTTTGAGCTGGTTCATTTTTTTTTATTTTTTTTTTTTATTGTAATATAGAGACATCAAGAATCAACATATTAATCTCAACAATGGTGACAACCAACAAAGCCTTTTTGTGACTCTATAGTAGTTTTTTCATTGTCACCATTGTTGCGATTCATACGCTGATTCTTGATGTCTGAGTGAGTCTATATGATCCTGTCAAAACATTTTCTGTATAATGACTTCATAAAATCTGAGTATCACAGCACTGCAGGATCTTCTATAGCAGTTTTGACATGCAAAAATGAACTAATATTTAACAACTTAATCAGATATAACACTTCAGATTGTATCAATGAAGCAAGCTTTTTATCACTAAAAAGTGACTAATATCATCTGATCTAAGATTCTCTTGGATTTCTGCAATAACAAATATGCATCAGTGACACACAGTTAAAGCAGTCAGAGAAAACTCAAGTTAAATACTAAAAGGTCAAGAGCCCAACAAAAGCAAACACTGATCTCCATCATGGTGACATCAAACTTTATTATTTTCAATAAAGCTTCAACTTCTAAACCTCTGTTAATTCACAATAAGAACTTTAGTATGAAAGAAATAAAGTCTGGATTGTAATAAGTGAAGATGCTGAGATCCTGAGAGATCTGTTAGTGTTTAATGTTCTGTTGGGGTTTAAAGTGTTTCTGTATGGTGTGTTTCGTGTGTCACCATTGTATTGAAGAGTAGAGCCTGAGCTTCAGTCCAGGATGAGCAGAGAAACTCTGATGAAATGCTGCATGTTGCTTTATTTAACAGACAGTAACTGTGTAGTTGCTGATACAGTGACGTATAATAACAGCAAATCATGCATGTAGTTAACTGCATGTTTTTCAGTAAAAAATTCAGAAAATAAATGTGAAATAACTGTTTCTGTTAAATGAAGATTTTTGTAAAAGTATTTTGCATCCTATTTAAATTAGGATATTTTACATTAATTTTATGGTGTTTGTATGGCAGCCGTTGCTGACAGTCATTTGACTGTTTTTTTATGGGATTTTTTTACAGTGAAGGTGTTTGATCGTAATAATTCAGGAAATAGCTGTAAAATAACAGTGTTTTTCTGTAAAACATTTAAGGAAAATTTCTGTAAAAGTTTTTTGCACTTCATTTAAATTAGGATATTTTACTTTATTTTTACGGTTTTTGTTTGGCAGCCGTAGCTGACAGTCATTGACCGTTTTTTAAGATTTTATTTTTTACAGTTGTGACGGCCTGAGTGGTGGCCGCACAAGAGCGGTAATGTGGATGCACACACATGCACACACATGCACACACAAGCACACACAAGCACACACGCCAATATGCAAACATTTAGGATATACATTTAAGAATACTCTTTATTTAAACTTCTTTTGTCATTCATATTCATTTGTTCAGGATAATGATGGATTATAATAAATCACACAAAACAAACAATATTAATTATTTCTTTATTGTTAGGTTTTCATATGTTTACATTTACAGCACATTTTATATACATTGTTACTGATTTGAAGTGCACACAAATTAGTTACGTTGTATATGTTATTTATATTTGTTTCTATTTTGAGTTTAAGTTTACCGTGATGAACTTCAGACATGGTCCGCTGCAGCCGCATCCTGGTGTAACAAGGATTAGAGTCCGGGCAGGAACAGAGAATTTAAGCGTTACTGGTTCCGCCCGAACATACCATTTGCTGAAATTGCCCGGGGGAGGAAGGAATGTTAATGTCTTTATCAATTGATTTATTTAGTTGTACATTTATGATATTTGATTACATTTTGCTTTCCTTATCTTTATTTATTGTATACCTTTGTTTGATTTGATTTTGATTTACTTATGGTTATATGTTGAATGTAAAGTTGAATTGTTTCCCCTCTTAATTTGTAATGGGCCCATCCTGTCCTTTATAAGCTGTTGCTTTGTTCAATTGAGCAGGTCAGTAGTTTTAGTTGTTTGTTTGTTTTTTTTGTCTAATTGTTTTGATCTCATTTTCTGTTTGTTTATTTTTGTTGTAAGAAGTTTATGAGTTTGTAAAGTTATGTTTTTTTTGGGGTTCAAATAAAGACCCATTTTCTTTTGCAAAGCTTGTGTTCCTTGTTCTTGCCTCTTGGTCCCTCACATATGGTGGCAGCGGTGGGATATTTCAGTCAGTCAAGGACACAAAGCTGTGTTTGTTTTCTGCCCCTCGAGGCTGTTTTTTTTCTCCCCCTGTTAATATGGGTCGTACCTTAAAGAAAGGTGGGCCTAAGGCTCCTCCCTTGCAGCAAGAGGAAGAAAGGGGTGAGGAGGACCAGGACATGGTTGAAGGAGCTGAAGGAGGCGAGGCAGTGGGAGACAGAGAGGTTTCAGTGACTGAGTTGGCAAATCTGCTTCGAGCCCATATGGCCAGGACGGAAGGCCGGGAGACCGTAAGACAGCAGGAGCAGACGGATCAGGAGCGACGGTTTAAGGCTCTTCAGCACCAGTTCGGGCTTTTGCAAATAGAAGTCCAAGCACGCACCTCTCCTAATCTTCACTTATCTGATGTTGACCGGGAGTCCCGGGAAAGGCCGAATGCGGATCCTTTAGATTCTGATGGAAACTCCGTGGCTTCAGCTCATCGGCAGAGTTTTAATCAGGTTGGGAACAATATAGGCCCACCATTATCTCAGACACCTCGATTGGAGAAGCTGAGTGACACTGATGATGTAGAACACTTCCTTGTGACTTTTGAAAGGATTGCTGTTGCTTGTAGGTGGACTAAAACTGATTGGGTTTGGCATTTAATCCCCTTGCTGACGGGTAAAGCAAGAGCAGCTTATGTCAATATGGATGTGAATGAGTCTACTGACTATGACAAAGTGAAGTATGTTATTCTAAAGAAATACGATGTCAATGCTGAAACTTATCGACAAAAGTTCCGTTCTTTATCAGTAGATCCATCGGAAAGTCCCATAGAGCTTTATAACCGGCTCAAAGAACTCTTTGGAAAGTGGGTCCAGCCTAAGAGGAAACAGGTGGAGGAGGTGAGTGAGATCATCATTCTGGAGCAATATCTTAGAATGCTGTCCCCTGAACTCCAGGTGTGGATTCGAGAAAGAGATCCCAGAACCGCAGCAGAAGCAGCATCTTTGGCGGATGTGTTTGTTGCAGCCAGAGGAAAGAGTAAGCCGTGGGCTTGGAAATCTGTCAATGACCGCCGTTCTCTTGACATGCCTCACTTTCAGCAAAGGAAGGTGGAGGGGTCTGGTAAGCCCTACATGGGGAAACCTACTTCAGCCAAATTGAATTTTTCTCCTAAACGACCTCCCATATGTTACCTGTGTGGTCAAGAAGGGCACACTAAACCAAATTGTCCAAAGATCTCAGCTCAGCTTACGCAGCTATGTTTTGTACCAATGAGGGATGTAACCAAATCCCCAAGCTCTTTGAGAACTACAAATGTGGAGATAAATGGTGAGAAATTGACTGCTTTGATTGACACCGGCAGTGATCAGACTCTGGTAAGAAGAAAGTTCATATCACCATCTTTGATCAGCACAGTCAACAAATTACCTATTTGCTGTGTACATGGAGACGAGAGATTGTTACCTACCGCCAATGTTTATGTCAAAATATAAGAGCAGACTTATCTGGTGAAGGTGGGGGTGGCTGATGACTTGTCTTTCCCTGTGATTCTGGGTCGAGATATACCAGTGCTGCTGGAGTTGTTGCATCCGACTCGACAGTGTAACATGGTGGTGACCAGAGCAAAGGCCAACCAGTCAGAGGGGATTGAGCACCAACTAAGTACTTTACCTTTCTTCAATGCAGAAATTCTAACCGACCAGGGCACTAATTTCATGTCTACCTTGTTGAAGCAGGTTTACCAGCTCTTAGGAATTAAGAGTCTGCGTACTACTCCCTATCATCCCCAAACGGATGGGTTGACTGAGCGATTCAACCAGACTTTGAAGCAGATGTTAAGGAAGTTTGTCAGTGAGACTGGTCAAGACTGGGATCAATGGTTGCCCTATCTTCTATTCGCTTATCGGGAAGTCCCTCAAGCTTCTACAGGCTTTTCTCCTTTCGAGCTGTTGTATGGCCGTGATGTCAGGGGCCCATTGGCTCTGCTCCAGGAGATGTGGGAAGGGAGTCCTGGAAAGAAAGAGCCCACCAGTGTTGTCGCCTATGTTCTGCAAATGAGGGAACGGTTACAGAAGATGACTGTTTTGGCTCAGAATCACTTGGCGGAAGCCAGCGGAAAGCAGAAAACCTGGTATGACCCCCTGGCTCGAGAAAGAGATCTGGAGGTCGGTAAAAAGGTACTTGTCATGTTGCCTAGTCGAGAGAGTAAACTGCTAGCAAAATGGCAGGGTCCTTACGAGATCAAGAAACGCCTGGGTCCTACGACTTATGAAATCAGTATGCCGGGTCAAGATCGATCTAGTCGGATCTTGTACGTTAACCTGTTGAAAGAGTGGGTTCCTCGTCCTGAAAAGTCACAGTCATTGATGATTCGCTGTATAAAAGAGGAAGAATCCGATGAGCAGTATCTGCCGCAGCCAGTTCCTGGAGACATCGGGTTAGATCATCTAACAGCTTCCCAGCAGTCACAGGTACAAGTTCTCTTCACTTCGAAGGTATTTTCTGAATATCCGGGGTTTACCAACTTGATTGAACATGGTGTAGTACTGAAACCTGATGCTGTCGTGAAACGCCAGAGCTATAGGATACCTGAAAGATTCCAGGTGACCTTGCAGGAGGAGGTAGACCTTATGCTCCGCTTGGGCATTATTGAACCTTCGAACAGTGAGTGGTGTCACCCCATAGTCCTTGTGCCAAAGAAGGATGGGAGTATAAGGTTCTGTATTGATTTTCGATATCTGAACTCAGTATCACAGTTTGATTCCTACCCTACTCCTCGCATAAGTGACCTAATTGATCGTTTGGGCCAATCCAAATATCTCACAACAATGGACCTTTCCAAAGGCTATTGGCAAATTCCACTGACTCCATCCTCGCGGCCCTTGACTGCATTCAGAACACCAAGGGGCCTTTTCCATTTTAAGGTGTTACCTTTCGGCCTTCATGGGGCCGTGGCGACGTTTCAGAGGTTAATAGATCAAGTATTACGTGGTTTACCTTTTGCTGCTGCATATCTTGACGATATTGTCATTTACAGCAACACCTGGGAGGAACATGTGCAGCATCTCAGAGAAGTCTTGCAGCGTCTTCAGAATGCCGGCCTAACTGTCAACCCCACCAAGTGTGCTATAGCTAAACAAGAGACCGAATACTTGGGCTATGTCATTGGCCAGGGTGTTGTGCGACCACAGGTGAAGAAAGTTCAAGCCTTGGAGAAGTGTGTGGTGCCCCAGACACGTAAAGACCTGCGCTCATTTCTGGGTATGGCTGGATTTTACCATCGCTTTGTCCCTAACTTTTCCAGCAGGGCTGCTCCATTAACTGACATGGTGGGGGCACGTTGCCCGAACCAATTGCAGTGGACTGAGGAGAGATCAAAAGCCTTCCGGGACATCCAGGGAGCTTTGACAACTAGTGCGGTGCTACACAATCCTGATTTTAGTCGTCCTTTCATTGTACAGACTGATGCCTCTGAGAGGGGAGTGGGAGCCGTTCTATTGCAAGGACCACCAGAGAGCCGACAGCCAGTGGCTTACATCAGTCGTAAACTGTTTCCAAGAGAAGTACGTTATTCAACGGTGGAAAAGGAGTGTTTAGCCATAAAGTGGGCGTTGGATTCCTTGCGATACTATCTATTAGGCCGTGAGTTTACCATGGAGACTGATCATAGAGCATTGCAGTGGTTGGAGAAAATGAAGGATTCTAATGGAAGGATTACAAGATGGTATCTCGCCATGCAGCCCTTCAGATTCAAGATTCAACATGTTCCTGGTAAAGTCAACGTTACTGCTGACTACCTATCCCGCTCTACTGGCGAGATTCCTGAAGGGAGGGGAAATGTGACGGCCTGAGTGGTGGCCGCACAAGAGCGGTAATGTGGATGCACACACATGCACACACATGCACACACAAGCACACACAAGCACACACGCCAATATGCATACATTTAGGATATACATTTAAGAATACTCTTTATTTAAACTTCTTTTGTCATTCATATTCATTTGTTCAGGATAATGATGGATTATAATAAATCACACAAAACAAACAATATTAATTATTTCTTTATTGTTAGGTTTTCATATGTTTACATTTACAGCACATTTTATATACATTGTTACTGATTTGAAGTGCACACAAATTAGTTACGTTGTATATGTTATTTATATTTGTTTCTATTTTGAGTTTAAGTTTACCGTGATGAACTTCAGACATGGTCCGCTGCAGCCGCATCCTGGTGTAACAAGGATTAGAGTCCGGGCAGGAACAGAGAATTTAAGCGTTACTGGTTCCGCCCGAACATACCATTTGCTGAAATTGCCCGGGGGAGGAAGGAATGTTAATGTCTTTATCAATTGATTTATTTAGTTGTACATTTATGATATTTGATTACATTTTGCTTTCCTTATCTTTATTTATTGTATACCTTTGTTTGATTTGATTTTGATTTACTTATGGTTATATGTTGAATGTAAAGTTGAATTGTTTCCCCTCTTAATTTGTAATGGGCCCATCCTGTCCTTTATAAGCTGTTGCTTTGTTCAATTGAGCAGGTCAGTAGTTTTAGTTGTTTGTTTGTTTTTTTTGTCTAATTGTTTTGATCTCATTTTCTGTTTGTTTATTTTTGTTGTAAGAAGTTTATGAGTTTGTAAAGTTATGTTTTTTTTGGGGTTCAAATAAAGACCCATTTTCTTTTGCAAAGCTTGTGTTCCTTGTTCTTGCCTCTTGGTCCCTCACAACAGTGTAGGGTTTACAAAGAATGGTGTGAAAAGGGAAAAACATCCAGTATGCGGCAGTCCTGTGGGCGAAAATGCCTTGTTGATGCTAGAGGTCAGAGGAGAATGGGCCGACTGATTCAAGCTGATAGAAGAGCAACTTTGTACACCTGATTCCACTCATTATGGTGATCACAATCAATATCTTACATTAAGACTCTGCCCATTACAGTAGTGGCCATTTTGAAAAGTACAGTGTTAAATGTTTTGTGCTACTCCTCATTCAAATTTTGTTAAATTTTTACAAAAATTGGCTCAGATGATCTTTGGACCGAGCCACACAGAAGTGACTGAACAGATTTTTTATTTTTGCTACCGTTCCTGATATACTTTTCTCCAAATTTGACCTGTATTTGTTGCCTTATGGTAGTTAGCTTAGCATGCTAATTGGTTAGCATGCTAACCTGATGCTATTCTTTCTAATGTGGCTCTTCAGCTATCAGGCTAACCATAAACTACATTAGCATTAAGCTAACTTAGCTTGCTAACTTAACTAATCTGGTTAACATGCCTTTGTGTGCTCATTCTTACACTTAAGCTTCTCCTCGGCAGCTTGGTAAAACAGTGTCATCTGAGTGGCGCAAGCTGCTAAACCACGTGCCACAAGCCCTGAACCATTCCGGTTGTGGGTTTGAATCCTGTGTAGCACATTCCCTGACCGCAAGAGGTATTGTGGCCTTAAGTGGTGGAAAAGTTGCTTCTGTTTCAGACATGGTGTCTATATGTGAACGAACTCGATAAATACAACATGCAGCGAATTTATACAAAATTTTTTATTTTGAATTGCTTCTCTCTTCAACTATTGGACCTTCTTCATCTTGCTAAAAACGCAACTTCCCAGTGGCGCAATGATATGAGTGACAGGTATCTGACCCAGAGATAATGGGTTTGAGCCCCGCATGGGATGATTTAAAAGAATTGTGTGTAATGTTGTGTCATGTCGATTCCTTTATTATTCAATGTTGTACTAATCTTTCTTCCTCTTGGATTAATGTATGTCTTGTTCATTATATGTTCATTCTCATCTGAACTTCTGTTCATTTTGAGTTAATTTTCACCTGTACTTCTAAACCAGCTCTTTTTTCTTCAATTTCTGCTGATTTACTATTCCTGCTCTTGCTGCTGCTTCAGGGGCTTGGCCCCGTATCACTGCTTGCAGCTATATTTCCACTTGTTCCTTAACATGTAACCAAGAATACTAACACACACACAGACACAGTTTCTTCAAGATTGGATTTGGTGAGGAGGAGAGTCTTCTCAAAACATTAATAAAACATGTTATTTCTCTCAAGGAGAGGATACTTTAAATCTAACTGTAAAGTAAAGACTTTAACTAAGAAATGGTCTCTCAACTATAGGTTTCAATGACTCCTGAGACCATTGCTATCAGGGTAGCCTAGAAAAGCAGATGGATGTAGTGACACCTGTTAAAGAAGTCCATATTTCATCTCTGGAAGCCAGGCTAAATGAGCAAGCACTGTTACTGCATTCCTGGCATGGGCCAGACCCTTCAGTTACACCTCAGATATCAAATACAGACATTTAAAGAATGCATGAAATAACATTTTCGATAATCACACTGATAATTTCTATAACAAAGTAAAATCTCATAAGCCTAGAAAAGTCATTCAACTCTTTTGATATTTAGAAGGAAAACTATTGATTAATACCTTGATTATAATCACTCATTAGATATACTTTGAAGCAGCAGTGTGTTCCAGAATCCACTTCTTCAGGACTTCATAACAAAAACTTAACTTGAATAATTACAATAAGGGTGTTGCTTATTTATAACATTGAAAATATGATTAACCTAAAATATCTGCTTTTTTTAATCAATGAAAGAATTGTGTTGTACAAGGAACAGCAGTTCTAATACATACTTTTACCTAAAAAATTTATCAAAGTTAATTGAGTAGAGTGATCACTGGGAACATACTATAACCATTGGAACATGAAAAAAGGAGAAATTACAATAACTTTTTAATAATAATATATTTGTACTATACTTACAGTAAGGAGGTATTGGCAGTATTTAACATGTAGTAAGTCAGTCTGATCACTATGAAAGTACTACAACCTTTGGAATATATAAAAAATACTATAGGTGAATTACTGTAATTTTTTTAAAATTAATATTTGTTTACTGAACGTACAGTAAGGGAGCTATTGTCACAATTTCACCTGTAGTAAGTCAGTGTGGTCACTAGGAAAGCACTACAGCCTTTGGAACAGGGAAAAATACTTTAGGTGAATTACTGTAATTTTTTCTTAAACGTATTTGTTTATTGTACGTACAGTAAAGGAGGTATTGTCAAAATTCCACCTGTAGTAAGTCAGTGTGGTCACTAGGAAAGCACTACAACATTTGGAACATGAAAAAATACTTTAGGGGAATTACTGTAATTTTTTCTTAAACTTATTTGTTTATTGTACGTACAGTAAGGGAGGTATTGTCAAAATTCCACCTGTAGTAAGTCAGTGTGGTCACTAGGAAAGCACTACAGCCTTTGGAACAGGGAAAAATACTTTAGGTGAATTACTGTAATTTTTTCTTAAACTTATTTGTTTATTGTACGTACAGTAAAGGAGGTATTGTCAAAATTCCACCTGTAGTAAGTCAGTGTGGTCACTAGGAAAGCACTACAACATTTGGAACATGAAAAAATACTTTAGGGGAATTACTGTAATTTTTTCTTAAACATATTTGATTATTGTACGTACAGTAAGGGAGGTATTGTCAAAATTCCACCTGTAGTAAGTCAGTGTGGTCACTAGGAAAGCACTACAACATTTGGAACAGGAAAAAATACTTTAGGTGAATTACTGTAATTTTTTCTTAAACTTATTTGTTTATTGAACGTACAGTAAGGGAGGTATTGTCAAAATTTCACCTGTAGTAAGTCAGTGTGGTCACTAGGAAAGCACTACAGCCTTTGGAACATGAAAAAATACTTTAGGGGAATTACTGTAATTTTTTCTTAAACATATTTGATTATTGTACGTACAGTAAGGGAGGTATTGTCAAAATTCCACCTGTAGTAAGTCAGTGTGGTCACTAGGAAAGCACTACAGCCTTTGGAACAGGAAAAAATACTTTAGGTGAATTGCTGTAATTTTTTTAAATTAATATTTGTATACTGAACGTACAGTAAGGAGGTATTGTCAAAATTTCACATGTAGTAAGTCAGTCTGATCAGTAGGACCATACTACAACCTTTGGAACATGAAAAAAATCCCTTTGAATTACTGTAACTTTTACATAAAACATATTTGTGTACTGTATGTACAGTAGCCTACACAAAAGTACACTAAAGCAGTCAACAAGTACACTAAAACAATATGCAGCAAATATCAAACCTGAAACTATTTCTACTCTGGTTGGCAACTTTATTTTTTTATTTTTTTACTTGACTATGTTCATGGTGCTGTCCACGTATGTGGTCCTGAAGGTCCTACATGATCAAGTCTGCAACTTGGGTAAAGTTGATTTTATATTCGCATATTCGCGGAGTTCCGCGTTCAATATCTCGTGAGCTGAATATTGTTACTACACAAATAACATTGTTTTAATATTTAAATCTTCCTCAAAACGAGCTTTCCTTCGGGTTTGCACTTTGCAGATGGTCCCTTCTTAGCAGCCTGCGCATAGAGATCAATGTATTTTGTCCAGTGCGAAGGAAAGATCGTTTTGAGGAAAATTATGTTGTAGCTTCTGGTGTTTAATCTGTAGTTATATGTGATAGGTGTTTTGTGTAGCAACAACGTTTAGTTCACGAGTTATTGAACGCGGAAGTCCGCGAATGTGCGAATATGCGAATATAAAACCAACTTTACCTAAGTTGCTGTTACTACTGTCCTGTGGAAAGAAGGCCCAGCTGTTGACTGTTGAAACCTGTACTCATCTCTGTGGTTCTGTGAACATAGAGAAACTGCCCTCTGCCATTGAATGCTGTCATCACTGCTCTGTGGTAAGAAGATCCAGTTGTTGATTGTTAAATCTTCTACTCATCATGATTGTTCTGTGAACATAGGGAAACTGTCCTCTGCCATTGAATGCTGTTACTACTGTCCTGTGGAAAGAAGGCCCAGCTGTTGACTGTTGAAACCTGTACTCATCTCTGTGGTTCTGTGAACATAGAGAAACTGCCCTCTGCCATTGAATGCTGCCATCACTGCTCTGTGGTAAGAAGATCCAGTTGTTGATTGTCAAATCCTGTACTCACCACGGTTGTTCTGTGAACGTAGAGAAATTGTCCTCTGCCAGTGGAGGCGGCCATCACCGTTCCATGGGGAAATTACTGTCCGTCGCTGTATCTCAACTGCCGTCGGCCTGTGGAAGGGGAGTGGCCCCCAGCTAGCGGGTGTGTCTCGTGGAGGGAACGAGAGAGCTCCCCGGTTGCCATCTACGACGGACTATTGTATTGCGTCGGATGATTCCCTGCCCGAACCTCCCCCCTATCCCAAAGAGAGGTGACACTCAAATGGTTGATGTTGTCCTGTGAGAAGAGTAACCCCTTCCTTTGTCAATTTCCTATCAGTGCCTGCCGTAACCCCTACCTCCAGCTGAAGAGGAGTTGCTGTGTGAATCCTTACCAGTGCCTGCTCCATTACTTGCGTCTGACTGAAGAGGAAACGCTGCGCGAATCCTTACCAGTGCTTGCTTCATTACTTACCTCCGGCCGAAGGTGAACTGCTGTGTGAACCCCTGCCAGTGCCTGTGCCATTACTTACCTCTGGCCGAAGAGGAGTTGCTGTGTGAATCCTTGCCAGTGCTTGCTCCATTACTTATGTCTGGCTGAAGAGGAACCGCTGTGCGAACCCTTACCTGTGTCTGCTTCATTACTTACCTCTGGCCGAAGAGGAGTTGCTGTGTGAATCCTTGCCAGTGCCTGCTCCATTACTTATGTCTGGCTGAAGAGGAACCGCTGTGCGAATCCTTACCTGTGTCTGCTTCATTACTTACCTCTGGCCGAAGAGGAGCTGTTGTGTGAATCCTTACCAGTGTCTGCTCCATTACTTATGTCTGGCTGAAGAGGAACCGCTGCGCGAATCCTTACCAGTGCTGCTCCATTACTTACCTCTGGCCGAGAGGAACCGTTGTGCGAACTTCCCACGCAACCTGGTGGAAGAGAGAGGTGGATCAGTCGGTGGATTTTAGTTTGAGATTGGACTTATTTTAACTAAATAAAATACACGTTTTTGATAATTATCTTGTCTGGTCTGTTGTGTCTCTGGGTAACTCCTCGAGGTGGTACGTTCAGAAGGGGAGGGAAGGCCACCCCGGCCTGTGACATATTCATACAAAGTTTTCTGTGCTCTTAGTCAATACAGGTTGGTGTCTTACCGCATAGTATTGGAGTGGGCCCTAAAGGGAGAAACTTTGGGTAGAAGCAATCGTAAACCATTGCCATCATGTGTGGTTTGTGCCATTCGAAGAAAATATCCCTCAGAGACTGGTGTCTATATGGGATTTCAAGAGGCGGAGGCGGCAATGGAAATGTAAGTAAGTATGTGCCAACACCAATCATACATAAAGTAATTAGCCTATACTACATGTCTTTATCATACACAATTCATAAACTAGTTATATTCAATTCCATTACAAGAATAAAAGTAGCATTTTTTGTTGTGTTGGTATTACTGTATATATGTTGCATAGACTATATCTGTGAATAAAGATATGTGACAACATAAAAGAGCAAATCACGAATATCACAGTAGTAGAAGTAGTAGTATTGTCCCTGACTACATTAGTCTGTATACACTTTGCATATTCTACTCAGCCTGTCTGATATTTTGACACTGGTCTGTGAAACTACACTGCCTTACAGTTTCTTCTCTACCCACACAGGTTCCATCCTTTGACCTCTTACAAGACAGCAGAACTTTATTTCATCTGGAAAATGTGTGAAACCTTGATTTGCTTTTTATTTATTGTAATATTTTATACTTCAAATACACTGTTAGACCTTACCGGGTTTTTTTACAGTAAAATACTGGCAACACTGTTGCCAGTAAAATACTGTTAATTGTACAGTTCTTTACTGTAATCTACAGTTTGTTTCTGTAAAAATGCACTAAATTCTAATTCAAATGAACTAATTACACTTGCAGAAACCGACTGCCTTAAATTGACCAACTGTCATTTAAATGTATTAACTAAAATTTATAATGCATTAATAATGTGAGCAAAGTAAAACTGTGAACTTATTTCATTTGAGACCACTAAAAAACTATTGTACATAAAAAGATTTCCACTGGACCAGCAACTACACAGTCACCGCCTGTTAAATAAAGCAACATGCAGCATATCATCAATGTTTGTAGATCTTCTCCTGGACTGAAGCACAGGCTCTACTCTTCTGCACAATGGTGACCCAAAAATTTTTTTTTACAGTAAACTACTGGCAACAGTGTTGCCAGTATAAACCTGTTTTATAACTTACAGTTTATTACTGTTAAAATACATTTTGTGGGTGTGTCTTTTTATCTTACACTGTTAACCCTTTCAACCCCACAGGGAAATCCACACTACAAAGAGTAAAAAGTAACATTGAGACAGTGTTGCAGTGAGATAATTAAGGGAATATGTAAGTGATTGTTGAGCATTAGTGATGAACACCTGCTGTTAGAACATAAAATAGAGAAACACAAGAACTACAACTGACTTACAGCCAGTACACATTATTATACTCATTATTAACCAGTATGACTTTATTTCTGTCATACAGAAGTTGTTATTGAGATGTTTAATTGAAAATGTTTGGTTTGAAGTTACCATTATAGAGATCAGTGCTTGCTTTAGTTGGGATGCTGATGCTAAAACATTAGTTTTTCTTTTGCTGCTTGAGCTGTGTTTTTGCAAGTCACACTTGTACACACAGTTTATGAATGATTGCGATTGTAATGCTTTTGATGACAAAATCATCATATTGCCTGTTCATTCACTAAGGAATTAATTCTTACTCATTCATAGTTTAATCCTCGATCAAAATTGTTACATTAGCACCACTGAAACTACAGCAATAAATTACTATGACTCATATTTTTTTTTTAACACAGCATGCGTAAACAAAAAAAACAGAGCTACACAGTGTTTTAGAAACACAGAGATATCACAATTTAGCACATTAATCTCAACAATGGTGGCAATATTTCTTTTCTTTTTTTCATTATTCATGCAGCAGTGCATGCTGGGAGTTTTATATTATCCTGGAACCCAGCTTGCATTGCGACATGAAACTTTTCACCATTGTTGAGATTCATATGCTGATTGTTGATATCTGTGTGTGTCTGAGTCAAGCAGGAGTAAAATAAAATTGAATGCACTATATGATTACAATATTCTTCAGAAGACCTGATTACAGAAATATTGATTTCATTTAGTAGAATCACAGATATATGCTAAATATGAAATACCCATAATTTCAATTATTATATACAGGAAAAATCTGAAAATCAGACATGTCCAGAATGATTGTGACATCATCACAAAAGAATAAAAACACCTGATCAACTACCTCTTGACTTTTTCTTGCTATAACAAATGTGTTTTATAAACTCACTGTTACAGCAGTCAGAGAGAGATGAATGGTAAGAAGTCCAGGGACAAGAGACCAACTAAAGCAAATACTGATCTCCATCATGGTGACAAAAAACTATCCTTCAGTGATTCTGATTATCAGGTGTTTATCAGTGTCTCAATTCACTCTCTTCTTTTCATTCAAGTGGACTTTATTAGTGACCTAGGGAATAGTGAATGAGGGTATAGGGTAAGATTGGGAAAACAGCCTCTGATTGTCGACTTTGAGCACTATTAATTCACAATATATTCCTGTAGGCTAGTTTTGTTTTCTACGGTATATTACTGTTTTAATGGAAAATGGTATAATATTGTCAGAATTTGGCCTTTTTTTACAGCAAGGGTTAACAGTGTACATTATTGCAACATCTACACTTATGTCTTTTCATTTTTATTGACAGCATATGGTGTGTAGTCAGTATGAGATTGAACACCTTTTACTGTACAACTTGTATGGCCTACACAAGGCAGATTAGCACAGGAGAAATAAGAGAACAAGAGAAATCACAAACTGAGAAATATTGTTATTTATTTTACACTAGCTGTATAACAATAACAAAAAAAAACACAACAATAACAAAAACAATATAGAACAATAATAACAAAAAAGGCACTTTGGGTGGCAGTGGTGACGGAGTGAAAAGCAGGACTATGGAATGCTAGGTGGGTGGGGTGGGTGACCATTTATTTATTTATAACCATACCATTATGAGTCTGGACCTGTGAACCTTGATGTGTGTCCGGCAATGACATCCTCCTTCAAGGGTTTTGAAACTCTGGCGATGTTAGCAGCCAAACGGGGAACTTTGACATGGGATAAGGGGTCTTGGTATTTCACCGATGGATCCAGCCTTCTCTGAATGACTCCATCCATCAAGTCGTTCCTGAAAGTCTGTGTTGTTTCCTGGTAGACAGGTCTGGCAATCCATTGTTTGGACTGTTTTTGGAAAATCACATTGTGTCTTTGGAGGCCTGAAATGAAAACCAATATGACTGAGGAGTTTTGTCTGTTATGATTCTGATCTGAAGTCTATATTATTTCATGCCAGTTATACAAGCAAAAGTGTTATGTTGTAAAAGATAAATATGGTCATTTATATATTTGTACGATAAATTACATACTGATCAATACTGACATGTGTATGACTGAAAACACTGAAGTATCAGGAGGATGTAGTGTTCAATATAATGTTGTTAGTACTTACCAGACGCTATTTTTGCTTGTTCTCGTTTTGTTTCGTGGTTCTCATTATGGTCCATTACTGCCAACATTGTTCGCGCTTGCATTGATGCATATTCAAAGTGCAGTCTTTTGGGACAGTATTTGAGAAGGGCATTATGGAATACCTCAAGTTGTCCTGGTGAACAGAAATAAAGAGAGTACAAATTAGAAAATACTTTATAAACAATACATGGAACATAGATTACAAGTTGTGTGCATGATCTGTTGAAGACTGGCTTTATGTAATGTTCATCACTGCCTGTGGTGCAATATTACCACCTAATACATTGCAAACCAGTTTTACAGAAATAGTTCCCACATAAACTGAAATGTAAGGAGCCAATTCACTAGCTGTAAAGTGTTTGATAAGCATACCTGTGTGTTTGAACAGTGCCATTTGTTCCAGGTCTTTCAGTAGGCGTGCATTCATGACCACTTCATAAAGGGCCTTTTAGGCAGGGGAGTCTTCGGCCAACCACTTCTTCCTCCTTTGCTCGTCCGCTGGCAGCTCAGTGTGGTAGCATTTATGTTCAGTACCATCTTCTTCCCAGCGATGGACCCCACAAATATGATGGAGAATTGACTTCCATCGTCTCAGCAATTCCTGACAGTAACATTTGAGCACAGGCAGAAATCTTTTCAGCATTGTCATAACATACAGGACGAAAAAATCATTTGAACATAAACAGACTCTAATAAATAAAATCGATGTCCTAAGGTGATGTGTGCAAGCCAGCAGTGACATTCCACTGAGCATTATACTCGCTTACAATATGCACATGAGAAATAAATTAGACTTTGCCTTTGCAATATGTGTGTGTGTGTATATAATGTATGATTGTGTACCTTTGGATCTCCTTTTGATGAGCTACAGCTCCACCACATGTGATTGCTCACACTCTTTATCCAAGGAGCAAGGTTCATGCAGTTCTTGCGATTGGACGCCAAAACCAATTTTTTTTTTATTCCTGAATTAAAATATGGAAGAGCATTATAACAACAGTGTACTTCAGAAAATGCTTATTCTATATGGTAATTGTGATACACAGAGAAACCAGACAGCACAGCAGAAGTATCAGGAGTTGTGCACAATCGCTTATACTGTCAACAATAGACTAACCTTTTGCGGTATGCCATGGATCAAACTGGTGTTCTATATTTGGAAAATCCTCCCTCATTATTTTCCTGATAGAGGGATGTCTGTCGGTTTTGACAACCTTTACATCGATCCCTTCATCTAGGAGCTTTTCCAGTCCTTTCTTGAAACCCATTGGCTCCATGGCAACAGAACTTTTGGCCTGGGTCACCTAGAGGGAACAAGTACAGGTTACTTCCTACTGTAGAGATTGGGACATTACATTTCTGATAAGACTTTTCAGAACAATGACTGAAGGTTTGGATCTATTATTATATTTATTATTGATAATTTTTACCTGAATCAACTCAAATGTTACAATCTGATTGGTGGAGTCATCCATGAAGGAATACGTTGTGTATTTGCAGGAATGACCTGGGCTATCACTTCTCCCATCTCCGCAGATCTGCACTCCCTCACCATCCAGAGTCTGGCAGATGAGTCTTGCTCTTATTGTGTCCTCCTGATTCTTGTATTGTTCTGCAATAACTAGAATCAGGTAGCTGGACTGTATGCTGTAGTAGGTGGTTTGATGGGGAGGTTGAAGGTTCAAAAGCCCTGCCCAATCAGCAATGTCTGTATAAGTAGCACCAGTAAAGAGTGTTGCTGCTGCTGCTAACAGGTTGTTCTCCGCCATTCCACGGACAGTTGGGCATGTGTTGTGAAGAGGCAGAGACAGTGGGATTCATTTGCAGCTTTATTAGAGAGTAGTCAAGACAGGCAGGGTCAAACACAGCAGACAGGGCAAAGCAGGCTAGGCAGAGACAAACCAGGTGAACAGGCAAGGGTCGAGGCAGGCAGCAAGAATCAGGAATCAATAGACAATCCAGGTCAGGGCAGGCAGCAGAGAATCAGAAACGATAAACAGTCCAAGGTCAATAACAGAAATCAAACACGGGAATAAACGCTCAGAAATGATGGCCGGGGCAGAATCAAGACTTCGCATTGAATGTGTGTGTGGAAGTGGTTTATATGAGTGTGTGTAAATGAGGTGCAGGTGTGTAACGCAATCAGTCCCAGGTAAGCGGTATTATGGGAAATGGAGTTCAATGGGTAAAGTTAATATTCCGGGGAAGGTTCCCTCCGGTGGTGAAGAGGAGGCGGTGCGGAAGCCTGCTCTGTAACAGAGCCCCCCCTCTGCGAGCAGCTCCTGAGGCGAGAAGGCAAACGACGCCGGGGTCTTCCACGAGGTCGAGGGACCGGTTTTTCCGGATGCATCCGATGAAACTCTTCTGTGAGTGTGGGGTCTAGGATATCTCCAGCGTTGACCCAGGATTGCTCCTCCGGACCGTACCCCTCCCAGTCAACCAGATACTGGAGGACGTTACCCCGGCGCCTGGAGTCCAGCAACTCGTGCACACGGTACGCCTCCTCGCCATCAACCAGGATGGATGGGGGGTCTGGAGCCGCGACTCCCTCCTCCGACTCTCCTCTCGGACCACGGGCAGGTTTCAGGAGTGATACATGGAATGTAGGAGAAATACGGTAATTAGCGGGCAAATCAAGTCGAAAAGATACAGGGGAAATTTGTCTGAGAATTTGGAACGGACCAACATACCTGGGACTGAGTTTGCGACATGGAAGTCGAAGTCTGAGATCTCTGGTAGAGAGCCAAACCCACTGGCCGGGTTGATAAACTGGAGCGGGGCGACGGTGACGATTAGCCTGGACTTCTTGACGTCTGACGGCATGGAGGAGATGAGTGTGTGCTTGATCCCAGACCTCTTCACTCTTTTGTAACCATTCTGTGATAGATGGTAAGTCAGTGGGTTCACCGGACCAGGGGAAAAGTGGAGGTTGGAAGCCCAGGATGCACTTGAAAGGAGTGATGCCTGTAGCAGGTTTGACCAAAGAGTTCTGAGCGTATTCAGCCCAGAACAGATACCGGCTCCACTCGGTTTGGTGGTGTTGACAATAGGAGCGCAGGAAGCGAATTACATCTTGATTAAGACGTTCTGTTTGTCCGTTGGACTGGGGATGATAACCAGAGGTAAGGCTGATGTTGACATTGAGGTGTTTGAAAAAGGATGTCCATACCCGGGATGTGAATTGGGGTCTTCGGTCAGAGACTATGTCGTCAGGAAGGCCGTAGAAGCGGAAAACCTGGTTGCAGAGTAATTCAGCAGTCTCTAATGCAGTGGGGAGTTTGGGAAGAGGGATTAACCGGCAGGCTTTGGAGAATCGATCTACTATGGTGAGTATGGTGGTATGGCCTTGTGAAGGTGGTAAGTCTGTGATGAAGTTGATGGCTATTTGAGACCAGGGGCGTTGAGGTGTAGGCAGAGGAGTTAAGAGACCTGCTGGGAGTCGTCTGGAAGACTTGGAGGTATTACAAGTTATGCAGTTCTTGATGTGAGTTATGGTATCTGATTGTAAAGTTGACCACCAGAAGCGGTTCTGAAGTAGATGGATAGTAGCCGTGATTCCGGGATGTCCTGAGCTGGGTGCAGAATGTACTTGGTCGAGTAGTCTTGAGCGCAAAGGTTCTGGAACGTATAGAAGGTTTTCAGGGCATTCGGATGGAAGTTCTCCTTGGTGGTTGAACTGTTCAATTTCTGTGATTATGTCCCACTGTACCGGGGCTACCAGGAGACTCTCAGGAATGATGGTGTCATTGGGGAGAAGTTGAGTGGGTTCTTCTGCTTGGCGGGAGAGAGCGTCTGCTTTTACGTTCTTTGATCCTGGTCGAAAGGAGACAGTGAATTGAAATCTGGTGAAGAATAGAGCCCATCTAGCCTGACGAGGATTCAGACGTTTAGCTGATCCTGATTAGCTGTATTCAAGGTTCTTATGATCAGTGAGGACAATGAAGGGTTGAGCAGCACCTTCCAGCCAGTGTCGCCACTCCTCGAGGGCGAGTTTCATGGCCAACAATTCGCGGTTTCCCACGTCATAGTTTCTTTCTGCTGAGGATAGTTTTCGGGAGAAGAAGGCACAGGGAAACATTTTTTCTGGGTTACCTTGGCGTTGAGACAGAATGGCTCCGACCCCGGTATTGGAGGCATCCACCTCCACGATGAATTGACGTGTGGGATCTGGGTGTCGAAGAATGGGAGCGGAGGTAAATTGGGTCTTTAGCTTTTCAAAGGCTTGTTGAGCTTCAGGGGACCAGGTCAGACGAGACGTGTGGCATTTGGTCATGGTAGTTAGAGGAGTGGCTATGATGCTGAAATTTCTGACGAAACGTCTGTAGAAGTTGGCAAACCCTAGGAAGCGTTGCAGTTCCTTGACGGTTTGGGGTAATGGCCATTCCAGTACCGCCTTGACCTTCTTATCATCCATTGCCACCCCTTCTTGGCTGATTACATAACCCAGAAATGAAGTGCTGGTTCGATGAAATTCACACTTCTCTGCTTTCGCGTAGAGTTGGTATTGTAGCAGACGTTTTAGGACCATTCTGACATGGTGAATGTGTTCTTCTAAGGAGTTTGAGTACACCAGGATGTCGTCGATGTAGACAATCACCCATCTGTCCAACATGTCCCGGAACACGTCGTTCATGAACGATTGGAACACTGAAGGACTGTTAGCCAGGCCGAAGGGCATAACCAAGTATTCGTAGTGCCCGCTACTGGTGGAGAATGCTGTCTTCCATTCGTCACCCTCACGAATCCGAATTAAATTGTATGCATTGCGAAGATCCAACTTGGTATAATATTTGGCTTGTCTAAGTTGTTCGAGAGCAGCTGGAACCAAAGGTAAAGGATAACGAAATTTGACAGTGATGTCATTCAGTCCACGATAGTCAATGCAGGGTCTCAAACCTCCATCCTTTTTCTTCACAAAGAAAAACCCGGCGGAAGCTGGAGAAGTTGATGGTCTAATGAAACCCTTGGCTAGTTCCTCTTGGATGTAAAGTTTCATGGCATTAGATTCGGGTTGCAACAGGGGAAAAATTCTACCCTTGGGTGGTGTGGAACCTGGAGTGAGTTCGATGGCACAGTCAACAGAGCGATGTTCAGGAAGTTGAGAGGCTTTCTTTTTGCTGAATACTTCAGTGAGGTCTGCATATTCGGAGGGTAGTTTTACTTCTTGGTTATCAGGAGGGGACACGATGGAAACAGGTTGAGAAACTCGAGTGATTCTCGAGAGACAGTGTTCATGACAGTGCTCACCCCATTGTGTGATCTGGCCATCTCTCCAAGAAATGTGTGGATTATGGGTGCGTAACCAGGGTAGACCGAGGATAATAGAGTGATGAGGGGCCTGGATGACATAAAACTGAATGGTTTCTGAGTGCAGGGTACCGACGTGCATCTTGATCTCTTCAGTCAAACGATGAACTTTTCCTCCTCCGATGGGATGGCCATCTAGCGCCTCCACTGTCAGAGAAGACTCACAGGGATTTAATTTTACTTGATGTAATGACGTGAATTCATGAGAAATGAAGTTTCCTGTGGCTCCTGAGTCGAGCATGGCAGTAGTGACAATAGTTCGGTTTTTGATGTGCAGGCGAATGGGTAACAGGATACTGGATGTGAATAAATTCTCTTTGGTGTGAGAACTCACCGATTGAGGTTTGCTGACAGGACGAACAGGGCAGGAAGCTTTCATGTGACCTGGTTGACCACAGTACAGGCAAAGACGGTTCTGCTGGCGACGCTCTTGTTCTTCAGGTGAAAGATGAGTAAATCCCAGCTGCATTGGTTCGTGCATTGTAGTGGATTCGTGAGCGGTGTATAGGGGTGTTCTGACTCGGCGTCAATTGTTCTCCCGGATCTCCTTCTGCTGTGGAGTGTTCAAAGACATTACGGAATTGTTGAAGGAATGCTCTGAATGAGGAAAATGACGAACCCTCTGGTCTCCAAACTGCCGTGACCCATTCAAGTGCCTTTCCAGTCAATAGTGAACAGACAAACGCGATGCGTCCAGCATCGTTAGAGTATAGTGAAGGTTGCTGATCGATATAGAGATTGCACTGTAACAGAAACCCCTTGCATTTAGTGGGATCACCGTCATACTTCTCCGGGAAGGCAAGACGAGTGTTGATTGAAGTACTGACGGGATGTGCTGATGCACTCTGTGCTTGTTCCGAAGGAGCGTGACTGGAAGTTCGGAGAGCTTGTAGCGCTTGAACGAGTTCCTCAGTGAGGGAGGTAAGACGACTCAGCTGATGATGATGAAGAGATAACTGTGATGCTTGAGCAGATAGTTCAGTGGTGATCTGCATGACTGCTGCTGGATCCATAAGTGGCGAAGTCTTCTGTTGTGAAGAGGCAGAGACAGTGGGATCCATTTGCAGCTTTATTAGAGAGTAGTCAAGACAGGCAGGGTCAAACACAGCAGACAGGGCAAAGCAGGCTAGGCAGAGACAAACCAGGTGAACAGGCAAGGGTCGAGGCAGGCAGCAAGAATCAGGAATCAATAGACAATCCAGGTCAGGGCAGGCAGCAGAGAATCAGAAACGATAAACAGTCCAAGGTCAATAACAGAAATCAAACACGGGAATAAACGCTCAGAAATGATGGCCGGGGCAGAATCAAGACTTCGCATTGAATGTGTGTGTGGAAGTGGTTTATATGAGTGTGTGTAAATGAGGTGCAGGTGTGTAACGCAATCAGTCCCAGGTAAGCGGTATTATGGGAAATGGAGTTCAATGGGTAAAGTTAATATTCCGGGGAAGGTTCCCTCCGGTGGTGAAGAGGAGGCGGTGTGGAAGCCTGCTCTGTAACAGCATGATTCCCAATCTCCAGTGTGTCCACTAGTACATTTCCATTGGACTCTGATCCTGCTGCCAGATGTTTTCACATTTTGGTTGACATCACACATTGCAGCACCACAAACAGTGCATTTTTGGAAGAGTTCTATGAGTTTGGACTCATTAACCAGCCACTTCCTCTCTTTCCATCTTTTATATTGCCCAGGAATGCTTGCTGTGCTTCCTGTGGTAGAGGTGGAGGGGCTTGTGTCAGGGAGAAAACTGGAGTCAGCAGGATCAGCGGCAGGTTCTGAGGCCATGCTGATGTCCAAGGCTGATGTTGCTGAACTGATATCCATTTCTGAATAATCAATTTGTTGTGGTTCCTGTAGATGACAAACCAACATGGAAAAGTTTATTTTCTCACGTCACCTTTACATACATATGTTTTTTTTGCGTAATATGTTAGTCATAATTTGTAAATACATTTTCAATATTCAATTATCTGACTGTTCTATTTTGCATTTCATGGTGATCAAGATAAGTGTCAGCTAAATGATCAAAATGTATGTAAATGATAATTTTTTAGCTATCATGGATAGATAACCTGGCTTGCTACTTACATCAAAGATTAGACTTTTTTTTGGCCTGCAGGTAGCCATCATCATGGACGATGAAGCAGTGTCCTATAAAGGAAATATAGATTTTATTTAAAATTGTTGCATTTATCACATAGAACAAATAAAACCATTGAATGATAAAATATTAATTATCCTACCAATTGACGTGTCCAGCTGGGTGCCAAGGCAATCAATGGCTTTGTCCCTGTAGCTGTCTGAGCAGGACTTGTGAGCTGCAAAGGTAGTGGGGCTTTGAACTCTGCAGTAGGTGCAGTACAGGTTTTTCGGGGGGTGGAGTGGGGGGTGGAGTGTGGTACACCTGCAAACAGGCTGGAAGCATCCTCAACTTCCAGCAGATCCAGCTGCAGGTCACTCGGCTCATCCTGATTAATAAATAGAACAGCACATTTATAAAGAATTATTATTACAGGAATGGATATATTTGAAATGCAATTTATTACAGCTGAACCAAACGTATTCAACAGCATATAAAACAATAATGTTAGATAATTGTATTACAACAGTCTAGAATAAGGGGAAAGTAATAGCACAAGGCAAATTGTTTTTGCACAATGAACCCACAGACAGTAGCATACTATTTCACAAACAAGATCACTGTTTCTCAAAAATGAAAACTGCCCATCCCCCCTCCAATTCATTAGCAAGTTGAAGACTACAGTCCTGAAAGTTACATTTAGCGCCGCTTATTTGTTACTGGGGCGATTGAGCGCGTTTGTGACAACACAATACTAACATTACTGGGGATACAGGGAGCCCGGGAGCAACTGTAATAGTAGCTTGCACCCTATTCATGTAAAAGTGTCACTAAGGTTACATTACATCTAGCTAATGGCACTGTAACAGTAGGCTAGTCATCTAAAAAACATAACGGAACACTTACCGCAGCCGCAGGTAATCCACTTTGTCCTGTCTTTATCGATGGGATGGCCGTATCCTTCAGCACAGGTTTCATGGTCCGTGTGGCAAATTCCATTTTTTGAAAATAGTCATCCTCAGTGAAATGTTCTGAGCAAACGCGATAGTCCTTGATGATGTCTACAGGTGTGTTTGGATCTATATCCAGAGCAAGTAGCCACTGATTCATCAGGTCAGCGTTTTTGGTTGGAATTCTATGAAACATCATGGTATTACCTGGTCTTCCCTGTTTATTGTTGCAGCTCTTTACAATACAGCGAACACCCATGATTGTAAACTTTGAATTTACTAGTAATTGCTGACTCTATTACTCCAACTCTGAGCGAACTCTCTGCTCCTCACCACGGCGCTTCTCGGGTGCTGCGCTAATCACTCCGCCCAAGCAGCAGTGCTTCGCCTTCTGAGAAAATAGTTCCCAGTATTTAAACGTTTAAAAAATGTCTGTGTCTCATATGACCTTGTTATTTGTACACACTGTGACTATACAAATCACAACATGTAAATAGGAAAATGTTGGCGTTATTTTGTCACTTATTGGAATAAGTATGCTAGCTGTAGCCATTTACATCCAGTCTTTGTGCTAAGCTAGGCTAGCGGTGGGTGCGTCAAACAGACTTAAAGCACGCATGGAGATGAAAAAGGTATGTATGGACTTATCTAACTCTGGGGGATACAGTGAATAAGCTAAAGTCCCAAAAAGTCGAAGTGTTCCTTTAAGGGTACATTTACACGACAATGATGCTTAAAATAGAAAAGTTTTCTGCGTAGACGACATCGTCAAAACAATCCTCATCCCACAAACGACAATAAACGGTGTATTCTGCTGCCAGGCCAGTATGGCGATGAAACACTATAGACTGAACACGTAATACACATGTGCATGACAGCATCGTCTTCAGATATTCTGCTTATTAACATCAGCTGTCTTCAATAATGGCCAATCATCACTTAATTAAACACTTAATTATCTCATTAACTTCAACACTGCTTCAGCGTTAATTTTAACACCCTGTAGTTGGACACTGAGGATTGTTAATTTAACACTGGGGATTTTGCTGTGTGACAACCCAACCTATTATCTAAATATACTTGATTTAATTAAATTAATTGAAAAGTGTAGTATCCAAGTAGTAAATAGAACATGTTGCTATGGTAATGATGACAGTAACGCACAGCACACAATAGTTGTAGTTGTAATAGTTGTTGTCATCTGTGATGGAGTATCTGACTTTTGCTGCGTTCCAGTCCACTTTTAGACGCGCACTTGTGAACTTCCCTAAGCACTTCCCCTCGGGGGAAACCCCGTCGCCATTCTGAAGTGCGTTCCACTTCGTGAAGTGGACGAGGGAAGTTTATATGGACAGACCCTCATTCCCTCGATTTTGACAGAGGGAGCGAGTCTACTTCAAATGTACACTTCAGGCACCTATATGTCCCACAATGCAGCACAATTGTGAGGTCACCACAAATCTCGTCTAATCACCACCACAACAAACAACTCTATGATATTAATTACTGTATTTTTTTAATTATTATTTAAAACATCCCACACACACCTATATACATTTGGATGCTTAAAGGAAAAAAAAAAATCAATCAATAATAAATCAATAAACTCTATAGCTGATTCCAAGTGATCTAGGGCTTAGGACGTTCCAATTCAGAAGATATTTGTATTTGTAGTGATTCGTCAATTTAGCTCAAAGGAATTATTAATTAATTTATAGGGAATTCGAAAGAATCACTTATTACAACCGAGCAAATGACTGCGGTTCGCGGTTCGTTTGAACTGGATGTAACCATAGATATCATATATAAAGGCTAGATGTTTCGTGCGCGCTGCTGGCCAATGGAGGTCGATGTCCGCACGTGGCGGCCATCTTGCCACAGTCTGCTCGCTCACTCCTTTAATGGTGCATGTACTTTTAAATAACCATAACTTGCTCAATTTTCTACTGATTTTCAAACGGTTTGGTTTGTTATAAACGTCAGAGATGTAGTTATGACACTGCATACATATGAATAATTATAACATACATGTTCAAGCATTCGGAATTATAGCCACGTTAATAACGTTTGTAAGAAACCAAACCGTTTGTAAATCCGTCAAGATTTCAGCGAGATAAGAGGATTTGTGTGCATGCTGATCACTCACCTTAATTCACAACTTCACTGTGACAAGATGGCCGAACGGTGATGCCGGAAGTGACTGCGCCGTAAGACATCTAGCGTTTATATATGATATCTATGGCTGTAACCAGGGCCGTAGCTAGAGGATTCGGGGCCCCCTGAAAAAATATTGATGTGGGCCCCCTCCACCCTCCACCGATAACATACTGTAAATAGATGAGTATGGAGGCCCACATATAACAGAAGATGTTGATGTTGTTGTAAAACCTTTATTTTAAAAGTTAAATGTATATAAAAATTACAACTAATAAAAATAAATTGTTAAATAATAATAAAACCAATTTTTAAAAAGTAGCAGCAAAATAATGTTTTTTCCCCCATCAGTCTGTTATACTTCATAAATCAAAAAGTAAACATTTATAAATTGACAAGAATGCAGTCAAATTTAAAAAATAAAGTCATTTATTGTCTTATTTTTTAACCCTTGTGTGGTGTTCAGAACCCTAAAACCCCGGGATCTTCCCGGTCAAAAATGACCGGACTATAAAAAATAGGGTAACACTTTACGGTAAGGGTACATGAATTATCATGAATTCATGTATAAATTCATGCATGAAATATGCATTCATTCATGCATTAATATCCCATGAATCATCAGGAACTAATACGAGTTCAACGTTTTTCATTCATGACTTCATGGATGAACAACACCTTAATTAAAACATTAACTAAGATGAGTACATCATCATGAATTATGATTTATCACGCATGATCATGATGTTTTCTTTGTTCACACAAAAAATTGGTCTTTACCACCCATTGTGGACAAAGCTATGGTTATGGTACATGAATCATCATGAATTCATGCATAAAAAAGTATTAATTCATGCATGCAAGACTACTCTTCGAATTAATGTACAAAAATCCACATTATCTAATGCATGCATACAGGCTAGAACAGTATATCAATTAATGTGAGAACTTTTTTTCTGAATTATGATCTAAGTTTCCAAGCATGTTCATGTCTTCTTCATAGCCTGCAGGTAAATGGACAGACCCCAAAATTGGCCAGTCACAGCACATAACATACGAATTATGTTGGCGTTCAAATACTAGTCATCATTAAGCATTATTTATCAATGACTTCATCATGTGTGTGGCCCCTCAACTAAAGTGGTGACTTGGTGCTTTGAAACACTGATGAACAATGTGTTTTCATTATGATCTGAGTTATCCAGCATGTTCATGTCTTCTTCATAGCCTGCAGGTAAATGGACAGAGCCCAAAATTGGCCAATCACAGCACATAACATACGAATTCTGTTGGCATTCAAATACAGTAGTCATCATTAATTAAGCATTATTTATCAATGACTTCATCATGTGTGTGGCCCCTCAACTAAAGTGGTGACTTGGTGCTTTGAAAGACTGATGAACAATGTGGCATAACTGTGAAATGACATGAATATGAACATGAAAGTTCAAGCCTTTGCAAACAATGTACTGTGGACACAAATGGACTTTGATCTTAACTTGCAACGTGATCTCATGAGAATACGTGTATTTTTTTATGTAAAGTGTAGTTCTACCATACGTACATTTATTTACGTTTTATACACACAGAAACGTATAATACTGACAGTGGACAGCACAAAAACGTAGTTTATTTACTTATAAACAACTTATACAAACAACGACGTACAAATTTGGGCGTATTCCTATTTAACTTATGCATATTAAAATCGTGGCATTAATGTTTTGACTCATAATACACTAAAACATAAATTCACAAAAGAAATAAATTTTATTAGCTTAATGTGATCCAAATCTTTAGAATCCATACGTTGTTTGCAAGAAACAGATCCAAATGCAGCCCTTTATCCAGTGATCTTCATCTTCATCTCCATTTCTCAGCAGAGACCAACGTCAAATCCTGCGCTCGTGGTGAATTCAAATTCAAAAATTGCGCCCGAAGCGTTACAACATGTTTTACGGCAGTGATATCAAACGCTCATTGGCTCTCGCATGCTTCGTCACAGATTGCGACATGCCGTGTTTAAGTTGTGTACTACATTTGAAATGGAGAAGCGCGCGCGCCTTCACAGAGCGAACAGCAAACCGAAACCGGATTAACATTTTCATGGATTAATAACTTAAATTCTGCTCTGTAACGTTACCTCATACAAAACTATTATAACGTGACTGCGACACATCGTCATGTGAACGACTTTTGGTACCGGTTTTGACATTTTCTCAATAAATAAATGGGTCATTCTATAATTAGGGGTACATCTCATGTCCATGGACTCTATTATCATTTTTTTTATTTTTTTATCATGAACTTCAATCAATGATCACTTTTATATCAGGGGACATTTCTAATTCGTTTAATACAAAAATCCAACAGATACCCATCTTTTATCTTGCAAAAATGGCATATTCTATACTGGAAGTTGCTGTTTTTGTGCTGTCCGATTTGGTAAATGTGAGGTTTTGCTCTTCAGATTAGCTCTAGAATGCAGGTTTCTGTATATATTTCTTATAAATATTTGTCCAAAATAATCATTAACTTGTGAGAAAGGTGTTTAAAAAAATATTTTGCTCATGCATCTACATTTAATCATACATTTTGTGTACACTGTAAAAATGAATACGCTATATTTACTCAATAAAATTGTGGCAACAGATTACAAGCAATATTATTAATTAAATTGAACAAATTAGAATTGAGTAATAATTAATCAAATTAATTCCTTAAAATTTAACCATTTAAAATGAGTAAAATTTACTTTTTTTTAAACAAAAATATCGAAATAACAGACAGACGTCAAAGATGAATTAAGAACTCTTTATTTTTTATTTGCAACATTGAAGACACCTAATGTTAACAATCAGAATCACCGAAGGAGAAAACCGTAAATTGTAAGTCGCCGTTATGGTGATCAGTGTTTACTGTAGTTGGGCTCTTGACCTTAAATCATTAACTTTAGATTTTGTTTGGCTGCTGTACCTGAGTTATAACAGCCAGATGAACAATGAGAAAAGGTGATCTGATGGTGTTGGTTGTGTATTAACAATCATTATTTCACCTGAACTCATATAGAGCCCAATGTCTGAGTTGTGTTTATTTTATTAATTATAGCAGCACTGTCCTTGTACAGCATAATATGTTTAGCCTTTTCAATGAAATCCAAATGATCAAAAAAAAAAAAAAAACTTGTTTTTTATATAGGCACACACAGGCATCAAGATTTAGTGTATGAATCTCAGCAATGGTGACAAACAGATCACCTCTGATCATAAGCTCATTATTTATTCATGCAGCAATGCATGATGGGAGCTATGAAAGAGTTGTGATTGGTGGAACCCAGAATGCACTGCAACATGCTTTATAAATGTCACCATTGTTGAGATTCACAGGCTGATTCTTGATGTCTGTGTGTTTAGAAACTAAATTAATTAATTTTTTTTTGTATTTTAGATATATTAGATAATTAATTATATCAGCTCTGTCCCTGTACAGCAGGGATAGGCAACTCCGGTTCTGGAGGGCCACTGTCCTGCAGAGTTTAGCTTCAGCCCTGATAAAAACTCACCTGCCTGTATCTATCTAGTAATCCTGAAAACACTGATTGCCTTGTTCAGGTGTGTTTAATTGGGGTTGGAGCTAAACTCTGCAGGACAGTGGCCCTCCAGGACCGGAGTTGCCTATCCCTGCTGTACAGGATCATATTTTTAACTATATGAGTCCAGAGATTCAGGTCAAATGATTGTGTAATAATGATTGTTAAAACACAACCAACACCATCAGATCACCTTTTCTCATTGTTCATCTGGCTGTTATAACTTAGGTACAGCAGCCAAACACAATCTAAAGTTATTGATTTAAGGTCAAGAGCCCAACTAAAACAAACACTGATCACCATAATGGTGACTTACAATTTACGGTTTTCTCCTTCGGTGATTCTGCTTGTTAACATCAGGTGTCTTCAATGTTGCCAATAAAAAATAAAGAGTTCTTAATTCATCTTTGACGTCTGTCTGTTATTTCAATATTTTTGTTTAAAAAAAAGTAAATTTTACTCATTTTAAATGGTTAACTTTTAATGAATTAATTTGATTAATTATTACTCAATTCTAATTTGTTCAATTTAATTAATAATATTGCTTGTAATCTGTTGCCACAATTTTATTGAGTAAATATAGAGTATTCATTTTTACAGTGTATGTCCGAGAAATCAGTGTCAACTGTGTTACTCCCTATAAAACCCCCTATAAATCAGCAATGGTTTGTTCCAAAGTCACATGTCCAACATCACTGTGATGCAATTCCTTTTTTGAAGGGAAATGTGAAGACAGTGTGGTAAGTCATAACTTCTCCTCTTCAAAATATTATCTATATCATTGTCTGCGCATAGAGTAGATTAATTGACCGTCAACTGTGTTATCAACATGTTCTGGTGAACTTACGTCACATGTTATATTTATAAATGTGTAGAGAAAGAATATAAAAACATAAGTTAATCAAGGTCAACTACTAACTAGTCCAAGGCCAGCAGTTTGCACAAGGCCCTAAAATGGCCCAAAATGTCAACTGTGTTACCTGTCAACTGTGTTACCCATCAACTGTGTTACCCATCAACTGTAACACAGTTGACAAGGATTAACACATTTGACAATGTTGGCAATTCAGTTTCACTTTATGCTCACACTACATTATATGGAAATTACATTTACATTACACAAAATTAAAAAAAATTCTAAAACCATGATTTGCATTACAAATGGATAAACTTAACTGATCTCATCACGGCCACACTTTCTATGAACTCTGTATCCATAACATAATATACACATTATATATTCACATTTGCCAAGGGTTATAAAGCATTCAGAATTCCTCATGATTGACTTAAACCTATATATTATTATAGATTTGACATATGTCTATTTCTGCTTAGTCGTGACTGATCAGTCCTTACAACCCGAAGTGTCATAATGCATTATAAATCTTAATTTACCTTGATAATAATATAAAATATTAATTAATATTTTTTAACTGAACTCTTTGCTTAATTGCTTGTTACTTACATTTGTTGAATAAAAAGAAAGTTATCATCTTAAAGAAAGTTTTCTCTTTTCCTTCTAATGTGTCCTGTCAATGGTGTTACTCCTGTCAACTGTGTTAATTTCTCTGTCAACTGTGTTATGTGTGGTTTTTATGTCATAAAACTTTTAAATGTGAACCAAACCGTCAGAAAAATAGATTGGGATATCTCTGGAGATGGAAATCTTGGATGATGAATAATACTAAATTCAGCATACTGTGTGAATTTATGTTGAAGAAAAGTTTCATCCTTCATGACATCATCCCACAACGGCCATTATGAAGCCCCAAATTCATATTTAAAAATCAGTTAAGACAGATGACCTCAAAAACTCTAGTTAATAGACTCAAAAACCTTCAAACAAATGTGTTATCAAGCATGTGGTACTTCATTCATGTTTCATTTGACACAGCATTTGTCCGTAACACAGTTGACAAAATAATGAATCAAATGTAAATTTTAATTAACATATTAAAAAAATTATTAGAGCTTAAGCTTGCCAAATAAATAATTTAGCACATTAAGGGCATATATTATTTAACCAACTAGTTTATTGATCAAAAAAGAATAGTGATTTCCTGACTTTTTGGCTGACATGAAATGTACCCCTAAATATAGAATGACCCAAATGATTGTGATTGTCTGTCTGTTGTTTTAATTTATAATTGTAGTTACGTAGTTTTAAGAAATGGTTAGGTTTAGGGGTAGGGGTAGGATTAGTTGCTCAAACTATCTTTTAATGCTACATTGTTAATAAAACTGCCATTTCCCTACACATATCTGTCTATTACGTTTTATCCTTTTAATATTATCCATAAAATGGGTATGTTTAGGTGTGGAGTTAGGGTTAAGGGATCTTACATTTATGATCTATTAAATGGTAAAAGGGAAATTATACAGATATCTTTATGATATGAAATATTCGTAAATAGTTTAACGTACGTTTTTTAGCTGTAAAATCATAATAATGTTATGTAACTTTATTGCTTTATTCTGAAACCAAACGGTATAAACCAATTAAATCAACAGCTGGAAAGAGCTGAGAAGGAATTCAGTACATAGTCTACACCATGAACTTTATTTTAAGTGCCTGTATATCTGAAAACTCTTTACAAAACCATAAAGCTGTTTTACAATTTCATGATATGGAGGAGTCACATCAGTACACTGTTAGACCTTACCGGGTTTTTTTACAGTAAAATACTGGCAACACTGTTGCCAGTAAAATACTGTTAATTGTACAGTTCTTTACTGTAATCTAGTTTGTTTCTGTAAAAATGCACTAAAACTCAAGTTAACTAATTTCACTTGCAGAAACCGACTGCCTTAAATTGACCAACTGTCATTTAAATGTATTAACTAAAATTTATAATGCATTAATAATGTGAGCAAAGCATTACTGTGAACTTCTTTCATTTGAGACCACTAAAAAACTATTGTACATAAAAAGATTTCCACTGGACCAGCAACTACACAGTCACCGCCTGTTGAATAAAGCAACATGCAGCATATCATCAATGTTTGTAGATCTTCTCCTGGACTGAAGCACAGGCTCTACTCTTCTGCACAATGGTGACCCAAAAAAATAATTTTACAGTAAACTACTGGCAACAGTGTTGCCAGTATATACCTGATTTATAACTTACAGTTTATTACTGTTAAAATACATTTTGTGGGTGTGTCTTTTTTATCTTACACAGTTAACCCTTTCAACCCCTCAGGGAAATCCACACTACGAGTAAAAAGTAACGATGCAGTGAGATAATTAAGGGAATATGTAAGTGATTGTAAGCAGAATCACTGAAGAAAAGAGAAACACAAGAACAGAAAATAGAGAAACACAATAACTACGACTGACTTCCAGCCATTACACATTATTACACTTATTATTAACCAGTATGACTTTATTTCTGTCATACAGAAGTTGTTATTGAGATGTTTAATTGAAAATGTTTGGTTTGAAGTTACCGTTATAGAGATCAGTGCTTGCTTTAGTTGGGATGCTGATGCTAAAACATTAGTTTTTCTTTTGCTGCTTGAGCTGTGTTTTTGCAAGTCACACTTGTGCACACACAGTTTATGAATGACTGCAGTTATAATGATTATGATGACAAAATCATCATATTGCCTGTTCATTCACTAAGGAATTCATTCTCACTTATTCAGAGTTTAATCCTCAATCAAAAGTGTTGCATTACCACCACTGTGAAAACGCAGCAATAAGATACAATGACTCTTTTTTTTTTTAACACATGATGCATAACCAGAGAAACAGACCTACACTGTGTTTTAGAAACACCGAGATATCACAATTTAGCACATGAATCTCAACAATGGTGGCAATATTTCTTTTTTATTATTATTATTATTCATGCAGCAGTGCATGCTGGGAGTTTTATATTATCCTGGAACCCAGCATGCATTGCGACATGAAACTTTTCACCATTGTTGAGATTCATATGCTGATTGTTGATATCTGTGTGTGTCTGAGCCAAGCAGGAGCAAAATAAAATTAAATGCACTATATGATTACAATATTCTTCAGAAGACCTGATTACAGAAATATTGATTTCATTTTGTAGATTCACAGATATATGCTAAATATGAGATAACTATAATTTCAATGACTATATACAGGAAAAATCTGAAAATCAGGCATGGCCAGGATGATTGTGACATCATCACAAAAAAATAAAAACACCTGATCATTTTCCTCTTGACTCTTTCTTGCCATAACAAATGTGTTTTATAAACTCACTGTTACAGCAGCCAGAGAGAGATGAATGGTAAGAAGTCCAGGGACAAGAGACCAACTAAAGCAAATACTGATCTCCATCATGGTGACAACAAATTTTATTAATAACTAAATCTCTGTTAATTCTCAACAAGAACTTTCGTACATGTATGAAAGAAATAATCGTAAACTGGTTTGTAAACTGGTTTCACACTCAGTGTGGCTGGAAGTCAGTTGTAGTTTTTGTGTTTCTCTTTTTTCTGTTCTTGATTCTCTGTCCTTCAGTGATTCTGCTTATCAGGTGTTCATCAGTGTCTCAATTCACTCACTTCTTTTCATTCAAGTGGACTATATTAGTGAACTAATGTAGGGAATAGTGAATGAGGGTATAGGGTGTGATTGGGAAAACAGCCTCTGAGTGTCGACTTTGAGCACTGTTAATTTACAGTATATTCCTGTAGGCTATTTTTATTTTCTACGGTATATTACTGTTTTAATGGAAAATGGTATTATATTGTCAGAATTTTACAGCAAGGGTTAACAGTGTAGCTTTATACATTAAAAGGTGACTCTTTACCCAAAAAGAGATCAAGCTGTTTGTGAAACATTTTTTTTAAACAGCTTTACGGTTTTAACTGGTTTATACCGTTTATGAATAAAGCAGTACAGTTAAGATCAAAGTCCATTTGTGTCCACAGAACATTGTTTGCAAAGACTTGAACTTTCATGTTCATATTCATGTCATTTCACAGTTATGCCACATTGTTCATGTTTCAAAGCACCAAGTCACCACTTTAGTTGAGGGGCCACACACATGATGAAGTCATTGATAAATAATGCTTAGTTAATGATGACTAGTATTTGAATGCCAACATAATTTGTATGTTATGTGCTGTGATTGGCCAATTTTGGGGTCTGTCCATTTACCTGCAGGCTATGAAGAAGACATGAACATGCTGGATAACTCAGATCATAATGAAAACACATTGTTCATCAGTGTTTCAAAGCACCAAGTCACCACTTTAGTTGAGGGGCCACACACATGATGAAGTCATTGATAAATAATGCTTAGTTAATGATGACTACTGTATTTGAATGCCAACAGAATTCGTATGTTATGTGCTGTGATTGGCCAATTTTTGGGTCTGTCCATTTACCTGCAGGCTATGAAGAAGACATGAACATGCTTGGAAACTCAGATCATAATTCAGAAAAAAAGTTCTCACATTAATTGATATACTGTTCTAGCCTGTATGCATGCATTAGATAATGTGGATTTTTGTACATTCCTTTAATAATTCGAAGAGTAGTCTTGCATGCATGAATTAATACTTTTTTATGCATGAATTCATGATGATTCATGTACCATAACCATAGCTTTGTCCACAATGGGTGGTAAAGACCAATTTTTTGTGTGAACAAAGAAAACATCATGATCATGCGTAATAAATCATAATTCATGATGATGTACTCATCTTAGTTAATGTTTTAATTAAGGTGTTGTTCATCCATGAAGTCATGAATGAAAAACATTGAACTCGTATTAGTTCCTGATGATTCATGAGATATTAATGCATGAATGAATGCATATTTCATGCATGAATTTATACATGAATTCATGATAATTCATGTACCCTTACCGTAAAGTGTTACCAAAAATAGCTTATAAATCTCTCATTATACTATATTTTCACCCAATATTGGATTCAATCTTTTTGTCAACTTGTTCTCTTTCAATTGGGACTGGTTTTATATTTCTATTTGCATCTAATTTATCGTAGGTCTCATTTATTTGACAGTAGGGATCTCATTTTTTGAGTAAAAAAAACATTATTTTTGAATAATTTTGGAAATATTAAATAAAATCTGAAGAAAATTGGCACTGTTTATCACACTAGTCTACTTTAATTTTTCACCAGGAATTTTGTTTTGAAATACTTTTATTTTGTACAAAATGGCACATTGTCACACTTGTGGTCTTCCCGGTCAAAAATGACCGGCCTACAAAAAATTGCTTATAAATCACTTGTTACGCAATATTATCACCCAATTTTGGATTCAATATTTTTTTCAACTTGTTTTCTTTCAATTAGGACTGGTTTCATATTTCTATTTGCATCTGAATAATCGTAGGCCTCATTTATTTGACAGGCATCTCATTTTTTGAGTTAAAAAAACATTATTTTTGAATAATTTTGGAAATATTAAATAAAATCTGAAGAAAATTGGCACTGTTTATCACACTAGTCTACTTTAATTTTTCACCAGGAAATTTGTTTTGAAAAACTTTTATTTTGTACAAAATGGCACATTGTCACACTTGTGGTCTTCCCGGTCAAAAATGACCGGCCTCCAAAAAATTGCTTATAAATCACTCGTTATACAATATTATCACCCAATTTTGGATTCAATCTTTTTGTCAACTTGTTTTCTTTCAATTAGGACTGGTTTTATATTTCTATTTGCATCTGATTAATCGTAGGCCTCATTTATTTGACAGTAGGCATCTCATTTTTTGAGTTAAAAAAACATTATTTTTGAATAATTTTGGAAATATTAAATAAAATCTGAAGAAAATTGGCACTGTTTATCACACTAGTCTACTTTAATATTTCACCAGGAATTTTGTTTTGAAAAACTTTTATCTTGTACAAAATGGCACAGAGTTACACTTGTGGTGTTCCACTGGGCCATTGAGGGCCATTGTTTCAATGGGCCATTGAAAGTGAATGGGAGAGACTGAAAAGTTTTCAGGGGCATGTTCATTGTTTATGTACACATATGTGAATGTGATGGATTATGGTGAGTTTGGGCTCTTTTTAATCTTAACAATCTCATGTAAATAATGATGTGCCATTTACCACAATTTATGCATGCTTCATTGAGTTATGAGTTAAAACGCGACATAAGTGCTAGGCTACATCTATAGTCAAGGCTCTGTGAGCGCATGTGGGGGTTCGTGTGTTACAACTCCATTAGGAATATCTTTAGATCTGAGTGATGGATTATGTTGAGTTTGGGCTCTTTTTAATTGTGATAGTCTACTGAAAATAATGATGTACATTTTTCTACGATCTGTGCATGCTTCGTGAAGTTATGAGCGAAAACCAAACATGAGAGCTTCATGAGTATATACTTGGCTAGGTGTGTCTGTGGTATTTTTTGTGTTAGAACGCCATGAGGAATATCTTTAGATCTTATTGATGGAATATATTGAGTTTGGGCTCTTTTTAATCGTGAGCTCCTGCTGTAAAGAACGATGTGTCATTTTTCATGATCGATGTAGGTTTCATGAAGATACAAGTAAAAAGGCCAAGTCTAAGCTACCTTGCTTGACTATGTGAGTCTGTGTGTCTGTGGTATTTTTTGTGTTCAAACTCCATGAGGAATATCTTTAGTTCTGAGTGATGGATTATGTTGAGTTTGGACTCATTTTAATTGTAAGCATCTGCTGTAAATAATGACGTGTTATTTTCCACAATCGGAGCATGTTTCATGACGTTACGAGCAGAAATGTGTCTAAAATTCCATCATCCATATATGGTTTAAAAATGGGTCTCTTGAAGGGCTTCTTTTATAAAAACCTCACTCAAGTTTAGTAAAAAGCCTGAAACAATTATGCTTGCTGTATTCTACTCATTGAGACCTTTCAAATGACATATGACACAGGACTATCTGAGCTGTATGATGTATTTGACATATTGCTGAATGTAGTACAAAAAAGTAGTTTATAAATTATGAATTTTTTTTTTTTTTCTATTTATCAGCAAATAACTCAGCACTACTTAGGAGTTTATCAAATTGGCTACATTCATTGTAAATTTCAGACTCTAAGATTTCAAATGACACCTATTTTAAAGGGGGGGGGGGTGAAATGCTATTTCATGCATACTGAGTTTTTTACACTGTTAAAGAGTTGGATTCCCATGCTAAACATGGACAAAGTTTCAAAAATTAAGTTGTACGTTTGATGGAGTATTTCTGTATCAAAAATACTCCTTCCGGTTTGTCACAAGTTTCGGAAAGTTTTTTTCGAGTATGGGCATGTGTGACGTCAGATGGGGCGGAATTTCCTTATACGGGTCCTAAGGGCACTTCTCCCGGAAGAGCGCGCGCGCACCCGTAGACCAGAGCGAGAGAGCGAAAGCAGTACGCCCATCAAAGCGCTGTGCTCGGCTTTAGGGAAGTATTTGCCGGATCTGCAGATCTAATGCTTAAGGATGGAGCATCCCAACGATAAAGGTTCACGGTCGTGCGTTGGAACCGCAGGCGGTGAGTAAAACTGCTTCAAATGTCTGTTTGTTGTTAGCTATCAGTGCGTAAGCACAGCAAGTAAACAACATGATCACGTATAACTTAGTTAATGTATATGGAGCATGCGATGTATGGTGTGTGTGTGTTTAAATACATTTGTTTAGCTGGCCACTGTAGGTGTCTGTTTGTTTATTGTAAAACCACTCCAAACAACAATACACAATCCCCCATTTCACTGTCCATCTCACGTTTTTCTAAGCAAAAACGCGTTCTTGTATGTATGCTCGTGATTTTTTAGCTCCGCCCACATGGCACGCCTCCAGCCGCTCGTTTTTTTCCGGAAAGACTCGGTACAGCCTATCTTTCTTTTATAAATATAATAAAACTAAAGACTTTTTGGAGATATGAATGATGCACTACTACTCTATAGGTACTCAAGATTAATATGAGATTGACTGAAACTGAGTGTTTCACCCCCCCTTTAAGTTGATCAAGGTAATAGTTTTGAAAACAAATTATGATTATTTATTTCGCAGCTAGGTGGCGCCTGCGGGGGGCACAGGCTGTTAACACTGTAGAGTAATAACTCAGCTCTCGTTAGGAGTTGATCAAAGTGATTAGATGCATTAAAAAGCTGAGATTCTAAGCTTTAAAATTATACATATTTTGTGTTGTTCCATTCATTGTTTGCATTGGTCTCTCCCATTCACTTTCAATGGCCCATTGAAACAATGGCCCACAATGGCCCTTAATGGCCCAGTGGAACACCACAAGTATAACTCTGTGCCATATTGTACAAAATAAAAGTTTTTCAAAACAAAATTCCTGGTGAAAAATTTAAGTACACTAGTGTGATCAACAGTACCAATTTTCTTCAGATTTTATTTTATTTTTCCAAAATTATTCAAAAATAATTTTTTTTTACTCAAAAATTGAGATGCCTACTGTCAAATAAATGAGGCCTACAATTAATCAAATGCAAATAGAAATATAAAACCAGTCCTAATTGAAAGAGAACAAGTGGACAAAAAGATTGAATCCAATATTGGGTGATAATATTGCATAAAGAGTGATTTATAAGCAATTTTTTGTAGGCCGGTCATTTTTGACCGGGAAGACCACAAGTGTGACAATGTGTCATTTTGTACAAAATAAAAGTTTTTCAAAACAAAATTCCTGGTGAAATATTAAAGTAGACTAGTGTGATCAACAGTGCCAATTTTCTTCAGATTTTATTTAAAATGTCCAAAATTATTAAAAAATAATGTTTTTTTTACTCAAAAAATGAGATGCCTACTGTCAAGTAAATGAGGCCTACGATTAATCAGATGCAAATAGAAATATAAAACCAGTCCTAATTGAAAGAGAACAAGTTGACAAAAAGATTGAATCCAATATTGGGTGATAATATTGCACAACAAGTGATTTATAAGCAATTTTTTGTAGGCCGGTCATTTTTGACCGGGAAGACCACAAGTGTAACAAGGTGACAAAATCCCCCCTAAAAAAGTAAGACAATTGGTAAAAAACATTTGAGAAGTAGTTATACCATCTGTGAATAAAGTCACTAAGTTTCAGTCCAAAGCGATAACATTAACTAGTATTTTTGGGTAAAAGAAAATTCTCTCCGGGTCAAAATGACCCGAACACCACACAAGGGTTAATAAAGATAATATTATTAAATAAAGCTAAAATGTATTCATTCAAGTGCAGTGTGTTGTATTCGTGTTTTCTTGATTTAATAAATACATCATCAGCCGGCAGGTCCGGTGCATAATGCAATGCGTCGTGACTCGTGTCAATTTTTTAACTATTTACAATAGTGTAAAAAGATAGGAATTTTGACCATGTAATCATTCGGTCGATTGTGGTGCGCACCGATAGGCTAATGGAGAGTGACAGTACCGGCAGGCTGTAGACGGTAGTTTTCTTATTCCCAGCGAAATAACAATACAACCTGTCTTTAAGAACGTCTTGATCGACTGTGATACAACAACTCTCCTGGCCTCCCTCTCCTTCTTTTCATAGAGTTTCTGGTAGGCCTACCCTGATTTATGTTTTCTTTTCCCCGACATTTTGTCAGTCAATCTCCTGCTCTTCCACCAAGTTCATCGTTAACTTCAGGACCTGCCGCCTCAACTCTGATTGGTTCTGTTCACGAGCTGGGGTGGGACTTACTATTTTATTGGGTCCATCTGATGTTTGTCACTGACTGAATAATTAATAAATACTTTAGATCGGACTAAACCATTTATAGGGAGGTAAGAGATATTTGGAAAAAATATTTAACCAAATTGCATGTTTTTGTGGTTTTCATTTAAATCTCAGGCATACAACTAATATAAATGTTATAATTTTTCATACAACAGGGGCCTATATAGTATAACTGCTGGATTTTGTGGGGCCCCCTGGGCAGTGGGGGCCCCTATAATTGTCACCACCTTTCACCCCACTAGCGACGGCCCTGGCTGTAACTATCAACTCTGCAACGGATATAAATATCCGAACTATAGTGAAACACTATAGTTAGCAAGGTAACTTAGATCAGAAGTTTAAGACATTCAATTTGTAAGCACATAACACAAGTAATACTTCTCTTTAAAATACAAACAAGACTTTATTGATTATTCTAACACATAAAACTAATATCTAACACAAACACACGCACACACATTCATACGAGTTGCAGAAAGAAAGAGAGAGTGAGGAAAGAATAAGTTTAAGAGTGAGATGATGAAATCCCAAGTTTCTATGCACTTATGACAAGACCTGGAACGAACCATCAATCATTAATTTAACCCTTCTATCGTTTCTTAGACAGGTTATTACATTTATATCAATACACCAGTTCAGCTTAAGAGTCTGGAGGCAGTACTTGCTTGTCTTTGCTTTGGGGATTCCCTTTGGTCGGGGTCAAAGGGGGTTTCCCAAGTTGTTGGCTGGTGTCCTTGTGCTTGGATAGATGTCTGTGGCGGCCACTCACGTGGTGTGGATGGCGGATTGATGGAAAGTCTTTGTTGTTGGAAAACAGGCTTTGCAGGAGAAACGTGGACCGAAATCTTGCCGCAAAACTTAACTTAGAACCGAGACTCACAACGGAAAAGAAAGGAAACTAAGAAAAGAAAGGAAATTGAGACGAGAGTAGATGATGGCTTGAATGAAGTTGTTTAACCCATGTTCTTCTGATCTTGATTTGGGTTCATTCGCCTGCGTGTTTACATGGTTACTAGTCTGTCTGGTCTCTTCTCCCTTCGCGCACTTTTCTAACCTTGTTGAGAACTCTTCTAAAAACTTTGTTCGGGTCTTAAGATTTTAAACTCACGTTTGTCCGGCCTCCTGGATCAGTTCTGACCAATTAGACACTGTCTTTATTTAGGAGGTGGCGTTCTCTTCACTTCTTATCATAAATCAAGCTTATCTGTGCTCTCCTTACTCTCTAAGCTCTAACAGAGAGGACAGAGGCCACAGTTTAGACATTATTACTATTATAAGAATACGAAACATTTTACACAGATTTCAATCAAGCCATCTTTTGAATTAAGAACATACGATCATGCTGACAGGAAGCACAACACACTTTCATTCAAGCATCTAATAGTTATACACTGTAAAAAATTTACTGTAGAATTTACAGCAACTTACTGGCAATTTTGGTTGCCTGTAAATTTTACAAGAGTACTGTAAAACATCAACTACAATTTAACAGTAAAAATACAGCACTAACAAATTGCTGTAAAATTTACAGCAACTTACTGGCAATTTTGGTTGCCAGTAAGCCTGTAAATTTTACAAGAGTACTGTAAATCATAAACTACAATTATACTGTAAAATTATACAGCACACCTGTAAAAGCATCGAAACAAGAGCAGCTGTGAATTTACAGTTCTTTAATGTAATCTTTACAGTATGTTACTGTTATTAATAATGTACTGAATTAAAACCTGAGATAACTCACTTCATTTGAGAAAATTGATTGGCCAATTGCCATTACATATTTACTAGAAACATCAATTTAACTAAATCCTACCAATGATCATCATCACACACGAATGAGTTGAAAAACATAAAAACGTCATCAATGCTTTAGCAACTACACAGTCACTGCCTTTAAATAAAGCAACATGCAGCATAACATCAGTGTTTCTCTGCTCATCCTGGACTGAAGCTCAGGCTCTACTCTTCAGCACAATGGTGACACACAAAACTCAACAGAAACCCTTTAAATCCTAACAGATCATTAAAACACTAACATATCTCCACTATAGCATTATGTGCAAAAACACATAAAATCACACAAAGCAAATCACAGAATTGTACTTTTTGTTTAGTAAATTTGACAGTGAGATTTTACTGTAAACAACTGACTTAAGCCACAGCTTTAGATGAAATCACCTGAAGAGTGATAATCATAATCAGACTTAATGCGAAATAACTGAGGTTTAGATGTTGATGATGTATTGACAATATTTAATTTGAAGTTACCATGATCGTGATTAGTGCTTTCTTTAGTTGGGCTCTTGACTCTTTCTTTAACATTCTTTTTTCTTTCTTTATGGCAATAAAAGCCAAGGAAAAATATACTGTGGTGTTGATGGTTGTGTATTGATGATGGGGTATCAATGTCTAGTGGATGATATGCTGATGTTGACCAGAGTCTATTCTCTAATTATGAAAAATTGGTTGTAAGAGTCATATGATACTACAACATGTCATGAGATCAGATAATTTGTGTTGTACATATTTTTGAATCACTAAACTTCTCAATTTACAGGAACACACATATATCAAGAATCAGCATATGAACCTCAACAATGGTGACAAACAAAATCTTCAGATAAACAGATAAACTCTGAACATCACAAATCAAGCTACTAAAAAGTCACATCAAAAACAACAACAAAAATAAAAGCACATGGTAAAAATGAAAGAAAATAATACAATTCAGCTACATAATTTATGCATGCAGCAATGCATTCTGGGAATTATGTACTATGGTGGTACCCAGCATACATTGCAACATGAAGCTTTTCAATTGAATGTCACCATTGTTGAGATTCATACGCCGATTGTTGATGTCTGTGTGTGAGAAAATAACATGGCATTTTAAAACTTTCTATGCATTATATATTTTTTTTAAATGTTCAAATTATAGCAATGCCATGGAATATCATATGTGTATGCTTAATAATTAATCATATGAAATGACCCACATGATTGCTCTTAAAGTGTGAATGAAATGAGGTATAGTCTTATAAGCTCTATTGACAACATCATCAATACAGAGCCATTAACACCATAGCACTTTTCTCACGGCTCTTTAGCTATAACTGTTGTGCCTCATAAACCTACAGGTAAAGCAGCCAGAGAAAAACTAATGTTCAAATGTCAAGGGCAAGAGCCCAGCTAAAGCCAACACTGATCACCATCATGGTAACAAACAAAAAAAACCCATCAACATCTAAACCTCCGTTAATTCTCAAAAAGACCTTCTGATTATGACAGGAATAAAGTCAGTCTGGTTAGTAATAAGTGAAGCTGGTAATGCTGTTTGTGGAGTTGTTTAATCCTCCTCTGCTGAGATCTTCACAGATTGAATGTCTTCTTTTCTCTTCAGGTGATTTCATCTAAAGCTGTGGCTCAAGTCAGTTGTTCACAGTAAAATCTCACTGTCAAATTTACTAAACAAAAAAGTATAATTCTGTGATTTGCTTTGTGTGATTTCATGTGTTTTTGCACATAATGCTATAGTGGAGATATGTTAGTGTTTTAATGATCTGTTAGGATTTAAAGGGTTTCTGTTGAGTTTTGTGTGTCACCATTGTGCTGAAGAGTAGAGCCTGAGCTTCAGTCCAGAATGAGCAGAGAAACACAGATGTTATGCTGCATGTTGCTTTATTTAAAGGCAGTGACTGTGTAGTTGCTAAAGCATTGATGACGTTTTTATGTTCTTCAACTCATTCATGTGTGATGATGATCACTAGTAGGATTTAGTTAAATTGATGTTTCTAGTAAATATTTAATGGCAATTGACCAATCAATTTCTTCAAATGAAGTGAGTTATCTCAGGTTTTAATTCAGTACATTATTAATAACAGTAACATACTGTAAAGATTACATGAAAGAACTGTAAATTCACAGCTGCTCTTGTTTTGCTGCTTTTACAGGTGTGCTGTATAATTTTACAGTATAATTGTAGTTTATGATTTACAGTACTCTTGTAAAATTTACAGGCTTACTGGCAACCAAAATTGCCAGTAAGTTGCTGTAAATTTTACAGCAATTTGTTAGTGCTGTATTTTTACTGTTAAATTGTAGTTGATGTTTTACAGTACTCTTGTAAAATTTACAGGCTTACTGGCAACCAAAATTGCCAGTAAGTTGCTGTAAATTCTACAGTAAATTTTTTACAGTGTAACAATTATATGAATTGTATGGGATCTAAGCAGAGGTGGAAAGTCCAGGGGTCAGAAAGTAAAAGTCCTGCCATATATTTATTCCACCCATGAACTCACACAGCAAAAACTCCAGTTTTAAATGAACTCTCCTGGGAGTTTATTTGGCTCCAGACTCAAGAGTGTTAAAGTTAATGAGATAATTTAGTGATTGATTGAGTGATGATTGAGCATTATTGAAGACACCTGATGTTAACAAGCAGAATCACCAAAGGAGAAAATCTCTTTTTTTAAGTTGCCATTATGGTGATTAGTGTTGGCTTTAGTTGGGCTCTTGAACCTTAAACTAATACCGTTAGATTTTGTTTGGCTGTTCTATCAGTGTTATAACTCTCAGATGAACAAAGAGAAAAGCTGATCAGGTCATTTTGGTTGTGTTTCGACATAATCATCTTTTGACTTGAATCACAAAGCTCATTCAGAGAGTTAGGTTTACCTTGCTGATTACAGCAGTCTATGATTCTACAGTATACTCTTATCAATATAAACAGCATTTTCAAAATAATCCAAAAGATTTCTTTAAAGTTGTCCTGATCAAAACACTTTGAAAAGTCTTTTTTTTTTTTTTTTTTTTTGGACACACTGACACCAAGAATCAGCCTGTGATTCTCAACAATGGTGACAATAATAAAGCATGTTGCAGTGCATTCTGGGTACCACCAATCAAAACTCATTCATGGCTCCCATCATGCATTGCGGTATGAATAAATTATGATCTGAATTGTCTTACTAATTTCCTTTCCCTAATTGAATATTCTTTTTGTCACCATTGTTGAGATTCATACACTGATTCTTGATGTCTGTGTGCGCCTTAAAGAAAGATTTTTTTTTTTAATATCAGAACAACTTTTAAGAAATCATTTGGATTATAATGACAAATCTGGATATTATTCTGTAGAATCACTGTGATGCTGTTATGACCAATATACATGTAAGTCAGAGATTAGGCTCTAAATGAGTTCAGTGATTCAGGTTAAATGATGATTATGTTAAAATATAACCAACACCTGTTCATCTTTTCTCTTTGTTTATCTGGCTGTTATAACTCATATACAGCAGCCAAACAAAATCTAAAGTTAAACATTTAAAGGTCAACTGCCCAACTAAATCAAACACCGATATCCATAATGGTAACTAAAATTGTGATTTTTCTCCTTCAGTGATTCTGCTTGTTAACATCAGGTGTCTTCAATAATGGTCAATCATCACTCAATCAATCACTTAATTATCTCATTAACTTTAACACTCTTGAGTCTGGAGCCAAATAAACTCCCAGGAGAGTTCATTTAAAACTGGAGTTTTTGCTGTGTGAGTTCATGGGTGGAATAAATATATGGCAGGACTTTTACTTTCTGACCCCTGGACTTTCCACCTCTGGATCTAAGCATATTAGACACACATATATTGTAGACGCAAAATAGAATCATGTAGTTGCATGATGTTTGATTATAAGTCCATTGAAAATTGTTCTTGAATGATTTTATGTATAGTTATAGGTAAAATCTCAGTTCTCTGGTTTGAAGAGAAGAGAACTCTGGTTTGGTCATTCAGAGGTCCTTAAGGAGGAGGGGGTCTGGAATGTTGTGGACTCGAGCAGCTTCTGCTGTTATCTTGATCGGGCACTGAGCTGTGCCATCTCTGAGCCAATGATTCTTTTCCAAGCTTTGACAAGTTCTTCCTTTAGTTGGGCTCATAAAAGTTCTTATGGCGCTTTTCCACTGCATGGTACGGTACGGCTCGGTTCGGTACGGCACGCTTTGGCGCTTTTCCATTGCATGGTACGGTACGGCTCGGTTCGGTACGGCTCACTTATGGCGCATTTCCACTGCATGGTACGGTACGGTACGGCTCGCTTCGGCTCGCTTTAAATGGTACCACCTCTGTTGAGGTTCCAAGCGTACCGTACCGATACTAAAAAGTGACGTGAAAACACTGCAGATCACTGATTGGTCAGACAGAATCATCACTACCAGCGTCATTGTATTTACGACACAAGACACTAAACCCGCTAGATTTAAATAGCCAGTAGACAACAGCCAACACTGTAGCGCCTGTTTTAAAAGTATTTGCTTTAAAAAAAAAAGAGTATAAACTTCAAAAAAGAAATGGCTGAATCGTGGTCAGTGGACGAGGTGCAGACGTTCCTCTCGTTGGTTGCCGAGGAGTGGATGGGGAAATGAAATGATGAAAAATTCGCATTTAATATGATGATGTCATGGCAGTAGAGACGGCAACTATAACGATCAGTCCCACCCACTTTGAAGCGGTACTAACTGCAGTGGAAAAGCAACCGAGCTAAAGCGAACCGAACTGTGCCGTACCGAGTCGAGTCGTACCACGCAGTGGAAAAGCGAAGCGAGCCGAACCGTTCCGTGCCGAGTCGAACCGTACCGAGCCGAACCGAGCCGTACCATGCAGTGGAAAAGCGCCATTAGGTAGACTGGCTGGAGCCTTCTTTTATGGTTCTGGATTGGTGATTTGGGGTCTGGAATGTTGGGTTCTGTGTGGAATTATGTTTGAACAAATCACCCTGAAGATTCATTTGTGTTTTGGTTCGCACTCAATCCTACACAGCCCATTGCAGTTTCCGCCAGTAGTGGGCATTTGTGCATCGTAAGCAATGACGTACATCTGAGTGAACAAGACGGAGGGAAGTTAGCGAGTGAAAGGCATGACAATTTTGGACTGGAACGCAGCCCCAGACATCTCACTTACTTTGAATGTGTTGTACAGGTCAGAGGTCATGGACTTGAGCTCAAGAGCTGTGTCTTCATTGTAATAAGTGAGCTATAGGGACAGAGACAGAATGACTTACATAAAAAAATAGAAGGAGGCAATATAAGCAAAATGTATAGCATTATATATGTATACAACAGTTCTTTCTGGTTCTCGAATTTCTTTGGCTGAGAGCCTTTTCCAGCCGTACGCTATTTGCGCAGTAACATCACTCTAAACTGCTTCACCGTTTGTATCACTCTGCTTGCGGTGACTGTCATGGCGGTCAATTAAATCCACCATATTTTTAATAAAAAGTACTGTAGTTGTGTAATGAAATTAAGTTTTAAGAGTTTTTTTATTGAGTTTTTAATATACAAATATTAAATACCCATGAATTCAAAGCTTAGACACAGGAAGAGAACAGTGAATCAGACATGTCCAGGATGATCACGGCATCATCACAACAGCCAAAAACACCTGATCATTTTCCTCTTGACTTTTTCTTGCCATAACAAATGTGTTTTATAAACTCGCAGTTAAAGCAGTCAGGGAGAAATTTATAGTAAAAAGTCAAGAGCCCAACAAAAGCAAATACTGATCATGGCTTTATTATATTCAATAAAACATCAACAACTAAATAACTGTTAATTCTCAACAAGAACTTGAGTACAGTATGAAAGAAATAATGTTAAACTGGTTTGTAAACTGGTTTCACACTCAGTGGCTGGAAGTCAGTTGTAGTTCTTGTGTTTCTCTTTTTTCTGTTGTTGTTTCTCTGTCCTTCAGTGATTTTGCTTATCAGGTGTTCATCAGTTTCTCAATTCACTCGCTTCTTTTCATTAACTCTGTCAAGGGGAGTATATTAGTGAACTAATGTAGGGAATAGTGAATGAGGGTAAAGGGTGTGATTGGGAAAACAGCCTCTGAGTGTCGAGCACTGTTAATTTACAGTACACAGCAAAAACTCCAGTGTTAAATTAACTCTCCTGGGAGTTTATATGGCTCCAGACTCTATGAATTTATGATTATGTCAAAACATAACCAACACCACCTAATCAACTTTTCTCTTCGTTCATCTGAGAGTTATATCTCAGATACAACAGCCAAACAAAATCTAAAGTTAGTGATTTAAGGGTCAAAAGCCCAACTAAAGCAAACACTGATCGCCATAACGGTGTATTTGGTGATTCTGCTTGTTAACATCAGGTGTCTTCAATATTGGTCAATTATCACTCAATGAATCACTTAATTATCTCATTAATTTTAACAGTCTTAAATGTTAATTTAACACTCATATTTTAACACTTTAACACTCTTGAGTCTGGAGCCATATAAACTCCCAGGAGAGTTAAAGGAACACTATGTTGTTTTTCAACCTTCATAATATATTTCCAAGACCCTTGTGATGGTACATCGACTTACAATAGGTTGAATGACACGTCTGCCATAGCCTGACGGGGTCTGTATCGCTTTAACTGGCACTACGTAACTTCGGGGTTCGGGTAGTAACCCGAGCACAAAAAGAACTACAAAATTCGACTGCTTTACGGCATACGTCACTTCCCCCACCACTTCCTCAAATTTGGACGTGAGAGGCCAACCAGTGTTTGTTTTCGGCTTTCGTGCGTATGTTTTTGTCATGGGGGCTGTTTACACCTGGCCACTTCATGCGTTTTCTCAGATCGGATAGCTATCCGATCGTGAAAAGACCAGGTGTAAATGCCCTCCGAAACGCATTCAAGACGGATTTGAATCCGACCGCTCAAACCACTTCAGGAGGTGGTCTGGGCCGCATTCCAGACGAAACTGGACAAGTCTAAATGCATCTGGTTGTTGAAACCACATATGTAAATTGTAATCCTCCCAAAAATGCTAAAAAAAATATAAAAAAAAACGTGTGAGCGTGTTATAGGCTATATGTTATAGACAGATATGACGACGCAACTGGAACACGCATCACCTCAGATGAGCAGCTGAGCATATTCATCAAGACAACGTGCAAACTATCGCGAATCAAAATGAAAGTAAGTCGCAGACGCTTAACACACAATCATCATCATTAAAAGTAAAGAAATGAAATGATCTTACCAGGGCTGTTACTGCTCTCTCTTATTGCGGTCTTTGATTTTGAAATTTTAGCTGATGATCAATAAAATGCAGCTCATATCTGTTGCTTTCAGTGACGCGCACTCCATTAAATCTGCATATAGCGTGGGAATTTACGACAGTGCAAGTATTCCACAGTGACTCTAGGGGTCGCTGTTTGACAAAAACACAATTTCTACACAGTGTGCCTTTAATTTAACTCTGGAGATTTTGCTGTGTGTAGGCTATTTTTGTTTTCTACAGTTTTAATGGAAAATGGTATGATAGTCAGAAATTGGCCTTTTTTACAGCAAGGGTTAACAGTGTAGTTCTAAAGTGATGTTTTAGAATTATTAACGGAGGCTTGTCAAGCTGTCAACTTGAGATTTGAATCTGTGGCGGAAGGAAGTAGTTCTGCAGAAAAGAGGGTTTTTAAAGCTACACTGTGTAATTTTTTAAGTTGATTCTTACCAAAAAACACTTTGTTCTTTCAAAATTTGATGTACTCATTCATGTGTAATTACTTTCTCCAACTAATCAAGTATTCTCGTAAGCGGAGAATCTGTGCCATTCAGAATACATATGAGCAAGTCACTCGAAAGGCGGCAGCCGTGTTGCACCTCCATCTTGAAAATACATTAGCCAAAGAGGGACCTAGAAATTCAAGCTTCGCCTTTCGCGCTTTTACTCAGTGGCACCGTGACGAATGCGAGGGGGAGATACTCATAATACGGCCACTGTAGGAGTTAAAACGCCCTCGGAATGGGAGGGGCTAGAAAGTAATATTCAGTTGGTAGTCATATACAATTTCAACGCTAGATGGGAGAAAATCTCACACACAGTGTAGCTTAAAAGACACTTCATTGTAATTTCTTATTTATTTACTCACGTGTGCCATCGAACTGTTGTATAAACGCAATATCACAATCACTAGCCGTGCGATTTGGTTGCATATCCACACGCTGTGATTACCTAGGGCCGAATCACAGCCGTGCTGATATACAGCAATACTGCACTACTACTTGTGTGATATTGCTCATATATATATTTAGAATCAACTCATTTGTTTCTGAATCAGACCCTGCTGCTCCTGCTGTATTTTTGTTCCTGCATGCATGCAGATCATGAAGACACATGATTATACAGATAACGGCTGAGCGATTTATTTTTTGCTTCTGTAAAGTCATGTTGTGTTTGGATCAATTACCGGTTCCTTAGTGAGATCTTCAGATTTAACCCTCCTTCGTTTCTTTCTGTAATAATGACAGAAATTAACAGCATAATGATGACTATATTTGAAATGATCAAAGTTGTTTGTGGATCTCACATTATAAACAGGATGACGATGATAATGATGATGACGAGGATGAATATTGCTCCACATTCCACTGTGATCCCAAAAACTCCATGCCAAATGGATCTAGGATGCACTGAAAGAGTGAAACATTATCAGCTAAGATTAACAGTCCAGACTGAAGAAAGATATACAGATTTTCTCTTACAAAAGCTTCACCTGTGACAGTTACAGCGTCTGATCTCTGAGATCCATGTTGATTGTGAGCCTGACAGTAGAAGCGTCCACTCTGTAGTGCACTGAAACTCTGTCCAGATCCAACAGCTGAGGTTTCATTCTCCTTAAACCAGCTGAAGTTCAGAGCAGGAGGGTTTGAGTCACTGATGCAGTTCAGAGTCACTGAATCTCCCTCCACTATTACACCAGATCCACTCATCAACACTGAGACGTTCCTGGGTGGGTCTAATAACAATCACCAAACTTATTGTTATAAGGAATCATAAAACATTTTGTGCAAATAATTATTGATGAAAATCATTATAAACATGCTGGAATGTTCAGCAGCATCTTGTGTTTTATTTTAAACTCACACATGACGTTTAAAGTCACAGTATCAGAGTATTTCTCTCCATGTTCATTGATGGACTTGCACTTGTATTCTCCACTGTCATCAGAGCTGATCTTTGAGATGTTGTAGATTTTTCCATATCCTACATTCATTCCTCCTTTAAACCAGCTGAAGTTCAGAGCAGGAGGGTTTGAGTCACTGATGCAGTTCAGAGTCACTGAATCTCCCTCCACTATTACACCAGATGGACTGATGGACACTGAGACGTTCCTGGGTGAGTCTGAAAAGAACAAAAGAAAACTCTATACTCATGGCATTTGTTATGCCAGTTCCAGTTTGGATCCAGCCTCTTATGAAGACTTCCAAAGACTTCAACAACAGAGATAGCGCCAACTCCTGAGGGGACTTCAAATGACGCAAACTCTAAATCAACATGTACCAAGGTTATTTTTTTCTATGTATCCATTTGTTAACATGTATTCATTGCCTCAACAAGCTCATAGTTTCTGCCATAAATTAATACATTTTTACCTCCATAATTTGTACACAGCAAAATCTCCAGAGTTAAATTTAGTCTGCCCAGAATACATATGGTCCCACTCTAAAGAGTGTTAAAGTAACACTGAATAATGGTATACGTTTACATGACACCATTGTCAAAATGATCCCCATTCACACAGATCTGCAAAAAAGACAAAAAACGCTGTATTCTGCTGCCAGGCCATTAGATGGCGATGAAACACTACTGAAAACGTAATACGCATGTGCATGACATCATCGTCTTCAGATATTTGCTTTTTTGTTCTTTATACAGAGACCGTTTTCAAAAAGTGCACTTTGAAACCTGTTTTTAAAAGTTCAGACACCCAAAACGCTGTTGTCGTGAAAATGAATGCCAAAAAAAAGTTGAGAACGGTGTCATGTTAAAAGGCCCCTAAGAGTTAAAGTTAATGAGATAATGAAGTGATTAATTAAGTGATGATTGAACATTAGTGATGAACACCTGCTGTTAACAAGCAGAATCACTGAAGGAAAGAGAAACTAGAACAAGAACAACAACTGACTTCAGCCACAGTCTAAGATGAAATCCACTAAAGATAAAAGAAGACATTACATCATTGAAGATCTCAGCAGAGGAGGATTAAACAACTCCACAAACAGCATTACCAGCTTCACTTATTACTGACCAGACTGATGCAGCGTTTTTATACGCCCACGTATAAATATTATTAATTATTATTCATAACGGATTATGATCAATAATTCATATTTTAATTATTTTTAATTATTTTCAGAATTTACTGTAGCAGAATCAATAGTATGATCATTTTATCAGTTCATCCAATGAACAGAAAGCATAAACAAGTATTAACTCTAGGAAATATAATATCTTCCTGGCCAAGAAAGAATTAATCTCCAGCTAACAATAAATTAAGAAATAATCACGGGTAAAAGCATCGGTAACTTGGATCGAAGTTTAAGACAATAAATTTGATAAGCACACACACAAGCAATATCTTTTCAAATACGAACAATACTTTATTGATTATATACTAACACACAAAGCTAATTATCTAAAATATCTAACACAAACCCACGCACACGCATACACACACATTCATAAAGAAGTTACAGAAAGAAAGAAATAAAAGAAAGAAATAAAGAAAGAAATAAAAGAAAAAGAATGAGTTTGGAAAGAATGAGTTTAAGGGTAAGAGGAAGGAAATTCCGAATTCCTATATGCACTTGTAAGACATGACCTGAACGAACCATCAATCATTAATTTAACCCTTCTATCGTTTCTTAGACAGGTTATTACATCTATCAAAACACCAGTTCAGTTTTAGTCTGGAGGTACTTGCGTCTTTGCTTTTGCGTTCCTTTTGGGAATTCCTTTGGTCAGCGTCAAAGGGGTTCGTTCGTTGGTTATGGTCTCCTCGTGCCTGGATAGATGGGGCGAGAACCAGTCACGTGGTGGCTGGCGGTCGCGGATGGTTGATGCGTCTTTGAAGTTGAAAGCGTGCGTTGCAGCTGTGAATCGTGGAACGAAACTTTGCAGCAAAACTTAACTTAAAACCGAGACTCACATCGGAAAATAAAGGAAAACTTAGAAAAGAAAAGAAGATTTAGATGAGAGTAGTAAGATGGCTTGAATAAAGCTGTTGAACCCGTTCTTCTGATCTTAATTTGGGTTCTTTTGCTCTTTTCGCTCTACATGGTTGCTAGTCTGAGTTAGATCTTCATCTTTTTCTGACCATCTCTCTTGAGAGTGATAGCAGAGCGTTTCTTGAGGGTGAACCCAGAGAGCGAGAGCACAGAGAGAGAGAGCTCTTCTCTATCAGAACATTTTTGAACGAACCAACTTCGAGAGAACTTAGAGAGAGAGCGAACAGAGAATCCAAGATTTTAAACTCAAAGTTTGTCCCCCCTCCTGAAGAGAGCGGACCAATTAGACACTGGCTTTGTTTGCAAAGTCATAAATAATGTCTTCCCTGGGGGTTTAAAGACCAGATGCAACAGTTTAGGCATGATTTCTAATTATCAGAATATGAAACATTTTACACAGATTTAATTCAAGCCATCTTTTGAATCAAGAGCATACGATCATACTGATATGAAACACAACACACTTTCATTCAAACATCTAACGGTTATAACATTACATGAGTTATACGGTATCAAAGCATATTAAACGGACACATGTATTGTAGAAACACATAGAATGATGTATGATGTTTTTAAGTCCATTGAAAATTGTTCTTGAATGAGTTTTACGTATACTGTAGGAAGAATCTCAGTTTTCTGGTTTAGAGAGAAAGAACTCTGTTTGTTCGTTCAGAGGTCTTAAGGAGGAGGGGTTCAGGAATGTTGTGGTGCCATTTCTGAACCAATCTGTCTTTTAAAAGCCCCCTCATATTGACAAGCTTTTCCGTTAGTTTGGTCATTAGAAGGGTCTTTTGCAGACTCTCTGGCGCCGGGATGGTGAGTTTTATGGACTTTGATAGGTGTATGTCTCTTGGTGTGTAAAGTGTATGGGCTTGAGACAGCCCTGAGGTCATGAGTATTTCCTGTTGAAATCTGTTTGCATCATGGGACCTCTTAATTGTGGGATTCTCTCAACCAGTCGGCGTTTCGGCAACAAATCTCGCATTGTCCATTCATTAGTTAGTTGGTGTTGGGGGAGGCTCTTTTAAACAGCCAGAATGATGACGATCATGAGACGTTCTGAACAAAATCTTCTCTTTTGTTCGGCAGGAAGTAGAGAGTTTGAATTAATTTTCTGGAAGAAAATTAGTCTGTGGTTGGTTTCTATTCATTGTCGCTACACTGACTTTATTTATGTCAGACGCCTACAGAAGTTCTTATTGAGAATTAACAGAAGGCTGCATTTACACTTGGCATTGACATGCGATCACCGAGATCAATCAAGCAGATCGGATCATAAGCCAATCAGGACACGGTGCGTTTACACCTGTCCACATAAAGTGGCATCTGTATCTGGATAACAGATCGGATCTTGCATTCCCGTGAAAAAAATAAAAATAAAAAATAAGTATGGCTCCGGTATAAAGTCGACCTGAAGTGGTGGGTTTTCTTTTAAAAACAGTTTTCAGTTGGGGTACATTTTACAAATCTCGCAAGTTGAGGAGGATGAAGAGGCTGCAAGTACTAATAAAGTGGACAGATGCCGTAATGGAAACGGTAAAGGGAAACGTATCCAAGAACGTTGCCAGCTGTGGTGGGAAAAATGTGTGTTCTTTACAGAAAATTAATGGTTCTGCAACTTTAGGGTGCGAAAGCAAACATTTCAGTATATTTGCGATGTACTTCGCACTCGACTATATCGCGAAACCACACAGCTATATGCAGCAATTCCTGGAGAGAGGAGGGGGAATAATGACAGTGGGAGGGGTTTTGTGTGACGTCCACCAGTGAATGCAGACACAATGGCTGGATTGCGTTTACATTACACTGAGATCCAATCACAATGCCTCCTCAACTACCTGAAAACCTGGATCTTCGTACGTTGCTTAAAACATCCGAGTTCAAATTACACATCCAAGATGATATCATCGTGCTAATCATGATCTGGCTAATTAGGTTCTTCGAACACACTTGCCGGATATGATTAGTATCGCTGGATTGAGTTATCTGAGATAACTGCGTGTTCATGCGCTGGTTAAAAGGGGATATGTATCGATAGTAACATTCTGTGACATTGCCAAATCTGTCATCATTTGAATGCTTGTCTTTTACGTGTGAAAAGCCCATCCCACTTACAACCATCCTCATATACAGGCCACCTAAACCACACCCACATTTCATTTCAGAATTAACTGAGTTACTCTTGTCAGTTCTTGGAGACTTTAATATCCATGTTAATTCTCCCACTAGCCAATATACTACAGAATTATTACAACTTCTTGATACACTCAATCTCAGACAACTCGTGACAGTCCCTACTCATACAAAAGGGCACACACTGGACCTCATTATAACAAATTTTCCTGTTAACAATGTTCATGTACATGATTTAGGCATATCTGATCATAATGCCATATCATTAGACTTTTCATTCCTGACCTCACTCAGTAAGCCTAAACACAAAATCTGCTTTCGTAAAACAAAAGACATTAACCCTGAACACCTGTCTTACGACCTACAAAACCTGGCCATATCCGCTCATCACTCTTCTCCTGACGCACTTGTCGACCATTACAATACCGGACTGCAAGAGATACTTGATGCCCATGCGCCCCTCAAGACACGGACTGTAACATTTGCACGCTCTGCCCCGTGGTACACTGGTGCGCTGCGTAGACAGAAGGCGGCTGGGAGGGTCCTTGAGAGGCGCTACGTTGCTTCTGGCCTGATTGTCCATAAAACTGCTTACAGAGAGCACCAAAGATCATATTCCAAATTACTCAGTCAGGCAAGGTCACAATACTATTCCAACATCATTAACAATAATCCAGGAAATTCAAAACAGCTCTTTAAAACAATAAATCATCTTCTCAGTCCGCTAACCCTGAGGCAAAATAACAGTACAGACGACCAGTGCAATAAATTTCTTGATTCTTTCACCACTAAAATAACTACCATCCGTTCTAACCTAACACCCAGCAATGTCATTCCATCCATCCCCTCAACCTCAGCACCAACATTCTCTCATTTCATTTTTCCCACACATAGACAGGTTGAAACTCTCATACACAGCATGAGACCCTCAACGTGCTCACTGGACCCCCTTCCCACTGCCCTGATCAAATCAAATATGACTTTCTTAAGCCCCCTCATCACCACCATTATAAATTCTTCCCTTCAATCTGGCCATCTTCCAATCTCTCTGAAAACTGCACTTATCAACCCTCGGCTTAAGAAACCCTCCCTCGATCCTGATGTTTTATCAAATTACCGGCCTATTTCTAATCTACCATTTCTCTCCAAAGTCATTGAAAAAGTCATTGTCACCCAAATCCACAGCCACCTTCACTCACACAGTCTTTATGAAAAATTCCAGTCTGGATTCCGCTCCGCCCATAGTACAGAGACAGCCCTGGTCAGGGTCACAAACGATCTGCTTGTGGCTGCTGACCAGGGCTCTCCATCCCTCCTCCTGCTCTTGGACCTCTCAGCCGCCTTCGACACTGTTGACCATGCCATCCTCCTCCACCGTTTGCAACACTACATCGGCATTTCACACACAGTATTTCAGTGGTTTCAGTCCTACCTGACTGATAGAGTTGAGTATGTGGCCCTGGGGGGAGCCAGGTCGAGGCCCCACACAGTCACATGTGGAGTACCTCAGGGTTCGGTCCTCGGCCCCACCCTTTTCTCCATTTATATGCTCCCCCTGGGCCGCATCATCAGCAGGCATGGAGTTGCTTTTCACTGCTATGCCGATGATACTCAGCTCTATGTCAGGTTGGACCCCACATCCCCCACATCATCACTCCCCACTCTAACTGCCTGCCTGGAGGAGACAAAGGCATGGATGACTGACAACTTCCTTCAGCTAAACAGCTCCAAAACGGAAGGTCTCCTCATTGGGACCCCACACCAACTCCGTTCCTCCCCTCTGACCGTTTACTCATTTGCTGGCCATGACATTTCTCTCACATCCTCTATAACAAACCTGGGGGTTCGATTTGACCCCCACCTATCATTTAACACCCACATCCAATTTATCTGTAAGACTGCATTCTTTCATCTCCGGAACATCTCCAAACTCCGCCCCTCCCTATCCTTTTCCGATTCAGAGAAGCTGGTTCATGCCTTTGTCTCCTCCAGGCTTGATTACTGCAATGCACTCCTCATCGGGATCCCTGGCAGGAGCCTGCAGAGACTGCAATACATTCAGAACTGCGCTGCCAGGGTTCTGATGAGGGTGCGTAAATCTGAGCACATCACTCCAATCCTCCATAAACTTCACTGGCTTCCTGTTAGGTTCAGGATTGAGTATAAGATCTGTCTCCTGACCTATCAGTGTGTCTACGGCAGCGCACCAGTGTACCTCCAAGACCTCATCAATAGGCAAAACCCAACCCGACATCTCCGTTCTGCTGACAGCCACCAACTCCAGGTTCCCAAGTCCAAACTCCGCACTATGGGAGATAGGGCCTTCCAGGTGGCGGCGCCTCGACTGTGGAATACCCTCCCCAACCACCTAAGGGCGCCACAATCTATCGAGGTTTTTAAAAATAATTTAAAGACTCACCTATTTTGTATTGCATTTTCTTAATATAATTTTGTTTCTTGTTGTTTTGACTGCTTTTATGTTTAGTGTTTTTACCTCTGCACCTGTAGCACTTTGAGATGTGTTCTTCATGTGTAAAGTGCAATACAAATAAATTTTATTATTATTATTATTAGTAGAAACATTGATCAGCAACGCTGCTATTGGCTGTTCAGCGTGCACTGTTAACCCTTGCTGTAAAATTCTGACAATATTATACCATTTTCCATTAAAACAGTAATATACTGTAGAAAATAAAAGTAGCCTACAGGAATATACTGTGAATTAACAGTGCTCAAAGTCAACACTCAGAGGCTGTTTTCACAATCACACCCTATACCCTCATTCACTATTCCCTACATTAGTTCACTAATATAGTCCACTTGAATGAAAAGAAGTGAGTGAATTGAGACACTGATGAACACCTGATAAGCAGAATCACTGAAGGACAGAGAAACAAGAACAGAAAAAAGAGAAACACAAAAACTACAACTGACTTCCAGCCACACTGAGTGTGAAACCAGTTTACAAACCAGTTTACGATTATTTCTTTCATACATGTACAAAAGTTCTTGTTGAGAATTAACAGAGATTTAGTTATTAATAAAATTTGTTGTCACCATGATGGAGATCAGTATTTGCTTTAGTTGGTCTCTTGTCCCTGGACTTCTTATCTTTTATCTCTCTCTGGCTGCTGTAACAGTGAGTTTATAAAACACATTTGTTATGGCAAGAAAAAGTCAAGAGAAAGTTGATCAGGTGTTTTTATTTTTTAGTGATGATGTCACAATCATCCTGGACATGCCTGATTTTCAGTTTTTTCCTGTATATAGTCATTGAAATTATAGTTATCTCATATTTAGCATATATCTGTGAATCTACTAAATGAAATCAATATTTCTGTAATCAGGTCTTCTGAAGAATATTGTAATCATAGAGTGCATTCAATTTTATTTTGCTCCTGCTTGGATCAGACACACACAGATATCAACAATCAGCACATGAATCTCAACAATGGTGAAAAGTTTCATGTCGCAATGCATGCTGGGTTCCAGGATAATATAAAACTCCCAGCATGCACTGCTGCATGAATAATAATAATAATAATAAAGAAATATTGCCACCATTGTTGAGATTCATGTGCTAAATTGTGATATCTCGGTGTTTCTAAAACACAGTGTAGCTCTGTTTCTCTGGTTATGCATCATGTGTTAAAAAAAAAAGAGTCATTGTATCTTATTGCTGCGTTTTCACAGTGGTGGTAACGTAACACTTTTGATTGAGGATTAAACTCTGAATGAATAAGAATTAATTCCTTAGTGAATGAACAGGCAATATGATGATTTTTGTCATCATAATCATTATAACTGCAGTCATTCATAAACTGTGTGTGCACAAGTGTGACTTGCAAAAACACAGCTCAAGCAGCAAAAGAAACCCTAATGTTTTAGCATCAGCATCCCAACTAAAGCAAGCACTGATCTCTATAATGGTAACTTCAAACCAAACATTTTCAATTAAACATCTCAATAACAACTTCTGTATGACAGAAATAAAGTCATACTGGTTAATAATAAGTGTAATAATGTGTAATGGCTGGAAGTCAGTCGTAGTTATTGTGTTTCTCTATTTTCTGTTCTTGTGTTTCTCTTTTCTTCAGTGATTCTGCTTACAATCACTTACATATTCCCTTAATTATCTCACTGCATTGTTACTTTTTACTCTTTGTAGTGTGGATTTCCTGTGGGGTTGAAAGGGTTAACTGTGTAAGATAAAAAAGACACACCCACAAAATGTATTTTAACAGTAATAAACTGTAAGTTATAAAACAGGTTTATACTGGCAACACTGTTGCCAGTAGTTTACTGTAAAATTATTTTTTTGGGTCACCATTGTGCAGAAGAGTAGAGCCTGAGCTTCAGTCCAGGAGAAGATCTACAAACATTGGTGATTTGCTGCATGTTGCTTTATTTAACAGACGGTGACTGTGTAGTTGCTGATCCAGTGGAAATTTTTTTATGTACAATAGTTTTTTAGTGGTCTCAAATGAAAGAAGTTCACAGTAATACTTTGCTCGCATTATTAATGCATTATAAATTTTAGTTAATACATTTAAATGACAGTTGGTCAATTTAAGGCAGTCGGTTTCTGCAAGTGTAATTAGTTAACTATAATTTAGTGCATTTTTACAGAAACAAACTAGATTACAGTAAAGAACTGTACAATTAACAGTATTTTACTGGCAACAGTGTTGCCAGTATTTTACTGTAAAAAAACCCGGTAAGGTCTAACAGTGTGGCCAAAGAGCGCGCTCAGTTTTTCTCCTCAGCAGAGCAATAACTAATAGTTGAAGTTTATTCGGAATTTTAATGTTTAATCAAAACGCCAGGGAACACCTCAAAGTCTGCAAAAGCCAGGAGAGAAAAGTTGGCAAAAAGTAGCAGACAATTTAAATCCGTTAGAAGTGGCCATGTTAGATGTTTTTATCACTTATTAGCCTATATTTTGTATTTTAATAATTGCATAATTACTTTGTTCATTGTAATGTCAGAGTCACCACACTAGAACATGGGAACAAATAAAAGTGAAGTACAAAAATATTCTACATAATGGTAATTTTTAGTTATATTATAGTCTCTTTTATAAAAAGACACTGTTAAATAAATGGTTGTCTGTTTATAAAAGCAACCAAGAAAAAGGCTGAGAAAAAAAAGAAAAGATCTTAGTAGCCTACACTGTAAAATATTTTTTGCTGCATTAAATTAAGACTGTATAGTTATTTCAACTGTTAAATCTTGAGTAATGATGAATTGCTTTGACTTGTGAAAGTGAAAACTGATAAACTTATGTTAATGTAAAAATATTTTGCCATGAGTTATTGATCACATTTTTCCCGAGTGTAGTTCATTGTAATGACATTGTGTTTTCCTCTTTTGTGCACTTTTACATAATACACCAACACTTGTATCTGTTCCCAAGAAAGTGGTGGCTGAAATATGTGCAGTAAGTGGACATTTTCTAACTTTCCAAAGGAAAGAAAGTATAAGACTTTGTAATGTCCATTTGTTTCCATTGCACTGGACAGTGAATAAACCCTCTCAGATAACTGTCATATGGAGGAACTAGCCTACTTGCAAGTGCATAAATAACTTTTCTTAATTTATACTTGTATGCTTTATGGCTGCAATATAAGTTGCAGGATTCCACATCTACAGAAAGGCCTACAGAAGAGTCTGCACAGACAGAGGAGTCATAGGCATACAGGTGGGCAGTGTATAGCCAACTTTTCCTTTTTATTTGTTGCATGAGGCATGTGTCTAATATCTCTTGTTGCAGGCACTTGACCACTGGCTTTTCTTTACAAAGAACAATTGAAATAAAGTCGATAATGATAATAAAGATATATTATCAATTCACTTATAAGATTGATCATATCAGGGAGAAAATTATAACTATGCAACTGTCTACTACAGTATGGCATCAGGCAGTGCATTGTAGTCTCCCTGAGGAAAAAATTGATTCATTCGTTGCTGTAGGAGAGGAAGAATTTACTAAACTCATTAAATCATCTAAATCGACAACATGTATGTTAGACCCTATACCCTAAACAAAATCTAATGTTAATAGATTAAGGGTCAAAAGAGTCCAACTAAAGCCAACACTGATCACCATAATGGCAACTTAAAAAAGAGATTTTCTCCTTCAGTGATTCTGCTTGTTAACATCAGGTGTCTTCAATAACTTGTATGAGTATTTAGCACTTTCTTTTTCTTTCAAGTTCACAGAACTGATATATTTTAAGTAAACTGAACTGTTTCATTGTTTTGAGTTTTATGAAATTATTTATTTTAATTTAGACAAACTTAAGTTTAACTGAAATGGCTGGGATGTCTATTTCCCAGCATGCTTTGCCAATGGCACTCGAAAGGGAGAGTAAATGCTAAAATTAAGTGTAATATAATGTTGTTTCTGTGTGTGTGTGTAAGATTAATGTTAAGTGTGAGATTTAGTAGTGATTAATGTTTTGTTATGCTAATTTAGAATAATTTCTGTTAATGTTGACTTTACACTGTAAAAAATAAAATCTTAAAAAATCGGTCAATGACTGTCAGCTATACATCACTGTATCAACAACTACACAGTTGCTGTTAGTTAAATAAAGCAACATACAACACATCATCAGTGTTTCTCTGCTCATCCTGGACTGAAGCTCAGGCTCTACTCTTCAACACAATGGTGACACACGAAACGCACCATAGAGAAACACTTTAAACCCCAAAAGAACATTAAACACTACCAGATCTCTCAGGATCTCAGCATCTTCACTTATTACAATCCAGACTTTATTTATTTCATACTAACATTCTTATTGAGAATTAACAGAGGTTTAGAAGTTGAAGCTTTATTGAAAAGAATACAGTTTGATGTCACCATGATGGAGATCAGTGTTTGCTTTAGTTGGGCTCTTGACCTTTTAGGTTAAGTTTTTCTCTGGCTGCTTTAACTGTGTGTCTTTGATGCATATTAGTTATGGTAGAAATCCAAGAGAAATTGAGATCAGTGTCTGCTTTAGTTGGGCTCATGATCCTTGAACTTCAACTAAAGCTCAAGGATCATTTTTTTTATTCTTTTAGGCACACGCAGACGTCAAGATTCAGTCTATGCATCTCAACAATGGTGACGAGCAGAATATTCAATTAGGAAAAGTAAATTACATAGACAATTCAGATCATAATTTATTCATACCGCAATGCATGATGGGAGCCATTAATGAGTTGTGATTGGTGGCAGCCACTGCAACATGCTTTATTATTGTCACCATTGTTGAGATTCACAGGCTGATTATTGATGTCTGTGTTTTAAATGAATTTAGTTGAAAGTCTTTTGATCAGAACAATGTTTATTAAATATTTTGAATTGTAAGTAAAGTACTGATAATCATAGGCTGAAGAACCACAAACCTGCTGCTAACAAGTTAAACCAAAATATCTCAATAAGTTTTATTTTTCAGATCATAGCATGATTATGTCAAAACATAACCAACACTATCAGATCACATTTTACTTTGTTCATTTAACTGTTATAAATCAATAACAGCAGACAAACAACAGTAAAAATTGAAATAAACATATAAGGTTCACCCAACTAAAGCAAACACCCATCACCATAATGGTAACTTACAATTTGTGATTTTCTCCTTCAGTGATTCTGCTTGTTAACATCAGGTGTCTTCAATAATGCTCAATAATCACTAAATTAATCACTTAATTATCTCATTAACTTTAACACTCTTGAGTGTTAATTTAACGCTCATATTTTAACACTTTACACTCTTGAGTGTGGACTCATATACACTCCCAGCCCCAGGAGTGTTAATTTAACACCGCTCCATCTGAAAGCAGGTGATGGCGATTTACTACTAATCAAGGAACCGGCTTTACTGATGAGATGCGCATAACAATATCGTGCGATATATCGCCCAGCCCTAGCTGACACAAGAGCAAGACATACGATAATGACCCTGAGAAATCACTGTATGGATTAACAAATCAATTGGAGACAACAATATGTTGCTACTGTATTTTCTACAGTAAAGTACTGGCAACAACAGCTGATATATGTATATATATGATTTATAGTGGTGCAGTAAATATTTAATTCTTCTGACACACGCACACATCTATCCAATGATACAGAGTGGCGTTTCCTAAAAGCATCGTAAGCCTAAGTTGATTATATAGACCATTGTGTCAGTTGTTCTACAATCAACTTATGCTTACGATGCTTCTGGGAAATGCAGCCCTGATCTGTAGCCTACATACATTAGAAAACACTCAGAAAATAAGCCAATAGAGACACAGTGTGTAACATTACCAGGTGAGATGGTCACTGGTGTGACAGTTGTAAGGCTGGTGTTAATGCTGCCAGTGTCTGAAAGTTTGGATGAATAGTGATTAATGAACAGAGACACAAATATCATGAGTGTGTAGAAAGAGCTCATGTGAATATAATTACCTGCACAGTATGCTGAACAGAAACCAGTTGGTCTAACCAGCTCATAGACATAATAATCGTCTGGACAGGCTTTGACTTTAATGGGAAAAGACCCGTGAGCGCAGCAGTAACTCCCATCATTACCGCAGACATCTCGAGTGACGACTCCATCTGTTACTGTTGGGTGTCCACCACGCATCCACAGTGCGGTATCAGTGCCACAGCTGGACTGAGCAACACACGTGTCTGGGATATGAGCGCTCATGTTGTTAATGAAGAGACGATACCAGCCGCTCCAGGAGACAGACCAGTCACACTTGGAGTTATTGTAATGTAAGCCATGTGTATTATTGATGGATCTCCATGTATCGTTCAGCACAGTGTAGTTGTAGCAGGGGTCTGCAGAGAGATTAACTTATGAAAATATATTAAGAAATTAACAAGTTTCTGATTACAAAATGTAACCAAAAGTGCAGCTTTAGACATTACTTTTTGTTCTTCTTCTTCTTCTTTTGCTAATTCGGAGCGATTAATTTCGATCCACAATATTTTTTCAAATGCATTTATAGGATTATTTAAACATCAATGCGTCTTAAAGAAAAAGACATTTTAGACAAATTACCTAACATTGCCAGGTTTTCAGCGGGGATCATGGGTCATAAACTAATATTAAAGTAACAATCTGACATTCAGTTTCCTCAATATTTCATATGCAAATAATAAATAAAAAAACTAAATGATTTCACTAAATCATTTTTTTATTTTTATTTTTACAGAAAATAACTTTATTTTACAGTGTAGTGTCCTCAGCAACACTGTATCAGTGGTTTGATCGGGTCTGACTCTTCCCACTAAGCAAAATTATGTCCAAAAGACGTCTTTTCAACGTCTTTGTTACAAAAATCGGACGTTGAAATGACGTCCACTGAGGAGCCAGAATGAGAGTTTTTATGACGTCTTTTTTTGACGTGTTCTGCACGTCCGATATAGACGCTCATCGAACCTTCGTACAAGTTTAAAACTAGTTCAGATGTGGCCATTGTGGACATATTTCAACATCATTTATGGTCTCATTTATACATAATTACTTTGACTATTGCTGTCAGATGATCTTAGTGAGAATTAACAGGTTTAGATGTTGATATTTGTTTAATTTGAAGTGTCACCATTGTGGTGATCAGTGTTTGCTTTAGTTGGGCTCTTGGTCCCCTTTCTTTTTACTTTAACTTTTATTTGACTGCTTTAACTGTGTGTTTTTAAAACACAATTGCTGTGGCAGAGAAAGCCAATAATAAGTAAGATCAGCTGTTTTCAGCATATTGATGATGATGAAATCATCACAGAACAAGCATCTAATGTTGTCAGATGTTTTGGCATTCATAACCACCAACCTTGTGGAGCTGCAATATTGGTGCCAAAAGCATTAAAATTATCACTTATTTGAATGTGTATAAAAAGCATGTGCAGATGATGTTTTGAGCAAGTGTATCACGTAGTCACACACAGACATCAAGATTTTGGATATGAATCACAACAACGGTGACAATCAAAACACAAAAGCTTGGGAATTAAGGATGAGTTTTGTACTATGAAAGCTACCCATCATGCATTGCAGCATGAATCTTTTATTTTATTTTAAATTGTCACCATTGTTGTGAATCATATGCAAAATCTTGATGTCTGTGTGTGACTATATGATACATTTGCTCAAAACATCATGTGCACATGCTTTTTATACACCTTCAAATAAGTGATCATTTTAATGCTTTTGGCACCAATAATGCAGTTCCACAAGGTTGGTGGTTACGAACAACAAATATAAACACAAAACATTAAACACAATATTAGATGTCCATTTTGTGATGATTATGTCATCATCATCAACATTGAGCTGATAACACCTCAAACTTTTTAGGCTTTCTCTGCCACAACAATTGTGTTACACAAACACACTGTTACAGCAGCCAAAGAAAAGTTAAAGTAAAAAGAAAGAGGACCAAGAGCCCAACTAAAGCAAACACTGATCACCACAATGGTGACACTTCAAATTAAACAAATATCAACATCTAAACCTCTGTTAATTCTCACTAAGATCATCTGACAGCAATAGTCAAAGTAATGATGTCTAAATGAGACCATAAATGATGTTGAAATATGTCCACAATGGCCACATCTGAACTAGTTTTAAACTTGTACGAAGGTTCGATAAACGTCTATATCGGACGTGCAGATATGGACGTCAGTGGACGTCAGTGTCCGATTTTTGTAACAAAGACGTTGAAAAGACGTCTTTTGGACATAATTTTGTTTAGTGGGTTAACTAGCACTATTGAGAGAGAGACAGAGATCTGTCGTTCACTCAGTGACAGTCAGTGTTTGAGCTGAGAAGAGATCAGACATGAGGTACTCAGAAAAGTGTCACTAAAGCTCAGGATGGACAGATTCGACACATGCGCACTCCGACTGCACCAGTCCTATAGAGGGCAGTGTAGTCGTGACTCGTGTCAGCTACAGGACCTCTGCTCTGAGGACAAAGAAGAAGAAAAGGTGTGTGTTCCACTCATACACAACCTCAATTTGCATATTGCTCTCCACTGTGTGTGTGTGTGTGTGTGTGTTCTCTGCTGTGTTTGTGTGCTCTCCGCTGTGTGTGTGTGTGCTCTCCACTGTGTGTGTGTGTGTGTGTGTGTGTGTGTGTGTGTGTGTGTGTGCTCTCCGCTGTGTGTGTGTGTGTGTGTGTGTGTGCTCTTCGCTGTGTGTGTGTGTGTGTGTGTGTGCTCTCTGCTGTGTGTGTGTGTGTGCTCTCCACTGTGTGTGTGTGTGTGTGTGTGTGTGTGTGTGTGTGCGCTCTCCACTGTGTGTGTGTGTGCTCTCTGCTGTGTACACAGCAAAATCCCCCGTGTTAAATCAACACTGCTCAGAGCAAATATGGTCCCACTCTACAGAGTGTTAAAGTAACACTAAAGCAGTGTTAAAGTTAATGAGATAATTAAGTGATTAATTGAGTGATGATTGAGCATTAGTGATGAACACCTGCAGTTAACAAGCAGAATCACTGAAGGAAAGAGAAACACAAGAACTACAACTGACTTTTAGTCACAGCCTTAGATGAAATCAACTAAAGATAAAAAGAAGACATTAAATCTGTGAAGATCTCAGCAGAGGAGGATTAAACAACTCCACAAACAGCATTACCAGCTTCACTTATTACTAACCAGACTGACTTTATTTCTGTCACACGTCTACAGAAGTTCTTATTGAGAATTAACAGAGGTTTAGATGTTGATGTTTTAAAATCACCACTAAAAAAATCATCATTATGGTGAACAGTGTTGCATTTAGTTGTGCAATTTGACTCTTGACTTCTTATGGGAGTTTATGGTCTTTGTAACAGTGTTTACTAAAACACATAATTTGTTGCAAGGAAAGCCAGAATCAAAGACAGTCAGGTGATAGGCCTATAGTTTTCAATATCATAAAGTTTACAAATATTATCATTGACTAAAAGTGGTTATTTGTTATTAATATATATTTTTTAACAACATTGACTTCTTTCTTCAGATCAGACATCAAGCTGATTTTTTTTTTTTTTTTTTTTGATTTATTGGGAAAGCAATCTTTGGACAAACACACAGACATCAAGAATCCACATATGAATCTCAACAATGGTGACATGCTTTTTATGCCGCAATGCATTCTGGGAGGCACCATAGTATAAAACGCTTGGCTCCCAACATGCATTGCAGCATGAAGCATTCATAAGCTGCTTCTTGATGTCTGTTTGTTAAAAAAAAAAAAAAAAAAAAAAATGATTTTCCAAAAAATGTGTTAATGTATATAAAAATCAAAATGTCTGCTCTGTATCAAGAAAGGTGTAAGCTATGTTTTAATAACAAATGACAACTTATGATCAGGGAAAAGATTAGTGAATCACTCTACTTTATAATCATGAAAACTAAACCACCTGAGCGCCTTTGTCTTTGGCATTTGGCATACTGTTACAAAGACCCAAATTGTACTTAAAATGCCAAGATTCAAACTGCCCAACTAAAGGAAACACCGATCACCATAATGGTGGCCAAACATTTTAAAACATCAACATCTAAACCTCTGTTCATAAACATATGACAGAAATAAAGTCAGTCTGGTCAGTAATAAGTGAAGCTGGTAATGCTGTTTGTGGAGTTGTTTAATCCTCTTCTGCTGAGATCTTCACAGATTTAATGTCTTCTTTTATCTTCATCTGATTTAATGTGACTGTGACTGGAAGTCAGTTGTAGTTCTTGTGTTTCTCTTTCCTTCAGTGATTCTGCTTGTTAACTGCAGGTGTTCATCACTAATGTTCAATCATCACTTAATTAATCACTTAATTATCTCATTAACTTTAACTCTGCTTCAGTGTTACTTTAACACTCTGTAGAGTGGGACCATATTTGCTCTGAGCAGTGTTGATTTAACACGGGGGATTTTGCTGTGTATTTACTCTCCGCTGTGTGTGTGTGTGTGTGTGTGTGTGTGTGTGTGTGTGTGTGTGTGTGTGTGTGTGTGTGTGTGTGTGTGTGTGTGTGTGCTCTCCGCTGTGTGGGTGTGTGTGTGTGTGTGTGTGCTCTCCACTGTGTGTGTGTGTTTGTGTGTGTGTGCTCTCCGCTGTGTGGGTGTGTGTGTGTGTGTGTGTGTGTGTGTGCTCTCCACTGTGTGTGTGTGCTCTCCACTGTGTGTGTGTGCGTGTGTGTGTGTGTGTGTGTGTGTGCTCTCCACTGTGTGTATGTGTGTGTGTGTGCTCTCCACTGTGTGTGTGTGTGTGCTCTCTGCTGTGTGTGTGCTCTCCGCTGTGTGTGTGTGTGTGTGTGTGTGTATGCTCTCCACTGTGTGGGTGTGTGTGTGTGTGTGCTCTCCACTGTGTGTGTGTGTGCTCTCTGCTGTGTATGTACTCTCCGCTGTGTGTGTGTGCTCTCCGCTGTGTGTGTGTGTGTGTGTGTGTGTGTGCTCTCCACTGTGTGTGTGTGTGTGCTCTCTGCTGTGTATGTACTCTCCGCTGTGTGTGTGTGCTCTCCGCTGTGTGTGTGTGTGTGTGTGTGTGTGTGTGTGCTCTCCGCTGTGTGGGTGTGTGTGTGTGTGTGTGTGTGTGCTCTCCACTGTGTGTGTGTGTGTGTGTGCTCTCCACTGTGTGTGAGTGTGCTCTCCGCTGTGTAGGTGGGTGTGTGTGTGTGTGTGTGTGTGTGCTCTCCACTGTGTGTGTGTGTGTGTGCTCTCTGCTGTGTGTGTGTGTGTGTGTGTGTGATCTCTGCTGTGTGTGTGTTCTCTCTGCTGTGTATGTACTCTCTGCTGTGTGTGTGCTCTCCGCTGTGTGTGCTCTCCGCTGTGTGTGTGTATGCTCTCCACTGTGTGTGTGTGTGTGTGCTCTCCACTGTGTGTGAGTGTGCTCTCCGCTGTGTGTGTGCTCTCCACTGTGTATGTGTGTGTGTGTGTGCGTGCTCTCCGCTGTGTGTGTGCTCTCCACTGTGTATGTGTGTGTGTGCTCTCCGCTGTGTGTGAAACACTGAACACCATCATGGTGACATCAAATTTCTGTTAAAGTTTTTTTTTTTTTTTCGGTTTATTTAAATTAGAATATTTTACTTTAATTTAATGGTTTTTGTTTGGCAGCCGCAGCTGACAGTCATTTGACCCTGTTTTACTTTAAAAAAAATGTTTTTTTACAATGAAGGTATATGATCGTAATAATTCAGGAAATACCTGTAAAATAACAGTGTTTTTCAGTTTATTTTATTTAGGATGTTTTACTTTAATGTTACAGGTTTTTTGGGGCTGCCAGTCATTCAACCGTTTTACCATTTAACTGTTTTGTTACTGTTTAAATACAGATTAAGTTTGTAATTTTACATATCTCTATCATACTGCTTCTTGCTTCTTCATAGTGACGAAGCGCGTTTGTCCATTTAGGGCCACTGTAGAAACATGTAGAAACATGTCGACACATTTCAATGTAAGGGGACCCGCGGTGTGTGTCGAGAGAAATGGCTCATTCTAAGGTAATAAAACATAACGGTTCATCAAGTAAGGTCTTTATACACCACTGAAAACACAGTTATATTTATGATATTGGATTTCTGTCTGATTTAACAGTCTGATTCACTTCTGTTGAAGTATATGCCTGTGTAGGGACTTACCCAGCCAGCACAGCCATGTGGGGCCCAAATGGGTTTGACCTGGGCTATCTAACTGGGACCCAGCCAGTTTTGTCCTCAGTTTCCATGTAGGCCCCACATGGGTTTGCCCAGATGAAATGAACACTGCTTAGTGTGCACACTACAGGCTGTTTAATGTAACACTTAATCAGTGTTGGAGGTAATGAGATAATCAAGTGATTGAATAATGATTGTGCATTATTGATGAACACCTGCTGTTAACAAGCATAATCACTGAAGGAAAGAGAAACACAAGAACTACTTCCAGCCACAGCCTTGGATGAAATCAACTGAAGATAAAATACATTAAATCTCTCAAGATCTGATTAAACAACTCCACAAACAGCATTACCAGCTTCACTTATTACTAACCAGACTGACTTTATTTATCTCAGACGTCTACAGAAGCTCTTATTAAGAATTAACAGAGGTTTAGATGTTGGTTACTTATTTGAAAGTAATAGTTTGGTTTGATGTCACCGTTATGGCGATCAGTGTGTGCTTTAGTCAGGCTCTTGACTTTTTAACATTAGATTTTGTCTGGCAGCTGTATTTGTTTGTTATGATGAGAACAGCAAGAGAAAATGTAATCTGATGCTGTAAGCTGATTGGTGATAAGAATATAATCTTGGCTTAAGTCACTGATATTATGTGTGAGGTTTATACGGGTAGTATGTTATTCATTTTGTTTTATTGTTGTGATTCTACAGCAAGAGATCCAGCACAGTTTAATCAGAACATCAAATGATTTTTAACACACCATTTACATATTTTGGGCTCTTGTGAGTTTTACTCGCACACAGACATCAAGAATCAGCATATGAATCTCAACAATGGTGACATGCTTCATGGTGCAATGCATTCTGGGTGCATCATACGAAACTTATCCATGGCTCCCAGAATGCATTGCAGCATGAAGCACGTCACCATTGTTGAGATTCATATGCTGATTCTTGATGTCTGTCTGCGAGTAAAATCACAGGAGGCCAAAATATGTAAATGATGTATTAAAAATAATTTGATGCTCTGATTAAATTATATTATTCTCTTGCTGTAGAATCACAACAATAAAACTAAATGAGCATATTACCTCACAATAAACCTCACACATAATCAACGAGTTAAGCCACTATATGATGATTATATTTTTATCATCAATCAGCTTATAGCATCTGATTATATTTTCTCTTGCTGTTCTCGCCATAACAAACAGACACAGCTGCCAGAGGAAAACTAATGTTAAAAAGACAAGAGCCTGACTAAAGCACACACTGATCGCCACAATGGTAACATCAAATCAAACTATTACTTTCAAATAAGTAACCAACATCTAAACCTCTGTTAATTCTTAATAAGAGCTTCTGTAGACGTCTGACAGAAATAAAGTCAGTCTGGTTAGTAATAAGTGAAGCTGGTAATGCTGTTTGTGGAGTTGTTTAATCAGATCTTGAGAGATTTAATGTATTTTATCTTCAGTTGATTTCATCCAAGGCTGTGGCTGGAAGTAGTTCTTGTGTTTCTCTTTCCTTCAGTGATTATGCTTGTTAACAGCAGGTGTTCATCAATAATGCACACTCATTATTCAATCACTTGATTATCTCATTACCTCCAACACTGATTAAGTGTTACATTAAACAGCCTGTAGTGTGCACACTAAGCAGTGTTCATTTCATCTGGGCAAACCCATGTGGGGCCTACATGGAAACTGGGTGCAAAACTGGCTGGGCCCCAGTTAGATAGCCCAGGTCAAACCCATTTGGGCCCCACATGGCTGTGCTGGCTGGGAGTCTACCCTAAATGACCGCAGCGACCGTTACACAAGAGCCAGACAGCAGCCGCTGACCTATCTAATATCAGCACAAATAAGTTAACATAACGTTAGTCATATATAATGATGGTGGCCGTGGGCTTTTTTTTTTTTTTTAATTAACGGGCTCGTCGAGGTCGACCCGTTCGGCAGATTTACCTCAGCTCGACGAATATGCAGTCCGTTTTCAAACCGACGACTACTTCAACGCAGAATTATGACGTTTTTCGCGTATCAATGACGTGCGGGTCGGATACATGCGACCTGGCCGTTCAGACTGAAGTCGCATTTCAAAAGATCGGATACGTATCGGATTTGGGACCACATACCCAAGTGGCCTGGGTCGCATTTGAAAAGATCGGATCTGTGTCGTTCAGACTGTCATGAAAAGATCAGATACAGGTCGCATAGGGGCAAAAATATCGGAATTGGGTCGTTTCAGCCTGCAGTGTGAACGTAGCCATAGACTTGTAGAACCATTCGTTGTGTAATGTTTGCAACTTCACTTCATTGCCTGTAAGAGTCGCCAACGGACAAAAACAATGAGAAATGTACGTACGCCAGACATGAAATTGGCGTGGAGGAACGCACATTCTCGCGTTAATTTCACTGTTAGTACATACGACCGTGAGCGTGAAAGCTGGCGTACGCAAAGTTTTTGTGCGTACGCAAGACTGATACATGAGGCCCCTGATCTGTAGCCTACACACATTAGAAAACACTCAGAAAATAAGCCAATAGAGACACAGTGTGTAACATTACCAGGTGAGATAGCCACTGGTGTGACAGTTGTAGGGCTGGTGTTAATGCTGCCAGTGTCTGAAAGTTTGGATGAATAGTGATTAATGAACAGAGACACAAATATCAAGAGTGTGTAGAAAGAGCTCATGTGAATATAATTACCTGCACAGTATGCAAGATTACAGTAAGTTGTTCTAACCAGCTCATAGACATAATAATCGTCTGGACAGGCTTTGACTTTAATGGGAAAAGATCCGTAAGCGCAGCAGTAACTCCCATCATTACCGCAGACATCTCGAGTGACGACTCCATCTGTTACTGTTGGGTGTCCACCACGGATCCACAGTGCGATAACAGTGCCACAGCTGGACCTCTCAACACACGTGTCTGGGATATGAGCGCTCATGTTGTTAATGAAGAGACGATACCAGCCGCTCCAGGAGACAGATGCGTCACACTTGGAGTTATTGTAATGTAAGCCATGTGTATTATTGATGGATCTCCATGTATCGTTCAGCACAGTGTAGGTGTAGCAGGGGTCTGCAGAGAGATTAACTTATTAAAATATATTAAGAAATTAACAAGTTTTACTACAAAACATGTTTTACTACAAAATGTAACCAAAAGTGCAGCTTTAGACATTACTTTTTCTTCTTCTTCTTCTTCTGCTAATTCGGAGCGATTAATTTCGATCCACAATATTTTTTCAAATGCATTTATAGGATTATTTAAACATCAATGCGTCTTAAAGAAAAATACATTTTAGACAAATGACCTAACATTGCCAGGTTTTCAGCGGGGATCATTGGTCATAAACTAATATTAAAGTAACAATCTGACATTCAGTTTCCTCAATATTTCATATGCAAATAATAAAAAAAATAACTAAATGATTTCACTAAAACAGCAGTATTCTATTTTACAGAAAATAAGTGAGTTTCTCCACAGCATGTGAAGTGTTTTATTCCACACAGCAAAATCCCCAGTGTTAAATTAACACTCCTCAGTGTACATATGTGTCCACACTACAGAGTGTTAAAATTAACACTGAAGCAGTGTTGAAGTTAATGAGATAATTAAGTGATTAATTAAGTGATGATTGGCCATTAGTGGTGACACCTGATGATAACAAGCAGACTCACTGAAGGAACGAGAAACAAGAACAGAAAAAAGAGAAACACAAGAACTACTGACTTTGAACCATTATTGCACTTATTATTTTACCAGTTTGACTTTATTTCTGTCATACATCTACACGCAGTCTTATTTAGATTTAACAGAAGTTTAGATGGTAATGTTTTATGGAATATTTCGTTTCATGTCACCATTATGGTGGTCAGTGTTTGCTTTAGTTGGGCTCTTGACCCTTTACTTTTTAACATTAGTTTTTCTTTGGCTGCTCCAACTCTGTGTTTATAAAGCATATGTGTTGTGGCAAAAGAAACTATGATTTGGGCTGTGTTTCCTGAAAGCATTGCAAGCCTAATTTGATCGTACAAACCATTTGTTGCAGTTGGTCTGAGATCAAATTAGGCTTAAAATGCTTTTGGAAATGCAGCCCTGGTTATGATTCGATGCTAAAATTACTAGTGACCTGATTCAATGATGGCACCTATTTTGCTATTGTTTTGTTCTGACTTTAGTAGCTTGTTTTGTGATGTTCAGAGTTGATCTGTTTGTCACTAGTTTGTTTATTGTCACCATTGTTGAGATTCATATGCTGATTCTTGATGTCTGTGTGTTTAAACACAATAACTTCTTTGCACAAAGTATTTTCAAAATTGTTCATATTGCTGTTGGATCTCAAACTGTAGAATCTCAGAGCTACAATCACCAATACTAAAACGAGACATCAAGTATATAGTCAAAGATTTAGACTCTGAATGACATCAGTGAATCTGGTCACTACATGATGATAATGTCATTATCATCAAAACATATTGTGAGCAGGTCATGGTTTCTCTTGCAGTAACAAATGTGCTTTATAAACACAATGATGGAACAGTCAGAGAAAAACTAATATTAACAAAATGAAAAGGGTCAACACATTTGCAGCAGCAAAGAAAGCTAAAGAGAAATGAGAGTAGGTGATGATGGTTACCTGTTGATGGTTATGTAATCATAATGCTATTGTCTGAGTCACTGATGTAATTTGTATAACAAATTTGATTTGTTCAATTGATATATTAATATCCTATAACACAGGGTTTTTATATTATAAAAATTATATTACTGCGGCATGAGATCAAGCAGTATTATACAGATCAGTTAAAATATTTTACCAAACATGAGAACAAAAATTTTACCTATAGTGTGACATACAGTTATCAACAATCAGCGTATGAATCTCAACAATGGTGACAATCAAAAATATTCTGATAAACTGATCAACTCTGAACATTACAAAAAAGCTACTAAATGTCACTACAAAAACAACAGCAAAAAATAAAAGCAAATATTTAAAATTAAACAAAATAATAGGACAATTCAGCTGCATAATTTATTTATGTTGCAATGCATGCTGGGAGTTTTGTACTATGCTGGTACCCAGCATGCATTGCAGCAAGGTACTTGTGATTGTCACCATTGTTGAGATTAATACGCTGATTATTGATGTTTGTTATAGTAGATTAACGTTTAGTGCTCAAGTTTATAAAATTATTCTAACTGATTCTTCTAGTACTGCTGTATCTCATACTGCAGTAACACAGGGTTTGTGATGTGAACATTTTAATGGAACAACACAATTGTTAGACTTGAAAAGCATCAGTGGAGCAGGATACTTCGTGATGATTATAAAACCATCAACAGGAAACCATCATCACCTGACCTCATTTCACTTTTGCTTTCTTTGCTGCTGCAAATGTGTTTGACAAACCCACTGTCACAACAGTCAAAAAAGGCATATTATATAATTAGAGTTAAGAACCCAACTAATGGAAACACTAATCACTGTTATGGTGACTTAAAATGAAACACAAGAGTTAAACCTCTGTTAATTCTCAATAAAACTTTTGTAGACGTCTGACAGAAATAAAGTCAGTCTGGTTAGTAATAAGTGAAGCTGGTAATGCTGTTTGTGGAGTTGTTTAATCCTCCTCTGCTGAGATCTTCACAGATTTAATGTCTTCTTTTCTCTTCAGTTGATTTCATCTAAGGCTGTGTCTGAAGTCAGTTGTAGTTCTTGTGTTTCTGCTCGTCTCTTTTTCTGTTCTCTTCTTTCTTCAGTGATTCTGTTTGTTAACAGGCTTATTAAGGCTGAGATGACTCCATATTTAATATACACAGATTTTTGGCTACAATAAGGTCCAGTTCTGGTTTATTTCTTTGCTCTTGGCTGACATGTGACATTGCTATGCACAGAGGTGTAAAGTCCAGGTTCAGAAAGTAAAAGTCCTCCTCAGTATTTTGTTCCAATCACCTGGATTTGCTAATTCAGACAGCAGAGAGAACTAATTAGTGAAATCAGCTGACTGAGTTCATGGGTGGAATAAACTATGGCAGGACTTCTACTTTCTGACCCCTGGACTATACAACTCTGCTCAGGATGGACAGATTCGACACATGCGCACTCCGACTGCACCAGTCCTATAGAGGGCAGTGTAGTCGTGACTCGTGTCAGCTACAAGACCTCTGCTCTGAAGGACAAAGAAGAAGAAAAGGTGTGTGTTCCACTTCCGAAGATACACAACCTCAATTTGCATATTGCTCTCCGCTGTGTGTGTGTGTGTTCTCTGCCCCACTAAACATTGGACGTCGGATAGACGTGCAGATCATGTCTATATTGGGTCCGTCGGTCCATGACCAATTCTGGACATCTATTCGACGTCCAGAGGTGGAAAGTCCAGGGGTCAGAAAGTAAAAGTCCTGCCATATATTTATTCCACTCATGAACTCACACAGCAAAAACTCCAGTGTTAAATTAACTCTCCTGGGAGTTTATTTGGCTCCAGACTCAAGAGTGTTAAAGGTAATGAGATAATTTAGTGATTGATTGAGTGATGATTGAGCATTATTGAAGACACCTGATGTTAACAAGCAGAATCACTGAAGGAGAAAATCTCTTTTTTTAAGTTGCCATTATGGTGATCAGTGTTTGCTTTAGGCAAGGCAAGGCAAGGCAAGGCAAGGCAAGTTTATTTATATAGCACATTTCATACACAATGGTAATTCAAAGTGCTTTACATACTATTAAAAATAATCAGAAGAAATAAGAATATACAAAAACAGTTTAAAATAAAGAAACAAGAAAGAACTAAAAATAATTAAAACAGTTTAGAATAAAGAACAGTTTAAAATAAAGAAACGAGAAAGAACTAAAAATAATTAAAACAGTTTAGAATAAAGACTAAAATAAGACACAGTATAAACAGTCGGACAAACAGTGACACAGTGCTCATTCATTAAATGCAAAGTTAAACAGATGTGTTTTGAGTCTGGATTTGAATGTGACTAATGTAGGAGCACATCTGATCTCCTCTGGAAGCTGGTTCCAGCTGCGGCTGGCATAATAGCTAAAAGCAGACTCTCCTTGCTTAGAGTAAACTCTTGGAACTTCTAGCTGATGTGATCCTAATGATCTGAGTAATCTGTTGGGTTTGTATTCCGTGAGCATATCTGCAATGTATTGAGGTCCTAGGCCATTGAATGATTTATATACTAGTAATAATACTTTAAAATCAATCCTATAAGTAACTGGCAGCCAGTGTAATGACCTGAGGACTGGTGTGATATGATCATATTTTCTGGTTCTGCTAAGAATCCTGGCTGCAGCGTTCTGTATGAGCTGCAAATGTCTTATGGTCTTTTTGGGAAGGCCAGTGAGGAGTCCATTACAATAATCCACCCTGCTGGTGATGAAAGCATGCACTAGTTTTTCTAAGTCTTGATTGGAAACAAAGCATCTAATTCTTGCAATATTTTTCAGATGATAGTATGCTGATTTAGTTATTGCTTTGACATGACTATTGAAACTAAGGTCTGACTCTAAAGACACACCAAGATTCTTGACCTGATTTTTAGTTGTTTGACCTTTAGAGTGAAGGTATGCGTTCACCTTGAGAACTTCATCTTTGTTTCCAAACACAATGATTTCAGTTTTGTCTTTGTTTAACTGTAGAAAGTTTTGGCACATCCAGCTGTTGACTTCATCAATGCATTGAAGCAGAGAGTCAATGGGGCTGTAATCATTAGGCGATAGGGCTAAGTAGATCTGTGTGTCGTCTGCATAGCTGTGGTAAGAGATTTGGTTCTTTCTCATTATTTGGCTCATTGGGAGCATGTACAGGTTGAACAGGAGTGGCGCAAGAATTGAGCCTTGAGGGACTCCGCATGTCATGGGCGTCCACTCAGACTTATGGTCACCTATACTCACATAATAACCTCTCCCATCTAAGTATGACCTGAACCATTTTAGAACTGTCCCAGAAAACCCCACCCAGTTTTCCAGCCTGTCCAGAAGTATTTTGTGATCGACAGTGTCAAATGCAGCACTGAGGTCGAGTAGAACCAGCACTGATAATTTGCCTGAATCTGTATTTAAGCGAATATCGTTTATTATCTTAATGAGCGCTGTCTCTGTGCTGTGATGCGATCGGAAGCCAGATTGAAAATTATCAAAGTATCCATTTGAGTTTAAGAATTTGTTCAGCTGGTTGAAGACAACTTTTTCAATGATTTTGCCTGTGAAAGGAAGATTTGAGATCGGTCTATAGTTGCTTAATATATTCTTATCCAGATTGCTCTTTTTCAGGAGGGGTTTGACAACAGCAGTTTTAAGGGAGTTTGGAAAACTTCCATAGAAAAGTGAGGCATTTACCACTTCTATGAGATCTGCTTCTAAACAGTCTAACACACTTTTAAAAAAAGATGTGGGAAGTGTGTCAAGGGCGCAGGTTGATGTTTTAAGGTGCTGAACGGTTTCTTTCAGAATTTTGCCATCAATTTCTTCAAAATCAGACATAGTAACTACTTTCTCAGGTTGAAGTCTGATCTGACTGACCCCAGCGCAACTCAAGGATGTGCTGATCACCTTTCTGATATTATTGATTTTCTCAGAGAAAAAGGTAGCAAACTCACTACACTTGCTGTCGGAGAGCATTTCACTGGGAATCTCGCTTGGGGGATTTGTTAGTCTGTCGACAGTAGCGAAGAGATTTCGAGTATTATTTAGGTTTCTGTTTATGATATTGGAGAAGAAAGTCTGTCTAGCTTTGCCTAGTTCCATATTGAAAGCACGAATGGTGTCTCTATAGATGTTATAGTGGATTATAAGTTTTGTCTTTCGCCACATGCGCTCTGATTTTCTGCATTGTCTTTTCATAATTTGCACTGCTGTTGAGTTTCTCCAAGGTGCTTTTTGTTTACCATTCTTCCTGACTTTCACAGGAGCAATATCATCAATTACATTTTTAACCTTTGAGTTAAAAGAATCAAGGAGAGAATCAACCGAGTCAGCAGATATGCTCGGTCTTAGGGATATGGCCTTCATAAATAGTACACTAGTGTTCTCATTTAGGCATCTCTTCTTGACAGACACAGATCTAACTTCAATGGCAGGAGAGATCAATAAATCAAAGAAAATACAGTAATGATCAGAGAGTGCGACATCCTTAATATCATTCAATGAAATGTTTAGACCCTTACTGATAAGTAAATCTAGAGTGTGTCCACGATTGTGTGTGGGCCCATGTACATGTTGAATCAGATCAAAAGTTTTTAAAACAGTATTGATTTCTTTTGTCATATTATTTTCTGCATTATCTATGTGAATGTTAAAATCTCCAGCAATAGTGAAACTGTCAAACTCTGAGGAAATTATTGATAACAGTTCTGTAAAGTCTTCAGCAAAGGCTGAAGAGTATTTTGGAGGCCTGTAAATAGTGATAAGTAAAATCCGTGGAGCACCTTTTAACACAATACCCAGATGTTCGAAAGACGGGTAATTACCAAATGATATTTGCTTACATTGATAGACATCTTTAAAAAGAGCAGCTACACCCCCACCTCTCCTTCCAGCTCTGGAGACACTCATAAAGGTAAAGTTCGGAGGAGATGTTTCATTGAGGATTGTTGCACTGCAGCTGTCTTCTAGCCAAGTTTCATTTAGAAATATAAAGTCCAGGTTGTATGTGCTTATAAAGTCATTGACTAGAATTTTATTTTTAAGTGAGCGGATGTTTAAAAGTGCTAACTTAACAGTCTTGCTTTTTGTGTCCACAATCTTAGTTTGTCGTGTGATAGGCACCAGATTAGATGGGTTTGCTGTACGGCTTTTAAAGGCCTTAGACTTTCTAACATGTGAATGAACAGATGATACAGGAACACTGGGTTCCCGCTTGTTCTGTAAACATTTGAGAAAGTTACTGTTATCACAGCGGGGACCCGGCACAAATCACTTGGAGCTGGTATTGGTTGATTTTGTAACACCTCGAGCAGACGGTGGAAGTTGTGGGCCCTGGCGTTGTGGAAGGGGCCTTAATGCTCGAGGAGGAGGAAGAGGGGGAGGGGGGAGAGGGCGAGCTGCGCCCATAGACTTTGGTGGTAGTGATGTTTTTCTGGTTGATATCTGGGGGCTTCCAGCGAATTGGGTTCCAGCATACACTAGTTTTTCCATTTTCTCTGAGAAACACATCAATGGGGATGTAGGAGATAGTGATCTCCTACATTTACTTTAGTTGGGCTCTTTTGACCCTTAATCTATTAACATTAGATTTTGTTTGGCTGTTCTATCAGAGTTATAACTCTCAGATGAACAAAGAAAAAAGTTGGTCAGGTGGTGTTGATTATGTTTCGACATAGTCATCATTTGACCTGAATCAAAAAACTCATTTAGAGAGTTAGGTTTACCTTGTTGATTACAGCAGCCTGTGATTGTACAGTATTTCTTAAAAGTTGTTCTGATCAAAAGACTTTGAAAAAGTATTTTATTTGGACACATAGAAATCAAGAATCAGCCTGTGATTCTCAACAATGGTGACAATAATAAAGCATGTTGCAGTGCATTCTGGGTGCCACCAATCAAAACTCATTCATGGCTTGATTCATGCATTGCAGTATGAAAAAATTATGATCTGAATTGTCTTAGTAATTTACTTTCCCTAATTGAATATTCTTTTTGTCACCATTGTTGAGAATCATACACTGAATCTTGATGTGTTTTTTTTTATTTGTTTTTTTGTTTTGTTTTTTATATCAGAACATTAATAAATCATTTGGATTATACTGAAAAATCTGGATCTTATTCTGTAGTATCACTGTGATGCTGTAATGACCAATATACATTTAAGTCAGAGATTCGGCTCTAAATGGGTTCAGTGATTCAGGTCAAATGATGATTATGTCAAAACATAACCAACACCACCTGATCAGCTTTTCTTGTTGTTCATCTGGCTGGTATAACTCAATTACAGCAGCCAAACTAAATATAACGTCAATAGTTTAAAACAAACACTGATCACAATAATGGTAACTTAAAAAAGAGATTTTCTCCTTTGGTGATTCTGTTTGTTAACATCAGATGTCTTCAATAATGCTCAATCATCACTCAATCAATCACTAAATTATCTCATTAACTTTAACACTCTTGAGTCTGGAGCCAAATAAACTGCCAGGAGAGTTCATTTAACACTGGAGTTTTTGCTGTGTGAGTTCATGGGTGGAATAAACATATGGCAGGACTTTTACTTTCTGACCCCTGGACTTTCCACCTCTGTCGACGTCCAAACTAGGTCCACTATTTGGACGTCCAACCATGACCCAACTTGGACATCATATTGACGTTCAACATTGGACCTTTGAACTGGGTAATTTTTTTGGACGTCATTTGGACGTCTATGACAGGTGCAGGAAATTTACATGATTACTAGGGGTGTAACGGTTCACAAAATTCATGGTTCGGTTCGATATATACGATACACTTGTGTCACGGTTCGGTTCGGTACGTTTTTGATACAGCAAAAAGAAAGAAATGCCAGGGAAATTTCCTTGATTTTTTTTTTTTATTTTTTTTTTTTTATTAAAACTAAATTCATAAAGTATGATTTTTTTTTTTTACTTTGAGCAATTCTAGAGCTATAATCTTCTTCTAAGACTCTTCTTAGGAGCATATAAAACAAAACAGCTCCTTGGAAAAAATGAAATGCAATATTGTAGTAGTTATAAACAAAGGTTTATTTTAGTTCAGATTAACATTTGAGGGCAGCAATTGTATTCATAATGTAAAAATAAAACCGACATAATGGTACTTGAAGGCATTATAGCCTACTATTCCTGCCAAACTTCCATGGGTGCACACAATAACGAGCAGTTTCGGTCCGCTTGCATTACGTTTGGCATTTGATGTTGGGCAATGTTGTGGTCGCGCCGGCGTCTCTTACATTATGAGCGCGCTTGCCACGCGCAACGCGCCTACATTTGAAATAACGAAATTTTGGTCGGCAGGAAAAATGGTCCAACGAACCGTTCAATAGCCTACGAATACGCGTATCGTTACACCCCTAATGATTACTTTATAATATTTTTATTTTATTTACAAATATCAACATTGTTATTATCAACATGATTAATACATATGAATACAGACTATTTATAATTATTTAAGATCATTTCCCAAAAACTCCATTGATCGTCTCAGCATCAGGTGATAACCATAACTGGAGACGCGTACAAAGGTGTGATGCTGTAGCTCAAACAGTTGTGTGTGTGTGTGTGTGTGTGGTCTCATGAGGAGAAGCCTAAAGAAGCCGCTGTTTTCTTTGAGCGCGATTATTGTTTGGAAAAGACTTATCTAAAAAAACACACGATCCACAGCAAGCCGACCCTGTCTCCTTCCTTCTTCCCACAAACAAACTTTTGTGGACCGACGTCAACATTAGACGTGCGGAAGACGTCGGAAAAAAGACGTCATCTGGCGTCACAGTCTGCACCTTCAGGGGAGCAAAATTGGACGTGCAAAAACGACGTAGAAAAGACGTCGTTTCGACGTGTCTATGCGCAGTGGGGCTGTGTGTGAGTGTGCTCTCCGCTGTGTGTGTGTTTTGTGCTCTCCGCTGTGTGTGTGTGTTCTCTGCTGTGAGTGTGCTCTCCACTGTGTGTTCTCCGCTGTGTTTGTGTGTGTGTGTGCTCTCCGTTGTATGTGTGTGTGTGCTCTCCGCTGTGTGTGTGTGTGAGTGTGTGTGTGCTCTCCGCTGTGTGTGTGTGAGTGTGCTCTCCGCTGTGTGTGTGTTTTGTGCTCTCCGCTGTGTGTGTGTGTTCTCTGCTGTGAGTGTGCTCTCCACTGTGTGTTCTCCGCTGTGTTTGTGTGTGTGTGTGCTCTCCGCTGTATGTGTGTGTGTGCTCTCCGCTGTGTGTGTGTGTGAGTGTGTGTGTGCTCTCCGCTGTGTGTGTGTGAGTGTGCTCTCCGCTGTGTGTGTGTTTTGTGCTCTCCGCTGTGTGTGTTCTCTGCTGTGAGTGTGCTCTCCACTGTGTGTGTTCTCCGCTGTGTTTGTGTGTGTGTGTGCTCTCCGCTGTATGTGTGTGTGTGCTCTCCGCTGTGTGTGTGTGTGTGTGAGTGTGTGTGTGCTCTCCGCTGTGTGTGTGTGTGTGCTCTCCGCTGTGTGTGTGTTTTGTGCTCTCCGCTGTGTGTGTGTGTTCTCTGCTGTGAGTGTGCTCTCCACTGTGTGTGTTCTCCGCTGTGTTTGTGTGTGTGTGTGCTCTCCGCTGTATGTGTGTGTGTGCTCTCCGCTGTGTGTGTGTGTGAGTGTGTGTGTGCTCTCCGCTGTGTGTGTGTGAGTGTGCTCTCCGCTGTGTGTGTGTTTTGTGCTCTCCGCTGTGTGTGTGTGTTCTCTGCTGTGAGTGTGCTCTCCACTGTGTGTGTTCTCCGCTGTGTTTGTGTGTGTGTGTGCTCTCCGCTGTATGTGTGTGTGTGCTCTCCGCTGTGAGTGTGTGTGTGCTCTCCGCTGTGTGTGTGTGAGTGTGCTCTCCGCTGTGTGTGTGTTTTGTGCTCTCCGCTGTGTGTGTGTGTTCTCTGCTGTGAGTGTGCTCTCCACTGTGTGTGTTCTCCGCTGTGTTTGTGTGTGTGTGTGCTCTCCGCTGTATGTGTGTGTGTGCTCTCCGCTGTGTGTGTGTGTGAGTGTGTGTGTGCTCTCCGCTGTGTGTGTGTGTGCTCTCCACTGTGTGCTGTGCTCTCCGCTGTGTGTGTGCATGTGTGTGCTCTCCCCCACATAGCAACATTGTGTCGGCCCAGATCTGGCCCACATCTGGCACACGTGGAAAGATGATCTGGCCCACATGCAGCGTGGAATTACGGCACTTGGGTGGGCCACTCCTGTTTGCCAGATCTGGGCCACAAGCAGGCCATAGCAATGCCACATCTCAGCCAAGAGCAAAGAAATAAACCAGAACTGGACCTTATCTGAGCCACAAAATCTGTGTATATTAAATATGGAGTCATCTCAGCCTGTTAACAAAAAGAATCACTGAAAGAAAGAAGAGAACAGAAAAAAGAGACGAGCAGAAGCACAAGAACTACAACTGACTTCAGCCACAGCCTCAGATGAAATCAACTGAAGAGAAAAGAAGACATTAAATCTGTGAAGATCTCAGCAGAGGAGGATTAAACAACTCCACAAACAGCATTACCAGCTTCACTTATTACTAACCAGACTGACTTTATTTCTGGCAGACGTCTACAAAAGGTTTTATTGAGAATTAACAGAGGTTAAACTCTGGTTCATTTGAAGTCACCATAACAGTGAATAGTGTTTCCATTAGTTGGGCTCTTAACTCGTATTATATCTTGTATTTTTTTTGGCTGTTGTGACAGTGTGTTTGTCAAGCACATTTGTAGCAGCAAAAAAAGCTAAAGTGAAATGAGATCAGGTGATGATGGTTTTATAATCATCATGAAATAGACTGTTTCACTGAGGTAATTTGAATCTAACAATTGTGTTGTACCATTAATATATTCTCATCACAAACCCTGTGTTACTGCAGCGTGAGGTCCAGCAATATTATAACAATCAGTTAGAAGATTTTAACAAACATGAGCATTAAAAATTACTGTTCGATGACAAACACAGACATCAATAATCAACGTATGAATCTCAACAATGGTGACAATCTAAAGTACCTTGCTGCAATGCATGCTGGGTACCAGCATAGTACAAAACTCCCAGCATGCATTGCAACATGAATAAATTATGCAGCTGAATTGTCCTATTATTTTAATTCTAAATATGTGCTTTTATTTTTTGCTGTTGTTTTTTTGTGACATTTAGTAGCTTTTCAGTGATGTTATGAATTAATCTGTTTATCTAAAATATATATATATATATATATATTGTCACCCTTGTTGAGATTCATGTGCTGATTTTTGATATCTCTGTGTGTCACCGTGGATTCATTTTTCATGTTCATGTTCATTAAAATCTTCTAACTGATTGTTATAATATTGCTGGACCTCACGCTGCAGTAACACAGGGTTTGTGATGAGAATATATTAGTGGTACAACACAGTTGTTAGATTCAAATGACCTCAGTGAATCAGTCTATTTCATGATGATTATAAAACCATCACCAGGTAACCATCATCACCTGATCTCATTTCACTTTAGCTTTCTTTGCTGCTGTAAATGTGTTTGACAAACACACTGTCACAGCGGCAAAAAAGACAAAAGATATAATACGAGTTAAGAGCCCAACTAATGGAAACACTATTCACTGTTATGGTGACTTCAAATGAACCAGAGTTAAACCTCTGTTAATTCTCAATAAAAACTTTTGTAGACGTCTGACAGAAATAAAGTCAGTCTGGTTAGTAATAAGTGAAGCTGGTAATGCTGTTTGTGGAGTTGTTTAATCCTCCTCTGCTGAGATCTTCACAGATTTAATGTCTTCTTTTCTCTTCAGTTGATTTCATCTGAGGCTGTGTCTGAAGTCAGTTGTAGTTCTTGTGTTTCTGCTCGTCTCTTTTTTCTGTTCTCTTCTTTCTTTCAGTGATTCTTTTTGTTAACAGGCTGAGATGACTTCATATTTAATATACACAGATTTTGTGGCTCAGATAAGGTCCAGTTCTGGTTTATTTCTTTGCTCTTGGCTGACATGTGGCATTGCTATGGCCTGCTTGTGGCCCAGATCTGGCAAACAGGAGTGGCCCACCCAAGTGCCGTAATTCCACGCTGCATGTGGGCCAGATCATCTTTCCACGTGTGCCAGATGTGGGCCGGATCTGGGCCGACACAATGTTGCTATGTGGGCCGCTGTGTGTGTGCTCTCCACTGTGTGTGTGTGTTTGTGTGTGCTCTCCGCTGTGTGTGTGCTCTCCGCTGTGTGTGTGCTCTCTGCTGTGTGTGTGCTCTCTCCACTGTGTGTGTGTGTGTTTGTGTGTGCTCTCCGCTGTGTGTGTGTTCTCCTCTGTGTGTGTGTGTGCTCTCCGCTGTGTGTGTGTGTGCTCTCTCCACTGTGTGTGTGTGTTTGTGTGTGCTCTCCGCTGTGTGTGTGCTCTCTGCTGTGTGTGTGTTCTCCACTGTGTGTGTGTGCTCTCTCCACTGTGTGTGTGTGTGTGTGTGTTTGTGTGTGCCCTCCGCTGTGTGTGTGCTCTCTGCTGTGTGTGTGTGCTCTCCACTGTGTGTGTGTGCTCTCTCCACTGTGTGTGTGTGTGCTCTCTCTGCTGTGCGTGTGTGTGTGTGTGCTCTCTGCTGTGTGTGTGTGTGTGTGTGCGCTTTCCGCTGTGTGTGTGTGCTCTCTGCTGTGTGTGTGTGTGCTCTCTGCTGTGTGTGCGTGCTTTCCGCTGTGTGTGTGTGTGTGTGTGCTCTCTGCTGTGTATGTACCAGTGGTGGACAGTAACGACAGTAAATGTAATTCGTTAAGTAGCTTTTTTGCGTATCTGTACTTTACTGAAGTATTTCAATTTGGGAAGACTTTTACTTTAACTCCACTACATTTCAAAGTCAAATATCTTACTTTTTACTCTACTACATTATCAAAATCAGTCGTTCCTTTTTATTTATGAGTGGATAAAAACTTAACTGGTCAAACGAGCCACCAATCACAGTAGCCTACAGCTTTGTTTTGAACTTGCCTTGGCGCTATCTACTAAGCGCGAACCAGAGCCGTTAAATATGAGAGTTGCGACCATAGACAGTATATAAGAGGTTGCAACACACTAGGCTTGTTCGACTTGAACCGGCGCTGCACAGACCGATCAGTTTATGACATCAAAGTATAGAGCGAAATCGCGAGAGCGATTGAAAAGCATACAGAGCCGTCTACTCTCTAATCGCAGTCTGTGCAGTGTGCAGCGCCGCACGCTTCTAGTCGAACAAGCCTACTGTGATCTCGCCGCCGCGCGGTCACGTGATTTGTGTATTGCTCTCAATAGAGCTGGTAAGTCCTGCCCCTTCCGCTAACCCCACTGGACCTCTAGGTTGAAAAATCGTCAATGCAAGTGAATGGGAGAAACTAATTATTTTCTGGTCCCTTTTGAATTGTGCCATGAATGTGAACTGTCTGTGAATTTTTTATATAATTTTCCTGTGAAGAATTCTACAATTTAGCGGGTAGAAGTTTGATACGGTTAGACTTTGTGTGAGAGCACTTTTACAACTCTTCGCTGCTTTCAACGGGAATCTGAAGAAAGAACAGCCCATTTGGTTTGAATGGTGACATTTGGGTACAAAACACACAGGCATCTTGATCTGTCTCCATAGATTATCGCAGCATTAGCACCGTGATTTGACAAGTGGAGGGAAAATGTGTTATGGGGTGACGTCACATAGGCGACATGTAGTCTTTCTGGTTATGTCTTTTCCACAACTGCTAGCCAAAGAATCATACAATATACTTTCAAACTCGTAACATGAAAAATTACATAAAAAATGTACAGACAACATATGTTCACATTCATGGCAAAATTCAAACGGGACCAGAAAATAATTATTTTCTCATATTCACTTGCATTGACGATTTTTCAACCTAGAGGTCCACTTGGGGTTTTAAGGATGGGCGGGACTTACCTAGCCTGGCAAGCCAGACCTACATCAAGATGTTAGGTCTGGCAACTCACCATAGACACGGCTCAATCCGAGGGGCGGGATAAACGGCTGTCTTTCAAATTCCCTCGGCACGCAATAGGACAGCGCTTCAACCAACCAGAGCGTTTTCCCAACAGCGGAGCTAGTTGATAGATTCAACTTTTGCCATATCTGGCAAGCAAAACTACGAACACATCTTCCTTTTTTTAAGAATGACTTAAGTGCCGTTCTTTGCTCTTTTCTCAAAGAAAAACTTAACTCCAAGTCCTCCAGAGTCGCGGACAAAGCCGATTCGAAAGATGTTCTCCAGCAGCAGCCATCATTCTTTGTTTTCAAGTAGGAATAGAGCAGCATTTCCCAAAAGCATGTAGAGACCATTGGTGTCAGTTGTTCGATGATTTTGGGAAGTGCAGCCCTGATCTGTAGCCTACATACATTAGAAAACACTCAGAAAATAAGCCAATAGAGACACAGTGTGTAACATTACCAGGTGAGATGGCCACTGGTGTGACAGTTGTAAGGCTGGTGTTAATGCTGCCAGTGTCTGAAAGTTTGGATGAATAGTGATTAATGAACAGAGACACAAATATCATGAGTGTGTAGAAAGAGCTCATGTGAATATAATTACCTGCACAGTATGCAAAATCACAGGAAGGTGGACCAACCAGCTCATAGACATAATAATCGTCTGGACAGGCTTTGACTTTAATGGGAAAAGATCCGTAAGCGCAGCAGTAACTCCCATCATTACCGCAGACATCTCGAGTGACGACTCCATCTGTTACTGTTGGGTGTCCACCACGGATCCACAGTGCGACATCAGTGCCACAGCTGGACCTCTCAACACACGTGTCTGGGATATGAGCGCTAGTGTTGTTAATGAAGAGACGATACCAGCCGCTCCAGGAGACAGATGCGTCACACTTGGAGTTATTGTAATGTAAGCCATCTGTATTACTGATGGATCTCCATGTATCGTCCAGCTCAGTGTAGTTGTAGCAGGGGTCTGCAGAGAGATTAACTTATTAAAATATATTAAGAAATTAACAAGTTTTACTACAAAACATGTTTTACTACAAAATGTAACCAAAAGTGCAGCTTTAGACATTACTTTTTTTCCTTCTTCTTCTTCTTCTGCTAACTCGGAGCGATTCATTTCGATCCACAATATTTTTTCAAATGCATTTATAAGATTATTTAAACATCAATGCGTCTTAAAGAAAAAGACATTTTAGACAAATGACCTAACATTGCCAGGTTTTCAGCGGGGATCATGGGTCATAAACTAATATTAAAGTAACAATCTGACATTCAGTTTCCTCAATATTTCATATGCAAATAATAAAAAAATAAACTAAATGATTTCACTAAATCATTTTTTTTTTTACAGAAAATAACTTTATTTTACAGTGTAGTGTCCTCAGCAACACTGTATCAGTGGTTTGATCCGGTCTGACTCTAAACTAGCACTATTGAGAGAGAGACAGAGATCTGTCGTTCACTCAGTGACAGTCAGTGTTTGAGCTGAGAAGAGATCAGACACGAGGCGCTCAGAAAAGTGTCACTAAAGCTCAGGATGGACAGATTCGACACATGCGCACTCCGACTGCACCAGTCCTATAGAGGGCAGTGTAGTCGTGACTCGTGTCAGCTACAGGACCTCTGCTCTGAGGACAAAGAAGAAGAAAAGGTGTGTGTTCCACTTCCGAAGATACACAACCTCAATTTGCATATTGCTCTCCGCTGTGTGTGTGTGTGTTCTCTGCTGTGTGTGAGTGTGCTCTCTGCTGTGTGTGTGTGTTCTCCTCTCTGTGTGTGTGTGTGTGTTCTCTCCCACTGTGTGTGTGTGTGCTCTCTCCACTGTGTGTGTGTGTGTGTGTGCTCTCTCCACTGTGTGTGTGTGTGTGTGTGTGTGCTCTCTGCTGTGTGTGTGTGTGTGTGTGTGTGTATGCTCTCCGCTGTGTGTTTGCGTGCACTGTGTGTGTGTGTGTGTGTGTGTGTGTGCTCTCCGCTGTGTGTGAAACACTGAGCACCATCATGGTGACATCAAATTTCTGTTAAAGTTTTTTTTTAGAATATTTTACTTTAATTTAATGGTTTTTGTTTGGCAGCCGCAGCTGACAGTCATTTGACCCTGTTTTACATTATTTATTTTTACAATGAAGGTATATGATCGTAATAATTCAGGAAATACCTGTAAAATAACAGTGTTTTTCAGTTTATTTAATTTAGGATGTTTTACTTTAATGTTACAGGTTTTTGGGGGCTGCCAGTCATTCAACCGTTTTACCATTTAGCTGTTTTGTTACTGTTTAAATACAGATTAAATTTGTAATTTTACATATCTCTATCATACTGCTTCTTGCTTCTTCATAGTGACGTTAACTGACAAGCTGAGCCATATCGCATTAATATCGCGGACGTATCGCACGCGATATTTAATGCGATATGGCTCAGCTTGTCAGTTAACTACGGCTCTTTGTACACAGCAAAAACTCCAGTGTTAAATTAACACTCCTGGGATGAGTCCACACTCAAGAGTGTTAAAGTTAATGAGATAATTAAGTGATTAATTTAATGATGATTGAACATTATTGAAGACACCTGATGTTAACAAGCAGAATCACTGAAGGAGAAAATCTCAAATTGTAAGCCACTGTTATGGTGATGATTGTTTGCTTTAGTTGGGCTCTTGACCCATATATTATTAACTTTAGATTTTGTTTGTCTGAGGTATCTGAGTTATAACCGCCAGTTGAACAAAGAAAAAAAGTGATCTGATGGTGTTGGTTATATTATGACATTCATCATTTGAACTTGATTACTGAACTCATAAAGATCCTTCTTTCTGACTTTGATTTATGTTGTTGGTTACAGCATAACTGAATCTGCATAAATGCCCAGAATTTTTGATATAATATAAAGGATTTCTTAAAGTTGTTTTAAAAAAAAAACTTTCTTTTAGGCACACACAGACGTCAAGATTCAGTCAATGCATCTCAACAATGGTGACGAGCAAAATATTCAATTAGGAAAAGTAAATTACCTAGACAATTCAGATCATAATTTATTCATACCGCAATGCATGATGGGAGCCATTAATGAGTTGTGATTGGTGGCAGCCACTGCAACATGCTTTATTATTGTCACCATTGTTGAGATTCACAGGCTGATTATTGATGTCTGTGTTTTAAATGAATTTAGTTGAAAGTCTTTTGATCAGAAGAATGTTTATTAAATATTCTGAATTATAAGTAAAGTACTGATAATCATAGGCTGAAGAACCACAAACCTGCTGCTAACAAGTTAAACCAAACTATCTCAATAAGTTTCATTTTTCAGATCACAGCATGATTATGTCAAAACATAACCAACACTGTCAGATCACATTTTACTTTGTTCATTTAACTATTATAAATCAATAACAGCAGACAAACAACAGTAAAAATTGAAATAAACATATAAGGTTCAAGAGCCCAACTAAAGCAAACACCCATCACTATAATGGTAACTTACAATTTGAGATTTTCTCCTTCAGTGATTCTGCTTGTTAACATCAGGTGTCTTCAATAATGCTCAATCATCACTAAATTAATCACTTAATTATCTCATTAACTTTAACACTCTTGAGTGTTAATTTAACGCTCATATTTTAACACTTTACACTCTTGAGTGTGGACTCATATACACTCCCAGGAGTGTTAATTTAACACCGCTCCATCTGAAAGCAGGTGATGGTGATTTACTACTAATCAAGGAACCGGCTTTACTGACGAGATGCGCATAACAATATCGTGCGATATATCGCCCAGCCCTAATTTAGGGCCACTGTAGAAACATGTAGAAACATGTCGACACATTTCAATGTAAGGGGACCCGCGGTGTGTGTCGAGAGAAATGGCTCATTCTAACGGTTCATTAAGTAAGGTCTTTATACACCACTGAAAACACAGTTATATTTATGATATTGGATTTCTGTCTGATTTAACAGTCTGATTCACTTCTGTTTAAGTATATGCCTGTGTAGGGACTAATTACATGCTTGATTAGTTGATTAAAGTGTTCTTTATTTGTATTACAAGTATATTACAAATTCATTACATGTGTCTTCAGAACACACAAGCCATATACCATAATTATATTTGAGTAAAAAGTATAAGCTCAGAAATACCTTTGGCTTCAAAATACTACAAATTGCACATGTTGTCTTCAATAACAAATGCACATTAATTAACAAATATTACTTAGCTATACTTTGTACATATTGTATACTATAATGTATTTTACTGGTCGAGTAAGTATTTTATTCTGACACACGCACACATCTATCCAATGGTACAGAGCAGCGTTTCCCAAAAGCATGTAGAGACCATTGGTGTCAGTCGTAATTTTGGGAAATGCAGCCCCGATCTGTACACTGTTAAAAAAAAAAAAACCTGTGAAATTTACGGTAAAAAACGGCAGCTGTGGTTGCCAGCATTTTACCGTAAAAAATATGGTAGCAACCTTACTTTGAAAAAAAAACAAAAAAAACATCAGCTGTGGTTCCCAGTACTTTACCATAAAAAATACAGTAGGAACCTTTTAGTTTTCACAGGACAACCGTTATATTACATAAACCGATAAATGTTATCATTAAATTTCACTAAAGTATTAAAGTCTGCTTTATATCTTTGTAATATACTGATAACCATCATAATAACACAAGTGGTAAAAAAAGAAAAACACACAATGATTTAAGTATAGCATTAGCTTTCCACAAACTGAGGCACATGTTAATATTTAGAAGGTGCACAGTGTCATACACACAAACACAAAACAACATCATGGTGACACACACATGACTCCAAATAATGCCATAATCATTCATTAAACAATATATGATGTAATATAAACCCCAAATGTATAAAACTGATAACAAAAACCAAGAAGAAACATAATTATTTAAATGAAATAGCATCAAATGTGAAGAGGATTAAACAACTCCACAAACAGCATTACCAGCTTCACTTATTACTAACCAGACTGACTTTATTTCTGTCAGACGTCTACAGTTCTGTTTGAGAATTAACAGAGGTTTAGATGTTGATGATTTATTGTTTCATTTAAAGTCACCATGATGGAGATCAGTGACTGCTTTAGTTGGGCTCTTGACCCTTGACTTTCTGACATTAGTTTTTCTCTGCCTGCTGTAACTCTGTGTTTATAAGACATGTTGATTATGGCTAGGAAATCTGAGAGAAAATGAATCATGTGATGTTGGTTGTGTATTGATGATGGCAATCACCATGTTTGATTCACTGAGCTCTTATAGAGTCTTATCTTTGATTATATGTGTCATTAATTTTATATTATTGATTGTAGTAGCCCTATGATTCTACAGCATGTGATCCATCATTGCTGTGATAATCGGTAGAGGTGGGCGATACTCCAAATTTTGGTATCGATCCGATACCAAGTAAAAACAGGGCCAGTATCGCCGATATCGATACCGATACCAATACTTTTTAATTTTAAAAGCATGCACTTGAACTTGTATGCACTTTCCTGTGCTAGAGCAGTGTGTCATGATTTATGAGGTGAATGCATCATTAATATGCTAAATCTGAAAACGTTTTCATTACTACTAAATATTTTGTGATTTGTGCTCTCAACTCGCCTGTAATTATTAGTCAGTGACTTTTACAAAACTACCCTAATTATAGTAAAAGTACTATTGTACACTAGCCTACTGTTCAAAAGTTTGGGGTCTGTAAGATTTTTAATTCACTTCTGCATTTATTTGATCAAAAATACAGTAAAAACTGTAATATTACAATTTAACATAGGCTATCTGTTTTCTATGTCATACTAAACTGTAATTTATTCAATTGATCAAAGCGTAATTTTCGGCATCATTACTCCAGTTATGATGATAATTAATTTTAATATGCTGATTTACAGCTCAGAAAACATTTTTTATTATCAATGTTGAAAACAGTTTCATATTTTTTTGTGGAAACCATGATGCAGAATTATTTGATGAACCAAGTTGAAAGAACAGCATTTATATGAAGTAGATTTTTTTTAACAGTGAAAAACCCTTGACTGTCACTTTTGATTAATTTAATGCATCGATCCTTGTTGAATAAAAATATTAATTTCATTAAAAAAAATCTTACTGTCCTCAACATTTTGAACCGTTATATACACTTTTGCTTTGTTTATTGCAAAATAACTCCCGATTGTTTCTCTGTCATCTAAGCAAGGCTTCGTTTCCCAAACGTGCCTGTGAGCTCAGTGAAGCACCAGCAACGAACGCTCTCTGTGATTGATTGGTTTCGTCTTGTATCCAGATGACTGAGAAAAAGTTCTATCCTACACAATTATCCGCTAACATTCGCTTATTTTTCCACTTAGAAGCTTATTTTACGCACTGAATTGCGTGCTAAATTAATAAAAATTACTGGTAAAAAAAAACACACACATATGGATCGATATTTTTATGTGAGTATCGATCCTTTTCGATACCACGTCAGTATCGAAGTATCGATATTTTAGGATCGATCTTCCCACCTCTAATAATCGGAAGAATTTTTAAAACATTGTGTACAATAAAGGTTTGAACTGCTGTATCTTTCAGACACACACAGACATCAAGAGTCAGCGTATGAATCTCAACAATGGTGATGATAAAAGTGCAGTGCACTTGATGGAGCCTCCAATCAAAACTCATCAGTATCTCCCAGCATGCATTGCAGCAGGAATATATTATGCTGAATTGCCTTAGTATTTTGTTTTATTATTATATCTGCTTTTATTTTTTATGTTGTTTTTGTTGCAGTTTTTTAGTAGCTTGTTTTGTGATGTTCAGAGTTTTATCTGATTATTTTATCTGATTATCTGATGCATGCCATAATGTTTGTGTTATATAAACACTCAGTTAAACGTACAGTATGGGATTTTTTCGCCACTAGGGGTCACTAACCTATTTACAATAACAAAGGCGTAGTTTGATGACGCAACATTTGCTAAGAATTATGGATCTTGTCGTCAAAGTCAAGCCGACCAATCTAATAATGTTTATGGATGACTGAATACATCAATGTTTTTATCATGACTGTGATATGAAGCCGTTCAGGATTGCTAAGAGACAGCTATCAGCTCCACACGCGACGCGAGTCCCGCGGATATAAAAGGAATATGGACATTTCATTCTACCGAACTACACGCGAGTGCAGAATTACAACTCACAGGTCAGTTTATTAGACAAATTAAACTTGTGAGGTAACGCAGCGCTGTTTCACTTGGTCTAACATTTCACTAGCACACTAAACTGCATTTGAATGTGTTGAAATGTATGTGTTAGTTTGTCTGTATGAGACTAGCAGTAAACTAGATCAACATTAGAATAACATACAGATCATATTCTGACATTTTATCATTGTTGAACTATAAAACATTGATTAGTTTTATGTAAATGTGCTCACCTGTTTAATAAAGTACATGTAGGAGCGGTCGAAGTCTCGGACGTGGAGCTCTTGTTTATATACTGTCTATGGGAGCTCTCGGCATCTCGAAAACACCGCGCTGATATTGATTCTCGTTTTAGTTCTCCTTTTTTATCCAAAGTCTGCTTGCCATGGTCCATAATGTTTGAACGAAACAACAACAGCGTGCAAATAGACATTGCGAACTACAGTTGTCCACGTCTGTCGTCTTGGTTACTATCAGAGGGCTCTGGTTCATAGCTCTGGTTACCATGGCAGCACGAGCGGAAACCAGGGACAACGCGGATATGACGCCATTGACTGCGACAAAACGGAAATAAAGAAACGTGCCGTGTCTTCAAATTAAATTAAAATTTCTCCTGGTTTGAAAGTTGTTGGAAACAGTCGGGATAATGTAAGTACACAACTAAAAAAAATATATAACATAGATATAGTGATTTTTGCTATTTTTAACCCTCTGGGGACCAAGCTGTTTTTGGGGTCCTTGAGATGTTCTGACATGCCTTGACATTTGTGCTTTTTTCAGTTATTTATAAACATGTTAATGGCAAAGGTGTAAATTCACTCTATATAGCACAAACAGGGCTACCATAATATGCGAGCAACGTGTATGTAGATGTTTGTATTTTTAAGAGAATAATGTTTATGCGTGGTTATTGAAAAAAATTAAAATGAAAGTTGCTGAATTAAGACCACAAAACACATATTAAATATGTGTCCACAAGACTTTTGACTAATTGATGTAGTCCCTTTGAGTTCTAGCTTCAAAATGATGTAAAAATAGTCTTGCTTTATCGTTCACAAAAAATAAAATACATTGATTTAAATGGTGTAAAACAGGTTTTGCTTGGAAAGCCAATATGCGAGGGGGAGGAGTAGTTTACACCTTAGATTATGAATGTCCCACCCACTCTGTATAATGAGCCATTCACTCAGGTGTGAAACTGACTGAGCCACAATGCAAGGACAAAAGATGTATTTAGAAGTAGACTTATATTGACCATTTAAGATTTCGCTTACATCTCTCTTGTAAATATGTTTTGCTATTTTATTCAAAATGTTACAATTACAACAATAATTACAATTTCAACAATATTTCAAGTGTACTCTTTCTTTGTAAAAAAAAAAAAAAAAAAAAGATTATAGGCCTACATTTTATCATATGTATTCATTAGTTTGAATATAGCCAACATATTTAGGCTAAACAGTCTTTACAAATATGTCCCCTTCATTCATCTCACAGAAAGGCGAGTCATATTATAGAAATGCGATTCATCTTTTTGCGGTTTACATAGGCCTACACTAACGTTATTCCATAACGTTATTCCACACGTGAGAAAAGAAAACAGCCTACCTCACTCCTCAGCGGAATCTGCTCCTCATTTCAGGAGATATTGCTCCTCATCAGCACTGTTCTGAGGAATCTTTTCTCCATAAGGTAGGCTATAATGTCTCACTCGCGAGGAGTCGCGACGCGCTTTGTTTACAGCTGATGTGGGCGTTTCACAGCTCTGAAATAGTTCTCAGAATTTGCGTTTGAATAGCACGCGCTCTCCGGGGAGTGGTCACATTACTGTGAATGAGCTCCTAATGAGCTCGACAGGAGTCGCTCTCTTTTTATACAGATTACAGAAGCTGAGAATATTTGTTTTTTATATAAATGACTTCATTTAAAAGATGCGATCTCAAGCTTTATGCCCGTGGGTCTGTTTGCCTGTTTGACTGAATTTTCGCGGAGTTATAGATCATTTTCGAACGCGTTTCAAATGGGAGTTTACTGACAGAGAGAAGGCAGAAATCGCATCATGTTAATTTTTCTTTATTTGTCAAAAAGCAAAACACTTTATTTTTATTGTGAGTATACAGAAAAAAAATAGAAACTGAACAGGATCGATTGATGTATTACACGAAAATGAAAGATCAAAATTAACAGAGCATTTAGTGTTTATTTTCATTGCTAAAAAAAAAAAACGAGCAAAACGCGCGGGCGCGTTTGTGGTCCCCAGAGGGTTAAAGCAAAAAAGTTACATATTGTGCCTTTAAGGCAGTCAGAGTAAATCTAAAGTTAGAAAGCCAAGGGTCAAGAGCCCAACTACAACAAACACTGATCTCCATAATGGTAACTTCAAACTTTATTATTTTCAATAAAACATCAACGTCTGAACCTCTGGTAATTCTCAGAAATAAATTTTATTATGACAAATTGGTTTGTAATACAATATTTTTTTAGATTACAGGAAACCACAGCTGGCAGTTTTTTTTTTTTTTTTTTTTTTTTATAACATAAACTGAAGTTTAATGCCATAAAACCTAAAATATTACTACCGTATTTTTTACGGTAAAGCACTTGCAAGCTGCTAGTTTTTTACCGTAAACTTTAGTTCAGTGCCGTAAAAGCAAAAAAATTCAACCGTATTTTTTACGGTAAATTACTGGCAACCACAGCTGCCAGTTTTTTTCCATAATATTTAGATCACTGCTGTAAAACATAAATATGTATACCGTATTTTTTTACGGTAAAGTACTGGCAACCAGCTGCCAGTTTTTTACCGTAATTTTTAGTTCGATGATGTAAAACTTTGTAAAATTAGTAAACAATTGCTACCGTATTTTTTACGGTAAGGTACAGTAAATGCAACGGTACGTTTTTTTTTTACAGTGTACTTCCAAAATCCGTACATTTAACAGTATATTAATGTAAAATTACATGAAATGTCCCGTGAAAGCTATTACAGTTTATAGTAAGGGTACATACTGTTAGGCAATTAACATTTCTTTTCCGTTGCTTTTTTACAGTTTTTTTACAGTTAAAATTACAAACATTTTGTACAGTGACAGTGCTATGCATAAGTTTAGACACCCATGCTAAAGTTGACTAAAAAGAGGAATACAAAATCATCTTTTGGAAATTGAACTTAATGCCTTAATTAAAAAAAATAGGAAAAATCCAACCTTTAAGGACACCAATTTTCTTTGTGAATGAATAATGTATCGTAAATAAATAAATGTTCTTCCTTAAAATACAGGGTGCATAAGTTTGGACACCCCTATGTTAAATTCCCATAGAGGCAGGCAGATTTTTATTTTTAAAGGCCAGTTACTTCATGGATCCAGGATACTATGCATCCTGATAAAGTTCCCTTGGCCTTTGGAATTAAAATAGCCCCACATCATCACATAGCCTTCACCATACCTAGAGATTGGCATGGAGTACTTTCCATAAGATCATCTCTCAATGCAAATCAAACCAGCTATTAGGCTAACTGAAATAAAACCATGCCAATCTATAGGTATGGTGAAGGGTGTGTGATGATGTGGGGCTATTTTAATTCCAAAGGCCAAGGGAACTTTATCAGGATGCATAGTATCCTGGATCCATGAAGTAACTTGCCTTTAAAAATAAAAATCTGCCTGCCTCTTTGGGAATTTAACATAGGGGTGTCCATACTTATGGACATATTTTAAGGAACATTATTCATTCACAAAGAAAATTGGTGTCCTTAAAGGTTGGATTTTTCCTATTTTTTTTAATTAAGGCATTAAGGCAAGTTCAATTTCCAAAAGATGATTTTTTATTCCTCTTTTTAGTCAAATTTAGCATGGGTGTCTAAACTTATGCATAGCACTGTACATAAGAAAACATTCAGAAAATAAGCCAATAGAGACACAGTGTGTAACATTACCAGGTGAGATGGCCACTGGTGTGACAGTTGTAGGGCTGGTGTTAATGCTGCCAGTGTCTGAAAGTTTGGATGAATAGTGATTAATGAACAGAGACACAAATATCATGAGTGTGTAGAAAGAGCTCATGTGAATATAATTACCTGCACAGTATGCTGAAGAGGACACAGCTGGTCTAACCAGCTCATAGACATAATAGTTGTCTGGACAGGCTTTGACTTTAATGGGAAAAGACCCGTAAGCGCAGCAGTAATTATCATCATCACCGCAGACATCTCGAGTGACGACTCCATCTGTTACTGTTGGGTGTCCACCACGGATCCACAGTGCGATAACAGTGCCACAGCTGAACCTCTCAACACACGTGTCTGGGATATGAGCGCTAGTGTTGTTAATGAAGAGACGATACCAGCCGCTCCAGGAGACAGACGTGTCACAGTTGGAGTTATTGTAATGTAAGCCATTACTGATGGATCTCCATGTATCATTCAGCACAGTGTATTTGTAGCAGGGGTCTGCAGAGAGATTAACTTATGAAAATATATTAAGAAATTAACAAGTTTTACTACAAAACATGTTTTACTACAAAATGTAACCAAAAGTGCAGCTTTAGACATTACTTTTTGTTCTTCTTCTTCTTCTTCTGCTAATTCGGAGCGATTCATTTCGATCCACAATATTTTTTCAAATGCATTTATAGGATTATTTAAACATCAATGCGTCTTAAAGAAAAAGACATTTTAGACAAATTACCTAACATTGCCAGGTTTTCAGCGGGGATCATTGGTCATAAACTAATATTAAAGTAACAATCTGACATTCAGTTTTGTAAGAAAAAATGATGTGGACGTCGAAGATCTCAAAAATGAAGTTTATTACAGCTTAGCAGTGGCAAGGTACACAAAGCACCTTGGGTTCACCGGCGTCAGAATGAACCTTTTATCCTGTTACAGTTTACAACTCTTAATGTCAATGAAGTTGCTCTTATTGTAACATCATTGGTCTGTATGTTAATGAAGTTGAGACACCCCATTGTCTGAGAAGATTCTCTGTGTCCCACACCCATTCCCATTCTACAATTGATTACCATTTGTTCAGGATGTGATCAACCCAAATGGTCAACTCTTAATGTAAATGAAATCAGAACAGCAAAAGGTTTAGGTGATACAATCTATCTGAAGTGAACACATCTTTGATCTTCTGTTAAAACAGAACGGTCAAATGTTTAAGGTGACAAGCTATTTGAAGTCCCTGTAATCAAGATGGTTGTTGGTTGCCCTCTGTGATACTATTTACATATTACTGAGATTGGATGTAATTGTCTCTATATGATACACTGTAAAACCTAACAGTAATATGCACTAAATACAATTGAGTTCACAGCACTCAAATATTACCGAAACTTGAATGACTGAAACAGAACTCAAACTGAATGAGTTATAGAACATTTCTAGATCCCAGAATGATAATTGTATAATTCAGTGATTAATTAAGTGATGATTGAGCATTAGTGATGAGCACCTGCTGTTAACAAGCAGAATCACTGAAGGAAAGAGAAACACAAGAACTACAACTGACTTCAGCCACAGCAAAATCAACTGGAGATAAAAGAAGACATTAAATATCTCAAGATCTCAGCAGAGGAGGATTAAACAACTCCACAAACAACATTACAAGCTTCACTTATTACTAAACAGTTTGACTTTATTACTGACATTCGTCTACAGAAGTTCTTATTAGAATTAACAAAGGTTTAGAAGTTGATGATTTGAGTTTAATTTAAGGTCACCATGATGGAGATCAGCGTTTGCTTTAGTTGAGCTCTTGACCCTTGACTTTTGCACTTAAGATTTTCTTTGACTGCTGTAATTGAGTGTTTATAAAACATATTTATTATGGCACAAAAGACAAGGAAAAGTCTGATTGGGTGTTGAAGGTGAAGGACTGATGATGACAATCATCATTTAGTGGCTTGATTCACTGATTTCATTTAGAGTCTGATCTCTGATTAAAAGGGCAACATATTAGTTTTACTCAAAACTGTGTTTCTACAGCCAAGAGCTAGCCATGTTGTGGCCATCAGATAATATGAAGGATTTTACAAATAGTTGTGCACAAAAAGTTTCACAGAAAAGATATTGCATTACTAAGACTCACACAGACATCAAGAATCAGCATATGAATCTCAACAATGGTGACCATTAAACAATTATTCATGCTGTAATGCATGCTGGGTACTAGCATAATACAAAACTTATCCATGGCTCCCAGCATGCATTGCGGCATAAATCATTTTTTAATGGTCACCATTGTTGAGATTCATATGCTGATTCTTGATTACTGTGTAAGTCAGCATGATACCATAGAGGTTTTTAAAATCTGATTGTCACAACAATGGGCCTTACAGCAGAATCAGTTCTATTATAATGAATAATACAAGTAATACATCATCTGTCTAATCAGAGATTAGGCTCTGGAAAACATCAGAGAATCAAGTCACTAAATGATGATTTGTATTATCTTAACACAACCACATGCTCATATTTTCTTTTGGCGTATGTGCCATAACAAATGTGTTTTATAAACACTCAGTTACAGCAGCCAGAGGAAATACTGGTGTTATAAACTCAAGGGTCAAGAGCCCAACTAAAGCAAACACGGATCACTATCATGGTGTCTTTAAATGAAACTCAATAAATCATTATCATCTAACCCTCTGTTCATTCTCAATAACAACTTCTGTAGACACATGACAAAAGTCAAACTGTTTAGTAATAAGTGAAGCTGGTAATGCTGTTTGTGTAGTGGTTTAATCCTCCTCTGCTGATATCTTTAGAGATTTAAACGTCTTTTATCTTGAATTGATTTCATCTAAGGCTGTGGCTGGAAGTCAGTTGTAGTTCTTGTGTTTCTCTTTCCTTCATTGATTCTGCTCGTTAACAGCAGGTGTTAATCACTAATGCTCAATAATCACTTAATTAATCACTTGATTTATTGACTGCAATGTATATCTACTTTTAGTAAACTCAACTGAAATAAGTTCAGAGTACTCATAACTATTGTTTTTATAAACTTAATTGAATTGAGGCAATCGGTTTCCTCAAATGAAATGAGTTAGCTTAACTTGTTGGGTTTTACAGTGAATTAAGGCAATCGGTGTGCTCAAATGTAATAAGTTAGCTTAACTTATTGAATTTGACTTTGTATTACTGTTTTAGCGGACTCGATTAAAATAAGTTCAGAGTACTCATAACTATTGTTTTTTATAAACTTAATTGAATTAAGGCAATCGGTTTCCTCAAATGAAATGAGTTAGCTTAACTTGTTGGGTTTTACAGTGTAATTAAGCTCTTTTAAGTGAAGGAACATTTTGATATATATATATATATATATATATATATATATATTGGAGTGGAAGTTGTTGGGAACAGACCATCATTTCTTATAGTTTCCTCAATATTTCATATGCAAATAATAAAAAAATTAACTAAATGATTTCACTAAATTTGTTTTTTTTTTTACAGAAAATAACTTTATTTTACAGTGTAGTGTCCTCAGCAACACTGTATCAGTGGTTTGATCGGGTCTGACTCTAAACTAGCACTATTGAGAGAGAGACAGAGATCTGTCGTTCACTCAGTGACAGTCAGTGTTTGAGCTGAGAAGAGATCAGACACGAGGTGCTCAGAAAAGTGTCCACTAAAGCTCAGGATGGACAGATTCGACACATGCGCACTCCGACTGCACCAGTCCTATAGAGGGCAGTGTAGTCGTGACTCGTGTCAGCTACAGGACCTCTGCTCTGAAGGACAAAGAAGAAGAAAAGGTGTGTGTTCCACTTCCGAAGATACACAACCTCAATTTGCATATTGCTCTCCGCTGTGTGTGTGTTCTGTGCTCTTTGCTGTGTGTGTGTGTTCTCTGCTGTGTGTGTGCTCTCCACTGTGTGTGTGAGTGTGCTCTCCGCTGTGTGTGTGTGTGTTCTCTGCTGTGTGTGTGTGTTCTGTCCAGGGTTGCCAGGTGCCAGCAAGGTTTTCCAGCCCAAAACCTCGTCAAAAACCGTGAGAATGCACAAAAAAACGCCCAATTTTTTTTGTGGCTTGTTTCTCGTTTAAACACATTGAAATCATTAACAAGCTTTAAAATTACCCATTTTTCGACTTAGCCTATCCGATTTTAGAAACAATATTCAATTAAATGAACGCAAAAGTAGGCTACACTGACTTCAGTCAGACTATTCTACTATTAAACTATAAGCTTATGTTACGGAAAATAATGCAATCAACTTAGGCTATCAATGAGTCTGTTTACTGTCACTAAAAGTCGCTTGGAACAAAAGCATTCAGTAACAAAAACATAGAGTGGATATATGGACATAAAAAATAACCCACTTTAACATTTCAGTTATTTCAAATGGCAACATGAAACATGCATATAGGGCTGGGAGAAAAAATCGATTCACCTAGATATCGCGATTCTTTTTTTTTAAATGATTTTAAAAGCATTTTTTTTATTATTACAGAATATTACAGATATTAATAGGGCTGGGCGATATATCGCATCACATTGTTATGCGCATCTCGTCAGTAAAGCCGGTTCCTTGATTAGTAGTAAATCACCATCACCTGCTTTCAGATGGAGCGGCATTTACTACAAAGAGCCGTAGTTAACTGACAAGCTGAGCCATATCGCATTAATATCGCGGACGTATCGCCAGCGATAATTAATGCGATATGGCTCAGCTTGTCAGTTAACTACGGCTCTTTGTACACAGCAAAAACTCCTGGGAGTGTATATGAGTCCACACTCAAGAGTGTTGATGTTAATAAGATAATTAAGTGATTAATTGAGTGATGATTGAACATTATTGAAGACACCTGATGTTAACAAGCAGAATCACTGAAGGAGAAAATCTCAAATTGTAAGCCACCGTTATGGCGATCAGTGTTTGCTTTAGTTGGGCTCTTGACCCTTATATTATTAACTTTAGATTTTGTTTGGTTGCTGTATCTGAGTTGTAACCTCATTAACTTTAAAGGACAACTCCGGTGAAAAATGAACCTAGGGGTAATTAACACATGGTTACCGAGTCGATCGTTCCCTGGGATGCGTTTTCATGAAAATCGGATGCAAAGAGTTTTATCTCTAAAAACAGATTAGCTCATAACACTAGTATATGGGGCACAGAGTAAGTAAAAGTAAATCGCTAGTTAATACCACTAACAAGGCTCAAAATAGCCTCACACTAACACAGTAGCATAATGAGGGTCCCTACATGCAAACCGAAGCATTGAGAACTTTGTAAGTGTACAGACAGTTTAATAAGAAGATACTTTATAAAGACAGTACATTACGCGTTTACAGACAGGATCCATCTTGGAAAACAGTCTCGACTAATCGAGTCACGAACGCCGTGCTAAGTGAGCTGGTCGATAGGAATTACGTTCGTGAAATCTAACGTAGCACGGCGTTCGTGGCTCGATTCAAACACCCACGCGATCTTATTCCATTTCGTTTGTCTATTAAACCTTTGACAAAATCATATCGCAACATTCAAATCTGTGTTGGCGCTGCCGCTGACCCAGAGAGAGTGTCATGAAACCGCAGTGACAGCTACCTAAGTTTAAAAACCCCGCAATCTAGTATGTTGTTTGAGGGGCGGGCGGTGCCAGAGTTGTAGTGCGTGCGTGCGTGCGTGCGTGTGTGTGTGCGCGTGTGTGCGAGTGAGTGAGACTGCTGCCTGCTGAACATTGGGTCGCAGGAACTAATGGAAACACTTGTCACTGTTATGGTGACTTCAAATGAAACAGTTAAACCTCTGTTAATTCTCAATAAAACTTCTGTAGACGTCTGACAGAAATAAAGTCAGTCTGGTTAGTAATAAGTGAAGCTGGTAATGCTGTTTGTGGAGTTGTTTAATCCTTGTGGAATTTAATGTCTTCTTTTCTCTTCAGTTGATTTCATCTGAGGCTGTGGCTGAAATTACTCAATTTTTAATATACACAGATTTTTTGGCTACGATACCCAGCCAGCAATGACATGTGGGGCCCAGATGAGGGCTTCATGGGCGGCAAATGTGGGCCCCATTATGGGCTTGCACCCGGGATCCACATTGGGACAAGCCGTGGAAGCCCAGACGTACTAAAAGTGGGACCTGTCAGACCCATTTGGGCCCCACATGTCATTGCTGGCTGGGTGGTGACTAGCGTGACTTGAAATGTATTGAGTTACAATTACACTGTAAAAAATAAAATCGTAAAAAAATGGTCAATGACTGTCAGCTGCGACTGCCAAACAAAAACCGTAAAAATAAAGTAAAATATCCTAATTTAAATAAGTGCAAAATACTTTTTAAAAGAAACCTTCATAAATCTTTTTTAACAGAAACACACAGTTAAAACACAGTTATTTCACATTTATTTTCTGATTTTTTTTACTGAAAAACATGCAGTTAATTATATGCATGATTTGTTGTGATTATACGTCACTGCATCAGCAACTACACAGTTACTGTCAGTTAATTAAAGCAACATGCAGCATTTCATCAGTATTTCTCTGCTCATCCTGGACTGAAGCTCAGGCTCTACTCTTCAACACAACGGTGACACACAAAACACACCATACAGAAACACTTTAAACCCCAACATCTCTCAGGATCTCAGCATCTTCACTTATTACAATCCAGACTTTATTTCTTTCATACTAACATTCTTATTGAGAATTAACAGAAGTTTAGAAGTTGAAGTTTTATTGAAAAGAATAAAGTTTGATGTCACCATGATGGAGATCAGTGTTTGCTTTAGTTGGGCTCTTGAACTTTTAGTGCTTAACTTTAATGTTTCTCTGGCTGCTTTAACTGTGTGTCTCTGATGCATATTTGTTATTGCAGAAATCCAAGAGAAACTCAGATCAGATGATGTTGGTCACTTTATAGTGATAATGATCATCATGTAGTGTTCTGCTTTGTTAATAACATCTGAAGTGTAATATCTGATTAAGTAGTTTAATATTAGTTGTTAATTCTGCATGATAAAACTGCTATAGAAGATCCTGCAGTGCTGTGATACTCAGATTTTATGAAGTCATTATACAGAAAATGTTTAGACAGGATCATATAGACTCACGCAGACATCAAGAATCAGCGTATGAATCGCAACAATGGTGACAATGAAAAAAAATCTGAATTACTATAAAGTCACAAAAAGGCTTTGTTGGTTGTCACCATTGTTGAGATTCATATGTTGATTCTTGATGTCTCTATACTACTAAAATAATGAACCAGCTCAAAACTTTTTCTGTACTATATATATATATATATTTTTTTTTTTTCATAGTGTTATAATACTGATGCCACAATATTTCAAGGGTTATATGAAAAATTCTGACAATAATTATAGACTTTGTATAAAATTACTCTCCATCTACATATTTAATCTAAGCTAATATATTCAGAGATTTGACTGACACATCAGTGAATCAGATCATCATATGATGACTATAACATCATCAATGAATGACCAAGATCATCTGATATTTTCTCCAGCATTTATTGCTAAAATAAATATGCATCAGAGACACACAGTTAAAGCAGCCAGAGAAACATTAAAGTTAAACACTAAAAGGTCAAGAGCCCAACTAAAGCAAACACTGATCTCCATCATGGTGACATCAAACTTGATTCTTTTCAATAAAACTTCAACTTCTAAACCTCTGTTAATTCTCAATAAGAATGTTAGTATGAAAGAAATAAAGTCTGGATTGTAATAAGTGAAGATGCTGAGATCCTGAGAGATCTGGTAGTGTTTAATGTTCTGTTGGGGTTTGAAGTGTTTCTCTATGGTGTGTTTCGTGTGTCACCATTGTGTTGAAGAGTAGAGCCTGAGCTTCAGTCCAGGATGAGCAGAGAAACACTGATGATATGCTGCATGTTGCTTTATTTAACAGACAGTAACTGTGTAGTTGCTGATGTAGTGACGTATAGTCACACCAAATCATGCATATAATTAACTGCATGTTTTTCAGTGAAATAACTGTGTTTTAACTGTGTGTTTCTGTTAAAAAAGATTTATGAAGGTTTCTGTAAAAGTATTTTGCACTTATTTAAATTAGGATATTTTACTTTATTTTTACAGTTTTTGTTTGGCAGTCGCAGCTGACAGTCATTGACCGTTTTTTTACGATTTTATTTTTTACAGTGTAATTGTAACTCAATACATTTCAAGTCACGCTAGTCACCACCCAGCCAGCAATGACATGTGGGGCCCAAATGGGTCTGACAGGTCCCACTTTTAGTACGTCTGGGCTTCCACGGCTTGTCCCAATGTGGATCCCGGGTGCAAGCCCATAATGGGGCCCACATCTGCCGCCCATGAAGCCCTCATCTGGGCCCCACATGTCATTGCTGGCTGGGTAAGGTCCAGTTCTGGTTTATTTCTTTGCTCTTGGCTGACATGTGGCATTGCTATGCAGAGGTGTAAAGTCCAGGTTCAGAAAGTAAAAGTCCTCCTCAGTATTTTGTTCCAATCACCTGGATTTGCTAATTCAGACAGGAGAGAGAACTAATTAGTGAAATCAGCTGACTGAGTTTATGGGTGGAATAAACACATGGCAGGACATGGCTGACCCCTGGACTATACACCTCTGGTGTTCTCTGATGTGTACGTTAGGGCTGCACGATATTGGGAAAAAATGACATTGCGATTTTTTTTTCTGCGATATATATTGCGATATGAAATCTAATCTAATTTTTTCTTACAAACAAAAATGGGGTAAGCACACTTACATTCTCATTTTAAATTATTTAAACATCAGAGTATTATTTAAATTAGAGTAAATTATTTGTTTGTAACTTTAGGATATGGTTTGAATTGTTAACATTAGTTAATGTATCTAATAACTAACATGAACTAACCATGAGCAATACTTTTGTTACTGTATTTATTAATCTTTGTTTATCTTAGTTTATAAAAATACAGCTGTTCATTGTTTGGTAATGTTACTTCACAGTGCATTAACTATGTTAACAAATACTGTACAACTTTTGATTTCAATAATGTGCTATAGCCTAAATGTTGAAATTAACAATGTTGTAGAAGTGCAGTTTACTAATAGTAGATGTTAACTAATGTACCCAGCGGGCACCTTGATGTCAAAATGACGTCACGAAATAGGTCAAAAATGAAAGTCATATTGACGTCAAAGTGTCGATGTCAATTTGATGTCAAGATTTTGACCTCTGCTGATGGCATTTTGCCAAACAAAAAGGTGAAATGCATGGCCGTACACTTATTATCAGCTTCACTTAAAACTAACCAGATTTACTTTATTTAATTTCAGGTTTAATGAAATCATATTTTGTATTTTAAAGTCACCATGATGGTAGTTAGCGTTTGCTTTAGTTGTACTCTTGACCCTTGACTCTTTAATATACAATATTCTCTGGCTGCTACAATTGTTTTAGCTAGAAAAAGCTGTGTGAAAATGAGATCAGGTGATGTTGGCTGTTGATTGATGATGATGATATCATCATGTAATTGCCTGGATCCCTGATCTTATTCAGTGTCTGATGTTGTGATTATATAGGACTTGTGGTTTTGTTGTTTTATAATAGAAGCCATTTAATTTTACAGCATGAGAGCAATGTTGCTTATCAAATAATATAAAGGATTTTCAAAACATTTAGTGCATTAAACTTTTTCCTCTACATTATTACTTAGACATCAAGAATCAGTGTATGACTCTCAACAATGGTGACAATCAATGAAATGATGCAGTGCATGCTGGGTACCACCAATCAAAACTCACCCATATCTCCCAGCATGCATTGCGGCTTTAATAAATTATGCAGCTGGAGTTGATCTGATCATCTGGATATATTGTTTGATTGTCACCATTGTTGAGATTCATATGCTGTTTCTTGATGTCTGTGTGTGTCTAAGTAATGCCATAGATGAAAGGTTTTTTGTGCACTAAATAGTTTTTTAAAAATCAAGTATATTATTTGATCAACAGCACTGCTAGATATGCTATAGAATCAATTGACTTCTATTATGAATAAAACAATATTAATATCTCAAGTCCTATATAATCAAAGCATTAGACACTGAATAAGATCAGAGATTCAGGCAATTACATGATGATATCTTCATCATCATCATCAATAAACAGCCAACATCACCTGATCTCATTTTCTCATGGCTTTTTTAACTATAACAATTGTGCTTTATAAACACACAATTATAGCAGCCAGAGAAAATTTTATATTAAAGAGTCAAGGGTCAAGAGCACAACTAAAGCAAACGCTAACCACCATCATGGCGACTTTAAAATACAAAATATGATTTCATTAAACCGGAAATTAAATAAAGTACATCTGGTTAGTTTTAAGTGAAGCTGGTAATAAGTGTACGGCCATGCATTTCACCTTTTTGTTTGGCAAAATGCCATCAGCAGAGGTCAAAATCTTGACATCAAATTGACATCGACACTTTGACGTCAATATGACTTTCATTTTTGACCTATTTCGTGGCGTCATTTTGACATCAATGTTGATGCGTGTAGTCTACGGCACGCGTTGTGTAATTATCTCAGCAGTTTAGGATATCGCACACGATTTGTCAACACAGAAAACATTTCATCACTGGATAGGTTTTTTTTTTGTTCAACACCATTGTGTCAATTGATTTTGATTAATATGCGCGAGAGAGAGCGAGAGCAAGACAGCGCTCGTGTTGAAGGTGAGCGCGTAGTGTTTGTGCTCTTCGCTGTGTGTGTGCTCTCCATTGTGTGTGTGTGTGTGCTCTCCGTTGTGTGTTTGCGTGCACTGTGTGTTTGCGTGTGTGTGTGTGTGTGTGCTCTCCGCTGTGTGTGAAACACTGAACACCATCATGGTGACATCAAATTTCTGTTAAAGTTTTTTTTTTTCTTCGGTTTATTTAAATTAGCATATTTAACTTTAATTTAATGGTTTTTGTTTGGCAGCCGCAGCTGACAGTCATTTGACCCTGTTTTACTTTCTTCTTTTTTTTCTTTTTTTTTTACAATGAAGGTATATGATCGTAATAATTCAGGAAATACCTGTAAAATAACAGTGTTTTTCAGTTTATTTAATTTAGGATGTTTTACTTTAATGTTACAGGGTTTTTTTTGGAGCTGCCAGTCATTTGACCGTTTTATCATTTAACTGTTTTGTTACTGTTTAATTACAGATTAAATTTGTAATTTTACATATCTCTATCATACTGCTTCTTGCTTCTTCATAGTGACGAAGCGCGTTTGTCGCTCTAAATATGTATATGTGACCGATCACGGAAAGTAGGGACACAAGTCTGTTCTGTGGCATTTTGAGTTATTCACAGATTCTGAAAGTGTATCTCCAAGCTTTCCAATGATGTGTAACACATGGAAATCTGATAATATTTGGAGAAGTTGTGGCCATTTGAAGGTAGGCACTCAAAAAAGCTAAAAGTGGAGAAAACAGCCTCTAAAGATAGTGCAGTTCTCACCTCTCTCTCCTGCTGGGAGTGACAATAGGGCTCATTTACATCTCATTTAGATAATTTTATTTATTTTATTTAACCTTTATTTATCCAGGTAAACTGTTTGAGAACCACTTCTCATTTACAAACATGACCTGGCCAAGAGGCTACAGGAATAAATAGGGACATACTGTACAACTGTACATAGTCAAACACATGACACACATAGAACAAGCAATTGAATTAAAAAAGGTAGACAACAAAGAAAAGAGAAAAAGAAAAAGAATAAAGTGCTTAAATATGTGTGTTTAAATATGGTTCATAATTGTCAGCAGGAACAAGAGTCAACTATGTAATTTTGGAGGTTTTGCTTAAAGGTGGAGATTGGGATCAGAGATGTAAGTTTCAGGGTATTTTGTAGTATGTTCCAGTCGTGTACTGCTGCAAAGCGGAAGGCATTACGTCCAAAGATAGTAGAAGTAGGGGGGGTACTAAATTTAATCAAATCACTTGATCTTGTGTGATAGGCGTTATGAGCAGCATGAAGAAGAGATGACAAATAGAGAGGTGTCTTGCCCAGGATTGTCTTGTATATGAAGAGAAACCAATGATGGAGCCGCCGGGTATGAAGGGAGGGCCAGCCCACCAGTTTATACAGGTCACAGTGATGAGTGTGAAAGGGTGCATTAGTGGCAAAACGGATGGCTGAATGATAGAGTGTGTCAAGTTTTTTTAGGGCTGTGTTTGGTGCCATTCTGTAGATAATATCGCCATAGTCCAAAATTGGCAGTACTGTCATCTTAACGATGGTGCATTTGGTAGCATGAGTAAAGGAAGCTTTATTGCGGAAAAGAAAGGCTAGTCTAGCTTTGACTTTTGTTTGAAGGTTATTGATGTGTGTAATGAATGACAGGGATGAATCCAACCAGATACCTAGATATTTATATTTTTTGACATACTCCAGAGCCATACCGTTCATGCAGGTGATTGTAAGTGGAGTCTCGATGACTGGTTTTCGGCTAAAAATGATACATTTTGTCTTACTGGTGTTAATACGGAGGTGGAGATTGTCAAAGAACTGCTCTATAGAGGTGAAACTGAGTTTAAGACTGGAAGCCGCAGAATTGGGAGAGGAACCAACTGAGTACAAAATGGTATCATCTGCATAAAGATGAATCCTGGAGGTGCCAGCAGCTCTGGCTATATCATTGATGTAGATAGAAAAAAGGGTTGGGCCCAGGATGGAGCCTTGAGGCACACCTTTAGAGATATTAAGTGGGTCTGACATAATGTTTTCAACCTTCAATTGCTGGGCACGGTTGGTGAGATAATTGGCAAACCAAACACAGCTAGAGGAGGACAGACCAATACTGGAAAGCTTATGTAAGAGGATCCTATGGTCGACAGAGTCAAAGGCCTTGGCGAGGTCTATAAAGGTGGCAATACAGACCTGTTTGCTGTCTAATGCTGTAATTACCTCATCAAGGACCTTTGTGGTGGCTGTTATGCACCCATGTCCTGTCCGAAAACCAGATTGCATGTCAAATAATATATGATTTTTATCCAGGAAATCATTTAACTGTTTTTGGACGAGCTTCTCCAGAACTTTGGCAAGGCATGGTAGGATGGAAATTGGGCGGTAACAATTTGGATCAGATTCAGAACCCCCTTTGAAGAGGGGAAAAATTATAGCTGATTTCCAATCAATAGGGAACTCAGAGAGCTGTAGGGACATGTTAAATAGTCTTGTGACGGGAGCGGCAATAATGCGGGATGCTGCTTTTAAGAACATGGGATCAAGACCATCAAGGCCAGCAGATTTGTTTGTGTTCAGCTTGGAGAGTTCATCCTGGACTTCAGAGGTGGAAAGAGGCATAAAAGAGAAGCCATTGTTGCTTGATGGAGAAAGTTGGGCATCTGCTGAGGTTGTAACTGAAGTATCCATTGAGACAAGATTAGGGTTTGACATTGTAACTGTATGGGTTGCATTAATAAAGTGATGGTTTAGAAGTGAGGCCATCCGAGACTTCTCAGTAATAATGATGTCATTAAATAACATAGAAACTGGTAAATGAGGTGAAATAACTTTATTTTCCATTACCTTGACTGTTTTCCAGAATGCCCTAGCATCAGTGCCACATGTGGTGAGTTTTTCTTTAAAATGCGAGATTTTGGCATTTCTGATAGCCTGTGTTGCTTTATTTCTGCATTGACGGAAGGCCAGCCAGTCAACTGGAGTTTGGGTAGAGCGGGCTTTTCTCCAGAGAGCATTTTTATGATGAATAATCTCAGCCAGGTCATTGGAAAACCAGGGACTATATCGATTTTTTATTCTAATTTTTTTCAGAGGGGCATGCTTACTCATAATCAGACTGAAAGTGTTTTTAAAAAAAGACCATGCCTCTTCCAAGAGGTGGAAGGAATTAATTCTGTTCCAGGACACGGCCGCAACATCTTGGAGAAAAGCTTGCATGTCCAGTTTTTTCAAAGAGCGCTTGGTTACAATTACTGGGGGCCTTTTGAATGAAAGGCCAGAGCGTACACATGCAATAGCGCAATGATCACTTATTTGACTGAAAACTCCAGCTTGATAGTTAGATGGATTGTTAGTCAAAAGGAGGTCAATCAGAGTGGATGATGAGGAAGATTTAGGATTAAGTCTGGTGGGCTCAGATATCATCTGAGTAAGGTTTAGAGCATCAAACTGTTGCAAAACTGTATCTGGGGGATTGATCATATCCCAGTTCAGATCACCCATAAGGACAAACTCAGAGGATATGTATGGAGCTAGGAATTGACTAAAGGCTGTGAGTGCAGAAACTGGAGCTGAAGGTGCTCTATAGCAAACAGCAACAGAGATAGAGAAAGTGGTTGAAAGCCTAAGCTTTAGTACCAGTAGTTCAAGTTGTTTAGGAACTGACTTAGAAAGAACAACAGTACATTGCAGATGATCTTTAACATACATAGCTACACCACCACCCCTGGTAGCTCTGTCCTGACGAAACACATTATAGCCTGGTATGAAGATGTCAAGATCAGTGTTCCCTTTTTTAAGCCAGGATTCAGAGATAGCAAGAACATCAGGATTAGCTGTGTGCACCAATGTTTTTAAAGTGTCAAAATGCTTAGAATTCAACAGACTGCAGATATTTACATGTAAAAAACCCAATGATTTACGGTCACAAAATTCACCAAATGACAGCTGGGCAGTAACTGAGTTAGCTGGCCCAGGATTTGGATGAACATTACCAGAGATAAATAACATGAGAATAATTAACATGCGTCTAAGAGCAACACCAGAACAAATCGATTGTTTGTCTTTTACAAAGGGCAAAGCCAGTAACAAGTTAGAGTCAAACAGTTCCTGCAGTAGCATAATTGAAAAATATGGAAGGGTTCGAAATACCTGGGTGACAGAAAGTCCAACAGATTTAGTAATCCAATAGGATAGGACATCTCTCGATTGAAGAATGAAGTCTAATGTTCCCCGACAGTGAAATGCTGTGGCAGACCCTAGAGTGCGTTTACCAGCAGGCCCGGGGTCCTGATACTGTACATGCAGCAAAAAGGTGAATGACACAATCCAGAGAACCAATAAGATTTTTATAAAGAAAAGCATGATTCAGAAACTTTAGTAGTGTAGCACAGGCTTCAATGTGTGCTGGAAATAAGCCTTGATGTAAATCCTGATTCGAAAACCCCTGCCACAGATCTAGGCTGAAGGCAAGCCACACTGCAGCAGGTCCATGTAGGCCTCAGACCAGGTGGAGTAGGCCGAGATCCTCTCGAAAACAAGCAGGTAGGCCTCAGACCAGGTGGAGTAGGCCGAGATCCTCTCGAAAGCAAGCAGGTAGGCCTCAGACCAGGTGGAGTAGGCCGAGATCCTCTCGAAGACAAGCAGCCCACATAGCAACATTGTGTCGGCCCAGATCCGGCCCACATCTGGCACACGTGGAAAGATGATCTGGCCCACATGCAGCGTGGAATTACGGCACTTGGGTGGGCCACTCCTGTTTGCCAGATATGGGCCACAAGCAGGCCATAGCAATGCCACATCTCAGCCAAGAGCAAAGAAATAAACCAGAACTGGACCTTATCTGAGCCACAACATCTGTGTATATTAAATATGGAGTCATCTCAGCCTGTTAACAAAAAGAATCACTGAAAGAAAGAAGAGAACAGAAAAAAGAGACAAGCAGAAACACAAGAACTACAACTGACTTCAGCCACAGCCTTAGATGAAATCAACTGAAGAGAAAAGAAGACATTAAATCTGTGAAGATCTCAGCAGAGGAGGATTAAACAACTCCACAAACAGCATTACCAGCTTCACTTATTACTAACCAGACTGACTTTATTTCTGTCAGACGTCTACAAAAGTTTTATTGAGAATTAACAGAGGTTTAACTCTAATGTGTTTCATTTGAAGTCACCATAATAGTGAATAGTGTTTCCATTAGTTGGGCTCTTAACTCGTATTATATCTTTTATTTTTTTTTGGCCACTGTGACAGTGTGTTTGTCAAACACATTTGCAGCAGCAAAAAAAGCTAAAGTGAAACGAGATCAGGTGTTGATGGTTTTATAATCATCATGAAATAGACTGTTTCACTGAGGTAATTTGAATCTAACAATTGTGTTGTACCATTAATATATTCTCATCACAAACCCTGTGTTACTGCAGCGTGAGGTCCAGCAATATTATAACAATCAGTTAGAAAATTTTAACAAACATGAGCACAAAAAATTACTGTTCGATGACAAACACAGACATCAATAATCAACGTATGAATCTCAACAATGGTGACAATCAAAAGTACCTTGCTGCAATGCATGCTGGGTACCATCATTGTACAAAACTCCCAGCATGCATTGCAACATGAATAAATTATGCAGCTGAATTGTCCTATTATTTTAATTCTAAATATGTGCTTTTATTTTTTGCTGTTGGTTTTTTGTGACATTTAGTAGCTTTTCAGTGATGTTCTGAATTAATCTGTTTATCTAAAAATATATATATATATATTGTCACCCTTGTTGAGATTCATGTGCTGATTTTTGATATCTCTGTGTGTCACCGTGGATTCATTTTTCATGTTCGTTAAAATCTTCTAGCTGATTGTTATAATATTGCTGTATCTCATGCTGCAGTAACACATGGTTTGTGATGAGAATATATTATTGGTACAACACAGTTGTTAGATTCAAATTACCTCAGTGAATCAGTCTATTTCATGATGATTATAAAACCATCACCAGGTAACCATCATCACCTGATCTCATTTCACTTTAGCTTTCTTTGCTGCTGCAAATGTGTTTGACAAACACACTGTCACAGCAGCCAAAAAAAATAAAAGATAAAATACGAGTTAAGAGACCAACTAATGGAAACACTATTCACTATTATGGTGACTTCAAATGAACCAGAGTTAAACCTCTGTTAATTCTCAATAAAAACTTGTGTAGCCGTCTGCCAGAAATAAAGTCAGTCTGGTTAGTAATAAGTGAAGCTGGTAATGCTGTTTGTGGAGTTGTTTAATCCTCCTCTGCTGAGATCTTCACAGATTTAATGTCTTCTTTTATTTCAGTTGATTTCATCTAAGACTGTGTCTGAAGTCAGTTGTAGTTCTTGTGTTTCTGCTCGTCTCTTTTTTCTGTTCTCTTCTTTCTTTCAGTGATTCTTTTTGTTAACAGGCTGAGATGACTTCATATTTAATATACACAGATTTTGTGGCTCAGATAAGGTCCAGTTCTGGTTTATTTCTTTGCTCTTGGCTGAGATGTGGCATTGCTATGGCCTGCTTGTGGCCCAGATCTGGCAAACAGGAGTGGCCCACCCAAGTGCCGTAATTCCACGCTGCATGTGGGCCAGATCATCTTTCCACGTGTGCCAGATGTGGGCCAGATCTGGGCCGACACAATGTTGCTATGTGGGAGGTAGGCCTCAGACCAGATGGAGTAGGCCGAGAACCTCTCAGAATAGCTGTAGCCAGATAGCATAGGCTTTAGTGTGTGCTAGAAGCGAACCACAATGCAGCTGGAGATAGATGTTGTTATCTTGCTGTAAATCCTGTTTCAAGAACCCGTCACAGATCTAGGCTGAAGACAAGCCACACTGCAACAGATCCCTGGGCTGTAGCATGAAGATAGGCCTCAAACCAAATAATAGGCCAAGAGCTCACAAAAATAACAGGGTAGGATATCCATGACTACAAAAACTTAGTTAAGATTAAATGAAGGCACTGTCTGGATTATTTCAGTGAAAGGTGCACTAAAAACCTTTAAAAAAGTTAAAAATGGACAGACAAAGAGCAGACAGAAAGACATGCAGCCATCTTGGAAAGTGGGAGGGGCTTGAAAACGCCATACCCCCTGTAAAGCTCCAGGCTCCAGAGCAAAAAGGTCAGGAAAATGTGCCATCAAAAAAAATAAAATAAAAAAAAATAATTGCAAACAGGTAATAAATAAATGTCTCTTAGCATCTACCGATAAAACTGTATAGGAAACTCTTATGTACACTGAATAAAAAATAAGATAAACTCTAGAGAATGTTCAAATTAAAAACAGGATGTGCTATGTGATATATATATATATATATATATATATATATATATATATATATATATATATATATATATACATATATACACACATACACCATTGGCGGTGCACTCAAAGTCATCTGTCAGTTGTGCAGTTACCAAAAATCTCCTGAATAAAGTTAAAACCCATCATGTCACTGATATGTGTTTTTTAAATCAAGTGATCAAAGTGCTCGTTGCTGCTGCGTTCAGTGCCCGGATACAGTGTTTTCTCGTGTGGCTCGCACACACGCCGCACTGTCTTCACTCGACGCGCGCTGCGGATACTCTCTATTCGTTCACAAAACATAATGCACACAAACGTGTCTCTGCTTAATATACAACCACTGATGAACATAATCGATTTTGATGAGAAAAAAAAAGGTAGCCTATACGAGAAAAAAAAAACTACACAAGTGTGGACTCAAACCCAGAACCTCTGACACGATTAGCGAAAGTTCTACCACTGGACCATTAAGGTATACGTTATTCAAACAGGCGAATCTAGAGAAACAGACAATCGTCAGATCGTCTTCAGATTCAGTGAGCGCTCGTTTATAAGCATCCGGCTTGTCGAAGAAGTACTTCAAAACATTTTCGGTGTAAATCCCACGGTTCAGCTCGTCTGCAACAATCTTTGCGGCGTCCATCTTCATTGAATTTTGATATCAGATAAGCCTGGCCAGAGCGTTGCATAATAAGTAGCACTAGCCACGCTGTTCCCTTGGTGGGCGGGGGCAATAACAAAAGAAACAAAAGCCGGCTTATCCAGTATGGAAATACACACAGACAACAACACGCCCCTACTGCGTGCTAGACTCTCCGAAAAACAAGCCGATTTCAATCTCAAAATGTACGCTTTTAAATATACCAATACTGCTATCTCAAACATGGAGAGGCTTCTTCTTCAAACATTGATGTCAAAATTACGGTTAGGTCAAAAATGAAAGTCATATTGACGTCAAAGTGTCGATGTCAGTTTGATGTCAAGATTTTGACCTCTGCTGATGTCATTTTGATGTTATTTTGATGTCATGCTTTGTTTGTTGGTATCAGAGGTGGAAAGTCCAGGGGTCAGAAAGTAAAAGTCCTGCCATATATTTATTCCACCCATGAACTCACACAGCAAAAACTCCAGTTTTAAATGAACTCTCCTGGGAGTTTATTTGGCTCCAGACTCAAGAGTGTTAAAGTTAATGAGATAATTAAGTGATTAATTGAGTGATGATTGACCATTATTGAAGACACCTGATGTTAACAAGCAGAATCACTGAAGGAGAAAAATCACAATTTTAGTTACCATTATGGATATCGGTGTTTGATTTAGTTGGGCAGTTGACCTTTAAATGTTTAACTTTAGATTTTGTTTGGCTGCTGTATCTGTGTTATAACAGCCAGATGAACAAAGAGAAAAGGTGAACAGGTGTTGGTTATATTTTAACATAATCATCATTTAACCTGAATCACTGATCTCATTTAGAGCCTAATCTCTGACTTAAATGTATATTGGTCATAACAGCATCACAGTGATTCTACAGAATAATATCCAGATTTGTCATTATAATCCAAATGATTTCTTAAAGTTGTTCTGATATAAAAAAAAAAAAAACCTTTCTTTAAGGCGCACACAGACATCAAGAATCAGTGTATGAATCTCAACAATGGTGACAAAAAGAATATTCAATTAGGGAAAGGAAATTAAGACAATTCAGTAAGTAAGTAAGACAATTCAGATCATAATTTATTCATACCGCAATGCATGATGGGAGCCATGAATGAGTTTTGATTGGTGGTACCCAGAATGCACTGCAACATGCTTTATTATTGTCACCATTGTTGAGAATCACAGGCTGATTCTTGGTGTCAGTGTGTCCCAAAAAAAAAAAAAAAAAAAACTTTCCAAAGTGTTTTGATCAGAACAACTTTAAAGAAATCTTTTGGATTATATTGAAAATGCTGATTATATTGATAAGAGTATACTGTAGAATCATAGACTGCTGTAATCAGCAAGGTAAACCTAACTCTCTGAATGAGCTTTGTGATTCAAGTCAAAAGATGATTATGTTGAAACACAACCAAAATGACCTGATCAGCTTTTCTCTTTGTTCATCTGAGAGTTATAACACTGATAGAACAGCCAAACAAAATCTAACGGTATTAGTTTAAGGTTCAAGAGCCCAACTAAAGCCAACACTGATCACCATAATGGCAACTTAAAAAAAGAGATTTTCTCCTTCAGTGATTCTGCTTGTTAACATCAGGTGTCTTCAATAATGCTCAATCATCACTCAATCAATCACTAAATTATCTCATTAACTTTAACACTCTTGAGTCTGGAGCCAAATAAACTCCCAGGAGAGTTCATTTAACACTGGAGTTTTTGCTGTGTGAGTTCATGGGTGGAATAAATATATGGCAGGACTTTTACTTTCTGACCCCTGGACTTTCCACCTCTGGTTGGTATTTGATGTCAATTCAACATTTATTTGACGTCAAGATGTCATGATGTTGTAAACTGATTTTATCTTAAATTGATCAATTGCCATTTCATATTTATACTGTGATCTTATTTCACTTTTTTCTAAAAAATTTAATTAATTTAAATGAGTTAAAACATAGATTTAACTCAATCCTCTTGCAGATAAGTGTTAGTTAACAACAGCACACATTAATGAGTAGAAGACCTTAACAAATAAATAATCAATGCATCAACGAGTTCACAATCACTGCCTGTTAAATAAAGCAACATGATGCAATATATCAGCAGTGTTTCTCTGCTCATCCAGAACTGAAGCACAGGCTCTACTCTTCAGCACAATGGTGACCCACAAAACTCAACAGAAACTCTTTAAAGGTCCCATTGCATGGATTATTTTAATATTTTAGAATGTTTCCTGAGGTGCCCTTATAATGTTAGTATGTTTTTTAGATCAAAAGGCATATTTTCTAGCCTGATTTAGCCTCTGAACGCTTTGTTTGAAGGGGCATGTCTGCTGTGAGACTTCAGTGTAAACGCCCACTGCTGTGATTGGCTGCTGTGAGACTTCAGTGTAAACGCCCACTGCTGTGATTGGCTGCTGTGAGACTTCAGTGTAAACGCCCTCTGCTGTGATTGGCTGACATGCTTGCATATGAAATATTTAGCATTAAATGTGAAACTCTCTCGAAAACATTTACTATTACAGCTATTATACGTTTTTACTATTACAGCTATCGAGATTAACGGATCGTGAGAAGTTTTTTAAGTATTTAGATCTATTCCCATCACATAAAAGGTTGCAGTGATCCCAGTGGGCATTTGATGTCAATTTAACATCAATATGACATCAAACATTGATGTCAAAATTACGTCACGAAATAGGTCAAAAATGAAAATGAAACGAACATTGGATTTAGACATCAACCCGACTTTCATTTTCAACCAAAATCCAACGTCTGACCGATGTTATAGTCTATATCCTGTGCCTGCTGGGCATCTATTTGACATCAGGATGTCATGATGTTGAAGTCATTTTAATGCTATTTTGATATCATTCAATATCAAGCTCCAATATCAGATTAAATTTATCTTTTATAGTATATGCAATTATAGTGTCTGCTGACATTTTAAATGTGAACTAAATGTAAATATGCTAGGATTTAAATAAATAAAAACACACATGCAAAATACACCTAGGTCTACAACTTTCAAGATCATTCAGGCTAGGTCTTTTAGATGTTGAAAATGAGTCACATTGATTTACAATGAGTAATAAATACACTTTTTTCAGACATTTCAGACATTATTTTGACATAAATCAACATCGATTTAATGTCAATGATATTGACCTGAGATGTAGGGACCAGAAAAAACATGTCAGATTGATACCTTTGTTAGGCATTTTAACAACCACAAGGAAATAATTACAAAATATAATGAAAATATGCATATTCATGCATGTCATACATGGTGGTCAAAATCTTGACTATTTGTTGATGTCAAATTGACGTCAAGGTGCCCGCTGGGTTAATGGACATCGGCGGAGGCTCCGCTGCGCGTCGGACGGTTCACGCCTCGCCGTCGTCCATTAATACCTGACAATGGACCAAGCGGCAACATTCTAATCTGAAAAATAAAGCCAACACTCTAAAAAGAGATGTGTTAAAAAACAACACACAAGATGTGTTGATGGAATTTGACACATGTTGTGTAGATTTTTAACACACTGTGTGTTAAAATGTAACTCTGGAAACACTCTAAAAAGAGATGTGTTAAAAAACAACACACAAAATGTGTTGATGGCATTTTGACACATGTTGTGTATATTTTTAACACACAATGTGTGTTAAAATGTAACTCTGGATAGAATAGCACTGGGTGGAGGAGAGTTTGTTTTTATGAAAAAAAAAATTATAGGTATATTTTATATGGTATCCCATAAAATGCTCTAAAATAAATAAAGCAATATATTCAAATAAATAAATTAAATCTTAATTCATGAAAACTTAACGGGTGTTTTTTTTTCAGCCAATCACATCATGCCTCTTTTTCAATGTCTTTTTCAAATGCTGCTTTCACTTGTTATTAATAACCAGATTAACGTTATTTCTGTCAGACTCTACAGAAGCTCTTATTGAGAATTAACAGGTTTTGGTGTTGACGATTCATTGAATGTTTCATTTAAAGTCACCAGAATCGTGATTAGTGTCAGCTTTATTGACTCTTTAACATGAATTTTCTCTGATTGTTGTAAATGTGTATTTAATCTGTGCATTTGAAACAGCAGAAAAAATCATGAGAAAATATGCTCATATGATAATATTATCATCATGAATATGTAAGATTGTTCAGCAGAAGCTCAGGAAAAGTTTAATATTTGAAAGATGAGTGCAATTAGCTTAAAATTAATTTTTAAATACACAGTTTGTACAGAATCTCACAGTCTAAGGTATCAAACAGATATCAAGAATCAGCACATGAATCTCAACAATGGTGACAAACGAAATGCTTCATGCCGCAATGCATGCTGGGTGCCACCATAGTGCAAATCTCATCCATGACTCCCAGCATGCATTGCTGCATGAAGCTTTTTGTTTGTCACCATTGTTGAGATTCATGCGCTGATTCTTGAGGTCTGTGTTTGACTAGTTACTGCTGCAGATTAAAATTTTCAGAAAACATTTATTTTATTATTCTGCTCTGCTGGATAGCATGATGTAGTGTCACAAGATCATTATAACTAACAGCACATAAATAAAATAAATGTGCACCATCCATTTACTCATAAACTTGACCAGATCAGCACTTGCTGATTACAACATCATCAAGAAACATCTGATCATCTTTTCACTCGCCATAACAAATGTATTTTATTAAAATACAGTTGAAGCAGCCAGAGAAAAACTAAAAGAAGAGTAAAGGGTCAAGAGCTCAAATAAAGGAGCCATTAATCACGATTCTGGTGACTTCAAATAAAACATTCAATGAAACATCAACATCTAAACCTCAGTTAATTCTCAATAAGAGCTTGTCTATGTAGATTCATAATATCTAAAACATCCAGCTAATAAAATGTTCAAACAAACTCTTTATTAAACGTCACTGGACTCCATAAACACAAGTTAACAATATGTTTCAGTTTTCATCCAAACACTCAGTTGTAAAAACACAGGAAGTGACTCTGGCAAATACACACCGACTACAGTCACATGTGACACATATCTGACACAAGTTGTGTAACTATAACACATTAGTGTGTAAAAGGTTTCAACACACTTCTGTGTAAGAGGAATAACACATTAGTTGTGTTAAAGGTAATACAAAATGTGTAGTCCTTATAAACACAGAGATGTGTTAAGAATCGACACAGGTTGTGTGTTAAATTTGACACAACATGTGTTGTCCCTGAGCACACACACTACATGTGTTAAAATCTACACAACATGTGTTAAATTCTACACAACATGTGTTGTCCCTGAGAACACACACTACATGTGTTAAAATCTACACAACATGTGTTGTCCCTGAGCACACACACCACGTGTTAAAATTTACACAACATGTGTTGTCCCTGAGCACACACACTACATGTGTTAAAATCTACACAACATGTGTCATTTTTAACATCTCTTTTTACAGGTTGTGTTGTTTTCAACTCATCATTTTGAGTGCCGACACTCACCATCACTGTGAATGGTATGCAGTGTTTGCTATGTTCTCAAACTAACAGGCCAGTGTAAATACAAATTATTTATCTACAATATTTTGTCAGTTGCTACATTTTAATAAACTTCAAAGTGCAAACTCTGTTAACTGTTATCTCTTCATGAACTTTTGTCAAAAGCAGTATTATCAGTTAGGGGTTGAAGCGTGAATAACTGAATAATGTCCAGTACAGTGAGTCTGTCCAGTCATTGAGCTTGAAACATTGTCTTGTACTTTGTGTGCACATGCATTCTGTACTCGACTATTGATTAAACGGTTAATATTGTTGCATCTGGCCCTTTCGCTTTATTTTTTAAAATGACACAATTTGTGTGTTAAAATGACTTACACATTTATTGTGTTAAATTTGACACAACATGTGTTGTCCCTGAGCACACTCACTACATGTGTTAAAACTGACACAACATGTGTCATTTTTAACACATCTCTTTTTAGAGTGTACCTGGAAGTGCGAAAAACTGCAATACATCGAAAATCCGCTAGAGGGAGGTCCCAAAAGGGAGCAAATGTCCATAGACCCCATGTTAAAATGTCAGTTTTCACAGCATAAATTCATGTTTTTACAGGTTGGTCCCATGGACTTTTATTGTATTTTTCGATAGCTTCCGAGTGCCTGACAATTGTGAGGGGGGTGATTTTTTTTCTAACTCGTTAGTTTAGATCGTATTTAGATATAAAATGTATGACAAATAAGGGCGTGGTTAACTTTGATTGACAGCTTGATTGACAGCTGATAACGAGCATAGGCTGCGCCAAGGAGAATGACAACATAAGAAGCGCCATTTTTTAACACAGTTGAAATATAATACTAGTGTTTCTGTATCATGAAATGTAGTTTTAAGAGTTTTTCAGGCGAGAATGTAGTTGTTTAAAGCTCAAATCTGTGGTTTATTTAAAGATTTATGAAAATTTTATCCAGTTGTTAGATCAGACGATCAGCGGACGCTCGGCGCATGTTCCCCGCCTGGAACAGCCTTTCCTCGGCTAGTCGTTCTGACGTTTGCCGCCGACTCTGGCGTCTCTGTAGTGGTTAAACATGAGATATAATTCGTCTTGTCTATATCTAATGGGCGATTTTTGGTCTCGTGAATCTATAATTTGTTCCCTGGGCAATCGTTTTGGCTGAGGGGAAGTTCATAACTTTATAAGCTATTTAACTTTACCGTTGTATGGTTAGACTAGAGCGCTGACTTTGTATGTTTGACTGAATTGTTTGCTTTATTTGTATAGCTTCTTGTACCTTTTACTTATACTTTTATAATAGCTCACATTGATAAAACTGAAATTTAACACAAAGAGACTGGGTTGAGTTTTGTCATTTTAAATTTTAATACAACGAAGATGATCTGTAATGTTGTTTACTGCAAAATCTGTTGTTTAGTACAAATGCACATATTGCCTGGACCATATTAAAATGTTTAATATTTTTATATTATATTTAAAACGAAAAGAGGCAGGTTTGTGTTTTATATTTTGTTTTTTTATAAATAGGCAAACGTTATATGCAGTGAATATAATCAATACGCGTTGCCTGAACCACATTTGTGTGGCTATAATGTTTAAGATTTCTTTAAATGAAAACGAAAAGAGTTAGTATGGTGTTTTATAACATATTTCGTTGCCTAAAATATACACAGAGATAACCGGAGTAGCAGAGCCAGGGTTCCCGCGGGGTCTTTAAAAGTCTTAAAATGTCTTAAATTCTGAACTTTAAATTTAAGGCCTTAAAACGTCTTAAAAACAGCCAGATTTTCATCCGCGGTCTTAAATTTCATTTAGTCAGGTCTTAAAAAAGATTTTACCCTCGTTCATTTCCAGAAACGCTGGCGCATTAAGTTATTACAAAGTAGCAAAAAAGTATCGAAGTCGCTCGCCAAGAGGCAGTTCACATATCGCGTCTTTTTTGCGCTCAAGTTCATTCAAATGTAGGCGCGCAGTAAGCGCACTTATAATTGAAGCGACGCGCTCGTTTTTTTTCCAGGCGCAGCAACATGAGAAAAGACATGAAGGATGCGGGTGCACCCGAACACTACGGGTGTTTTTCTCTTCTCCGTAAATAAATCTTGTAACAGAGCTACAGCAAGCGTTTTTCGGCGGTGGAAATCCATTAGCCACTAAAACTTTTTTGTCATTGTGGAGTTGCATAGCAACGACAGACGCCACGGGAAAATCGGACCGAATTTTACTATTATTAATAATAAAAGATAAGCTAAAGTGTATTGTAAATGTCACTAAATCATTTTTTATAAAAAAGAATGAGTCAAAAAAGATAAATTAAAGTCTGAAATATGTGAGGTTTATCTTTTTATAAAAACCTTTTTTGTCAACTTTATTTGAACTTGTACATGTTAGTATATAACATGTTGCAAGACACTTTTAAAATCTGGCTATCATTTTTAATCGTATTTTAATGTTTATGTTAGTGCGTATTGATGCTAATTTTATTTGTTATTTGCTGTTTTTCGACATAAAACTTGGTGAATTGATTTCATTGTGTAGTATTAGTACTTTTTGAACAGGATTCTGTGATAAGTGATCATTTTTGGCACTATAATAATTAAATGAAATGTTCATGCCATTTCATCTCTAGTTATGATCAACTATGATCAACTAAAATCAACTAATTATGTGTTTTTTACAGTAGGCCTATAATATGCAAAGAAAAAATTATATCTGATTCTGTTCTTTTCTCTGACACGCGTTGTTGGGTCTGGAAGGTTACTAATGTGATTGCTTTATCTGTAAATTAAGTTAATGCTTTTTCAATTACTGAATTCATTGAAATAAAATGAATTCTTTGATTTGAATATTTTTTGGCAATGCGTCGTGTAGGTCTTAAATTTCAATCTTTATGGTCTTAAAATGTCTTAAAAAGGTCTTAAATTTGACTAACTGAAACCTGCAGGAACCCTGAGAGCGAGCTGAGTGACGCGCGCTGCGTCCTTTACCCATATATGGATTGGCCAGACGGTGGGCGGGGTTAGGATTTCCCAAAATTTTCCAAGATGGCGCCGCCCATACCCCCCATAAACGGCTTCAAAACCGTTCTTCAGAAAGTCTATGGGTGACGTCACAGACGCTTTGTCCATATTTTTTGCAGTCTATGCAATGGACACCTCGTCGGGCATTAACCCTTACGTGTGTAACAGTGCTGGGCAACGCTGGTAAATGACGCTTTCCTCTCGTTCACTCGTCCTCTCCCTGCTTTCTGCTCACATGCTCGGATAATAATAGCGCTGTAGCACTACTCTATTTTGATAAGTGGTTAAAAAATCTGTTAAGTCTGATTCTGTTCAGAACTGAATGAAGAATAAGATATTCATATTTAATATTTTCATATAGGCCTATTTCCTGTCCAATTTTTGTGTGTTACTTTATTTCATTGGCTATATCTACAGGTTCACAGGTTATATCTACAGACAGTTATGCTTCAATAAAACCTTGTTATTTTAGGTTGGTTGAAATCAGTTTAATCAGTAATCTTAAATAATTTATTTCATTTCCACATTTCAACCAGTTATTGTAGATGTTTCCACATGAAGTACATTTTCTAAGTTGAAATGACAAAACATTTTTTTCAGTGTACATTACCTATTGCAGTCGTCACCGGTGAGACAGATGAAAAGGCCAAGTACAGTCTTAAGACATCTAAAAAATTATTATAAATACAAATGAATCAACATGTTTAGGACACAATAAAATATAAATAAACATATATAAATATAAGCTTGTACTTAAAATAATAGTTCACCCAAAAATGAAAGTTCTGTCATCATGACTTTTTCTTTCACAGGATATTGTATTGTCTATCCTAGAAATTATTATTATTCACACACATCTTTTCCACTTAATGAAACTCTCAAGCCTTTTCTGTTCAAACTAACAAAAAAGCTCCATTGCAGCTCTACAGTATCTATATGAAGTATGATGTGTGTGTCATACTGATATAAAAATTTAAGATTGCACAACCAAAAGAAACACTGATTCAATAAAAACCAAACATTTTCAATAAATCATTAAAGGGATACTTCAGGATTTAGCATTAAGCTTTGTATTAGTAGAAAACCTGTAGTATTTTCGAATTACCATGCTTTCCACCCTCATATCCCCCTGAGACAAGAGATTTATGTATTTTTTGTCTGGAAAAAATCCTCCGATGACGCAAAAATCGTCATTTTGCGTCATCAGAGGATTTTCTGGCCAGAGGCTAAAGACTACAGCCAGTAGGAGGAGCTGTTCCGCATGTTTTCAACCCGCCAATAGAGGGTGGGATCTCACTCACAGAATGTACAAATAGTGTCAGCCGTCTTTCTTTGGAAGCTAAGCTAGCAGGCTCTTGTTCTGTGGAGAAAGCTGAATGGGTCACCATCCTCCTTTTCCCGGACTTGTCCGGCGGGAGAGATCGTTCAAAATATCCGGGATTCGGCTTTTGCTTTCTGCAGTCGCCATTCATTGTTTACACGCACACCTTTTGTTTCAATCTAACTGAATTCATTCCGATTGGTGAATCTGAATGTAGTGTTTACATCAGGGGTGGGGAACGTTGGTCCAGGAGGGCCATTGTCCTGCAGAGTTTAGCTCCAACCCTGAAAAAAACTCACCTGATTGTAGCCTTAGTGATCCTGAAGACATTGATTATCTTGTTCAGGTGTGTTTGATTAGGGTTATAACTAAACTCTGCAGGACAGTGGCCCTCCAGGACCAACGTTCCCCACCCCTGGTTTACATGAACGCTAAACAAGTGATCGGTTGATGTGCGTTTTAACACTGAAGAAAATTCCCGCTCCTCCGTGAGAGATACGAGACCAGCACGTCTCAGTAATGACGCCACCGGCCTCGCGCCGTTCTCCCGCGGCTGCCAGCCTCGTCCTGCTCGCCACAGTAAACATAATGAATGGCGACTGTAGAACGCAAAAGCCGAATCCCGGACATTTTGGGCGATCTCGAAATCACGGGCAAACTCGTCACGGAGACTCACTAGTAGCCTAACCTTGTTGTTTTCAACTGCGCGCTCTTACCGGTAGACGTGGCTTGTGAGTGGCCTCCTAGGGCAGCGAAGCAAGTGCATTCTGGGAGTTGTTGTCTTTCATCCACATAAGCCAAAAATACATTTTCTGGCTTTTCTCAGTCTAGAAAGCTCCAAATTAAAAAAATTTCTTCACATTTCTTCTACATAAATGACCTATTTTAAATACACATTCATCTTTCCAGAGGTGAAGTATCCCTTTAACATCTAAACCTCTGCTAATTCTCAGATGAATGACAGAAAAAAAGTCAGTCTGGTTTGAAATAGAGATTTAATTTTTTCCAGTTGATTTCATATTAAGCTGTGAAGTCAGTTGTAGTTCTTTTGTTTCTCTTTTCTTCAGTGATTCTGCTTGTTATCATCAGGTGTCTTCAATAATCAAACAATCATCACTCAATTAATCACTTAATTATCTAATTAACCCAGGTGAAAAAGACGTACTATTAAATATATAAAAAATGTACTTGAGTATGTTTTTAGTACAATACAAATATACTTTAATGCATTTTTAATATATTTAACAGTACGTCTTTTTCACCTGGGAACTCTAACACTGCTTCTGTGTTTCTTTGAACACTCTGCTGGAGTTTCCCTTATGAACACTGAGTGATGGTAATTCAACACCGGGGAATTTACTGTGTGAAGTGACGTGAAGGATAAACCAGATCTAATTCACTGGTCATTACATCAGCATACAGACAAAAAATAAAAAATAAACACTGTTTAGACTTACACAGAATAGCAGAGATGAGAGGATGAGTTTTTATAAAACCTGAAATATGAAGAAAAAGTCAATAAAAAACACTGAAAGTCTGAGTCTGAGAAAACTACATTCATCATATGTTCACAGTTCATAAGGTTTTTGGGGCGATGAGAGGCAACCTTTAAACACAAGAAGAATACTCACCTTTATGAAAGGAAACCATTGTCAGTTTATTTCTGTTTATCCACAAACCAGTTCAGAGGACGAGTTTCCTTTACAGTTAGAGAATAAACAAATTAGCCATTGTACTGACGCATGACTTATAAAAAGCTGTTTTATCTTTGTTTCAAACACACATGTAAAACATTCCACAGCATTTATGATTTTGGATCAGAGTTCAAATTGAGACTTTTAAAACCGTTATTGTAAAGCACAATGCAATAAAGGATGAAACAACTGGATCAATTTCTCATATTTTATGAGGTGGCTATTGGCTAATTAGTACGAATGACCAACCCCTGACTCCGCCCCTAAACCTACCCCTGACCCCGCCCCTAAACCTACCCCTGACTCTGCCCCTAAACCTACCACTGACCCCGCCCCTAAACCTACCTCTCACTGGCGTTTAGACAAATCAGTCGTCGTATTAAATAATGCTCTGTTGTTTTCCTAGAAATTAAGAATCACAAGTGCTCTGGAGTTATTCATTAAGTTTTATCCTTAAAGGGTTAGTTCACCCAAAAATGAAAATTATGTCATTAATGACTCACCCTCATGTCACTCCAAACCCGTAAGACCTCCGTTTCTCTTCTGAAGACATCTTAAGTTATTTTAGATTTATTCCGAGAGCTTTCTGTCCCTCCATTGTAAGTCAATGGACGGTATACTGTTCACGTCCATAAAGGTAATAAAGACATCATCAAAGTAGTCGATGTGACATCAGTGGGTCATTTTGAATGTTTTGAAGCATCGAAAATACATTTTGGTCCAAAATTAACAAAAACTACGACTTTATTTCAACATTGTATTCTCTTCCGGTCTGTTTTCCATCCGAGTCCACATTGACGCACCAGATAATACGTCAGCAGCGTCTTACGTCAGCAGCGTCAATGTGGACTCGTGAACGCGGATGGAAAACAGACCGGAAGAGAATACAATGTTGAATAAAGTCGTAGTTTTTGTTAATTTTGGACCAAAATGTATTTTCGATGCTTCAAAACATTCAAAATGACCCACTGATGTCACATGGACTACTTTGATGATGTCTTTATTACCTTTATGGATGTGAACAGTGACACGTCCATTGACTTACAATGGAGGGACAGAAAGCTCTCGGAATAAATCTAAAATATCTTAAGATGTCTTCAGAAGAGAAACGGAGGTCTTACGGGTTTGGAGTGACATGAGGGTGAGTCATTAATGACATCATTTTTGGGTGAACTAACCCTTTAAAAATGTTAGTAAGAGTCCTGACCTGGTCAAAGCCCAAATTACTCAACTATAACTAGGGCTGGGCGATATATCGCATCACATTGTTAGGCGCATCTCGTCAGTAAAGCCGGTTCCTTGATTAGTAGTAAATCGTCATCACCTGCTTTCAGATGGAGCGGCATTTACTACAAAGAGCCGTAGTTAACTGACAAGCTGAGCCATATCGCATTAATATCGCGGACGTATCGCCAGCGATAATTAATGCGATATGGCTCAGCTTGTCAGTTAACTATGGCTCTTTGTACACAGCAAAAACTCGTGTTAAATTAAAGTGTTAAATTAACACTCCTGGGAGTGTATATGAGTCCACACTCAAGAGTGTTAAAGTTAATGAGATAATTAAGTGATTAATTGAGTGATGATTGAGCATTATTGAAGACACCTGATGTTAACAAGCAGAATCACTGAAGGAGAAAATCTCAAATTGTAAGTCACCATTATGGCGATCATTGTTTGCTTTAGTTGGACTCTTGACCCTTATATTATTAACTTTAGGTTATAACTGCCAGATGAACAAAGAAAAAAAGTGATCTGATGGTGTTGGTTATATTATGACAATCATCATTTGAACTTTATGTTTTTGATTTATGTTGTTGGTTACAGCATAACTGTGATTCTGCATAAATATTTACATTTATTCATTTAGCTGACGCTTTTATCCAAAGCGACTTACAATTGCTATATATGTCAGAGGTCGCACGCCTCTGGAGCAACTAGGGGTTAAGTGTCTTGCTCAGGGACACATTGGTGTCTCACAGTGGATTCGAACCCGGGTCTCTCACACCAAAGGCATGTGTCTTATCCATTGCGCCACCACCACCCCTATCCAGAAATTTCCAGAAATCCAGAAATTTTGATATAAAGGATTTCTTAAAAGTTGTTTAAAAAAAAAAATAGAACTTTCTTTTAGGCACACACAGACATCAAGATTCAGTCTATGCATCTCAACAATGGTGACGAGCAGAATATTCAATTAGGAAAAGTAAATTACATAGAGATCAGTGCTTGCTTTAGTTGGGTTGTTGATGCTAAAACATTAGTGTTTCTTTTGCTGCTTAAGCTGTTTTTGTGCAAGTCACACAAGGATAGTTTTCTTGATGTTTTGGTTAAATGTTGATACGTTTAAATGTTATACATAAAACATTTGAATATTTGGTTTAATGTAGCACTTTCACATCTCTTTTTTATATTGTTAGTTTTGAGCTACAGTTTTTACAAAATACCGAAAATTCACCTTAACTTTTGTACGTCTGAAAAAAATGTGAGCTCTATTACATTAACTAGACCTTAACGGAAATTATAACTGAAGAAGTTTTACAGAAGTTAAACACATCAGTGTTAAATGTTTTTGTTGACTAAAATAAGATGCAATTTTTCCGTAAATAAAAATACCTAGAATGAATAGCCTATGTCATGAAGACATACCGACAAAATTTGAAAAAGGAAGACAAAAATTACGATTTGAACAAAACAAAACAAACAATGAATGATTGCAGTTATAATAATTATGATGACAAAATCATCATATAGCCTGTTCATTCACTAAGGAATTAATTATTACTCATTCAGAGTTTAATCCTTAATCAAAAGTGTTACATTACCACCACTGTGAAACCACAGCAATAAATTACAATGACTCATTTTTTTAACACATCATGCATAAACCAAAAAAACAGAGCTACACTGTCTTTTAGAAACACAGAGATATCACAATTTATTTTATTCATGCAGCAGTGCATGCTGGGAGTTTTATATTATCCTGGAACCCAGCATGCATTGCGACATGAAACTTTTGATTGTCACCATTGTTGAGATTCCTGTGCTGATTGTTGATGTCTGTGTGTGTCTGAGTCAAGCAGGAGTTCAAAATGTTTTAAAGCACTATATTATTTTAATATTCTTCAGAAGACCTGATTACAGAAATATTGTTTTCATAATGTAGATTCACAGATATATGCAAAATATGAAATACACATAAATTCAAAGAATATATACAGGAAAGATCAGAGAATCAGACATGTCCAGGATGATAAAGACATCATCACAAAATCCCAAAAACATCTGATCAAGTCTTGACTTTTTCTTGTCATAACAAATGTGTTTTATAAACTCACTGTTACAGCAGCCAGAGAGAGATGAATGGTAAGAAGTCAATGGACAAGAGACCAACTAAAGCAAATACTGATCTCCATCATGGTGACAACAAACTTTATTATAAACTAAATCTCTGTTAATTCTCAACAAGAACTTTTGTACATGTATGAAATAAATAATCGTAAACTGGTTTCACACTCGGTATTACTGGAAGTCTGTTGTAGTTCTTGTGTTTCTCTTTTTTTCTGTTCTTGTTTCTCTGTCCTTCAGTGATTCTGCTTATCAGGTGTTCATCAGTGTCTCAATTCACTCACTTCTTTTCATTCACTCTGTCAAGGGGACTATATTAGTGAACTAATGTAGGGAATAGTGAATGAGGGTATAGGGTGTGATTGGGAAAACAGCCTCTGAGTGTCGATTTTGAGCACTGTTAATTCACAGTATATTCCTGTAGGCTAGTTTTGTTTTCTATGGTATATTACTGTTTTAATGGAAAATGGTATAATATTGTCAGAATTTGGCCTTTTCTTACAGCAAGGGTTAACAGTGCATGTTATCTTATCCATGTGTGTGTTCCGTCTGTTTTCTTGTGTGAAACTGAAAGTAAACGAGCTCTGCAGGAAAAGCCCTGATTTACAGGAAAAGACATCAGGAGTCTGGTGCTGCGTTCCAGTCCACTTTTAGACACGCACTTGCGAACTTCCCTAAGCACTTCCCCTCGGGGGAATCCCTGCCGCCATTTTTAAGTGCATTCCACTTTGTGAAGTGGACGAGGGAAGTTTATATGGACAGACCCTCGTTCCCTCGATTTTGACCGAGGGAGCGAGTCTACTTCAAATGTACACTTCAGGCACCTATATGTCCCACAATGCAGTACACTGAAAAAAATGTGGAGTGACATTTACTTAAAAAAAGCTAGGCAACTTTTTCCACACAGAAAGTGCTTGTAATCTTTACTCGGGCTATTTCAATTAGTAATTAATTGTAAAAGTAATTAAATTGAAAAAATTATAATTGAGTAATAATTAATCAAATTAATTCCTTAAAAGTTAACCATTTAAAATGAGTAAAATTTACAAAATATCTTTTATTGCCAACATTGAAGACACCTGGTGTTAACAAGCAGAATCACTGAAGGAGAAAACCATAATTAAAGTCACCATTGTGGAGATCAGTGTGTGTTTTAGTTGGGCTCTTGACCCTTAAGTTAAATTATTAACTTTAAGTTTTGTTTGGCTGTTGTACCTGAGTTATAACAGCCAGATGAACAAATAGAAAAGGTGATCTGATGGTGTTGGTTGTGTTTTAACATAATCATTATTTCACAATCATTTGACCTGAATCACTTAACTCATATAGAGTCCAATTTAGTTATATTAATTATAGCAGCACTGGCCTTGTACGGCAGAATATTTGTAACTTTTACAATGTAAACAAAAATAATTTCCAAAAAGTTTCTCTTTTACAAAAAAGAGACACACAGACATCAAAAATCAGCCTGTGAATCTCAACAATGGTGACATTTATAAAGCATGTTGCAGTGCATTCTGTGTGCCACCAATCAAAACTCATTCATGGCTCCCATCATGCATTGCTGCATGAATAAATAATGAGCTTATGATCAGAGGTGATCTGTTTGTCACCATTGCTGAGATTCATACGCAAAATCTTGATGTGTGTGTGTGTGCCTATAAAAAGTGTATATATATATAATTTTTTTATTTAATTGATTTGTGGATTTCATTGAACAGGCTATAACTATAATACTGCTATAATTAATATAGTTCACCTAACTCATGAATTGGACTCTATATGAGTTCAGTGATTCAGGTCAAATGATTGTGAAATAATGATTATGTTAAAACACAACCAACACCATCAGATCACCTTTCCTCTTTGTTCATCTGGCTGTTATAACTCATGTACAGCAGCCAAACAAAACTTAAAGTTAATAATTTAAAGGTCAAGAGCCCAACTAAAACACACACTGATCTCCACAATGGTGACTTTAATTATGGTTTTCTCCTTCAGTGATTCTGCTTGTTAACACCAGGTGTCTTCAATGTTGGCAATAAAAGATATTTTGTAAATTTTACTCATTTTAAATGGTTAACTTTTAAGGAATTAATTTGATTAATTGATTAATTGATAACTCAATTATAATTTGTTCAATTTAATTACTTTTACAATTAATTACTAATTGAAATAGCCCGAGTAAAGATTACAAGCACTTTCTGTGTGGAAAAAGTTGCCTAGCTTTTTTTAAGTAAATGTCACTCCACATTTTTTTCAGTGTACGACTGTGATGTCACAACATATCTCGTCTAATCACAACCACAACAGACAACTTTATGATATATTAGTTATAATTTTTTTTTAATTTAAAACAACCCAAACACACCTATAAACATTTGGATGCTGCATTAAACAAATTCTTAAATGGAAAAAAAAATTGTAAATAATAAATAAACTCCATGGCTGATTCCAAGTGATCAAGGGCTTAGGACATTCCAATTCAGCCCATTGCAGTTTCCGCCAGTAGTGGGCAGTACATCCGAGTGAACGAGACCGAGGGAAGTTAGCGAGTGAAGGGCATGACAATTTTGGACTGGAACGCAGCACCGGGGTCTCTCTCTCTCTCTCTCTCTCTCTCTCTCTCTCTCTCTCTCTCTCTCTCTCTCTCTCTCTCTCTCTCTCTCTCTCTCTCTCTCTCTCTCTCTCTCTCTCTCTCTCTCTCTCTCTCTCTCTCTCTCTCTCTCTCTCTCTCTCTCTCTCTCTCTCTCTCTCTCTCTCTCTCTCTCTCTCTCTCTCTCTGTGTTTGTGTGTGTGTGTGTGTGTGTGTGTGTGTGTGTGTGTGTTTGTTTGTTTGCACTTGTACCATCGGAGTGAGGACAAAGAGAGTAAAGTGAGGACATTTTGGCCGGTCCTCACTCTCTGAGAGCCCTATAAAGGCCTGTTTGGTTTTAGGGATCAGGTTATGATTAGGCTAAGGGCAAAAACTCCAGTGTTAAATTAACACTCCTGGGAGTGTATATGAGTCCACACCAGAGGTGGGTAATCCAGGGGCCAATGAGTAGAAGTCCTGCCATATGTTTATTCCACCCATGAACTCAGTCAGCTGATTTCACTAATTAGTTCTCTCTCCTGTCTGAATTAGCAAATCCAGGTGATTGGAACAAAATACTGAGGAGGACTTTTACTTTCTGAACCTGGACTTTACACCTCTGCATACACAGCAAATTCCCCAGTGTTAAATCAACACTGCTCAGAGCAAATATGGTCCCACTCTACAGAGTGTTAAAATAACACTGAAGCATTGTTAAAGTTAATGAGATAATTAAGTGATTAATTGAGTGATGATTGATCATTAGTGATTAACACCTGCAGTTAACAAGCAGAATCACTGAAGGAAAGAGAAACACAAGAACTACAACTGACTTTTAAGCCCTATTCGCACTGGATTAGTATTATCTGGGGACCTCGTGTGATTTAGAAATTACCCACCCACATCTGAATTTCGTGTGGCGCATTCGCACGGGATAAACAAAGCCTGTGATTTTACTCTAAATTACTGACTTATCTCCCGGATATGATGTCAATAGGCAATTGCTTGGAAATGGTCTTGTCGTTATTATAGGTCTAGCTGTATGATCATAAACAGAAGACTGTTCCTTACCCCATGCTGCTATGCAATGTCATCCATCCATCTTTGATCCATAATCAAAGCATTAGATACTGCATAAGATCAGAGATTCAGGCAATTACATGATGATACCATCATCAATAAACAGCCAACACCACCTGATCTCATTTTCTTATGGCTTTCTTAGCTACAACAATTGTGCTTTATAAACACACAAGTATAACAGCCCCCAAAAAAGTTTACATTAAAAAGTTAAGGGTCAAGAGTCCAACTAAAGCAGACGCTAACCACCATCATGGTGACTTTAAAATACACCTATTGATTTAATTAAAACGGAAATTAAATAAAGTCAATCTGGTAATGCTTTTTGTGGAGTTGTTTAATCCTCCTCTGCTGAGATCTTCACAGATTTAATGTCTTCTTTTCTCTTCAGTTGATTTCATCTAAGGCTGTGGCTGAAGTCAGTTGTAGTTCTTGTGTTTCTCTGTTCTTCAGTGATTCTGCTTGTTAACAGCAGGTGTTCATAATTAATGCTCAATCACCACTTAATTATCTCATTAACTTCAACACTGCTTCAATGGTACTTTAACTCTGTAGTGTGCACACATATGAACACTGAGAAGTGTTAATTTAACATGGGCGTTTTTTCTGTGTACCATTACATAAATCTTACCCGTTTCATTTACATACGACTGACAAATATGAATCACAATCAGTTTATTAATACAATTACATCAATCTTATCCGTTTAATTTATATATGACTTAAAAATATGAATCACATTCAGATTATTAATTGGTTTATGTTAAAACTATGTAATCCAAATTGATGGAAATTCTATATGCAATTCAAATACATCAATCTTATGTTTAGACATAATCTTTTTTTTTGAGTGCATGCTTTTTTCAATGTCTAACTAATTTGATTTTACAAAAATAGATATGGTCTTTTTTTTTAGTAAGATGTTAGCCTATGTATGAAAGAGAATGTGTTCATTGTACATCATTGGACTCTTTTTATTTCTCACAAAATGAGCTATTTATAATTTGTCGACAATGATTAATCTGCTGAATATGGATGAAGGTTTTCACAATAAAATGTCATGGTTCACTAGACTCCAGATCAGAAAATTGACTACTGCTGAACAATTACAATAATGCAAGCAAGAACAGCAGAAAACATTTTCCAGTGCTTTACAAAAGTTGTATGACGAGCAAAGTAAAAACAGAGAAATATGGAATAGTTTTACCGTGTTTCAGTGAGTCTCTCGTCTATCGGAGGTGAAGTGAGGAAAACAGACCCAACTGAGGAAGCAGGAGGTCAGAGAATTTTCCTCATTAACTCTTCATTTTTGCCTGCTTCATTTCGCCCTTTCTCTTCCTCAAACAAAAACAATGACATTAAAAGAGAAGCCAGGAAAAGCAGAGGCGTAGACTAGGAAATTCTGGAACAATTACTCAATTCAACACTATAAACCCCCAAACAGAATTTAGAGACAACATCAACCACTTCTACAAATGTGTGAAGATTAGCGGAGAGTGATAAAGATTTGCTGCACAAATAATGAAATCCACTGAAACAATATTGCTTTGAAAACAGCAGTGTTTTTGAAGTGTTGCTGTAACATCAATGATTCAATATGAATCTGATTTAAGTCTGTAGCTCCTAAAACATAAACGGTTTATCAAGTGAATCAATAATAATAATTGCAATGTAAACAGCAAAATCCCCACTGTTAAATAAACACCCCTCAGTGTGTCCACACTACAGGGTGTTAAAATGAACACTGAATCAGTGCTGAAGTTAATGATATAAGTGATGATTGGTCATTATTGAAGACACCTGATGTTAACAATCTGAATCACTAAAGGAAAGAGTCACGAGAACAGAAAAAAAAAGAAACACAAGAAAAGTGTCTTCTAGCCACAGTCTTAAGGACATCTACATTAATCCGGATACATTTGAAAACAGTGTTTTCAGGCTTTTTCTGATGTTTCTGGAGGAAAAACTTGAAAAACGCCTGAAAATGCAAAATTCACATTCATTTAGTTTAGTGTGAGTAATTGTGAGTAGTTTAGTTTTCATGTGAGTAAATTCTGTCATCTTTGCAGGATTGTGATATGAAGAGTCAAAGTAACATTTTAGCAACAGTGTGACAGTGGATAGCACATAACAGGCACAATGCCAGTATAAACATGAATATCTATTGGTACAATATGTGTCATGTGACTAATCTTACATCATTGTTTTCAAATAGCTCAGTTTTGACAGTCCAAGTAAAGTCATAACATACACTGTAAACCCGGATAAGTTCTACTAACTCAAAAAAATTGAGGCAACTGATTGCCGCTATTTGTGTAAGTTTGCAAACTTAAATATCATCAGTAAGCATATAGCTACTTACTTTGAGTACCTGTAAATTATAAATAAACATTAATTTAAATCAAAATATATATTTAGTGTATTGCTCATCTTTACTTTAATGCAACTCAAAGTTTTGAGTACTGACAACTTTAATTATTTCACTTAATTAAAATATCCCTCAAATATATATCAACACTTTTAATTTATCTAAACTTACTTTAAAGAACTTTAAGTGTTATTAAATTAAATTATATAATTTACGTAACTTAAATTATAGTAGTAATGTTACTTAAATATTTTGTGGCAACTGATTGCCTTGTTTTTTTTAAGTTTCCTGTACTCAAATATATACATTTTACAACTTAACAGTAGTGATACATTTGCAAATCATTAGCTAATGATTAACTAAAGCAGACAATTTGAAGTTGAAGTACATTGCTTCAACCCATTGTGGTAATTAATGCATTAATTTACTACACTATTAGGTAATAAAATATGTTTTCAAGGAATTAATACATTATAACACATTTAATTAATAATTTATATATTACTTAATCTATTGGAAAATTAGAGTACTGATCATAATACAGTTTTTCTCGATTGCTTAAACACTATAACCAGGCTTTTGAACTAAAATTTCAAAACCATAACACCATTTATCAAAAAGCACACCCATTTCACTAAACTATAAACACTATTCCCTGTTTTGACACATGAGTCAGATTTGTTGAACTGTCACTGCAAAACTCTACACACAAATCCCTTCATTTCTCATTGCTTAGACCATGTTGTCATTTAGAAAGCACTAGCATTCAAAATTGTCCACTCGAGTTAGCACAGCTTCAGCTCAGTTAGCACACAAATACCCAAGTGGAAACACTAAGAGTCAAAATTTAACACACATCAATCAGAACCTTCAATAGATATATAAAAGGGCCCAAATCAGTTTATTGCGTTTTGGAACAATGGATCCAGAAAGACATGAAGGAAGAGGGATAATAATGAGGAGGAGGAAGGGCAAGGACAAGAAGACAAGCAGTCTCAGATGAAATTCAAGCCACTCTAGTTGCCCATGTGTTAGTCAATGGTATGACTATGAGGGAGGCTGGGCTACGAGTAAGGCCAAATTTGAGTCACTTTACCGTCGCCTCGAGAACCTTCAGGGAGGTGTGGTGGCAAACAAAATTCTATCACTGAATAAGAGACAAACATTTCCAATAGTCTTTGATGAGGTTTATTTTCATGCAAGACAAGGCCAGCAGTCGTACAGTCACACAGAGTGGCTGCAGAGTGTGACAGTGAAGGGAGGGCATCCTTCATCCTTTATAGTCTTGACTCCCAGAATGTTGTCTTTCTAGGCCAGTGATGGTATTTCAACCATATGTGGAACATCCTTAGACGTATCCATCATATTGTATCCTTGAGTGGAGACCCTCCTGTCACGACCAACACTCTTTACTATTCCAATACAATTCGAATTCCATATTAGAATATGGTTTGTGTGTGCTCTTTTACTGTCATATGTTGGTCACACAAATCTTACTGTAAGTAAATATAAATAAAAAAAATTAGAGGAGAAAATAAAAAAAAAGAGTAAAAAAAAAAAAAGAGTAAAACAGGAAAAAAAAATATATTTTTGTGTGTGTGTGTTTTCTGTGTATGAATAAAAATGTGCCAATGTATCCACTGGTTGTGTCTTTTGTGTTCATCATGTGAAAAGGTTTGTGAGGGGGGAACCACAAGCAACATAACTTACCAGTTTTGGAAATGTTGTTTTGAATTTATTGCACCAGTGTCTTAGACTATGTTGTAGTGTGTGTGATTTTGAGGGCTTGTGTGTCCTGTCTGAGGGCAAAGTTTGGTTTTTCAGCAAGAGTGAATGGTTTTGAGTGTAGAGCTTCATTTTGACCTGAAAATAGGATGTTTGGGGAACTGGGTGAGACGTTATGGATTTGTGTTTATAGTTTTGAGAATACGAGGCATAGTTTCAAGAAATGTGTTTAAGCAATCGAGAAAAACTGTAATAAAGGCTTAAACCCATTTTTTTTTTCAATACAAATTCAACATGTAAACATCTGTTAATTCTCAACAAGAGCTTCTGTAGGCGTCTGACAGAAATAAAGAAAATCTGGTTAGTAACGTAAGACTTGATCTTCCCGCTGAGACAAAAGCTCAGATCAAACCCCCTGCAATTAAACAATAAAACGCAGCCCTGGAGAAAAGACCTCAAAGAAAGAGCACAGGACATCGCCTTGCCCAAACTTAACTACTTGTATATACATCCCCTCTCCCTCCTCCCTTCCTTCCCCCCGGATTCAAGTCACTGGAAGTTCACTGAGAATGTGTTTAAATCACATCCCTGATAGCAGACCAACACTGACTCAAGGTTGAATCTTAACATTGATTTTTCATCAGGTTTGCACACTGAAATGATGTTATTTCAATGATGAATAATAGATCAATATGATCATAAAATCGTTATTTGTTCAACATTAATTAAATCACTTACTTTACATCGAACCAACATTGAAACAATAACAAAGTATTATGTACAACAGGATCTTAAATAAATAGAATCAATCTTACTTTATTTCTATGCCGGTGAATCACGTCCGTTTTGACATCTTTCAAGCAGAGATGATGCAGGGCTGAAATTAACAGGGTTTTGAACCAAAAAGTCATTAACTCCAAAACAACTCAGAACTAAACAGCATTACCTCCTTCAGTTATTCTTCAACCAGTTTGTTTCTGTCAGATGACTACAAAAGTTCTTACTGAGAATTAACAGAGGTTTAGATGCACTGGTTGGTGGTCCTTGTTCACTGGACCTCTGGTAAGGTAGGTGTCTTTAAATAGGTCAGCAAGACCTTCTCTTTTTACCACGTGAGTTCCTTTCCTCCTCTATTTGGGCAATGTGTGGACCGCCCTAAGTCACAGTGAGAGCCAAGTCCTGCATGAGAGAACACACAATCCCTATACTGTATACCCCACAAAGTCCAAAGCATTATCACATCTTATTGCCACCAGCGGATGACGGTGGGATGTGTAGGGATAGCTGGAGGATGATGATAAAAAAAGGTTTATTTTATTTCAGATTTACATTTGAGGGCAGCAATTTTATACATAATGTCGAAATTAAACCGTTGTACACAGCAAAATCCCCCGTGTTAAATTAACACGGTAAAAAATTTACTGTAGAATTTACAGCAACTTACTGGCAATTTTGGTTGCCAGTAAGCCTGTAAATTTTACAAGAGTACTGTTAATAATAAATTACAATTATACTGTAAAATTATACAGCACACCCGGAAAAGCAGCAAAACAAGAGCAGCTGTGAATTTACAGTTCTTTAATGTAATCTTTACAGTATGTTACTGTTATTAATAATGTACTGAATTAAAACCTGAGATAACTCACTTCATTTGAGGAAATTGATTGGTCAATTACCATTAAATATTTATACTGTGAGATTATTTCATTAGTTAACACTGGGGATTTTGCTGTGTACAATGGTTTAATTTCGGCATTATGTATAAAATTGCTGCCCTCAAATGTAAATCTGAAATAAAATAAACCTTTGTTTACAACTACTACAAAATTATATTTCATTTTTTTCAAGGAGCTGTTTTTGTTTTATATGCTCCTAAGTTCCATCATTGCTCAAAGTAAAAAATGATCATCAGTGTTGGGAACGTTACTTTAAAAAAGTAATTAGTTATAGTTACTCACTACTTGTTCCAAAAAGTAACTGAGTTAGTAACTGAATAACTATAAAATAAAAGTAACTCGTTACCAGGGAAAGTAACTATTTGCGTTACTGTTAAAAAAAAAGTTGCTATATGTCAAAGAATTTGGATTTTATTTTTAGCAGTTTTCACAAGTCAGTTGAAATGAATATAACAGACATGTGTTTGTACATAACTTTCGATATTTATTGCATGTCGACAGACAGCAAGAGGTTTATCCTGCACTTCAAGCATTATCTTTGTAAGAAAAGTAAACAGTTACACCATATAAAGTGCATTTAACTCTAGCAAATTAAATCAACCGCTCTCAACTTTTTATTAAAAGTTTTATTAATAAAGTAAAGGCATAGAACCAGTTTATTTGTAGTGCACTGACAATAGTTTTATATAATTAGTTCATTAATTAAATTAATAAAAAGACAAAAAGACCTTGAGATATGTTTGGTAATTGTACCTGAATTAATTGAAAATTAATTTGCTACATTTCAGATAAATAACGTTATATTTGTTTTCCTTAACATTTTAATTAGCAGTAACTTAAACACTTTGCAGTTTGAATATCCATAAACAAAATTACGGAGTATGTTTTTATGTTTCCACTGTTCGATCCATAGGGTTTGATCGCGTCCGCACCTCACACACACACACACACGCACGCACGCACGCACACACACACACACACACACACACACACACACACAAATGTAAACACTTTGCGCCTTTTCGATCGCGCCCGCGCCTCTCTCTCTCTCTCTCTCTCTCTCTCTCTCTCTCTCTCTCTCTCTCTCTCTCTGTGGCGCGTGTGCTGGCATGTGTGTAAAAACACTGGCTCTGACTGGCTACCATGAAACACATGACTCTGCCTTAGCCAATCATAATCGCTTAACTCGTTATTAACCCACCTCCTCCTCACTAGCTGTGCGAGCCAGGGGTGCGTTCGGATTACACAGTTTATTCAATCAATGCATAGTAACGCAACGACTTTAAAGTCCAGTAAGGTTAACGGCGTTGTAACGACGGTAAAAGTAATTAGTTAGATTACCCCGTTACTGAAAAAATAACGTCGTTACCTAACGCTGTTCTTTTAAACGGCGTTATTCCAAACACTGATGATCATACTTTATGGCGTTAGTTTTAATAATTTAAAAAAATTAAAAAAATAATAAAATCTTCAAAATCATTTCTTTCTTTTTGATGTATCGAAAACGTACGGAACCATGCATGTGCCGCGTGCACAGCAAAAACTCCAGTGTTAAGGCGGGCATACACTGTGCGATTTTCGTCCGATTTTGAGCCGAATTCTGACTCGTGCGACTCTTTTTGGGGTCGGGCCGATTTTCAGCTTTGTTGTGCGTCGTTTGTCGTGCAGTGTTCGTGCAGTGTACAGGGGGAAACGAGAGGCGATTAACACGACCGGCAATCGGATGGTTGGATGAATTTCTGGCATGTTAGAAATTTTGGTCGCTCCTCGTGACTATATCGCACAGCTGAAGCAGAGCTACGAGCCGATTGCCCTAAACTCAGTGTTTTTTCCCTCACTGCGCCTGCGCGAAAACAGTTTCATCTGCCGCAAAAAAAAAAAAAAAGAAAAAAAAAAAAAGAAAAGAGGGAGATCTTTAAGTTCTGTAGTTCAAAGCTTACAAATTACTGTTGCTTACCTCCAGTTCGTGTTGCAAAATGGATTAACCATTACCCACTTCTTCCAAGCCACCTGCGATGTACACTTTGCCTCTTTTATTGTTAAAAAATGTTTTTGAAATAAAGCTGTTTTTAATTTTCATTGATGAATTATTGCAGTGTTTGGACATATTATAGACTGTTAATAATTAATTATAATTATTAATTCATTGTAATCGACCTAAATGTTTTAGACAATTTTTAATGAGGAGAAGTAAACTTCTATGTAATGTTTGATTATTCTCACAGCGCGTTGGTTATGCGGTGATGCGCTATGAAATTGTTGCGTGGCAATTTAATTATAATAGCCTATCACTTTAATAATAAAAGTAGGCTAGGCCTTCCCTAATAATAATAATAATAATAATAATACAATAATACTGGCATACTAATAATTTAATATATAAATTGGAAATGCTAAATCTTCTTGATATTGATAGCTGATGCTTGTTTTGACAATATCTCTGGATAGGCTATGATATCGTCCATAGGCGCAACCCAGCACGAGGATTTATCGCGCTGATTCGCGCATATTTCACACATATAGTGCAGAGTTGTATAGTCCAGGGGACAGAAAGTAGAAGTCCTACCATAGTTTATTCCACCCATGAACTCAGTCAGCTGATTTCACTAATTAGTTCTCTCTCCTGTCTGAATTAGCAAATCCAGGTGATTGGAACAAAATACTGAGGAGGACTTTTACTTTCTGAACCTGGACTTTACACCGCTGCATAGCAATGCCACATGTCAGCCAAGAGTAAAGAAATAAACCAGAACTGGACCTTATTGTAGCCAAAAAACTGTGTATATTAAATATGGAGTCATCTCAGCCTTAATAAGCCTGTTAACAAGCATCTCAGCAGAGGAGGATTAAACAACTCCACAAACAGCATTACCAGCTTCACTTATTACTAACCAGACTGACTTTATTTCTGTCAGACGTCTACAAAAGTTTTATTGAGAATTAACAGAGGTTTAACTCTTGTGTTTCATTTTAAGTCACCATAACAGTGATTAGTGTTTCCATTAGTTGGGTTCTTAACTCTAATTATATAATATGTATTTTTTGACTGTTGTGACAGTGTGTTTGTCAAACATATTTACAGCAGCAAAGAAAGCAAAAGTGAAATGAGATCAGGTGATGATGGTTACCTGTTGATGGTTTTATAATCATCACGAAGTATCCTGCTCCACTGATGCTTTTCAAGTCTAACAATTGTGTTGTTCCATTAAAATTTTCATATCACAATGCTGAGATACAGCAGTACTATAAGAATCAGTTAGAAGAATTTTATAAACTTGAGCACTGAATGTTAATCTACTATGACAAATATCAATAATCAGCGTATTAATCTCAACAATGGTGACAATCACAAGTACCTTGCTGCAATGCATGCTGGGTACCAGCATAGTACAAAACTCCCAGCATGCATTGCAACATAAATAAATTATGCAGCTGAATTGTCCTATTATTTTGTTTAATTTTAAATATTTACTTTTATTTTTTGCTGTTGTTTTTGTAGTGACATTTAGTAGCTTTTTTGTAATGTGAGTTGATCAGTTTATCTAAATATTTTTGATTGTCACCATTGTTGAGATTCATACGCTGATAGTTGATAACTGTGTGTCACACTATAGGTAAAGTTTTTGTTCTCATGTTTGTTAAAATATTTTAACTGATCTGTATAATACTGCTTGATCTCATGCCGCAGTAACACAGGGTTTTTATATTATAAAAATTATATTATAGGATATTAATATATCAATTGAACAAATCAAATTTGTTATACAAATTACGTCAGTGACACAGACAATAGCATTATGATTACATAACCATCAACAGGTAACCATCATCACCTACTCTCATTTCACTTTAGCTTTCTTTGCTGCTGCAAATGTGTTTGTCAAACACACTGTCACAGCAGTCAAAAATGACAAAAGATATAATACGAGTTAAGAGCCCAACTAATGGAAACACTATTCACTGTTATGGTAACTTCAAATTAAACATCTCAATAAGGACTTCTAACAGAAATAAAGTCAGTCTGGTTAGTAATAAGTGAAGCTGGTAATGCTGTTTGTGGAGTTGTTTAATCCTCCTCTGCTGAGATCTTCACAGATTTAATGTCTTCTTTTCTCTTCAGTTGATTTCCTCTAAGGCTGTGGCTGAAGTCAGTTGTAGTTTTTGTGTTTCTGCTCGTCTCTTTTTCTGTTCTCTTCAGAGGTGTAAAGTCCAGGTTCAGAAAGTAAAAGTCCTCCTCAGAATTTTGTTCCAATCACCTGGATTTGCTAATTAGCAGTTTTTCAGCCAGAAGATAGAAATCAGCTGCTGAGTTCATGGGTGGAATAAACATATGGCAGGACTTCTACTTTCTGACCCCTGGACTATACAACTCTGGACAAGAGACATTAAATCTGTGAAGATCTCAGCAGAGGAGGATTAAACAACTCCACAAACAGCATTACCAGCTTCACTTATTACTAACCAGACTGACTTTATTTCTGTCAGACGTCTACAAAAGTATTTATTGAGAATTAACAGAGGTTTAACTCTGGTTCATTTGAAGTCACCATAACAGTGATAAATGTTTCCATTAGTTGGGCTCTTAACTCTTATTATATCTTTTGTTTTCTTTGGCTGCTGTGACAGTGTGTTTGTTGAACACATTTCCAGTAGCAAAGAAAGCTAAAGTGAAATAAGTTCAGGTGATGATGGTTACCTGTTGATGGTTTTATAATCATCATTTAATAGACTGATTCACTGAGGTTTTTATAATCTAACAATTATGTTGTTCCACTAATATATTCATATCACAAACCTTGTGTTATTGCAGCATGAGATCCAACAATATATCAATTGGTTTAAATCTTTTAATAAGGATGAAACAAAAAATCAGACCCACGCTGACACACACAGATATCAACAATCAGCGTATGAATCTCAACAATGGTGACAATCACAAATAATATTTAGATAAACAGATCAACTCAGAACATCACTGAAAAGCTACTAATTCACAACAAAAACAACAGCAAAAAAATGAATGTAAATATTTAGAATTAAACAAAATAATAGGACAATTCAGCTGCATAATTTATTCATGCTGCAATGCTTGCTGGGAGTTTTGCACTATGCTGGTACCCAGCATGCATTGCAGCAAGGCACTTTTGATTGTCACCATTGTTGAGATTCATACGCTGATTGTTGATGTCTGTGTGTGTCAAATAAACTGACTTTTGCATGCTCATGTTTGTTGAAGTCTTCTAACTTATTTTTATAATATTACTGGATCTCATGCTTTAGTAACACAGGAATTAGATTAAAATATTTCACTTAATCAGTCTATTTCATGATGATTATAAAACCATCACCAGATAACCATCATCACCTGATCTCATTTCACTTTAGCTTTCTTTGCTGCTGCAAATGTGTTTGACAAACACACTGTCAAAGCGGCCAAAAACGACAAAAGATATAAAAAGAGTTAAGAGCCCAACTAATGGAAACACTAATCACTGTTATGGTGACTTCAAATGAACCAGAGTTAAACCTCTGTTAATTCTCAATAAAAACTTTTGTAGACGTCTGACAGAAATAAAGTCAGTCTGGTTAGTAATAAGTGAAGCTGGTAATGCTGTTTGTGGAGTTGTTTAATCCTCCTCTGCTGAGATCTTCACAGATTTAATGTCTCTTGTCTTCATTTGATTTCATCTAAGATTGTGGCTGAAATTACTCCATATTTAATATACACAGATTGTTTGGCTACGATAAGATCCAGTTCTGGTTTATTTCTTTGCTCTTGGCTGACATGTGGCATTGCTAGGCAGAGGTGTAAAGTCCAGGTTCAGAAAGTAAAAGTCCTCCTCAGTATTTTGTTCCAATCACCTGGATTTGCTAATTCAGCAGGAGAGAGAACTAATTAGTGAAATCAGCTGCTGAGTTTATGGGTGGAATAAACATATGGCAGGACTTTTACTTTCTGACCCCTGGACTATACAACTCTGGTGGCAGCCACTGCAACATGCTTTATTATTGTCACCATTGTTGAGATTCACAGGCTGATTATTGATGTCTGTGTTTCTAAATTAATTCATTTGAAAGTCTTTTGATCAGAACAATGTTTATTAAATATATTGGATTATAAGAAAAATACTGAAAATCATATGCTGTTGAATCACAGAGCTGCTGCTAACAAGATAAACCAAACTATCTCAATAAGTTTAATTTTTCAGATCACAGCATGATTATGTCAAAACATAACCAACACTATCAGATCATACTTTTCTTTGTGCATTTGACTGTTAAAAATCAGTAACAGCAGACAAACAAAATTTAAAGTGAATGTATATGGGTCAAGAGTCTACTAAAGCACTCTAACTAAAGCAAACTCTAACTAAAGCAAACATTGATCACCATAATGGTGGCTTACAATTTGTGATTTTCTCCTTCAGTGATTCTGCTTGTTAACATCAGGTGTCTTCAATAATGCTCAATCATCACTAAATGAATCACTTAATTATCTCATTAACTTTAACACTCTTGAGTGTTAATTTAACACTCATATTTTAACACTTTACACTCTTGAGTGTGGACTCATATACACTCCCAGGAGTGTTCATTTAACACTGGAGTTTTTGCTGTGTGCGTCAACCATTTTTCCTGTCGTTAAACTAGCAAAAGTGGATTCGGACAAGCCATAAATGCACTTGCGCCTGCGCTTTAGGCCCCGTTCACACCGCAAGTCTTAATGCTCAATTCTGATTTTTTGCTCAGATCCGATTTTTTGATTGGCTGTTCACATTACCTTTTAAAATGTGACCTATATCTGATTGCAGTGTGAACCGTTTGAGGTTTCAAACTAACCCGCATGCGCAAAAGAACAATAACAATGACATCAGACGAAGCACGCGGTTGCACTAAAGTTTGGGAGGTTATGGAGGAAGTAAGCATATTCACATTTATTTAAAAATGTTTGTGTAATGGAAGCCGTAACATTAATGAGCAGGTGCTGAGGAGGAGAAGAACGAAGAGAAAGAGAGCAAAATTGGCTATTTTTGCCTTTTGCAGGTTTATGGCTGCAAATTCACTACAGAGGTCTGTGTGGATGCATAGTTTGACACTGCAGCCATGTTCTCCTGTGTCCCCGTTCTTCCATTTCGTGTGCAATTTTTTCAAAAACGGAGCGGTTACGGTAGGATCCTTCTAGTTTAGCTTGAATTGAAGTATCTCCCCATATACTAATTAGGTCTAACACCTCACTCTCAAGTTTTTAATGTTAGGCTACTGTCTATGTCTGTTGTGTCTAGGGCTTTATCGCCGACACATAATTGTGACAAATGTCAACATAGATTGACGTAAAAGTCGCATCAAATCCGCCTTGGTTGTTCACACTGTGGCCGCAAATCTGGGACTGAATCCTGTTTATGGGTTTAGTGTTGAACTGTTTTATTGCTGATTGTTCTCACTATTGCATTATTGTTTCAGGATTTCCAGGTTGATGTTTCAAGACCTTATTTTTCTTTGCTTGTGTCTCAATTTCATTGTTTTGAGTTTTTGTTTGGTTTGTCCATTTGTTTTTTTGTGTTTTTAAAGGTTTATTAAAGTTGCATTCTTGAAAGGTTTCATGCAGATCTGAGTGTCTTGATGCAGAAAGCCCAAAATAGAAGCAGGTTAACATTTACAGTTCATGAGGAAACATGTCTGACCTCCTGCTTCCTCCGTTTGTTTTTCATAATTTCACATCTGATGGACGAGAGACTCACTGAAACACGGTAAAACTAATCCATATTTTTTCTGATTTTACACTGTAAAATCTAAATAGTTAGACTTACTGGAAAAAAGCCCTGAAGGTAGATGTCACAATTGTGATAAAAAAGTCGCAAATACCTTTTTTATTTTTAATCTGTTGAGGAAACAAGCTTCCATAATATCATGTCTAATTCTTAAGGTGTTTTCACACTGGGCACGTTTGCTGCGGTCTGAGTCCGAGAGCGATTCCTGGTTCCCCTGCAGCGTTGGTCTGGTTTCTCAACTTAATTATATTGAATGCTGGTACACTTGCGTTTATCTGATATCACCACAAACGTGTGTTGTGGACGGAAAGCCAAAACAAATTTTCCCTGGTTTCCATTTCTGAACATGATCATTTTATCCATGTGTGTGTTTCTTCTGTTTTCTTCATGGGAAATTATAAGATCGTATAATCTTTATTTTATTTTTTTCAAAGTGAAAGTAAACAGAGTTCTGCAAGAAAAGCCCTGATTTACAGAAAAATAAAATAAAGTTAAAATGTTCGGTTGTTGGATGTAGTAACCCACACGCTTCATTACACCGTCTAATGTAGATGAACTGCCGCGCGTGACAGGGCGCATGTTTAACTGAAAGAACGAGCAGAGAGAGAGAGAGAGACCCGGTCGCGCGCGCGCTCACTCTCTCTCTTCAGAGCCAGGCGAAAGTGTAAACAAGACATCACCGTCTCCAAACTAGACGCTGTCTTGCTCTCTCTCCCTCGCACATATTAATCAAAATAAATCGACACGGTGGTAAAAGGTCGGAAGACCAAAGTTTCATGTGTAAATACAGTAACACACCATTGCGATACATCCATATGAAGACGTTGTTCTGCAGGTTCGTCGTCTTCATTTTCATCTCGCTCCGGCTCCGACTCTGGCTCGAACATGTAAGGCTGGCTGGACAAGTCTTCCGTTGTTGACATTTTGTTAATAACGTGTGAATAAAAAGTTTCTGTGCCGCTAGATAATCGTATCTCTGCTATCAAACTACAAAAATGGCCGAACGGGGTGGAGTTGAACCTCTGCAAACTGGAGAGGGGGCGGGGTATGAAGTGTCTCAATTGTATTTAAAGAGACCGCACCAAAACGAGTTGCTCTCAGACGCACATCAGAAAAGGGGTAGAAAAGGGTCCTGTGGAGCTATAATAATGAGGAATTCAGACCCAAGCATTGCAGTTCCGCTTTATATAGACTACAAATGTATGATTTATATGTAAAAAGGAATATTTTAAAAGCATGATATGTCTCCTTTAAGTCCTATTCGGACGCTAATATTGTTTCTCATGGGCTCGTCCGGTATTTTAAACATTTACAGGGGTAAGTCGGTGATTTTAGTGCCGTCCGAATCCATAATATCAGTGTTTTTCTCACCCAACCCGCGTAAAAATCCCTGACCAAATTAGTACCTTCTGTTTTTTGACAAACAGGTCGTGTGGTAATTTAATTGCCGTCTGAATCCACATCTCTGAGTTTACAAGAGATTCAAAATTCACGGTTTAAATCCTTTTTGATCACTGCCGAGCACCGTACGCAAGATGTAAACTTTTATTACTGAAATGCTGGAAAGTATTTACAAGAACAATATTTCATCGCAGCTCCACCTCAGCGAACAAAAATGGGAAAGAGAAGAAGGCACGTAAATTTTTGAAAAGGTTATTGTGGCAGCAATATATGTTACAATTTGTTTTTGCTGATGTAGGCGAGGCTATTATAGGCTATTATAGTTTGGATTATTTTTTATAATATCCAATAATCATAATAAATTGCAATTTCAGCTATTTCTGAAGTGCTTCATTTATAAAGGTCACCGCTTTCTCACATAAACAGCCCCTGCACGAGAGAATAATTGATTCTCGAGCCATCGATATCAACCAATTCAGCACCATCGCCATGGACAGCACCGGGTAACGTCGCACGTAAGAAGGTATATCTTAAGCAGCTTCCTAAGGTATGGTTCGGGGAACACACTTAGGAACATAAACAACTTTGGTAAGATATATCCTTCGAGCTAAGAGTGAGCGTTATCGGGAAACCGGGCCCAGGTTTGTAGAATCTCCCACATTCCCCTCATGTTTCTCACATTGTTGAGTTATAATCAGAGGAATCAACTTCAAACGCATTCCTGCCCAGGAAGTGTTTCCTGCTGCACTTTTTCCTGATCCAGGTTTACCCAGCACAATTAAGATTAAAATAAACCTGTCCTGTTTTTTTATAAACTGTGTCTGATATAAAAATGTAGCGACAATGCCTCTATTTTAGGGAATTTATTAGCTCAAATGAGAGGTAATATTCATAAGATATGAATATGTTTATGCCGTTTACACAAATTAAATTATTCCAAATAGGGAATAGGTCAAACCTCAACTTATATCAATAATTAACATGATTACTCGTAGTAACTAATATAGGTAGATAGAATTATATTTTAATTAGGGGAAATTTAGGTAGAAGTTAATGTTCATTTATCATGCAAACTGTCCGTCCGGCAGACAGCATGTACAATTTCTGAACAGAAACCTATCGTCTTTAACACCGACAAATAGCCTTCCTGTGGCCACAAGGAACGATATTTCCGGGTTTTAGACAACTTAGATATTTTAATAGTAAAATCAAAGTAGAGCTGTAACTTAGACCACACTTTCAGGGACTTCAGTAATGGAACAAAATGAGACAGACTCAATTCAAAAGATTATGGAATTTAATATAAAACAAGCTAAAGATTACATGTACTAATCAAAACACGCAGGAGTAAATATGCATAACAAACAAACAAACAATATAACACGATTGTAATAAGAAATAAAACAAGGTTATGAGAGAGAGAGAGAGAGAGAGAGAGTGAGTTAGAGTAATTTAAGGGTGTGCGTAGAATGGTGAGAGCGTGTAGGAGGATGTGTGTGAGAGCGCGTGTGTGTGTGTGGGAAAGAGCGTGCGTGGGTGTGTGAGAGTGTAAGTGTGTGTGTAAAAGAGTGAGAAAGAGAGTCAGAGAAAGAAAGAAAGGCAAAACAGTTTAAAACGTTCCTTCACAACGAGACCCCAAAGCTTCTAGTAATTCTTAGACAAACTTAGAACAGCATTTCTTTCGGATTGCAAATTTAAGGATGTACTTTACTTGTTTTGCCTATGGCCCTCTTTTGTGCGTCTGTGTGGACAAAGGAGCCTGGAAACACGTGGTCAGATGCGTCGTCAAGGCGGAGTTGTTGCGATGGTAACTCAGAGCGTGCGCAAACTTAGCCAAAGATGATTTAGTCTTAAGTTGGTTTCGTTGGTTTTAAGGAAATTATCAAACTGAGGTAGAATATCAAGAAAAGAAAGACTTAGAATAAAAACGAAATTAAAAGCAAACAAAGGTTTCTTGGAGGAAGCACTGTAAAAAAGAATACATTGATTTTATTGATATCTAATCAATAAAATTGAGGCAACAGATTACAAGCAATATTATTAATTAAATTTAATAAATTAGAATTGAGTAATAATTAATCAAATTAATTCATTAAAAGTTAACCATTTAAAATGATGAGTTCAGTGATTCAGGTCAAATGATTGTGAAATAATGATTATGTTAAAACACAACCAACACCATCAGATCACCTTTTCTATTTGTTCATCTGGCTGTTATAACTCAGGTACAACAGCCAAACAAAACTTAAAGTTAATAATTTAAGGGTCAAGAGCCCAACTAAAACACACACTGATCTCCACAATGGTAACTTTAATTATGGTTTTCTCCTTCGGTGATTCTGCTTGTTAACACCAGGGGCCTGTACCATGAAGCCGGATTAGGTGGCTAGCCAGCTATGTTTCAGTTTTTAGTTTCCGCCAACCCTGGGTTTTAGGTACTATGAAAGTAGCTCGGCTTTAATCGGTGTTCGTTGCCATGGTATCTTACGCTGCACGGCTAACCTGCTCCGGGGCAGGTTATGTTCTGGATTCAAGATCTCAGACCGAAGTTTGACCAATCAGCTGAGAGCAAAGAAACATACAGGTGACGTAACTTATTCCAAGTGTCTGTTGCAATGACTTCACCTTTTCTTCCAAATCCGGTGGACGTCTCAGCGCAAATTGTTTGACGAGCACTTCGTAGAGAAAGAGTTTTTAGCCAGACAAAATCCCCTTGCCTTAACTGATAGATACTTCTTGAGCCGCACATAAAGAATTTAACACGTCGAATTCATGCACTTACTGTACCGCAAATTGTATTGCGTTGCATTTTTTTTTTTTTTTTGCAAGTGGTACATTCTTGCACGGTGGGTGACGCACAGAAGCTATAGGAGAAAACATATGTTTGTCGAACCATTCGCAAGGTGGTCCTCGCTCTGCAGGAGTACATGAAAAGTTTAATTAATAATGTTCCCCGGACATTTATCGACCATGTCCATAAAAGAGGGCTTTTATGAAATTGCCGGTAAGATATATTGATAGGGTGACATCACATGAACTTTTTTTTTTTTCTCAAAAAGCAAATTTCACAAATGTAATATACAATATAATACATGTTAAGAATTATTTTGAGTCTTTTTTATTATTATTCTGATAATCTTATGATAGGATTCCCAAGTCATTGCAACATGTATGCAGTCTATTGCTCCAATCTCCACTGCTCTAGGGAACATGAGGCAGATTGTGTTAATAGGAAGTCCTATCACAGCCTTAATGTTCAGGTAGAGATGATGTGAATATGTGAGATGATTATTTTCTGTGAGATGAATCTTTAAATTAATAGTAACTTTAACAGATATAACAATGATCTACTAAACATTTCATCTGCAGACGACTTGTGGTCATGAACGTATGATCACAAGTTTGGATGCAAAATGGCCTGGCTCCAGTGCTTGTCTCACAAATTTTCCATGAGTCTGTGTTGTGTCAGCGCTTTGAGGAAAGCAAGTTAAATTTGGTGCACTGTTAACCCTTGCTGTAAAATTCTGACAATATTATACCATTTTCCATTAAAACAGTAATATACCGTAGAAAATAAAAGTAGCCTACGGGAATATACTGTGAATTAACAGTGCTCAAAGTCGACACTCAGAGGCTGTTTTCCCAATCACACCCTATACCCTCATTCACTATTCCCTACATTAGTTCACTAATATAGTCCACTTGAATGAAAAGAAGTGAGTGAATTGAGAAACTGATGAACACCTGATAAGCAGAATCACTGAAGGACAGAGAAACAAGAACAGAAAAAAGAGAAACACAAGAACTACAACTGACTTCCAGCAACACTGAGTGTGAAACCAGTTTACAAACCAGTTTACGATTATTTCTTTCATACATGTACAAAAGTTCTTGTTGAGAATTAACAGAGATTTAGTTATTAATAAAATTTGTTGTCACCATGATGGAGATCAGTATTTGCTTTAGTTGGTCTCTTGTCCCTGGACTTCTTACCAATCATCTCTCTCTGGCTGCTGTAACAGTGAGTTTATAAAACACATTTGTTATGGCAAGAACGAGTCAAGTGGAAGATGATCAGGTGTTTTTGGCTTTTGTCATGATGTCACAATCATCCTGGACATGCCCGATTTTCAGATTTTACCTGTATATAATCATTGAAATTATAATTATCTCATATTTAGCATAAATCTGTGTATCTACAAAATGAAATCAATATTTCTGTAATCAGGTCTTCTGAGGAATATTGTAATCATATAGTGCATTCAATTTTATTTTACTCCTGCTTGGCTCAGACCCACACAGATATCAACAATCAGCATATGAATCTCAACAATGGTGAAAAGTTTCATGTCGCAATGCATGCTGGGTTCCAGGATAATATAAAACTCCCAGCATGCACTGCTGCATGAATAATAATAATAATAAAAAAGAAATATTGCCACCATTGTTGAGATTCGTGTGCTAAATTGTGATATCTCGGTGTTTCTAAATCACAGTGTAGCTCTGTTTCTCTGGTTATGCATCATGTGTTAAAAAAAAAAAAGAGTCATTGTATCTTATTGCTGCGTTTTCACAGTGGTGGCTGAATAAGTGAGAATGAATTCCTTAGTGAATGAACAGGCAATATGATGATTTTGTCATCATAATCATTATAACTGCAGTCATTCATAAACTGTGTGTGCACAAGTGTGACTTGCAAAAACACAGCTCAAGCAGCAAAAAAAAAAACTAATGTTTTAGCATCAGGATCCCAACTAAAGCAAGCACTGATCTCTATAATGGTAACTTCAAACCAAACATTTTCAATTAAACATCTCAATAACAACTTCTGTATGACAGAAATAAAGTCAGACTGGTTAATAATAAGTGTAATAATGTGTAATGGCTGGAAGTCAGTCGTAGTTATTGTGTTTCTCTATTTTCTGTTCTTGTGTTTCTCTTTTCTTCAGTGATTCTGCTTACAATCACTTACATATTCCCTTAATTATCTCACTGCATCGTTACTTTTTACTCGTAGTGTGGATTTCCCTGAGGGGTTGAAAGGGTTAACTGTGTAAGATAAAAAAGACACACCCACAAAATGTATTTTAACAGTAATAAACTGTAAGTTATAAAACAGGTTTATACTGGCAACACTGTTGCCAGTAGTTTACTGTAAAATTATTTTTTTTGGGTCACCATTGTGCTGAAGAGTAGAGCCTGTGCTTCAGTCCAGGAGAAGATCTACAAACATTGATGATATGCTGCATGTTGCTTTATTTAACAGACAGTGACTGTGTAGTTGCTGATCCAGTGGAAATTTTTTTATGTACAATAGGTTTTGTAGTGGTCTCAAATGAAAGAAGTTCACAGTAATACTTTGCTCACATTATTAATGCATTGTAAATTTTAGTTAATACATTTAAATGACAGTTGATCAATTTAAGGCAGTCGGTTTCTGAAAGTGTAATTAGTTATTGTGTAATTAGAAAGTGTAATAACTATAATTTAGTGCATTTTTACAGAAACAAACTAGATTACAGTAAAGAACTGTACAATTAACAGTATTTTACTGGCAACAGTGTTGCCAGTATTTTACTGTAAAAAAACCCGGTAAGGTCTAACAGTGTACAGTACAAAACACTGTTAATTTGAACTGAGATAGAAAGACCTACACAATAACCCCCTATCATGACCCTCAGACAGGGCCACAGCACCGCTTCAATGTGGCCCTCAGTAAAACCAGAGTGAAGATAGAGATGACCTTTGGCCTCCTAAAGGCACATTTCAACTGTGTTCGGCGCTTCAGAGTCACCAGAGTGGGCATCACAGATAGTGGCTGCATGTGCCATTCTGCACAATATAGCCACCAGTAGAAAAGAGCGAAAAACACCACAAAACCAGCTTCTCCCCAATGAAACTGACCTGAAACTGATGTAGATGCAATCACCATACAGTATTACACTTAATAAAAGCACACTGAAACTGCAGATAGGTCTCAAACTGTTTTATTGGTTTTGTGGGATGGGAGGGAGAAAGAGAGCAAGAGAAAGTTGCATTAATAAATATTCATACTAAAGTGTTACTTGGTTAAATAAGTTATACTATATATATATATATATATAAACTATATAACTATATACATACTGAGATCAGTTTTATCCAGCTGTTTGATTTTGTTTGGAGCCTCCTCAGCTCACAGTCAGCTCCTTTAGTGTGCAGTCTAGTTCAAGTCTCCTTTAGTGTGCAGTCTAGTTCAAGTCTCCTTTAGTGTGCAGTCTAGTTCAAGTCTCCTTTAGTGTGCAGTCTAGTTCAAGTCTCCTTTAGTGTGCAGTCTAGTTCAAGTCTCCTTTAGTGTGCAGTCTAGTTCAAGTCTCTTTTTGTACAGGGCCCTGTCTGAGTCTGTTTCCACCTGAAACATAATTCCACCACAAACATGATCATTACAAGTTTTCTGGAGGCTCATCAAAATCACAAAAAGTTCCTTGACTTCCTACAAACACAGGACTGACTGTAGTTTATGTCAAGGGTTTTAAATCCTTACACATTTCTTCTGAAGCCCATTGAGGTACACTCAAAAAAAAAAATGTGTCTAAACATAAGATTTATGTATTTAAATTGCATACAAAATTTCCATCCATTTGGATTACATAGTTTTAACATAAACCAATCAATAATCTGAATGTGATTCATATTTTTAAGTCATACATAAATTAAACAGATAAGACTTATATAATTGTATTAATAAACTGAATGTGATTCATATTTGTTAGTCATATGTAAATGAAACGGGTAAGATTTATGTAATAGTACACAGAAAAACGCCCATGTTAAATTAACACCTGCTCAGTGTTCATATGTGTGCACACTACAGAGTTAAAGCAGTGTTGAAGTTAATGAGATAATTAAGTGGTGATTGAGCATTAATTATGAACACCTGCTGTTAACAAGCAGAATCACTGAAGGAAAGAGAAACACAAGAACTACAACTGACTTCAGCCACAGCCTCAGATGAAATCAACTGAAGAGAAAATACATTAAATCTGTGAAGATCTCAGCAGAGGAGGATTAAACAACTCCACAAACAGCATTACCAGCTTCACTTATTACTAACCAGACTGACTTTATTTCATTTCTGTTTTAATTAAATCAATAGTTGTATTTTAAAGTCACCATGATGGTGGTTAGCGTTTGCTTTAGTTGTGCTCTTGACCCTTGACTCTTTAATATAAAATTTTCTCTAGCTGCTATAATTGTGTGTTTATAAAACACATTTGTTGCAGCAAAAAAGCCATGAGAAAATGAGATCAGGTGATGTTGGCTGTTTATTGATGATGACAACAATATCATCATGTAATTGCCTGAATCTCTGATCTTATTCATTGTCTGAATCTCTGATCTTATTCATTGTCTAATGATTGGATTATATAGGACATGTGTTTTTTTATATATTGTTTTATTCATAACAGAAGCCATTTGATTGTACAGCATGAAATCTAGCAGTGTTGGTTATCAAACAATATACTTTTTTTTTTTTTTAAAGTTGTGCACAAAAACCTTTCATCTATGGCAGTACTTAGACTCACACAGACATCAAGAAACAGCATATGAATCTCAACAATGGTGACAAAAGCTACAAAAAACCCAGATGCATAATTTATTAATGCCGCAATGCATGCTGGGAGATATGGGTGAGTTTTGATTGGTGGTACCCAGCATGCACTGCAGCATGAAGCATTTCATTGATTTTCACCATTGTTGAGAGTCATACACTGATTCTTGATGACTAAGTAATAATGTAGAAGAGAAAGTTTAATGCACTAAATGTTTTTAAAATTCTTTATATTATTTGTTTACCTGTTGGATCTAATGCTATCAGGTCACACAGCTACTCTAATAAATAAAACAAAATAAAAACACATAACCCCAATAATCAAAGCATTAGACACTGAAAAAGATAAGTGATTCAGGCCACAATATGATGATTGCACCTTCATCAATAAACAGCCAACATCATCTGATCTCATTTTCTCTTGGCTTTTTCGCTGCAACTAATGTGTTTTATAAACACATAATTATAGCAACCAGTTACAGTTTTATATTAAAGAGTCAAGAGTCCAACTAAAGCAAACGCTAAACACCATCATGGTGACTTAAAACACAACTATTGATATCATTCAAACGGAAATTAAATAAAGTCAGTCTGGTTAGTAATAAGTGAAGCTGGTAATGCTGTTTGTGGAGTTGTTTAATCCTCCTCTGCTGAGATCTTCACAGATTTAATGTATTTTCTCTTCAGCTGATTTCATCTAAGGCTGTGTCTGAAGTCAGTTGTAGTTCTTGTGTTTCTCTGTTCTTCAGTGATTCTGCTTGTTAACAGCAGGTGTTCATAATTAATGCTCAATCACCACTTAATTATCTCATTAACTTCAACACTGCTTTAACTCTGTAGTGTGCACACATATGAACACTAAGCAGTGTTAATTTAACATGGGCGTTTTTCTGTGTACTATTACATAAATCTTACCCGTTTCATTTACATATGACTAACAAATATGAATCACATTCAGTTTATTAATACAATTATATAAGTCTTATCTGTTTAATTTATGTATGACTTAAAAATATGAATCACATTCAGATTATTGATTGGTTTATGTTAAAACTATGTAATCCAAATGGATGGAAATTTTGTATGCAATTTAAATACATAAATCTTATGTTTAGACACAATTTTTTTTTTGAGTGTGTCTGTGTGTTCAGTTGCTGATGTGAATGCACTGGGCTTTTTATTATGGCAAACATTTGAATGTGTGGCATAAAAAAGGGACTGGCCCTTACACATCTCTCTTATTGTAGGATTTTTCACAACCTGCCCCAGAAACTGAGGCCTCTACACTCAAAAAAAAAAAGATTATGTCTAAACATAAGATTTATGTATTTGAATTGCATATAGAATTTCCATCCATTTGGATTACATAGTTTTAACATAAACCAATTAATAATCTGAATGTGATTCATATTTTTAAGTCATATATAAATTAAACGGATAAGATTTATGTAATTGTATTAATAAACTGAATGTGATTCATATTTGTCAGTCATATGTAAATGAAACGGGTAAGATTTATGTAATAGTACACAGAAAAACGCCCACGTTAAATTAACACTTCTCAGTGTTCATATGTGTGCACACTACAGAGTTAAAGTACCATTGAAGCAGTGTTGAAGTTAATGAGATAATTAAGTGGTGATTGAGCATTAATTATGAACACCTGCTGTTAACAAGCAGAATCACTGAAGAACAGAGAAACACAAGAACTACGACTGACTTCAGCCACAGCACTAGATGAAATCAACTGAAGATAAAAGAAGACATTAAATCTGTGAAGATCTCAGCAGAGGAGGATTAAACAACTCCACAAACAGCATTACCAGATTGACTTTATTTAATTTCCGTTTGAATGAAATCAATAGTTGTATTTTAAAGTCACCATGATGGTGGTTAGCGTTTGCTTTAGTTGGACTCTTGACCCTTACATTGATATTATTAAATTTTCTCTGGCTGCTATAATTGTGTGTGTATAAAGCACATTTGTTGTGGCAAAAAAGCCATGAGAAGATTAGATCAGGTGATGTTGGCTGTTTATTGATGATGAAATCATCATCCTGTAATTGCTTGAATCTCTGATCTTATTCAGAGTCTAATGATTTGATTATATATGACTTGTGTTTTTAATGTTGTTTTATAACAGAAGCCATATAATTTTACAGCATGAGAACAGTGTTGTAAAATAATATAAAGGATTTTAAAAACATTTAGTGCATTAAACTTTTTCCTCTACATTATTACTTAGACATCAATAATCAGTGTATGACTCTCAACAATGGTGACAATCAATGAAATGCTTCATGCTGCAGTGCATGCTGGGTACCACCAATCAAAACTCACCCATATCTCCCAGCATACATTGCAACATTATGCAGCTGGATTTTTTGTAGCTTGTTTTATGATCAGAGTTGATCTGATTATCTGGATATTTTGTTTGATTGTCACCATTGTTGAGATTCATATGCTGTTTCTTGATGTCCGTGTGTGTCTAAGTAATGCCATAGATTTAATAAAAAAATAAAAAAAAACTTTTTTAAATAATAGGTATTTGATAACACTGCTAGCCATACTGTATAATCAAATTATATACAACATATATACATTATATACAATAAAACAACATTAAAATCACAAGTCCTATATAATCAAAGCATTAGACACTGCATAAGATCAGGGACTCAGGCGATTACATGATGATATCATCATCATCAATAAACACCAACATCACCTGATCTCTTTTTCTCATGGCATTCTTTGCTACAACAATTGTGGTTTATAAACACACAAGTATAACAGCCAAAAAGAAATTTATATTAAAGAATCAAGGGTCAAGAGTCCAACTAAAGCAGACGCTAACCACCATCATGGTGACTTTAAAATGCAACTATTGATTTCATTAAAACGGAAATTAAATAAAGTCAGTCTGGTTAGTAATAAGTGAAGTTGGTAATGCTGTTTGTGGAGTTGTTTAATCCTCCTCTGCTGAGATCTTCACAGATTTAATGTATTTTCTCTTCAGTTGATTTCATCTGAGGCTGTGTCTGAAGTAGGGCTGGGCGATATATCGCACGATATTGTTATGCGCATCTCGTCAGTAAAGCCGGTTCCTTGATTAGTAGTAAATCGCCATCACCTGCTTTCAGATGGAGCGGCATTTAGGGCTGATGAGATAATTAAGTGATTAATTTAGTGATGATTGAGCATTATTGAAGACACCTGATGTTAACAAGCAGAATCACTGAAGGAGAAAATCACAAATTGTAAGTTACCATTAAGGTGATGGGTGTTTGCTTTAGTTGGGCTCTTGACCATTATATGTTTAATTTAATATTTACTGTTGTTTGTCTGCTGTTATTGATTTATAACAGTTAAATGAACAAAGTCAAATTTTGTCTTATAGTGTTGGTTATGTTTTGACATAATCATGCTGTGATCTGAAAAAGGAAACTTATTGAGATAGTTTGGTTTAACTTGTTAGCAGCAGGTTTGTGATTTTTAATATTTAATAAACATTGTTCTGATCAAAAGACATTTAGATAAATTCATTTAAAACACAGCCATCAATAATCAGCCTGTGAATCTCAACAATGGTGACAATAATAAAGCATGTTGCAGTGGCTGCCACCAATCACAACTCAATAATGGCTCCCATCATGCATTGCGGTATGAATAAATTTCCATTGTTGAGATGCATAGACTGAATCTTGACATCTGTGTGTGCCTAAAAGAATGATTTTTTTTTAAACAACTTTTAAGAAATCCTTTATATTATATCAAAAATTCTGGGCATTTATGCAGATTCACAGTTATGCTGTAACCAACAACATAAATCAAAGTCAGAAAGAAGGATTTTAATGAGTTCAGTGATCAAGTTCAAATGATGATTGTCATAATATAACCAACACCATCAAATCACCTTTCTCTTTGTTCAACTGGCGGTTATAACTCAAATACAGCAGCCAAACAAAATTTAAAGTAAACATATAAGGGTCAAGAGCCCAACTAAAGCAAACACTATTCTCCATAACGGTGGCTTACAATTTGTAATTTTCTCCTTCAGTGATTCTGCTTGTTAACATCAGGTGTCTTCAATAATAGTCAATCATCACTAAATTAATCACTTAATTATCTCATTAACTTAAACACTCTTGAGTGTGGACTCATACACTCCCAGGAGTGTTCATTTAACACAGGAGTTTTTGCTGTATACAAAGAGCCGTAGTTAACTGACAAGCTGAGCCATATCGCATTAAATATCGCTGGCGATACATCCGCGATATTGATGCGATATGGCTCAGCTTGTCAGTTAACTACGGCTCTTTGTAGTAAATGCCGCTCCATCTGAAAGCAGGTGATGGCGATTTACTACTAATCAAGGAACCGGCTTTACTGACGAGATGCGCATAACAATATCGTGCGATATATCGCCCAGCCCTACTTCAGACACAGCCTCAGATGAAATCAACTGAAGAGAAAATACATTAAATCTGTGAAGATCTCAGCAGAGGAGGATTAAACAACTCCACAAACAGCATTACCAACTTCACTTATTACTAACCAGACTGACTTTATTTAATTTCCGTTTTAATGAAATCAATAGTTGTATTTTAAAGTCACCATGATGGTGGTTAGCGTCTGCTTTAGTTGGACTCTTGACCCTTGATTCTTTAATATAAACTTCTTTTTGGCTGTTATACTTGTGTGTTTATAAACCACAATTGTTGTAGCAAAGAATGCCATGAGAAAAAGAGATCAGGTGATGTTGGTGTTTATTGATGATGATGATATCATCATGTAATTGCCTGAGTCCCTGATCTTATGCAGTGTCTAATGCTTTGATTATATAGGACTTGTGATTTTAATGTTGTTTTATTGTATATAATGTATATATGTTGTATATAATTTGATTATACAGTATGGCTAGCAGTGTTATCAAATACCTATTATTTAAAAAAGTTTTTTTTATTTTTTTATTAAATCTATGGCATTACTTAGACACACACGGACATCAAGAAACAGCATATGAATCTCAACAATGGTGACAATCAAACAAAATATCCAGATAATCAGATCAACTCTGATCATAAAACAAGCTACAAAAAATCCAGCTGCATAATGTTGCAATGTATGCTGGGAGATATGGGTGAGTTTTGATTGGTGGTACCCAGCATGCACTGCAGCATGAAGCATTTCATTGATTGTCACCATTGTTGAGAGTCATACACTGATTATTGATGTCTAAGTAATAATGTAGAGGAAAAAGTTTAATGCACTAAATGTTTTTAAAATCCTTTATATTATTTTACAACACTGTTCTTATGCTGTAAAATTATATGGCTTCTGTTATAAAACAACATTAAAAACACAAGTCATATATAATCAAATCATTAGACTCTGAATAAGATCAGAGATTCAAGCAATTACAGGATGATGATTTCATCATCAATAAACAGCCAACATCACCTGATCTAATCTTCTCATGGCTTTTTTGCCACAACAAATGTGCTTTATACACACACAATTATAGCAGCCAGAGAAAATTTAATAATATCAATTTAAGGGTCAAGAGTCCAACTAAAGCAAACGCTAACCACCATCATGGTGACTTTAAAATACAACTATTGATTTCATTCAAACGGAAATTAAATAAAGTCAATCTGGTAATGCTGTTTGTGGAGTTGTTTAATCCTCCTCTGCTGAGATCTTCACAGATTTAATGTCTTCTTTTATCTTCAGTTGATTTCATCTAAGACTGTGGCTGAAGTCAGTCGTAGTTCTTGTGTTTCTCTGTTCTTCAGTGATTCTGCTTGTTAACAGCAGGTGTTCATAATTAATGCTCAATCACCACTTAATTATCTCATTAACTTCAACACTGCTTCAATGGTACTTTAACTCTGTAGTGTGCACACATATGAACACTGAGAAGTGTTAATTTAACGTGGGCGTTTTTCTGTGTACTATTACATAAATCTTACCCGTTTCATTTACATATGACTGACAAATATGAATCACATTCAGTTTATTAATACAATTACATAAATCTTATCCGTTTAATTTATATATGACTTAAAAATATGAATCACATTCAGATTATTAATTGGTTTATGTTAAAACTATGTAATCCAAATGGATGGAAATTCTATATGCAATTCAAATACATAAATCTTATGTTTAGACATAATCTTTTTTTTGAGTGTATATGTGTAATATAGCCTAGAGATTATTTTTATAATATATAAAAAATGTGCATGTATGTACTAAGAAAGATTAATATTCATTGATTTTTAGATTTTTAGATGCAACCCCAACTCCAAATGTTCTTGGCAGCAGATAAAGACAAAATATTAAAATATAATTCAAAGTGGTTATTTCAAGGAGTTAATTCAAAGAGTATTTACCACAACCTTTTATTACTTTTGTGAACATTTTATCACACTTGTTTGCAGCAAACAGAAATAAAGAGTTAAATTAAGAAAACCAGAATACACTGGCGGAGGAGTTGGCTCTGAGTAGGCAATAAGGGACGGCCGATTATAGATGGGATTACAGATGCTGTACAATCTGACCCTGGTGCTGGCTCCTCTAAGCAAGTAACACTGGGTACGTGTGCAATACATTACTACGTTTTTAAGTTTTAAATATGGCTGACTGTATGTTCTGCAGTAGAGGGAAATACAGTGTCCCTGTTGAAGCCAGCACACACACACACACACACAGTCTTCCACACAGAGGTCAGTATGCAGCAGACAGAACACCAAACATAACCTGCTTTACAACAGTTATGCTTTACATTGGCCTATTTTTATTTATTAGGGTGAAGCAAATGATGAAGACACCGCGTAGCTCATTTTCTTATGGGTGGGAAATATTCTCTGGGCGGGCAAAGCAGAGAAAGGGGAGGTAACATTTCTCCTTATAACATCATAAGGAGGAGATTCAAGATCAGCCCGTTAGAGCTTCCATTTTCTCAAAGGCAGAGAAAGATAGCAAAAGCTCGATTTACACTGATCAAAATTTCTAGAAACTTGGGGACCATATACTGGCTAGGGGAACTTATATTAATGTTAAAAAACCTCAGAAAGTGAAAATTTCATGTCATGGAACCTTTAAAAATGATCAAGATAATGCTAAAGAAAGCTGAGCAAGCTCAGCCAAATCCACATCACAAAATACCCAGTGTTAAATTAACACTTCTCCGTGTACATATGTGTACAATTGTGGTGGGGCAATTTGTAAGACACTTTTTTACTTATTTCCTCCACTTATGCAGTTATCTTTCATAGTTGCAGTCACTCATTGTCCAAAGTCATCTTGAAAGTTGAATTGTAAACACATTTTTTTATTTTAGAGAACATCATAAGCTGACTTTATAAATTGATGTTGATTTTCCTAAAATGTTTTTCTCTGAACTCGCCATTATGGTGATCAGTGTCCCATTAGTTGGGCACTTATTACTTCATTTATATTTTTGTAAATCTCTTCATATGGATGCAGCGATGCAATTATTTGGTTTCAAAGATAAGTAATAAATAGGTTACTTTTAACTTCTAACTAACTCTCATGACTGATTTAGATTTGAGTAAAGTCACACCTAACAAAACACCTTGCAAAACTTTTTATTGGGTTGATAAAATCCCTCTATATTTGTGACATCATCTTACAATTGACCAGCTTGAGTGACACACAGACTACAACATTCAGCAGTATGAGCACACAGTGAGGGCGCTGTGAGGTTACACTTTTAGATCACTGTGAACTCAGATTGTGATCATATCATGATGATCCTGGGAGCTCATGGTGAGATCACTGTGAGATCAAATTGTTGACTGGTATGTCTATGCTGTTTATGTTCACTGATCAATGTTTGTATGTGAATAAAAGCCTAAAATAAATCTGTTGAATGAATGAATGAATGAGGCATTTATATAGCGCTTTCTTATGTACTACTGTACACCCAAAGCGCTTTACAATCAGGAAATCTCTCCTCAACCACCACCAGTGTGCAGCGTCCACTTGGATGATGCAACGACAGCCACAGTACAACGGCGCCATATTATAATCCATAATATATAATATGGATTAGCTTTAAGATCTCTTTATGAACTTTTAGAAGTGTCAGTTTCAGTTTCAATTGCATACAGTATGTCAATGGAGGGACAGAAATCTCTCAGATTTCATTAAAAATATATTTATTGGTGTTTCAAAGATCAACAAAAGTCTTCAAGTTTGGAACAATATGAGGATGAGTTATTAATGACAGAAATTTCCTTTTTGGATAAACTAATCATTTAACATTATAAGGTTCATAATCCAGTTTATTGAAGCACTGGCCCTAGTTATAAAAAACATGAGGAAACTCATTCCAATACTGATAAGTATATTTCTGGTTTCATAGCTTTCGCCTAAAAACTGATGACCAAAAATACTGGGGAGCAAAAAAATAGACAAGAAAATCTATATTAATGCAAGATTACACTCCCCCCAAAACATAACAATATATACACATATATACATGATCCCTGTCAATCATGTGTGGCTCCGCCCACAGCGCTCAGATTTGGTTCATTTGTGCTCCGCCTCTCACTGCAGTATCTTCTTGTTGATCTGAAAAAACAATAAGATGAAGAAAGACTGACTGAAGTTCATCAGCAACATTGATTATACTGCACATATCAGAAGATTATAATGAGGAAGCTAAATGCCCCAATTTGCAGCTTTATTTGCAAACTACAATTCCTGTTCGTCGTGCACAATAAAATCCCCAGTGTTAAATGACCTATGTAATATTACCTATGTAGTACATATGTGTCCACACTACAGAGTGTCAGGTTCTGCTAGATGTCTACAGAAGCTCTTATTGAAAATTAACAGAGGTTTAAGATGTTGATGTTAAAGGGATAGTTCACCCAAAAATGAAAATGCTGTCATCATTTACTCTTCCTCAAGTTGTTCCAGACCTGTATGACTTTCTTTCTTCTGCTGAACACAAAAGAAGATATTTTGAAGAAAGTCGGTAACCAAACAACTGATGGACCCCATTGACAAAACCAAAAAAATACTATGGAAGTCAATGGGGACCAGCAACTGTTTATTACCAAGCTGTTTTATTACCAACCTTCTTTAAAATATCTTCTTTTGTGTTCAGCAAAAGAAAGGAAATCATACAGGTTTGGAACAACTTGAAGAAGAGTAAATGATGACAGCATTTTCATTTTTGGGTGAACTATCCCTTTAATGGTGTATATAATGTATTCACCATTTATCCCTTTAATGGTGAATATAATTATTATAATATATATATATATATATATATATATATATATATATATATATATATATATATATATATATATATATATATAAAAAAAACAGTGTTTAACAAACCATATTATTTGTTGCTAAAAAAGCAAAAACCAAAAATGATCAGGCAATTCTGATTTTGTATTTTTGAGAGTGTGGCGAGTTTCATATTTTTAATAAAACATCATCACTTAAACCTTAGTTAAAGGAGTCATAACCAGAGTTGTATAGTCCAGGGGTCAGAAAGTAGAAGTCCTGCCATATGTTTATTCCACCCATGAACTTTGTCAGCTGATTTCTATCTCCTGTCTGAAAAACTGCTAATTAGCAAATCCAGGTGATTGGAACAAAATTCTGAGCAGGACTTTTACTTTCTGAACCTGGACTTTACACCTCTGGAGAGAACAGAAAAAGAGACGAGCAGAAACACAAGAACTACAACTGACTTCAGCCACAGTCTCAGATGAAATCAACTGAAGAGAAAAGAAGACATTAAATCTGTGAAGATCTCAGCAGAGGAGGATTAAACAACTCCACAAACAGCATTACCAGCTTCACTTATTACTAACCAGACT